>NW_028324168.1:2698520-4047780 GCF_054372755.1 Phalangium opilio | reverse complement strand
AATAAATATTTCGTAGGGTTTTTTTTTAAACCGCGTGGCGCCTAAATTTCATTAAGAATGTAGGAATTTTTTTATGAGATTCAAGTCCGTGTAATTAATAGTCCAAGACTTTCAGTTTGTCTCACGAAATCGCTACTTGTTTTTTTCTTAGCGCCCCAATTTAATGGCGGGTTAGTGGTTACTGTAACCCCTCGTTCTCTCCCCTTATTAGCCAATAGAAAATGTCCAAATTTTAAACTGTGCACGTGAAATGGACGAACGCGTTGTGTGCAACTGGAATGGCCACTCCCCGGCCCTCGAATTTTCAGAATTAAAAATTTATATCTTTTGAGTGATATTTTTAAGTTTTTTTCTGTAATATCTGATTAATTTTTTGCAATAGGTTAAAATTTCCTTGACAATATAAAATTCTATGAAAGGGCGCTGTCAAATTGTTAGTATAGACTAAATAAGTCCTGCAAAACAGAGTGTAGACAATTATCGCTAGCTGGAGCTGTAAGTCTCTAGCGATACGAAGTATAGGAAATTTCATACTTATGGAACTTATATATTTATTAACTTATATTTTATATTTTGAGAAATATATTTCATAAATTGCGTCATAAGAAAATCTCAATCACAAATAATAGTTTGAGGGTTTAAAAAATTACCTGCTCTTGATTTAAACGCTCCATTAAACTTGATAATTAATTAAAAACCTTTAAGGAAATTATCGCTAAATTAACTTTCTTTTCTTCTAAAAAAACTATACCGGGTTGAATTTCTTAAGGGCATAGATTATTTTTTTTTTTTCTTAGTTTCTGTTCCGGAATTATATTATCAAAGTGACACATTTCACTTAAATCCAGAGGGTTTTAAAGCAATTTTTTTTACAGTTTTCTAATATTTTCTGCTTCCGAAGTATGACGACCTTTTGACCTTTTTAGAACATGAAAATCTAATCCTATAACACGTTAGGGAAGTTTTACTATCAAAGTTAGCTTGGGTTTTAAAAATTTTATCAATTTTACATTTATACACGATCCCCTATTTCACCGACCGAAAAAAACCCCAAAAAAACCGCAATGAACCAAAGTTTGACCTCTGACCTTTATTCGGATGAAATTTACAACACCATAACCCTCATCCGTTACAAAATAACAACCAATATCTAGTGCCAAAGTTAAATAAACTACCTCGAAAGAAACAAATAAACAGCTTGATAAGATATATAACCTCTTTAGGTCAGGACGAAGTTAAGAAAAACTTACATAATTAGTATGCAATACGGATATTCTAGAATATTACTGTAATTTGAGGTTTTATTTTACCGATGCGATATTGGAATTTTAATAAAAATTATTGGATCTATACCAATATAATTTAAATCAAGGACATAATCTAGTATGGTGAGGTGACTATGCTGGTCTTACCCAACCTGTTTCAATCAGAACATATTACTTTATAGCTAGCTTAATCGGACTTGTTTAAAAAGATATAAACGCCTAAGGGATAAGTTCTTTCTTTGTTGAACAAAATAATTTAATCTGCCCCTTTAAATTGCAAATAATCATACGTTATTTTCTTTATAATATTTTAAAACATAGGTAGATAAATTCTATTATTTATAATTGAAATTTATATGTTCTCATGGTCATGTATTTTTTAAAAATTCCAAGGGCTCAAGGGTGAGGTCTAGGACGTTTTAAGCGTCATATAGTTAGGCTTAAAATCCTTGTCGTGTCGAATAGAAAAAAAATATGATTCTACTAATTTTTGGCATTGATGGGAATTTCTGAAAAACGAAATATATTTCTTTAAATTATCAAATCTTTTACCTAGTTATAATTTTAAATGTTTTCCTCATTTAATACCGCTTTTTTAACTGAAATATTAATTTAGCATTTAACGAAAGGTGTCAAGAATTTAGTTTTAATTTTTGCAATATTAATTAATTTATTTATTTTTTTCTAAGTAGTTTTCCGATAAAAGGTTTTAAATTAAACATATTTTTGATGTTTCCGGTAAAACCTTCGGTACGTAGTTCTATCAAAAATTCAGACTTATATTAAATTCAGGGTTGGAAGTAACTGAAATATTAAAGAAAATATGCTGAATTGAATAGGGAATTAGAACCATTTAAAGTGTGTGAATTAATTTTCATCAAATTCAAGGTGATATTAATCAGACAGACCTAAACTGAAATTTAATTTAATGTTTTGTAAGCTAATATATATTTTCAAATTATGTTAGCCTTGATGCGTGTTGATTTCTACCTATTTAATTGAACTAATTAGCGGAAATTCGGTTTGTTTTTTAACCAGAACGTTAATGGGGAAACTCAGGGCTGACTTCAATGGTATAAACCCTTTAATTAGGCCTAATTCTAATGCTCCTTAATTAGAGTCCAAATTGCAATCAACTTTAAAAAAACAACGACCAAAAATGTATGATTCAAACATAATAATTTAATATTTTGCTTTTTTGCTTTTTTACATTAAAAGTACATGTCTTAAGTTAGTTGTATAGAGTCTTGTTAAAACATCCAGAACGGTAACGAGGAACCTGTAAACCACATAAAATACGTAATTAATTACTGGTAATTAGTACATTAAATCTTTTTCTAAGAAGACTTACGTTTCCGCGGAGTTTCGGAAGATATTACACTGAAAAACTATAAGATTGAGGTCCCTGATGCTGGTCAAAGATTACTTAGTGGATGCTCTTGACTCCAATTGGGGATTGGGCAATGATTTGTTGTCCAACGAGTCCGGAGGAGAGAAGTGGGGCACCAATGGTACGAAGACCAAGACCTCCGTTGATAAGACCGGAGCTAAGAAGAGGAGCACCGATGGTACGAAGACCGACACCTCCGACGACTCCGGAGCTGATGATTCCGGAGTTCAAGTATTGGGGTTGGGCAATGGTGCGGAGACCAAGACCGGATCCGATGATGCCAGAGGAGAGGAGTTGGGGTTGGGCAATGGTGCGGAGACCAAGACCGGATCCGATGATTCCAGAGGACAAGAGTTGGGGTTGGGCAATGGTACGGTATCCACCAATAACACCTGGAGCGGCAACGAGACCACCTCCGATGATGCCAGAGGACAAGAGTTGGGGTTGGGCAATGGTACGGTAACCCCCAATAACACCTGGAGCGGCAACCAAACCTCCACCGACGAGACCGGAGCTCAAGAGTTGGGGTCCGACTAAACCTCCACCGACGAGACCGGAAGACAAGAGTTGGGGTCCAACGAGACCACCTCCGATGACTCCGGAAGAGAGGAGAGCGGGTCCGGCGACGCCGATGTTACCGGCGGTAGCGGCGGCCACGAGGGCGAAAGAAAGAACGGCTACCTGTAAAAGGATAGTCCATTGAGAGTTAGTCCATGGTGTAGTTGGTGTTCAAGTACCGAGAGAAGTTATCCTGGAGAGATACTTACGAAGGAGTTCATGATGAGAGTTGTTTTAGTTTCAGTGGTGAATCTGATTCTGATTTATCCATAGAATATCCGGTCCTTTTATACCCCCGAAAAACCAACTGAACCTTATCAAAAAACCTGATTACTCGAATTATTAGAAATCCTACACGCTAACAGACAGTTAACATTTCGAGGTTGTACACCTGCCTTACTTAAATGTGGTTAAAATTAAACCTTATTAACCAAGAACCAATTAAAATCTCCCGTTAACTCTTTTCTGGGACACTCGTTGCTCACCCTCTGGGCTTCATTTAGTCCTACGAAGATCACATCTGTACGAACCAATGAAAAAACACTGGCCATCACGCCAATATGTCCATGGTGGGTTATAGGAACACAAAACCGAAACCAGCTTTACCTCGACCCTAAGCCCCTCCTACCGGAGAAACACTTTGGCGTTTTTAGGGTTTGAAATACAAAATTCTAGAAATTTCTTTTGATGTTATATAAAACCTTCAATGTTGTCATGGCATATTGTACTGTAACGCTATTGTCGTCGATGCTGCAGAAGCTGAGTACTGCCATCGCATCAATTTCAAAGTAGTTCACCTCAACAAACATTGTCTTTCGAATCTTATTTTTTTCTTCTCTATGATTAAACACTTTCGATTTTGGCGAAAACCCGTACGTCTCTTGGTTGGGACGTCGAATTCACTTTCGCTTGAAGCTTCATCGTCGCGAGAGGTCTGTCTAGAGAACCTCAACGCTCTAGATCTCTCTCCGCGATTTCAATTTAATTCAGTTCGAAACTAACTTAAACTTTTTTAATTCAATTTATTACTTTAAATATAAACCTCATTTTTATTTAAAATACTTGAAATTAATTTCAATTTACACTCATGTCCAATTATGATCCTTCAAAAGTGGTTGTATTTTAAACCTTTGGGAAATGCAATGTATCGCGTTGAAAGGTATTTGGTAGCTGCTACAATTTTGCTTCTAGGTTTTTGAATAGTTTGTGTTAGTAATGAGTTGTAGAGTCGGGAAGTGTTTGTTTGAAAGATTGTTAGCTGTAATTTAGCGCTAGGTTATTGAATAGTTTAGTCTGTACAATTAGATGAAAGTCATAATTTGGTTGCTGGTGTCTTGTAGTATAGGTGTCTTTGGCATTAGATCATTTTTTGGGGTTAAAATTCACTGCGAAGGAGTAATTTTAGACTTTTTCAAACTTCGGTTTGCAGAAATCACTATTGAAATAATCGATTTCCGTTTAGAATTATCTTTAAATCTTAAAGTGAGAGACATTTATTGCTGAAGGCAAAATCAATTATTGATTTTTATCTCAATTTAATAGACCTATCGAGGTATCTTTATTTAAACGCGTTCAATATTAATAAGCGAACTTGTAAGTAACTAGTTAAGCCTATTTTTAATTTTAGGGTTAATAATTTAAATAAATTCCAATTTTATGTGTTTTATCATGTATGAATCCCCCATACAACACGATAATGTCGCAATCAGGCATATTACATATCTTAAGTATCAATCTTAAATTAAAATTGATCGATTTGATTTCGCAAACTTGCAGGAACATTTTTATACAACATTTAATTTCAACTTTAATTAAGGTCAAATTAAAGTTTTTATATAACAGCACCCACGGGTAACCTACTGAAAAAAATCCCAGAAACAACTTTGGTTTTGTACATTACATACATGTGACCGTGCGTTTTTGAAAGTTAGTACCCATGTTGATTCAGCTTTAATTCTAGAAAAAATTAATTAAAACAAATTAGGGCCTAACATTTAATAAAAAATTTTATATAACATTAGGAAAAAAATATATTCTAGTTATTCCTCAAGAAACATCGTCCTTGGGGAAAAATTCTCGGAATCGATTAAAAATACCGGCTTAATCGATTAAATTAATCGATTAATTTCAACTCTTGCCGGCCTTAATCGATTAAATAAATCACTTTCGCATCTAGGTAGCTTGAAAATCTTTCCTTGTGTTAATCATGCTTTTAGTTTTCCGAGACGTTTTTATCATTTTACGTAGGAAGTTAAAACGGTTTGATACCTTTTAAGTTGTCCCATATTTTACACGCCTTGGAAAGGTTGTTAACGAAACATTACTGTTACCAAGTGCTCTAGTTTAATTTTAAATCTCGTTCATTTGTCACCCAGGTTCTATTAGTATTTAGATTTTCATTTCACGTTGTTACCTTGGATAATCTTTTAGGGGTTTTTTCAATGTTTTTCAATCAACCTCCTTTTTGATTGCGATGACGATATGTGTTGCTATGGCCATGATATCTATATGGATTAAGCTAAATGGAATGTTTACTTTCATGTAGTGTCATTGGTTTTATCTATGTTAAGTAGGAAATGAAAGTTATTAGGATAAGGAAATGGGTTCAGATCATGGAAATGCTTTTTTGCATTCAACACTTTAATTGATTGTGTAGAACGTATCAGAGTTAATAGGGTTATTATGCTTGGAGTATATACTGCATATAATGTCTAGTTTCTTGTGGTATCATTGGTTTTTCGATGGTAAGTCTGAAACAAAGGTTATAGGGTCAATTAATTACCATATTGATAAAAATATTCGTTAAGCCTTTGTTTTTGAATTTTGAAACTTCGCGCGCGCTTTACCAATTGTTGTAGTGTCACGTGACTAGTCACTAGGATACCTATTGAATCATATATTTTTAAATATTTCAAGCAACTTTATAGGTATGAGGTATTCATGGCGATTCAGGCTTAATTCTATAAAAATTCAATCAAAACCAATTGGGGCCTAACATTTCAAAGGTTTTTATATATATCTTTTAGTTTAAACATAGAAGATCAAACCAGAAGTACAGTTAAAGGGAATATAACCACGTACGCCTAAAACACCAAATCTTCTTGAAAGCAAGAAGGTTTAAATACCCAGATAATCCCTATTTCTCTCTAAGCCTAAATCTTTCTCAAAGTATTTGAAAAACTGTAACGATTTTTCATTGGTTTAACCACACCCAATAACAGCGGCAATCTTCTGTTACATAATCTTAACGTTTATGTAACGACTAGCGTTAAAACCATGAACTATTTTAAATGTTTAAAGTTCACCGTAACGGATCCAGATGTCGCTACCCTTTTTAATATTAAATTAAATTTAATAATTTAATTAAAAAAAAGTCGAATAATATATTAACATACACAGAAGCTAGCGGGAGACCGAGAGATAATTTTTGACACTCTTAAACCTTCAGGCGGTTAAAATTAATGCTTTTATTTTATCAATTAAGAAATTTTAAAAGTTGCCTATTGAATTAATAATTAAAAATATTGACAGATTTACATTGTAAATTAGATCAGGGTTTGATGAAAACGTAATTATCTGATAGCGATGCTAATTAAGTATGTCGTGAAATGAAAGAGAATTGAAATATGCCGCTAAACTGGTTCATATTATTTATGCTTGTGTAAAAATTTAGCACCTTTCTTTTAATAATAGACGTAAAATAGGCCAAATTTAGACGTTTAAATTTACAAGTTTTTTATTGTTTTTTCCCCCTGATTTTGTGCAGTCGGCTCCCAACTTTTGTCGCTAGCAGTTAATTCGGCACTTTATGCGTTTTTCTTAAATATTTAGTTAACATTAGTTAATTAGACTTAAATTTAAGATACTTCGCGTGCGTGACTGGAATTAAGAGAGGTAACTACTAGTACTTTTAATTGGCTTAGGATTAATTTAAGTAATATGAATTGATACGAATATTACCCAAACATTGATAAATTCAAGGAAAATCAAAATATTTAAGAGTTTAACGATCAAAACAGAGTTTATTCATGAATTATAACAACCAAGTTACAAATATTTTTAACAAATGTAAAAGCGTATTGAACTAGGCGATGCGTGTGTGTTGATTTTTTTAATGTTTTAATGCCATGTATCAAAAAGTGTTGGTCGGTCAGTCAGTCAGTCAGTCAGTCAGTCAAGTCAGTCTTGTGCTCTTTCATTTAAATCGTTTTAAACGTAACGAACTCCAGCGCCGTACCCTTGATAGGTTCCAAGAGATCCAAGTCCATAACCAGTGGAATAAGCAGATGGTACGGAGGATACGATTCCAGCTTGTCCGAGGTTAGAGTAGGCACCAAGACCAGAGTAGGCGCCGAGTCCAGAGTAGGCTCCAAGGTTGGAATAGGCTCCCAATCCAGAGTATGATCCGAGTCCAGAGTAGGATAGGGCAGCTGGGGAACCGTAGCTGGCGTAGCTAACTGGGGTAGCAAGGGCGGTGGCTGCTAAGGCCAAGACAACGAGGGCGACCTGGAAAGTACGTGGAAGATTAGAATTAGTTTATATCGCTAAGCCTTTGTTTGAAGCAGTTATGCCAAGCCTTATTTTGTTCATGTGTTTTTGGGGACTCATTGTCTCTTTTAACTGTTCCAAATACAAAACGAAAGATATGCAAGTCATATATTACTATGCTTTGTATTTGTTGCGTTTCTTATTGTGACTCTATTGCGAAGACTTAAAAATATGGGGCAATCTTCATAATTAGGGCAAGTAGTTTCTCATGGTATCAATGATTTTGAAGTCTTTTATCATGGCAAACTATAACACTAAATTCTAAGAGCATCGTACCACCATTACTTGGACATTTTCAACCTATATTTCTCAAAAACTTCAAACTATTTGGTTTTTTTTAAGTGGAGCAAATACTCTACGCAACATTTAGTTTCTTGTGATATCAATAAATTTGAAGTCAAGTATATCATGGCAGGCACTGGAACATCCTATAACCAGTACTTGGCCATATTCGAGTAAAATTTCGTAATCCAATGATCACAAGTCCCCATTTAAGTAAAGTTAAAAGTACTTACTACGGAGTTCATATTTGCAAGTTGATTTCGGTTCGGTTAAGAATCTGGATCTGAAGATTCACATGTCCACGGGTCCCCTTATATAGTGGCCGATGGTAGCTTCTTAAACCACTAATGATGAATCTTCCTTCCACTTCATTTCCAAAAAAAAACACCCTTGACTTACGTAACCATTGGCTAGTATACCTGTTATCACACACCAACCCTTCTAGTTTTTATCTATGTATCAGGGACCCCCGTAGCAACCAAGTTATCGATGCGAATTCTTTATGGGCAAACGTTGTGGGTTTAAAAGTTTTCAAGGTCACACTGAGTAAGATGGTCCCCCTCTTGAATGAATAGGATAGATAGATGGCCTAAAATTAATATTAAGTACTTGGGGTGTTGGCTTTAGTAGCATCGTGTATTAAAAACAGAGAAAAAAAATTGTCTGAATGGACAGATGGCTTTGGTTTTAGTAAAAATGGTATGGGCATGCAGTAACGCCCCAAGCTGAACTTGTTTTTAGGTTGGGAACTTTCTCTACAGACTCGTGAAGAGGCCTATTTTAAGAAGCTTGGATAGTTACGAGTATTTATTGCGTTTGCTCCTTAGATTTTGAGTAAATTTTAAGGGATTTTGGCAGCAAGTGTCCAGTCTCACTATAGTCCCGGGCATTTCGAGATTTAGCGCTTTTTTTCATCGTAAATATGTTATATAACTTTATCGGTGACGTCGAAGTGGAATAGGTTTTATATTAGTAGCTAATTATTGGATAAGACCAATTTTATTTGAAAAAAAAAAAACGTTTGCACTGTAGATAATCTACCCCAAGGTGAAAAATGCAGACTAGAAATCACTAAGTACCATGAATTTTAAAATAAGATTTTTGAATTAATTTGAATTTTATGATAATTTGAGTGTTTTATTGGAAAAATACTGTGTGTTGCATATTGGTGTACTAAAGGGTTTATATGGAATGAAGAACCAATTGACGTACAAGACCTAAGAACGTTCAAAGACAGAATTGGGCTGTAGTGCTCACTTGATCGCAGTTTCTCTGTCCCGAGTAACTATTCCCATTATGTTCCCCCAAACATGGCCGCCGTATTGGTAAGCCAATGCAACAAGGTTTAGATCATGGAAACCTAAAAATGTTTTCAAACGTTCTTGGGTCTTCAAAAGCCCAACCCTTTACAATTAATGTTAAATACAATTACTAAAATGTACATATAGGTATGGGATTAAGTTAGGTCCCAAAATTTTAAACACCCTTCAAATAATTAGGCTTAAAACAAAATTGAGAATACATTATTTTTAAAAGAATAATTTATTATTCATTTTAAAAAATGAAAGATAATTTTTACAGTCTTCGCTTTAAAAGCAAATGATACAGAAAGATTGTTGAGGTCCAATTGAAGAAGAAATGGTTGAGTTTCAGATGGTGAACATTCATTGGAATTCAATCTGTAAATCAAAACACAATGTCAGTTTTACGATTTTAAGTAAAGTACTTGAGACTCGTGTAACACTTACCAAGACTTAATAGTAACGGAGAGCGGCACCGTATGGAGCGTAGGCGGATCGGAGACCGACTCCAAGACCGTATCCGTATCCGTAGGCAGCTGGGTGGGCGGCGTAGGCGGTTGGGTGGGCAGCGTAGGCCAATGGGGCAGCGGCGGCGGCGTAGGTATGAGCGTAACCCAATGGGGCAGCGGCATATCCGAGTGGAGCAGCGGCGTACGCGAGTGGAGCAGCAACTCCGGCGTAGGCGCAAGCGGCCATGGCGACGACGAGAAGGGCAATCTGTAATGTAATTGAAAAGGGCAAAGACTTGTAAGTAATTGTGACTCTGGGAAGCTAACGGAATGACTTCAAAGACTAGCTGGCAATCCATCCTGGACTGCATGGGGAATCTCTTGGGTACCGATAGCTGAATGGTTAAACCAAGTCTATAACACTTTCAAGTACTTCAGTGATTCATTAGCTTTCTATATCCTGGACTGGGAATCTTTATGTGAGGGAAGTGGTACCAATAGCTGCATGGTTAAACCAATTCTTCATGGTTTCAAACAGTAGCAAGTACTCCACTGACTAATTAAAGTCGACGGAAATTAAACCCAAATCATTTGACGAGTTAATCACACTCGGAGTTAAGTCATTCCGAGTAGGGGTTACGTTTAACTATTTTAACATCGTAAATGGATGGAGCTAACCCATCTAACTAATCTAAAGCCCAAAATGGGTAATTTCAATCCTTGATTATCACTCAAAACCGCATTTAAAGTAAAAACAAAAAAGTACTTACGATGGATTTCATTTTAAGTTTTGAGTGTTGATTTCAGAAGTAGAACTGAATCTGAATTTCCAACGGTGAATCCCGATCCTTATATACCCTGAAATTTAACACGGAAATATATGTGTGTGCAAGTTTACCACCATCATTATGTAGTACAAATTGTCACATCACAGGTGCTTTCGTTTGAAAAATACAAAGCCAACCGCACACGCCCAAGCCATACCTCCGCGACCTTTTCTCTCATTGGTTAAAAATCTAGGGGGCAAACCAATACCCTCTAACGTTCTATTAATGCTTTCTTGCGGAATTGAGAAGAAATTTCATTTTAATAAAAGGAAAGAAAAGTGAGAAGAAAAAAAATGCGGTTTTTAATCTTTTTGGGTTTTTAACTTGAGACCTTAGTTCCTGTGTTCCACCCCCTTAATTTTTTTTGGGGTTTCTTGTGGGTAACCACAGGATTGAGATATGTAACGTTGTAACCCCACCCTTACATACTATGGTTTTAATTTCAAAATTGTATGCTTTGTTTTAATCCCTAGTATGTCCATAAGGTGGAATTGACCTTGGGCTTCATTTTTTAACTTTTTTTTAACATTGAATTTACGTATAGTTGGTTTTAAATATCACTTAGATTTAATTTAGTGGAAAATCACAGGTATCAAGGTGTATTTTTATGCCAAATTTAACGCATTTTACCAAAGAGAGAGAGAGACAGATATAAAATTTGATTTTATATCTGTCGTAGTTAGGCCTAAATTTCAAAAATAAAAAAAAACTTTTTGGTGATTTTTCTTTTAATCTCATTTTAAATTAAATTGATTACGAATGTTGTAATTTTAAAACTATGATTCGAAGGTGGTTTTGAGTATATATTACTTTCACCTTGACTTTTGTCCATTTCTAGTATTAATTATGTTAAAATAATGACTTTCTTAAGCCTAACTAACTAACTAAAGCGAGTACAAAACTCGTTTATTTCTTACATTAAATGTTAATTTTAAATGGAAAAAAATCGCGTGCCTATATCTTTTGACCAAAATCTTATACATTAAGGCGTAATTTTCATTCTTTATTTTTTTCATTTTAATTCAAGGGCATTTGGAATTTTGGGAAGAAAATTTGGGAGGCCCATTGTGTCCGTTTTTTTTTGCAGCTACACCTGGGTAAGTTGTAATTATATTTGTAAAATTTTTTTTTAAGTTGGTCGAAACTGGGTCAACGTTATTATAAAGACAAATCATCAATCATGATACTTGTCAAAGCTTGATTTTTAATCACTAATAGAGTAAATGTATCGTTAACTAAAATGATTATTTTAAATTTACGATTATAATAAGTCATATTTTAATATTTAATATTTAATATTTTCTAGTATTAGATAGACACTCCCATGTCTGTTTTTAGTTATATATTTACATAACTTTTGCGTAATTTATGAATTTAAATGGGGTAATTTACTAAATAGGAAGATGAGACCCAATAATTAATATTCATTAGTTTTTCGATGGTTTCCTGCTTATCTGAATTTCCAAATTTATCAAAAAAAAAAAAATATTTTCATTTTCGAAAGGTGGTTGGTTTTATTTAAGTTACAAATATGTTGAACTACTTAATAATATTGAGGTTTTAGAACTTATTTTTTGACAGCAGCGGGATTTTATTTATTTAGGTTGAAAGTGAAATTTTTATGAAATCATTTATGACTTAAGGAATGCACTTAGTCTAGTTTAAAGGCCGACTTCCATCGAAAAGAGTTCTAGCGAACTGAAAACCGAGCATCGAGTCTAACAATGGAGAGACCGTGCCCATTTTCGAATCCCTGCTGGGGTAAAAGATGTAAGGGTTCTATCTAACTGAAAGCCGTGCAATGTGGTTCTAGCTAACTGAAGATACACAATAGAGAATTTCCTTCAGGGGAAAGCAAAAATTCGAGAGGAAATAAATTTCTATTGTTCATCTTCAGTTCGCTATAACCACATTGCACGGCTCTCGGTTAGCGAGAACCCTTCCAACTTTTGACCCAGCGGGGCTTCGAAAATCGGCACGGTCGCTTCATTGTTAGTCTCGATGCTCGCTTTTCAGTTCGCTAGAACCGTTTTCGCTGGAAGTCGGCCTTTAAGTTTCACTTTATTGAAAAAAAGAAAAATAATTTTTATATTCGTGATAACTTTCGATTTAGTTGAATATTTAATTCTATTTAACTATTGTGACATCATAATGGGTATGTGGAATGCACTTAGTCTATAGTTTAATTTTCACTTTATTGAAAAAAAAAAATAGAAAATTGGTTATCTTTATGATAACCTTCATCTTAGTTAAATATTTAATTTTAATTATATTTAATCAACCCTGTGACATCATAATGGGTGTTTTCACGTTTCATATTGTGCGATACTCGTTTTCTAAAAAATCCCACGTGTATTCATACAGATCCATAGAAATATCTGCAAATTAATTTCACTGTCAGAAAAGTCGTGATGAAAATTACTAGATGTTTGAAGGTCCTTTATATACAATACAATTAAAAGCGTCCATTTACGTAAAGGTATTAACGTAATCTTACTAAGTCCCTCTATAATTTGAAATTAATACTTAACTGTATAGTTAGTTGTTCAGGAGTTCCTTGGTTCAAGGTGTTCAATGAATTCATATTCAATAGCAATTTTTACGTTAGCAAAGTTTGACCCCACAGATTTGGGAAGTATTTAAAATTGCAATAAATAAAAATGAATACTGGGAATTAGGGTCTATCTGATTAGCTTTTAATTGATTAAATTCTCCTAATTTATGACAGCTAATAATTAAAGATTTAATCGTGATACTATAAAACACAATAGAATTAAGGGTGTCAACGAGTTTCTTTTTTGTCAGTTGAATTTTTGTTTTTTTTTTGATAAATTAACTTTTTATACTCGTGAATATTTTTTTTATTTTGCCTTTCTAGGAAACTATCTCTTTAACTCAATCTTAAACCGATTAATTACATCCTTAATTTTTTCCCTTAAAATTCCGCGCCCAGTATCAAGCTGAGTGAGAATACGTTAATTTTAATTTTAAATTCAAATTTGCCCCTTATTTAAGATAGTCCTGTAAAATTTTTGAATTCAGTTAATATTTGATGTGTAATAAGGTATGGAGCCATAAGTCCATAACCATAAGAGCTAAATTTGTCTCTCCATATATGGGAAATTAGTCCAAAATCGGTCAAAAAGTTAAGATGATGGTTAACTTTTTTTCCCAATTATTTTGTTTTTATTCTGAAATTTGTTTTTAAAAACACGATTAACATGTGATATATTTTTATATTAAGCTACAAGACCCTAACACTCCTGATAGATCTAAGTTAGCTCTTCCAAATAAGACCAATTTGACTGAAATCGGTTAAAAACATCCAAAGTTAATTACGGTTTTGATTCAAATGATATTTCTTCTTTAAATTATATTGGTTTTAAGTTCCATAGAAGTTCATTATAGTATCATCATTCAATCCCAATTGGAAATTCCAGTCACGTACGATCTGATCTTGTCTATTGAAATTGCGAAGGACTTAACAATCATAAATAACAAAATTTCCTCCAATAAAAAGAGAAAGAACAAGTTGGGAAAACCAAAATATTACCTCTCCGAGTCAAGAGAAGGACTACCTACAAACTTATTTACCCAGTTATGGAAATGTTTCTTTTTTTATGAACAAATACTGAAGTTAAAATTTATGAAATATTAAAGCAGTATACAAAGCATAGCAAATATACTGTAAATCAGACGACATTTTACATCCAATAAGGATATACTTGTACACATTAAAATCATCCGATGGGGGAAAAACGGGAAATGAAGAGATAAAACTTTGGAGGGATATTACCTTTACGTATTTGTAAAGGCCCAATTTGCTACTCCTCAACTGTATACCCTCTATGTTCAAAGCCATATTCACAACAGGGTTGCCATGTAAACACTATCCTCTCCTTTCACCTCAACAATTTTCTTAGTTTGTCAACATGACGATTAAAGTTACATAACACCAAAGCTAATTTGTGGCTACACACACTGAAGGTAAATGCGCACCATAAAAAGCATGAACACACGAAGCTATAATCCGATTACGATCAGACCTTTCACTGATCTGGGCTGCGTTCAGCAGAGCTCACCAAAAAAGACAGCGGATTTTGGAAAACGTTTTCTGGTGAGATCTGTCGTCATAGCTTTTCTCCGGTCATCGGTCTTTTAAAAATGAAGCTAGCGCAATAAAGCGTGCAAGGTACAAAGGCTTAACAAAAATTGTATGATAACATATTTATGGAGATAGATAAGAACAACTTTTATAATTAAACATAGAAACTAACATGTCTCTTAAACTTCTCGCCGCTCTCGCGTGATCAACTTGTTTCACGCCAATTAAATAGCTATAGTCCCATCAGAATCAGCAAGAGCTATTTGTATTAATTCCTCCATGCTTTTTCGCCAAGCTGAGAACTACGCGTTTTACGTCACGTTATCCAAAAACCCGACTATTTTCCTTGAAGACCGCGCTGGCTCACTGAGCACCGTGACGTCAAAATTCAATAACAAAATCCCGTTCTGGATGACACTGCTAACAGCGCCTGACAGCGCTGAGCTCTGCTGAACGCGGCCCAGATTTCCACCATGATTATAAAGTCTAAGCCTAATTATTTAAAAGTGTATTTAACTTTCGGCTCACTCTGAACCGTTAATGTCTCTGTATTACAGAAACGAAAACCAAACCCAAGCGTTTACTTTTTGGTTCACTAGGCCTAATGACAAGTAAAAGTTCATTTGCCCAATATAGTTGCGTTCTTCTTGAAATCACTTTAGAAAGAATTATGCTATAAACAGATGTAGTATAGCTTAAGTAATATATAAACATCGATTTCAAATAATAATAATAAAAAATATTCTTGGGATATCAGAATGAAACAGAGCTTTATAGCTACAAAACCACTAAAGGCATCGAAATTACGAAAAATATTTCCATATATTAATAATATATTATGAGAAAACCAAATATTAAGGTTTTGTAGGATTTCTTTCCACAAAACAAAGCGAACTGCTAACGCGGTGCACTAACGGACGGACACACACAGACTAAAACATAGGCTGCTTTTTAACTCTTTCCGTTTTAATTTTGAGTTGAGAAACTAGATTATCTTAAATATTAAAATAAATATAATTAATATTAAATATTTTCTTCGTTAGTTGTTCGCCTTATAGAGCGTTACATCGCGTTGATAAAGAACAATTAGACATTCTTGAGAGACTTGACTAATTTTGGCGTTTGAAATGAAGCATACGCCGG
This sequence comes from Phalangium opilio, assembly GCF_054372755.1. Classification (NCBI taxonomy): domain Eukaryota; kingdom Metazoa; phylum Arthropoda; class Arachnida; order Opiliones; family Phalangiidae; genus Phalangium; species Phalangium opilio. The sequence continues at coordinate 4,031,912 of NW_028324168.1, read as the reverse complement.
TTGCATTACCTTACTCAAATAGGTAGTATATAAGGGTGTCGAACTACAGCTAAAAGCAAGAACAACCGCAATTGCGAAAACCTTTGGTGGACAACCCACCCTAGGGAGGCTAGACGTTTCTCGTAACCCTAGCTGATCGCCGCGAATGTCTTAAACCAAACGATGACTATGGAGTTAGAAGCCAATAAGACAGATTGGTGTCTATGTGGAATAGACGGAAGACCAGTAGATGGTGGTGTTTAGAAGCCAGTATGTACAGACTGGTGTCCAAGTGGGATGGACGAAGACCAGAAGATGGTGGTGATTAGAAGCCAGTATGTACAGACTGGTGTCCATGTGGGATGGACGAAGACCAAAAGATAGTGGAGATTAGAAGCCAGTATGTACAGACTGGTGTCCAAGTGGAATGGACGAAGACCCGAAGATGGTGGTGATTAGAAGCCAATGAATACAGACTGGTGTCCATGTGGGATGGACGAAGACCAAAAGATGGTGGTGATTAGAAGCCAGTAAGTACAGACTGGTGTCCGTGTGGGATGGACAAAGACGAGAAGATGGTGGTGTGAGAACTCAAGTAAAGGAGCCATTTCCGTGACTGTGAAAGCAGTTCGGAAATGGCGAACACGTTTGCTCCAATTTGGAAACTGCGAACGCGGTCACGTGGGTGTAACAACAGACAAACACACAGACAGACACACACACACGTCGAAATTAGAACCTCTCCGTGACATACGTCACTCGGAGAGGTAAAAAGCCGGTATGGTTCTCGTTTTCGATAAACAAGTTTCACTTTCGTTTTAGGCTAACAGCTCGGAAGCTGAGATTGAGTGTGGAGGGGGAAAAATAAATCGCAAAAATAAAAATAAGAAAATTTTAACTCGCCGCTCTCAATATGATTATGCTAAATAGTTTAGCTGCCAAGATTCAAAGAATTTTTTACAGGTTTCGTAATGTTTTACGTACTTGTACGTCTAGAATCTCTGGAATGATTAAATATACGATACGTCTTTCGTATGCTTAATTATGTTAGAATAATTTTTTTTCTTTTTTGGTGTTGAATTTTATTTTTATTTATTTATTCATTTAATTTTTAACGTTTGCCATAGTAATAAGGGTAGTATCCGCCGTAATAATACGGGTAGTATCCCCGGTAGTATCCTCCATAGTATGGTTTATAGTATCCGCCGTAGTATCCGTATGTGCAGTAGATTTCGCAAGTCCATAATGTTAGTAAAAGCGCTAATAGTAGTATCTGAAATTTAATTAATTTTTAAAACTTTAAATATAAATAATTTAATTGGAAGTTAATTTAGATGCGTTTTAGTTTAAGATTAAGGTAGAGTGTAACTTAAGCTTCAAAATAAGACAAATTTGGTTAAAATCGGACTAAAATTAACAAAGTTATTAAGAAATTTCAAGTTCAAAAAATATTTAAATATTTAAAAATTTTAAACTTATTTTATTTTAAAGTGTAATTTAAACTCTATTCAACTGCTTAACTACATAATTATATTCTTAATCCTCAAAGAGTTATTTAAAAATTAATCTTAACAGAAATTGTACTTCGATAAAGTTTTAAAATGACAAAATCTTCTAACTTACCAATTTCATAGTGAAGCGTTGGCACTTTTCCGTGAAAACTGAAACGGGATATTGTTTTGCGTCTATACCACAGTCTACTGTGTTGCGTCCCCGTCTTATCGGGTTATATTGAATGTCATACGGTTGACCGGGATTCTAAAAAGATTTTACTAAGGGCTCGCTCCGATTGTGTGTTCAATTAACAATTTAACTGGAAATATATTGACATATTATATGACAATAGCTTTATATTCCCGCTGATGCATTTATTCAGTTGACTTAACGCCTAGTGAAAATATTGCTTGCAATTTAATTAGTAAAATATGTATTTATTGTAGGATAGATTATTGATAATTATTTTGCGTGAATTAATTTATTTAATTTAATTTGTTTCGTAGATAAGTTAGGTCAATAAACTTTATATTCAAGTTTATTAAAGCATCTGTTTTACTTCAAAGACATTTGAATGAAACACCAATCAAAATTTTGACTTAAATATGAATACATACAAATGTCAGAACCGTAAAATATGGATGAAGGTTCCAATTATTTTTATTGGAAATTTATCCTCGAAATTCGAATCCCGTTCAATTTAAAGATATAGGTAATCGTTTGGGTGTGGTTAAGGGCTTGTTTTAAATTGAACCAATCATATTCATGCATTAAATCTACCCTAAAACTATCTACCAAGGCTTCCCATAACTTTAAGCCTAATCAGAAGTTCATTAAATTAGCCTAGGCTTATTTAATGGACTTCTGGCCTAATTTAGTTTGGGGGGGGGGAAACATCGTCTACTATAGTAAAACAAGTCTGCCAGAAAAAATTCTATAAGCTTAAAATATAAATATAGTTTGCCTTAAAAACATTAATCACAACATCTTAATTTGCTTTTTGAAACAAATCAAAAAAATATTTTTTATTATTTACAGTGAAAGAATTTTACAGAAGTTAATGGAATTGAATTGAACCGCATTGCTTAACCGGAATTAAGCTCAACTTATCAATCTGTAGAATTTTATGAGTAGGAAGTTAAAGAGTTTTGAAGTTGTTGCTTGAATCTGTAAACATAGAAAATTCAAAGTCAGACTCAAAACTGAATTTAAGAGCAAAACCAAATCTTAAGAACTTTAATTCTGAGTACTTACCGGATGTCTTGAATCTTAACGGACGTAAGGGTAAGCACCATAAGCACCATAACCTCCATAATAAGCTCCGGAGTAGACAGCGGGGCGAGCGTAGTAGCTAGATCCGAGTCCGTAGTATCCGGCTGTAATGTTAATTTTAGTTTTAATTACCTACGGATTTTAAGTTTGGGGAATGTTTGCAAAAGGGTATATTTACCTCCGTAGGTGCTGACGGCAGCTGGGTAGGCACCGTAGCTGTAGGCAGCGTATTGGGCCATGGCGGTAGCCATAAGGGCGAAGAAAACAATAGCAAACTGTAATTAAAAATAAATTAGGGAAACGTTAATCAAGAGTTGTGTGTAATTTTAATATGAAATCGCGTATCTTTATTGTAAAATTGAAGTGATATTCTTTTTGAACCTAGGGTTTCAAGGGTCCTCAGCAAGGGTGTCTAGAGATCATGAATCAGGGGAAGGTACCGAGGTTTACTTGGGAGGTGACGAAAGGGGTGTTGGGATCAAGTCACCTCCAGCGGACACGGGGTAGTCGGCACCCTTATAGGTTAGGATCGCCAACTTGTGTCTTATTCCCTCAAACTTTGTCGCCCAGAAGCTTGGCTTGCAGGACTCCCGACAATCTGATATTTTAGAAAAAGGGCCATTCCATTTCTAGCTCATAGCTAACATTTAACCCAAGAAATTGCGGAGCTGCTTTGGCTAAACCTTTTAGCAAGATAACTTAGTTTACAAGTACAAAATAAACTATAGCTAAGTACTTAAAATTTAACCTTAAGTACTTTTAAATTATCTAAGAGAATTTCTTTCGGTTATTTAGTTGCGTTTAAAACGCTAAGAGTTGGTTAAGTCTTTAGGAGTTAAGACCATAATAAATTTAGCTAAGTACTTAAAATTAAGCAAAGGTTAATACTTACGATAGCCTTCATTTTGAGTGGTTTTTGAAGATTGTCGTCTTTGAACAAAGATAACTATGCCTTTCGGATGATCAGGCTCTCGTATTTATACCAAAAACTGATCACGCTGTCTTCGAATGCCTGAAACCCTTTCGTCCAATACGAGTTGTTGGCATATTTTTAAAAGTTTTTTTTAACCTAACCTAAAGTTACATAAACGGGGTGGCGGTGGTAGTTTAATATTATAGTTAAGTAATTAGAATCTATATGTGATGATACTGAATGTATCTACGACATCGTACATACCCCCAAAATTTCGGGTGTGGCCCTAAGTGACCTTGAGATCGAAGCGAACGGTTAAGCCTTTTTTGAAAGAATCCTTGAGAATTTAAATTTTTTTTATCAATCTTAAAACGGATCTTCCCAATTTTCTTGATTTTTCAATATAAATTTAAAGCCCAAACTACGTATGTTGTATCATATTTAGGCAGAAAGATACGTGGTTTATGCTGGGGTAACTTTGATTTAAATCGGTTTTAGTTGGTTTCCAATTTTTGCTAGACGAAATGACGGGCCCACTTTTCTCAAAATCCACAATCGGCCTTGATTTTATGATGAGCCAATTTTTGTACCTTCTTACCTTAACTCTTTTTAAATAGACAGGGTGTTCCCAAAAAGGGCGAGTAATTATAGGACCGAAGATGGAGAGATTGTTTTATGGGAAATCAATGAATGTTCTATGGTAAATCAATTTTGAGTAGAAAATGTAACTTCTATCTCCATTTTGATTGCCCTAAGGGACACTGTTTTCGAGTTATGATTTTAAGAGTGTTTTAGGGATGACCCCTTAATTAAATTAGAAATAATTGTCTTGAAATCAGTTTCTTAATTAAATTTAAGGGGTCATCCGTAAAATACTCTGGAAGCAATCTTAGCTTGAAAACAGTGTCTCTTAGGGCAAACAAAATGGAGATAGGAGTTACATTTTCGACTCAAAATTGATTTCTCATAGAACCATGCATCCCACTGTACTTCGGTTCCATAATTACTTTTTTTTGAACACCCTGTATACTTCAGGCATATAAGGGAAATTTTCTGTTAAATATTTTTGATTTATTTCAGCATAAATTAACTTTTTTTTTTTTTTGGTTGAAAAAATATTCTCGTAGGTTCGATATTTCATGGGATGTGGCTACCTTTTTAATGTTCGTTCTTCGATATGATTGGATAGTTTCACTTATAAATGGGTGTTTTTTGTGACGTACGTTTTAGAACGTGCTAAGAGTGTATGTTTTCACGTGATGGGCACGGTTTGTTAAAGGGTTTTTCTATTTTTTTTTTTAATTTTTAGAAGATTCTAGTAATGTGTTTTTGGTTTTATTTCCAAAATCGATGTTTGAATTTGTCGTTTGGAAAATGCGGTCCTGTTATTTTTCGAGAGGGTTAGATTTAGTACCTTTTAATTCAAACGTAAATATTATTTATTTTGTACTATTTTGAAGTGAAATTAGGCCTAATTCAATGTGTTATTAGAGATGCAATATCTCTTAAACGGTACCGAGATACCGTTCAAATAATACAGCTTTAGTAATTGGAAATCGCTTTCAAAACACATAAATATATTGCAACATTTATCTAATGTAGTGTGGAGATCAATTTATTACGCTTTAAAAAATGTGATTAAAACAGGTTTTCGATTAGTTGTATGTGATATCCCAGGTTGAGCATACCATAGTGACATTTCATAGCTTGTTTTGACAAAAAATCACAACTTCTGAAAAGATTCTAGACCAGTTTCGAGCGATGATAAACTTCGCACGTGTTTTTCAATTTTAATGTCAAGTTAGGCTTAAATCCACCAAGTTCGGGTGAAAATTGGTCTTAACGAATTTAAAGTGCTTAACTTTATTGTTCCAATGGGTTAAATAGATTTAAACTCGTTGATTGTTTCGTATCATTGGAGACAATTAAGTTAGGATGATATAAGGCCCACAATATCATTTACTAAACCCAAGTTATTTAATTCGTATATAAATGATGGAGACTAGGAAATGATAGGTTAAATGTGCGCCTGTTTATGTTATTAACAAGTTAAATCAACTGAATGAATTTCCACCTTTTCCAAATTATCGCATTTTGCTTATTTCTTACCTAATTTTAAACAATATTGTTAATTTAGCTTCTTTCTACCCTAAAAAGAGACGCACTTTTAGTCACTCGTCAATTCATAGAAAGACCAAGAGCATAGATAAAATTTCTCCTATGATCCTTAGCGCAGTGTTCGACGGTAACAACACCTATAGTATAACATTTCACTAATTTTACATGCAAGTACTTCACAAGTAACTTTAAAATAAATTCCAAGTTTCAACCCGTAACTTCAAGTATGTATACTTGAATAACAAGCCAAAAAATTATTCACGTCAGTAGGCCTAACCAATATTTGGAGTTAAAATTGAAAAACACCATTTTCTTATGCCTTAGTTCTCAATTCTCTCAAAGTCATCGACTAAGGAACTATGAAAATAGGCTTAACATTCTAAGTAAAAAGTTTAGAACAACCATATTTGTTTTGAAAACAAAAAAAAAGGTTTTTATTTTTTAATTTTAACAGTTAAAAGATATTTATAACATTTCATAATAAATTGGCACGTTGTGTCAAATTTTGTAGAGGAAATTTTGACGCGTTTGTGAAGAATTGAAAGTGTAGATGGTGACTGGTGGGGGTCATCATGGTTGATCATGAACTGGACTTAACGGACGTATGGGTAGGCACCATAAGCACCATAATAACCAGAGGAGTAGACAGCTGGGCGGGCGTAGTAGTTAGATCCGAGTCCGTAGTATCCGGCTGTAAATACCCAGAAAGACCAAATAAATAAATATAAACCTAAAACCAATTCATAGGCTAAGCCTAATTATGACAAAGGCTTACCTCCGTAAGTGGAGACGGCGGCAGCTGGGTAGGCACCGTAGCTGTAGGCAGCGTATTGGGCCATAGCGGTAGCCACGAGGGCGAGGAAAACGATAGCAAACTAAAAGTATAGTTAAGAAAGTACTTAAGTACTTGGCGAGCAGCTACTTGCTGTGATAAATACTTTTAAAATATACTTACAACAGCCTTCATTGTGGATTGGTTTTAAGATTGTTGTCTTTTCGCAAAGAAAGATAACTATGCCTTACTGTGGTCCTGAACCCAGTATTTATACTAATTTTCAAATGGTTCCATCCAATACAAAACGGTGGTGGTTTCGGTTTTTTTTACCATGATTTTGTGTTAACGTAATTTTTTTTTAATTTTTATTCTTTTAGTTGTAAGTAACGTAACATCCCCTTTTAGCAAGGTACAATTCTGTAGTAATATTTTCGGGTGTGGCCCACCTTGGCCTTCGTCAGTGTCTTCACTCTTTTAGGGTCCTCCTAATGTGGGCCATTTGGCCTTGGTAGCTGAGACTGCGTCAAGACAGCGCGTCTTTTTTTAATTCATACTTAACTACGGACTGTTATAGTGGGCATTAGAGGTATTAATGGGTTGAACCGATAATTTGAAAGTCATTTCACGAATATTTTTTGAAAGCTACCATTTCGGTCGCGGTCTTTTGAAGACGGTTTGATGATGATTTAATGCGTTAATTATTTAGGCTTAATGTTTTCTTAAGAGGTTTCAGGCCTAATTGAACTAATCCTATAGTGTCTATACGGCCCTTTAAGCAAACGTACTCTTAGAGCGTGGGTTTTGTTAATAAACATAAGGCAGTAGACAGTTTTTAAGTTCAGTTGTTTAACTTCTAAATATTTTTTCCATAACAATATCAGTGTAATATTTATGCAAATATTGTAATTTGGAAGCGTTGACTCCTTATTGTTAATCAAATTTTATTATCTGTAATTACTCGTAAGATTATAATTGTTAACTACTGGAGAAATCGAAGCCGTACATAAGTTCCATAGGTCTGCGATTTACCATACCGATTTTCTCTCGTCAGCAGTTTCGCGATTTCCAAATGAAGCATTTATTGCTCTACTCTGTTTATTCCCATCGTAAATATGTGCCTTCACTTGGATTATAAGGTTTGAAAACAACTTAGGATTAATTCTAAAATTTAATTCGTTTCTGATGTTTTAAATATTTATCAAAAATTCTGAATTCAATTTCATCGAAATCGTATTACCATTTTTTTTTCAAACATAGTTTTTTATGAAACCGCTTAAATTTTAAAAACTGCCCGGGGTATAACGTTTTTCTGCCATTTCTGAAGCAGTAGATAATCACGTGCTTGGTAAATTTTTGGGCGTTGGGTCCCAATTTGAAATCTGATTGGTTCTTCCTATAAAATCCTCTAACGCTTCTGTCCGGTTGTTTCCAAGGGCTTTTTCTATGATTAAGAGACTAAGAATTAAACGCAGTCGACGAATATTAATAAGACCATTAAATTATATCGTTAAAATACTTAAGACGATATTTTTTTTGGCAACTGACGTTTATTGCGAAAGACGAAATTGATTTTTCGAAAATTGGAATTTATTTAAATGTCAACGCTGCTGCTGTATGGGCTAAAAGGTTGACACATTTTTTTTAATTTCAAAATTAAATTCTAGGGGACTTTTTCGAGCTTTCCCTTATGCTTACTTACACTATAAAATCATGTTTCCCTGATTAATTTTAATCTCACTATTATTTGTAGAAATTAGGTTAGGATATCGTGTTAACTAAAAATATATTATTTCATGCTAGTACTACTAAAGGAAAATTACAGAATAATTTGATATACAATGATTTTTTGACAATTTTAAAATTCCCTGTGGTTTTCCATGAACTGTGGCAACGAAGAGGGTATACCTGGGTTGCAATCTGCGGTTGTTAATTGTGCAATTGCCAATTATAGTTGCGTGAAAAACACATTATTATAATCGGACCACTATACTTTGTAGTCAAAATATCCAACACTTTATTGGTCTAATTTTTGCCAAAAAACCCTTCTAATCTTATACCTTTTTTGGTTGCAATCTGCAATAGTTAACAGTGCAATTGCCAATTATAGTTGCGTGAAAAACACATTATTATAATCGGGCCACGAAACTTTGTAGTCAAAATATCCATCATATCTTAAAAATTAAAATGCATCGGTCTAATTTTTGCCAAAAAAAACCTTTTAATCTTAAAGCCTCAACCCTAACCGCAACGGTAAAAATTACCAAATAAAAAAAATCAGATTATTGAAAACCTAACCTCGAACAGCACGCAATCAACTGTCAACTCTGTCAACTTAGGATAATGTTTTTAGTATTTTTTGACAAGTTATCAGATTCTCTACCTACGCCTTATACTGACGAACTAATTCCTTATTAGTTAAAAAATATAGTTTATAGTTAGAAGGTTTGATCTGCAAAAAAAAAAAAAAATAAAAAAAAAATTTGAAAAAATCGAAAATTAAATTTCCCTAAAACAAGTTGCCACGTAAAAGAAATAGTCCTTGAAAAACTTGAAATAAAAATGGGTTTCACAGCCTCACAAGTAATCTTGATTGTGACCACACCCCATAATTTTTTTTTTTCAAATATTTCTCCTACCCCTAAAATTTTCACTTTTTTATTATTTATTATAATCAAGATTTAACTTCACTTGGTTTTTGTTGAATTACTTTTTTACGGATATCCGTTTTTAAATCTTGCAGTTTTTAATTCCGTTTTAATTTATTTTAAAGTCACGGTTTTCGTTCTTATCTTTAATTACATTTTTTTTCTTTTTAACTTGAGGCTTATCTTTGAATTCATTTAAAAAAGATCCATCAAAATTTTAACTAAGGTTTGTTGGTTTTTTAGTTCGGGACACAGAATCAAGTAGTTAACTTTGACCGAAATCTCCTAAAAAATAAAATAAAGATTGAAAGTGGAAATATGCATAAATTAAGATCGAATTATGGTGTAGTGTCACCCAGTATTATTGTCGCGTACATTTTAACGCTGTTAAAGATACAGAGGTGCTGTTTGAACGATTTGAAGTGGTTCCAATTTTTAATATGATAAAAATTCAGCGGCTTTGAGTGGAATTTGTAATTTGCGAAGCACATTATTTTAAGTTATGTAATTACGTAGAATTATGCATTATATAATGAAGTTTTTCGACAAAAATGCTAATTAGATTCTAATTATATTCAATGACTTTAGCGTTAGAGGCATATTAGCCTTCAGTAGTACCATAGGTTCATAAGATATGTTCACCATAAGTTTGTCACTGGTTACAAACTGGAGCTAGTCATGAAGTGAATGAGGTAGGTCATAGATTGTCGTAAAGCCACGCCTGATGAGGCACTGTCAAAGGCTTAGTACAGACTAAATAGGAAGATGAACTGCAAAACCGGGTGTAGTCAATTCTTGAACTAGCTCTCACTCTCAGTAAGTCTATAGCATTACGAAGTATATGTAGTGTTATACTTATGGAACATATCTTATGATATAGCGAAGCATAGCTTTTGTAAAACTAACAGAATCATTAACAACATATTGAATTTGACTAGCGGCAAGATTAAAGCCTATTTCAAACAATAGTGTAAGTTATTAAGTACTAAAACTAATAAACGTCAGTTATGGTTAGTTATAAACTACAATAACAAATACTTGTAAAAACCTACACAATTTTAGGGTGTGGTCCCCACAAGTTTTTTGCCGTTATATCTTGTAAAAAAGGGGTTTTAAAAAACTATAGAGTAGCGTCTAAGCCTTGGCCTTGGATATAACTAATTATACTACACCACCTTTGTACGAGGCGAAACCTGATTGGCTGACAAACATCGTTTATAGAACTATTAACTAAATCTGTTCCTCAGGGCTTATGCTATGTTTTATCTCTTTTTTTCCTTTAGTATATAGTTTAAAAAGTTTATTTATTAGAATTAGGCTTAAGGTAAACTTATTTTTCGCCATCTAGTTAGGTTACGGTGAACTTAAGAAATTAACAGGCATTTAATTTTGATTTTCAATGTGTTTATTTACACGTAAATATACAGGTTTAAAGTTTGTTTAAATGTTCTATTTAACGGAGTCACCCGAAGTAGGGTTGAAGATGATTTTCGAGCTGCCAGTTTCGGAAATTGAAAGTTGAGGAGATGATCTGTAAGATGGCAGTGTTAAATGTTGACATTAGTTACAGATAGCGGACTTATTTCGTTAGCAGTTTGTAGGCTTATGTTTTTGACCCATGAAGTTATATTTAAGAAGTGACCAATATTCCAATAATGAAATTTAACGTCGTCTGCTTCATGAAAATGATTTCAAAATAGGCTTACAGTGTTTTAGTTTTTGTCCGATGTCATGTCTTGCCGTTTACTTAAGGAGAAGTCCGTTAAGACCAAGATTGCTGGCATAAGCGTATGGTAGAGCGGCGTAGTTCAAACCCAATGGACTGGCAATATGGGTGGCGTATGGAGCAGCCAATGGAGTGGCCAATGGGCTCAACAGGGACGAACCGTAGGTGATGAGTTGTCCGTAAGAAACGGCGGCCAAAGCCAAGAAAACGAGGGCGAACTGTAAAGTATACAAAAACATCAAATGCAGAAGTACTTAAATAAAAGTATTTAGAAACAAAACGCAGTAAATATTGTTTTAAATACGTTATTTTGGGCATTAATTTAATCGTAATGAAAGTACTTACGATAACTTTCATGATGATTTTGGATTGGAGTTGATTGTCGTACTGCAGACGAAAATGAACATGCTTGAAACCCGATCCTTCCCAGCTATTTATACCCAATCTTATCCTTGATCTTCAAATACCATGTTTGGTATTTGAAACTAATACTGTCAAAGGCCACTTACACAATGTTAGGTCTAGTGTTTAATTGTTCTTCTAACTGCACCGTGTCTTATCGTATCTTCATTGGCTCTAAGTTCTTAGATATTGCGGTTATGATGTTTTTGATAAGTTTGGGTCCGGGCTCTGTCTTTGATCATGCAGTAGTTAGGGTAATTTTACAAGTGGTATTATGCTTAATATAAAAAACTGTTCTTTGGGTGGAGTTGATTCCTCAACTTGAGACCTTGAGACTTTAATGATATGGTATTCGTACTCGAAAGATGTTTTTATGCGGTTAAAAACATATCATAATTGTTTTGTTTTTTTAATCAAATTTTTATTATGAAGATTCTATCTGGTTAGGGGTTTTTCCTGTTGATTATCTCACGAGTTTATTTAAATACGCGATAAAGTAATTAACGGCGTTAATTAATGATCCATTGTTAATTGTTTTAAGATTTTTATATACACTATATAAATCTCCGTAGATTAACAAACACTTATAATTAAACATAAAGTCAATATTTTAAAAATTCCCCTTTCATAAACGTAAGTTTTGAATTTTCTATTTGGAAATATTCATTGTTATCTAAAACATTCTCTTATACATAGAGGATATTTCTGATAAGTCTGGCATGACAATGATTTCTAATTTAATTAAGGCGTCATCCCTAAAACACTAAACTTGAAATTACATTTTCGACTCAAAATCTCCCAAAGAACATCCCCCTCAATTTATGTCATACTTATCAGAAACACCCTGTATATTATTAACTTTTGTAATCTAAGAGGCAATTAAAGTAAAATTGATTAGAGAAGATCAGTTGAATTTAGTTTTAAGTAATTCGTTTATCCAACTTTATTAAAAGTCAAATATCTTTAACAATATTAGTCGGCAAATTTAATTGCGTAGACCTTTTCTTATCACGTGTTAAATATATAATTAAAATTCGAAAAGATCATCATCATCGTCTAACCACTCCCTGATACAATCCACTCTAATGACGGTAATTACACGAAACAAGCTTCCTCTAATTCACAAGAATAAAAACTTCTTCGGACACTTATTGCCCAAAGGAGCTACTTAAGTCTTATTTAACCTTGAAGGACCAGTTGGTTATATTAATTCTATCTTTTATTCTATACTATTAACATTTATATTAAATATATATTTAAATTTTTTTTACCTGTAGACTAACGGGGAAATTTTTTGCACGAAGTTTTTTTTTATTTTATTTCAAGTACAGGATAGGTTATAAAAGGGTTGTACGTACGGTAGTTGAAGGCCAAGGCTGTCATAAGTACTTGGGCGTTGGTTCTTGTAAAAACTTTCTAGAACCTTCTGTTAATTTTTTTTTTTTTTTTTTGAGGTTAGTATTTTAAGGTTTAATATTCTACTAGGGTATACCGTTAAAATGGAAAAACTTGTATGTTTGGCATACGAAATAGGGTCTTATCTTGTTTTTGCAAAGTGTTTCATTTGAACTTTGACATTTTTGGAAAATATGTCTTTAAGTTTCAATGTAATGATTGATTTTATATAGTTTGATATGAAATTTAAGAAACTTGAGATATATCGTTTGTTATATGTTGCACGTGGTTAAATTTCAATATTGTTGTTTATTATTTGAAATAACATAATATGCAGTGCTATACTCTTAAAAACATTTTATTTATCATTCCACAGAATTTTATTTATCAAGTAACAGAATTTTATTTACCAAATAACAGAATTTTATTTATCAAATAACAGAATTTTATTTATCAAATAACAGAATTTTATTTTTCAAAATCACAGAATTTTATTTTTCAAAATCACAGCATTTTATTTATCAAACCACAGAATTTTATTTTTCAAAATCACAGCATTTTATTTATCAAACCACAGAATTTTATTTTTCAAAATCACAGCATTTTATTTATCAAACCACAGAATTTTATTTATCAAACCACAGAATTTTATTTTTCAAAATAACAGCATTTTATTTATCAAACCACAGAATTTTATTTTTCAAAATAACAGCATTTTATTTATCAAACCACAGAATTTTATTTTTCAAAATAACAGCATTTTATTTATCAAACCACAGAATTTAATTTTCAAAACTTTTTATATATAATATAAATTTTATTTTATAAATTTTATTTTATAAATTTTACGTTTATAAAATTATCAAAGCACGTTTGAGGCAGGGTGACCACTCTATCCTATATTTCCCATTTTTTTCCTTATATATTAAGTCCTTTCTTTAATTTCATGATATTTCCTATATTCTCCTATATTTTTCACCAATTTCCAGCCATTTTAATTCGAGTATTTTCTATAATAGATTTTCCACTTAACAATTTTATTAAACGACCCAAAGCCTTTCTTGTCGTTATAACTCTCAAGATTCTGATAAGGGAAATGTGATTGGGAATACAAACTACTTCCTTTTCTGTAAGCACGGCTCGGGTAATCTCTTCGGCAACCGTTTCGGGTTTCACTTCGGGAATTATTCCGTCGTAAACTCCTTCGAAGATAGACGTTTTACTAAAAAACGGGCAAGCGGTCGTGGTCTTCACTCCGGTTTTTCCCGAATCAATAAGTTCAAGAAGTACAGAGTCCATCAGCCCCATCACAGCGTGTTTGGAGCTGGAATAGGCGCTAAGCTTTTGCGTGGCATACATACCGGCCATAGAAGATACGCCAACAATATGTCCGTGGTTATTCTCAATCATGTTGGGTAGAAACGCTTTCATGGTCCAAAAATGGGCCATGACGTTGACATCCATAATCTTCTTCGAGTGAGAGTCTGATGTCTCCCAAAATAGATTCGCTTGGCCAATTCCGGCGTTGTTAATTAGTATCGTAACATCTCCTATTTCTTCTCGCACCAATTTAGCCGTGGCGTACACCAGTTCCCGGTTTGAGACGTCCAAAGTGTAACATTTCACTTTACCACCTTCTTTTTCGACCAGTCGCTTTGTTTCTTGACTTCCTTTCTCATCTACGTCCCAGATGACGATTTTTGCACCGAGTTTAGCGAATTTTAGGGATAGACAACGTCCAAATCCACTTCCACCTCCAGTTATCAGAACTAACTCGCCTTTAACGGACTTTTTTCTTTTTAAACTGTAAGGAATGAAGTTATTCGATATAACTTTAACCATATCCACCAAGAGTAAAATAATACATCGTATTAATTCAACGATAAACTCAATCCTGGCTGCTAACTTCATGTCTGTTTCAGTTCTGATAGGTATAGCAGCAAACGTCGACGCAACGTTGTTATTTTAAACCATTAATCGGGGATTGTTTTTTTTTTAACCTTGGTACTAGAGGAAAACTTTTATTTTTTTCTTTTCAATATTTAGGCATAATTAACAAAATTACGTGTTGAGTATATGAGAAAATAAGAAAATTATAACCAAGTTACATTCTCAAAACCAGTTCAATGCTTTCAATTGCTTCAGGCAAATGGAATGTTGTAACAAAATAGAGAGAAGTATCAGGTAGTAAATTCCATAGTGCTGCGTTTTATTTCACCAATCAGCGCTCTGTTTTAATATTATACGTTACCAGAAGTGAGATGAGACCAGAAGTACTGAGCTAACCAAATTCTTCACTCGGCGAAAGTGAATATTCTTGATAAGAACGGTTGGCCCTCTGGTGGCGGTTTCAGAATTTCCCCTCCAAAACGTGAGACGCTCGCGGTGGTAGACGACCGAACTAGATAAAAGGACTCACGCCCGTGTTCCGTGGCTTTAGGTTGAGGGGAAGGGGGTAGGAAATGTTTTTGGAACTCGGACCAATTTTTTTCTCTGTAGTGTAGGCTCGTGGGAAGCGGCATAAAATCCTCAAATTTGTTCACTAATGCCAGGATCTACTGTCAATGCTAGAGCCCTTCACTTCTAGTCTCATCTCACTTCTGACGTTACCTATTCTTCTTCTCTCTTATTTCGTAAATAATAATTTTTGCGTTGGCTGAGAGGCACACTCAACCTAACGCTCGCGTTACTTTCTGCTTTTGATATTTGCCTTTGGTTGAACACAGTTTTGAATAACCTGTCTGTTAGCAAAAACTAATTTCAATGTTAAAAAGAGTTGTAAATTCCTTATGTAGTTGAGACACGTTCTACCTTGGGTATTACTTAAAAAGGTCTGCCTCTGTTTTGTCTTTCCCATATAATCATAAGTAATATAACAACAGATAGTACGACACTCGATGAAGGAGCTGGTGCTTTTCAGACTAAAACTTAAATTCCACGAACCCTTATCTAACCTGGGAACATACAGTATACCACAAGTTCATAAATCTTTGGTTACAAACTGGAGCTTGTCACGAAGTGAGTGAGGTAGGTCATAGATTCGAGGTAAAGCGACGCCTGGTGAGACGCTGTCAAAGGCTTAGTAATTCAGACTAAATAGGAAGATGGAAGTCCTACAAAACTAACCGAGTTTAGGACTTCAATTCTCGCTTGTCGTTCTCGAACTAGTTCGAGCTGTAAGTCTCTAGCATTACGAAGTATAGGTAGATTCGTTCTTATGGTATGAACATATCTTATAAACCTATGGTATATATTTCATATTAAATTTAGCAACTGGGAGCGTCAGACTTATTGTAATTAGTATACCAACCCAAACCCTGGATGCTAGCTGTAAAAGAAATGGGGGTAGCAGAAACTCAATGAGACTTAAATGTTTCCCCAATATATTATACTAAAATATGCATGCGAATAATTGAAAATAAGAGTGCAAGATGTTTAACAGTTAAAACGGCATTTTTCATCTTTTATTTTTCAACAAAACAACGAAAAATAATTTTTAAATGACTATTTTTTTGTGTTGGTGTGTTTCGATAGACGATTAATTTTCGTATAAATAGTTATTTTTCTATTAATTTTCTAAACAAGACAAAAGACAATACGTCTATCGTTAAACAGTAGATCTTAAACAACAGCACAAAGGTGGAGAAGATAGTGAGTTTTGTCGACAAAATTTTGAATTGTACACTGATTAGGAACCCATATCATTTAATTTAAATTGTAAATTAAACGGGAAGAGTAGACCTTGGGAAGAGATTTAGAGTTGATGAAGGAAAGGGTTTGACATTCTGAAGTAGATCGTTTAATAGATGATCTTGGAGTGGGCGAGACCCAAACCAGCGGCGTATCCGAGTCCGTTGTAGGCGAGTCCGTTGTAAGCGAGTCCGGCGTGGGCAAGTCCGTTGTAGGCGAGTCCAGCGTGGGCGAGTGGGAGTCCAGCGGCGTATCCCAAACCAGCGTGGGCAATTGGGAGTCCAGCGGAGTAGGCAATTGGGGAAGCAACGACTCCAGCGTGGGTGAGTCTTCCTTGGACGGCAGCGGCCTTACCTATAGGTTTACAAAGGTCAAAGGTTTTTTTTAAAGTCCCCAAAACGTAGCTATCTAAGTCTTTATACCTTGAAGATCAGCGTAAGCTCCTTGGGCAGCAGCAACTTGTCCTTGTTGGGCGGCAACAACACCTTGGGCAGCGGCGTATTGTCCTGAAAGATCATGTACGTTAAGTATTTCCTGTTGTGCGCTTATAGTTATAAAGGACAACAATATAATACCTTGCAAGTTAGCGTAACTTCCTTGGGCAGCAGCGACTTGTCCTTGTTGAGCGGCAACAATACCTTGGGCGGCAGCGTATTGACCTTGATGGGCAGCGACGGCTCCTTGGGCGGCGGCAATTTGACCTTGAGCGGCGGCAATTGGTCCAGTTACATCGACGGTGGTGGGAACGGCGGCGTATCCCAAGGAGGAGACGACTCCAGCGTTGGCGTAAGTGGCCAAGCCAAGAAGAGCGATGACGACCTGTAATTGATTGTCCCATTAGTCTTCGAAGTACTTATAAGTACTTGCTAATCTACCCTAAGTATTTCTAACTCTTCAAAACGAGACAATTCTTAACTACTGATTGGTTCACTTCCGCTACCCCAATAGCTAAAAATACTTTCATTTTAAACTATATCCGTTTATAGACTACAGAGAGTCTACCCCCACTGCGTAACACTTTCTCCATCAAACTAAAACTATAAACTCAGCACGATTGAGGAAACGCTAATAATCCTTCCGTTTTGTATATTTGAATTTAAATCTTACCAAAGTGTTCATGATGTTTGTAAGGTAGAGCTGTTGCTGCTGAATCCTTAAGGTAAGAAGGAAGAATGTGATGTGATTCTGTTTGAAACTGAAATCCCCTTTTTATACCAGAATGGACCAAAACGAAAAATGGCTTAAAAGGGTGGGCTTACTGTTGTAGAATAGCAATTCAGAAAAAGATATTCCGATAGAAAAACCGGGGGGTTTGGTAAACCAAACTATTCCTAAGGGGTGGGGACATTTAAAGATTCTACAAATATGATAGAAGGGCGATACAGTGCTGGAATTTACTCCAGTAATAGAGATATACAGACCTCCAAAAAATTAACAGACCAAGCCCATGCATGCTTTGTCTTTTGAAAAAAAAAAAAAAACCATATAGAAAAAACGTTAAATGGTATAGGGGGGGGGGCTAAAGTTTTCACCCCAACTGTGAGTATAGTGTGAAGACTCGCTTAGTATCCTTGGGTTTTCAATACTATACCTCCCAACAAAAAAAAAGCTGGAGAACTTAAGTACTGTTAGGAATTTACCGTTAGAAATCCGCCAATTTTAATACGTTTAAATTATTATAGATGTATTTTTCTTTTGGGGTGGTAGTCTCAGGGTTACAGGATGGGGGACAGTTTTTTTGGGCTCTCTAAAGTATTAACTATATTTTGAAGTAGTTATTAGAGGCACCGCGCCCTGAATTAATTAATATTTTAGATCGGATTTGGTATTTTGAAGTGAAAAGGGAGTAAATTGATATTTTGTGGATTTTTTTTGAAATTTTTGAGTTTGGTTGAAGAGATCTTGGTATTGTTTGGTGGCTGGAGAGACAATATAGGTGGATTAACTTGGAGAATAGGAAATAGGCATAATGACGTCATCAGATTTATTTATCTATTGACTTGGAATCGATATTATTAGATATTCACGAAACGATTTGGTTTAAGAATAAGTTACGCTCTTATTTTCAGTAATTGCAGGTTATAAACACCCTCAAAATGCCATTGAGTAATAGAGATTTTATTGGGGGAAAACAACCATAGCAAGGTTGCATGCAACTCAGCCATAAATTATAAGCGATTTAAACAGAATTTGTTTAGGTTTAGACAATACATGAAACTTAAACTAAAGATTTTAGGTATTTATTTTTTTAATTTGCCTTTAAATTTACAAGTATTATTTAATATTTAAGTTAAATTGTAATATACACCCTTTAGACGAATAAACTTAAGTTTAATCAGTTTAGAAATAAGGCTTGGGTTTAGGCCTAACTAATTTAAGTAAAAGTATTTAATGGAAATCGAAAGAAAAACTACCAACTTTCACGTTACGATGTTTAGACACTGAAACACCACGTATTCAGTCTTAAAGATGGATTTAACTTAAAAACTTAAGTGTAAAAAATCTAATATACTTACACCCCAAAGCGATTTCAATCTATCTATTATGGAAATTTTTTAATTATCATTAACATCAACGCTATTATTCAACTTTTAAAATGTCGTTTCATTGAAGGTTTTTGTCGGTTTTCTCGCTTGAATGGGAAATATGTTATCTCTGAAATCTAGAGCAATTATTTCTACAGTTTCGATTGGAATTTATAATTATGCTGAATAAGTATATCTATACCCAATAGCAGATAATCTATTGTGACTTACTGTTTTAAAAAGCCGGTTTCTATAAGGTATTTTCCCATTCGAATTTTTGTAAATGAATGTGGGTGGTATTTTTAGGAGTTGAGACTAATTATCTTTGTTCGTTTCCAAATTGTTTTGTTGGTGTATTTTAAGTTAGCTTAGGAAAATTTATTTGTATTTCCGTATTTTGTGAATCGATTGATTTGTCTGCCTTGTCTTTAAAGAAATCATTCTTTTCTTTTTCAATTCTTGAATATCTAAAAGGGTTATCATTATTCATTAATGAGCCTTAACGTTGTCAATCAACTTGAACGAAAAGTTGTGTGAAGGAAAAGTAATTTGTTCAAGAAAAGGGCCACATTAGAATTGCTCGAAAATAATATTTCAAATTGGAAATATTGACCATTATCAGATCAGAAGGGGATAATAGAAGAAGTATGACACTCTGTATCCTCTTAATACTTCAGTTGTGTAACGTGATTCTTCCCAGGCTAACGTACTCCTTATTGTTTGCTCTTCCGCTCATCAAACTTCATTCTATATCTGTTTGGTATTTACTAAATCCTCAGCAATCAACCCACAAACCTTGATTTTCTTGACGTGGGACAAAAATCGCGCAAGCGCATGCGCCTTGGCAAATAGTTAAGCAGCTCTAATAGAGTAATGATGAGGGAACTTTTTATCGCGTATGTGATTCGGTTTAGTAATTTTGCTCCAAATGTAAATCTGATGCTGGGAAGAAGCATGTCACAATTTGTGCTGTTACACTTCTCTCGAAAAGAAGTAGTATTATATCCTTCTACTATTTTCCTTTTTTGCGACGCTCAAACTCAATTACCTTATCACTTGATTGACATTTAAAAATACAAATCCCAGCTTATTGGCAGTTGAACTCGTAACAAAATTAATCTTAACTGTAAGTAAGCCTTACCCGAATCGATTTCAAAATATAACGAAGTATGTGCTAGATAAATCACACCACCACCACGTTCCTGCAATGTCTAAATTCAAATGGTGGCAACCTACACGTCTTAACTTTAAGACCTTCGAATCAGTCACACCATTTACCAAAAATCTTAGGTGGTAAGATTATCCCAACCCCCATGTTGTTTAACGACAGCTAATGCCAAATGTCCGACGAAATTAGCCCAGGGGGAACCACCAGCGTGTTGCATATATTATAGGTATTTTCAAAGACTGTTATGTTAAATTCGTTCGAGACCTTTGAAGAAAAAGTTACTAAACTAGTTTAGGAGTGTATTTTTTTCCCTCCAGGGTGTGACTGTATTTTATCTCCATTTCTTTGCTATTATCTTCTCGGTAATTTGCTTAAATTTGTCCATGAATAGTAGGAAGAAGGTGTTGGAAACGCACCTACTTATCTTGAACTTTATTGGGGGACAATATAGGAATTCCATTTTATTGATTTTTCAAGGGTGTTATTTGGAGGTGATAAAAGTTATGTTTCAACCTAATTTTCTAAGGTTTATTTTCGGTACTTCAAGTTGATAGAAATGTTAATGAAAATTGAATATTAATTTATTTTTATCTCGTTAAAATTAACTAAATTAAATCTTAAGGTGATCTAGCCTTATTTCTACTCGAATTTTAACGAAGGTTTAATTTTAATTTCTTAAATTAAATATAAGTAAATATATTTTTCATAAGTTCATAAGATATGTTCCATAAGTTTGTCACTGGTTACTGAGAGTCAATGAAGTGACGTACATTGAACGTCATCGTTTCTCGTAAAGCGACGCCTGGTGAGGTGCTGTCAAAGGCTTAGTACAGACTAAATAGGAAGATGGACTGCAATTTAACCGAGTGTAGTCAATTCTCACTTGTCGTTCTCGAACTAACTCTCACTAAGCTCCTAGCATTACGAAGTATAGGTAGTGTCATACTTATGGAACATAACTTATAAACTTATGGTTTAGTGTTAGAAATATTCAAATCGACTTCTAAAAATTCACGAATATCTGTTTTTAAATAAAAAGTAAAAGCAAAATTTCGTTTTAATTTCCTAAAATAAACGGAAATAAATACAGATATATTTAAGATATAAATCAGAGTAATAAATATTCAAATTTCTACTTAAAACCATACGAAATAGATTTTTAAATAAATAAATATACTAAACCAAATTTTAAACAACATTCCTTCATTATGCAAATTAACTAGCTATGATCCAAATCATCCAATCAATATCAATAACCTATAAATCTAATTATTTCCGTCATAAAATGATGAAAGTTTAATAAAAATCTACATTAAGTTTACGACTTAAACACATTCTCGGGTTTTTCCGCCGGAATTTGAACATAAATCTTCTAAACTTTCACTGAAATCCGCTCACACCATGTGTTCCTAACCCAGAATCCCTCTTTCCTTGCCGCGCTACGCCCTAAATCTGAGATATTTGTGAGAAAGTTCCAAACTAAGACAGATTCATATCAAATTTCTCGCTCTCTAGAACGTTTGTCACGAAATCGCCCCGAAGCTAAATTCTTAAAACTAGTTTCCCAATTACTTAAATTACGCTCTCACTTTTAATTCGCCATCTATTCTACTTAAACTTAAGCAGAATTAAATTAAAATTAAAACTTTTTAACCTAATTTAAATGAATCAAGACAACGAGTAAAATATTGGTTTTTTTAAAAATAATTTATTTTTAGTTGACTTTTTCTGACATTATTTAAATAAATAACAGACAGTTTTTTAAGAAAACCCAAGTATTACGTCGGGTCGCTTAGGGAAAGGAGAAATCTGAAATAGAAAAGTGGACGGATTAGTTTGGGTGTTACCTTCTAGATGTCACTGTAATCTTTCGCTGTCATTTAAGTATTTAAAACCAAACACTTCAAGTCTAACTACCTCATGCTGGGGGACTTGAAGTTTTTGCTTCTTGGTATATTCCTCAACGTAATTCTAGCGTACGTACCAATGGGATGATTGTGTTCAGGAATGGGAAGTTAACCGTGGATTCCGTATCCGTAAGCTGGGGCGGCGAGTCCAGCGTATCCGAGACCAAGAGCGGGGGAAGCGACCTTGACGGCTGGGGCGGCGAGTCCGTATCCGGCAACTCCGTAACCGAGAGCTGGGGCAGCGACTCCGTATCCGAGAGCTGGGGCGGCAAGACCGTAACCGATTGGGCCAGATGGTCCTTGGTAAGCGCGGGAAGCGACTCCTTGGGCGTGGGCGTAAGCTCCTTGCTTGGCGGCGATCAAACCTTGGGCTTGAGCAATTTGTCCTTGTTGGGAAGCGGCAATACCTGAAGGTTCAAAGTTCAAAATATCAGATCAATGATTCCAAGGGGGAATGGGGTTGATTTTCAAACTCATACCTTGAGCTTGGGCGAGTTGACCTTGTTGGCTAGCGGCAATACCTTGGGCACGGGCAATTGGTCCGGTAACATCTCCATGGGCGTATCCCAAACCGGCACCATAGGCGAGTGGGGCACCGTAGGCTCCCAAACCGTAACCTCCGACGACTCCGGCGTTGGTGTAGGCGGCAAGGCCGAGAAGGGTGATGGCGATCTATAAGTAAAATGGTCATCAACATCAGGACATGAAGTAATATACGTCTATCTACATCCACACGAAACTAAAGATAGCCCTTAACAATTTTATACTCTAAAAACATCCAGCTAAGTCTTAGAAAAAGTCGTAGATTAAAGACTTGAAACGCGGACCTAACTTTCCAAATACTTGAGATACACTATCGCGATTATGATTATCAAACGTTAAGTTATGAATTCAATATTATCATTACGTACCAAAGCGTTCATATTTGGTTGTTTGTTTGAGCTGTTGGGCTTAACTTGCTTGAAGTAGTTGAAGTTAGTTAATGTTTGAATCCCTTGCCAGGCCTCTCCTTTATATACCCAATATAGGCCAAGCTACACCCTTTCGCCACAGTATTTAGGGTCAAGACATATTTTTGTTTCAACCGAAAACTAGTATTACTACTAAAACCAGAGAGGTATAACGAAAAAATAAAAAATCGAGCTTGTCCTCTTTAAGGGGTGTATAAGATACCTAGGTATTGTGTCCATTAAGTAATCTAATACACAGGTAGATCGTACCAAAAGTTAATTAACTTGACGCAATCAAATAACTCGTTTTGAAATTGACGATATGTAGTTCGAGACCCTTTGATGATACGAATTTTTCTTCAACACCCAAACCAACCAGAATTCCTCGCGATACTGAATATTCATTTTTTAAATATAACTTCAGTATAATATACTTTTAATCATACTTTAATCACCTTAATTTTGTACTTACACAAACTTCTCGGAAAAATGCACTGCCGCTTATAAATTAAACTTCCAAGGTTTTCAAGAAAATTTTCGGACACAAGGGTATTTCAAATTTCATTGTGAAATGATACTATTGAATTGCGTGTAGAGTTATGAGATAATTAACGTTGAAATACCTTTCTATACGGTATAATATCAAGGTAAAATTTATACTCCAGAAGTGGCGCAAAAGTGAAAGTTAAAAAAAAAACTTTGCAGACCCATAGCCCAAAGGAAATTTTGGGCCAAGTCCCTGCCCTTTTAGATTTAAGTTTTAACGATGTTACTTGTCAGTATTATCAATGGCTCATTTATAATTTTTTCTAGACTTAAATGCGTGTAGGCCATCTTTACGTCTAGTGACAGGTGAAATGGGTTCCGATTATACTTTTAAAACTAGTTTATTTAAGAAATCTGGTTCATTACATTTTGATAATTGTACCGAAAAGAAATATGTCTAAGCAGACGTGAGTAGTGTGGGCTATAAACAGGCAACACCTTAAATTTTCACTTACATTTTTAATTTTCAAAAAGCTTTTCCGTTATTACTCAACGGGGTTATGTAATTTAAGCTTGACACTCGACGTGTATTTGTGTTTCATTTTCACTATACATGCGCAATTCAAGGGTGTAAACTTGAATTCATTTTCGATTATTTTCTGAAACAGGTCATAATAGGAAATCCTAATTTTTGAATGTGTTATCAATATTAACGTTTCATCATCAATGACTTTCATAATAGACCATTTCATCCAATATTTGAAGAGACACCAACATACAGGGGATAGACTAATTCATCCATTACTTGCAGATACACCACCAACACACAGGGGTAGGAGGTTATTTCCTTGCCGTCATACCAAGAGGCGCACTGCCTCTAGCGGTGCTTCTTGGCACGAAGGTTACCTCCCCCTAACCCTGTGGTGCATTTCGCTTCTCTTAGTGAATTAATGGAATCTTGGTCTATATTTGAAATTAAATTTATAAATTAAGATTTGCTAAGCCTAAATATTTTGAAGATTTTTTTGGTTTTTTTTTAAGTTACTGATTTAAAATAATTTATGAAGCGTGGTTAATTGGTTTTGTTTGTATTCTGATTACGATATCGATATATTTATCGGATGAACGATTTCATATAATCGGAACTAATTTGTGTTTAATTTAAATTCAAGGACTGCTATCGGTATTTGATTTTTTTGAAAGTCACGATTTTTTGAACAGTTTTAAGATCTTAATTTAATCTTTACGAGTTAATTGAGCCTAACAACATATAAGCCTAATAAATAAATTAATAATTCAAGTATTTTAAATAAAAATAATTTTATTCATTTTTGTTTTTCTTGGCAGCTTTAGTTTAATTTTTTTGGTTCAGTGATTTTAATTAATTTAATTAGATTTTTATACCAATCCCCAATTAAAAAAGGCGAGCATTAGTCCATCCTTATAGTCCTTGAGAATCGCGTACGTTTTGGATTTCACGTGTAGATCTGATTCAAATAAAACGCAATATAAGTATAAAATTTCAAGCCAAGGCTTAACGAATACTTACGAAGAACTTAACCGATGACCTTAGCGTGTCCGTATCCAGCAACACCATAAGGAGCAACACCGTAGGCAGCACCAATTCCGTGAACGCCAACACCATGAACACCAACAGCAGCTAGAGGAAATCAAAAATATGAAGTTAACTTTTCAAGTACTTCGGTTAAAGCTATAGCTAAGCCTAATTACCTGGAACAACAGCGGCACCATGGACGATCTTGCTAGTGTAAGAGACAGCACGAGGTACTCCATAAACACCAGCACCGTATGGTCCAACGACACCAGCGGCAACTCCGTAAGGAGCGACTCCAGCAACTCCGTATGGGGCGGCTCCTACAACTCCAGCTAAAATATGTAGAAAACTGCGTGTAAGTATACTGCGCAAGTACTTGGAAATTATTGGACATCGTATGGTTTTAAACGTACCAACTCCGTATGGGGCAGCTCCTACAACTCCGACTCCGTAAGGAGCGGCTCCAACAACTCCAGCTAAAATAAGTAGAAAACTGCGTCAAGTACTTGCAAATTATTTTAGATCGTATGGTTTATACGTACCAACTCCGTATGGAGCTCCAACAATTCCACCAGCTAGTTAAAAGGATTGTTAATTAGTTTACAATGAGTTGTGTTAAGCCTAATTATGAAGATACATACCAACTCCAACTCCGTATGGGCCTACGACTCCGGCGCTAGCAACAGCGGCCAAAGCGAGGACAGCGAAAGCAATCTAATAAACAAAGTCAAAGAAACCGATGAAAGGCTTTAACATTTGATAGTATTGCTAGTTCACGAGTTGTTTTGCTCTATAAGATTCTGAAGGCCGAGTTAGTTACTTTAAATTTGCAATCACGTTTAAAACCGCATTTAAATATCCTCTAAGGGGAGATATTTGGATCGGGTGATAAGTTTGAAACTAAGTTTCTACAAATAAAAACAGGTTCTTAAGTAGACCATTTACGATTTTATATCCATTTTATGGAAAGACATTACAGAAGTACTTGAGTATAAATGAAGACATTACAGTTGGTCTGATGTCCTTTCAAACCAGATTAAATCATGGAGTAAATTCTTCAAGTACTTAAGCACCAATATCAAGAAATAATTGTAATCATCGCAACTGAAACGATGTCTTTTCAAACCAGGACACATTGGTCTCGAAGACATAAATGTACAAATTCTCCCTGCCATTAACTTCGTGGGATAGCTTCCTCAAGTACTTAACTATCACCGCCGCATATGGTAACCCTAAACATCGCGACAAAACCAATGCCCATTCGAACCAGGAGTAAAAGAAACAAAATTCATATTTACCATGGCGTTCATTATGAGGTTTGGTATGATATCTATACGAAATAGACGATGGAAAATAAGAATTTGGTAATTTGAGACAGCGAACTTTCCCCTTTATATACTCAAGTAAAATTTAACTGGATAATCATTGGCTATTAGAGTCGTAGAACCCAATGCTACCCCCTTTGAACAGTGGTCCAGTCTTTAAGGATCACACCCATATCCGCGATATGATTATGAGAAAAACAGTTATCCTTGAAAAATGTAATTTTTAAAATCCAGAAAAAAACAAGATATATCTAAACAAGAGTTTAGGGACTTGTGTTGTAGTAAATATATAGTCTGGGGCGAGGTCTTACCTAACTATACCATTTAACTTGTCTCTTAGAACAAAGGCTTAA
The DNA here is from genome assembly GCF_054372755.1 of Phalangium opilio. NCBI lineage: Eukaryota > Metazoa > Arthropoda > Arachnida > Opiliones > Phalangiidae > Phalangium > Phalangium opilio. The sequence continues at coordinate 4,005,234 of NW_028324168.1, read as the reverse complement.
TGCCTCTCGCGTCTCTTTAAACGTAAAGACGATTTAGATCAGATCCGAATCCTTGTAATGTATACAACACAATATCATATTTCTTTACACCGTAATCAAAACCTTACAAGGACTCTAATTACGCTCGTATTAAGGTCAAGTGACCTTGAAAGATAGGTTTATAAAATGTACCGTTAACTATTTCTAAACAAAAATGAGATTTTAATTTATTTTTCTGGAGGTGGGTCCACGTGATAATCTTTTATCTCTTGACGTAAAGGTGACTTCACAAGGCGTGGGAAAAATTTCGGCTGTGTCATTGATAAAAGTAGCAGTCTAAAAATGACGTACATTCCATAAAACACTAAAAATTACTCTTTCTATTTGGAATTAGCTTTGAATGTGACAACTTTATGAGGTCTATAGAGTTTGAAATGAAGTATAGTTGAACGTATGTGAAATCACCTTAATAACGTTTCACGAAATTGCCCTAAAGGGTTACGTTACTTGTTTAATCAACAAACTGGTTTAAGTATTTCATCAGATATTATACGTTTCCTCGCCCGGTCGTGCGTGGACTGCCGAACGTCGCGTTCGAATTCAACATAATCACGCTACAATCTAGATTCTAAGATATGTAATGTAACGGGTGCCATTAAAGACGATTTAACCACTTAAGTCTGAACTAAACACTAGGGTGGAGGACCCAAAAACGTATTGTTTAGTGTAGTAATTTTTTTCTCGTCTTTCTTGATTATTGAAAAACAAGAAAATATTTTCAATATCACTTGGGCATGCACTGACACACTAAAACCTCTTTTAATGACCATAATAATTACACTAATTAGGCTATGTACAATCAAGTTGTAACAATTATAATTGTCTTTTATGCAAGGTGATCGAAAGTTCATTGGAAATTTTAAAATTTTCATTGTCTTTTAAAACTTTAAAAATTTGGGAGTCAAAGGTTTTAAAGAAAATAATAAGCTTCCCTTCCTTAACCTATATTTTCCATATGGAACCGAATTAACAAAGTGGCCTACAAAATATTAAACCATTATAAAACATAGGTAGTATTTTGTCTACTTTGGTCTAAAACTGATCTACTAAAAAATTAATTAACACTTAATTTTGTTTAAAAAAATGACGAAATTGATCAGTTTTTGCTTCAAACATTCTAATTTTGTCACGATGTGCGAGTTAAATGTGAAATTAAGTCTTTTTTAATCTACTCCTATAAGAATTTCGCGCTAAAAATGTCGGAAGTTTGGAAATTATACAGGAAATCATAATTACAAAGGTAATTAACTAAACTTTTTAATTTATTATTAAAAGCTTTAGGTAATGTTAGGTTTGGTTAGAGTTTAGTTTGGGGTTTTGTTTATGTAGTATGAGGCTTATGTTGGTTCAATGTGGTATCAGGTTGCTGTCTTTGTCTTTTAGGCCCTAAACAAGTTTTGATAAATATGTTATGGTGTTTTTATAACACTTTTACCGGATATAAACCATTTCCTGGAAGATAACAATACCTGGGCCTAGAAGTTCGTGATTCTGAGTTTATACTAAATACAGCGATACATGATTTTATTTGGGTGTTTGTTTGGGTTATGTTAATAGTAATACACCCGTAAATTTTCTCTCCATTCGTGAGTCTAAAAATTTATTATATCTGGCGTTAGTATCTTTTGGTTTGGTCGAGTTAGCTCACTTTCATTTTGAGAGGTAAATCTACACAAAACAATGGATAAAAATCAAGAAGGGATATCTAGTTTACTAGGGAGGAGTTATAAGATGCCTAAATATTCGCGCGCTATAGTCCCAGTCCCCTTTTCAAAACACAAGGGGAAAAGTAAAAGGAGGCCGGGCTATTTCGCCTCTCCTCAGTCGGAAAATACGTAATTTTCGTCATTCGCGTCGCGCTGACGTGAGTTTTCAAGAACCAATGAGATGCTGGTTGTAATTTAGAGGCGGGGATTAACTCCGGACTTACGTTTGGACTGGAAATAAAGCTAGAAATGTGGTGAATTTATTTAATCTTCTCCCTTGTAAACTAGATATCACTTCTTGATAAAATTTAACAGAAAAATTGCTGTACGATCCTAAATGTTTAAAATTATCTTAAATCAGTTTTATATAAAAGTTGTTTAAGACCAGATTAAGTAACGGAGATAAATCTTGGGTCATTGTTTCCTTACCAATTAAGTAGTTTTGAAATAATTCCAAATAACTTAAACTCATTTGATAAACACTACTTTCTTATTGAAGATATTTATCTTTGTGTATTAGTACGCCCCAGCCCAGCTTTCCCCTAACTATTGCTAAGCTTAACAATTAATAAACATTTTAGTTAATGCTTATTGAAATTTTTATTAGTTTTTTACAAATTTACAAGAAATTGTTCGATCTTTTTTGAGCAATTTGAAATGTTTTTGGCAACGATACTGAAACAAAATTTGATATTATTTTTTGAATTCAGAAAATTTAGTCAATTACTTGTAAATAAACTTACTTAAATAAGTCGATAGTGTAATCTGTAGTTTAACCAATAATACCATGATGACCAATACCATAATGGCCAATACGTGCAATACCATGTCCAATTCCGTAACCGTATCCAGCGTGTCCGAGTCCAAGTCCATAACCGTAACCAGCGTGTCCGAGTCCGATTCCACCATAGCCAAGGCCTATGGCTGGGGCGCCAATGATGGCTCCATGTCCGATAATTCCGGCACTAGCTACGGCCAACATGGCTAGAAGAGCTACGACAATCTAAGTAATGAAATAATCAGAATTTAAATACCTTCAAACTCTTTCAACATCAAATCAATTAATTCTACCATGAATTTCATTGTAGTAGAGTTTAAGGAGTGTTTAGCACAATTCCTGTTGAAGATATGTGACTGTTTGATATTTTGGACATGGTATCGCTGCTTATATACTCAACGGCTAATGATTTTAGAGCCAACCTATGCCACTTTAATTTTTGAATTATATTTATTAAATCACTATCTACATCAAAATTTTAACCATAACCAGTATTAGTAAACAATTGCACGTTCGATTAACAGTTTTTTAACTGATTTTCTAACCTTCAAAACAAAACCACTTTTTGTTATTATTTGGTTATAGTGGCAATTTACACTAACAGAGAGCTTTCGGTTGAGAAAAAGGCTAAGATTCGTGAGATAATTTTCACGGCCATACTGATGGTTTGAATGCAGGACGAAAGCTGAAAACCACCGATATGGCTGCCAGAATCACGGTAAGACTTAGGAAGGTGTGACGTAGTACTCAGACTAACTGATAGCTCTCTTTAATAATGTTTTAACTACGGGTGGGGCTCGTATGAAGGTATGATATAAGTTGTGTTATCAATAGCAATTATCGAAGAATTTCATATTCGGTAGCATTTAATTTAGGCTTAAGTATAAAAATATAATCTGCATAATTATGTCGAATGTCAAGGTTTTCTCGTCGAGTTACTTGTTACTTGGCACTTGTACATAATTGTCGTTAAAAGGAAATTTTTGCTCTAAATTCTAAGCCTTAATCATTTTATAATAATTAATCATTTTAGTGCTAGGTTTTTACGAATAATATAAAATATAAATAAAACAAATATATTAGTTTTTGGGTGTGTCGGGCGTGTTAAGATAAGAACAACCGATGTTGTTTTCAAGGTTAATTAAACGTTAAAAATTATGTAGACTGGTACAGACGTCTCTTAACTAGACTAACGTGGGTTGTCGCCACTTGGGACCTACGCTATGTTCTATCAAAGGCAAATCGGAATAGTAGAAAGTGAGGAAGTAAGGAAATCTGTGCCATAGAACCAACGGAAAAATATTTGCGAAGGGAAAACCTCGCGCGAGTTCAGGCAAAACGATTTACAATTACCAGATCTGCAATACGAAATAGATCATCACCATGAACCAAAATTATTCTAACGCCTCAAATGCTTTGAGTAGAGCTTCGATTAAGACAATATATAGAGAAAGAGAGTCTTGGGAGTGCGTCTCAAATATCATACGGGGCGCTACTTAAAGCTTTCATTCACACCAGTGAATCGGTTATTTCTATAGACTTTTTCGATGCAAAAAGAAAGGGGTAGAGAATCCTCATTATCGGTACATAGAAAGGGGGTTCAGCTAGCTAATTGGACCAAGTCATCTTGCGACTTATTGCCACTTATCTAACGCCTTTACAATGCATAGAGGGGTGGTGGCTAGCCCCTATGCCACAGCTAACCGACAGCGCCCTATACTAACTATTACCGTTAACCTCTGCAATAATATATTGCCGTCTATGCACACTCTCATGTTGCAAAATTCTACAGCGCAGGCGCCAAAAAGCGAAATGGAAGGCAGAGTTTTACCCCCGTGTCTTTCCCTCTTAGTTATATCGAAATGGTCTATTCGCCGTTGGTATTTAAGCATCTCAAAGTAATTGCTAATTGCGGGTGCATGCAGCTTCAATAATCAATATATAACCAAACATGAAAATTATAATTCGTTACTTCGTTCCAATTTCCAAACCTATTCATTCTGTAGGATATGTTTTAATGTAAGGTAGAGGATTATAGGAATACGTATTTCAAAAGTAAATTAAAGAGAATATTTCAAGTTAAAATGCCATATTTTTATTTATACACATTTTTACATAAAAGAAAGGTTTTTGATAAGTTAGACAGTCAGATAGGAAGGCTAGGTTTGAGTAACTACAAGTTACTTAACCGAGGATCTTGGCGGCACCATAACCACCATATCCGTAACCAAGACCGTGTCCGGCAACGCCGTAAGCTCCGAGTCCGTATCCGAGACCAAGAGCTGGGGCGGCGTATCCGAGACCGTGTCCGGCGACTCCGTAAGCTCCAACGAGTCCAGTTCCGGCAGCCTTAACTACTCCAGATGGTCCAGCAACGATGGCTCCATTGCCGGCCTTGATGGTTCCGGATGGGCCGGAGACGGCAGCTGGGAGACCGGTGTAGGTTCCAATACCTCCGTATCCGGCGTATCCCAAGCCAGCGTATCCCAAACCGGCATGTCCCAAACCGCCGTATCCCAAACCGGCATATCCCAAGCCAAGTGGGGCAACTCCGGCGCTGGCGACGGCAACGAGGCCCAAGAAAGCGGCGATGATCTATTGATAGACGTGGACAAAGAATTTATAGAAACGTATCTTGGTAGCGTTTGGTTTAAAATCTCAACTTACCATGGAGTTCATGTTGATTTGAGGATTGGAGCTAAGTGTAGTTACTTAGGAGCTGTAGAAGTGATTGTGTGCTCTTATGGGTTCATACGACACCCTTTTATACTATTTGGTTGCGTTTTGGGCTCGCCCTGTGAAGGCAGGTTTCTTTCGCGCGTCATTGGACATCTCCTATGGGTTGGTCCTCGCACACCCTGGCACAAGACTAGACTATCCATAATTTCATGATCATTATAATATCGCTATTTTGATTAGGGAGTAATTTTAATAACGCATTCCAGTTATTTTGGTTAGAATCTAAAAGAACACCTTGAAAAATTTGCTTAGACTTCCAATTTCAACCTTCAATAATTTCCTTTTCTGGTTTTATCATTTTATCAATTTTGTTTTGGAAAAATCCCGGAACGAAAGCATGTTGTTATGTATGATTACCCGACACACCCTATTTTTTAATGGTTCCGAATAAATATTTTTCAAATAGAGAAACCAACACACAGGGGCAAGGGGGTCATTGGGGTTTCCTCCCTCTCGCCAAGAAGCGCGCCAGACGGGGTCAGAGTTCACTACACGCTGGAGGTTAACGAACACGCACTGCCTCTAGCGGAGCTTCTTGGCGAGAGGAAGGATACCCCAATGGCGGCCTCGCCCCTGTTTATTGGTTTCTCTGTTTGTATTAAACGAATTGTCTATATAATTGTCTAATGCCCAATGTTTCCCTTTGACATTTGACCCATAACTCGCCATAATTGTAGTTAAAGGAAAGGTTGTACTCTAAATATTTAAATTAATTACTTAAATAACAATTAATTCTACCAGTGTTTGGTTGGAAAATAAAAATATCACTTAAGAAAATGCCAGATTTAGGGTGAGTTCGTCGTGTTGATATTAGAACAGCCATTTATGTTCAAGGTTGATTAATCATTAGGAAGTTATGTAGGATTTTATAGACCAGGAATAAATACAGATAATAGGAATTATGGTGTACCCATTTTTTCAACGAATATAGTCAGGTTTTATTTTCGGGGAGGGAGATGAAGAGTTAGACTTATCATTTGGTATGATCAATTTTAACTCGCGAATGATCTATCTTGCTGCCTGTTGTGCCTTGGGTGATCGCGCTTGACCTCGCGTTGTTACTTGATATACTTTCGGGAAACATAGAATGTACGAGGTGGCTTTTAGTAGAAGCATCTTGGATTGTTTGATACCCTGGCAAAGAAAGATCGCTTTTGATAATTGGGGGTTTTGAATCAACCTAAAGATGGGATTTCTAATCTTAACTTGAAAAGCTATCTTGAATCCAGTTTCGTAAGTTCAAACTAATTCTGTAGGATATGTTTTATTGTGTGGAAGATATGGGTTTAAGTACTTATTTAGACCAAAGTATTTCAAGTTAAAATGCCATTTTTTTATTTATACACATTTTTACATAAAAGGTTTTTTGATAAATTAATCAGTCTGATAGGAAGGCTAGGTGTGAGTAACTACAAGATACTTAACCGAGGATCTTGGCGGCACCATAACCACCATATCCGTAACCAAGACCGTGTCCGGCAACACCGTAAGCTCCGACACCGTATCCGAGAGCTGGGGCGGCGAGTCCATAACCGAGACCGAGAGCTGGGGCGGCGTATCCGAGACCGTGTCCGGCGACTCCGTAAGCTCCAACGAGTCCAGTTCCGGCAGCCTTAACTACTCCAGATGGTCCAGCAACGATAGCTCCATTACCGGCCTTGATGGTTCCGGATGGGCCGGAGACGGCGGCTGGGAGACCGGCGTAGGTTCCAATGCCTCCGTATCCGGCGTATCCCAAACCGCCGTATCCCAAACCGGCATATCCCAAGCCAAGTGGGGCAACTCCGGCGCTGGCGACGGCAACAAGGCCCAAGAAAGCGGCGATGATCTGTTGATAGACGTGGACAAATAATTATAGAAACGTATCTTGGTAGAGTTTGGTTTAAAGCCTCAACTTACCATGGAGTTCATGTTGATTTGAGGATTGTAGCTAAGTGTAGTAACTTAGGAGCTGTGGAAGTGATTGTGTGATCTTATGGGTCCATACGACACCCTTTTATACTATTTTGTTGTTGCGTTTTGGGCTCGCCCTGTGAAGGCAGGTTTTCTTTCGCGCGTCAATGGACATTTCCCAGGGGTTGGTCCTCGCACACCCTGGCACAAGACTAGACTCTCCATAATTTCATGATCATTTTAATATTGCTATTTTGATTAGAGAGTAATTTTAATAATTCATTCCGGTTATTTTGGTTAGAATCTAAAAGAACACCTTGAAAATGTTGCTAAGTCTCCTAGTATTAACCTTCTATAATTCCCGTTACTGGTTTTGTAATTTTTTTTTTAATTTTTGTTTTGGAAAAATCCCGTAAAGTAAGCGTCTAGTTGAGGATGATTACTGGACACACCCTAATGTTTTTGTTATAGTCCCGAAAAAATATTTTTCATAAATACCAATACTGTATAATTGTCGAATGCCTTTGACATTTAACCCATAACTCACTATAATTGTAGTTAAAGGAAAGCGTTTTTCTCTAAATCTTTAAATTAATTACTTAAATATCAATTAGTTCTAAGAGTGTTTGGTTTGAAAATTGAAATATCAGTTAAATAAGTGCCAGGTTTTGTGTGAGTTGGGCGTGTAGATATTGGAACAACCGTCGTTATATTCAAGGTTGATTAATCATAAGAAAGTAATGTAGGATTTTAGACCAGGAATACATACAGCTACTAGGAATCTCAACCATTGCTATCTCGCTGCCTGTTACACCTCGCGTTGCTACCAATAAATGAAATCACAGGTAAAGACGTCAGAATTATGACTCTTGACGGATAGAACTCTACTCCGGCCCACAAACCCCACACAGAAATTAACGTGGAATAATTGGGGGTATATAGATTCCTATTAGCTATATGTATTCTTGTGTAGACTTATTGTAGAGGTTTCTGAACTAAACAATTGTGTCCTGTTTCCATCAGTAGCTAAGCTTTATATAACATTTTATTAAACCAGTTTCAACTGGACAAGAAGAGAAGGTTAAGGTAATAGTTAGCTATCGTGGAACTACTTTTCCATTAGCTTATCTCTCAACTTGACAAACTATCTTGGATCCAATTTCATAAATTCAAACAAATTTTGTAGGATGTTTTATTATGTGGAAGATGTAGGTTAAGTACTTATTTAGACCAAAAATATTTCAAGTTAAAATGCCATTATTTTATTTATACACATTTTTACATAAAAGGTTTTTTGATAAATTAATCAGTCTGATAGGAAGGCTAGGTTTGAGCAACTACAAGTTACTTAACCGAGGATCTTGGCGGCACCATAACCACCATATCCGTAACCAAGACCGTGTCCGGCAACACCGTAAGCTCCGACTCCGTATCCAAGGGCTGGGGCGGCGAGTCCATAACCGAGTCCAAGAGCTGGGGCGGCGTATCCGAGACCGTGTCCGGCGACTCCGTAAGCTCCAACGATTCCAGTTCCGGCAGCCTTAACTACTCCAGATGGTCCAGCAACGATAGCTCCATTACCGGCCTTGATGGTTCCGGATGGGCCGGAGACGGCGGCTGGGAGACCGGCGTAGGTTCCAATACCTCCGTATCCGGCGTATCCCAAGCCAGCGTATCCCAAACCGGCATGTCCCAAACCGCCGTATCCCAAACCGGCATATCCCAAGCCAAGTGGGGCAACTCCGGCGCTGGCGACGGCAACGAGGCCCAAGAAAGCGGTGATGATCTATTGATAGACGTGGACAAATGTGTTATAGAAACGTATCTTGGTAGAGTTTGGTTTAAAGTCTCAACTTACCATGGAGTTCATGTTGATTTGAGGATTGGAGCTAAGTGTAGTTACTTAGAAGCTGTAGAAGTGATTGTGTGATCTTATGGGTTCATACGACACCCTTTTATACTATTTTGTTGCGTTTTGGGCTCGCCCTGTGAAGGCAGGTTTCTTTCGCGCGTCATTGGAGATCCCCTATGGGTTGGTCCTAGCACACCCTGGCACAAGACTAGACTATCCATAATTTCATGACCATTTTAATATCGGTATTTTGATTAGAGAGTAATCTTAATAACGCATTCCAGTTACTTTGGTTGGAATCTAAAAGAACGCCTTGAAAATGTTAAGTCTCCTAGTATTAACCTTCAATAATTCCCGTTATTGTTTTTGTCATTTTTTCAACTTTGTTTTGGAAAAATCCCGGAAAGTAAGCATCTAGTTATGGATGATTACTAGACACACCCTAATTTTTTATTTAATGGTTCCGAATTTTTTTTAGATGCCAATAGCAATATAATTATCGAATGCCCTTTGTTTCCCTTTGACCTTTGACCCATAACTCGCCATAGTTGTAGTTAAAGGAAAGCGTTTTTCTCTAAGTCTTTAAGTTAATTATTTAAATAACAATTACTTCTAAGAGTTTTTGATTTGAAAATTAAAATATCAGTTAAATAAATGCCAGATTTTGGGTGAGTTGGGCGTGTAGATATTAGAACAGCGATCGTTATATTCAAGGTTGATTAATCATAAGAAAGTAATGTAGGATTTTGTAGACCAGGAATGCATACAGATAATAGGAATTTCAATCATTGCTATCTCGCTGCTCGTTGCACCTCGTGTTGCTACCAACCAATGAAATCACAGTTAAAGACCTCAGAATAATGGCGCTTGACGAATAGAACTAGAGTCCGACCCACAAAACCCGCATAGAAATTAACGTGGCATAATTGGGGGTACAATATTATTCCTAGTAACTATGTGTATTCCTGTGTACACCTATTGTTAAGGTTTCTGAACAAAACCATTGTGTTATGGAGCTAAGCTTTAGACTAAATTTCATTACTCCAATTTTACCTGTTTAAGAAGAGAAGGTTTAGGTAATAGTTAGCTATCTTGGAATTATTTTTGTATTAGTTCATCATGGGTTTATGTGAAAGTTAAGCTTTCTTGAAACATAGAATGTACGAGATGGCTTTCAGTAGAAACATCTTGGATTCAGACGATGTGTTGTTTGATACCCTGGTAAATCAAGATCGCTTATGATAATTGTGGGTTTTGAATCAACTCAAAGATGAGATTTTTAATCTCGACTTAATTTGTAGGATGTTTTGTTATGTAGAAGATATAGGATTAAGTACTTATTTAAACCAAAAATATTTCAAGTTAAAATGCCATATTTTTATTTATACACATTTTTACATAAAAGTTTTTTTTTTTTTGATAAGTTAGACAGTCAGAGAGGAAGGCTTGGTTTGAGTAACTACAAGTTACTTAACCAAGGATCTTGGCGGCACCATAACCACCATATCCGTAACCAAGACCGTGTCCGGCAACACCGTAAGCTCCGAGTCCGTATCCGAGAGCTGGGGCGGCGAGTCCGTAACCGAGACCAAGAGCTGGGGCGGCGTATCCGAGACCGTGTCCGGCGACTCCGTAAGCTCCAACGAGTCCAGTTCCGGCAGCCTTAACTACTCCAGATGGTCCAGCAACGATAGCTCCATTACCGGCCTTGATGGTTCCGGATGGGCCGGAGACGGCGGCTGGGAGACCGGCGTAGGTTCCAATTCCTCCGTATCCGGCGTATCCCAAGCCAGCGTATCCCAAACCGGCATGTCCCAAACCGCCGTATCCCAAACCGGCATATCCCAAGCCAAGTGGGGCAACTCCGGCGCTGGCGACGGCAACGAGGCCCAAGAAAGCGGCGATGATCTATTGATAGACATGGACAAAGAATTATAGAAACGTATCTTGGTAGAGTTCGATTTAAAGCCTGAACTTACCATGGAGTTCATGTTGATTTGAGGATTGTAGCTAAGTGTAGTAACTTAGGAGCTGTGGAAGTGATTGTGTGATCTTATGGGTTCATACGACACCCTTTTATACTATTTTGTTGTTGTGTTGGGCTCGCCCTGTGAAGGCATTTTTCTTTCGCACGTCATTGGATCATTTCCATGGGTTGGTCCTCGCACACCCTGGTACCCGTGATTGTTTAAATGATCATTTTAATATCGCGGTTTTGATTAGAGACTAACTTAAAGATGCAATCCAGTTATTTTGGCAAGGGACGAAAAACACCTTGAAAGACTCCCTGTTTCAACCTTCAAGAATTTCCTTTTCTAGTTTATTTGGAAAAATCCCGGGCCAAAAGAATAAGTACTGTTATGTGATAACGCGACACACCCTGATTTTTAAATTGTTGACAAGATAAAAAAAAATTTAATTATAACCATAACGGGATATTTGCCATTTTAGTGGGTAGGGGAGAGGTAGAGTCCGTAAATTAACTGTTTATTATCCCAACAATGCGTTTAAAACGCTTGAAATTATAGCTTGTAAGGTTGGCTGGGTCTAGGGTATTTGACATTTTGCCAATTTGGTGTAGAACGTTTCGTCGTCAAGTTTGATAATTTACGTAACCTCTTTTACGTGAGGTTTAGGGCAATTGTTATTTTCATATCATGCAAATTTGAAGTTGAATTAATTGGAAGTAATCAATGAAATATAGATAAATTCATCTTTGCCAATATTCAAAACCAAGGCTTAAGGAAAGTTATTGCATTTACAAAGCACGTGACATTGCAACTTTTTAAAGCGCGCCAAATTTCCGAGTTGAAAATAATTAGGTTTAAAAAAATTATTAAATTTATACGCTGCAACTGAGTTTTAGTTTAAAAATAATCCTTAACTATTAAAGAAGTAACAAAATCAAATCAAATTCAAGCTTAAACTAATATTAATTAACTTATCGCGTGACTTTAGGAAAAATGTCAAAATGCTAAGCCTAACTTTTAAATAAAATTTCCCCAGTATGACCTTATACTTCTAAATTTGATGGAAGTGGAACACATCATGATCTTGATTATAGATTTTGGTCTCTAAGTCATAGCACAGTATATCTCGTTAAAATCAAATTTAAAAATAATGCAAGTTTTTTTTTCTTGAATTTCTTGAAGGTTGGGAAATTTAATGAAAAACAACTAATCTTTTTCTGAAGTTTAAGTTAAGTTTAGTTGTATTCATACAGGAGGCGTGTTTTAAAAATCGTAAACCAGTATTTGCAAGTTTAGCAACAGTATGCAAAGATCCCATAAGACATTGCGAATTAATTACCCCTCAGGGCGTTGAATACTAGTTTGTATTTTACAAAAGCCACAAAACAAAATTTAATTTAAATTTATAAAAAAAATAATAAAGAAAAACGTCAAAAAAGGTAATCTTGGTACCAGGGTGTGCGAGGGCAAATCCCAAATATTAGCCAATGAATGTTAGTTTTAAGTAGGCGAGCCCATTACGAAAAAGCCCGGGACCAAATGGTATATAAGGTCCAGTTCGAGCCTTTAATCGTCACAATTCACTTTCTATTCAACTTTTAAGGATTATCTCCTAAAAAAACCCAACAAATCTTCAACATGAACTCCATGGTAGTTATACTTAACTGGTTGAAATTACCAAGTTCTTAAAGAATATTCAATTTGAACCTCTTGTGCTGCATTTTTAAGTCTTAAGTACTTGCTGTTCCGATTGGTTTGCAATCGGTTTAGTAACTACTTAAGCTGAAAGTACTTAGGAAAAGTTAATTGCCATCTTCAATTGCAATATATTCTTTAAAGAACTTTTTAAATTTGACTTCAACCGATAGGGTCTTGGGGTTTACCAAGAAAGATACGTTTCTATAACAAAGTGTCCACTGTTCTTAAAGGTTGCCGTAGCTCTTTTGGCCCTCGTGGCTGTCGCCAGCGCTGGTGTCGTTGGAACTGGTTTGGGATATGCCGGTCTCGGATACGGAGCTGGTCTTGGCTACGGAGCTGGACTCGGATACGCTGGTCTTGGATACGGAGGTTTAGGATACGGTGCCGGTTTGGGATATGGTGCCCATGGAGCCGTTGTCGCTGGATCTTCCGGAATCATCAAGGCCGCTGCCCCAGTTGCCGCTTACGGTCTTGCCGGACACGGTCTTGGATACGCCGGACTCGCCGCCCCATACGGAGTCGGAGCTTACGGTCTCGCCGGACACGGTCTTGGTTACGGTTATGGTGGTTATGGTGCCGCCAAGGTCATCGGTTAAGTAATTTAACAATTACTTATAACTCTATGGTCCTACCCTACACTCTATCTAATTTATCATATGAATGAAGAAAGTGTCTATACTTTCTAAATTTGTTGTAAAATTATGTATAAAAAATAAAAATGCATTTTAACTGAAAGATGATTTTTGATGTTTTGGTTCTTATTGGGAATTTTGGTAGCTGCTAAGCCCATGGTTCCTGCTCTGTACGTTCTATAGAAAAACTAATTTCAGACAAAGGTTGTTTTTTAGACAGTGTCACTTTTAAATGAATTTTAAAGTCCGAACTCAACCTTAGCAATCTTACAAAAAAAGTTCCTTTCTGTTGCCCTTGACCATATCAATTCCTTAATTGCCAACACCCTGTCCACGTTTACCTTTTATAAAATTTATCTTTTAAAAGTAGAATGCCTGGCTCCGTCTAGTGTTTATCTCTTGAACTAAATTAATTTTATGTCTGTTCGTTGCACGAGCCAGTTTTCGTTATTGAACTCGATTCCGTATGGGCGCACCAAAGTTTATAATGGGACGAATATGGCACGGGTTGGAATCACACGAGCACAGACAGCCCACTCGATCATGTACTTGCAGCCAAAGCGTTATTAAGTGGGCTGTGCGCGCGTAAAGCGATTTTAAAGTTAAAATTTCTAAGCTCAGTTGAAAGTTTTATTTTTAAGATTTAGGAATTTTTGTAATTAATATGGTGATGTACTCTTCGGCAAAGTTTACTCGCCATAGAGCGAATAACGCGGCGAATAGCGAATGCTCTAGTTCTATTTAGTAGAATTTAATCTTTAGAAATCTTTCAAAGAGTAAATATGTTCGACTGAAATGATGGATTTCAGATAGGCATGTAGTAAATGACAATTTCAAATTTTATAATTGATAACAAATTTTTTATTAACAAGGCATTTAAGTACAGTAATTAAATATTAATTTACAATATTTAATACGACACAAACACCACCTCTCCGCTTTCAGTCGTTAGATATCCTGATTTGTTTCGTTAGGCACAATTAAATCTGAAAAAATGCAAATATATATTTAGAATCAATTGATAAAAAAATACCTTACATAAATCTACCTGCCAAAAATTACTAATAGCTATTTAAAAAAAAAATAAAAAAAAATTATCGACCTCGATTATTGGAGCCGGTTTACTTGTTATGGGTTTTAAAATCAAGTCTATAGAAAGTAATGATATTGTCCTAGATATTATGTCTGTGTGTCTGTTCTAGATATTTCGTTAAGGGGGTTGTTCATAAAGGTGCTTAAGAAAATATACTTACCAAGTTAACCAATGATCTTAGCGGCTCCCCATGGGGCAATGGCGGCCCGGGCGGTCCATGGGGCTAAATTAAAATCATGTGTTCATTAAAATTGGGCTTGTCACAAGCTTATAAACCAAGATATGGTGTAGATATTTACCTGCCCAAGGTGCGGCACCCCAAGGAGCACCCCAGGGAGCGGCAGCTCCCCATGGAGCAGCGGCTCCCCAAGGAGCGGCAACTCCCCATGGGGCAGCGGCTCTCCATGGAGCGGCAACTCCCCAAGGAGCAGCTATGATTCCAGCGTTGGCGGCAACGACCAACATACCGACCAAAGCAATGATAAACTATTTAAACAAATAATTAATAATTAATTCCAAGTACTTATCAGGTAATGGTCATAATACTTACGAGACTGTTCATATTGAAGAAAAGGTTTTCTGTGAAGTTCACAAGAATAGTTTGAGTGTTAGAAGTTGGTTTGATATTTTGGTCAACCTGAGGTGTGCTTATATAGTCCAAAATCTCCCATTAAATTTATTGGTTTGTTTTTAATTATTTGCTTAATTATTTAGTTGTGGTTTTAAACCAGGTTGTTTTTATGATAATCCAGACATGTTTACTAACAGGATTTAACTGGGTGTATTTTAATATAGTATCTTAGCATCTTTGAAATGTTTTGTCGAGCTCTGTTGCAATTAGACTAATCTTTATGAATTTTGGGTTCTTTCAATTGCGCTAACTTGATATGTTATTGGTGAAATTTCAGAGTGTTTTACTTGAGATTCATAGGCGTGGTTGATTGAATGTTGTGTAGGTTATTTATTAGTAGTTAATGGACATTAATTATCTTCAATTTACAAGGGCTTTCTGTGGTATTGGTTAGTTTTTATTTTTCAGGAATTTTTAGGATTATGATAAATATTTATGAAGTATTTCTGGTTTGATTTGGTTTAGTTTAAACAGGGATAATCTGATAGGTTCATTAACTATGGAATCTAATATTTTTGTAAATATATGAGGATCTTTGGAAAGTATTGGGGAAATATATGAGAATTTTTAGAAAATCTTTGGAAAATATATGAGAATCTTTAGAAAATCTTTTTAAAATATATGTGTATCTTTTGGAAATATTGGGAAAATATATGAGAATTTTAGAAAATATTGGAAAAGTATATGAGAACTTTAGAAAATATTGGGAAAATATGTGAATCTTTAGAAAATACCAAAATTCAGGAACATCATTTTAAAACTAAAGATACACCTCTCTCAAACCTATAAATCGAAATATGTAATTTTAATTTTAATTAAACAGCAACTTTAAGCAATTTTAAATTTAACGTAACGGTTTACGCAAGAAACACACACAAAAAAATGAAAAATCATATAATTTCCAAACTTTTCCAAAAATATAAAAAAATATATTGAAAAATGAATATATATATTCAAGCCTCGAGCGCAAGTTTCTCTTTTTGAGAGATATATAATTTTCAGATTTCACCTTCTTTTAAATTTTACTGTCAGAACCGGTAAAAACTGGAAATTGGGAGAAGCCCACACCAGATTTATCTTGATACTGACATAAAGGGGGTGTCGTTTTTGAGAGTTGCCAAGCCGTTCTAATTATTAATTCCGCCGGTATCGGCCAAAAAAAATGAGATAGCGACAAAATGAGGCCGATTAACTTCAAATGCCGGCTGCCAAAACCGCCCCGCCCTGGATGTAATCGGTTTATGAAACCACGTATCACGTGATCAATCGATTAATCGATTAAAATCAATTCAAATATAGTTCCCCCTGAATATATTTATCAATATTTGTTAATATTTTCAACACCCTGTACAGGGATGACTTGATTCCGCCATCTGCTTATAAAATATTGCTTTTGTGACGTCACAAACGCACTATCATAGATATAGAAATACACTATGCGCACTATTTATATTGTAATTCTTGCACGTGATTTAGTTTGCGTTTCACGTGAAGTTTTTACCTATATTATATAATGGATTTTTGCGGTGAAGTAGATAAGTCGGCCAATGAGATACGTTCATTAACGAATGTTTAATATCGCTAAGCCTAACCTATTTTTAATAGGGTTTTTAAAATTTAATTTATAAGATTTAAAAATATCTTTAAACCTTGATTGGGTCAAATTAATTTGTTTCAAATGATGTAATATCATTCATATTTATAGCTAGTAATTAGCGCCTAATTACCCAGAAAGTAATTGGGATACGTAACAACTCATTTTATACCTTTGAAAGGTTTCTGAATTGCACGTCTTTAAAATTATGCAATATATCTTCAAACCTTTCACGCAAACAGTGTTCGTAATTAACCTTTAACCTGATATTTTAAATATCATGCCGACTGATTACGTGTTTGGGGGCATTGTAAACTTGAGCTATTTAAAAAATTGCTTTATCATTATGTAAGGCATAATTTACATAATTATATTGGCAAATTATTTAAATGAGGTATACCGGTTATGATAAGGTAAATGAATTTAATATTGAATTAAATATGAAACTGTATGGCCATCTAACGCAGAGTTCTATAACAAATATTTTTTTTAGAATTTCAAGAATTATTTGAAACCGATTTCAGGTTCTAGGCACGTTCGCGCTACGTTTTTAAAACAGGTTTAAATTTGAAGTTTAATATCATATTGCCATCTCTTGAACGTTTTTGTATTAATTTAACGCGTTTAATAATGGTTAATTTCTTGTTAAATTAATTTAGATTTATTTGGCAGGATTTATCAATTAATTTTAATTTGATAGGGATAATTTTTTTCATTTTGTGCTGCAAATAATGAAATTGTAGGTTTAGTTTCGCATCAAATTGCAAAAGTGTCGCTAAAATATGTAGTTTTATTAAAATTCTAATAAATTCATAGGGTCTCCTTTAAAGTGCTAGAAAATTCATAGAATTTCCTTTAAACTATTGGAAAATTCATAGAATTTCCTTTAAACTATTGGAAAATTCATAGAATTTCCTTTAAACTTTTGGAAAATTCATTGAATCTATTTTAAACTACTGGAAATTTCGTAGAATCCCTTTAAATGAGCCAAACATTTCATAGAGAACCCAGAAAATCCCATAGTAAGGTTAATTTCTGCCAAGAAGTGATATCTAGTTTAATAGGGAGAAGGTGTAAATTCATTCATCCACATTTCTAGCTTTATCTCCAGTCCAAACGTATAGGCAGGTCCGGAGTTAATCCCCGCCGCCTCTAAATTACAACCAGCATCTCATTGGTTCTTGAAAACACACGTCAGCGCGACGCAAATGACGAAAATTACAGTTATATTTTCCGACTGAGGAGAGGCGAAATAGCCCGGCCTCCTTTTACGTCCTCCCCCCCCCCCGTTGTATTTTGAAAGGGGGACTGGGACTATGGCGCGCGAATCCTTAGGCATCTTATACCTTCTCCCTAATAAACTAGATATCACTTCTTTTTTCTACTAATAATGGTTGAAATCCAACAACTACAACAACAATTATATCTTGGACCGAGTGCTTAAAAACCTCACCCAATTATCCGGCATTCTAACCTTGGCCCCAATTTTCTTCTACAGATTCTAAGATAATAAATAAAATCAATGGACACTCGAGACTTGAAAAGAATCGAATCCCACACTGTACTTTTAAAATCTTAGTGTCTCACCTTTTTCATTCCATTGCAAAAACAAAGAGTTCGCATTCAAAACTGGGCCACAAATACAATGGGACGTTCTGAATTACATTGTACAATACGTACCTCCCATTCATTTCGCAATATAATCGATTTTCGTTAATGTCAATAAGAAAAAGAAATACTTGCATGATAAAAACATTAATTCTTTTTTATTTTAACATAAATGCGTGAGGGAAGTACACAAAAATATATGCGGCATGGTATTCTAATTTAAAGAAATTAAATATTTTTGGCTAAATTAATTTATTAATTTATGGCTGAGGTTGATGTTTTTTTTATTTTTGACACATCTTAGAGTAACTATAAGTACGTTCAAGCATCCTACTGCAGCGTGAAATCTGAAATATAATTAATTTAATGATTAATTGCGTACTGCCTTTTAAAGTTGTTTAGTAGGTAGTTAAATTAGAATATGAATTATAATAGGAACTAACTTCCGTTTGGGTTAAAATAACGGAAGGGAAGTCAGTTTCTAATAGGAATTGTTCAAAAATTTAAGTTTTTAAAATTCGGTTCTCAGGGTTTTGGTTTTGATTTTATTAGAAACTAAGTTAATATATTTAAGTTTTATCAAGAGTAAATTCACAAAGAGTGTGAAGTATAATCGGAACTAACTTTAAAATTTCGGAAGTGATTTAGTTTCGAATCGGAACTATTCCAAAAAAGTGTATAAATTTTTATAAATTCGATTTCATAATGAAAGTAGCTTACTCCTAGTTAATATACTCTTGGTTTTATTATATTCAGGTAACACCCTTAAAGTAGTTAATGTGAATAAAATAACAGTAATAATAAATAAAAATAATATTGCGAAAACGTTTTTAAAAATAAATAAATTCATATTTCTACTTGACCCATGATCGTATTGAGTTCTCATATTTTTTAAAGAAAAATTGAGGTGAAAAGCATTTTTTATATTTTTTATTTTCAAACCTATAACGAAATTAATTTAGTTATATTATTTTTAAAATAATAAAAACAAAGTATTTATTATCATCACGAAGTGTCCAAGGGGAATTTGCAAGCCTGACAAACCTACAGCGCATTGATACACCTATAGTGAAAAAGGTAAAGTATTTTGCAAACTTAAACAGGAGAATATAGTGACGTTTCATATAGAAATAAATGTATTTTTAAAACGCCTTTGACACTAATTTATAAAGAAAGTAAACTTAAGTTACGAAATTTGAAATTTGAATAAAACCGGCTGTATTATGAGTAAGGGCGTTTATAGCTTATAGTTTAGAATGAACTTATATTGTTGCAAGTCTAATTAAGTCATGACCATGTTTGTCGTTAAGTATTTGCGTAACCAATATTCTAGGGCAGACCGACCGTATATAATGTGTGGCGAATTTTTAATAGGTCCGTGAAGTAGCAAATATTACTAAAGTAAACTAACAAATTAGAGCGTGTTTAGTAAAAAAAAATAATATTAAACCTTGGTTTTAATCGACGTTCCTTGAAAGTGAATTTTTCATTGGAATGTAAAATCAATTGCAAGTTTTTAATGTTATTATTTGAATTAGTTAAGATTATACTAAGCCTAGTCTTAATTGCCTCTTGCGAGTTTCAAAAACTGCTTAGCCTATTTTTAACTTTTCAAACCATCTCAGTCAAAATTATTTTTGGCACCGAATTAGGCTTAGAGACCTACCCCTAAAACTAACGAATTCCGCAATATTTCCAAATAAGCAAATTAGCAACAAAAATAATAAATAAACAAGTTTAAAGTAAGTACCACACCCAATTAGGGTTTGGCATTCAATCACTCAAAATATTTCATTTTTGGAATAAATTAAAAGGAAAGAACTTTCTCTAAAGGTCAGAATTATTTGCGGGTTTTTTTATTGTTGACGTCACTACAATTCTCAGTTTTGATGGTGTTAGGCACCCAGAGTTACCTATTATCTAAAACCGACAATTACATTTGGGTCAATGGATGAAAGTTGGTGTGGGAAATTTTTACATTTCCACGCCAAAAAACCCGCTTTTAACGGGAAAATTTAATGCTATTTATACAATACTGAACTAAGAATTAAAACTGGGGAGTAAAATAATGTAGGTCGTATTTATCACGATTGTTCATTTAATATCAAATGTGATTTAGATATGGATCCACGTCACCCGTCAACTTAGGCTTAAGTACTTTAGGTGAGGCCGGTAGGTGTCAGGTGTTATAATGGTCTTTTTGACTTCACCTGACATAATGATTAATGGTGTAACGTTAATTGCAGTTACTAATTGGCAGTTTAATTATAAAACTCGAAGGTCATTTTTTTAGTAGGATGAAATTTTATTCCATCTTTTGAATTATCTAACGTTTTTCAAATTAGGCTTAGCAGTAATGTGATTTTTAACAATAGTTAGCGTCTCTCACGTGAAATTATGTAATTTGATTTTAAAATATAATGAATTACCTCATTACCACGGTAATTATAAAGTTAGAAGGTCATATTATGGTTAAATTAATGGGAAAACTTATTATATTCAAATTAGGCCTAATTATTTCGCGCCAAATATTCGGTAAACCCAAAATTTCATTTTAGGCTTAGTGCAATAAATATTTCTGGCCTATTTTCCGTTGTATATGAAATAAAATATGAAATTAAGAATTTCTCGCCTAAATCTATATTGGCTCTAATTCAGCAGACACAATTTCAATTTTCATACTGATTTTAATATTTAAATTTAATTCTAGGTTATTATAAAATATAACCCCTTTTAAATTATAAATAGTCACATAAAATATAAATATCTATTGCAACAATATAAAATATTTCAAGGGATATTAGCGTAATTTTGCACGGTTCTGTTGTGGCTAACCGAGCGTTTAATTGTTAAATAGTTCACTAGAGTCTATAGGACACGAGTTAGAATTAACCAATTGAATCTTATAAACTATTAAACTGGGCGTTTGAAAAAATAAATATTAAAAAAAAGATTAAAAATTATACTAATAAATCAATTCATCCATCAACAACATGCAAATCCTTCAGATTTAAATAATGATTTGAAAAACGATATATCCTTGACCAGTTGACCAGAATATGAAGATAACTGGTCAGTTTAAATAACTGTGTTTATGCGGGAGACGTTTTTTTTTCTTAAACCACTTTTTATTTTTTTATTTTATTATTATTATTTTTTTTTTTTAATATTTAAAACCTGAACTATAATTCTTTTATGCGCGCATCTTATTGTTAAAAAGATAATTTCTACGCAAGTCACGAGACGCGCGTTTTTAAATTTCAATAAGAAAAGGTATGACATCATCGAGTCTAAATATTAATTTGTCTCGAGTAGTTTTGAGCTTAGTTTTAATTGTATTTACGCTCATAAATTATCGTTATGAGCCGGGTTTTGAGCATGGGTCATTGTAGAGGAGAATATTGGCTTCAAAATGAAATAAACTTGATTCAAATCGGACCAGAATTAATAAGATAGTAAATTAATTATATGCAAGACTAAATATTTTTTAAGCTTTTTTTATATAACTATTTTGAAAATTGTTTATAACTTTCAATTTCAACGTTTTTGGTTTCATTTTGAAGTCAAAAGTACGCTCTATCTAATGATGTAAGAATCATTTATCTTAATTAACAAACCTTTTTGTATTTAATTTTTATTTATCTTCGTAAATTGGTTCGTAACCTTTCAACATGTAAGTTGGGCCATAGTTGAAATGAACCCTTTCCAATGGTCTCTTCAATATTCCATGTGGTGTTAGTTGAACCAAGTACTTCATGGGTTGGATTCCAAGTGGGTTTGGATTCCTGGGTCTACCGTTTAATCCGCTGTAATAATTTGCATAATCTCTCGGGCCATCGCTGGGTCTGTTACTATAAATTGATGTGTAAACTTCATTCGAATCTGGGTTCAGTAGATACGTCACTTGACCACTGGTTAGGCTTACAGCCAGTAATAAAACCAATATGCAAATCTGTATAAAATATTCAAATTTTAGTAACTAGGAAATAGTTTCTTTCATTTTAACCTCCTTTTTTTTCTTCTCAATTAATTTATATGCTAATATTTTGTTTGTAAATAAATAAGCAAGATTCGGAATTAAATTTATGTGAAATATGATAACTTCCTAGTTATAATATTAATATTTTGACGCTAATCAAAATTTTTATTTATATGTTTATTTATTTTTCCAAATTCCATTCAATAACTATAGACCTTATCGATAAATTTATTTTGCCGTTATTTAGGTTAAAAATAAATAAAATTTATAGATGAATATTTTTATCTAAAAATCATATCTCTTACAAAATAATATTTTCAAGTAAGAATAGATTTTCGACTAAACTTTAAATATAATAATTATCTCATTAAATAACTTAATCTAGCACTAATATTTAAATTAGTTAAATTTTATTAAAGTAATAACAGAAATAATCTGAAAAAATTAGTTTTAAAAATACTAAAATGATTTTAAAAAATTCTTAAAATTATTTAAAACATTTCTGCAAATAATTTTAAAAAGTACTAAAATAATTTTAAATTAATCCAAATTAGTTAATATTTAAAATAAAACTTACCTTATACATTATACACATCTGATACATCAATAAAAAATCCTATTTATAAACAGTAGTCAAACCAAAACCGTCGATAAAAAAAAACTATTTTTTTTTAATCGGACGTTCGATTGCTCCCGATGTTCCTGTCTGATCGTAGTGAGGTAAACTTTTAAATATTTTAGAGGACGTACTATAGTTCTAGTTTACTTTCTAAGATCAAAATACATAAAAGAAAAGTGGGGGGAAGTTGCTAGACAACAAATTAGGCCAAGAGACCCATGGGTTGGCCTCCCTCATATGAACCGTGACTAGCGCAGCGAATCACTGCAATAAACGTATTTTAATCCATGTTGAAAATTCCTTGCATTCCCCCCTTATCTTAATCTGGGTTTTAAAAATAAACGCTTTCACTAAGTTACTTGACGCCCACTAATGATTTGTCATTGGAATTCCCCCAAGTTTTATTTGAATCATTTATGAAATATATGTGGAAATTCAAATCATTATCGAAAGTTTTATTGTGTTTAATTTTATGGCGGTATCTATTAAGTTTTCTAAGAATCAAATTTCGTTATAATAGGGTTCTAAACTTTTAAGGTGACTGTCAATTGTCGTATGCTTTATTTCTGCTAATTACACCTAAAATTCTGCTTAACGTTGTTTTTATTATTTTCAAATCTAGAAAATAGGCTTAGAAATTTCAAATTGTTGTCTGCTACTTCTCTTAATTATTGTTTAAATCTGATTTGGTTGTTTTATTATTTTAAAATCTAGAAAATAGGCTTAGGAATTTCAAATTGTTGTCTGCTACTTCTCTTAATTAGAGTTGGTTAAATTCTAATATTTTTTTAAAAAAATTCAGGGATGCAAAAAGGCTTAGTGATAAATGGCCACAGATTTTAAAGAGAGTCCCGACAGATTGTAATCAATTTAATTAACGTTTAATTAAATTGAAAGACCAAAATCGGTGCCATCTCATCCAAAGCGAAACTAGTTTCCAAGCAACCGTATAATTAAATTTTATTATCGTCTATCGGAGAATATTAAAACGTTTCTATCTATTCATATTTAAATTCGAAATTATGATAATTTCTAAATAAATAAATAAATACTTTTCAAGGTTTTTTTCATTGATAACCTGTTTTTTGGAAACAAGGCTTTCCTTTACCTTTAGTTTAAAACTTTAAATTGTTTTAGTACAAAGACAGACGATAAAACCAACTCCATAAAGTTACTTTTAAAGTTAATTTAGGTTTAGTTCGAGAATTAGAAAATAGATGGAGACTGTGAACTGTAATTTCGTTAAAGGGAGAGTGAAATGTAAGTGTTAAAAAATAAGTAATCTAATAGCGGTTTAAAAAAGTAATTTTTAAAACACATATTAATTAAAAAACGAAGTTTATTCGAACATCAAAACGAACCATCAATAAAACATCAAAAAAACAACAATATTTTACACAAAGATGTCTCATTTTTTAATAAAAAAAATTATCAAATCTCAGTCTTGATCTTTATGGCTGCAAATATGAAAAAATTACTTATTAAAAAACATCTTAATTAAAAAACAAATTAAAATTTTTTTTTACCTCTTTCTTAGTTCATTCGTCAGTTGAATTCGGAGGTATCAAGTCGTGTCAAAGTGCGTCGAAGTTTAACCGTAGTATCCTCGTCCGTAACCACCGCCGAAACCTAATTAAAATTAACTTTAATTAAGCCTAACAGTTCGATTGAATTAATACCAAGTTAATAAATTATACATACCTCGTCCGTATCCACCACCGTATCCGCGTCCGTAACCACCATAACCTCCTCCGTATCCACCTATGAAGAAAATAAAAAAAAAATTGTAATTAGGCTTAACTTTGATTAGCGTAATTAATCGGGTAATTACCTCGTCCGTAACCTCCGTATCCACCTCCGAAACCTCGACCATATCCTCCTCTACCATAACCTCCGTAACCGAATTGGGCTACGGCAACTCCCAAGATGGCCAGAACGAGAAGTGCAAGAAGCTGAATTAAAGGTAATTAAAAATTAATAAACGTTCACATTGTTTAATCGTTACAATTGGGGGAAAGTTATGAACGCGCTCAAAACTTTTCCTGTTGTTAGGCATAGTAATAATGATTTTATCGGCCTTGGAAGGTCGTTTGCGGGGATATTTTATGTATCGTGTAATTTTCTTTTCAACTTAGCAACTATTGGATTACCTAATTACATTAATTGTTTTAAAATTGCCATCTTCAAATCATTATCCACTTTCTTACAAATGTTATTACGCAGCTTTTAATAATGGTTGAAATTTCAATTGATAGTGGTTTCCCTAATTAACAACAAACTCAAATGGAATTAACTGCCATTGGGGTCCAAATGAATTGATGCATCATACGGGGCACTACCTATTTTTTCTATTTGCATTTGTTAAAGAGGCTAATTTTGATCTGTTTCGAAATGAATCCACTGATTTTAGCAAAAGCTGCTAAATTTTGAACTTTTCAACATTAAATTTGTAAAATTAAACTACGGTAATTTTCTACAAATGTCCAACTGCAAACGGACAAGTAATTACTAATTAAGTCCCTGTCAGTACTTACCGCAGCTTTCATCTTGATTTAATAGTACTTGAAGCAGAAAATCCTTCGAAATAAGCACAGTTTGTGACTTGTGTTGATATTGTAACCGCAATGGTTAGTGCTGCCTTTATATACTATGTCCACGAACGAGGGGTCCTCAAAATAGGGGAGGGATGGATTTACCATGGTGTATAAATTCCCCAAAAGTTTGGAAAAAACTTCACTTTTAATATTATCAAAAAGGACCAATAATTTTTGTCTTCTTGTCGGTTTTTGGGGGCCAGTATAAAGGTGTGTTAGAGTCATACCCCCTCTTTCTGTATAACTTACGACTTTTAAATTTAATTTTTATTTATTTTTTTTTTGAACGTAAGACGTTTGTAACCTTGAAGAGAAAAGTTTTATTTAGGCCTCGGCTCCGGAAATTTGCTACGACCATTACTTAATCTTAGTGACAAGACGCGTTAAATCAGGAATGTTTGAATTTAGTTATTTTAAATGTTAAGTTTTGTTTGTATACACTACAGGGAAGTGAGTAGAGTTAGTAATAGATTGTTCAAAGTGACAGATATCCTTGTAATTAGGCTTAGCAAGTCTTATGTCGTAATCGTAAATCGTAAGACCAAAAAAGGTAAATAGGAATAAATGAAAGGTTGGCAGTAAGGAGTGAGTTTGATGACGTCTATTCATTTTGCTATTAAGTCAACGAAAGAAATATTTAATGTCTCAAAACTGATCTTTACAAGTGTTGCCAGTCATTTGCGAGTGTAATTATACAACCTCTATTTACAACAGGTTGTTAGTTCTGTTCGATTCAGTTCCAAACTGCAGGAGATGGTCTCGCAGATTACTGCATGGCAACCCTGAAACGCAGAAAAGTTAACAAACGAGAGAGGAATTTTCTCTTGTCTTCGTGAGATGCTCGAGGGAAGCCAGAGTTCGCGTCATACTGGGCACTATGAATATTTGCCTTTGGTACAAAATACCAAAAATAGACTCTCGTTAGCGAAAAAGGTTTAACATTAGGCTTAAGTAGTCCAAAAATACACCTAATTAATTTAATATGAAATTTAGGCTTAGTTCAAATAGTGAATCCAATTTCTACCAAACACGTCAGTTGCTACAATTTTGCAGTCATATTTAATCTCCCCCCAACAAATAAATCGGGTGAAATTTGGCATGTGACTCTTATGTAAAAGAAATTTTGTTAATTTTCGGGAACATCTGTAGTAGAAAAAATTTCCCTTTCCCCATTATGCATTTGAATAGAAAGAACGCTCAATGATGCATTTTAGTCAATTAGTTTGGGGAAAATACCCGCGAAATTTATTTTTCGCAACAATTAACTTTATCACTGAAATTACCGCCTTTTTTGTAAAATTTAAATTGACCATCCAGCTACTGAAATGATGGGGGCTTTCTCTTTTGCTTATTTCGTTTTTGATGGGGTGAAATCGGTTCAAAGCGGTTTATAAAGTACGTCATAGAATTGGAATTGACCAATGAAATTAAAGATTTCGTGAGATGAAATTTAGTGAAGCGATTCTAGAATTTAAAGTTAATATAATTTTTCACGTTTTCCCTTCAAGGTCAAGGCTTAAGTCTCAAGGCCATCTTTTAATTTAAATTCATTGGGGGAAGTCTGCTTTCAAATGTAGGCCTAGCAATTTCTTTACATAATGATTCTAATTTTAAATGAAAAGATTTCGCATAATATAGGCCTAATATGTGTCATAGCATTGTGGAGTGACGTGGTACAGTACCACGAGTTGAATTTTAATGAAATTAGGCTTAACAGTAACTTAACTTAAAATTTTAGAAAATTAGGCTTAAAATAGGCTTATTTGTCAGCTAACTTGAATTTTAATGAAATGAGGCTTAACTTTAACCTTTTAACTTGAATTTTAATGAAATTAGGCTTAACTTAAACCTTTTACCTTGAATTTTAATGAAATTAGGCATAACTGAAACCTTTCAAGCTACATTTGAGTGAAATTAGGCTTAAATGAAGCGAATTGCGTTAACCCATCAATTTTCTACTGATATAATAGGCCCTACAATTTTCAATTACTCTAAGCCTAAGGTGTCACAACAATTCCAAGGAATAAGATTGCGAGCTCAAACACCTTCAGTGAAAGGGAATTTTTCTTTAAAGTTCCATTGAAAAACGGGCCATTATCAAATATTATCTCAGGTTATATACTGTAACCTCAACCAAACATAAATTAATATAAAATTTATATAGCAACAAAAGACGAAGTCTCACTCGACCTTCGCTTAACACATCCGCCTTTTCCCAACACGGGAATTTTTAAATTGAAATTTGAAAACTATTAAAGTTCCCTTTATTGACTTATGATGAAGATAAATAGACAAACACGTGTCACGAGAAACTTCATGACGTTTATAGGGAATTAATTATGCCAAGTAGTAGTCCATTATATAAACCAAAAAGTCGACTTCGTACCCACTTAGTTACTGACATACTAATATTGTGCGTAGTTTATTTGATAAATATCTTGTTTTTGGAAGAAAGCCCAAGTTTTGACATTTTAAATTAAAAGGGTTAAATTTCCTATAAAAATTAAATCTAGAAAGGGGATTATTGGAGGGGCAAGTCACTGTGCACCTTTCATCATGAATCTATACAACCATTACTGTCATTAAATTAAAAAATAATGAATAAAAAATTATATTTCATGAATAAAGTAATTTATTTCGAGGGGACAATCACTATCAATTCTAGTTTTTCTCCAGTAGATTTTGATAGTGACTGTAACTATTACTGTCCTTAAATTTAAAAATATTGAATTAAAAATTATATTTCATGCATAAAGTAATTTATTTCGAGGGGACAATCACTATCAATTCTAGTTCTTCTCCAGTAGATTTTGATAGTGACTGTACCCTCGAAATAAATTCCTTTTTGACTGAAATATAAAATTTAATGCGTCTCATTTTAAATTTAATGATAGTTTACTAGAGAACTGAAAGCTGACCTCAAATTGAACCTAACTACATCTAACCAAAAAGGCAAAAACCAACTCTAACCAACATTCGATCTTCAGGTGCAATACTTTTAATAATTAAGAAAAGAGAAACGCAATTTATTTGCAATCAAATTAATCACGATGTAGAAATTTCGATTCGATATTTAACCTTTTAGCAAATTAGGGATGGTGCCGCTGGTCTGTTCCAGGAACTGCTGTTTGATTTATTATTTGGGATTTTCTTCGTGACGCAAACTTAAATCGATGCAATGGCTTGTCTGGCTATAGCCTAAGCGAGTTTCATCTTCAAGGCGAATGAAGTTGAATTGAACTCCGAGGCATGAATTTTAAAATGATTGGCCCAATTGGCCTTGGAAAAACTCCCCCTTGTAGATAACCACTTAAGTACTTAAGTTAGTGATATTATTTAGAATTACAAAGAAATATCCATGATTACTAAAAATCATTTTCAAATTGAAACCAAGGCTTAATTAAATTTCGAATTTTCGTATTTAATCATAAAGCACGTGACTTAATGCAAAAATGCGCGAAACATTGTTAAAGCGCGCCAAAATTCAAAATTCAAAACAAGGCTTAAGGACTGTTTTAATTTATATAACTAATTCATGTATGAATTTTATCAATTCATGACATTACCTGAATTAAGACGAGTTTTGAATTTTAAATATATGCTTTTCTCTTCTCCTATAAGCAATGTCAAGATCACAGCTTAACTTTTCTTTTAAATTTTCTTTTGGGTAAAAATATATTTTCTTCTGGTAAAATTCCACTTTCCAAAAGTTGACAATTTTTACGGTTTAGTAGTTGTCAATTTTATGACACTCTTGTGTTTGTGTGATGAAATTTCCGGTTTCATAATCACGTTAATTTAAATTTATTTTGAGTAGCGGAAAAAATTGCGCCGAGCTCTATGATACTTTGATTGTGTATATATTGTAATTTCCCATGGTCGTATTTCAGTTTCGTTAAACACTTCGCTGACTTTTCTGAAGAGAATTTTCTTAAGCCTAATTTTATTGTTACAATCTTCTGGATAGAAAACCTAAGCCTATGTTTGTCTTTTGATGGGACACTTACCTTAAGCCTAAGATCTTCCAAACCGAGAAGTTAGGTCTAGCCGTTAAGTCTGAAATTCAATTTATGGTTTTCTAGGCTTAAAACCAAGCCTATTTTTGTTTTTGTCTGTTATTCAGTGGAACACTTACCTTAAGCCTAATTTTATTTTCAAGATCTTCTAAACCGAGAAGTTAAGCCTAACCGTTAAGCCTAAAATTCTTTAATGGTTTTCTAGGCCTTAACCTAAGCCTAATCTTACATTTAATCATCTCTTATCTGAAACTTTAAGCCTAATTTTAGATTTCACGATCTTCTTAATTCAATTTATATAAAAAAATTAGTAGGATTATAACTAAGCTAATCTAAATTTTTATTACATCCAGTTCCAATTTAATTAGAATTTATCCCAAGGACAATCTCTACTATAATTATACACATCGTAAATTAAAGTTTGATCTTTTTAAATTTGGTCGAATGCTCTAGGCAACAGTTATCATGGACTTCGTATTACGGAAGAGGATCAGCGTGTTTGGGAGCCCAGAAAACTAAGCTTAGGGATTGAGTAGAAACCTCCAGTCTGTACCCTCATCTACGGCAACAAAGTACCTCCCAGCATACTCAGCGTTTCGGTAGGGTCGTACATGATGCGGAAACGTCGAGAATGTCCCCTGTGTCTTAAAAAAAGAAGCCAGTTCTCATACAAATACAATGGCGCTACGCGGCAGCACTTAACAATCGCCTACCCGAAAGGTGCACTGGGAGAGTTTCGTTGATTGCCTATCCCTTCCAGTATATAAGATCCATGCTTCTTAGAAATGGTACCCCTAAGAAATTCAAAATAGTACAAGTAGGAAAACCCAAGAGGCCCGCGACTCTGGGTAACGATCACTCACTATCTAATTTCATCAAAAAATGTAAAAAAAAGAAAAAAAATTCCCGAACTTTAATCCAATAAGTCGGAAATATACAAAAGACGTATTCACGCGTGAAATTTATCCTTGAAAAAACGTTTTACTTTTCTTTCTGGTCGCCTCAGCTTCATTATCTTCAGGTAAAAACAACTACGTAATTTGAACCCCCGTATAACTGCCCTACATAACAACTGTAAACTGAAACTATATTTAAAAGTCCATTAAGATTAGCTGTAGATCTAAATAACTCTCAGTTCAACGAGCATAAGTTTCTAATACAAAAGTTTCAAAACAAAATATTTATTTTTCAGGATTCTAGCAAGGGCAAATTAAAGTAAGGGAAAGTAAGGCGGTTGAAGTATTTTATTTACTCCTAGTGTATTACTTTCTCATTAATACAAGGTGTTCCAAAAATGAGGGTAATTATATAAGAACGAAATACAGTGGGATGGGAAATAAATTTTTGAGTCGAAAATGTAACGTATTTCTAATGAACATTGAAATGTTTTACGGATGTCCCCCTTAAATTACTATTAAAACTGAAAGACTATGTCTAATTTAACTAAGGGGTCAGCCATAAAATATTCTGTATTTTCCATTCAAACTAAAATAAATAAACATTACTTTTAAAAACAAACATAATTTTATTTCACCGGGAAACACACTTTTTACATAATAAAAACATTTCAAAAGTAACAGAACTGTTTTCAATTGTTTTTAGACTTAACCGCCGTATCCTCCTCTATGTCCACCACCACCTCCTGAATGTCCGAAATTGCCTCCTCGGTGACCACCGTAGCTACCTCCTCCGAATGAGCCACCGCCTCCTCGGTGACCACCTCCGTAGCTACCTCCTCCGAATGAACCACCGCCTCCTCGGTGACCACCGTAGCTACCACCTCCGTACGAGCCACCACCGCCTCGGTGACCACCTCCGTAGGAACCACCACCACCACCGTGTCCGTACTGCGCAGACGCAAGAAGGACACAGCCCAAAAGGACGATAGCGCAAATCTGGATATACAAAAACAAATGCGTAAGTTTAATCTACGATAATTGATTTTTTTATTTAAAACTAAGACCTCAACAACGTTTTAATGCTAATTAAAAAAAAATACTGTCTAAAATATGCTAACTTAAACTACATAACAATAACAAATAGCCCAACGGTTAAATTAAACTACATAACAATAACAAATAGCCCAACGGTTAAATTAAACTACATAACAATAACAAATAGCCCAACGGTTATCAAAACTTTCTAAAATCAATTTCAAAACATTAAAAGTTAAAACTTACAATTGCTGCTCTCATGTTAGTGGACAGTTGCTGTAAATGTTGTATAACGTTACGAAGAATTCAGGTAATGGT
Organism: Phalangium opilio; assembly: GCF_054372755.1. Lineage (NCBI taxonomy): Eukaryota > Metazoa > Arthropoda > Arachnida > Opiliones > Phalangiidae > Phalangium > Phalangium opilio. Next base: position 3,973,541 of record NW_028324168.1, on the reverse strand, counting down.
TTGCCAAAGTCCTCTCCACGGTATCCCTTATATACCTTGTTTTAGAAGGGGTTGATGACGTAGATAGCGTCCTTTTTTCATTGGAAACATTACGTATTTGATGCGGTTTCTTAGAATCTTTTTTTTTTATTATTAAACGTAACATCCCCAAAACCTAAAGATTATTCAACATCTCAAGGCGCTTTTCAGTGAAATTCCTCATCTTCTTTTTGGCAGGATTTGGCCCTCAGGAGATAGAACCAGTCTTTTTCAATGTAACCCTTTTTTATTAGATTTTTCTTAACGTCAATTGAATTTAAGCTCTCGCTACGTAACGAAACTTTAAATTACCTGTATTGAAAAATCGAAAAGATACGCCTCTAGAATGTTTGGAAAATTTCTAAGATTAGACTATAGGGGTGTTTTATTATTTATATATATATATATGTGTGTATACAGGGTGTTTCTGATAAGTATAGTCTGCCATTAAATTAAGGGGATGTTCTTTGGGAAATCGATTTTGAATCGAAAATGTATGTAACTTCTATCTATGACATTTTGATTACCCTAAGGGACACTGTTTCGAGTTATGATTTGATTGGAGTGTTTTAGGGATGACCCCTTAATTAAATTATTAATTAATCATTGTCTTGAAATCAGTTTCTTAATTAAATTTAAGGGGACATCCGTAAAATACTCTGGATGCAATCATAACTCGAAAACAGTGTCCCTTAGGGCAAAAAAAATTGAGATAGAAGTATAGAACATTTTCGACTCAAAATTGATTGATTTCCCAAAGAACATTCCCATTAATTTTTGCATGCAGACTTATTAGAAACACCCTGTATATATATTAAATCTTACCGTCAGGACGTACAATACAAATCTGCCTATTTCTAAGAATCCTTACAATTTAAATTTGACACAAAAGTGAATACTGGGTTTAAGAAGCTTTCAAGGTTAAGGTTGAATTGTATTTGTTTCGACAAGTAAAATTGATAAAAAGAAACTGATTTATATCTAATTTTAAGAAAATTTATTTGTCCATAAAGAAAAAGCTTAAATTAATCTAAACATACGGCTACAAATGACATATTTCTTAGTTTAAAATACATAATTTTAATTGATTAAGGTTTAAAAAAACTGATTTTATTATTATTCTCTCACAGCAAACGTATTCCTGCCATCTTCACCGAAGCTTGTGTTTGGAACCAATTCAACGATTTTCTTATCAATCTGGCTTGCCGACGACACGACATTGTCGTTGGTGGTACCTCCTAAAGTACGGGCGTCCAATTTACCAACTGTTGCAGCTTCCGATTCCTCTTTTGCCGAGACCGTAGTTGCTGTAGAACCGCCAGTTGAAGTGGTACCTCTAGTTCCAGCATTGTTACCAGCAGTCGAAGTGGTAGTAGCTCTGGTTCCAGCATTGTTACCAGTAGAAGGTCTAGATCTAGTACCTCTGGGTTGGGTACCAACGCCATCATACCCACGTGGGAAGTAACCGTAACCTCTGGGATTGAAACGTGGTTCAAAACCTCTTGGAAAATATCCGTAACCAGGTCCCGGATATCCTGGTAAACCCAATTGTGGTCCATCTGGGAATCCTCTACGTCCGAAAGGTTCGCGACCATCAAAGTCCCTCGGTTCATTTGCGGTTCTTCCTTCATCGGTTGGTTTCTTTGTCGTTTCATCAGGCTTACTGGCTGTCGTCGTAGTTTCGCCTGTTGGTCTATCATCTCTGTCTTCGGGAAAGGTCCTAGCTACTTCCGGCGGAAGGAATCGTGGTCCGTAATCGGGGAAATCGTATCCGGGAATACCGTAACCGTATCGTCTTGCTCCACGATTAAATGCCCCTCCTCCATAAGCACCACGACCCCATTGTGACGCGACCATCGATGTTGTCGCAAGACAAAATGCTAAAACAAGCTGAAAAAACCAGTAATTGGTAAGTACTGATTGCTGTTCCATCGAGTATTTTCAGGGCTTTTAAGTAATTATTAAGGTGAGACTAAGTACTTGAAAAACATTACCGATATATAGCAAAAAATACTAATTTTGAAAGGTAAATATTTCTTACTTGAAGCTGCATGTTATGATTTTATGTTTAAAATCGGTGTTGTTCTTCTCGTTGTTCAACTCGTTTGATTGTCTAAATTCTAAAGGTTTGATTCTTTTATATAGCAACTTGAACATCCGTAATGTGAGTAAAAAAATCACCATTATTGTCATCAGGTACTTAGTCATTATATTTCCCCCTTACTTAAAATTCCATTAATATTAGATAAATATTCCCAAAGATTATTTTGATTTCAATAATATAGTAATTCATATTATGGATCTATTAAAAGTTAAGATACTTTCGCTGTAAATACGAATATTCTTAAAGGTCTAGGTCTGATATTGCTTTCACTTTTGATGAGTATTTCCCACCCAAAAACGCGCCTTTCTTGTCCAGAAATGTCCTTGAAATTAACGAGGGAACATCCACCCTTTTATTGACATTAAATTCAGACCCGTTTAGATGGGCTATTACGATTAAAACTTAAAGCTATTACGTATACCAACCTTTAACTGTATTAATGTTTCTAAAAATATATTGTTTTATTCAAATGGAGTTCAATTTCAATGAAAGATGCCATTCTTGTTAGTTAGTTAATTAAAGCTAGTTTAATATGAAAATTAGTTTCAAGAAAATCCTTATGATTATAAATTATTCTTTAAACTTAGTTGTTTTTTAAATTAACGATGTGAATTTTATTGTTATGCTTATATTTGTCTTTGTTTAATGTGTAATTATGAAGAGCTTATTTTTAAAAATTTAAACTTTCTAAATTTAGTTTTAATTTAATTTATTTTATTTTATTAAAGTATGTTATGTTTTTAGGCATTAGGGGTTTTCTCTGACGTCACTCTAGAATTTAATGACGTTATTACTTTTCTTACCAATTATATGGGCGTATTTAATTTCCCACACCCTTCGATTCTACTATTAAAAAAATTGGAGGAAACTAAATTAGTTTTTTTTTTAATTTTTAACTAAGTCAATTTTAACTTAATATCTTTCTTAAAATCGTTGTATTAGTTATTCATCAAATGGATATTTTTAAAAAAATATATATTAGAGTTTGGAGTTTACCTTGAAAAGAAAGGAGATAAATAAATTACAAAAAAACGAAAAAAAAAAACAAGCCAATCGTTGTATCTGTAAAACTTGATTTTCAATAAAGATTGTTAATTATATACCAAGAAATTGTTTAAATCATTGAAACGTTCTTAAATATATAGGATTTCTTCGTAGAAGTATATAGGTTTTAAGTAATTAATGAAAACGATATTTAAAACATTAAAAATTTCTTTATTTTCATTTTGATAGTTAATGCCCTATTACAATACATTCATTGAATTGGGTAAAGTTTAATTTTTAAAGATCTCACTATGTTGTTGTCGTATTTAGGATTTTTTTTAAAGAAAATTTAGTATTTCTTAACAGGTTTGCCTCCGTAACCTCCTCCAATAGAACCTCCGCCCAAAGAGCCACCTCCTCGGATTGGGCCACCAGATCCTCCATAAGAACCTCCTCTGATTGGACCACCAATGCCAGATCCTCCGTGACCACCTCCTCGGATTGGGCCACCAATTCCAGATCCTGCGTGACCACCTCCGATTCCAGATCCTCCAAAGGAACCTCCTCTGATTGGACCACCTCCGATTCCTCCGTGGCTACCTCCTCTGATTGGACCACCTCCGATTCCAGCTCCGCCTCCTCTGATTCCAGATCCGCCTCCATAACCACCTCGGGTACCACCGGAATAGCCACCTTCACCTAATGCTCCACCGCTACCTCCTCGGATTCCACCTCCACCAATGGTTCCACGGCTACCGCCTCCATATCCACCTCGATTTCCACCACGCTTTTCAATATCATCGGCGAAGCTCAAAGCAACGCAGAGAGATACGGCCAAAGCAGCAATCTGCAAGTAACAAAATGTTTTGTTTATTTAGAAAAATATAATTTTCCATATAGTTAAAATATAAGTTCAAGTTAAGTTGTTTTCTATGTACTTTTGGTAGTACCTATACGACTCAGCTATTTATAAATAGTCCATTTTAGCAATGAGACGCGCTGACTTACAGTTTTAAACTTATGATTATTTGTTAAAGGTATAGATAGTGTGAACAAAAGTTAACTTTAACTGCTATTTATAAATAGTCCATTTTAGCAATGAGACGCGCTGACTTAAGGCTCTTTCAGACGATCCAACTTTTTGACTCAGCTCGATGGGTCAAAAAGTTGTATCAACTTGCCCAACTTTTGAAGGGAAAAGTGTAGTAAATCCTTCCTTTTCACACGACTAAACTTTTACCGCCAAATGGAACTTTTTAAGCGCCCTCTACCTTGGCACTTACGAAATAACCCGCGAAAAAGGCTTTTTTTGTAATTCATTTTGATTGGCTGGAGAAATGAACTTAAAAAGTTGAGTCAGCAAAAAATTGGATCACTGATCCAATTTTTCCTAGCCAACTTTTTTTGTGACTCAACTCATCCAACGTCTATTCACACGATCCAACTAGTTGATTCAACTCTAGTTGACCCATCAAGCTGAGTCAAAAAGTTGGATCGTCTGAAAGAGCCTTTATAGTTTTAAACTTATGATTATTTGTTAAAGGTACGTTAACCGCGCTCCAGGGCTGCCAGTAATTTGCCAGAGCATATCTGCGGCTTTGGAACTGAACTAAAAGCTTTTCAGTCCTTTGTACAACTGGCAATTGCTAAAACAATATAATAATTTCAACTTACCAAAATCTTAACCATCTTCGAGTATATTTTGTGAGTTTAGAAAACTTTTAGCTAGTGAATCTTGAAGAATCGAGAAGTTTGTGATAATGCCAGTTGAGAATGGAGCCGTATTTATACGAAAATCTTTCTTATATCCCAACGTTAATTATAATTTCAAGTTTCTATTGGTCCGAACCTTCACTTTTCTAGAAACATGAAAATTTACTATGAAGTTTAAAAAAACATAAATCGATTTCCAGGTAGACCTACGAAAATTCAAAACAAAGTTTAAGGGGGTTTTAATGCGTTACCCTTGAAAATCTAAGAAAACTCGTCAACTCCCCTCCACATCCCTTTCTCCCCGTCTCTCGCTAAACCCTTGACGTCTGAAGAAAATATCTTAGAATAAAGATTGCGTATCGTTGCGGAGTACCTTTTCGTGGTAACACGCTTTGTAATTATAAACAGGTTTTGAAGGATTGGACTTGCAATATCAATGGAAACTTTAAAGAATCATCATAGATTAGGGTTCAATAATGGGATAATAAGAAATACTTAGGATAATGTGGAAAAGGGTTATTTTTTATTCTTTATAGTGCTAGGATTAATTGTTTTCAAGTAATATAAACTTAATTTGAGTGCCCGGTATAAAAGGAAACACCTGAAATATTTCAACCTATATCTTGCGTATTTCAAGTTTATTTGTTATCATAAGTTCATGAGATGTGTTCCATAAGTATGTTACTTGTCACTGAGAGCTTGTCGTGAATTGTCGTAGGTAAAACGTCATAGATTCTTATAAAGTGACAACATGGTGAGGCTATGTCAAAGGCTTAATTCAAAAAAAAAATATAGCTAACATTAAGGAGTTTAAGAGAGAAGTAAAACAGTACATTTTTAACATTTAACATTTAATTTAACTAAGGACTCCTTTGTAAACCAGTTTCGACTGAACAGGAATATCCAATAAAGCTTTAATTATTATTATTATTATTATTATTTATTAGAAATTAGAGGGACTGCAAAACCGAGTGTAGTCAATTCTCGCGTCGTTCTGGAACTAGCTCTTCGTATCTATGATGTTACCTACAGGGAAATTGTAGCTTAATTCCTAACGAAAATGTAGCTCATTTCTAGCGTGTGTCTAACTTACCTGTATATAGCAAAATGAAGATCAAAGATCTCGGTATTGACAAAGAAAAGTCCCGTAAAAAGTTGTTTTCCACTGAAGAAGGGGTAGAAATGTCATTTTCAACTGCGAAAGGTGGAGTAATGTCGACTCGCTATAGGTAAGGAAGTTACCACTCCATCCCCTCTGTCCTTCAAGGTAGAAGTAACGTAACAACAAAATAAGTATGACACTTAATGTGAAGACGTTCGTGAAAGAGAAGCTTGGTGGCCGAAACCTTCCAATCACATCAGACGCGGAAAAATAGCAAAGGGGAATGTCATACTTGTCGTTGTTACGATACTAAGCGTAATACTGAGGGAGGTATTTTGATAAATATTTATAAGCATAATAATAATAACACTCGGTAGTGTCGAATGTATCGTCTCCATACTGTTCAAAAGAAAGGACCACCTCGAGGGAAGAAGAGCGTAATAACAATAACAGACAAAATTAAAGAAAATACACCTTTGTTTCACGGATTTTCTTCACTTTTGGAAAGCCAATTGGGTCGCTAGGGTTTCAATTGTTTTTATCAATGTTAAGATAACTGAATCTAGCTTACGAAAAACGTTTGGTTTAAAAGATCGCGAGGAAAAGATCAATGCCAACCAAGAGATAATTTATTTCTCCGGGCCATGTGTTTCGTTCGCGCTTTTTTTCGAATCCGCTCAAACACGCATTTTTCATAATCGGATTATTTTGATTTTATTTTCAGAATCTGGATATAGGAACAATCATGAACGCGCACCTATCCACGCTAAAACTTGTTCTTTTTTTGCGGATCTGGACGCAACATTCTTTCATTTCAATAAATTATTGTATCATTTTAATTATTTATCTTTAATAAAACCAAATGTAATATACTAATATTGAAATATATGTATTATTTTTGAAAATAAAAATTTGCGTTAATCTTCATAAATCTGGATGATAAAATCATTTTTATTTGTAAGCTTACTTATTAATTCCAAGTGGTTATATTCATTCCAAGTGGTTATATTCATTCCAAGTGATTATATTAATTCCAAGTGGTGATATTCATTCCAAGTGGTTATATTCATTCCAAGTGATTATATTAATTCCAAGTGATTATATTAATTCCAAGTGATTATATTAATTCCAAGTGGTGATATTACTTCCAAGTGATTATATTAATTCCAATGGGCCCAATAAATTACAAGCTACCGATTCACTGAAATATATTGAAGCATAAAATAGCAACTATATTCATAATATCAGACTATTAGCACAAGGCCATAGTCATTAAGCGGATAACAATAATCCACTCCAGGATTATGAACTTCTGTATTTAAAACTGTCAGGCGATGGTCACGTGACCTATGACGTAATCGTGTCGTCACAGGCCACGTGATCATTACGTAATCGTGACGTCACAGGTCACGTGGTCATTACGTAATCGTGACGTCACTAGTCACGTGAACATCACGTAATCGGTCACAGGTCACGTGATCATTACGTAATCGTGACGTCACTAGTCACGTGAACATTACGTAATCGTGACGTCACAGGTCACGTGAACATTACGTAATCGTGACGTCACAGGTCACGTGATCATTACGGTAATTGTGACGTCATAGATGACCTTGATCATTACGGTAATTGTGACGTAACCTATGACGTGAGCCTTTATTGTAGTATTTATTGTTTATATATATATAGGCGTAACGTATAAGTAGGTATGTAAATTGCTATTCAATTTATTTAGGCCTAGCACTGTTCTTTAATTTCGCGCCAGAGTCACGACGCATCTTTGTGCGCACTCCTTCGTTCGCAGCGCCACTAACGTTGGAAACTAAGAGTTGAGCTTGTCAGACGTTTTACAATCTACGTTTCTTTCTCTGATCGGCACCGTGGAGTCAAGATCGTTCCAGCTCCGCTCTTCCCAATCAACGAATAAACAGGCCTTTCGCTGAAGTTTCGCCATTTCTCTCTTCGTCGTCACGGAATCAGCTTCGAATCTAGAGCCCTTCGCCGCCATTGAATTACTCTTTTGGAAACTATTAGCGGCGAAGCTCATTCCTTGCCTTCAACCCGTCGAGGAAAACCTTTCTCGCTCAGCGGATCGGAATCGTGGCTTTTGTGGTCGATTTTTGATAGTTTCGCCATTTCTCTGACCGATTTCCCCAAGTACGCATGCTGAATTCGAAGCTCTTTAAGACTTTGTGACCATCGCTTCGCCACGTGCTGTAACAGCCCGTAAGTTTTAAATTTACAATAATCCAAACTCATCTAGCTCCCCTTCAATTATTTTATTTATTTCAAGCATTTAAACTAGTTAGTGTTAAATGTTAGTAAATTTGATTTATTTATTTAAAATAAAGTACCATAAATAAAATTTTACAACGAGATGTTGGACAAGGCTTAGCCGAGACAATAACTTATTGATTAGTTTAGGGGCCATAATTATTAAGCGATTAATCCGGGTACGTAATTAATTTAGAGATAATGTCAAGGATTTTTGAAAATCAAGTCCAGCAGAGATAATTATATTATTTTGCCCTAAGCCTAGGTTACGGCTTCTCCTATTTAGACTAGGTTTTTAGTTATGGGTTATATGGGAATAGTTTTAATTTCAATTAAATAAATGAAAGGTTTTCCTAAAATTAGCGTTGGAGCTATCGTTATTATTAAGCTATACGTAATTAATTTAGAGGTTATTTTCGAAAATCAAGTCCCGCAGAGATAACTTTAAACACGAGGTTGCCCTAAGCCTACGTTAAGCCTTGTCACATTTAAACATAGTTTTTATTTAGGGGTAGTGTGGGAATAATTTTAATTTAAAATAAATAAATGGCTGGTTTTCCTAAAGTTATTTTCTATACAATTATGGGAAATAATTATCCAGAGTCTTTCTTAAATTCAGGGTGCCAGTTAGTTGGTTTCTCTCTATGAATTTGGTAGCCGGCGTTTTTAATTAAGGACCCGTTCTTAAATTATGTAACTCTACGAGATTGACATAAATTATTATTTTGAAGCCTATTGATTATAGTAGGCAATAGCTTAATATGTGTTATTAATGTTCTTTTTTTAGATGCGGCTGATATTCTTGAATTTTTCTGTCGCTGGTTATTCCGATGATTCCAGATGACATTCGTTATTGGATATAAGTTACGCGATGTCTTGCTATCTCTCTCGGCCATGACTTCCAAAACTACGGACAAAATTACCGAAGCTCGAAGACAAAAAATTTACATAATTTTTATATGTAATTACTTAATTTTCTACTCGACTCTCTTTATTTTTTCCGCGTTCAAACTTTAATTTACCGAACACTTTAATAATTTTTCTTTTTTGGAATTTATGTATACACTTGGTTATTTTTTTCTTATTGAATAAATTTTGCTTTAAACCTGGTTCTTTGTTTTTTTAAAATAATTTGGATACTAGACTTGGTTTCAATTTTTTTTAAGTCTGGACTTAGGGGGGGTTTTTTTTAGGGTCCTTTTTAGGCTTTTTTTTTACTTAAACAAGCTAAAAAGGGGGTAAAAACCTAATATTTTTTAAGAAAAAAGAAGAAAATAAGCCTAATATTGTTAATAAACTGTAAAAAAAGCCTAAAAAGGACCCTAAAAAAACCCCCCTAAGTCCAGACTCTAAAAAATTCAAGCCATCCCCCAAGGCAAAATTTATTCAATAAGAAAAAAAACAATTCAGGTGTTTACAAAAAAATTCCACAAAAAATAATTTAAAGAGCTCCTTACAAACATTTCTACAAAAAATAATTTAAAGAGTTCCGTAAATTAAAGTTTAACGCGTAAAATTAAATTAAGTGGTTATAAAGTAAAAACAATTGAGAATCTTAACGTTAATTGTCCACATCAGCTTGAAGGAATCGTGTAACGCAAATCCAAGAAATGTGCCATCTGGAATTAGCGTCTGGAATAGCTGATGAACTCCCCAAATCTATCGAACGTTGAAATCATCTACTAGGAAACGTCTCCGACTGATCAGCAGCAGAGAATCATTCGCCTCTAAAAACAAAATATATTAATAACAAATATTAATCCATTGCCTACCAAGATAATAATTTAAATAATTAATGAAAAGCCGGTCCTTTATTTACGGCGATAAATTACTCAGAAAATAATAATAATAAACTAACAATTAACTCTGCCTGTTTCATTAAAACTAGATAAATTATTAAAAGGCTTACATTTGCTGCGAATTAAAAAGTAGCTTCCATAAATTGATTCCAAAAGCGATTTCAATGGCGGCAAAGAGCTCTAGATTCTGGATTGATTCCTTGACGTCAAAGAGAGAAATGGCTGATCGTTGACGAAAGGCGTGTTTCTTCGTTTGAAATAACTTGAAAATTCATGAACACGTGATTTCCAAGAGCAGAACAGGAAACGATCTTGACTCCACGATGCCGATCAAAGAAAGAACTTTCGGCTACTCCAGTACAAAGGTAAACGCGAGAAATTCAAGCCAAACACGGGCAAAAATATTCCAAAGCCGACAAGAGTCCGCGGTAGAGAGGCAGCGTGACAATATGAACTCGCATTACGTTTGACGGGCTCGCGGTAAATAATTTGGTCAACTAGGGTGTGATTTCTATCGGGAAATGAAGGAGCGCACGCGCAGTAGGCCAATCGAGGGCGTAAAAATTTCTAAAAAATATAGACGTCTACGATGAGAGTTAAAAGTTGCGAGACCAATTCTTTCTCTCCTGAATAGACCAAAAAAAGGAATGAAACAAACGGTATAAGCTTGAAAAAATTGATTCGAAATATACTTTTTAATATTTTTTTACTCAACGTCTAATAAAAATCAATGAAATTTTTACGCCCTCGATTGGCCTACTGCGCGTGCGGTCCTTCACCATTTCCCGATAGAAATCACACCCTAGTTGACCAAATTATTTATCGCAAACCCGTCAAACGTTATGGATTAATTTACAACTACACTTGACTACCCTGCGTGGGATTTCAGTACCAAATGATCGTTTCATAGACGGAGTCAGTTTGCTAGATACCTTAGCGACAGCTAAAATTAAGCAACATTAAAACCGGATACTATCATAGGTTTATAATGAAATGCACTTTTTGTTTTTACATCTATATACTTCTGGTAATACATAAAAAGTTGTAGTTTAACACTCTGTTATAACTGTAATCATTTCATTAGGTATCACACTTCTTGTTTTTATTTTGCTTAAGATATTACCATAAGATCATAAGATATGTTTCATAAGTTTGTCACTGGTCATGAAGTGTCGTCGATGAAACGTCATAGATTCTGGAAAAGCAACGCCTGGGCATGAGGCACTGTCAATGGTTTAGTGCAGACTAAATAGGAAGATGGATTGCAAAACCGCGAGTGGTGTCAGTTCTCGCGTCCTTCTCAGTAAGTCTCTAGCATTTCGAAGTATAGATAGTGTCATACTTATGGAACATATCTTATAAACCTATGATAGTATCCGGTTTTAATGTTGCTTAATTTTAGCTGTCGCTAAGGTATCTAGCAAACTGACTCCGTCTATGAAACGATCATTTGGTACTGAAATCCCACGCAGGGTAGTCAAGTGTAGTTGTAAATTAATCCATAACGTTTGACGGGTTCGCGATAAATAATTTGGTCAACTAGGGTGTGATTTCTATCGGGAAATGGTGAAGGAGCGCACGCGCAGTAGGCCAATCGAGGGCGTAAAAATTTCATTGATTTTTATTAGACGTTGAGTAAAAAAATATTAAAAAGTATATTTCGAATCAATTTTTTCAAGCTTATACCGTTTGTTTCATTCCTTTTTTTGGTCTATTCAGGAGAGAAAGAATTGGTCTCGCAACTTTTAACTCTCATCGTAGACGTCTATATTTTTTAGAAATTTTTACGCCCTCGATTGGCCTACTGCGCGTGCGCTCCTTCATTTCCCGATAGAAATCACACCCTAGTTGACCAAATTATTTACCGCGAGCCCGTCAAACGTAATGCGAGTTCATATTGTCACGCTGCCTCTCTACCGCGGACTCTTGTCGGCTTTGGAATATTTTTGCCCGTGTTTGGCTTGAATTTCTCGCGTTTACCTTTGTACTGGAGTAGCCGAAAGTTCTTTCTTTGATCGGCATCGTGGAGTCAAGATCGTTTGCTGTTCTGCTCTTGGAAATCACGTGTTCATGAATTTTCAAGTTATTTCAAACGAAGAAACACGCCTTTCGTCAACGATCAGCCATTTCTCTCTTTGCTGTCAAGGAATCAATCCAGAATCTAGAGCTCTTTGCCGCCATTGAAATCGCTTTTGGAATCAATTTATGGAAGCTACTTTTTAATTCGCAGCAAATGTAAGCCTTTTAATAATTTATCTAGTTTTAATGAAACAGGCAGAGTTAATTGTTAGTTCATTATTATTATTTTCTGAGTAATTTATCGCCGTAAATAAAGGACCGGCTTTTCATTAATTATTTAAATTATTATCTTGGTAGGCAATGGATTAATATTTGTTATTAATATATTTTGTTTTTAGAGGCGAATGATTCTCTGCTGCTGATCAGTCGGAGACGTTTCCTAGTAGATGATTTCAACGTTCGATAGATTTGGGGAGTTCATCGGCTATTCCAGACGCTAATTCCAGATGGCACATTTCTTGGATTTGCGTTACACGATTCCTTCAAGCTGATGTGGACAATTAACGTTAAGATTCTCAATTGTTTTTACTTTATAACCACTTAATTTAATTTTACGCGTTAAACTTTAATTTACGGAACTCTTTAAATTATTTTTTGTAGAAATGTTTGTAAGGAGCTCTTTAAATTATTTTTTGTGGAATTTTTTTGTGAACACCTGAATTGTTTTTTTTCTTATTGAATAAATTTTGCCTTGGGTCACGTTCATTTTTTTCTTTCATTTGTTTCGAGGTGGGGGATGGCTTGAATTTTTTAGAGTCTGGACTTAGGGGGGGGGTTTTTTTAGGGTCCTTTTTAGGCTTTTTTTACAGTTTATTAACAATATTAGGCTTATTTTTTACTCTTTATTGATAATATTAGGCTTATTTTCTTCTTTTTTCTTAAAAAATATTAGGTTTTTACCCCCTATTTAGCTTGTTTAAGTAAAAAAAAGCCTAAAAAGGACCCTTAAAAAACCCCCCTAAGTCCAGACTTAAAAAAATTGAAACCAAGTCTAGTATCCAAATTATTTAAAAAAAACAAAGAACCAGGTTTAAAGCAAAATTTATTCAATAAGAAAAAAAGAACCAAGTGTTTACATATATTCCAAAAAAGAAAAATTATTAAAGTATTCGGTAAATTAAAGTTTGAACGCGGAAAAAATAAAGAGAGTTGAGTAGAAAATTAAGTAATTACAAATAAAAATTATGTAAATTTTTTTGTCTTCTAGCTTCGGTAATTTTGTCCGTAGTTTTGGAAGTCATCGCCGAGAGAGATGGCAAGACATCGCGTAACGTATATCCAATAACGAATGTCATCTGGAATCATCGGAATAACCAGCGACAGAAAAATTCAAGAATATCAGCCGCATCTAAAAAAGAACATTAATAACACATATTAAGCTATTGCCTACTATAATCAATAGGCTTCAAAATAATAATTTATGTCAATCTCGTAGAGTTACATAATTTAAGAACAGGTCCTTAATTAAAAACACCGGCTACCAAATTCATAGAGAGAAACCAACTAACTGGCACCCTGAATTTAAGAAAGACTCTGGATAACTATTTCCCATAATTGTATAGAAAATAACTTTAGGAAAACCAGCCATTTATTTATTTTAAATTAAAATTATTCCCACACTACCCCTAAATAAAAACTATGTTTAAATGTGACAAGGCTTAACGTAGGCTTAGGGCAACCTCGTGTTTAAAGTTATCTCTGCGGGACTTGATTTTCGAAAATAACCTCTAAATTAATTACGTATAGCTTAATAATAACGATAGCTCCAACGCTAATTTTAGGAAAACCTTTCATTTATTTAATTGAAATTAAAACTATTCCCATATAACCCATAACTAAAAAGGAGAAGCCGTAACCTAGGCTTAGGGCAAAATAATATAATTATCTCTGCTGGACTTGATTTTCAAAAATCCTTGACATTATCTCTAAATTAATTACGTACCCGGATTAATCGCTTAATAATTATGGCCCCTAAACTAATCAATAAGTTATTGTCTCGGCTAAGCCTTGTCCAACATCTCGTTGTAAAATTTTATTTATGGTACTTTATTTTAAATAAATAAATCAAATTTACTAACATTTAACACTAACTAGTTTAAATACTTGAAATAAATAAAATAATTGAAGGGGAGCTAGATGAGTTTGGATTATTGTAAAGTTAAAACTTACGGGCTGTTACAGCACGTGGCGAAGCGATGGTCACAAAGTCTTAAAGAGCTTCGAATTCAGCATGCGTACTTGGGGAAATCGGTCAGAGAAATGGCGAAACTATCAAAAATCGACCACAAAAGCCACGATTCCGATCCGCTGAGCGAGAAAGGTTTTCCTCGACGGGTTGAAGGCAAGGAATGAGCTTCGCCGCTAATAGTTTCCAAAAGAGTAATTCAATGGCGGCGAAGGGCTCTAGATTCGAAGCTGATTCCGTGACGACGAAGAGAGAAATGGCGAAACTTCAGCGAAAGGCCTGTTTATTCGTTGATTGGGAAGAGCGGAGCTGGAACGATCTTGACTCCACGGTGCCGATCAGAGAAAGAAACGTAGATTGTAAAACGTCTGACAAGCTCAACTCTTAGTTTCCAACGTTAGTGGCGCTGCGAACGAAGGAGTGCGCACAAAGATGCGTCGTGACTCTGGCGCGAAATTAAAGAACAGTGCTAGGCCTAAATAAATTGAATAGCAATTTACATACCTACTTATACGTTACGCCTATATATATATAAACAATAAATATTACAATAAAGGGTCACGTCATAGGTTACGTCACAATTACCGTAATGATCAAGGTCATCTATGACGTCACAATTACCGTAATGATCACCTGACCTGTGACGTCACAATTACGTAATGGTCACGTGACCTGTGACGTCACGATTACGTAATGGTCACGTGACCTGTGACGTCACGATTACGTAATGACCACGTGACCTGAGACGTCACGATTACGTAATGATCACGTGGCCTGTGACGACACGATTACGTCATAGGTCACGTGACCATCGGCTGACAGTTTTAAATACAGAAATTCATAATCCTGGAGTGGATTATTGTTATCCGCTTAATGACTATGGCCTTGTGCTAATAATCTGATATTATGAATATAGTTGCTATTTTATGCTTCAATATATTTCAGTGAATCGGTAGCTTGTAATTTATTGGGCCCATTGGAATTAATATAATCACTTGGAAGTAATATCACCACTTGGAATTAATATAATCACTTGGAATTAATATAAACACTTGGAATGAATATAATCACTTGGAATGAATATAACCACTTGGAATGAATATCACCACTTGGAATTAATATAATCACTTGGAATGAATATAACCACTTGGAATGAATATAACCACTTGGAATTAATAAGTAAACTTACAAATAAAAATGATTTTATCATCCAGATTTATGAAGATTAACGCAAATTTTTATTTTCAAAAATAATACATATATTTCAATATTAGTATATTACATTTGTTTTTATTAAAGATAAATAATTAAAATGATACAATAATTTATTGAAATGGATGAATGTCGCGTCCAGATCCTGAAAAAAAGAACAAGTTTTAGCGTGGATAGGTGCGCGTTCATGATTGTTCCTATATCCAGATTCTGAAAATAAAATAAATGAAATGAATATTTATGTATATAATAAAAATAATCTAATAATGATAAGGCCAAAATCAATTTGTAATACTCCTTGTGATTTCCAATGTGCTAAGGTTGTACACCACCCAACAACGATCTATGGCTATACAGTGGCTCGCATAGATTATACAGTTACGAATAGTGCCACATAAATCTCACCCGTCAGGTAAAATTACCAACATTTACACTCGGTAGTGGGTACTATCATAGGTTTATAAGATATGTTCCATAAGTATGACATTATATCTACTTCGTAAAGCTAGAGACTCGCTGAGAGCTCGTTCGAGATCGACAAGCGAGAATTGACTGTAAGCAGTCCCTCTTCCTACTTAGACTGTACGTCGCTTTACGAGAATCTATGACGGTTCATCTACGTCACTTCATGACAAACTCTCAGTAACCAGTGACAAACTTATGAAACATATCTTATGACCTTACGGTTATACCTCAAGAAAATTAACAAGAAGAAGTATGACACCTAATGAAATAATTACAAATATAACCGGGTATTAAACTACTACCTTTTATCAGAAGAATATAATACTTCTCTTCGAGAGAAGTGTACCACAAAGCGAGGTAAGCGTAACGTCACTCTTCCCAACATCGGTACATTTGGAGCAAGGTTACTAAACCGAATCACCTACGCGACAAATAGTTCCCTCGTTTATACTCTATTAGCATTTAACTATTTGGTAAGACGCGCTTGCGGATTTTTGTCCCACCCCAAGACGAGGTTTGTGCCTTTGTGGGTTGATTGCTGGGGATTTAGTGCTAAACAATTATAGAATTCACCGTAGCACGGTGCGATGCCCATCTGAAGTTTGATGAGCGGGAAAGCAAACAAAAAGGGTGAGCCTGGGAAGAATGACGTTACAGAACTAAAGTGTTAAGAGAATACAGAGTCATCCTTCTTCTATTATCCCCTTCTGCTTTTATGTATTACGCGCAGACCAATATTTTAAACCTACGCAATTAACGCTTAATTTCTCTTATCGATTAAACCATAAGTTTATAAGATATGTTCCCTAAGTATGACACTTTTTACACTTCGTAATGCTAGAGTCTTACTGAGAGCTAGTTCGAGAACGACTTGCGAATTGACTATACTCGGTTTTGCAGTCCATCTTCCTATTTATTCTATACCAAGCCTTTGACAGCACCTCACCAGGCGTCGCTTCACGAGAATCTATGACGTTTCACCTACGTCACTTCATGACACGCTCTCAGTACGCAGTGGCAAACTTATGGAACATTTCTCATGAACTTATGATTAAACTTGAATTTCTACATTTGTTTGCATCTTTCTATTCATTTTAACCATATCACTACCAACGCGCCACAACTGTGTCCTAACATTGCAAAATCACGCACCCCAAACAAACACTTAAAAAACAACAAACACATTTAAACGCTCATTTTAAACTTTCTAAAAATTACATTCAGCAGCGAACCGAAGCTTGAACACAATAAAACAACATAAAGACAAAATAGATCATAAAATCACAATAAAACAGCGAAAAAACGCCATAAAACAGCATATAAATACACAAGAATGCACATAATAAACCCTCAAAATAATAGTATAGGCATGGATAAAGAATGAGCGTGAGGAAATTTGTTTTCACGCTATAGGATAGGCAACTCCCTATCTCGAACGACAGCTTATTCTGTATATACTCTGAGTAGTATACAAAAGAGTCTTTCGCGTCAGTGACACCCAGTTGACGCCTGACACCCAGTTGACGCCTGACACCCAGTTGACGCCTGACACCCTGTTAACGCCTGACACCCCAGTGGCGCCTGACACCCAAATTGGCGCCTGACACCAAGATGGCGTCCTCACACCAGATTTTTCGGCGTAGAAAAACCAGGGGAAAGCTTGACACCATGTTGACTTTGTGAATGGCGTGGAAATTTTCAGGGATAATTCCATGACGTTGCTGGGGGAAATTAGAAAATCAGGCGTCATGTTAACTTTTGGCGTTGTGACTGAAATATACATGATAGGACGCGTGATGCGCGCCTTATCTTTATTGTCTTTCATAAGGGAAAACATATGTTAGGCTTAAGACTGAGCGTCATATTTCCACAACTTCACCTGAAACTAGAATTCATCGCATCATTATTTTGTGGCACCAGATATTTGTGGGTGCCTTATTGAGTTTGACAATGTGGCGGGGAAATACGTATGGAAAAATACGTGACCAATAGGGGGGGGGGAAATACGTGTGGGGAATTCATTGTTTTCAATAGCGTCTTCCTATTTTCAAATCAATACGTTACACTTATCTGTCTAAAAAATATCTAGGTATATTGGCTCGAATTTCTTAAATACGGCGCTGGAACCGTTATCTTAAATAGTATCCCAACACCTGCTTCAAATAGCGTATCATTAACGTAAGCCAAAACAGAGACGTAGAATACACTGTGTTTGACCTAAAATATATTATTGGAATACACTATGTTAGGCTTAACATTTTTAACGAAGTAGGCGGGGAATATGAACGGAAAAAAGAGTGTACGGTTTTCGGATACGACGGTGTACGTAATTCCTCAAGAGGACAGGGTGAACCATGAATTTCATAACCTGCAATGGTTTAGAATGCAATTAAAGTGTAAATACGAATACATTTTATCTCCGATATTGGAGTTGAAAATTGAACTTTTCGCTAATCCTTGTCTTACACGCGACTCGAGGCTTTCTACGTCACGTTGACTTTCGACAACGTGGTGGGAGGGGAAATTATATATGTTAGGCTTAGAGATTAGGTGCAATATCGTCTTTCGTCAACGTGTTTGAGGGTGCCATGGTAAATACCCGCGTTCAGAGCGTCATGGTAAATTTCCGTTACGTCGTTGATTGAGAAAATACACCCATCATATCTTGGGTGATCGTCCCGCGATAAGATCCTATAAAAGACGCGGTAGTTTAAAAGATAAGTCATTTTACGACTCTTCAAGCTTTTCACCCCTGCTAACGATATCCACGTGTCATCACTTAGAAATGGACTCAGTTAAATTGTAAGTATACTCTTAACAATATAGTTAACCCTTGCATGTCCATTTGTATCCAGACTTCTAATTAGAGTATTCGGTTAATTTTTACTCCATCAGGGTCGAATCAAAAGCGTTCTCCGAAACTAACAATACGCCGGACACGCCTTCCTGTCCTATCTGCTGTAGTGAGGATGGTAGAATGAATTCACCCATTACTTTAGAAGCCGCCGTTAGACGAAACAACTTAAGACGAATTGAAAAATTTGGTGCTATCGGGTGGAATAAAGATTACGGAAAATCTGAAAGGACTACAGATCCCGAAACGGGGGATTTACTAATAAACCCCTCACCGAATGAAGTCTATAATGTAGACGATGGTGAAGGTTATATATGGCAATACGGTAACGGCCCTAATATAAATTTTGGTTTGAAACACTTAGCGATGTACAGATTACTAACTTCTACAGTACAATTACCCGCAGGGTCATTAATTGACATGTTTGCTAGACAGTTTCCATGTATCATAAATAAGAAGACCCATCAATTCAAATTGAAAGAATTTGCGGGAGATACTATCTACGTATTTCTCGTACACCTCACACCACACAAAATGTACGGAATGCCAAACCCAAATATTTGCCATTTAGGGAGTTGTCATCCCCGCAATGAGGAGGAATGTAAATTTCGCACCTTTTATTACGGTGGATACGAATTTCATTGTCCATACCAGTACTTAAGAGTTTTGAACTTAGCTCATCATATGTGTATGTTTATGGTATATAAAACTAACAAAACCGTAAGGAAAAATTATAGTGATGAAAACGACCTAGCTACGCATTATATATTCAAGGCTCTGCAGATTTGCAGGTTAGCCGAGTGTCTGTGTGATAACACTCACAGTTTAATGTTTTACGAAGTGCATTATCACATGAGATCCAATGACGCGAATAATTATTTCGCGAATAAGTATTTCGCAGACTTTCTTTAATTAATAAAACGTTTGTAAGTTCTACATTTTGTAGGCGAAGGATAGTGTTAAATGCTAAACAATATTTGTAGAATCTCGAATAAAAAGAAAATGTTTGAATGAAATGGTTTCTAATTATTTTACGTAGGTTTAATATAATTAATATTTTAAGCCCTGTTCAAATATTTCTTATTTCAGCTCAAACATTTCTTATTTCAGTTCAACCATTTCTCATTTGAGTTCAAACATTTCTTAATTTCGTTCAAACATTTCTTATTTCATTTCAAACATTTCTTATTTCCATTCAAACATTTCTTATTTCCGTTCAAACATTCACGATTTCCGCTCAAAGTTTCACGATTTCCGCTCAAAGTTTCACGATTTCCGCTCAAAGTTTCACGATTTCCGTTCAAAGTTTCACTATTTCCGTTCAAAGTTTCACTACTTCCGTTCAAAGTTTCACTATTTATGTTCAAAGTTTCACTATTTATGTTCAAAGTTTCACTATTTATGTTCAAAGTTTCACTATTTATGTTCAAAGTTTCACTATTTATGTTCAAAGTTTCACTATTTATGTTCAAAGTTTCACTATTTATGTTCAAAGTTTCACTAATTATGTTCAAAGTTTCACTATTTATGTTCAAAGTTTCACTATTTATGTTCAAAGTTTCACTAATTATGTTCATAGTTTCACTATTTATGTTGAAAGTTTCACTATTTATGTTCAAAGTTTCACTATTTATGTTCAAAGTTTCACTATTTATGTTCAAAGTTTCACTATTTATGTTCAAAGTTTCACTATTTATGTTCAAAGTTTCACTATTTTTGTTCAAGGTTTCACTATTTTTGTTCAAAGTTTCACTATTTTTGTTCAAAGTTTCACTATTTATGTTGAAAGTTTCACTACAAAGTTTCCCCCATTTCTGTTCAATTTCTCCTTTATTCTGTTCAAACGTCCCCATTTAGGTTCAGACATTTCTAATTTCTGTTCAAACCTTTGTTATTTCTGCTGAAACGTTTTTTTATTGCTGTTCAAACTTTAGTTATTTCTGCTGAAATGTTTCAAACTTTTCTTATTTTGTTGCAAGTTTATTTATTATTTTTCCCAAGCTTTTCATGTTTCTGTTCTAATTTTCATTATTTCTTTTCAAACTTTTCCTATTCCGGTACAATCATTTCTTTTTAATGTTAAAAATATTATTATTTCTCATTGTCCCTTTCATATTTTTCTTCAAACTTGTCCTTATTACTGTTCGAACTTTCGTTATTATTTTTCAATCGTTTCTTATCACTGTTCGAACTTTTGTTACTATTCTATCCCTAAGCATAAACATAGTCAAAAGTGTATCGAAATGGGAAAATATGTGATTGAAAGTGTTGTGAACCTACCAAACTACGATTAAAAGTGGTGGAAAATAATTGAAAAGATGACCAAAATACTATTTAAAGTGATGGAGAATGATAGAAAAGATGACGAAAATACTACTGAAAGTGATGTAAAGATTCAAATCATGAAGAAAATAAGATTGAAAGTGACGTAAATTATTGAAATCATACACAAAATTCGATTGAATGTGGTGTTAAACTATTTAGACAGATTAACATCTTTCCAAATTTGTGTGGTGTTTAGGGGAAATATTTACTTACGCGCCGAAAGAAATTATAAAATGTTTTTCTTTTACATCAATACGAAATATCTGTCTTTCGAAACTAATCTGTTCATTCCGCGTTGATGGAAAATATCTTCTCTTATCTGTTAAAATTATCACGCTTCTTTATCGTTTTGAGAGAAAATATGGAGATAAGATTTAAAATAGGCTTACAAATAGTAAAAAATGAGCTTAAAATATTAATTAATTCAATTCTCAGACACATATATACTAGCAGCAAAGGTACCCGGCGTTGCACGTGAGCCCATAAGTCCGTCGGGGCGATTTAATTACTTTTTCCGAAATTCTACATCACTTTACTAATTTCTATGGTTTTGAAATCGAATTTCAAAGTTCCATAACCAAAATTCCCGTGTGATATAAACGTGATGAATACCTTAATACCTAATAATGTATGAATTCCTAGAATATAAACGTCTTAATCTTAACCGGGATACATTAATTTATGATTTTAAATTACTTTAGTATTGTGAGATTTAGAACACTAGATAAATTCCTAGTCCTACTGCAAAAGTTTATATGGAAAAAGATTTTTCAAGATGAAAGATACGTAGTGTAAAACGGATGATTTCAAAGTTCAGACTAAATAACAGAAAATCAATGAAACACCATCTCCTCATTAACATTAATTTATGTTTTGATATTATTGCCGTTTGGTCTCTAATATGTTTATAGGTATTTACGTAGCAGAAAACGTTTTCAAATGACGGAATTGCGATTAAGTTTCGTTCACAAGTAACTAAAAAAGCGGTTGAAAGTGTCATGAAATGCCTATAATTCAATTAAAAGTATCGGCAAAACACTAAAAATTGGTTAAAGTTTCGCTAAATGTTTAGTAAATGTTTCGTTATTCAACTTAAATATATCCGATATTGTTAATATATGACTATTATAAAACAGATAATGAAGTTGAATGACGAAAAAGTGGTCGAAAGTGTTGTTAATCTACTAAAATTCGGATGAAACTGATGTGAAATTAAAGCATTCGATTGAAAGCGAACTAATACGACTAAGAAAGTGGATCAAAATTTTGTTAAACTACTAAAATGTGGTTCAAATCACATTCAAAGGAACTAAAAAAGCAGTCGAACGTTCATGAAATGACAAAAGTACAATTGTAAGTAATGTGTTTAATATTTTTATAAATTTTGCAAGGATATAAATACTTCTCGCGGATCTCAACAGTGTGTGAAATTTGATCACACGAATGTTACCAGTAATTGGTCCATTAACGTAACAAATGTGGATGATTACCAATAAATAAACCCATTTCATTTCAATCGTGATTTGATACTATCATAACCAAAATTTCGGTATATCACGACGTTTCGAGGAGACCTTTAGACACTTAATACTAGTCAAAACTCATTGGTGAGAAATTAACAATTGCTAAACTTGTTTGCAATATAAACCAAGGCTTTGAACGCAAAATTTATCCCAGTTTGTTTATTTTATCAGTATAGATCTTCTCAAGATACACTTTCTTATCAGTTTGATAAATGGAAATTTCATTGGTGATAAATTTTATAGTTCAACGCCTAATAAATCCGCATCTCTTTTATCAGTATCATCGTCTTTTCGATCTTACGTTGAAATTTCAAAATATCATTTAACCACTTTGGAACAGAAAAACTCCAATGCAAAAACAGATGGACACGCGTGTAGTTTCAATAGAGAATGATGTACCACAGTCATTGGATGGAAGTGTCAAGGTTGCCAATCTCATGACCGGGAGGGGGCCGCCTAATAAAACACGCGCCGGGGAAAACAAATATACGAGTGTGGCGGCCCTCCCCCGGTCTTGAGGTTGGCAACCTTGACACTTCCATCCAATGACTGTGGTACATCATTCTCTATTGAAACTACACGCGTGTCCATCTGTTTTTGCATTGGAGTTTTTCTGTTCCAAAGTGGTTAAATGATATTTTGAAATTTCAACGTAAGATCGAAAAGACGATGATACTGATAAAAGAGATGCGGATTTATTAGGCGTTGAACTATAAAATTTATCACCAATGAAATTTCCATTTATCAAACTGATAAGAAAGTGTATCTTGAGAAGATCTATACTGATAAAATAAACAAACTGGGATAAATTTTGCGTTCAAAGCCTTGGTTTATATTGCAAACAAGTTTAGCAATTGTTAATTTCTCACCAATGAGTTTTGACTAGTATTAAGTGTCTAAAGGTCTCCTCGAAACGTCGTGATATACCGAAATTTTGGTTATGATAGTATCAAATCACGATTGAAATGAAATGGGTTTATTTATTGGTAATCATCCACATTTGTTACGTTAATGGACCAATTACTGGTAACATTCGTGTGATCAAATTTCACACACTGTTGAGATCCGCGAGAAGTATTTATATCCTTGCAAAATTTATAAAAATATTAAACACATTACTTACAATTGTACTTTTGTCATTTCATGAACGTTCGACTGCTTTTTTAGTTCCTTTGAATGTGATTTGAACCACATTTTAGTAGTTTAACAAAATTTTGATCCACTTTCTTAGTCGTATTAGTTCGCTTTCAATCGAATGCTTTAATTTCACATCAGTTTCATCCGAATTTTAGTAGATTAACAACACTTTCGACCACTTTTTCGTCATTCAACTTCATTATCTGTTTTATAATAGTCATATATTAACAATATCGGATATATTTAAGTTGAATAACGAAACATTTACTAAACATTTAGCGAAACTTTAACCAATTTTTAGTGTTTTGCCGATACTTTTAATTGAATTATAGGCATTTCATGACACTTTCAACCGCTTTTTTAGTTACTTGTGAACGAAACTTAATCGCAATTCCGTCATTTGAAAACGTTTTCTGCTACGTAAATACCTATAAACATATTAGAGACCAAACGGCAATAATATCAAAACATAAATTAATGTTAATGAGGAGATGGTGTTTCATTGATTTTCTGTTATTTAGTCTGAACTTTGAAATCATCCGTTTTACACTACGTATCTTTCATCTTGAAAAATCTTTTTCCATATAAACTTTTGCAGTAGGACTAGGAATTTATCTAGTGTTCTAAATCTCACAATACTAAAGTAATTTAAAATCATAAATTAATGTATCCCGGTTAAGATTAAGACGTTTATATTCTAGGAATTCATACATTATTAGGTATTAAGGTATTCATCACGTTTATATCACACGGGAATTTTGGTTATGGAACTTTGAAATTCGATTTCAAAACCATAGAAATTAGTAAAGTGATGTAGAATTTCGGAAAAAGTAATTAAATCGCCCCGACGGACTTATGGGCTCACGTGCAACGCCGGGTACCTTTGCTGCTAGTATATATGTGTCTGAGAATTGAATTAATTAATATTTTAAGCTCATTTTTTACTATTTGTAAGCCTATTTTAAATCTTATCTCCATATTTTCTCTCAAAACGATAAAGAAGCGTGATAATTTTAACAGATAAGAGAAGATATTTTCCATCAACGCGGAATGAACAGATTAGTTTCGAAAGACAGATATTTCGTATTGATGTAAAAGAAAAACATTTTATAATTTCTTTCGGCGCGTAAGTAAATATTTCCCCTAAACACCACACAAATTTGGAAAGATGTTAATCTGTCTAAATAGTTTAACACCACATTCAATCGAATTTTGTGTATGATTTCAATAATTTACGTCACTTTCAATCTTATTTTCTTCATGATTTGAATCTTTACATCACTTTCAGTAGTATTTTCGTCATCTTTTCTATCATTCTCCATCACTTTAAATAGTATTTTGGTCATCTTTTCAATTATTTTCCACCACTTTTAATCGTAGTTTGGTAGGTTCACAACACTTTCAATCACATATTTTCCCATTTCGATACACTTTTGACTATGTTTATGCTTAGGGATAGAATAGTAACAAAAGTTCGAACAGTGATAAGAAACGATTGAAAAATAATAACGAAAGTTCGAACAGTAATAAGGACAAGTTTGAAGAAAAATATGAAAGGGACAATGAGAAATAATAATATTTTTAACATTAAAAAGAAATGATTGTACCGGAATAGGAAAAGTTTGAAAAGAAATAATGAAAATTAGAACAGAAACATGAAAAGCTTGGGAAAAATAATAAATAAACTTGCAACAAAATAAGAAAAGTTTGAAACATTTCAGCAGAAATAACTAAAGTTTGAACAGCAATAAAAAAACGTTTCAGCAGAAATAACAAAGGTTTGAACAGAAATTAGAAATGTCTGAACCTAAATGGGGACGTTTGAACAGAATAAAGGAGAAATTGAACAGAAATGGGGGAAACTTTGTAGTGAAACTTTCAACATAAATAGTGAAACTTTGAACAAAAATAGTGAAACTTTGAACAAAAATAGTGAAACCTTGAACAAAAATAGTGAAACTTTGAACATAAATAGTGAAACTTTGAACATAAATAGTGAAACTTTGAACATAAATAGTGAAACTTTGAACATAAATAGTGAAACTTTGAACATAAATAGTGAAACTTTCAACATAAATAGTGAAACTATGAACATAATTAGTGAAACTTTGAACATAAATAGTGAAACTTAGAACATAAATAGTGAAACTTTGAACATAATTAGTGAAACTTTGAACATAAATAGTGAAACTTTGAACATAAATAGTGAAACTTTGAACATAAATAGTGAAACTTTGAACATAAATAGTGAAACTTTGAACATAAATAGTGAAACTTTGAACATAAATAGTGAAACTTTGAACATAAATAGTGAAACTTTGAACGGAAGTAGTGAAACTTTGAACGGAAATAGTGAAACTTTGAACGGAAATCGTGAAACTTTGAGCGGAAATCGTGAAACTTTGAGCGGAAATCGTGAAACTTTGAGCGGAAATCGTGAATGTTTGAACGGAAATAAGAAATGTTTGAATGGAAATAAGAAATGTTTGAAATGAAATAAGAAATGTTTGAACGAAATTAAGAAATGTTTGAACTCAAATGAGAAATGGTTGAACTGAAATAAGAAATGTTTGAGCTGAAATAAGAAATATTTGAACAGGGCTTAAAATATTAATTATATTAAACCTACGTAAAATAATTAGAAACCATTTCATTCAAACATTTTCTTTTTATTCGAGATTCTACAAATATTGTTTAGCATTTAACACTATCCTTCGCCTACAAAATGTAGAACTTACAAACGTTTTATTAATTAAAGAAAGTCTGCGAAATACTTATTCGCGAAATAATTATTCGCGTCATTGGATCTCATGTGATAATGCACTTCGTAAAACATTAAACTGTGAGTGTTATCACACAGACACTCGGCTAACCTGCAAATCTGCAGAGCCTTGAATATATAATGCGTAGCTAGGTCGTTTTCATCACTATAATTTTTCCTTACGGTTTTGTTAGTTTTATATACCATAAACATACACATATGATGAGCTAAGTTCAAAACTCTTAAGTACTGGTATGGACAATGAAATTCGTATCCACCGTAATAAAAGGTGCGAAATTTACATTCCTCCTCATTGCGGGGATGACAACTCCCTAAATGGCAAATATTTGGGTTTGGCATTCCGTACATTTTGTGTGGTGTGAGGTGTACGAGAAATACGTAGATAGTATCTCCCGCAAATTCTTTCAATTTGAATTGATGGGTCTTCTTATTTATGATACATGGAAACTGTCTAGCAAACATGTCAATTAATGACCCTGCGGGTAATTGTACTGTAGAAGTTAGTAATCTGTACATCGCTAAGTGTTTCAAACCAAAATTTATATTAGGGCCGTTACCGTATTGCCATATATAACCTTCACCATCGTCTACATTATAGACTTCATTCGGTGAGGGGTTTATTAGTAAATCCCCCGTTTCGGGATCTGTAGTCCTTTCAGATTTTCCGTAATCTTTATTCCACCCGATAGCACCAAATTTTTCAATTCGTCTTAAGTTGTTTCGTCTAACGGCGGCTTCTAAAGTAATGGGTGAATTCATTCTACCATCCTCACTACAGCAGATAGGACAGGAAGGCGTGTCCGGCGTATTGTTAGTTTCGGAGAACGCTTTTGATTCGACCCTGATGGAGTAAAAATTAACCGAATACTCTAATTAGAAGTCTGGATACAAATGGACATGCAAGGGTTAACTATATTGTTAAGAGTATACTTACAATTTAACTGAGTCCATTTCTAAGTGATGACACGTGGATATCGTTAGCAGGGGTGAAAAGCTTGAAGAGTCGTAAAATGACTTATCTTTTAAACTACCGCGTCTTTTATAGGATCTTATCGCGGGACGATCACCCAAGATATGATGGGTGTATTTTCTCAATCAACGACGTAACGGAAATTTACCATGACGCTCTGAACGCGGGTATTTACCATGGCACCCTCAAACACGTTGACGAAAGACGATATTGCACCTAATCTCTAAGCCTAACATATATAATTTCCCCTCCCACCACGTTGTCGAAAGTCAACGTGACGTAGAAAGCCTCGAGTCGCGTGTAAGACAAGGATTAGCGAAAAGTTCAATTTTCAACTCCAATATCGGAGATAAAATGTATTCGTATTTACACTTTAATTGCATTCTAAACCATTGCAGGTTATGAAATTCATGGTTCACCCTGTCCTCTTGAGGAATTACGTACACCGTCGTATCCGAAAACCGTACACTCTTTTTTCCGTTCATATTCCCCGCCTACTTCGTTAAAAATGTTAAGCCTAACATAGTGTATTCCAATAATATATTTTAGGTCAAACACAGTGTATTCTACGTCTCTGTTTTGGCTTACGTTAATGATACGCTATTTGAAGCAGGTGTTGGGATACTATTTAAGATAACGGTTCCAGCGCCGTATTTAAGAAATTCGAGCCAATATACCTAGATATTTTTTAGACAGATAAGTGTAACGTATTGATTTGAAAATAGGAAGACGCTATTGAAAACAATGAATTCCCCACACGTATTTCCCCCCCCCCCTATTGGTCACGTATTTTTCCATACGTATTTCCCCGCCACATTGTCAAACTCAATAAGGCACCCACAAATATCTGGTGCCACAAAATAATGATGCGATGAATTCTAGTTTCAGGTGAAGTTGTGGAAATATGACGCTCAGTCTTAAGCCTAACATATGTTTTCCCTTATGAAAGACAATAAAGATAAGGCGCGCATCACGCGTCCTATCATGTATATTTCAGTCACAACGCCAAAAGTTAACATGACGCCTGATTTTCTAATTTCCCCCAGCAACGTCATGGAATTATCCCTGAAAATTTCCACGCCATTCACAAAGTCAACATGGTGTCAAGCTTTCCCCTGGTTTTTCTACGCCGAAAAATCTGGTGTGAGGACGCCATCTTGGTGTCAGGCGCCAATTTGGGTGTCAGGCGCCACTGGGGTGTCAGGCGTTAACAGGGTGTCAGGCGTCAACTGGGTGTCAGGCGTCAACTGGGTGTCACTGACGCGAAAGACTCTTTTGTATACTACTACTCTGTTACAACATCGGTTGTCAGCACGCGCAAACCTAGGTCTCTATGTAACGTAGCTTTGTACGTGCTGTAGGCAATTTTCACACGTATTTGAAACTAAGGCCTATAGGTCCGTGCACTCGAGCTTAAAAACTCGGGGATATTTTAAATCCTGAAGTTTTTGGTCTCTTGACAACAAGTACAAAGCTACGTTACATAGAGACCTAGGTTTGCGCGTGCTGACAACCGATGATGTAACAGAGTATATACAGAATAAGCTGTCGTCCGACATGGGGAGTTGCCTATCCTGTAGAGTGAAAACAAATTTCTTCACGCGCATTCTTTATCCATGGTATAGGGACTTGCCAATTCGGGCTTAACTCCGCCCCCAGCGCCATTATGGTATGTTTTTTTACAGAATGAAAGCTATATAAGCCCCTCCTCCTGGTATGTTTTTTAGCACTAGTGGAAGGTAGCCTGACGTTAAATGACGTAGTACTGCCAACTTAAGTCCCTATTGGTCTATTTGAAAAAACATGTTAACTGAGAAATGTAAAACACCATTCTTGGCCTTTGCCCCTAAGAGATAGAATTACAAAGAAGTTTGAAAAAATGTACTTACATTTCCCATAAGCTGAGCACAATTTGGACTAAAGAAATTTATATTTAATGAATAATGTTAAAAATAAAATTAACGATTCTGATAAACAAATTTGCTGTATGTTGTAAATACATACACACTTTCTCAATCTCAATCGACACAATTAGTGATAAACTAATTAAAATAATTAGCCCTAACACTCGGAAATAACCACTGAGAATGAATATAACCACTTGGAATTAATATTACCACTTGGAATGAATATAACCACTTGGAATTAATATAACCACTTGGAATTATTATAACCACTTGGAATTAATGTCACCACCTGGAATTAATGTAACCACTAGGAATTAATATAACATACCAGTTGGAATGAATATAACCACTTGGAATTAATGTAACCACTTGGAATTATTATAACCACTTGGAATGAATATAACCACTTGGAATTAATGTAACGACTTGGAATTAATATAACCACTTGGAATTAATGTAACCACTAGGAATTAATATAACATACCAGTTGGAATGAATATAACCACTTGGAATGAATATAACCACTTGGAATGAATATAACCACTTGGAATTAATATAACCACTTGGAATTAATGTAACCACTAGGAATTAATATAACATACCACTTGGAATTAATATAACCACTTAGAATTGATTATAAGCACTTAAAATTAATTATAACCACTTCAATTAAATCAATTTCTTACTCCTAATACCATTTATTTTCTTCTCATAAAATTAATCATTTTCAATAAACTACAAGTTAAGATTTCAAAGATTTTTGAGAAAAGCAGATTTTTATTATTTATTTATTTATTTACTTTTAATTATTATTTATTTTTTTTTCAATGATGATAATATTTAACTTTTTTAAATGCGGGTGTTGTTGTTGTTGTTGTTTCAAACATGAAGTTTTTTTAGATCATTAAAGATTTGCTCAGTAATTGCAGACAGATAAGATTAAAAATGATATATTGGCATCTATGATTTTTTTAATGGTATACTAATATAGTAATATATTTAAAAAAAAAAAGACTAATTTGAAAAATTATGACATGATCATGTGGTGTTTCCCTAAAAACTTAAATTTAAATTTAAACCAAATAGTTTATCAAAATTAATCGAAAAATCTAGAAATTTCAATGACTTTCTTCAACAAAATATTAAATTATTTATTTTCTCGCAGTTAAGCCTTGGTTTAATTGAAAGAACCAGTTAAGCCTTGGTTAAGTTGAAAGAACCACTTAAGCCTTGGTTTAGTTGAAAGAACCAGTTAAGCCTTGGTTTAGTTGAAAGAACCAGTTAAGCCTTGGTTTAGTTGAAAGAACCAGTTAAGCCTTGGTTAAGTTGAAAGAAAGCAGTCGCCAAGGCTTATTTACCTTTTATAGTTTTATTTAATCCTCACTGAAATAGTTAAACCAATGGTTAAGAGTTAATTTTGAATTCTTGCCTATTCATTGTAACCAAGGGTTAACGAAAAGAAAATCAAACAATTAGAATATCTTAAGAAAGAAATCCATTTGAATCCTGACTTAATTATTAAATAAAGTAAATAAGAGTTAATTTTTAGCGTTAATTAACATCATTTTATTGAAATTAACAATTATTTTCATTCAAAACTTAATTACTTCTGAATTATGGCCTATTTTATTAATTAAATTAATTTATAACCAAGGCTTAATGAAAAGAAAAAAAAAAACATGTCTTTTCACGATTTTCATCCAATAAAACACAATTAAAAATTAAATTAACCGGAAGTCATGTTTATGTTTGTGTTTTTTGGTTTGGAATCTATCTCATCTCTTTTAATAAAAACTATAACTAAAAATGTCACACAGCGTCTAATTAAATTTAATATTTAATGACTAATAGTGAATTATGTTTATGTATTTTTTTTTTGAGCCAGCCTAATTCATCTAAAAAGGGGACATAATCGGCTAGATTTTAATAATTTTTCTTTCATAAATAATTAATTATCATAATATTTCTTCGTTAAAGCTCAATCTTTCAAATAATTTAGCAGCAGCGGCAACATTTAGAGTTATAAATTAATTAATTAATTCATAAATTTCATCTAAAATTTGAACTCTATATTTTTCTTTTTAAACATTTATTTCGCGCACTCTTTTTCACGTCGCAAGGGACAAAAAAAAATAATTTTTTTTAAAACTACGATTAGCTTATTAGCTTATTCCTGCGTGTGTATGTATTCTTTTTTTTTTTGATTAGCTTATTAGCTTATTCCTGCGTGTGTATGTATTCTTTTTTTTTTTTTTTGTTTCATCGCAATCAGTTTTGGTTTTTCTTTATTTGTTTGTTTTAAAGTCTTACTTTATCTTTGTTTTTTACTCTCGCTTTTTTTTCTTTGTAATAGATTTAATTTTACTTTATTATTATTTTAAAATTATTTCCTAATCAACGAGTAACTCAAAATGCACGCTACCCTTTCGTTCCATTCTATCGTGTTCGATGTTCTTGGCCCAGGCCTTACACTCGATATTAATGAGAACCCCAAATTCGGGTTTTACAAAGTGGACAAAAATAAAGGGTGAGACGTAACCCTCGGCGTTATTGAATGGGAAAAAGTACATGGGAATCTTGTTTGAAGGAAGGTAGTTAATCACTCCCATGTTTTCCCTGTCTGCTGCGTTCTATAGAAAAACAAATAGAGAAAAATATTTGTATTCGGCAAAAATAAATACCCCGACCGTTTCCGAGTCGTTTATAAATACCCCGACCGTTTCCGAGTCGTTTATAAATACCCCGACCGTTTCCGAGTCGTTTATAAATACCCCGACCGTTTCCGAGTCGTCTATAAATACCCCGACCGTTTCCGACTCGTTTATAAATGCCCCGACCGTTTCCGACTCGTTTATAAATGCCCCGACCGTTTCCGAGTCGTTTACAAATACCCCGACCGTTTCCGAGTCGTTTATAAATACCCCGACCGTTTCCGAGTCGTTTATAAATACCCCGACCGTTTCCGAGTCGTCTATAAATACCCCGACCGTTTCCGACTCGTTTATAAATGCCCCGACCGTT
This sequence comes from Phalangium opilio, assembly GCF_054372755.1. NCBI lineage: Eukaryota > Metazoa > Arthropoda > Arachnida > Opiliones > Phalangiidae > Phalangium > Phalangium opilio. The sequence goes on along the minus strand of NW_028324168.1, from coordinate 3,941,087 downwards.
TCCGACTCGTTTATAAATGCCCCGACCGTTTCCGACTCGTTTATAAATGCCCCGACCGTTTCCGAGTCGTTTATAAATACCCCGACCGTTTCCGAGTCGTTTATAAATACCCCCGACCGTTTCCGAGTCGTTTATAAATACCCCCGACCGTTTCCGAGTCGTTTATAAATACCCCCGACCGTTTCCGAGTCGTTTATAAATACCCCGACCGTTTCCGAGTCGTCTATAAATACCCCGACCGTTTCCGACTCGTTTATAAATGCCCCGACCGTTTCCGAGTCGTTTACAAATACCCCGACCGTTTCCGAGTCGTTTACAAATACCCCGACCGTTTCCGAGTCGTTTATAAATACCCCGACCGTTTCCGAGTCGTCTATAAATACCCCGACCGTTTCCGAGTCGTCTATAAATACCCCGACCGTTTCCGACTCGTTTCCAAATACCCCGACCGTTTCCGACTCGTTTATAAATACCCGACCGTTTCCGACTCGTTTCCAAATACCCCGACCGTTTCCGACTCGTTTATAAATACCCGACCGTTTCCGAGTCGTTTATAAATACCCCCGACCGTTTCCGAGTCGTTTATAAATACCCCCGACCGTTTAAGAGTCGTTTATAAATACCCCCGACCGTTTCCGAGTCGTTTATAAATACCCCGAGCGTTTCCGAGTCGTTTATAAATACCCCGAGCGTTTCCGAGTCGTTTATAAATACCCCGACCGTTTCCGAGTCGTTTATAAATACCCCCGACCGTTTCCGAGTCGTTTATAAATACCCCCGACCGTTTCCGAGTCGTTTATAAATACCCCCGACCGTTTCCGAGTCGTTTATAAATACCCCGACCGTTTCCGAGTCGTTTATAAATACCCCGACCGTTTCCGAGTCGTTTATAAATACCCCGACCGTTTCCGAGTCGTCTATAAATACCCCGACCGTTTCCGAGTCGTTTATAAATACCCCGACCGTTTCAGAGTCGTTCATAAATACCCCGACCGTTTCCGAGTCGTTTATAAATACCCCGACCGTTTCCGAGTCGTTCATAAATACCCCGACCGTTTCCGAGTCGTTCATAAATACCCCGACCGTTTCCGAGTCGTTTACAAATACCCCGACCGTTTCCGAGTCGTTTACAAATACCCCGACCGTTTCCGAGTCGTTTATAAATACCCCGAGCGTTTCCGAGTCGTTTATAAATACCCCGAGCGTTTCCGAGTCGTTTATAAATACCCCGAGCGTTTCCGAGTCGTTTATAAATACCCCGAGCGTTTCCGAGTCGTTTATAAATACCCCGAGCGTTTCCGAGTCGTTTATAAATACCCCGACCGTTTCCGAGTCGTTTATAAATACCCCGACCGTTTCCGAGTCGTTTATAAATACCCCGACCGTTTCCGAGTCGTTTATAAATACCCCGACCGTTTCCGAGTCATTTATAAAAACCCCGACCGTTTCCGAGTCATTTATAAATACCCCGACCGTTTCCGAGTCATTTACAAATACCCCGACCTTTTTGGCCTATTTTTAAATTCCCAGACCTACAGCAAATTGTATTTCAACCAAAACTGACCTCTCCTTCGCATGAGATATAGATGTATTTGGGATCATACACTTCCGTGATGTTTGGTGGCATTTCTTTGGGAAAATCGTTGCCATCGTAAGGTTCAGGCTCCCATCCGAAAATCTGGAGGAATAATTAATAATAATAATTGGTTTAGAGTGGTTTGGTTGGTTTAGAGTGGTTTAGAGTAGTTTAGAGTGGTTTGGTTGGTTTAGAGTGGTTTAGAGTGGTTTAGAGTGGTTTAGAGTAGTTTGTGGGTTTGAGTGGTTTAGAGTGGTTTGGTTGGTTGGTTATCAAAAACAAGTAAAGCAGATCGCTTACTCTGTTGAGTTTGATGAGGACACATGGACTGCCAACGTCATACCCAAATTTCTTTTCGTAGGTGCAAGGTTCCTCAATTTGAGAGAGATCAAAGATGCAAACGCGTTTGTCGGGCAATTTAGGTTCTCGGTCACAAACCAAGACTGTGTGTTCATGATGTTTGGTGTTTTCAGCATCCTTCAACTTCCTGTATGCTATTAAAAATTAAATTAAAATAAATAATTAGTCTTTCTAATTAATATATTTATATAATCCCAATAAATAAATAAATATTTATTTACGTTCCAAATATTCATTAAGGTTTTCAACCCAATGATTCTTTTTCTTGTCATTTCCAGCATGAGCGAACCAAATGAGCGTGCTGTCAATGGTTTCTTCCGGCGGAATTGGTCTAAAGCCTAGACCGGGAACGTTTCCAATACGACTGTATTCTTGTTGGTACTTTGGTTGATGAACGTCCAAAGTTTGGTAGAAAACGACCAACAAAATTGTCCAAAACGCGGACAAACACAAGTACAGGATGATGTAAAAAATGGTGATTTTGCCTGATTAAAAATATGAATAAAAACTGGTTAAAACAACAAATTGTCGATTAAAGTTTGATCTAAACCCAGAAGACATATTTAAACAGGGTTGCCACGGAATTTTCAGAACCAAATTCCCTGACCTTTCCAGGTTTTCCCTGACCTTTTAGGCCAAAAGTGTAAATGTTTACAGCACGTTTTAAGTGCTTATAATTAAATAAACTCGATCTACATTAAGTTTTCCAATGTATTTGTTACACCAAAATGAATAAAAAACATTTTACCTATAAATAACAGTCTAAGAGATTTTTTAAAGGCATTTACTTTATAAAAACAATTCTAGACATTTTTAAGGATTGCTCTAGAGCTTTCCCTGTGTTAAGAGAGGATTAGAAGAAACTTTCATTACTCTTTCAATAAAGACTTATCCCCAGAAATTTTACCCGCTAAGATAAAATTCCCTGACTTTTCCCTGACTTTGCTGAAATTTTTAAAATTCCCTGACTTTTCCCGGCTCATTTTTAAAATTCCCTGACTTTTCCGGCCCATTTTTTAAATTCCCTGACTTTTCCGGCCCATTTTTTAAATTCCCTGACTTTTCCGGCCCATTTTTTAAATTCCCTGACTTTTCCGGCCCATTTTTTAAATTCCCTGACTTTTCCGGCCCATTTTTTAAATTCCCTGACTTTTCCGGCCCATTTTTTAAATTCCCTGACTTTTCCGGCCCATTTTTTAAATTCCCTGACTTTTCCGGCCCATTTTTAAAATTCCCTGACTTTTCCGGCCCATTTTTAAAATTCCCTGACTTTTCCGGCCCATTTTTAAAATTCCCTGACTTTTCTGGCCCATTTTTAAAATTCCCTGACTTTTCTGGCCCATTTTTAAAATTCCCTGACTTTTCTGGCCCATTTTTAAAATTCCCTGACTTTTCTGACCCATTTTTAAAATTCCCTGACTTTTCTGGCCCATTTTTAAAATTCCCTGACTTTTCTGGCCCATTTTTAAAATTCCCTGACTTTTCTGGCCCATTTTTAAAATTCCCTGACTTTTCTGGCCCATTTTTAAAATTCCCTGACTTTTCTGGCCCATTTTTAAAATTCCCTGACTTTTCTGGCCCATTTTTAAAATTCCCTGACTTTTCTGGCCCATTTTTAAAATTCCCTGACTTTTCTGGCCCATTTTTAAAATTCCCTGACTTTTCTGGCCCATTTTTAAAATTCCCTGACTTTTCCGGCCCATTTTTAAAATTCCCTGACTTTTCCGGCCCATTTTTAAAATTCCCTGACTTTTCCGGCCCATTTTTAAAATTCCCTGACTTTTCCGGCCCATTTTTAAAATTCCCTGACTTTTCTGGCCCATTTTTGAATTCCCTGACTTTTCCAGATTTTCCCTGACCCGTGGCAACCCTGTTAAATATTCACAGTTCATAGACTAGGAGGATTTATACCATTTACACAAGGAGGACCCTCCCTGTGTAAATGGTATGAATCCTCCTAGTCTATAAACTATGTATTTAATTTAACCATTAAAATTTCAAACTTTAACTTTAATCATCGCTTACTTCAGAAAATAAACTTCTAACATGTACATTATATTTAAGAACAAAGCAAATATGAAAATAACTTTCCATTTTAATTAAGTTTCACTGTAAACTCAGACACGCGTGAAAAACATGACTTACACAATTTTAAATTTGCAAAAAAACCTTATATGAAAAGATAGCTATGCTAAGAAAAAAATAAACAATATTTTTGTCGGAATCAGCTAAGTGTGACCAAAATTAAATTTATTATTTTTCGGAAGTCAGCTGCCTGCCTCTAACTGTTCAAAATTTGAATGAGTAATATTAGGTCTAATATTCAATTTGTATTTCTACAGCTGTCTAGGGGGATAAGTGGAAACAAAAAATAAAAAATGAAAGAGTCGGTAGATGGTAGATGTACTATAATTACCCAGCGAAACGCTACACGATTGAGAAACTGACTGGCCTGGTTGAGATTAATGGAACCAATCTCTATGACCTATTTAGTGAACCCTCTTTGTTGCTTTATAACATTACTGCTCTAACATCCCTTCAAAACAATACAGGGAAGCTTCATAATCAAAATTAATCTCTTTATAACGGGCATTTTAAAATTGCGTTTAAAATAAATAAGATAATCACAAATTTAAAGTAAAGGCTTAACTGACAATTTGGATTCTACTGGTAACTGGTTTGAACCAGACTCTTAGCTAAGATCTTTAAAAAAAAATAATAATTTTATGACGCTGACAAAGTTTACATTAGCTTTGATAAGATTGAGATATGAGTTTCTTAGGCAGTTAATTTTTATAACAATTTAATCTAAAATTACAAGAATGACCTCAAAACTATTGAGTTTTAACCCCATAACTTCAGTCTAATTTTCTAACACACTTTTTTTTAAAAACAAAACATCGAAATATAAATTACTATCATAACTTAAAATTTCCCCGATTACATTTTTTCCCAATGACCTCTAAAACATGACCCCTAGACCAGCATTACCACACCCACTAAACTTAAACTTACATCCCAGGTGGATTGCCACAGACTCGTTAAGCCTAACGCGTATCTAATTACCATGCAGATTTAACTTAGTTTTATAGCGTATAATAAATAATTAAAATACACTGTTAATTGTATTTTTGACGCGACGCCGCCATTGCAAAAACAACAAGCGCAAACACCGGCTTCAGCTACAGGCACCGTTAGGCTTAGCTTAGGCTTATCGATTGGGCTTTGGGAAGTGGGAACTATGCTTGTTATCAGGGAGTGCCCAAAACAAGTCTTAAGGAAATAGTAAAACAAAAGAATTTTACTTACACCAACTAGAACATGTTCTTCCTAAGAATTGTCCGGTGCGGGGGTTATAAAGAAATACCTTAAAACCCCCCTTCTCGCTAACATTATCCATGGCATTGCCACCGTAGGTCTCCTTTTCCGCCATTTTTACCGCACGCTAAACGACTGTAGTTGAGTAACGAAACGATCAATAAGATGCAATAATGACGTCACGAACGTCCCCGGATAGAGTAAAATGATTCGACTAGAGCGACTCTGGCGGTGACCCACTAAATATCAACGCTTTTTGGGAGGTTAACCCTATGGAAGAAAATGAAACCAAATTAAAAAAAATTCGTGAAAGAGGCTAGAAACAAGCCTTTCTTTAACAAAATTATAAACATTTATAAAAACGTTAGGCTTAGCGAAGGAATACAACTAAAAGGAGAAATATTGTTTACAGAAAAATAATAACCTACTTTAGATTTGTGGAAAGACGAAAGATGAAGATAGTTGTGTGTGCAAAGGAGAGAAATGATTGAAAAAGAAGCACAGTTTCGAGATAAGACAACGTTCCAGCCGTCTGAACTGAACCCCCCGAAAAGAAAGGCTAGAACCCTAGATTTTTCTCGCCGCTTTCCACTAAAAGGCGCGGTCACTCTAGTTCCTAGCTTTCCCAGCACTTGACTCTCGGTTGCGCGCTGCACTCCCCCTCTACACAGTTTTCTCCTATAAAAGGATCAGACGCATGCGCTTTAAAAAGTAGACCCCTTGACGGGGAGATTTTTATTGACTGATCTTTTCAAATGTCTATTAATAGTGGTGGGGGCTAAACTATAAAATAGGTATAAAGTGTAATGCCATTTTCGCATTGTAAGCTAAGGACTCGGAATTTTTATTGACCTTTTTATGGAACCTTTACATTATACAATGCCTTAAGAGTTCTTTTAAAGCTTTCATAAAAACCGAGTTATAACTGTTCAATGAAAAATTTAAACGTTGATTAGAATCAAAAGTACATATCCTTCATTGATAAATTTATCTACTATGCTAAGCCTTATATTTGTAAAATTCATGAATTATTATCCGAATTTAGGTATTTTTATGTTTCAAATGAACATCCATTTTTATTTTATTATTAGGAATAAATTAAAAGTATTTAGGCCTATTACTCGAAAAAAAATTCATCCAAAGGCACCGCCGAGATTCGAACTCAGGATCTCCTGTTTACTAGACAGGCGCTTTAACCAACTAAGCCACGGCGCCACGGTCTCGCTCCTTCCTAAAATTATAGATAGCCTAACCTTATAGCACAAATCTTCCTTGGCGGGAAATTCGCTTGAAATTTTTAACAAGAAAAGAAAAAGAAATACTTCCTAGACAGTATATGGTGACTGGTTTTTCGAGTAAACATAAGAAAATTGGGATTACAAATCAGGATGTAATATTATTCATTAGAAGGATAACGTGTTTATTAAGTAAGTTAAATAATATTAGGCAATAAATTTCTTAGAAAATAATATAGAAGAAAAGAGAAAAGGAGATGAGTTAGTGCTTGTAATCCGATAGCTAGAATTTTCTAATTCAAAGTACATGTTCAAAGTATATGTTATGTCTAACCGAGAATCCTTGTAATTTTTAAAACCAAAAAAAAGATAAGCAACCCAATATCTATTTACTTCTGAATTTATACATATTTGAAAAGGGTAGGGGTTGAGTTCGCGCGTAAAATGGGGACTCATTACGAAGGCAACTTTTGCGAGTACGTCAAAATGATTTAGCAATTACAAGTCTAGTTAAACATGTAGGGGTGGGAGAATACATTTAAATAAAAGTAATTTAAAAGCCATAACTTGAAGTTAGATTTAAATAAAATAAAATAAAACTAATTAATTAAACAGAGATTTCTAACTGGTTTAGAAAGAAATAACTACAGTTTTGTTAAGCCCCAGTGTTGCCAGACCGTTGGTGAGTCAGAAAGACAAGTAGTTCAGTTCGAATCACTCACAGAGGGCCTTACAACACTGGACTGAATTTAAAGCTTATAGAGATGGAATGAAACAATCTAATCGGACTCCAAATTATGGATTTCTAAAATGTTAACACCTTTAGGAAGGAGAAAAATGCAAAGATATTTAATTTAAACGAGTTTCTTATGAGGTATCACTTATGTCTGGTCACGTGCCACCTTAATTAGGTCACTCGTCAGACTTACAGAGCTTAGATTTAAGATTTGACTAGGCGGTTACGAAATTTAAATTGTGTACAACTACCGGGAAAGAATATCCTACTGATAACGACGACTGTAAGAGGCCCTAGAGGAATTATATCATGACTAGTTCATTATTTGCAATTATGTATGGTGCTATGATAAGAAGAACTAGTAAAATTAACCTTTACGCCACACCTTTGACTTATAGTTTAATAGTAGACTTGATCAGATGTTCGTAATATGAAGTTAAAATTGGGTTATTTTTTGGGGGGAGGGGGGGGGTGAAATGGTGTAGATTAAAATGGACTATGTGATATTTCCATGACCTTTTGACCTTTCTTTGCATTGAAACGGAAATAACAAGGCTTTTAATGTAAAATCGCGTGCAAAGAAATGTATTTTCACCGTTTCACGTGAAAAACAATGTTTGGTGTAATTGCAGTACGCAGCCCATATGTCTAGACCTCTGGGTCATCGATTTTTTCCCAAAAAAAAAAAAATAAAACTTGTGCCTAATTCTGTTCTATATAAAGGTCAGCTCCGAATGATTTTATACGACGGATATATCAAAATAGCTCCATCTATATTGTAACTAAATTAGTTTAATTTATAATTAAGTTTAAGTAAAATTACCCTTTATCTTACAGTTATTGATTTTTTAAATTTAAAAAAATTATTTTGGGTTAAAATCACCTTCCTAGAACATTGGTAATAATTTATAATCGATACTATGAAATAAACCATTAGCACGTGACGTTGATGTTTAGATTAATTTTGAACTGTGTAAGAATAAAATTAAGTAAAAAAAAATAAATATTAAACGTAAAATTCCTAGAAAAATTGTACTTTGTATCTGGGACAATCAATATACACTGAAACCTTGCGCAAAAAACGGGTTTAAAAGTTATGTTTCTAAAATGTTAATTTAGAACTTAATTCCAAGGGTTGAACGAACACTAGAATTTTTAAAGAGAAAAAAAGTTTTGAAAAACCACAACGTTTTTTGTTTTTTTCTATTTTCTGGTTACGAAATAGGCTTAGAGGGGGCCAAAAACGTTAAGAGTTATTATATTTCGAGATCAAGGATTCAAGATCAAAAGCTCAGGCTCTAACTATCATAGAATACTTTCTCTTTTCAAGCTAAAAATATCATTAGGCCTACATAGAGAGTCAGTTAAAAATAGAATAATCCTCCAATAGAGTCACTGACATAATATACGTTCGTAAATAGCCATCTCTTATGTAGTAGGTAGAATTCCCGCCATTTTTGCTAAGCCTAATTTGATCTACATGTACATACAGCTATTAAAACAACTAATACCAGAATACCCAACAGAATAATCTCTAAAACAATTAATACGAAAAAGACTAACCCCTAATACAATTAATACGAAAAAGACTAACCCCTAATACAATTAATACCGAAAATAATAACTCCTAATACAATTAATACCAAAACAGACTAACACCTAAAACAATTAACACCAAAACAGACTAACACCTAAAACAATTAACACCAAAACAGACTAACACCTAAAACAATTAATACCAAAACAGACTAACACCTAAAACAATTAATACCGAACAAACTAACCCCTAAACACTGAATTAACACCGACAATATCGCCGTTTGAAAGAACAACGCAACAAACCATACTAAAACCATAAAACCCAAGCATAAAGCGACACACTGCCATCTATGTACGTCCGACTGAAACGAAATCAAGGACTTTCTTTTTTTTTGTAATTTCATTAGAGAACTGAACTCGACTACGGAAAAGGTAGTCGACCTATTTTAGCGTAAAACGCAACTCTATTCACAAAACACACAAGGGCCAGGGTTGCTACGCTGAATTCGTAAACATAGTAAATTAACACTAAACAGGGTTGCCAGAGCTCCGTCGCGTTAATTGGCGTAAATAATTATCAAATAGGAAGCAAATAGGATTAATCAAGAATAATTATCTACCTAATAGGAAGGGGGTGGGGTGATTAGCCGTTACAAATAATCATAGTAGTTGGAATTTGAATTTGAATCAAGTTTTAGATAGAAGTCTTACTGGCTTAAGGATGTAACTAGACCAAAATATCTAATCGTACTTAATTTGCATAATATTAAAATGGAAACCACCCATCTATTTATAAAATATTCGTAGAAAAATCAGCCCTGATCGTTTCCTAAATATATAAAACATAATTACGAATTACAAAGGTGGTTTTCCTCACCTATATTTAACATTTATAAAACCTACAGGAATTGCTAGGGTAACGGTAGTGCTCAACTTTACAACAGGCATACAATTATTTTTTTACCCCCCAATAAATCTTTCTTCCCAAACTTTCTAATAAAATTAACTTTAACTTTAACACTAATTAATATAGACATATTAATAATTTATACACAATTTTAATGAAGCCACCATCCGTTTAGAAACTCTCACTGTAAAACTTAAAATTCTGTGTAAAAATAAATAATACATTTATAATAATTTCGATTTTTAAAATCAAACCAGACGATCATTTATGTAGCCTGAAGTGATATTTTAATGGATATAATTTTTCCTAATACCTTTCAAATACTATAGCTAGAAGAGGCCCAAAGGGAGGTCATTTTCGGCTTAATAACTTTAATTCAACTGCCTTAAAACGTCATTATCTCCCTTAATTGATACAAGACGTTTCCGTTTACATTTTAAACCAGAGTTTTCACTCATTGCATATCACCTTCAATCACATTTTAACTAGAAATTTTAAACCGTGAAGTCCTTCGCCATTTACCGTTAGTTCGAGATTATAGCCGAATCCGAATTCGATATGTGGTTCTTCATTTCTAAATTGGCCATATTGGTTTTCATTGGTTAGTTAATAAAGTATTTTAAGGATTTTTAATTGATAAGGTGGTGTTTGTTTATCTTTGGTTTGTTTGTTTTTTTTTTGTTAGTTTCTGTTGTGGTCAAGGGGCAAGTGACCGATGTCCGACAATACGACCTTTGTGATTCAATTCAATTAGATAGATGTGGTTACATGATCTACGGGTTGATTCACAGGCCTTCAAGTATCCCAACAACTTATCAGGATTTGCAAGAAGTTTGCATGTAAGTCGATAAATTAAAATTTGCATATATTTTATCAAAAACAAATAGAAAAAAGAGAAAGTATATGAAAATATACTGTTCATTTTGTTTACAATTTACAAGTCTCGCTTTATCTCTCTCTTGAGGTATTTGGGGGGGGGCGTAGATATATTTTTAAGTTTCTTAAAATTATCACAAATTTCGTGAGAGACTATTTAAAATTAAATTAATTAATTAATTAATTAATTAATTAATTAATTAATTAGGACCATGGAGGAAGGTGTTAAGTGTCTGAAAGAAAGATTAGCTGAATGTCCCACAATCATGTCATCCAAATTAGCACCGGGATACTTGGAATCATTACCAAAATTAATTTCGGCTATTTGCGACAACGGAGGCAGAGAACTTGGGAAAAGTAAGTCAGTTTTGAGTTCTATCAGGGATAGATTTAATTTTAGAAGTAGGAATGGAGAACAGAGTAATGCGGGCGCGGGTCAAAGTCCCGGACCCCCTTCCACGGGACGGGGGGTATGACAGCGACAGAGGTAAAAAGGAATTACGCATTTCTCGCCTTCCCCGTCAGCAACGTCATCAAAACTAGTTTGAGTGAGCCAATAAGATAATTTAAACTGTTCGTTACGTGTTTGAGGGACGGGCTATGAGTCGGACCGAAGTAAATACTAACCGTTCTCCATTCCTACTTCTAAAATTAAATCTATCCCTGGTTCTATAAAATAAACCAATAAAATAATATCGGTATTTAATTTAAACAGATCTGATACCCCACGGTAAATGTATTCGAGACAGGCTTGAAGGTTTTTCATGTCCTCAAATATTTTTCGACGAAGTTGAAGGAGCTCTGTATGAACCAACAGTCGATGAACAATTAATTTCAACTTGTTGGTAAATACAAGAAATATTTGAAACATAGCATGTACATTTGAACATGCGCAGTAAAAGGGTAATTTAATCTCTACAGCGCATCACGGAAGTACGATAGATGTTCCTTCATAGCCTACAAACGTTCATGTGGTCGTGATGCGGCCGTCGCCAAAAATGACCTGACCGAAACCTTATCAGGGTTTTTGCAAAAAGAATGCGTTGGGGTTTTAAAGAATCGAATTCATAAATGCGCTCATAGAATACCTATTCCATTACCACGGGGTCATCGAAAGGTCAGCAATGTTCTAGCAGGACTTAACGATATATTTTACAACAAACTCGGACCCTAACCCCTCCCCGTTGACAATTTCGATGTAACTAAAAGGGAAAGACAGCCTAGACAAGGGGGGGGGGGTAAAACTTTGCCTTCCATCTCGCTTTTTGACGCCTGCGCTGCAGTCTTTTTGTATCATGAGAGTGCATGCGCAGAGACAGATGGCAATGTATCAACCCCCTTGAATGTCCCGATATTGAGGGTTTCCTACCCCTTTTTTACGTCGAAAAGGTCTATTGTCTCAGGGATGACGTCAGATGAAAAAAAAACATAGGGTACCTCAATGTAAAATTATAATGTGCAATATTAAAGTGTAAAATTTAATCACAACAATATAATTGATTAAAATTCTTAGAAAATATTAACAAAATTGTTTAAGGCATCTTTGATTGAGTACTTTTTAATTGCAGCACGCAAAGTCACCTTGTACTTCCAATAAGTAAATTCTTTTACTTCAAGGTCATTACTAAATCATTAAATTTTTGGCAAATAATTAACCTTGAAAACGCAATTCACGTGTATGTCAAAATATAGGGAAGTTTTGATGTAATTTTGAATTTTTTTTTACTCCTTAAAGGGAAGACCACCTTCTACGAAGTATAGCGAGAAAAAAAACATACCTTTGGTCAGAATCACTGTAGGTAATTTCCCCTTTAATCAATTAAAATATGATTTGATTTGCATATTGAAATATGAACAATTACGCAATTAAAGACACCAGAAGTTCATAAACTGAGGTAAATTAAGTCAACCTACGACGCAATTATAGGTAATTTCCCCTTTAATCAATTAAAATATGATTTCATTTGCATATTGAAATATGAACAATTACGCAATTAAAGACACCAGAAGTTCAGAAATTGAAGTAAATTAAGTCAACCTACGGTGCAATTTAACCAAAGATTATCTTACAAAACATAGTTAAAGCCGCCTTAACATTATAACCTGAGTTATTTATTTTTTACTTCAAGATATGAACTTCATGCCTAAACTTTATCACAAAGGATAAGAAGACAGGTTCACCTTGGACACCGTCATAATAACAGAAACGGGTTAATTAAAAAAGGTTTTAACTGGCGTGTTGACATATATTGATATGGGAGTTATCAACTTAACCCCGGGTTAAACTCAAGCTGGGGAATGTTAACTAAAATTCAAGATTAAAACAAACCATTAAGAAAATAATCAAGTTTCTTTGGCACAGAAATTGTTTTTGCATCGCGGTTAAGGAAAATCAATATTTAAATCGCCATATAAAAGTGAAAGGACCCGAGTATACCTCATTATTATTCAGTTTTAAAACATGGAAGGTTTCAAGTTAATATCGTTCTTCATTTTAATCTCGGGTAAGATATATATGTTTGTTAGTATGTATGTTTACTCTTCCGAATTTGATCAAACTGCATAATCGATATCGGTAATACTATGGGAAGATTTTGGAAGGGTTTTAGTGGTTCAGTTCCACAATGCTGGGTCCGCGAACCCTCTCTATCCATTAAGACTGTTAAGTACGCTCTATTCAAAACCCTTAACATTCTAGCTTTATGATTAACCGTCTTTGAAAGTTGTAAAAACTGTTAGTTTCTTAATAAACATTATCACGGAAAAAATTCATTTAGTGTTTAGTGTCTACCGAGGGGCCAACCACCCACCGTAATCGGTGTACACGGCTGTACCTTTGACTATACTAAAGGAATTGCACGTAATCTTTCAACCCCTGCCCTTGACAATGTTAAAATTATTACTATTAAAGGGTAATGGGTGCATACAATGAACCAGATGAGAGTGATAACCCCCTCGGTGTCTAAAAAGAGAATATAGAAGGGGAGTAGAAAGTGGGGGCAAATCTTGTTGCCATTTATATCGCGCATCTTAAGCTCGTAGTACAAAGGATTTTCCGTTTATGACGTCAAAACGCTGAGTGGTAGACCAATTAAAATCGAGCAAGCCGGAAACTCTCTCGTACCTCGAGTTATATTTAGGGACAACATAGTAATTAAGGCTTGTAACGCGGGTTAGCTTAATTCCACTCCTCACATTTATTCTCTTTGGTGTCTACATAAACATGAAACCGAAACTCTTCCCAGTTTTGATTATGTTGAGTTTGGAAAAACACGAATTTTACAGCTTCCTATGGCGAAGAAGTTTGTGACTCTATTTTGATAGACGGATGTGGCGATATGCTTTACTCTATTGTGACCAAACCACAAACAATTCCGACTAACGAAGATGAAATGAAATCATTTTGCTCGTGAGTAAATTTACGCTAATCCTGTTTACTGCACCTAAAAACATTCTGGGTAAATATACACATGCAGAATGTTGGAAGGAGGCATGAAATGTTTAAAAGACACTGTACGAGATTGTCCAACTGTATTCTCGGCACCAACGACCGAGCCTTACTTAAAGTCAATAGAAGTAGCTTATTCGGAGGTTTGCGGTTCATCTGGGAAACAACTTGGGAAAGGTATATAGAGCCTGCGTTGGGTCACGGTTTTATTTCTGATTAGTTTTAAACGTCTCATTCGTGTCATAGGTCTTCTAAAGCATGGGGCGTGTTTACGTAAGGCGCTGGATGGTTCCAAGTGTGTTGAAAATTTAATGAAAGGAACCCAGGCCAGTACCCTTGAAGAAAAATCCCTGCAACTAGTCTCGGCCTGTTGGTGAGTATATTTTCAAACATAATTTGTATTCTAACCCTAACTTTCAAACACATAACTACAATCTAAGCCTAATTTTGCCAAACAAAAACCTACCTAAGTCTAAATCATGAAGCAATGACTAAGATATTTGGTCTTTTTACAGCACGTTCGGCCAATACGAGCAATGCACTGACAATCTTGCCAAAGAATGCGGCGTTGAAGCAATCGACGCTTATAAAACTACTATCAAATCATTGCTATCATACTTGGGTGAACTTTGTACCTCAAGATTGACTGACCCCGCGAAACAATGCGCTGGAAAACCTTCTAAACCATTACCAGAAGGCCACCGTAAAATCTTAACTCCATTGACTGCTTACGCAGTTATTGCTAAGAACACATTTGGGCCCTAAACCTAAAATCTAGTGGTGTTTTTTCCATGCTGTATTTATGATGTACAAAATAATCAAAACGGCAATAAAATTTGGTTTAAAATCGATTTATTTTTTTGGTATATTTTATCGGATTATTTTAAAATAAATACTATTTCATATTTAACATAATAACAAATTCGTACGATTAGCTTTGGTTCGTTGTTTTCAAGTAACTTGTAAGAAAATGAGTATCAGTTTCAGTAACTGGTCGTCATTGGTCCGTTAGCAATTGAGCTGTAATTGGTTTCAATTTAAATTTAAATTTAAGTTGTGAGATATTACAAATTTGTAACTATATAACCAAGCATGCAAAAATAACCACTAGATTCTAAATAATAAAGAACTCAAAGTCCAAGTGAAACTCACCATAAATGAACTTAACCGATAAGTCCTTTTCCGAGTCCATATCCTCCAATAAGACCAGCACCATGTCCTCCAACGAGACCGGCACCATAACCTCCAGCGAGTCCTCCGTATCCGAGACCTCCATATCCGAGTCCACCATAACCGAGTCCGTGTCCGTAACCGTATCCAATTCCGTGGTTGATCTTGCTACCGTAGGCGAAAGCGCGGCCAATTCCGTAACCTCCATAACCAAGACCGCCACCATATCCGCCAAGACCAGCGCCGTATCCCAATCCACCTCCATAACCGAGACCAACTGGTCCAACAACTCCTCCGAGGAGGGCACCAGCCATGGCGGAAGCCAAGACGGTGGCGAAGACTAAAGCAATCTGCAAAGTACATCAAAAAGAGATTAGTACTTGATGAAAATTCTTTGGCAAAGTAATTGTCCAAGTAGGGTCTCTAGTAGCTAAGTACTGATTCATCTACTAGAAGGTTTTCAAAGCACAGTTACATTACTAACCATGGATTTCATTTTTTCTTGAAGTTAAGGATACTGCTTGTGTATAAACAAGTAGAAGTTGAAGAACTGATACCTTAACCAAATCTGACGCGGGTTTTTATACTCTGGACGTGCAGTTATCTAACGATATAGGGGTGTTAAAGTATATCACCCTTTGTTGTTAAAAACCGAACCATTCTGGGGGAGGGTGGTATACTTAAAAAGAATGAAAGAAAAAAGGTGAAATTACAGCACGGTACCAGTTAATTCCTACCAATGGTGTGACCAAGGTTGCCACACCTTTGAGACAAGTTTCTTACGGGGGTTCCTTTGAAGAAATTATGTTGGTGACGGGATACGCTCCAACGGGTACCGCGCAATAAAAACTTCAAGTTTCTTACTTAATAAATGCTTGATCCTGTTTAGTAAGGCACCCATTTCCTATGATACCGATTCTGGCGATACCAAACACACAATAAATCGTTTAGACAATGAAATACTTCAGGGGGGGAAGGGGAGGCGGTTTAATCAGTGGCTGCGTTCGCACTTAAGGCGTTTTTAATTTTATTTCTTCCATAGGCCTAAATACGTTTTAAATATATTTATTTAACTTAATATTTAGCAGGGACAAAGTAGGCCTACCGTCATTGGGTTTTAGGTCGTTCAAAATATAAAAATAACCATTTAATTTATTTATTTAGCATTTAAACTCATAAAATTAACAAAATAAGGGAAATTTTAAAACTAAGTCCCATTAAAACATTATTAAAATACGAACTAAACCTTGAACCTATTTAATTTCTCGAGTCCCTGATTAATAATTTCTTAGTTTTATTTTGGAACCAATTTTAAATTTATTTTTATAATTATATTAAAACAATGAACCTTTTTAACGCAATATTTTGTATAATTCGATTGCAAAAAAAAAGATTTGATTTGAAAATATTATTCTTTAAGTAAAATTAATTGGAATTTCATAAATGATTAGTTTTTATTTTAACCGAACGGAAATGGTTTTAACGGTCCTTTATCTACAATATGAAAATTAGGGTGGGTCCTACATTTCGTTGATTTTTTTTCTAAAATCGTCAGTACCTGGTACCGAATATAAAACACGGTTGTGAATTGTTAGTTAAACCACACGTTAGATTATAATTTTCATTTTATGGGAGGTAGTTTTTTTTTTTTTTTTTTTTAAATCGAGATTGAGGAATCTATTTAATTTTTTTTAAACCAATTATCGGTGTATTCCACCGTGTTTTGTCATACGTGAAGGTTACCACAATTTAACGTTCTTACAAGGGCAAACAATGATTTGAAATAAATCGGATAATTGGGAATTAATTATAATAATTAATCTATAGGCGTGTTAAAGATCATTTAAGCCTTGTTTCGAAATTTGAAATTTTTCGCATGCTTTAATAATTTGCAATATGACGCGATTCGCTAAGCCTAAATTTCAAATTAGGAATTTGGCGCGCTTTAACCAATTGTACTGTCACGTGCTATTTAAATATAATAATAATAATAATCGTTAAGCCTTGGTGAGGTTGCAGTTTAGAAATAAATTTTGCGCGTTTTAACGATTATTAGATGTCACGTGATTTATGGCGATAATAAGTGGGGGTTATCCATAAAGATTATGTCAAACAACACCTAAATTACACATAAATATACTTCATAAAACCGCGGTATTAGTTTCAAATTAATAGACATGGGTGGTTCGAAATTAACTTGAGGCCTACAAGGTGCAATACTTAACCATAATTGCAACGTTCATTGTTAGCAAATACGGACGGAGGTAGCACCAATTTCATTCTTCGACACGGTCCACTAACCATTGTGAAATGTTCCAACTATTCGAACGAGAACCTTGAACTAATTTGTTTGTTAGGCTTAATTACATTCTCAAAAATATGAAATTCATTTAACCATGTGTGAAATTTTTATACATCTCACTGAAGTAATGTAACCATTTCACATGAAAATTAAGTCAGCTCCTATTTGGAAAAACTTTTGCTTAAAAAGCATCAAAAACTTCATCAAAAACAGTAAAAAAAATTGCCTAAGATATATATTCATATTTCAAGATTTAAATTTAGGAAAGGAAAGTGAGTCTTTTGGGAGATTTTCCCTTTTAAGATATAAACAAGTTGTTCCTTATAGTTTAAAGTTAATTTCCTTAACAGATTTCATAACTAAAACCTGTATACAGGGTGTTTCTGATAAGTCTGCCATTTATTAAAAGGTTTGTTCTTATGGTCAAACTCAGTGGAATAAGCCATCAAAGAACATGATGGTCTACAACCTTTAGTTACAAAGGTATTGACTTCTAAACATTGATTGGCCCAACAAAGAACAAGAAAATATGGACACATTTGGAGTAAGACAAATCAATCAGCCTTCAATAGAATTAAATCTAACAATGTTATTGAACCTTTATCTAGCAGAAATAAAGCTAATTACTACAAATGTATTCTATATTTAATTGTTTTAAGGGGCCAATCAATGTTTGGGACTTAACAGAAACACGCTGTATGTATTTATTTCTATTGAGTCAGACTACGATTGCAATATTCATTGGAAGGCCAAAAACTAATGGATGGTTCTTAAGGTACCTCTGGGAGTTAGGCGAGAAAGATGGTTTGAGACTTGAGATGTGGAGAAGCGGTTTAAATGAATGATCTATTTAAATCTGCCAAAAATATCTCGGGTTTTATCCTAGATCGTCCTTCGCGACTATTCAGCATCCATCTTCAAAGTGTCAGATATCTTTCCATACTCTCTCTCTCTCTAACCATACTAGTAAAATGAAGTGATTTTATTTTTATTTTCAACAGTTAACCTACTCCCTATGTTTATAATAACGCCGATAAGTTACAAAGAAATCGTTCCTAGCGCCGAGGTAGGTTTCAAATAGTCAAAGCTTTGAGAAGGTCATTTCACTAGCAGTGATAATAGATCCATGGATATGTATAATGGATTCCCAACTAGGCCTTTAAAAAAGCTAGCAACGAGGGCTCGTGGGGAAAGGAACTATAGATCTCCGGAGAAGAAGCCTGATTGGTGAGTTTGAAATTTCGCCCATGCGCAAAGAGAGATAATACTAATTTCCCTCTCTGCCTCACAAGGTGGGGGTTGGGGTGGAAGTCATATCTTTTTCTCTGCTGAACGGTCGTCTAAGCGAAATACCTTGCGTAAGAAGGTACCAGATGGGAATCCATAATACATAGTATTTATACGTATCCATGATTTACTGGCGCTATTAGAGAAATTAAATTAACAGATGCGATACCTTTAATTGACGAAAACCAAATGAACCATAGTGATCGGTCACCGCTGTCAGCAATGGAATTCATTTCGAACATTAAATTTAAACACTTAACTTAATGGATTACTATCAAATTAATGCATTTAAGTCCAGTGACAAATGAGCGACTTGGGTTCATTTACTTTCTAACAATTAAAGGTACTTTCTCTAATAACCCCGTACTGGTTGCCGGTTAAGATTTCCACTCAGAATGTTTATAATAATATTAAAAATACATATATTTTTTTTAATAAAAAAGTTTAACTTTATATAGTCTTTTAGCGTCTTGCTTGGCTTCCCTCAAATTATTCCTAGTGGAGAGGCTCATATATTTCCAAGTAACTTAACGTCTATAAGTTCGAGGGACTCTCATTTAATGTAAAGGAAACCACAGATGGTCAAGGTATACCAAAAAAAAACAAGATGGTAAGTATGGCCATATTAATACCACATCGTTCTCTTAATACAATAACCAATTATCACAAAGGGAAGTAATAAAGCAAATATTTTCTCTCGACGTATAAAAATGCCAATCTAAAATTTTTATACTGCTGAATGCGGTACTGTAGCACGACGGCGACTAGTACTACTACTACAGGGCATGTCAAACTAATAGCCTCCTGGTAGATATCCATTATAAGACGTGGCTAAAAGAGAAAGAAATTCCTCTCAGAAAAATAAATAAAATGATAAAAAATTTATCGGATTTTTTTAGTGATAAGTAGCTGAAACTCTATATAATATTGATTTTAGCATATGTTTTCGCCCCAAAAAATGTTTTCTCAGTTTGTGTTTTTCTTCTACCACAGTTTTTCCACATATTCTCAATAAATCTTAACCCAATTACTAGTCTGATCACGTGGTTTGGACTTAACATCCGCCGAAATAAATTTATCTCAACCAGAAGTAGATTAAACCTTGCCCTATCTCACGTCTTTGCATCCACATACTGAATGTTAACCCCCTTTTAGAAAGCTTAGTAGATAACGCGTGATTCACTTTTGGTTACCCTTGGTTAAATATTTAAAAGACAACAATTGATATCTTTAAGTTAAAATATTTTTAGGTCTAGTGTAATTAAAATTTCCCTATGTTGATCTTAGCAAAAAATCGTTTTCCTAAATAACTTTTTACCCAATTTTTCTCAAACCCAAATTTATCTCTCATAAGTTTATGTTCCATAAGTTTACCGCCGACGTCATATTTTTCATAAACAACTTCCATTGGAGACTTTAGACCAAGGCTTAGTACAACTTGGCAAATGAACTTAAGTTAAAACAGGGTTAAAACCCCTAAACACACAGTAGCTTTCCTACTATAGCTCACTTTTACAAATATCATACTTATGGAACATAAATAAAAAGAAAAGTCTCTAGACTGCGATTTAATTAGGCTTAAAGTTAACCCTAATCTATTTTTGCGACTTCGAGCCTTAGCCTTGATTAGTCTGTATGTACATAGCGCCCCCTCTCCGTACGTACCAAACTGCATCTTGGGATAATTATGAGAAATCTGATCAAAGTCGGGGAGGGGGGTATCTGATTTTGATTGAGTTGACAGCTTCTCCCCCTAAACTAATTAAGACGCATAAGCGAGTACCTTAATTAACTTTTTAATGATGGGAAAATTAACACCATATTGAAATCCCCCTTAGATGAATAGTGGTTAAATTATAATATTTTCCTTTTAATAATAAATTATAAGGATGCTTCAAATTTCGCCAAAGCAAAATTGGAAAAATGTACTAAATACCTTTTGAATAAATTTCGAAACAAGTGTTTTAATAAAATTTAAACTATCTTTGGAGTTAGAGCAATTTTGCTTTAAGAACCCTAAATTTATTATTCCAGTATTCTAACCTCTTTCAAAATATTCTTGTTAGTTTTCATAATATTTTCTCGGAATACCAAAATAACCAACCCTAAAATTAGGCTTAACAGGTTCATTATGAAATGTAATTAAATCGAGTTTTAACAATATTGCTCGTTAAATACCTTCTATGCCGGCTAGGTAATTATTAGGTCTCTTAATTAATAATAGTAGTTTGATTTAAACTCGCTCAAAACCTCCCCTACCCCGCGGAGATTTGAAATTAGTCCCGGAAAAGCCTTTAAGCACGTGGTTAAAATATAATCCATTACGCGCCAAATTTTTCCCGCCTTTTCTTTACCTAATAGATGACTGGGAAGATTTTTCCCGCCTATTTTAAACAAAATCGTCACCGAAATTAACGCCACAAGGCCCCGACGAGATTCGAACTCGTGATCTCCTGTTTACGAGACAGGCGCTTTAACCACTAAGCCACGGAGCCGATGACGAAATAAAATTTTACTTATTTAGATAGGAAAATATTTTGAATAATTCTTTGTACCTGATAAATTCTTAATAATAATACACAACATTTAAACAGCTTTACTTAGAATATTTTTTTGGAAATATTGACGCTCATAATGTCATGTCAATCGGATGTTAATCTCCAAAAATAACTCTTCATTTCAAAGTTTCAGCTATGAAATAAATAAATACATAAAAAACCGAAATAAAAAATATTTCAAGTGTCAAACCGTATCAAAATGAATCGCACTAAAAATCTTTTTTTTTTTATATATAAAAAACCCAAATCCTGTCAACAAAACCTAAATATTTTTATGAAAAACCTTTCAAAATTGCTTCTGATATAACTTCAAAGATACCTAAAGAAATATCAAAGTTCATAAGCCCGACTATTCATTCAAATATTCTTTTAAAAGATCCCTAACAAGCAAGAACGTTTTGATTTTTATTTTGCATTCGCTTTTTTTTTTGAGTATCTAAATTAGGTCCAACTGAAATGATTTAAAAAATAATCCTATTGGAAGAAATTTTACATTTACGAAATATTAGTAGACTAGAATCAATATTGCCTTTGCCAAAAAAATATATAACAGGATGAATGTATTGAATATCAATTGGTTAAAAAAATTTGATTCATATATTACAATCACGTATAAGGGAAGTTTAGAATCCAACAGCTGAGTTCCATACACAGGTGTTTTTTTTTTTTGTTTTTTTTTCACTTTCTAAACATAAGCCCTCTGTAAACAATTATGACTCATAATTTATGATATTTTGTGTTGTAGACGAAAAATAAATCTGGAAATAATTATTTCGCGTTGTTAAGCCTAATTTTTTAACCCTAATTCTAAAAACTAACCTACGTAGATCAACTCGCCTATTTGAAGGCTAGTAGGTGAAAATTAGATCATAATGTCTCGTTGTTAACCCTAATTTATAACCTTGACTTTAACAGATTAATTTTAGGCCTAATATAAAAGAAATTACTAACTTCTTTCAAGCTAGCAAAACATAAAATACGTGCCATGAAAGCCTAACGGGGTGCATTAGGTCAAAGTAGGCTTAGTAAACTTTCTGAGAGGGCAATGACAACTTCATATAGATTTCTCTTTGATATCTACAGATCTTTCATAAAATATGCAACTAGTTTCGACCAGTGACTATTTAATTATTAACAATCTGATTGTAGGACGTATCAATAACGTATTGGTCATACTTAGAATCAAAGTCAATAAAAAATAATGTTCCAGGCCTCGGCGAGATTCGAACTCGCGATCTCCTGTTTACAAGACAGGCGCTTTAACCCCTAAGCCACGAAGCCTTGAAATTTACGATAGAGTTTGATAATTCCCGCCTGCCTATGATTTAATCAAACAACTTTTATTTAAATTAGGCTTAGCAAAATTAGGCTTAACGACAAGGTAAAGAAGTATTTTATCTAGCAACATCATTTAGGCTTAAATGCAAGTTTCCCAACACACAGAACCTAGCAACATTTTTAACTGCTAGATCATTTAGTCTTAACAAAATTAGGCTTAACAACAAGGTATCATATCAAATAGGTTTGTTTTAGAGCATACCTATCCCTAAGGAAATGTAAATACTTCCAGTATAATTTCTGTAATCAATTTAGACAATGTTGGTTTTTTTTATAATATAAAATCAATTAGGGCCTTGGTTTTCTAAGAATCTCCCTTATAGCTATCGATTTCGTTTCGAACGTTAACTTCCTTAATCTGATGGAAATAAAGCTGATATCTTATCTATTTTCCATGTACAATTTTTTTCTTTGCACTTAAAAACGTCTACAAAAGGTTTTAAGACACTTAACTAAAAAAGTCGCATTAATGTTGGTTACTTAAATTTGTTTTAGAGATTTAACTTTTGAAATAAATTAATAGTTATTTTCTATGAATTTCGTAACTGCGCCTTTCAAATAAAATAATCCCCAAAAAAGAAAGGCACCGCCGAGATTCGAACTCAGGATCTCCTGTTTACTAGACAGGCGCTTTAACCAACTAAGCCACGGCGCCGATATTTCTCCAATTTCGGATGAAATCATTTAAGAAAATTCTGATATTCTTAACCTTAATACTTTAAGAAAATTCTCAGATAAAAATTGTTAGTCCTAGGCACCGCCGAGATTCGAACTCAGGATCTCCTGTTTACTAGACAGGCGCTTTAACCAACTAAGCCACGGCGCCGATATTTCTCCAATTTCGGATGAAATCATTTAAGAAAATTCTGATATTCTTAACCTTAATATTTTAAGAAAATTCTCAGATAAAAATTGTTAGTCCTAGGCACCGCCGAGATTCGAACTCAGGATCTCCTGTTTACTAGACAGGCGCTTTAACCAACTAAGCCACGGCGCCGATATCTTCCTGATTTCCGTTGAAATCAGGTTAAGAAAAGTTCCGATATTCTTGATATTTATATTTGAAGAAAATTCTCTGATAAAAATTGTTACACCTAGGCACCGCCGAGATTCGAACTCAGGATCTCCTGTTTACTAGACAGGCGCTTTAACCAACTAAGCCACGGCGCCACGAGATCTGCCAAAGTTAAAAGCGTCTAAATATACGAAAAACCAGAGCCAAAGTCTATATTTCCCCTCTTTCTCCAAGAATGGTTAAATCAATAAACACTAAAACATAACAAAAGCCTTCCTTACTCTATCCTCAACTAAAGGCAACCGTAATTATCGCTACTTGCTATCGGTTCGCAAATAAAAGTGATTTTAAAAGCGACTGATAATAATTTAATGTAGTAATTAGGTAAAACCAGAAGGGAATAAGAGAGAAGGTAGACATTAGAGTCTGCTTTGGTAACGAGAGTCCGACCAACCTCAAGAAAACCGCGAAAACTTTGCGCAAGTACACAGCTTTTAACCAATTTACTGCAAATATAGTTCTTTAAGTTCTCCGCGGTATCAGGCGGCCTATTTGTCTGCTAGATTTTCATTCTCCAAAGGCTTAGGGCTGTCGATTATTTGTTCTTGTGTAATTTTAACCTCAAGTATGTATTTTATTGAAACTAATTTGTATTTTTTAATATTAATTCGGAATAATTAGTTTTCATCTATTTATTACCTTCAAATTATCTGATTTTGGTATGTTCTCAATTCCCGTGTATCTAAATTAATTGCGCAGCTTGATTTCGTTTATCAACATGAAATTCGGCCATTTTTTATCTCCTTCAATGTAAAGTTGTAAACAAAACTACTTTTTATTCGTCAACCGAGACGTCACCTTTTTATGTGACGTCACAGCTAAGACAGATAGCCAATCAGTGAAGGGTAGTTGATTTGAGGTTGGTAAGACTGTTGTTACGAGTGTAAAGCATTATGGAGATATAAAGTGTGTCCCTTCTCTCTTATTCCCTTCTGGTAAAACATATCAGCTTAATGACGTGTGATATTTTTTAAAGCTATAAAAGGAACCACATATTCCTTCTTTCTAAATATTCTGTTACTAATGTTCTAAAGAAGTTTTGATATTGTCCACTAAAGAGACAACTGAACTTTCAAGCATTATTTATCGAATAATTTTATCTTCAAAGGCTTAACAGGCCCATTCATTATTTCGGTGATAAAATTAAAACAAAAGATTTGTCAAATCAGCATTTAACCCAATCGAGTGTCTTTACCGAAATTTACGCGCAATTAACAGAAATTATCGTCCAATCAAATCTTTGTAATTTAAATACACGATTACGTAGATGGGGTGGACGCTAAGAAACAAAGAATTTGTCAGTGTCTGTCCCAAACAGTTATTTTTGAATAATTTAATACTCCCAAGTGTCGAATTGTATCCAAAATGAAAGAGAATATCAAAAAAGAGATATAAAGAAGAAGATTCGGGGAAAGACGGGATGGACTATAATGAGAAGAAACCTACAAACTCCTCCCTATTCTCGGTATACCATCCTCTGGTTGGACACCATCCCCAAGATACTTTCAGTAAAATGGTTGAGTAACAATACGTCATAGTGTTACCATTAGTTCATAATTAGATGTAACAAATGGAAAAATTAGTTAAACCTTTTTTTTTTTGAATTTAGAAATTTCCCGCCGCTTTGACAATTGAGTAGTATCACGTGATTGGTTTGTTTCTCAGCGAGTAATTAAAGGAATGGTCTATATATTACTCGTTTTTGAATTTTGAAAACATTTAACTGAACATTGAACTATAAATTTCAAGTGATTAGAGAATACGGTTGATTAGTTTACCAGTTGAGTTAGTTTAGTAGCAGACATTACTAGGAACAGCTAACATCCCTAAGTAAAAATTACTGTTACTTCACTTAATGCACGTCATAACACAATTCAACACTGAACCCTCCAACTGAGATAACCATGGCAAAAGTTCTACCAGAGTTTTCTCAGTCAGAACTTCGGAAGCTTGAGTGAAATCGGAGAATATTTTATCTTCATCCCAAGTTTAACGTTCCACGAGTTATAACCCAATGACCCTCGTTATCCCCTTTGGCCATACAATCCCTGGATCTCCGTGAAGAGCCTTAACCTAACATGGAACACTCGTGGTTATCAGGGTATCGGGATCCAGAGATGAAACGGTATGAGAGGCGGGGGCGTTGAAGAGGGGCGGGTAAAATTCAAAGCCCCTTGTCCCTTATAAGACCAGGTCCCTGTTGCTTCCCTCGTCCACTTGCATCTCAACTTTCGACCCTCGTTCAAGATTTACTCGCTGAAAAGAGCGTTACGGCCTGACCAGGGTTTTAAACCATCCACACAAAGTCTCAATTTTCGTCTAAAAAGTATCCAACTTCTTTTAACCAACATTCGTCAAAGTCGGCAGACGGCTTCACTTTAAAGTCAAATTTTTAACTCCAATTTCCAAGTTATTACCACCACAAGAAAACAAGAACGTAAGTTTTCTTTCGCATGAACTTTAAATTACTAAGATCTAGTTAACTTGATTTGTCAATGATTTAGTGTTTAACTTCATGACTATAGTTCAAATCGCAGTTCTATCGCATTTGATAGGCACTATCTTACTTGCGACGCGTTTAAGTCTTAACGTTATCTGTTTTGTGTCAAATGTGATTCAACTTTAGAAATTTTTGGTATTTTAAACGTTTTGTTTGTTTTTAAACAGTTTTAATTTTATACCGAAATAAATATCTAACTTTCTGTCATAATACAAAAATTTTTGATTGCAAAGTTTACATATATATTATTTCCGTGTCAAGAATATTATCGCTTAAAATTAATTAAATCGCTTCAAATTAACCTCTTTAATGATTACTTATGAATGATTTAAAAGACGTTTATGAAAAAAAAACTATTTCGTATAAACCAATATTAAATATATATTTTTTTAAAGCAATAAATTAGCCTAAATATTATTTGAAATTAGTATAAAGAGGCTAGAAAAAATTACTTCACCCTTGGTCAGTTTTAACTTCAGTGCAAGACCTGATTCGAACTGATTTTACAAGCCTTTCTCTCAGCAAAATAACCTCTTAGTTCACAAAAGGTCTGGTAACACTGGGGGAAACTGCAAAACCCCCCTAACTAAATTTCAAATTCATAATATAACTTTAAGGTAAATATCAAAACTGGGAAACTTTGAAAGGAATAAATTAAATCATTATCAAATATTAGATTTAGAAAAATTAATTAAAAATAATCTAGAGGCAGCTCCAGTTAAAACCAAAAGCATATTTGCATATCCACGCACTAATTATCATTCCCTGCAGATATTTACCGTACCTATAAAATCTACCACAATATAAGAGTTCAAAGACGAAATTAACAAATAAGAACGATGAAGTCTTAAATCGAAGTCAAACATTAGAAAAATCCAAAACTTTAATTCCTAATAGGTATAGTCAGTTCAAAATGTTCTATTTGAGTTAAGATATATTCAATTAACAGGGGTCTTAAACAAGCCAGGTAAAACGGAAATTAAAATCCCAGCCCGCCCCCCCCCCCGCTCCTGAATCTTACATTATTAAAAAGAAAAAAGAGGTAGAGTGTAAGACGATCTTCAAGAACTTCTTCGAGCCATTTATCTTTTCTAGAAATTAAAATTCATTCTTAAACTAAAACGGAGGATGGGGATGGGGGCGTATTTCGAAAGGTGTTGAATCGACCTAAAAATTTACATTGCACTTCAAAGGGGTTTTCGAAGAGAGTTCGAAACTAACTTTTGTCAAAGGAGAGATTTACATATCTCTTTTTTAAGCACGCTCCGAGTTGAGGAAAGTTTCTTAAACTTAATTTAAGTGTTTAAACCTCAAGTTACGGGTTTTATTTCTGCAATATGGGAGATTTAAATTAACATAGACACCCCCTTGTATTGACTGACAGCTATTTCACTCCCCCAACGTTGCCGGCAGGTGTTTTTCATTGACATTAATGATATCAGCCTGGTCTGGTTGGTTTGAGAGATATAATTCATTAAGTGGAATTGAAATGCTGCCCTAATATTTTTCAAACGTCACTTTTAAAATAATTTTATTTAGTTTATAGGCCTAGGGAATTTCAAATAGTTTAAAGTAGTACCACCATAAGTTCATAAGATATGTTCACCATAAGTTTGTTAATCTCTGGTTACAAAACTGGAGCTTGCCATGAAGT
Source organism: Phalangium opilio (assembly GCF_054372755.1). Classification (NCBI taxonomy): domain Eukaryota; kingdom Metazoa; phylum Arthropoda; class Arachnida; order Opiliones; family Phalangiidae; genus Phalangium; species Phalangium opilio. Next base: position 3,913,208 of record NW_028324168.1, on the reverse strand, counting down.
GAGGGAGGTAGGTCATAGATTCGAGGCAAAGCGACGCTTGGTGAGCTAGGCGCTAGCAAAGGCTTAGTACAGACTAAATAGGTATAGATGGAAGTCCTGCAAAATTAACCGAGTGCAGGAGTTCAATTTTCGCTTGTCGTTCTCGAACTATAGCTCGAGCTGTTAGTAAAGGAAGTGTCATACTTACGGTACATATCTTATAAACTTATGGTCGGCACAGTACTGTAATTATTTAACCTAATTTTGCCATCAAGTTAATTGGGAAAAATTGTCAAGTAATATTCAATAAATTACTTAACAAGAAGAAACCAAACAGAAACAAAGGAAGCGTGTAAAATAATATAATTAACAATAGTAAAGATGTCTAATTAACAAGATTAGAAGTACTTTGAGGTCCTCACTGTCCAGTTGCTCTATAGGGGACGGTCATTCTTACCCCCTCCCCCCACGCCTGTAGTGTACTAATTTAATAAACTTTGATAATTGGGGAAACTCTAGCAAGCGCTTGAGAGCGGTAAAGTTCTTGTTTGTCTTGACATTTTTATAATATCCTATCCTGTTTTGGGAAAACAGAAAACTTGCAACTAACCTCCTTCTCTTGTTACGAAAATGCTAAGCCTAAAATTAGAGATAGTTTAAGCAGACAGCTTTTGGGTCACATCAACATCGCCCTTCGTGAATCTACAGTATAATTAACAATAGAAGCTCCTAACGAAGTATACTGTGTCAAGAATTGGTTGTTATAGTGACAAACATTGTTCCCCCAATATATACTGTAGATTTGCCCTTTCACCCCATACCCTTGAGGAAGGGGGAGGGGTTTAATAGGGTTATAATAAACGACAATGTTTATTATATTATATACATAAAGGCTCGCGTTTCTGATTGGAAAACTTTATTAGTTTTCGAGGTTTGTTTATTTTAGAAATTAATTTAGCGTCTGCTATTATATTTAATTTTTTTTTCTTCTAAATAAACTGTAAGACAAGGCCTGGATATAACAATTTATTGATACATCTTTCGATTATGTAACGTTTTATTCATGTTATTTTAAATTATAGAAAGATTTAAAAGGATTTAAACTTTAAAGAATCTAATGCCCTTTGACCCTAAAGAAGTAGCCTATACTTAACGAATGCCTTTGACAATTTTTAAAAACAACAATAGGTACTATAAGCCTTTTTTAAGTCATATACTTCATAGAATATAGATCATTAACTTCTGCTATATATTTAAAATTCAAAATCAAATTTTTCTATGATACCGATTTTTTTCTTATATACTAATCGAGCCTTATAAATATGAAGGGGATTTTCTAAAGGATTCCCATGGGACCTAATCAGCTGGTATATCGTTACAGCTATGAAAAAAATATATATTTTAGTTTAATTCAAAGTTGTTTCAAACTAAGGATTACTTTTCGTATTTTTTATATAAAAAGTAGACATGTTTACTTATTTAGAATGCAGATAAGCTTCGTATCTAACCAAAATAAACAAGGTATCAGCTTTACATAATAATGTATCAGGTCTTAACAAGGCTATAGGAATTTTCTATCTTGAAATAAAAATTTCGATTAAAATTTATGGTATAGGGATTAGGCTTAACTATAAAATAAAATGCCAGAGGTTCATTACTTTAATATTTTTACTACGGTATATGTCTGTCTATAAATGAAACAAACTGTCACACGTTTTGAAAGAAGTTGATTTTTTTGGGAAGGAAATGTTAAAAGGGTTTCAACGTAACTTTTTTTTTTCAATCAAAGTCAGTTTGATTGACGGATTGGTTAAGTTGTTTGAAGCAACTCTCTTATTTCAGACAGCTCGGTAAAAAAGTTATTGAACATTCGCGTCGTCTGATTTCTGTTATGGTTTCTTTATGCTCCCTTTAAAAAGACTATAGACTTCATCTCAAAATGATAACCTTACGTAAACTAACTACTCGAGACAGGTGTTATCAGTTTATAAATAAGATAAGACTTCTGGTTACTTGATTTTGCGGTACCTAAAAGCTTACTAATTGCAAAACAAATTTGTTTTGCTAGACTTAAGTTTAGTTTGACAAATTCGTGGCAAAACTGAATTTCCGTTACACTGTGTATACTGTGTTTGAATTCCAACTAACTTATACCCTTGACGATAAGAAGTTCTTAACAAAGTCAGCTAGGCTAGAGAACTTTTAAAAATAAATCACACAATGAAGTTTCCATTTTAGTCTAGAGGGGTAAATTCTAAAATTCCCCATTCAAGTTTATCCAAGCGCCATAAAGAAGCGCGGACAAAAGAATCAAAACCAACTGCAACCTCATTTACAATTTAATTTGAAATAGTTTTAATAATGCTGGGGTATAGCCAAGGGTTAAACGTTTTCAAATTAGGCTTAAGGTTTATATTTAAATTCATAGTATTTTCCTACCTTTTAAGTAATTCATTTCCAATTCCAATAAAGATTCGCGCCCCGTTTAGGCCCTAGAAAGTTCACTTTTAATTAGGCTTAGCAAAATTGCATTGTCATCGAACTTCTCGCGCAAGAACTTTTCGCGAAATGATTAAGCCGGACCCGTACATTATTAGGCCAAATTGGCTCAAAATAGACCAAAAACCTATTTTAGCTTGAACTTAATTAAAAAAATGCAATTTTTCGTTGAAAAACGGGTAAATTTTGAAATGAAATCTTGGGTTTAAGATGTCTAGATGTAATTGTTTGAGTCCCAAAAATTGTAAACACTGTAGGTCAACTCAAAATATCAATGCGATGTCACGAACCCAAAAATCTTAACTTCAAATGGTCAAATATGAGCCTAAAATAACCCTTGAAAGGTCACGTTCAAATTAACATTGAGAACCAACAAGGGGTCCTAAACCAACACAATATTCAAACGAACAGAGGTGGAAATTCCCAAACCAATTTGACCTTTACATTACATCATATTTGAAAATGTGTACGCATAAACAAACACACAAACATTACAAAAGGCTATCAAGCACCCAATCCAATTTGTATCATCTTAACTTATGTTCTTGCAACGAGATATCTTTAGCATCATTTTTTCTCAAGCAATGAGAATAGTGCCATGGGATTAGTAACAACGTGGACAATATCACCTGTCAGTTCTATCAAAGTTATAAGGCTATATTGAATCCAATTTTACCCATTCTCAGGTTCAAATGATAGCAAAGGGGTATAAAATAATCTGATCTTTCTCTTGGTATAATAATAATAATCATTTTTTTTGAGGGATAGTGGAAGGTGAGGGGCGAATTCTTGGTAAGAGACAAGCTACAAAGATTCTTATTTCCGGCTCTGGTATCTGTGTATACTTAACCCCGACTTCCGGTTAAATGTGATATTACTTACACAGTTTTAGATTGAGGTAAATGTAGCTATACCGCGACCCAACTGAGAAATGCGTTATGGGTTTCAAAGGGTGCTCAGTATATGGACTCTTATCTAAAAAAAATAAATATCTTTCGGAGGTACAGAAAAATTTTGATTTAAAAGATACTTTGTAGCTACATATGGTACCGAGATTAAGTAACTGAATATGATATTATGTTAAACTTCAATGTTGCAATGATGAGGCGCTGTCAAAGACTAGTACAGACTAAATAGAAAGATGGACTGCAAAACCGAGTGTAAACAATCAATTCTCGCTTGTAGTTCTCGAACTAGCTCGAGCTATAAATCCCTAGCATTAAGAAGTATAGGTAGTGTCAGTCTTACTTATGGAACGTATCTTATAGACTTATGATTCTACTCAGTCCTAAATCGAACCAGAAACCAGAATAGTTCAAAAGAACGTCCTGAAACTGACTTCCGCGTCCTGGTAACCCTAAAACTGATCAATATTAAATAAAGTAAACCCCATGACATTAAAAGAAGGGAGATTTTTGTGGTCAAGTACTTAATAAAGTCTTTGGGGGGGATGTCCTCTGAAAAATGGTACGAGGGACCGAGAAGGATTAAGTCCATCTCGAGAATAATCCAAGATACTGAAAAGAAGCCTCCCCCCCCATAGAAAACATAAACCCACAGTTTCAATCACCTTCTATTTCAGCGTCACCACAGACAATACTGGTGACGCTATACCGTACCATACTACTAACGCAATGATTGTAAATCACTATTTTGTGTCGCTGTATATCCATAGTTGTCTCTCGGACTCGTAAAACTAGAGTAGAAAATAAAAGGTGATGCCTTGAGCATCCTTTTGTGGCTTTCTTGTCACTTCGAATAAAATGCAGCAGTGTCTTCCTTCTTCAAGGCTTAGGGTATAATGGCGAACAGGTTGGCAATAACTTTGTTAATTTACCGCGTTAACCCTTACGAAACTGACACCTATTATATGAACAGAAGCCACGCTATATAGAGCTAGACAGCGTATTTCACAGATATAAAGGGTGTATCAAATACATCGAAACATCGTCACGTTTTTAATATAGTTATGGCAGGAATTTTCCCAGACATCTGTAAACATTGATGTAGTAGTCTATGGACAACCCTTAATTGGTCAGGGGCATATAGAGACAAGAAATTGGCGTTATGACGTCATTAAATTCCCTCTGTTTCTCCCCAGATCTAATAATCTACGTCTGAACGTAGTAACAATTGATTTACGTTCATATTACTGTTTGAATTAGGCTTAACTGTTTTAGGTCTGCCCTTAGGATGATGTCTGTAAAGCTAAACTTGTCACACGCCTGCCTGTTGGTCGTCCTGCTTTGCCACGAAGCGTTCTGTTACCCTAGGGGTTACGGAAGAGGTAGTAGTTTAACCTTGGTTAAGAGGCCATCAGATGTCGCTAGTTCAAGCGGGGCAATTGGATCGCAAGGTATCCCCGAGGACGAATTAGAAATGGCTTTACAAGCTCATCAAAGTGGCGCCTACGAACCCGACTTTCAGGTTTGGCATCTTAAATTTCAAACCTTAATTGTGTTTAATTAGCTGCGATAAAAGGTCAATGTTCCTATTGAATTTATTAGCAGGGCTTGGAATGGAACATGGGTCGCAACATGCCTGACTCTTCCCAATATTTCGGACTTTTGGAAAGATTGGTAAAAAAGAAGGATAATCAAGATCAACCCAAACGAACCGGTGGCAACCGTAAATTTCAAACGCAAGGATGGCGATAAATTAATTCGTTAAACAAATCGAAAATAAAAATAACGCAAAATCGAATAATCATTTTAAAAAGAAATTGGTATTTTTTTGTGGGAAATATATATATATATTGAAAGATCTTTAAGTTTTCAAAGCAGGCCTATATTTAATCATTTATTTTGTAAACAATTATTAATTAGAATAAATCGTTTACCCTTTTTAACATTTAAGGCCTAAAACGTCCTCCTATCAATAAATAAATAATTTATTTATTAATTTATAATTTAAAAAAAAATAAATATATTACGAAAATAATAAATAATAATATAGAAATTTAAATTTTATCAGTGTAATAAATAGAGTGTTATCATAAAATTTAAAATTACAATCTTTTAATATTTAAATTTTAATCAATCAATTAATATATCGCGATATGGTGTGTGAACGAGTCTTCCTTTTGATGATGTAATAGATTTCCGAAAATAAATTGGTTTTGTTACTGGTAGTATAATTTAAGATTGATAATTAATTCACTGATATATTTTTAAGTGTTAATAGACTCTTATTTTAGAATGTTAATTGGCTCGTATATTAGCGTTAATCAACACATTATTTAGAGTGTTAATTAGTTCATATTTTAGAGCGTTAATTGACTCATCTCGTACTCGCGTTCATAAATTGAAAATGCTTTTAAATAATTAGATGTATAACTAACTTCAATCAAATCAAAAGCAACTTAGGTGTAGGCTTAATTAGGAGTAAAGATACTATCATAAGTTAATAAGATATGTTCCATAAGTATGACACTATCTATGCTTCGTAATGGTAGAGACAGCTCGAGCTAGTTCGAGAACGCCAGGCGTAGCTTTAACTCGAATCTATGGCCTACGTTGTCACTTCATTAAGCTCCAGTTTGTAACCAGTGACAAACTTATCTTATAAACTTATGATACTATATTATTCAAATTAGGATAGTCTGATAATTAATTAGGATAGAGTGGGTCCAATTTCTACCTGATCTAATCAATAGAATTTTGCCTTTTGTTCTATTATATAATCGACTGGAAATAATTCGTGACACGTTCAGTCTTAATTAGCTATTCCTTATCGAACTTTAATTACTAATGGTGTTTTCTATTTAAACTATAGAGCGTTTTGAAAGGAGTATATAGAACGGCTTCGAAACATTCAAAAGTAAAAAATGTAAAACGCCTTAAGCCTTAGTTATAAGATAAACTGCAAACTTTGCTAACATACTTTTGAAAGTGAAAGTCTTGAAGAAAAAGAAAGGTTAGGATTGCAAAAACACAGTGACCCGATCCGTATCGAAACTATGTCAATAGAACTAACTAAACAATTAGATCAAAAGTATACCGCATACACATTAAAGTCGTTATCAGATCTTCCCATCAATGGAAGCTAATTACTTGGAATTATTAGTATTAAGGCAGGGTTATTTGAGATGAAGGTGATAAACTATTTTTTCATTGAGGTAAAAATATCGCGGTTAGATTAACATTAACCACGTTTCAAGTTAAACACCTTACTTACTCTGATCATTAAACTTGAATTCCCTAATAAATTTTAATGGGAGGTTGCCTAATTCTGAATTTAAACGCGGCAATTAAATGAGTATCTTCAAGGTCCTAGTACTTAATTATATCAAAAAGCGATATCTAGTTTACAAGGGAGAACGTATAAATTCGCCACATTTCTTGCTTTATCTCCAGTCCAAACGTAGGTCCGGAGTTAATCCCCGCCGCTCTAAATTACAACCAGCATCTCATTGGTTCTTGAAAACTCACGTCATCGCGATGCGAATGACGAAAATTAAGTATTTTCCGACTGAGGAGAGGCGAAATAGCCCGGCGGTCTCCTTTTTCGTCCCCCCTTGTATTTTGAATTGGGGACTGGGACTATGGCGCGCGAATACTTAGGCATCTTATTCCTTCTCCCTAGTAAACTAGACATCGCTTCTTGATTATATACTTGAAAACGAAAAAAATATAAACCAAATTCGAATTTATTACCAAAATGTTTGAAACATTTTGATTTTTAACTTTATTCGAGATATTTTCTGTAACATTTATTTTTTAACAAGAGAACGACTATGAGTAATCTAGTGGAACGTGCATGCATTTTGAATACTGAATTATTACTTAAACAATTTTATAGACCGCGTTGGTTTAGTAAATAGTTTACTTGGAGTCGCTTTCAACATTGGCGATAATCTCAGCCAAGGCTGGTAAGATACTTTGTATCTTTCTGGTATCGGCTGGTAAAGCCTTGGGAACTCTTTGGGAACATCTGGCTGGATCGGCCAAGTATGGAAGACATCTGTCAACCAGGAAAAGGCCAAAGCCTTGGATAATGGAACGAATGGATCGACCGGCTGGTTTGCCACATTTGGCCTTAACCTCTTCGTTGTAACAACGGTCGTATTGAGTAAAAGCGCTGGATTGACAAAGAAACATTTATGGCCATCACGATGAGGACACTTATTGTTTCTTAACCGAATTCAAAGTTGCGACAACGAAACTGTTTAGTCTAATTCAAGCTTGTAGCATCGCAACTTTTAAGCTTAATTCAAACTTGCGGCAACAAAACTGTTAAGCCTAAATCAAATTATTGCCAAAGAAACTTCTAGCCCTAATTCAAACTATTGCCAAGGAAACTCCTAACACTAATTTAAAATTTCTAAGTCTTGTCTAAATTCATTTCTCGCATGCAAATAATCAAGAACTGAAATATTACCAGCAAGCGGCTGGCAATTGCTCCTCTTTGGTTTCCAAAACGGCGCCTTCAACTTTGTTGAAGAAATCCTTGGTACAACTGAACCCGGACAACTTTTCCTTAACGCATGGAGTGTGAACCAACAATTCTTCAAGTAGGGAAATTAACACACAAATACTTAGAACACGACACTTAAAACTAATGGCAAAAAGTGTATACTTTTTCCTAATTCAGAACCGCCTGGTTTGCATACGTCATCGATACTGTAACCAACAGCTTGAATGTAACCCTTGGCCGTTGCTTCGGGAATCAAAGCTGGACAAGCGGCAAGTTTGTCCTTGACGCATTGAAGACCTGACATCAAACCACTGTAGTGGATACATGATATTGAAAATCAGTTTAAAACTCATTTTCAACCGATAAATCTCCGAAAAAAAATTTATCTTACTCGCAATAAGTGTTTAATTCGGCTTCGTTGACTGGAATTTTAGCTGGATCCATCAAAGGATCGTATAGTTTAACTCCGCATTCATCGACTTGCAACGGACTGCAAGGATCATCTTGAGCGTTAACTCCCAAAACTGAATTTTACAATTTATTTAATATTAATTATTAGTTTCTAAGCGATTAAAGTTAATTAATTCTTAGATGAAAGTCAAGTAAAACTAGGGGATAAATAGTGCAATCAGAGCTATAAACTGAGACAAACTAGGTCAATATCGGACCAGAAAAAGAAAGTTACAAATCCACGAAATATTTTTGGGGTTTTTTTTTTTTTAATTTCGCTATGACATCATGGTGGTGGTCATAGTACGTTATTACGATATATTGATGTAAAAAGGCTCCCTAAGTAGAGCTTACTTATTCTTAGCCATAAAATAAGGCAAAGTAGAACAAAATCTGACTGCAAATAACAAAATTATAAATACATCAAATGCTTTGTCGTACATCTATTTTAAAAACAGTCATAACTTTCGTATAAATTGTTCGATTTTGACGAATTTTGCTTTATTGTAGCACGATAATGGCTACAAAATTAGACTAAATAAGTCCAAATAGAACTAAATATATTAAAATTATAACTAAAATTATAATTAAGTAATATTTCTTAATTACATCCAATTTAAAAACCGTCATAACTATAATATAAATTGACAGATTTTGATGAATTTTACTTCATTTCAAAGAGCGTGATAATGGCTACAAAATGAGACAAAATAAGTCCAAATCAATGGAAATTATAAATATAATTAAAATTAAGCAACCCCAATATTTCTTAACATCTCTAACTTAATTTCTTGAGCTATTCGAATCCGATTTGTTCAAGTTCTAATTCTAATTAATCCGCAGTCTATTTTAAACTTTCACTAACGTTCTTTCGTAGACTTTCAGTAAAAACCATCTTACCCAAAAGAGCTGCTAATATGACTGTGTATCCCATCATGTCTAGTTATGACTTTGAATTTCAGTTCGCAAGCGTCACCCCTTTTATATAATTCCCGGAGGTACAGACCCTTGACAATCAAATTATAATCACAACACTCCACCAATGAATTCTAAATTTATAAATTAAACTTAACTATCGCCGTCAACTGACGATCCAATCAAAAGGTAGGAGAGGTACCTCTTGAGGCCGGGGCACCTCTCGCTTGAGCCTCCCGCCTAAACAGGACTATCACGTTGTGTAAATCTTAAAGGGCTAGTCTCACACGAATCTAATTTATTTCGAGAGCACAAAATGTATGATTAGCTACTCTTGCCTCTTAGCATTAGCAGGTTGTAGTTAATGAGTTAGTTAGAATATTAATTATAATTATAAACGTATTAATTATTTTTGTCTTACACCTTACCCTATAAACAAATGAGGTTGGTTGCAATAATAATTCACTGACGTCACGTGTCGTAGCTCCTCCCCATCAATTTGATTAATTGTCTTTGAATGACAACGAGGAAAACAAACTAAAATAACAATGCTAATCTTATTTTAACTTATTTTCATAATTTGCCTTGAATTTGCATTTCGTAATGTATGTACTTTTATAAACATTAATTGATATCACCAAAACCTAATGTAAATTTACATCACGTATGGTATCTATTAGTCACAAGGCTAGCAACTAGGTACAGAAAAAATTGTCAAGAAATTTCAATAAAATAAATGGTCACGTGCTTCAGTACGTTTGATAAATTTTAATTACGTTTTAATAACTGGTTATTTTAAGTAGTTAAGGAAATATCGTTGCTGCATTGATTTTTAATTAGAGCTCTCTCTATTTCACAGTTGTTAAACGTTGCAAGAACCCATATTAGATACGAGAACATATCAATAGTCATCTTAATACGTTACCATGAGCGTGAACATTAGTATTGGGTCTCTAACAACTAAAGGCCCTTGCAGACGATAGAACATTTCACCCAAAAAGTTGAATCAGTAAAAATTGTTTAGTAATAAATTTTCAACCTTGTCCAACGACCAAACAAAGTGTACTCAACTCAAGTTGACTCATTTAAATGAGTAAAAAATTTGTATCGTGTGAAAATGCCTTAACTTTAACTTGAAAACGATGTCCCTTGTTAGAAAAAATGTCATAGAGTATTCAGTAAGTGTCGTGACACTTTCCTTTTAGCAACAAGGCAATTACATAACAACGATATAGCGTTTGGGATTTGAAATTCTTACATAAAACCTGATTGGTTATAAATTAAACGTTTCAAGGTTAATCAACCTTTAGTTCAGTAACTTTCACCTTGAAAAATAGAAATCAAAAGTTGAATAGATACGTTTTTGAGGCTCCCCTTAACTTTTTCTTTTGAAGAGGATAAAATCAAAGTTTTTAATTTTTTTTTATATAATCATTTTTTTCTTCTTCTGGGAACGGATTATTATAAAAAGATTTCTACGTGAAATTGCGTGTCAAAAGGCTTGTTCTAAAAACCTGTATTATTCAAGGTTGAACCGTATTTAACGTCAGGAATATTTGGCAATATGTAATTAACAATTTTTTTTAATGTTCCTTACTTAATTGGTATAAACTAGAAGTTCATTAAATATTTTTAGACAAATTCTTCCTCGTTCGGCGCTGTCTGACAAAGAATAGCCCGTCTGATTTCGAAGAGGTGAATCGCCTGATCTTATGTACCGCGATTTAAAATAATATTCAGATTTTTTTTATTTACTTATAAATTGCATAACACGATCTATTTTCTACGATTAATTATTAAACTGACGTACTTTGATTTCTAATGACGTCATTGAATTCCAACGTGACTTTTAATGAAGTCTTCAAAATCTAATTTTTAATTATTTAATCTGAATTTAGGTGAATTCAATTGGGTTCTAAACGATGTGAAACTAATTTAAATAATACCATCAGGTGTTACGTGAATTCAAACTAATTCAAGAAATATAACGTGAAATTTCACCGTGAATTCAAACTAGTTCAAGAAATATAACGTGAAATTTCACCGTGAATTCAAACTGATTTAAGAAATATCACGTGCAATTTCACCGCGAATTCAAACTGATTTAAGAAATACCACGTGTAATTTCACGCGAACTTAAGCTTAATTAAGTAACTTCACGTGTAATTTCACGCGAACTTAAGCTTAATTAAGTAACTTCACGTGTAATTGCACGCAAACTAGAACTAATTCAAGTATAATTCCATGCAAATTAAAACGTGGAGTTTCAGGTGAATTCAAACAACTTCACGGTGAATTCGAAATTTCACATAAATTCAACTGAAATCAACAGTTTCTTAACTAATTCAAAAACTATTCAAGGCACACCGTTGACTATATCAACTATAGGTTTTCTTCGCATGACGTAACACCTGTTAGAGATAGTTTACATTTAATAGTTTAAAAAAAAATTCCCCGAAATATTAAACCATGAAAAATATCATTAACTAGCGGCCTTAACTATTTTTTAAGGAATAAACAGTCTCAAAACAATGATATCTTTTAAACGTATTCCTGCCTAAATAAACATAAGTTTGTTTTCTAGCGTTGAAAAATCCTTTATCTATTAAAATACGTATGATATCACGGTTTTTAAACAATGAGAATCCCACACTTAAAAACTTCCTTGTAGTTATTTACTTAATGGGCGTCCAAAACATTTTAAAGACATTAGTATACTTAATGAGGTCCTTATCTATTCGCGATATCAAAATTATTTCCTTCAAAAAATTTTCCTTTTCCTGCCAAAGTATTTTTATCAAAACTTTGGTTCTTTTTTCAATTTTTTGTTTTTATACTTGAATTATGTTTGTTTTTAGTTCAAGATCATTATATATAAGACTAACTGTTACCAAGGTCAAAATAACATACATTTATGGGTATTGAAGCCACCACGTACCTGATTGTTTAGATCCCAAGGGACGTCAAGGCCAAAAAACATCTATTCATATATTCAAGTCATGAATTCAATAAAAGAATCGAAAGTTCTAAGAAATATTGTTAATCTTGAACTGGTTTTGATATAAAATTTTAAACATAACTGTGGATCTCTAAAAACATTTCGCTTTATTTGTTCCAAAGACCAAATCTCTAAGAGTAATTTAATTTACAAAAATATTCAGAAAAAAAAATGGCGGGAAACGTTATCGATTTGGCGGGAAATTTAAATATAGTGGTCTTCACCAACTTGTTTAAAAATCCTGGATTCCCGGGGATCTCGGAACTTACGTAATCCTACGTCACGAACAGGAACCGGAACACGTGTTGTAAATAATAAAAAATACTACGTCGTCGTCGTAAAAAAGGTACCGTACGTTTTTTTAGTTTTAATCGGGATTAGTAATTTAATTTAAATATAATTGGATGAAAATTAGAATGCTAAATTATTAAATAATATCGAAAAAATGTATGTTTGAAGTTTTGGCGCCAGAATTTGATAATTTCGCTTATTAAAGCCATGTTTATCTTACCACGAATGATATTATTATAATTACAGAGATATTATAGTTAATTAAAGACGAGTTTTGAACTTGTAATTAAAAATGACGTGCCCAGACAGTGACACGAAAAGTATAAAATTACCCCAACAAGATGACGTTTTTCGTAATCTTCAAAATGCCAAAAGATTTGCAATTGATATTGGAGGTTCGTTAACGAAGATAGCTTATTACTCTACTATTTCTTATAAAAGGGCACTGTATTCCTTTGATGAAAAGAAGAATGAAGTGGTAAGTAAATAAAATTATGTTTTATAACGAAGATAATTCAGATTAAACTCGAAAATATCTGTAGAGTAAATCTCCAAATGAAATAATATCAGAAACTGAAGTTGAAGGGGCAAGATTGCATTTTATAAAATGTGAGACAAAGCATATAGAAACCTGCTTGGGTTTCATAAAGATGAATTTGGTTGGGTCAAGAGATTTTATGAAAGGAAAAAGTATTAAAGCTACTGGAGGTGGTGCTTATAAATATGCTGATTTGTTGTCAAATACTTTAGGAGTTACGTAAGTTTCAAGTTAAATTATTAAAAATATAAAAGTTATAATGCTTCAAAAATGCCTAGAGAAAAGTTATAATGCTTCAAAAAAGCCTAGAGAAAAGTTATAATGCTTCAAAAATGTCTAGACAAAAGTTATTTTGCCTCAAAAATGTCAATACAAAAGTTATTTTGCCTCAAAAATGCCTAGACAAAAGTTATTTTGCCTCAAAAATGCCTAGACAAAAGTTATTTTGCTTCAAAAATTCTAATTCAAAAGTTATTTTGCTTCAAAAATGCCTAGAGAAAAGTTATAATGCTTCAAAAATGCCTAGAGAAAAGTTATTTTGCTTCAAAAATTCCAATTCAAAAGTTATTTTGCTTCAAAAATTCCAATTCAAAAGTTATTTTGCCTCAAAAATTCCAATTCAAAAGTTATTTTGCTTCAAAAATTCCAATTCAAAAGTTATTTTGCTTCAAAAATTCCAATTCAAAAGTTATTTTGCTTCAAAAATTCCAATTCAAAAGTTATTTTGCTTCAAAAATTCCAATTCAAAAGTTATTTTGCTTCAAAAATTCCAATTCAAAAGTTATAATGCTTCAAAAATTCCAATTCAAAAGTTATTTTGCTTCAAAAATTCAAATATAAAGCAAATAAAGCTTCAAAAATTCCTATATAGAACAAATAAAGCTTCAAAAATGCCAATATAAAAGTTATTTTGCTTCAAAAACGCCAATATAAAAGTTATTTTGCTTCAAAAACGCCAAAATAAAAGTTATTTTACTTCAAAAATTCCTATATTAAAGTTATAATGCCTCAAAAATTCCTATATGGAACAAATAAAGCTTCAAAAATTAAATTATAGAAGCAATAATGCTTCAAAAACGCAAATATATTGTAACAATTAATTAGTTCATAAAGATAATTAATTACTAAAATTAAACTATATTTCAAATAGCATTGATAAAGAGGATGAAATGGAATGCCTTATTAAAGGCTGCAACTTTCTTTTAAAAAACATTCCCAACGAAGTTTTTGAATACCGGCGTCACTCCACACCAGAGTACAAATTTCACCCCACCGAACCCAATGTCTTCCCATACTTATTAGTTAATATTGGTTCCGGAGTTAGCATCATGAAAGTAGAATCAGAATCAAAATACGAACGTATCGGTGGATCCGCCATGGGAGGAGGTTCCTTTTGGGGTTTAGGCTCCTTGCTAACTAATGCCAAAGTACAATTAATTGTCACAATTTACGCGTTAAATATGTGTAATAAATCTTATGGTTTGTATAATATTTTCGGGGAGCAGGGTTTTGACGAGCTCTTAGCAATGGCTGAGCAAGGAGATCATCGGAACATTGATATGTTAGTGAAAGATATTTATGGAGGAGATTATCCAGGAATGGAATTACCGGGTGATTTGTTAGCTTGCAGTTTTGGGAAGGCTATACATTCGTCCAAAGATAATAATTTTAATGCTAGTATGTATGGTTTAGAAATATTTATTTTTTTTTTTTCAAGGAATTTTCCATAAGAATTTTTTTTGTGACGTCACGTGCCATCAGGGCCCATGTTAAACTTCATAGGCTTAGCTTTGGCAGTGGGCGACCATGTTTGTTTGGTAGCTTTGGTTCTATGGGGAAATAACATGGGTGACGTCACACTATTCTTTGAAACAATTTCAAGGAATTTTCCATAAATTTCCTGAAACATTCAAACAATTTAAAGAATATTTCTATAAATTCTTTGAAACATTCAAACCATTTGAAACAATTTTCCATGAATTCCTTGAAACATTCAAACATTTTCAAGGAATTTTCCATAAATTCTTTGAAACAGCTTCAAAGAATTTCCCATAAATTCTTTGAAACAACTTCAAAGAATTTTCCATGAATTCTTTGAAACAGCTTCGAAGAATTTTCCATGAATTCTTTGAAACAACTCCAAAGAATTTTCCATAAATTTCTTGAAACATTGAAACAACTCCAAAGAATTTTCCATAAATTCCTTGAAACATTGAAACAACTCCAAAGAATTTTCCATAAATTCTTTGAAACATTGAAACAACTCCAAAGAATTTTCCATAAATTCTTTGAAACATTGAAACAACTCCAAAGAATTTTCCATAAATTCCTTGAAACATTGAAACCATTTCAAAGAATTTTCCATAAATTCCTTGAAACATTGAAACCATTTCAAAGAATTTTCCATAAATTCCTTGAAACATTGAAACCATTTCAAAGAATTTTCCATAAATTCCTTGAAACATTTAAACCATTTCAAAGAAATTTCCATAAATTCCTTGAAACATTGAAACAACTTCAAAGAAATTTCCATCAATTCCTTGAAACATTGAAACAATTTCAAAGAATTCTCCATAAATTCCTTGAAACATTGAAACAATTTCAAAGAAAATTCCTTGAAACATTGAAACACCTTCAGTAATTCCCGTTAATTTGAATCAAATCATTAAAATTTCAGAAGAATTTCAAAGTTCTGACGTCGCTAGAAGTTTATTATTTATGATTAGCAATGACATTGGTCAAATTGCGTCATTGTACGCCATGATGCATGGTTTAACACGCATCTATTTTGGCGGTTACTTTTTAAGGGGTCATCATTTAAGTATGCATACAATATCATTCGCTATAAATTATTGGAGCAAGGTACTAAAAAACGAAACCATAAAAACGTACCTTACAATTAAAAAAAAATTATCAAACTAATTAAATAATTGATTAAAAAGGGTAAAGTTCACGCCTTATTTTTACGTCATGAAGGATATTTGGGGGCAATTGGCGCCTTTTTAAAAGGAGCTGAAGAATATGGTATAAATATTAATATTAATATTAATATTAATAAAAAAATGTGCAAAGTCACGGGGGGGGGGGAGATGACTGATAACTTATCATCAATCATATCATATGTTGCAGATACAGAAAAATATTCTTGGGGTGAAAATTATGCCGGGAGTTCAGGATTAAGTAGCCCAATTCCCGCTCAATTTAACTCCCAAAATCCATTGGTAAGATTATTTTATATTATACTCAAAACTAACGAAATTAATTTAATTTTAATTATAGGATCTTGAAAAATAATTATTTAATTAATTAGTCCCTAGTCATTTAATTATTATAATTAATATATATTTTTATATTCTTATATACTGGTTAAACAAATTAATTAATTTGTTTTTGTTATTAATTATGAAAATAAAATTATTTTATATATTGTTTAATTTCTTTTTTAAATTAATTAATAATTTTTATAATTTTCTTTATTAATATTTATAGATTGATCAATTAGAAATGGACAGATTTGATTGGCAATTAGTTTATTGCCCTCTTTTGAAAAACGCAGCTGATTATGTTGCCGATTCGGTGGATTTAACGTTAGATTCTGAAGCCAGAGAATATTGGTTGCATTGTTTCGAAGGTGCAATTGATAAGGTAATTAATTTTCATTTCAATTATTTAATCTAATTAATTAATTATGGTTTATTAAGTTTGTTGAGAGGGCTGTTACAAGTCAACCCGATAAAAATGATGCTAAAGAAAGAGGGGAATCGTTTAAAGAGAAATATATTGAAAGATTACGTCATTTGAAACAACATCCATTGTAAGTATTAGATATTGTTATAATATACCAACAAAATGGCGGCGTATTAGAAAATAGTCGCCATTTTGGCGGTATAAATTAAAATGGTCGCCATTTGGTGGTATAAAATAAAATGGTCGCCATTTTGGCGGTATAAAATAAAAAATGGTCGCCATTTTGGCGGTATAAAATAAAAATGGTCGCCATTTTGGCGGTATAAAATAAAAATGGTCGCCATTTTGGCGGTATAAAATAAAAAATGGTCGCCATTTTGGCGCGGTATAAAATAAAATGGTCGCCATTTTGGCGGTATAAAATAAAATGGTCGCCATTTTGGCGGTATAAAATAAAATGGTCGCCATTTTGGCGGTATAAAATAAAATGGTCACCATTTTGGCGGTATAAAATAAAATGGTCGCCATTTTGGCGGTATAAAATAAAACGGTCGCCATTTTGGCGGTATAAAAGAAAATGGTCGCCATTTTGGCGGTATAAAAGAAAATGGTCGCCATTTTGGCGGTATAATTGTATTTTTCGGCTTCTAAACTTAACTAAAAACAATCAATTATTATTAAATACTGAAAAAAACTAATATTTAGTTAATTAAATTTAACTATAATTAATATTTAATTATTACCCGATTAAATAATTCTAAATACAGTGCATATGGTTCACTGACAGTTCGATCCTTATTGGATATGAGAGAGCATTATTTTAATGAATACAAATTTCCTGATCCATATTTGGAGGTAGAATTATTATTATTATTATTATTATTTAAGTATTTATTAATTAATTAATTTAATTATCAAATAAATAAATTAATTAATAGCAAAAGAAAATGGAAAATGAATTTGCTTTAAAGCAATTAAGTGATCGTTTAGAGGAATTAGATAAATTAAATTGGGAAGAAAAGCAATTAAACCTAGTTGAGGGACTCGTAGCCGGAAATGTATTCGATTGGGGAGCAAAAGAAGTCGCTTTACTTATGGAAAAAGGCGATTTTGGGTTTGCAAGTGCAAAGAAAAATCTAGAAGGTAATTAATTTATATTTAAACTTAAATTAGCGTAATTTAATTTAATTTAATTACTTAATTTTTATAATAACATTATTAGCAAGGCCATGGTTAATTGATTGTTTCGATCAATGGCTACAAAGATTAAAAGGGCCGCCTCATACTTGCGCCGCCATATTTGTTGATAATAGTGGAATGGATGTGATTTTGGGTGTCTTGCCATTTGCCAGGGAATTATTATTAAGAGGAACTAAGGTATGAAATTAATTAAATTGATTTAAATTAATATTTAACTTAAATTTTATTAATTATAGGTGATATTATGCGCTAACTCAAAACCAGCATTAAACGACGTCACTTTCCAAGAACTTTTAGTAATTATGAAGAAAGTTGGGAAGATAAATGCGGATTTAAAACTCGCCTTTCAAGAAGGGAGGTTATTGGTTATGGATTCGGGTCAAAGTTCACCGTGTTTAGATTTAAGGTAATGTAAATTAATTATAATTGTGTTTTGAAAATAATTATTTAATTATTTATCTTTATTTAATTATTTATCTTTATTTAATTATTTATCTTTATTTAATTATTTATCTTTATTTAATTATTTTTTCTTTATTTAATTATTTTTTCTTTATTTAATTATTTTTTCTTTATTTAATTATTTTTTCTTTATTTAATTATTTTTTCTTTATTTAATTATTTTTTCTTTATTTAATTATTTTTTCTTTATTTAATTATTTTTTCTTTATTTAATTATTTTTTCTTTATTTAATTATTTTTTCTTTATTTAATTATTTTTTCTTTATTTAATTATTTTTTCTTTATTTAATTATTTTTTCTTTATTTAATTATTTTTTCTTTATTTAATTATTTTTTCTTTATTTAATTATTTTTTCTTTATTTAATTATTTTTTCTTTATTTAATTATTTTTTCTTTATTTAATTATTTTTTCTTTATTTAATTATTTTTTCTTTATTTAATTATTTTTTCTTTATTTAATTATTTTTTCTTTATTTAATTATTTTTTCTTTATTTAATTATTTTTTCTTTATTTAATTATTTTTTCTTTATTTAATTATTTTTTCTTTATTTATTTTAATTATCTTAAAGTCGATTAAATGTGGAAGTCGCAAATGCTATGCAATGTCATAAAACTGATCTGATAATCTTGGAAGGAATGGGTCGAGCCATTCATACAAATCTCAATGCTACTTTTCATTGTGATTCTATAAAAGCGGCAGTTTTGAAAAATCTATGGTTATCTCAAAGGCTAGGAGGTAAAATGTTCTCCGTTATATTTAAGTTTGAAGAGGCTACTTCTTAGCATTTGTTAGATTATATTTGGTCAAATTGATTTGAGTTTGTATTAAATTTATTCTTGAATATAAAAAGAAGAAATTATGGAAATAAAAATGTAAATATGTTTAGAGATTCACTAATAAAAACTATTTGCGATTAAAAAAATTGTGTTTTCTATTATAAAATACCATGAAAATACTCTATAAACTTCTTAGAAACTTTCGAGATAAAAATTCAAAAGAAATCCCGCCAATTTTTAACCCTGAGCGAGTCAAGAAACTCAAATTGTGCGCGCATTTTATTATATAAGTACTTTAACCAATCATAGAACGCCTTTGGTTACATTTCCCATTGAGTTGAGAATATTACCACTAGAGTGGCCTTTCACCCGCTAGGAAGACCCAATTAACTATATCATGCGCTTGTGGCGCCATCGCTGTGTAACCAAAGAAACTAAAGGAATTGGCGGGAAATTTGACAGGATATAAGACCCAATTAGCTATATCATGCGCTTGTGGCGCCATCTCGGTGCAACCAAAGGAACTAAAAGAAAAGGCGGGAAATTTGACAGGATAAACTATATCATGCGCTTGTGGCGCCATCCCGGTGCAACCAAGGGAACTAAAAGAAAAGGCGGGAAATCATAGCTTTAGTTACATTTCCAGTTTCCCGCGCGAATTCAAATATACAAAATCACGCGCGTTGTTTTTTTTTCTTTTCCTTCTTGTCTTAAGCCTAATTTTATTTCAAACTTTCAAATTCCGTTACGAAAACAAATCCTTCATTTTATAAAAACAAACAAAGCTAAAACCTAACTAACTAATTTGTGTAAGTAAGTATGATGCAATTGGTTTTGAAAATTTCATGGAAACATTTTTGACGCAATTTTACATTTCTTACGCTTTCAAAATTTCTTAAACATTAGGTTTACTACGAAACGATCTCCTAAAGTATCCAAAAATACCTCGGGCCTGCCAAAAAAAAGGAAAGACCCAGAGAAAAGTTTGGCGAACCCAACCATTACCAGCAGGCACCAGGCAGCAGTAAGCAAAACGATGGGTTAAGTTTGCAATTTCGATATGACGCAACCCTTCGGTTACGAGACTTAAGCAGTAGATGTCGCGTCCTCGAGAGGAACACGTGCGCCCTTAGCAACCAATCACATCAAAACGTATCTCCCTCCAAGCCATGCCGCTAAGACTGCAGAGATGATTCTAGGCTCAAACTGAAGGATTTTAGGTGGTGGGATAAACTAAGCCCCGGCGTTGAGGGCTTCCCCGTCTACGTTTAAAAATCATTTTTCCACTCTTTCAGATCTTTGTCGCTCGGTTTTAAAATTAGTAACGCGAGCTAAATTAACCCTAAAATTAAAAATTAAATTATTTCCAGAAAACGCGTTGTTTTTTCAACAACAAGGCGTTAAATCAATTCAAGGTCAGTTTTAATATGAATTTGTATTATTTTAAAAACGTAATTTAAGTATGGGTTAATTTCGTATATATACTATTTGAAAGAAACGGATATGTCTGCATGCACTCCATTGAATTTTTTTTATATAACCTCAACACAACTACACTCTCGCGTTTAATCTCAATTATATTTCATTGAAAAAGGTAGTCAAGGTTCTGCTTTTATATATTAATTTAAAACATATATAATACATAAGATATAATATATAACGCTGTATATGGCCTTATAAAAATATCTTATATAGACGCTTAAATATTACTTATAACATATTAGTTATAAAAATATAATATTAATCTATAACGGAAATGATAATATAATTATTTTTCTTGTTTTTAAATCATCAAATACTTTATCAAATTTAACCCGTTATATACTGAGTATTTTTTTTCTCACATGTTAATCACGATATGCTGGTTGGTATAAGATGTCTCGCAGGCATAAAGCCAGATTTTTTAACCGCGACCTCATGGTGCTGTTAAGATTTTAAACGGAAATTCTTCTACAGACAGATAACCTCCTTTTCAGTTTAAAATATTTAAATAATTTTTTTTCTCTCTCTAGTGCATAAGGGGTTAAATAAAACCAGATTTATTAATTAGTTGCTATACTATAGGGTTGCAACACACGATTGGTTTTTTTTCAATTCAAAATTCCTTAACTTTTCCAGGTCATTATCCCCGACTAGATTTAATTTCACTTTCATTTGTAGAAAAGTCAGAATGTTTAATGTTTGTTTTTAAAAATGACAAGTATTATCAACTTATATTAGTTCATCTGAAATCCCCTGACTTTTTTTGACAGTTTAAAAATCTCCCGACTTTTTTGACAATTTATATTAAAATTACTATACAGGAAAATATATGCTCTGCAAATGTACAGGCTCACAATTATTAAAAAGCCATCCATATACCTGCAGCACGCGTAGCATACAGCTGGTAAAAAGGCGAAGGAACTGAATTTACTGCGGGAAAGCCCCTAATCCAGGGAAAGTGGGAGATAGGCTCGAGCTAAAACTGAGTCAAGTTCAAGCAGAACCAACAGAGCAAGCGTCTAGGAGAGAGTACGGGTTTCTATACCGCATAGCTAGAACTATAGAAGCGTATGTAGTGCAGTCTAGGAGGAGAGATTGATGGAGTGGTAATCACTATACCTATAACCATAGTTTATAAGTGATATGTTCCATAAGTATGACACTAGACTTCGTAATGTTAGAGACTTACAACTCGAGCTAGATCGAGAACGACAAGCGAGAATTGATTATCTACACTCGGTATATCTTATCTTCCTATTTAGTCACTATTAAGCCTTTGATAGCACCTCACCTGGTGTCGCTTTACGAGAATCTATGACCTAGGTTGTCACTTCATGACAAGGTCTCACTAACCAATGACAAACTTATGGAAGATACCTTACGATCTTATGCTATAACGTAGAAGGCAGTAACCCCATCACCCCCATGTACGGCAACGAAGCCTTCCCAGCATGCTCAGCGTTTCGGTAGTAGGGTCGTACGGTACGGAGACGTATTGAATGCCATTTATGTCTTAGAAATAGAACCTAGTTCTCTTACAAATACAATAACGCTACTCGGCAGCACTTAATCGCCCACCATGGGTAGGGGCGTGCGCAAGGTACACTGGGAAACTTTCATTGATTGCCACACCACTCGCAATCACCACTCCACCTTACTCTTTTCTCCATGCTTGACTTGAAACCCAATTTTCTCAGCGACAAAAGGGATCTTCTATTCAGGTTTCGGGGTCTTTAAAAAAGGTCAATCAGTAAGGATTAAAAGGTCATTTGTTCTTGAGTCCCGTGACCTGGATGGTAAAACCGTTAAGTACTCGAAGCTGTCTTGTTCTAAAAATAAATATATTAATAACGGGTTTCAAGGGTAAAAAGACGTGATTTATTGATTTCATATTGTTTGTTGACTCTCTTGTCAAGCGGTTGACAACAATGTAATGAAATTTTTGTTAAGGCTAGTACCGTGATAACTTTATTGGCTTCTTTTTATATTGTATATATAGTGTTTAAATGTTTGCGTTGGTTTTTAGGTCGGATATTAAGTTATAGATAAGATTTAATAATATACTAGCGAAAAATATATATTTAAAAATTAGGCCAAGTTATCGGTTATAATATAATATCAGGGTCTTTAAATATAATTTTTTCTCGCTAGCGTACCTTTATGGAATATTAATTAGGGTGTCATTATATTTATTTAATACCTGTTGCTACCCAAATTATTTCTTATCTTTAATTACTTTAATTAATTTAATAACTAAGGATAAGGGTGTAACGTTTTTAACTTTGTACGATATACAGGGTGTTTCTGATAAGTCTGCATCCATAAATTAAGGGTTATGTTAATTCTTTTTGGGAAATCAATTTTGAGTCGAAAATGTTCTATACTTCTATCGCCATTTTGATTACCCTAAGGGTTAGCTACTGTTATTCGAGTTAGGATTTTAAGAGTGTTTTAGGGATGGCCCCTTAATTAAATATTAGAAATCATTGTCTTAATCAGTTTCTTAATTAAATTTAAGGGGTCATACGTAAACTTGATTTTGCGCGGTTATTTTACTTCAAAGTAATGGACTTCGCTCGTTTAATATCGATTTAGCTATATACAGAAGTCGGGTTGACTCATAATCAGGGTGAAAAATTCGAGAAGTCGTCTCGAAGTCGCTTAACAACGTTTCACAGGAATTTCCGATTCCGTGGAAAAAAAAACACTAACAATTTCGCTTGAAGATTATTATATAATAAAACCCTAGTCATTGACACACGTTTTCCGATTAAATAAATTAAGTTTCTTTTGGAAGTAAACAACTACCTAAGCCTAACTTTTTTTGTTTTTTAAATTTGATACCCGCGTTGAGATTAATACAAATCGACAAATCGTTAAGCCTAATTCTTGAAATTTGATAACCAATTTCTTAAGAAGGAATTTGAAATAATTGCGAAGATTAAATATTGAAACTGGGCCTAATTATTATCTCTACTATGTTTTCTATATGACATAATTAGATCTTTAATGCTAGGCCTTATTACGGACACTGGACAGTGTTTTTCTTGGACTTAAATGGGATCTAATGCTAAGCCTAATCATTGAAACTGGGCCTAATTTTTTGTTTCTACAATATTGTCTTATGACTTAATTAGATCTGTAATCCCAAGCCTAATTTCTGACTGACATGGGACAATATTTTCTTTTGACATAAATAGCATCTAATGCTAAGCCTAATTATTGAAACTCGAGGTTCTAAGCCTAGTTATAAGAAACTAGAAGAAATGTCAAATTATATTTCCGATTTCTCACTATATATCTTTGGAATTTAAAAATGGGTCACAAAAATACTAGACATAGCAAACGTAGCGCTTTCGTGAAGCAAGTCTGTTAGTCTCTTTTTTCCTATGATTTGGAACGAGGTTTTAGGCTTAGAAAAGGGGATTGGAAGAGGCTGAGAGAGCGTGCCAGAAAAGACTGTAGTATATAATTCTTAAAACACCCCCACCCTACTTCAGATAGTAGAAGAACCCAGGTGGTACTGTCACCGTCGAGTAATCATCCTCAAAATAACTCCGTGACGTCATAGAGGAGTATCATCTTATAGGAAGGGAGGGGTTAAAGAAACGTGTTAGGAAAAATTACAACTCCGTAAAAAATTAGAAATGGTAGGACTAAGGTAGAGTCATACTTATGGAACATATCTTATAAACTTATGGTGAAACTTAAACGCTACGTAAGCCGAAATCTAAACAAAAGCTAATTTTTCATTCATAAAAACAGCGTAAAATTAATTATAGCTCAAGCTAAAACAATGATATTTGCATAGATTAAACAAAAGAGTTGTGCGTAGCTAAAAATACACCTAGGTAAGCTTTTCGCTGAAAACATTCTTTCAGACGTGAAAAAACAAACTGCATATTTTCCCAGTTTAACCCTTTATCTTTCAAGGGTAAATTAATAAATATTTTAACGGATTTTTAACTGGAAACAAGATAACATACAACGCGGAACTAGGTATTTACTATGTTACAAGAGAAATTATTAATTCCAAGGTCATCACCACCAAATTACAAATTTCTTCAAAGTTAAAAACACAGAAAAAAAATTACGTTAAACTAGGTCTAGATTTCTTTAAAAATATATTACTAAAGTTAAAAACACTTTACAAAAAAATATTCTCTCTTTAAAGAAAGAATAAAAATAATATATCGTTCGATAGTTAAATCATTTATCTTAAAAATTGAAAGTGGTTTTGTTTAAAATTATCTCTTATAATATACATAACAAGATTGTGGTTAAGTTAGAATTTTAACAAGTATCATTTTACAATTTGCGACGAGGTAGATATCTATAACTCGAGAGTTAGTTAAAGGGAGCATAAAATACGATGAAATGAATGCGAAAAATTCAACGGAGGGTGGACTAAAATTATTTGAAATACGTCATGGGCACGTGACTGAGGAAAGGCGTGGTTCAAAGAAACTTAGTTCGTTTTATTTCGAAAACCAGCACTTCGAAGAAGAATTGACGCTGTAATCCCGCGAAAAACAAAAGACTAGGTGTTCGGTCCCACTCTATATGTAGTTTTTGTATCCTGGCGTCACGTGATGCCTGTGACGTATTTCAAATAATTTTACCCCTCTTCATAGTCTCTTTAAACGCTTTTTTACAGTTATTCATTGACCCTTTGAGAAACCGTTTTGATTAGCGAAACAAAAAAATACATAGCTTCAACAGCTAAAACTTATCATAAAACATCTTGTTTTAAAGTGATGCTACAGTAAGAATCAAACGAGCCAATGTAATTCAAGTATTTCTAATCTCTGTCGAAACAACGCGTAAGCTTACAAAACCGCGTGGGAGGGGGGATGAAATTTCTTCAAGAAAAGAAAGACTGCAGTGTCGTTAGAGATTTTCTCTCCTTTTCCAATTAACATTGGATGAATTCGCTGTAGAACCTCCGGGAAACGGTTCATCTTTATACGCGGATGAGCAATTCTGTTTGAGCGCTAATTACTAATTAGGCTTAGCAGATTGTTAGCGGAAAAATAAATCCCGTTCGGTATAGAGGTAGGCCTATTTTTGTTGGGAGATTGTTCATAACCTAATTTTCACCTTAAATTTAAATCCAAGATCGTTAAAATCGGTTCATAAATAAGGAAGTTACGCTAAAATCAAAAATTTATATATTATATTCGTGACGTCACGAAGTACCTGTTCTTGAGTAAAATTTTAATTATTGTTTATAACTTCTTTCATTCTTGGACGATTTTAAGGTTCTTGGTATTCGTTTTAAAGCTTTTTTCAAGCTGAATTCACATCTGATATCAAAAATTAAATTTAATCATTATTTTTAATCTAATTTCAGATATAAATGTTTAAACTGAACCGAGTGGTTTGAAAGAATACGTCTATTAGGTTATGGGATTAATCCTAATATCAACGGTACAGAAAACATCACGATATCACTCAAACTACTTTGTCCCGGACGTCTACGGCGAACGTCACTTCCGGTTTGGTCAATTACAATACCCCACGTATATCCGGTGCTCTCTACTTGAAAACATCACCTGTTCAAACTATCCCACAAATCACTACTTCAATATAACGTGAAAGTTATTTCACTATGGATAACAATAATCAAGACAAGCAGACAAATCAACGTAATGGCCACGTTGTTACTGATGTCAATAACAAAGAACCAATCAAAAATGAGGAAGTTCAGGAAGAAATGAAATCAGTTAAACCACCTGACGGTGGCTGGGGTTGGGTGGTCGTGTTCGCATCTTTCATGATACACGTCATAGCTGATGGGGTCATTTACACCATTGGTATTTTTTACGTCGAGTTTCTCAAGTACTTTCATTCGAGCAAAGGTACAACAGCGTGGGTGGCTTCCATTATGGTTGGAGTATCATTTTGCATCGGTACGTATAATTAATAATCTAATTTAATAATAATTAATTAACTAACTGATCCAAGATTTGTTTGAATCTTAGGTCCATTTGCGTCAGCTTTGACCAACAAGTATGGCTGCCGGACAGTGGCTATTTTAGGGTCTTTCATAGCAGCGTTCGGGTTAACCATCAGCTTATTCGCCCCTAATGTCATCTTTCTCTTCTTTTCCATAGGATTGTGCGCCGGTAAGACATGTTAATTATTATAAAAACCTGAGTTTAATTTAATTTGAAAGTTCGTGAAATTAGTTGTAGGCCTAAAAGTATTTTTATTTGAACACGTGAAAAATTATGTCGCGTGAATCGACGTGAAGTCGCTTTAACTCGACGTAAAATTTCTTATATTCCACGTGAAGTTCTTTAAGTCTTAGAAAATTAACTGAATTCTCTATAAAATCACTTAAATGATAAAAAAATTAATTACAATTAACTTTCCTCTAGTTTAAGCTAGTGCATACCTTAAACTTTTAACACATGCCACGTCTAGCTTAGTCAGACCATTCTTACGCAATAACACAAAGAAATCTCGGTGGGCTTATCTATGTATATCGTCAGAGTAAAATGGGTCTTACGCTATCTCTTGAATTCATCACTTAAAATGTAAACGGTATATACACGAAATCAATTATTAGTCAGGGCCATTCAGTGGGTTATCTTGTGGGAAAAATATGACAGTAATCGGAATCTTAAGTAATAATCATCCCCGGAACACTTAACCAAAAATTCGTTTGATGAAAATGCGCTGATAGAGAAGTTTACTTTTAATCTATAAGTTAGTTTATAACAAAAGCGTTGAAAGAATGGTTCAAAGTTTCACTAACTTTGCGAGAGAGATAACTTATAAATATTCAATTATCTAATCGTACTATTAATAAAGAATTTTTAATGGACGATTTTTAAACCACGTGCTATATTGCTCTATCTTGTCTTATAACAACAAATTCGATTTCTTTCTTATTTTTTTTATTATTTATTTTATCATTTTTAAAAAGTTAAAAGATTAGACCTGAGTAATTTCGGTGCGATGAACCCTTTGTTTCTATGGGTTACCCTTTATGGTTGTTACTTGTTTCTTGCCCTCAAGGTGTAAGTTACGATCAATTAAGATTTGTTAATAAGATACTAGATTTGCAACTTTACAAGATAATATACTTTTTATCTTGAAGGCATTTAAATTAAATTTCTTTAGGGCTATATATCGTAGTCTATTACAAGTATTATTATAATTGCGTGTAATGATTACAGAGGTTTATAACTTGAAGTGTAGACGCTTTTATAATATAGTCTGGTGTGTTTATCACCTTGTTCAATGTCTTAAAATGGAATATTAATTGGTATATGGATAATGAAGACAAGTTAATTAAACAATATGGACCATCCAAATTTGGTGTTGGACTGATAACTTTGAAGCCCTATTTAACAGCGTCTTGTGTCCACATACCACCAGCTGCGCCGACCACTTTTGACAATGGTCCATTAGATAATGAAGACGTGTTAATTAAAATATGGCTTCAAATTACAATACGGACCATCCAAATTTGGTGGTGGACTGATAACTTTGAAGCCCAGTCTAACAACGTCTTTGACCATCTATTACTGAATTTTTAAACAAAGGTTTAATTAACTTTATATTAATTAATCTTTACACGTGCAGGTATTGGATTCGGTTTGGTTTATCTACCAGCCATAGTCTGCGTAACATGCTACTTCGAAAAGAGACGAGCCTTCGCAACTGGCATCGCAGTTTGCGGTTCAGGTTTTGGAACCTTCGCGATGGCACCCTTAACCGAACTTTTAGTCGAAACTTACAACTGGAAAGGCGCCATGTTAATAGTCGCCGGATTGGTCTTAAACTGTATTCTATTCGGTGCCCTATTTAGACCATTGGAACACCCTAAAAAATCGGAAGATGACCCGGAGGACATCGAGAAAACAACAAAATCCAAGAGTTTCACATCAAACGAGATAACGGACGCCAAAGAATCGGATAAAATGCTTTTAAAAAACAATTCCAGTCATCAAATCACCCCTAGAAAATTTCATCCTAATCCCAGACGTCGTAACGACTCAATTAACAGCGACATCCACGATCCCGTTAACGGGGAAGCCATCTTAACAAATGGTAACGCGGCAAGATTCAACAGCAGCATACGACCAACAAGATCGCAGTCAGACGCCGCATTTTCCAACTCACCGATGTTGCTAAACAAAACGCGACCAGCAGTGACGTCATCGCACGAACTACGTCATTTAGGAAGTCGTAAAGGTTCGCAACAAAGTAATCATAGCATGAACCCACCACCAGGTTCAGGGTCGGGACCCTTAGCCAGAAAGGACATCTTTTATAGCGGTAGTTTGATGAACATACCGGAATACCGAAAAGATCCGGTGAATTACACCAATAGCGTCGTGTCCTTACCGACACCACGACCGATACCTATTCAAAATAACCAATCAGGTTGCTGGAAAATCACGAGGTACTTTAAATGCAACGAAGAAATGAAAGAAGTAGTTAGACAAATGACCGACACCACTTTGCTCAAGGATCCGGTGTTTTTAATGTTTTGTTTTTCAAATTTTTTTACAAATATCGGTTTCAATGTGCCATTTGTTTACACGAAAGATAGAGCTTTAAGTATGAAAATAGCCGAGGACGAAGAAGCTAGCTTACTGTTATCAGTCATAGGTATAGCTAACACAGCCGGAAGGGTAATTTTAGGTTATATGTCAGACAAGGCGTGGTGTAATAGGTTGTATTTGTACAATATGTGTCTAACTTTCTGCGGAATCGCTACGGCTATGAGTGCTTTGTGTACAACGTATCCATTAATGGGTCTTTACTCCGCCGTTTTTGGAATTACAGCTGGTACGTAATTAATTCATTAAGGGATAGATTTTTAATTAACGTATATGTATCATTACTAATTTGTTGTTGTTTATTATCAAAACGCAGGTGCTTATGTCAGTTTAACGTCCGTTATATTAGTGGATTTGCTAGGTTTGGATAAACTAACAAACGCATTTGGACTACTGCTAGTCTTCGAGGGATTGGCTTGCCTAATTGGACCACCCATAACAGGTAAATGAACTCAAATTAAAGTAACCTATTTTGGTTCCATCTTTACAATCCTAGAAGGCTACAGGTTAGCCTAATATTTTAACAAACCCGAAAGCTAACCATCCATATTTCATCGTTAAGGTTGGCTCTATGACGCATTTGGTTCGTACGATCCTGGTTTCTACGTTTGCGGTGTCATGATCGCCTTAAGTGGTCTAATGCTCTTCGCTATTCCATGGGTCAAGAAGTCACCGATCAACGGTCAAGAAAATAACGCTCCAGCTATACTAATTGAAGAACCGGCTACACCAGTTACACCAACAAGCGTTTGACCATTGTCTAAGCCATTTTAGTTTAAAATAAAAAAAAATCTATTCTTTTTTCTATCATTTTTGGATTAATAAAGAAATCCAAAAATATCTTTAATCCCAGTTGGTTCGGGATTAAAATTATATGCAAATTAATAATCAAATAAGAAGGATCAAGGTCCTGTTCACATCATTTCAGAGATCGCCGCTTGAGCTGGTCGAGTTTTTAACAACTCCGTGTTTGAAAAAAAAAAATAAATAAAAGTGGTTGCAAAAAAAAAATAAAAAATATATTTTACTTTGGAGGTTTTTTTATATTCAAAGTTCAATGTGAATTAAATTAAAACTAACTAATTAATTAATTAACAATGCATTTTAATCGTTAGATGCTTAGGAAATAATTAAATTCAAATTGAACTAATTGCATTGCAAATTAGATTAACGCGAATTTTTAACGCG
Source organism: Phalangium opilio (assembly GCF_054372755.1). Taxonomy (NCBI): domain Eukaryota; kingdom Metazoa; phylum Arthropoda; class Arachnida; order Opiliones; family Phalangiidae; genus Phalangium; species Phalangium opilio. The sequence continues at coordinate 3,882,746 of NW_028324168.1, read as the reverse complement.
CTTAAGATCGAATGTTTGGAATTAAAGTAAGAATGCTTAATGACCTTTTGACCCCCCATGACCCGCCTATACCTGGATGAATTATTTTTGTATAAGGTTTAAATTTTACTCAAGATTGTGGTTTTTTCTTTCTAAGAAATCGAAACAAAACCCGGGTTAATATAATACCAAATAAAGAAATTATATTAAAAAAATAAAAATGTCTAGTTTATTTTATTGGGTGAATTTCAACACTTTTCAGGGTAATTTGGGGGTAATTTTGGACACTTTTCGAGGTAATTTAGGGGTAATTTAATATAAATATTACCGAATAAATTAATATACTATAGTATAGACTCGCGTAATCTTTATGATTGAGCAAATTCCTTTGTTAGCTTAGAAAACGAAATGAATTTAAAATATCGGTCAGCCGAGATAGCTAGATATTTTTTTCTATAATTTTAGTTTATCTCAAATATTTTACGCACTAGTGTTTGATATAAACAACAGACCAATTACACTACCTGTATTTAGATTATATGGGTTTTGATACTATTTTCCAAAATATGGGTGGGCGGGTCTACCTTTTTGGAATTATTCAATATTTATATAACTAAAAAGCGACGATATTTTTGTAATGAAGTAATATAGTTAAAGGCTTAGCAATTAAAATATAGGCACGGATCTCAAGGCCCAAGTAATTAGCATCGCTTGAAAGGTAAGAAGTGGGGCTGTAACATACTCAAAGGACTTCCCTGTATCTCTTATATAGCCAGACATAAAAGGCGTCGTGTTAATAAGCCCATATTAATCCAAAGGAGAGGACGTTTACGAACATTTTGCTTAATTACTCGGGCCCTGATTGTTGTAATCCCCAAGTAATTAGTATCTTTTGAAAGGTGAGAAATAGGGCTATAACATACTCAAAGGAAATTCCCGTATCTCTTATAGAACCAGAGTTAAAAGGTGTCATGTAAATAAGCCCATATTTAGGGGACGTTTATGAACATTTTCCTTAATTACTCGGGCCCTGATTATTGTAAATCCCAAGTAATTAGTATCGTTTGAAAGGTGAGAAATAGGGCTATAACATACTCAAAGGACATCCCTGTATCTCTTACAGAACCCAAGTAACAACCATTCAAAGTGGAGATATCATAAGAATTTTGCTTAATTACTCGAGCCCTGATTACCGATACAAAAACCGAAAAGTAAAAGAATATATTACTTTCATTAATAAACAAAACACAATAAATTTAAATATTCGTAACTTAATTACCAGCATGAATTATAAAAATTAATCCAAGGATATCTAGAACAACAACAAACCATAAAATACAGATAAAATATAGCTTAACCCTAAACGTAACCTTTGGGTCGTGCAAAGCAATAAAACCCAAAAAATGGGTACAGTCACAGACCGCAACCAAAGATCACCGTTTACGATTATTTCATCACGCAACAATATAAAAGACTGCCCTTGTATATAGATGAATATACAGGGTGTTTCTGATAAGTCTGCATCCATAAATTAAGGGGGATGTTCTTTGGGAAATCAATTTTGAGTCCAAAATGCAACTTCTATCTATCTCCATTTTGTTTGGCCTATAAGGGACACTGTTTTCGAGTTAAGATTGCATCCAGAGTATTAATTTTACGGATGACCCCTTAAATTTAATTAAGAAACTGATTTCAAGACAATTATTTCTAATTTAATTAAGGGGTCATATCTAAAACACTCCAATAAAATCATAACTCGAAAACAGTAGCTAACCCTATGACATTTTGTTTGCTCTAAGGGACTCTGTTTTCGAGTTATGATTGAATCCAGAGTATTAATTTTACGGATGACCCCTTAAATTTAATTAATTAAGAAACTGATTTCAAGACAATGATTTCTAATTTAATTAAGGGGTCATCCCTAAAACACTCTTGAAAAATCATAACTAGAAAACAGTGTCCCTTAGGGCAAACAAAATGTCATAGGTAGAAGTTACACATTTTCGACTCAAAATTGATTCCCCAAAGAATAACATCCCCAGACTTATCAGAAACACCCTGTATAATAAAATAAGGGGACAATAGTTTTCTAGCAACGTCGCGAGGGAGGGTCATTTGAATACTTTCTTAAATTCGTATGGAACAAATTTAATTTTGAAAATATTCTTTTTTTATTATTTATTTCTTGACGTCTGGGGATAGGTACATTGTGTTTCAGTAAATCACGTATAGCTTGATATTCGGTACCTGGCGCGTGTCGCCCCCATAAATATCTGTCTTTCAAATCGGATTTCCGAAAAATTGGTAAGGAGTAAACCACCCATATCTAAATTTTTTTTCTTCTTACTCATTGGAGATTACTTAAGTTTCTCAACAAAAAAAATGAAAGAAATTATATTTCTCTGGACTATAAAATGGCACGACTGGTCTAACAGAATATTCACAATTCGATACGGTTTCGAACTATAAAGTACTTACAAAAGTATTTCTCTTGGATTAACTGCATACACATTGAGATGAATTCCATGGTAAGTAAAGAAGTGGTGTTAAAGGGTTAGTTAATATAAGTTAGAGTCGGTAAAAGTTGGTTGATGTTCAGCTACGTCATAGGTTGAGATTACAGTCTGAGAATTATGGGGAACCAACTTCTGGAAAGTTTAGAGCTAACAATATAGTTAGTTCTAAGTAAAAGTTTAAATAAAACTTAGTTATTCTAAGTTAAAGCATTAACATCAAATTAACAATTAAGTATAGTTACAATATTCTGCAGAATAGAGTTTAGGATATTGATAGAACAGCGAGGGGGTAGACGCTCTCGATCTCTGTGCACACCTGAGTTCAAAAGAGTTCAGTTTTGACAGTGCATTGAGTTCAAAGCCTTCGGAACTCACAGTTCAGCTTTGACAGTGCATTGAGTTCAAGACATATTGTACACCTGTGTTCTCAAGTGTCTACCCCCTCGTAGAACAGTTCTGAAAATTGTTAGAAATATACTACATTTAACTATACGTTTTTTTTTGCAGATCGCCATCGTTTTCGCTTCAGTCGTGGCCTGCGCCTTCGCTGGTCACTTGGGAGGTCACGGAGGTGGTTATGGAGGCGGATACGGTGGAGGTTACGGTGGTGGTCTAGGAGGCGGTTATGGCGGTGGTCATGGAGGCTACGGTGGTGGTGGTCTAGGAGGCGGTTACGGAGGTGGTCACGGAGGATACGGAGGCGGAGGTTACGGAGGTGGTCATGGAGGATACGGTGGTCACGGACACGGACGTGCTTTCGCTTACGGTAAGGTTCCGCCTAAGCCTAAATAATAACAATATAATAATGCGATAATTAAATATTTGTAATTAAAGGAGTTAAAATCAACCATGGAATCGCTCATCATGGAGGTCACGGAGGTTATGGCGGTGGTTTAGGAGGATACGGAGGTGGTCATGGAGGTTATGGTGCCGGTTTGGGAGGTTATGGAGGACACGGTGCTGGTCTTGGAGGTCACGGAGCCGGTTTGGGAGGAGGTTATGGAGGTGGTTACGGAGGAGGTTACGGAGGTCACGGACATGGTGGTCATCATGGAAAATAAACTAAAACTATATAATTAAGTACGTTAAATCATTTATTTATTCCTACTTAATTAGTTTAATTAAATTAAATTAAACTAATCAATAAAATGATGTTAAACTATTTCAGAATGTTACTTCTCGTATTGAGAATGAACTATTTTAAAACCCAATGCCAATTAATATAAATCAACTTAGATTAAGTTGTAAAACTAACTTAAAAAACCACTGAATTATTTAAAACAAAAATTTATTTTAAATTGTTAATAGTTATAAATAATAATGTTCTCAATATAAACCTATGTATAAAGCAAAGAATAAAGCATCTATTTTATAAAAAAAAAACCGAGTGTTAGCCAATCAATTCTCGCGTTGTCGTTCTCGAACTAGCTCGAGCTGTAAGTCTTCCGTGTCATACTTATGGATGGAACATATCTTATAAACTTATGATGCTAGTATAAACTTGGATTATTTCCTAGGAAACATTTCTAATTGAACAATTCAGAAACACTAAGCCTATTTTCTTGAGCTAAGCCTAAAACCCATCCAACCGCAAAGAGGGTGCGATCATAATGATCATAACTATACTATACACTATACTTTCACGGTAGTGCAATCAAAGCCAACACAGTCGACTGATTTCGAGTGTCCCACTAAAGTCCTAAAGAACATCAATTACCGTTTTACGGAAGTCTGAAGTGATTCTCTGTAGTTTGAAAATGACCATTGTATCGTGCGTTCACACGTAAGAAGTTAGTAAGTGAAAGCTGAAGGGGATAATAGAAGAAGCGTGACACTCTGTATCCTCTTAATACTTCAGTTATGTAACATGATTCTTCCCAGGCGAAGGAGCCCGTTTTGTTTCCTCTCCCCTGCTTATCAAACTTCAGATGGGCATCGCATACACCGTGCTAGGGTGAATTCTATAATTGTTTGGTATTTACTAAATCCTCAGCAATCAACCCACAAACCTTGATTGTCTTCACGTGGGGGGGGGGACAAAAATTAATCAACAAGCGCATGCATGCGCCTTGGCAAATAGTTAAGCAGCGCTAACAGATATAGTAATGATGAGGGAACTATTTATTCTCGCGTATGTGATTAGGTTTAGTAACCTTGCTATAATAAATGTTAATCTGATATTGGGAAGAATCACGTTACAATTAAACTACCCCGCTTTGTGCTGGTACACTTCTCTCGAAGAGAAGTATTATAATATACTTCTGGTGAAAGTCATACGAAACCAGGCATGAAGCGAGTACATTTTTTGATACATCGCCAGCCATAGATCTAGATTATAGATTCAATAATTGTTTAAAATATAATAAGAATTAGGCTTAAAAGAAACCAGATCAGATCCAGAGTTTAACGCGATATTAGCATGATGACTACCGGCTGTTTTGGGATAGATTACTTCCTGAAAAAAGAAATCCCGACTTTAAATGTTTTTAAAAATTTGCCTTGGAGGAATTTCATTGCGTAATTAATAACTGGGGGCTAAACGCTACTGCGCTGTTCACACGACATAAATGCGTTATATATATTTTTTTTAATCTCCCAAACATAATTAGGGTTAAACATAAAGTCTAGAAGCAGATCGTTCTGTTCTTTTGAAGTTTTGGGACAATATGCAAAATATCTCGGAGACAAAAATGAAACCGAGAGTTAATTGGTTAAGCCTATTTTGAATCTTTTTCACTCGTTCTTCTTTAGTTACAATTGAATATTGTAATGGCGTGGCTAACCCTTGGCCATGTTATGTTTCCTAACCCTAAAATTAATATTAATATTAATAACGCTGCTAAGCCTATACTTCACAGTTGGCTATACTTTAGACTTCAAATTTGAACGCCATTTTCGCTTAAAATATAGCTAAGCCTAATTTTCAATGAAGCGTAAGATTCCGGTGCATTTAAAGGTCACCCAGGGGTCAAATTTAACCCAAACTCATAAACGGTTCATTAGACCCTAAAAATACCAAAATAAATCAAAACCTACAATCAAAAAAGAACCTCAACTAGACCAAACACATAACAGAAACTATCTGAAATTCACACACAAACACACGACCTTGGGGCCAACGCCTATGAAAGAGGGTCAGTTGGAACTTCGCGATGTCCAGCGAAGTGTAAAATTGTCCGCGTACTACGTTCGTACCAGCAGCACTTAATCGAAAGTATAAAGAAAAAATGCTACCGTGAGATAATGAACAATTGTAGCAATCATAACTGTATCTCGGCGACACATAATCACCCCCAGATATTAAACGTTTCACCTCAAATTGAGAACGAATTCTTATAGATGGGTGTGAGGTTTTTAGTGTACAGATCGGGTACTATAAAAACGCCAAGTTATTCCACGTTTTAATCATTCGATTACTTCCTTTCGAATAGTCAAGTACTTGCCAAAAAAACCATAATGAACTCCATGGTAAGTCACTCAATTGAATTGGATTTAAAAGTACTTCGAGGATTTTTAACTTAAAGAAGTACTTGCGTGAATTTTATTAAAGATCTTAGTCGTATTCGCTGCCCTAGTGGCTACCGCTTTAGCCGGACATCTTGGAGGTGGTTACGGAGGCGGTATTGGAGGTGGATACGGTGGTGGAATTGGAGGCGGTTATGGTGGTGGCATCGGAGGTGGTAAGTTAATATTTTACAAGAAAAATTAGGCTTAGGGAAGGTTTTATTAATTCTTGTGAATTTTTGAAACTCAGGTTACGGAGGTGGTTATGGAGGTGGATACGGAGGCGGATACGGAGGTGGTCTTGGAGGAGGTTTAGGACACGGACACGGTCGTTCTTACGCCTACCACGTCAAGGTAATTGGATTAAATCTTATAATTTTGAAATTTAGTGTTAAGTAGTTTGAAATTAAGGCTTATCTACTTCGCAGCTTAGGGTCAAATAGTTTGAAATTTAGGCTTAGCTACTTCGTAGCTTAGATTCAAATAGTTTGAAATTTAGGCTTAGCAACTTCGCAGCTTAGATTCAAATAGTTTGAAATTTAGGCTTAACAACGGTTATTTTCACAGGTACACCATATCGGTGGACACCATGGTGGATACGGAGGTGGTTACGGTCTTGGTGGTATTGGAGGTATCCGAGGAGGTCTCGGTGGATACGGACAAGGTGGATACATCCACGGTTAAACTCCAAAACATAACTACTTATAAAATTTGTAAGCAAAACCTTAAAATATTTCTTATATTAGAATTTCTACTAATTTAAAACTTATACCATTTTACAGGTGATCGTGGGAAAGTTTTTGAAGTTCCAAAACAAACCAAACCAACCCAACAATTTTTCAAAAATTATCTTAGTATTTTAGTTTAGAGTTGTTACTTAATTTAAAACAATTACTCTACCTTAATTTTAAGGTAAAGTTACGAGAGCCAAACCGTGACAACTTTATAAAAAAAATACCAAAACTGTATAAAAAAATGTATATTTTCTTATAGAAATTTAAATATCAAATTAAAAACTATTTTTTTAATTGAAAAAATGTGCCATTATTTTCTTATATCATTAACATATCGTTCCATATTTGGAATTGAGAATATCGTCCAAGGAAACATCTATCTATAGGTTTATTTCATAGATGGACGTTTTTGGGACAAATCAACCCTTTTCCCCCTATTTTTAAAGCACCGGAAGTCCACCTACAATGTCCTATTGTCCATACATAGTTAGTATATGTCACGCTTCAGTGAATATCACCTATAAAATTCAATAATTAAGGCCAAAACTTAGAAAATTTGTCCAATTTTGGATAAGGGATCCATTTGGAACCGAACCGTTTTGAATATTAATTGCTATAGAGGCATTTGGCAGAAATACCTATTTCTTATTTTATTCAAAAAAGTAACGTCTGCTGGATGTATGTGAACGCAAAGACGTTATATATGATTTCAAAGTTACCAGTCCACCTAAGTTATTGTTCCGTCTTAAGACATTAAGGTGGTCAAAAAACAAACTATATTTTACCTCCCAAAGGGTCAAATTGTGTATAAAATTCTATGGAGGATTATATTAAAATATATGCTCAATATAATAAAAGAAAATTATTTCATTTAAACCTTTTCAATTAATATATAATTTACAAACGTAAACTTAAACTTTAAAAAAAAATAAATAAATATATACCTAAAAAAATGTTCCAATTTTCACCGGCAAATATTTCGCAAATAAACCTATATATCTAACCTTGATGACCTCTATTGATAAAAACAATCAACTAAGCCTAAAAAAACTCTTAAAATTGCGCGAAACCATAAAGGCATGACTATACACCACACATTGACACCTAAATTCCATAATATTAACCAAAATAACCTGTCTAAAAGAAAAATCAATCAAAGACACATACAAGACACATTATTCAACCTAACAGACTAGAAAATAATCCTTTCGTAAGAAAAATATCGAATATAATAATTAAATACACTCAGTGGATTAATATCAATATTAATTAATTTATTATCTTACAACGTTAATAATCAAGAGGAAGTAAAAGTTAAAACCACCACGATGTAATTAATTACTCAGTCAACCAAAACGGAAATGAAATAAACAGTAAACAGCGTGTCACACAGAGACAAAAAATATAAAGGCATGAATTCCAAGGCGTAGCTAAATATCGTTAAACACAATCTTCTCCTGGAAGTAACTTGACTAAAATTAGGAACTAAATCTAACAACCTTGAAGCCAACGCCTATATACTCGTAATTCAAAAAGAGGGTCATACATACGCGAGTCTTTTTTGTGAATCCGAGTAGAAAATTGACCAGAAACTGATAGTACCACTCTATTTTGAAACACAACCGACAGAAGACAAAACCGAAAAAAAAAGGATTCCAAAAATCGGACATTTTGTAACAAGGAATTAAGTTATCAAAGTCACTGGACGGTACCGAGTGAAAATGGGTATAAAACCAGCCATGGTCTAATGGTAAATCATCATTCAATCAATAGTTCCTCAACTTAAAACAACTCTACAACAACCAAGTTCTCTCTATACAACAAAATGAACGCCTTGGTATGGATTACTTTGAAATTTATCGCTATGCAGACAGTGTACTCTCTCTTCAAGAACCAATGAACCTTCAAACGGGAAATTAAATTTCTGAGATTGTACTAGTGTAAACTTCAGTACTTTCTATTGGGAGGACAAGGCTTCCTTAAGTCTAACTTGAAACAAAGACTTGGCGTTGGCTCTCAAATACTTGAAACATTTGAGAAGTAGCTGGCTTGACAGGACGTTAAGTCTAATTTCGAACCGTTCTTGAAATTAGGCTTAGCACCGGAGAAAAATTCAGGATACTTGCTCCAGAGAAGCAAGAGGCTTAAGACTTGAAACAAACGCTTGGCGTTTGCTCTCAAATACATTCGAGAACTTTCTCTAATGAATATCAATCGGTTCTTGAAGAATAACAAGCTTCTTCAAAAAGCGTTATTCCTAACAGTTTCTGAAATTAGGCTTAGCTAGCACCATGATTTCTATACGATGACTTGGCTCTATTTACAGATCCTAGCAGTTTTCGCTACCGTAATGGTGACAGTCATGGCGGGACATCATCACCATGGAGGTTACGGAGGAGGTGGTGGCTTTGGAGGTGGCCAAGGAGGAAGCGGAGGTGAAGGTGGATACGGAGGCGGAGAAGGAGGATACGGAGGTGGAGAAGGTGGATACGGAGGTGGAGAAGGTGGATACGGAGGTGGTCATGGAGGCAACGGAGGCGGCGAAGGTGGATACGGAGGTGGTGAAGGAGGCAACGGAGGCGGTGAAGGAGGACATCATCACGGACACCATCACCACCATCATGGCCGCCCATTCGCCTACTACGTCAAGGTTCACCATCACGGACACGGTGGACATCATCATGGAGGACACCATGGTGGTCACGGAGGTTCCGGTGGATCAGGTGGTTCCGGATTCGGGGGTGGTTATTAAATAAAGACTCCCAAGTCCTAACCACGTTTGGAATCATGATGATAATGATGATGCTTTAGTCAAACGTCCCAAAATTGATGGCTTTCGTAAAGCCCATAATTTAATAGTTTTTTGTAAAAATTTATTTAAATAAAGAATTATATATAAGAATTTGTGTGTTCAGAACTATGGTTTGGGGAAGTCCTCTGAGTATGTTATAGCCCCATTTCTTCTCTTTCCAAAGATGCCTAATACTTCAATACAACAATCAGGGCCTGAGTAATTAAGTAAAATATTCATAAACGTCCTATCCATAGGATTATAATTAGCATATTTAACTACGGTTCTATAAGAGATACAGTGAAGTCCTTTGAATATGTTATAGCCCTATTTCTCCTCTTTTCAAGGATACCCAATACTTGGGGTTAAAATTAAAATTAATTTTCTACTACATGGCATAAAAAAACACTATAAAAACCTCTAAAATAACGACTACCAGATGTGAATAATAATCATTACAACTGTCCCGTGATGTAAATGATCGGATAAAAATGTATCAAACCCTTGCAGTATCACGTTTGAATTTAATTGAAAAAAAAAACCCAGAGTCTAGAGACCGAAACCCACATGTAAAACTTGAAAAAAAAAAGTTTACAAAAAATGGATTAATATTCATGATACTTTATATTAATTACTAACAATTAAAAATTAATTAAAAACATAGCCTAATAAGCGTAATAAACCTAATTTATATGGAAAATACTAAACTGACCCTCTAATATTAATAACAAAAGAACCGCCGTGTAAATTTTAATTTCATTAAAATTAAAATTAAATTTAAAAGGTGACCGACCAAAAACCTGATTATATATTAATTACTAACAATTAAAAAATAATTATAAACGTAATAAACCTAATTTATATGAGAATACTAAACTGACCCTTAAATTTTAATAACAAAATAACTCGCACTTAAATTTTAATTTCATTAAAATTAAAATTAAATTTAAATGGTGACCGACCATAAACCTGATTATATAAATTAATCCAGATTCAATTAAGCTCAATACTTCAAGCGTTAAAATGTGTCATACAACAGAAACATTAGTCTTTAGAAAAATAAAAGAAAAAATCATTTTGTATCTACAATTTCGGTCAAATGTTATTAAAACATAGCCTTTCGGTATATAGCTAGTTTCAACTTATAAAGGTGGGGCCGTAATTAAAAATGGAGTATAAAAGACCGTTAGCTAGCGGCCGACTCTCATAAACTGCTCAAAATTGTCTCAAGTCAAATCAAAATGAAATACATGGTGAGTGTAAGGAGTAATCCAAGGAAACTTTGAAACCGTTTTCAACTTTCAAAACCAAAGGATATTATTTTGCGAATCGTCTTTAAAATATAATTCGGCATTAAACAGTTTCAAAGTACCTTAAATTAAGTTAAATACTTAATTATCTAAGCCTCTTATTGATTATTACTCCTTTTTGTACAGATTGCGTTAGTCTTAACTACCCTTTTGGGTACCACAATGGCCGGTTACCTCGGCGGAGGATACGGAGGTGGCTTGGGTCTCGGACACGGACTTGGACTTGGTCGATCATACGCCTACCATGTTAATGTAATTAACTAATTATAAGCAGTTAATTACTGAGGTTAAGTACTAATTTAAGTGCTTAAACTAATTTTTCAGGTAAATCATCTTGGACATATTGGAGGATATGGTTTGGGTGGTCACATTGGACCTATTGGTGGATACGGTTTGGGTGGAATTGGTGGAGTTCGAGGACCAATTGGACACGCTATTGGATACGCCGGACCTGGTCTGATTTTAGGAGGTGGTCACGGAGTTGGTTTAATCGGAGGAGGTGGTCACGGAGTTGGTTTAATCGGAGGAGGTGGTCACGCAGTCGGTTTAATCGCTCAAGGACCAGTCATAGGACACGGTATTGCTCAAGGACCAATTATAAGACACGGTATTGGTCTAGGAGGTGGCCTCGGAGGTGGTATTGGTCTCGGAGGAGGAATTGGAAAAGTTGGAGGTGCCGGAGTTGGTTACGCGTACCGTGGTTAAATTTATTGTAAGTACTATACCATTGAATAATTATAATACTATAAAAATTGAAATTCAATATGTTTGATTACAATTTTATATTATTTTCAGGATTTCTTCTTAATTTTAATTAAGAAATTGATATTATTATTTTCAATATTATATTTTAATATTTAAAACCAATTTTGTAAAATCTGCCAAAGAACTCAGTTAATTAACTGACGTTAACTAAGTGATATATTTTAATTGATGTACTAATTAAAAGTAAATAAATTAAAACTTACCCCCGAAATTTGCCTCAATTTCATTTCAAATATTTTTCAATGTTAAGAAGACTGTTATTATTATTATATTTTAATATTTTAAACAATTTCATAAAATCTGTCAAAGAGATATGTTTTAATTATTGTTAAGAATGAATAAATTAAAACTTTTAACCCCCGAAATATATAGAGATTTTTCGATATAATACAAAGAAAACCAATAAAAACTAAACTATAAAACTGTAAAAACGTGAAATATCTAAGAAAACACAAGTTATAGAATCTAACCTAGACATTGTCGCTTCAGGCATTTTTTTAAAAAAAATATTTTAATACAATAAAAATTTCTTTGATTAATAAATATAATAAAAAAATAATTTGTAATACTTTGTTCCAGATTAAATGAACTGTATAAAATTCCATCGTGAGAGAGAGAGAGAGAGAGAGAGAGAGAGAGAGAGAGAGAGAGAGAGAGAGAGAGAGAGAGAGAGAGAGAGAGAGAGAGAGAGAGAGAGAGAGAGAGAGAGAGAGAGAGAGAGAGAGAGAGAGAGAGAGAGAGAGAGAGAGAGAGAGAGAAAGAGCTTAAAGCGTTTATAGTTTTTCTTTCAATCGAGTTCCCCTCAATACCTGACTGGTACCATAAGTTCATAAGATATGTTCACCATAAGTTTGTCACCGGAGCTTGTCATGAAGTGACAACGTAGGTAATAGACAAGGTTGGGTAATAGATTCGAGGTAAAGCGAAGACGCCTGATGAGGCACTGTCAAAGGCTTAGTACAGACAAGAAAGGATATCTAGTTTACTAAGGAGAAGTTGCTTAAGTATTCGCGCGCCATAGTTCCAGTCCCCTTTTCAAAATACAAGGGGGGGGGGACGTAAAAGGAGGCCGCCGGGCTATTTCGCCTCTCCTCAGTCGAAAAATGCGTAATTTTCGTCATTCGCGTCGCGTTGACGTGAGATTTCAAGAACCAATAAGATGTTGGTTGTAATTTAGAGGCGGCGGGGATTAACTCCGGACCTACGTTTGGACTGGAGATAAAGCTAGAAATGTGGCGAATTTATACCTTCTCCCTAGTTAACTAGATATCACTTCTTGGTACAGACTAAATAGGAAGATGGAAGTCTTGCAAAACAGAGTCTAGTACTCAATTCTCACCTGCCGTTCTGGAACTAGCTCGAGCTGTAAGTCTCTAGCATTACGAACTTGTATAGGAAGTGTCATACTTATCATGGAACATACGTTATAAACTTATGATACTGGTACTTTATGTTATGCTAGTATACAATATTATGTATACTACGGGGCGTTTATTAATGTTTTTATAAAAGTTTTGGAGCTATAAGAGAAATGACCGAAATATTTGGGGACACACGTGACGCCCAACATGCCGGAAAGGTATATAAACGATATGAAAGTGTTTAACATCGATTACACTTCCTCAAACTTTCCTTCAACTAACAACACACGTGTCAAAATAATTCAAACAATTCAAAACATTAGTATAACTCGAGCCCATAACGTCACAATGAAATTTGCGGTATGTTTATATTACGTAAAAATATTTTTCGTTTATAGGTAGTATTTTTAAAATATTAATTTTGATTTATTTCAATGTAGATTTTAATTGTTTTGGCGATGATTCTGGCTACGAGTATGGCTGGTGTGATTGGTTACGGAGGAGGTTTAGGAGGTGGTGGTGGCGGTTACGGAGGTCACCATATTGGTAGGGCGTACGCCTACGCCGTAAAGGTCAATCACGGAATCGGACACGGTTTAGGGGGATTTCGTTACGCGGGAATTGGAGGTTTTCACGGTTAAAATATAATCCATACATGTAAGTAAATATATTTCATAAATTAAACTTAATTAAATTAATTATTTTAATTTAATTTAACACTTTAGCATCTAATTCATCACTGCCAAAAAAAAATAAATACAAAAACATATTCTGTAATTTTATCAAATGCTTTTAAAAGTAAAGTTATATTTTTCTCTTTTGTTGTAATATTATGGACCTATAATTTTTAATTAAGAATTATCAGGGAGAGAAAGGGAGATGCCGCGTGAATAGCGCCAGAGTGATAGCGCGAGGTGTCTCTCTTTTGGGTGGGGGAAGTAAATTTCCCAGCCAATGGGGGTAGTATCGCCCGGGCCACCGCGAGCGCTACTGCGCAAAATCCAAAGTTTTTATCTCATGTAGCGACTATTCGCGCATGCTCAATGATCCACCGAATGACCCAAGGTAGAGAGAGAGAGAACATAGTATTTCATACCCCCGTTTTAAACCCCTACCCGCTAGATACGAGTTCTGTTAGCATTAGGCGGCTTCTCCCTTTCCTCCCTGGAATTATATTGAATAAAATTTTTCAATAATGTTGAATAATGGGAGAACTTAGTTTCCTACGTGCCCTCGAGGGTTTGAACATGATTCATAATAATTGCGCTCAGTACGCGTGTAGGCACAGATGGATTAGTTTAAATTAAACGTACATATTTAAGTACTACCTGTATTTTAAATAAATTTAACAGTTGAAGTTGAAATTTCCCATCTGTTTTATAGTGTAAAGGTTAGTTTTTGAAAACCAGGTTTTGATTAGTCAAACGTGAAAACCTAATAATCTCGGGGTCAATATGGCGTAATTAGGGTCAACTTAATGATCTTCAGGAGGTCAACTGGACACACTACACTCAAATTTTATAAACACGATATGAACATAGCGTAATTATATCAAACGTAACGACCTTTAGGTCACCTGGGCATCCTTTTCTCAATCTCAGGGGTCAAATGGGTTCAACTCTACAAAATTAGGAACCAACCAAATTAAATTAACTCCAAAAAATTCAAGAGGGCATGCAATAAAAATCCGGTTTCCCTAATGAATTATTCTACAAACAAAAAATTATATTAATCTTTTCAGAAGTAATAAAAATGTTTGCCAACAAATAAAGTGTACGTGTATTGTAGTAAACCGCTCTAATTAAAAAGGCACCCAATCAAGTTTTGACGTATATATAAAACTTGTTCCGAATGCCGGTACCGTAATTAGTCAACAATTCTATCTAAATACCTCATGTTCTTTCATTCTTTATGTACACTAAGTCTATTCCTCTCATATCGACCATGGTGACGTCACTTCCACAAAACCTCGTAGGCATAGCAACAGAACAGACGTAGGGGGAGCTTTTCTCATCCAGAAATATTAGTAAAATATAAAAACTCAACACACAGCACACACATCTCATTAAATCACGGCTTAAAACTTCTACCGATATTTTGAGAAACGCAAATAAATATGTAACCGAATACAAGAATAAGCGCTGTTAGTTCGCCGTTTGAAAATATAGTTACCATAATATTTTTTGCTTCTTTACGTATTGAATTGCGTTTCTACAGCTGTTCTCTCTCATATACGGAATATTTCACGATACTTTCAAAGTACTAGCGAATGGAAACGGTACAGTTTAATGCCGGCAGACTGGTATGATTTTGTACACGTAAGTAATAATATGGTTTTAATAAAAATATTACGTATTTGTACAGGAATATTAGCTATAATTGATAGTGTTTACGGTAAAGCCTCGTTTATTTATTTGTTCGGTACTGAAACGTCTTCGTTTGGTATCTACTGATTTCTATGACAATTCCCGAATTTTTTCCCTGAAATTTCCATGTGCACAGTAGTTGGAGATACAACCCTTTCAGCTCAAACTTATTCTAATCTCACGAATTTCCTGAATTTTACTTAAAAAGTATAAAAAATACCTGGAATTCTCTTAATTTTACTTCTCTGAATTTTACCTAAAAATTATTTAAACAAAATTTCCGTAAATTCCCTGAATTTTACTTAAAAATTATAAAAATTTCCCAAAATTCCCTGAATTTTACTTAAAAATTATAAAAATTTCCCTGAAATTTAACTGACTTTTACTAAAAAAATTATAAACATTTTCCTGAGTTTTCCCTGAATCTTTAGCCAACAATTTATTTGCCTGACATTTCCAGGTTGTCCAAATGTTAAAACATCAATCACTTTCCAATTCACAATCCCCAAGTTGTGATAACGTGTTCGGGATTAAATTAAAATTAGAAATATATATAAACTTAAATTAAAATAATAAAAATAGCGTATTATTGTTACACTAAAAGTCCAATTTTCCAAAATTACAACGAACAATTTAGTAAATATAAATATTAGCCTATAGTCTTCCATCGTATGATTTTAAAATTAAAACCAGGGCACAAACACGTTGGATTTTGATCCAAAAAAAAAGAAGAGAGAAACAGTTAACCTTGCTACTAAATTCTATTTTTAAAAAACCCTTTCCAAAGTTTTCACTACATCAGACGCGTGGATTTATATTAGTATAAAAATAGAATCTTTAATCCGGGTCTCGCTTTGAAGGTACGAGTTTTTGAAAAAGGATAGACGCGAGCGAGCGAGCTTCAAATTCTCCCTCGGTTTTTACTTATTCACAATAAATTATGAAAATATAGCTTGCGTAATCATTGCTAGAGCCGTAGAGAATTCGGTCTATTACAACGGTGGTGGCTTTAAAATAAAGTCGTCTAAGCAATTATACGTATAATTTACAGTTTTAAAAGTACATTATTCATTAAAAAAGTAAGTTACTAGTTAATTAAAGATTATAAGGCTTGAAAATTAAGAAGAAAAACGCAAAACTCGCGCCAAGAATAATAAATTATTAACATGAATTTATCTTAATTTTATACTGAATGTTTTTATGTAATTGACTGCTGTTTGTTATTTTCTTGCACCGTACCATAAGTTCATAAGATATGTTCACCATAAGTTTGTTAATCTCTGGTTACAAACTGGAGCTTGTCATGAAGTGAGGGAGGTAGGTCATAGATTCGAGGTAAAGCGAAGACGCCTGGTGAGGCGCTGTCAAAGGCTTAGTATTCAGACTAAATAGGAAGATGGAAGTCTAGCAAAATTAACCACCGAGTGTAGCCAATCAATTCTCGCTTGTCGTTCTCTCTCGAACTAGCTCTCAGTAAGTCTAACTATCTCTCAGTAAGTCTAACTATCATTACGAACTTGTATAGGTAGTGTCATACTTATCATGGAACATAACACTTATAAACTTATGGTTGCACTTGAGATATTCAAAGATATCTTGAAGAAAACAGGTGCTTTTTGGCTTCTTTCAACATTGTAACAAACTCAATAATTTTGAGCATGAATTTTTCATGTTTCACTAGACTATCAATTCTTCAAAGAACATCTTAGCTTACATTTAAAGTGCTCTTCTTGGGCTGTTACATAGTTTTCATGCTAGGATGATAAATACCATTTACACAAGGAGACCAGACTACTTAACGGACAAAATATTCTGCGCATTTGTCCTCTAAGTAGCCTCGTCTCCTTGTGTAAATGGTATGCATCCTCCTAGCTCAAAAACTACGCATAATCAATCGGTTGAAACTTATTAATTCGATACTCGCGTGAATCTTGAAATAGATTCATGTTATTAACACGAAGACGTTTCATTAAGAACAGAAAAAAGTGGTTTTACGCTTAAAGGCGTTGCATTGACAGTTAAACCATTTTCTCGGAAATTTTCCCTACTCTCAAACTTCAAAGAGTAACACTTGGATTACCATAATTTATACAGCGTTCAAAAGAAAAACATAAAATAAGGAGGTTTCTACATCGTCAATTAGAACTTGCTGCCTGTCTCTGGAATTCTAGTTTTTAAAGGGACCGTATAGTTCTAAAATCACCAGAGTGTTTTAACAACGAGGCAGAACCGGGTTTTCAAAGAGTTACAAGTTTCATCATGACGGACAAGGCGAAAGAACAGTGCATTCAAGATCACGAAGATACCAATAATCATAAGAAAATGGTGGAAACTATGGACAATTGCCCTGGACGACCCACTAACGAAGTCAGTTAAGTGTTTTGGAATTGCAAACATTTAAAAGATAGCAATAAATCTTTAAGAAAAACTCGAGGTCATAATAAAACTGGTTTAAACTTAAGTTATTCAACTTGAAATACTTTAAAAAGTAGGGAAATTTAAAAGTCAAGATCGAGGTGTTTCAATAAGATTGATTTGATTGGATTGCTTATCATAATTAAGCTATTAATTAATTAACAATTAATATCTTTTTAGGTGAGATTACCGGATGGAGGCTGGGGTTGGGTTGTAGTTTTCTCATCTTTCATGGTTCATACTCTAACTGATGGAATTATCTACACAACGGGAATATTCTATGTTGAATATCTAGGGTATTTTAATTCCAGTAAAGCCGAAACAGCTTGGGTGGCTTCCCTATTAACCTCAGTTACGTTTATAGTCGGTAAGATAATTAAAATTACCATTAAGGCTTAACGTTTCTTAATTATAATTATTGTATCATAGGTCCATTTGCAAGTGTAGTGGTCAATAAATGGGGGACAATAAAATGCACCATATATGGCTCCATTTTGTCGGCGTTTGGGTTAATAATCAGCCCTTTAGCACCAAATATCTACTTTCTATATTTCTCAGTTGGAATTTGCACAGGTAAGTTGGTTAGCGCGAAAAATATGAATAATTTTATATCAAAAATAATCAAGACTTACTGCGCTGTTATGACTTATGAGCATTTCGACGTTGACCTTCGACCCTTCGAGTGACATGTGCAAGGCTTAACTCCAGGAAGCCAGTTGAAAAACATGGCGGCGCACCGGGCGCACATTAGGGCTGAGGCTTACAGAATATTTCGTTTTCCATCATAATTATTAATAAACAAATACCTTCACGGTTTATATATTTAAATAGCATTGACAATAAACTCTAAAATTAGTAATAGTTTAACTATTACCAATATTAATCGCGTAATAAGGACCACAAACCGATAAAACCGCGCACAAAAAATTCACGCACACACGTTTCGCGGTGACCGGCGGCAAACTAAACATTTTCACGAACGGTATTAAACCGCTACAGTTTTTTGGTAGAAAATCTACTATATTTACCCCCTAATCACCTTTCGACCCCTCTTATTGGCGCAATATCATGATGTATGCAATTATTACATCAATTGGTAATATTACAAAGAACGAACTAAGCCTAATGAACTTCCGAAAATAAAAGAAAATGGCTGCCAAACTAAAACAAGATGTCAACACCCAAATAAAACATTTTAATGAATTTAACACAAATAAAAATATAACAATGGGATGGGAATTTATAACCACGAGGCCTAAAATTTCGGGAACAATTAAGAAGTCTCTAATTTAAATTTCCAATAATTTCTAGGCGTCGGTTTTGGACTAATTTACATCCCGGCTATAGTATCAGTCAACAGTTACTTTGACAAGAAACGTGGCATCGCAATGGGCATTGCCGCATGCGGTGCGGGCATTGGAACATTCCTATTTTCACCATTAACCGAAGAACTGGTACATAGATACACGTGGAAAGGAGCCTCCATCATTTTAGGCGGAATGGTCCTCAACTGTTGCGTGTTCGGTTGCCTCTTTAGGCCCGTCGAAACGCGAACCCCGAGACCGAAGCCTTTGAAACATAAAATACCAACTACAAAACTTGAACCCATACCGGAAATAACACTTTCAAACCATTCAGACAACCATAAACCCAAAGCAATTGAGCTACGCGAATCTGTTACAACGGATAAAGATGGTTCGTGCCAATACATCGCAAATACTCTGACATCATCTCCCGAAGACGAACTTTTAACAAAAACAATGGACAATGAACCAAAAGCGACTCTAACAAATGGCTTGGGATATCTGAACGTTCGCGTTTCCAGCGTTCTTAGTTTACAAATAATTAAAAAACCCAAACCGCGGTACTCGGACTTTATTGATTTGACTTTATTCAAAGATTCAACGTACAATATATTCCTGCTTTCCAATTTTATGGGTAGCATAGGTTTTTTCGTGCCCTTTGTTTATAATAAAGACAGAGCGTTGCTAATGGGACTGACGGAAAACGAAGCTTCCATACTTCTCTCACTCATGGGAATGGGAAATATGGTTGGTAAAATTGTACTAGGCTTCATATCGGACAGACCCTGGTGTAACAGATTGTTTCTATTCAATGTTTGCCTGATAATTTGCGGTGGTAGCGTTATCATAAGTTGTTTTTGCACATCCTATGAAGCGTTAATTGTATACGCTTTAGTCATGGGAGTCACCTCTGGTGAGATTCCATCCACAATAAAAGCAAAAGTATACCGGTATAAAACAGAAAGTACACTTCGTTTAAACTTTCTGAGAAGCCCTCCTTTATCCCAGAATAGAGTAGTGTCGGTAGAGAGGGGAGTAGACGGTGTATCCCTCCCTCTAGGCGCGCTTTTGTAAGAGGGGATACTGTACGCGCCTGGTAGGGGGGATGACACTGAGCTAAGAGATAGAAGGGTATGACGTTTGCATACGTAGAACTGACATTACTCTATAGTGCGGATGCCCCCCCCCCTCTACGGATTATTACGTTTCCCGACGGTGCCACAGGAAGCAGGCGGTGAATAGGCTCATAATAGTAGCCGCCAGCATAACCTATGACGTCAAGAAGCTATTCCCTGATTGGTTAGTTCCCTGTAAGCGGTTGAGGGGGGGGGGGTTATACTTCTCAGTTTACATGTCGTCTACCTCCAAGGCAGGGAAGTGTACTTTTTGTTGTTATATCTATATATACTTTTGATAAAAGGAAGAGATAATTTTAACACGATTTTCCATTCATTTATAGGAGCATACGCGAGTTTAATCTCCGTTATATTAGCTGACGTATTAAGCGTTGATAAATTAACAAGCGCCTTTGGAATATTATCGGGATTAGGTGGAGTTGCTTGTCTAATTGGGCCACCTTTAACTGGTTAGTTAATTGTTTAAACGCCCCCCCTCCCCCAACACCTAAATCATCATTATATAATAACTTTTGATTATTTTAGGTTGGCTTTTTGATATTTCCCAATCATATGACGTTGGATTTTACGTATGCGGAACTCTAATCGCGTTAGGAGGTTTAATGCTATTTATCCCTCTTGTAAGAGACCAAAGACTAAGGAAACCGAAGTTATCAGAAACTAAGAAACCAAAGGACACTAATTACGTTTAACTACAAGTTAATCTAGCGGAAATTTTTTTATTAAGTTATTGAAATATTATGTACTACAATTTTCCCCCCAATTGTCTCAATGTTTTTGTGTCAAAAAAGAAAAGTATCGAAAAGACAAAATATTGATACTTAGTTTAATTAATCAATTTATAAAGTCATTCACAATCCAAGAAATGGTATTCTCAATTACACACAAAAGAAAACATAGTTATTTTTACATGGATTATACAATGGTATTTTTGTACATGGGAAACAACTCTTCCTGTACTAATAAAATGAATTCACTGCAAATCTTCGTCATCATATAAGTCATCAAAATCTACAATAACCCCCAAACCATAATTTATAAGCTAACTGTATTTCTATAATCTTCAATAATTTTAATTTAATATAATTAAATAAAATAGGCTTCAAAGTTCTAAAGCATTCGCAATAATGAAAAAGTAATTACCATTGAAGAAGTCAGAGTGCACAGATTTTTCATTGGCAGCTAAATCCATCAAAAGACCACTAGAACCACCCGCTTCTTCCAGATCCATATACGGACCGGCTCCTTCCGGAAACATTTCATCAGCCACGATCGTTCCCGGCTTCATTGCTTCTAAAAAGGTCAAAAAACCATGTTGGTTTCCCATTTTCAAATTACGCGCCTAAATAAACTCCACAACAACTACTAGGAACTTTAAGCCTTGGCTCATCAAACTTATTTTGACATAAGTTAAGTTTAATATTTGATAATTTAGCGTTAAATATTGCTTATTTAAGAACATAGACACGTCCCGGAATGTATATCACAGCCATTAAATTGATTTAATTAAGATAAATACCTTTAAATGCCGAAATTAAAGCCAGTTATAAACACTCAAACAACAAAATTTAGACAATGTCGTTCAAAAGTTACAAAATTTCCCGCCAGATAGGGCTACAAACGGATATTATTTTCGTCAGCGTTTAAATCACGTGGTTTCTAAAGGCGTATGACGTCATGGCTGTTCCTCGTATCCTCCCTCAATGTTTAATTTTTTAAAGCATTTTATAGAATAAATAAAGATTGATTATCTTAAAATATGTATTAATATAAATAAAAGCATAAATGAAATTAATATATGTTTTACTAATGTCTAAAATAGGCTTAAAATAGTCCCTAAAAACATTTATAGACCTAAATAATAGGGAGGAGTAACAATTGATTACTCAAGGCATTTGTTACTCATGTGATCCGCGATCGGAAATTTCTTGGGGGGCGAAACCAAAACCCGTAGCTGACTTTCTGTCTTTCCTTTCGCCAAGCTATTTCATTCGGAAAAGAGAACAACTAGTTTCGCAGTCTTTGGAAATTTTATATAATAAACGACGCGGCTTTTTAGTGATTAATTTAATTATATAATAAGTGTTTTGTTCAAGTATTAAAATAAATCAAGAATGAAGTCCGTTATTATTCTCGTCATTTTAGGCGTTAATCTTTTAACTGTTTGCCGTAAGTAAAAAATTTATTTTGCGCCATCATGAACTGCGTTTAGGACAAGCGAGGCAGGCGGCCCCCAGCTTTTTATAGTGTTGTTTATTTAGGCCTAGGCTTATCTTTGTTAAAGACTTCAGGGTTTTTCTTCAATTAATCCTTGAAATTATTTTCGTTTAATTTTATAAAGACGGGCAAGCTGTGACGATTGATACTGAAAGTACAACAGTGGATAAAGAAGGTACCATTGTTACAACTGATAAAAGTACTGATGTATCTGGTACCACTGGTGGCACTTCTTCTTCCCCTGGTGAATCTACTACAAGTGCTGCAACTGCAACTGCAACTGAGCCTGGTCCCAAAACAACTCCAGCACCAATTGTCCCCACAACAACCCAGGGTCCATCTTCTTCGACAACCCCCAAACCAATGCAATGGGAATGGCACGTAAACGATAGTGAAAGTGTTTGCATCGTTGCTAAATTCAAGGCTGATATTTATATTAATTACATCAAAACTGACAACTCCGTAAGTTTTCTAAAAATATATTAATTAATTTAACTAGTATTAATTAATTAAAAGGGGTGGAAAAATAATAATTAATTTATAGACTGCAATCGGAAAAATTAACCTTCCGGAAGATGCCCAATTAAACTCAACTAATAGTCATTGTGGCAATGAGACTCAAGTCCTTGAAATCCAATTTGTCAAGGGAACCAGTGCTACTGGTGAACTCAAACCAGATACCTTAACATTTACCTTTAGCCAAAAAGACGGCAAAGTGATGGTATCTGACTTTCAGCTTAGCGTCTACAACTTAATAAGCATTTTTGAAAATGCCACAGTAGATGGTATGGTAAAATTTGATAATAATAACCTTGTAATGAACTTTTAATTAATTAACCACACCAATTTTTAGAACACCATGGCGGTTTATCAAACACAAATTTATTCGCTACCTCCTCTGGTCACTCTTATATTTGCAACTCCGGTAGCGATGTTCAATTGAACCATCTTGGACACGTTTCTTTCAGTGATCTTCAGATTGAAGCCTTCCGTACCACCAGTGATTCAACCTTTTCCTTAGGTAATTAAACCCCCAAATCCCATATTACCAAACCCAAATTAAATTACTGAAGAATTAATTTTAACCTTTGACCCCCAAAAAACAAAATTACTGAAGAATTAATTAATATCTCTTTACCTTTTGACCCCAAAAAAAAATAAAAAATAGCTGAGGACTGCAATGCTGATATAAATAACATTGTGCCTATCGCCGTTGGATGTTCCTTGGCTGCTCTAGTCGTAGTCGTCTTGGTTGCTTACTTGATTGGCAGGAGACAGAAACGTCAACGTGGATACGAGTCGGTTTAAATCTTGAAAAACATTCACATTAAAAAAAAAAAAAAGAACAAAATTAAATTACAATCTTAAATAATAATAATAACATCTGAAATTTAATGTAGAGGAGGAGCATGTTACAAAAAAGAAAATATTATAATTCTCCTCATTTTTGTTGTTTTTTGTTTTTTTTTTTCTTTCTTCCTTAAAACAAACAAAAAACTTTAATAACTAAAATTGGTTTTTCTTTTTTTTTATTTCTCTATTTCGTTGTGTCTCATTCACTCATTGCCTACAACCTCCTAATTTTGGTCGGAACCTGCCTTGAAATCCTTTGAAAAATTCACCAGAAGCCAAGGTCTATGATGAACTAAAAAACATCCGCAAACAAGAACTTAAAACGCAAAAATTAAAAGAAAAATATTAATTTTTGTCAAAAAAATCAACCGTCTATTTTATATTAATATTGGTCTTTTTTTGTTTTCCCACGTTGTTTTACTTTGTAAGTTAACATAAGTAATGTTAAATGTTTTGTTTGTCCCATGAGCTTGAATTCTCTCCACTAATACTATTCTTTAAACTGTTGTATCTATTAGCTTACTATTAGTTATAGTTAGTTAATTATTTTAAACTAATAAAAATTAAAAATGTTTCAGTCAATAAATATTTTTTTGGGTTTCGTTTAAAATTAATCCGCTTTTCTTTTAAGGTAAATAACTTAGTTAAATATATAGCTTACCGGGCTTTTAGTTCAATTTAGAACCACACACTTGTAGAGAGAGGGTTCTGTGATATTTTGAACTGGAATTAACAAACAATTAATAGATAGCTTCACTTAGATTATAAATTAATATTTACAAAGAAAGGAAAACATTGTAAATAATTGTACAATTTTTCGTGTGTTTTTTTCTTTTTTTTTCCAAAACCTCTTATTATTTTCCATTTCAATCTATTATTACTACTACTAGAGTTTTCATAATAATAAAGTTAAACTATTAAGCGTGTAGTTTAATTTTAATTGATATTGAAGTAATTAATAAAAAAAGGTTCCTTTTTCTAGATGAATATATATTGACAAAAAAAAAAAAAAAAAAAGAAGTCCACGCTATATTTTCACAAAAATACTAGGTTTAAAAAAACAAACAAAATGTATCGGTAAAAAAACCAATTTTGAAAAAAAAAAATAAATAAAATGTTTATGATTGTAAAACGAATAAAAAAAATTTGCTAGTTTTTATTAAAAATAAACACTCTTAAATTAAAGTTGTTTATTTTTATTTGTTTTGAAAAAGTTTCTTCACGTCTTTCTTTTTATGACTTTCAAAGTTCCGATTTTGGTTGACCATAAGTTAATAAGGTATGTTCACCATAAGTTGGTTAATATCTGGTTACAAACTGGAGCTTGTCATGAAGTGATAGGCCATAGGTACGTGGTAAGCGACGCCTGGTGACTGGGGCGCTGTCAAAGGCTTAAAACAGACTGCAAAACCGAACCGATTGTAGTCAATAGAGAGCTTTCAGACGGGATAGTTGTACGTCACACCCTCCCAAGTCTTACCGCTGTTCTGGTAGCCAGCCATATTGGGTGGTCTCAGCTTCATTCATTCCTGCTTTAAACCCACCAATATGGCAGCGTAAATTATGTCACGAGACTCAGCTCCTCTTCCAACTGAAAGCTCTCTATTCTCGCGTCATTCTCGAACTAGCTCTCATCAGTATTGCTACAAAACATGTTTGGTCTCATATAGTGTGCTACCACGAAGCTGGGGGAGGAAACTGTGACGTCAATATTGGGTCCTGAATTTGTATTGCCCAAGCTGACGACGTCTCGCGACTGCCAATATGGTCGCCTGAAAATAAGGTAAGAGATAAGAGCATGTGACGTCACTACAAAGTTCGTGGTAACACATTATTGTAGCGCATTTCAAGCTCTACAATAATCACCAACAACTAAAACATCGTAAACGTTCCTTAAACCGCCGATAAACAAACCATTTCCATGGTCATAAAGAAATAATAATCATTGTTGATCCTTAGTAACAATCCAATTTAAGAAGTCGCGCCGTTGTTTACCATTTGGAGCTAAATAAAAATTAACTCTTCAATTCGTATATGTCATGACTGGTTTCTAAAAATGATAGATTTAAGTTGGCAATTCACCAAGCTATTCTATTCTAAGGATTGTCTTCTTTGAGGGGGGGGGGGTTGAACTGCGAAAGGAAAGTCAACTGTGATGCAAATGACGTTGAATTGAATTGACACAAACAACATTTTTTAAATGGGGGTTAATTCTTACGTAGAGCGAAATTTAACACGTCGTTGCTATTTGTAACTCCGTAATATCTATTCCTAAAGCCACAACAAACACACTTGGTAATAAAACGACTTAAAATTACAATGAAATGGAAACTTTCCAAAGCAGAACGAAAATAAGAAATTTGATAAGTTATTATCTCAAGAAGTTAAGATAAAGTACTTACATTTCATCTGCATTCTGTACTCTACCTCTTCCATCCTGTCTTCTAATTCAAGCCCTACTTAATTTACTTTCAAACCACACATGTACACTTATTAACCTTAATAAACCTCATTTTACACTTATCTAATTTAAATTTTAAATAAAATAAAACAACTATTAAATAAATAAATAAATAATTAACTAACATCTGAAACTCTTTAAAAATACTAGTTAAGACGACACGTTACCTTATGCAAAACTATACCGTAACTTACATAAACACTTGGTTATTATTACCAAAACAGCCTAAATTTACAAGAAACAAAATTTATTTAATAAAACATCAGATTTCCTTTTATCTCTCCTTTAAAATTAAAAATACTTTATATTAATTATTGTAATTGTAATAATAATACTTAAACGTTGTAAAACTCGCCTAATATGGCCACCGATTCCTAAATGGTATTTACACAAAATTTAGTAAGTTTCTTTCTAGGGGCTGTAGTGATTATATCATGTTAACCTTGTACTGGAATTTTAGTTTTTTTTGTAAACTTTGATAAGGTACTGGTTTTCTAAAAAAAAAAACCTGATAGGTTTAATTTAAAATGAAGATATTGCATAAAAATTAAGGTTAACGTATTTATTATTAACATTAGTTTTACGTTTTTAAACTACTCGCTAAAGTTTTTATTTATTTTATTTCTCGTCACATTCATTTATTGTTTTTATTTTCTTCAATCAACAATTTTGTTCAATAACTATTTTTAGCTTTTGAACATTTAATATTATTTATTTAATTTGTTTTTTATAATAAGTGGTAAACTGATTTTTATTTTCAGGAAAAATTGAAGAGATCGTTTAATTTTTAAGGGGTTGGAGATTTAATTGAAATATGCGTAATAGCTGGTTAGAATTAAACCTCAATAAAGTATCCCGAAACTGCCTAGTGTTCGTTTAAAACCCAATAAAACGGTCCAAGTCTGGTTCTTTTCACCCAAATCTAAATAAAATAGCTTAACACTACATAATATTACCCTAAACATCGATAAAGTAGTCCAAACCTATGTAATATTAGCCTAAACCTCTATAAAATAGCCCAAAACTATCCAATATTATCCTAAACATCGAAAAAAATACCAACTTAAATAGTAAATTCAAATATCCAACCCCTCAAAAGTAAGAACAAAATTAAACTCTCCTCATTAGTTCCAAAACATCCGCCGAAAGTCCAAAACTTTATGTGGGGACATGCAAAAAAGTGATGTGATGACGTCACCGAATCCATATTTATGATTAATTAACTTTCCTATACGACGATTAAAGCCTTGGTTTAGGCACTGCGTATTGCATAACTAATTATAGTATAGGGTATTAATATGTGCATGGGATTTTTGAAATTTTTATTTGTTATTATTAATTAGAATTAGCTTATTATTATTATTTGCTTTATATTGCTTTTAGATACCATATTTTAATTATATATATATAAGTAAAATTGATTAAATTTGAATGGATTTAACATCAAACTAGAGGCTAACATTAAATATTACGTTCTAATAATTTAAAATTAAATTTTGGGGCACCATTTAAAGGACCACAGTCATCAGAAGACGGCTCAAATAATTTTCCCACCCAGCGAGCGAGCTTCCCTTGCGTGGGGGAATACAACTTATTTCATTCCCCCCAGCGCACGTGCCTAACTTTGAACGATACTCGTGCGACCTTGAAACACAGATCCTCGTTTACGTCCCCCCCCATCCAGGCGCCTAGCAGTTTCCCTATCCCCTATGGAATAAATATTAGGGTAGTAAAATGATGACAGTTGTCCTTCAATATGGTGGATTTTATATTTAAGGCAACGTACGTTTCATGAAACGAACTATGGAAATTTTACTATAATAATCTGTCGGGTTATAGGCCTTCTTGTTAATATTATCTAATCGCAAATTATCGCAAACATATTTCCAATAAGAGTTGACTTTATGTTATCGCGCGTTTTCAATAGCTTTTGTATCTGATATTTACTATACACATTTTTTTATCATAGCAAATTAACATTTTCGTTATATTTGGAAGTTTATATTGCTTGTGACTCTGAGTTGGGGTTTTTTATATATATTTATAATACAATTTTAATTAATTAATTAAGAACATTAACTTTAATTAATATTAATGAATTTCCGCCAATATTATGGGGGTACATTCATTAATATGACATACGAATTAATTATTTTAATTGAAAAATTAATGTTGATTCAAAGGATAGGTGGTTCCTTATTTCGTTGTATGAACCCTATGGGTTACGTGAAAAATACTTGGGACAGTTTTTACCATATAACTAAGGTAATTAGCATCTAATTACCAATTGCCTTGTGATAAAGAACTTAGATAAGATTAGCTACCTCTACTTTTATAACAATAGAGCTAAAGTGGAAGTTTGAGATTAACATAGGCTAAAAAAAAAAAAAAAGTAAAAACCCGAAACAGGATTTTCAAATTAAGTTTCTCGCAACAATTAACTAACTAACTAATTATTTATATTTATAAAGTACCATTTTGTTAAAAAATATATCATAGTTTTAAGCGTCATTATGATTACGTAAATAGAAATGGACAAAAGTTTGAAAAGAAAAAAAAAATAGGTTATTTTTGGGAATTTTGTCACGGGACTTTGTATCTCTAAAAAGACCGGTATTTTTCAGAAGGGGGGATATTTTTCATTCCCCTTTCCCCCAAACAGTGACCTTGAAATACTACATAATCCCTAACCTCTCCTTGCAGGTGTCAAGGTTACCTCACGTTTTTTCCCCACTCAAGTTAGAAATAAGATTAGTTTAATTTAATTTAATTTAATCAAAAATATATCTAAATTTAAACACGAGAAACTGAAATTAAAAATATTTTTAGATTAGCTGCTAAAATATACGACAGAAATTGAAAAATCCCCAAAAATATCCATAACATTTTCTAAACAAAAAGAAGTTGAATGTAATATATAGTAAAAATATATGTCGTTTGACTAGAATATAATAAATGTTCACAAAACCAAAAAAAAAAAAAATATTATAATAATTAAAAATAAAATATATCTGTATGTAACAAAAAAAATTATTATTGAATTAGGCATAATAATAATAATTATAATAATTAAAAATCAGGGTTGGTTTGTTGAATTATGGCCAATAATTAAAATAATAATTATTTTTTAATATCTTGTTAATTAATATTCTCCCAAAGGAACTTTCATAAATTTATTTTTATGGGAAAAAAAATCGACAGTAAATAATAATAAAAAATAATATTATTAATTTTCAATTTGAACTTAATTGTGAATTAATTAATTAAATATCATCTCCATTAATTAATTAAGATCAGGAGATAATTAACGTCAAATAACAATTAATAATATTGCTTGCAGCACCATTATTTGCATACTGTCATTGATTGCTATGATCATATATATTTCATAGCTGTCGTTCAAAATCTTTCGTTAATTCCAATAATTCGTGGAATGCATATTGTAATTATTTTAAACTTAAACTGCATTACTTCTCGGGTATTATGGTATTTTTAATTAGAATTAATTAAAAAAATATAAGCTCAAATTGTCAATAGCAGCAACTTATAATATTTCTTTCTTTTTTTATTCAAGCTCAAATATAGCTTAACTTTGAGCGTACGATGATTATTATTGGCACGAGATTAAATTGATAGTTAAATTAATTTAATTAATTAATTTAAAGACGTAGTGGAATGAAACTAATTATCTACTTTTACTAACTACTGATATGTTCGGAACAATAAAAAAATTTAGGTAATTTTCTTTTACGTTATTGAAAATATCAGTAGTAGAGATATTTAAAAAAAATATTGTGTAAGATTCGTTTTTTCATAAAAAAATAATTAAAATGATTAATCTAGGCCCCTACTATTTAGTAATATTTTTTAATTAGGGGGGATTTAAGATTAGCTAATTAAATTAATTACTCCTTGGTTCTAAAATTTAACTATTTAATTACGTAATTTAATGTGTACTTACCTAAAAAACGATGTTTATGTTTAAGTTTAATAGCCTTAATAATTTAATAATCAGAAGTAAATTGACTCAAAAGTTATCAAACGCCACGCCGCGTGCCCGCGTTCAAGCAAACTTAACCTACACTGTATAAGCTTATCTTTCCATCCCATAATAATACATCCATCGCGGCAAGCTTTGATAAACAACGTGGTCATGGGGAGTGTTGTGTTATTTTCTTTCCCCCCATCGAAAAATGAAGCACGGCCGGCCTATTTTGGTTTTGATAACTTCTAAATGTATTTACTTCCGAAACGGAAATAAAATGATTCAAATGAACTACCCTAATTAAATTCCTCAGTATTTATAAATAAAATATAATTATCTATTACGTTGATGCTCCCTTTCCTTCAACAGATATATTTCCATTACTCGACTGTTGTTGGGGTGATTTTGCAGGGGGAATTACGGGGGAATTTTCATTATTAATATCACCATTGGTAGCAGCAGCGGGGATGGCATTAGATTTGGCAGCAGCCACTCCTACACCGTTTGAAGTAATATTTTCGGATAGTTCATCTGTCCTTTTGTCAGAAACACTACCAGGATTATCATTTTCAGGAATGTCCCCTCCTTCTACATCCGCATTTTTAGCCACTTCCTCAGCTTCTTCCGCTTGTTTTCTTAAAGCTTCCTCAGCATCTTCCTCAGCTTTACGTTCTGCTTCCTCCTGTTTCTGTTTTTGCAAAGCGATTCTTTGTTGTCGTTGCTCTTCAACGACTTTTTGATGTTCTTTAACTTGTTTATTGTGTTCGTCTTGTTGCAATTGCATTTTAGCGCGGCATTGAACTCGTAGTTTTTCAATCAAAGCCATGGGGAATGAACCGGGTTCTTTGAAGATGGCCTTTGACGCGATTTTAATAAATGGGGTTTTTTTTTATAGAGGGGAAAGGTCCAGTAACATAACATTATACCAAGAAGCGATATCTAATTTACTAGGGAGAAGGTATAAATTCATTCGCCACATTTCCAGCTTTATCTCCAGTCCAAACGTATAGTAGGTCTGGAGTTAATCCCCGCCACCTCTAAATTACAACCAGCATCTCATTGGTTCTTGAAAAATCACGTCAGCGCGGCGACGCGAATAACGAAAATTACAGTCATATTTTCCGACTGAGGAGAGGCGAAATAGCAGGGCGGTCTCCTTTTACGTCCCCCCCCCCTTGTATTTTAAAAGGGGAACTGGGACTATGGCGCGAGAATACTTAGACATCTTACACCTTCTCCCTAGTAAACTAGATATCGCTTTTTGGTATAATGTTATGTTAAATGTCCTTTCACGACGTAAGAGTTTTCGATGCGTTTAAATTTAATTTTTTGGGATATTGAGTGTGCAGGGATATCACGTTGATCATTATTTAATTTCAAGCGGTTTTATGGTTTAACATTGACTTGTACTACAGGACCACGAGCTTAACTACAACTACGCTTAAGCAACAAAAGCGACCCCCAAAAATAGGTAAAATAATAAATAAATAAAAAGGGTCCTACCTGCATGAAGGTATGGCAATCCATGACAGTAGGGTCGTGAGTAATTCCTTTGAATACGTCAAGTATTTCGGCAAAGTTACCGGCGTTTAAAATCTTGGATTGATTAAGAAGTATCATAGTAACCGAAACGCGAAACAGAATTTTGGATCCTTCGTAGAATAAACAGTCCCAAATCCTCAAAACTGTCTGCAATTAAATATTTAGGGGCTTAAAATTAGACACGGAGATACAATGGCCGAATTAAAATAGGTCTATAACACGATATAAGATTTGTTTTATGTTGATCCTAATTAACATCAAAATTTAATACATCAAATGTTTTCAGATCAAATTTGAATAGTTTAAGATGTACATTAACCAAAAAAGGCCTAAAAATCTATTGTTAAGGCATACATTAACAAATTAGACCTAAATTTTAATAGTTAGACGCAAATTATGGCTAAATTTTTAATGGTTTGACGCAAATTAGGCCTTAATTTTAATAGTTTGACGCAAATTAGGCCTAAATTTTAATAGTTTGACACATTAACAAAATAAAATAGGCCTAATTTTACTAGTTTCACACAAACAAACAAAATACGCCCAATTTCCAAGAGTTTAGGCATAAATTAACAAAATTGGACTAAATTTCATGGGGATGAGACGGCATGGCAAATCGATCCCAAAAACAGTGTTCAGTGTGTGTTAGACTTAAGTTAGGTTTGCTTTTCGCGCTCAATGGGTGGTCTGTTTGCCGTCTTCAAATAAGCTCAAATATTGGCGCATTTTTCTTGAAATATTCTTTAAATATTGTTACAAGAATAAGCAAGGTTAAAACTATTTTAGGTCAAATATTTTGAGACATACTCCAGTAGATTTGATTTATATATATGTTAAATCAGATAACCAGATAATCGAACAAAACGTTTTCACTTCGTACGCACTCAATATTTCCAAATTTAGAACAATACCAATACCGCAACGCAAACCTTCAAAAACGTCAATACTTGACAATTCCGACAAAAACTAAACTTCCTAATCTCGAAACTGCGATTATTTCAATGACGTCATTAATTAATCCACTATAGTTCCCGCATTTTATTTTGTAATCACGTGCTAAACAATAGGAAGCTAAAATTGCTCATTTAGATTTTCGGTGAATTGTAATCAGGGAGTAGGTGTATTTTTGATAATGACTAAGACAATAGGAGGTTGACGTATATGAGAGACTATTGCCTTATAGTAGTCAGAAGTATATAATACTACTTCTCTTCGAGAGAAGTGTACCACCACAGAGCGGGAGGGATAATAGTGCTATCTCAGTTGTGACGTCATTGCCCAGGTAAACCGTCACAGGCTTAGCTTTGGCAGTGGGCGGTCATGTTTGGTACCGCGCTGGTTCTATGGGCAATAGCATGGGTGACGTCATACTAAGGCTTATGATTCTTCCCAACAGTTAGAGCAAGGTTACTAAAGCGAATCACATACGCGATAAATAGTTCCCCCTCATCATTACTATATCTATTAGCGCTGCTTAACTATTTGTCAAGGCGCATGCGCTTGTTTAATTTTTGTCCCACGTCAAGACAATCAAGGTTTGTTGGCTAATTGATTGCTGGGGACTTAGTAAACACCAAACAGTTATATAATTCACCCTAGCACGGTGTATGCCATGCCCATCTGAAGTTTGATCGGGATCGAGCAAACAAAAAGGGGCTCCCCTCGCCCGGGAAGAATCACGTTACATAACTTAAGTATTAAGAGTGTCATACTTCTTCTATTATACCCTTCTGTTTATATCCATAGAGATAAGTAGATAAGAAACAAAAATTAATTTTGTTGATGACTAGGGGCTTATGTACTGATTTTTTTTTTGTTACTAGTAGATTATGAGGGTAGACGAAAATTGATAAGTTTTCTTTTCTACAAAGCTAAGCGATTATAAATGGTGGCAGTAAATTTTACATATGACATTTTTATTTATTCCGCGCTTGATAAATTATTGCCCCATATGGTTGGAATTATACGCGTCCTAAAGAACCCATATAAAAACTGAGAACATTATAACGATCCAGTGCAAACGGAAATAGACCTCCGGGTAAAGGAGGAGGAGGGTAGACAACTCTCAGTACGGGCCATCTCGTCTCTGCGCACTCTCATGTTATACAAAAAGACTACAGCGCAGGCGCCAAAAAACGAGATGGAAGGAAAAGTTTTACCCCCTTGTCTTTCCCTCTTAGTTACATGGAAATGGTCTCAAAGTTGCCTAGCTATGTTCTCAGATGTTAAAGGGGTTCTTGGTGACGTTTGTTTGGGGTTTACAGTGAGGACATATGGGTGTTATTGAACTTGAACTCGCGCAGCCTGGCGGTTAATTCCCAATTGATGTATTTTATAAAAACAGTTTTGATGTTATGACTACACTTTTGAAGTATCTTATAACTTAAAAGTTTTAATATGGAACTAAAATATTAGATTTTAACTTTAAATGAAACTTAAATGCTGATAGTTTTAAATTTAACTTAAATACTAGTAAGGGGGTTTAAAATTGAATTTAAATACTAGTTAGGGAGGTTTAAAATTGAATTTAAATACTAGTTAGGGAGGTTTAAAATTGAATTTAAATATATACTAGTTAGGGAGGTTTAAAATTGAATTTAAATACTAGTTAGGGAGGTTTAAAATTGAATTTAAATACTAGTTAGGGAGGTTTAAAATTGAATTTAAATATATACTAGTTAGGGAGGTTTAAAATTGAATTTAAATACTAGTTAGGGAGGTTTAAAATTGAATTTAAATACTAGTTAGGGAGGTTTAAAATTGAATTTAGATACTAGTTAGGGAGGTTTAAAATTGAATTTAAATACTAGTTAGGGAGGTTTAAAATTGAATTTAAATACTAGTTAGGGAGGTTTAAAATTGAATTTAAATACTAGTTAGGGAGGTTTAAAATTGAATTTAAATATATACTAGTTAGGGAGGTTTAAAATTGAATTTAAATACTAGTTAGGGAGTTTTAAAATTGAATTTAAATACTAGTTAGGGAGGTTTAAAATTGAATTTAAATACTAGTTAGGGAGGTTTAAAATTGAATTTAAATACTAGTTAGGGAGGTTTAAAATTGAATTTAGATACTAGTTAGGGAGGTTTAAAATTGAATTTAAATACTAGTTAGGGAGGTTTAAAATTGAATTTAAATACTAGTTAGGGAGGTATAAAATTGAATTTAAATACTAGTTAGGGAGGTTTAAAATTGAATTTAAATACTAGTTAGGGAGGTTTAAAATTGAATTTAAATACTAGTTAGGGAGGTATAAAATTGAATTTAAATACTAGTTAGGGAGGTATAAAATTGAATTTAAATACTAGTTAGGGAGGTATAAAATTGAATTTAAATACTAGTTAGGGAGGTTTAAAATTGAATTTAAATACTAGTTAGGGAGGTATAAAATTGAATTTAAATACTAGTTAGGGAGGTTTAAAATTGAATTTAAATACTAGTTAGGGAGGTATAAAATTGAATTTAAATACTAGTTAGGGAGGTTTAAAACTGAATTTAAATACTAGTTAGGGAGGTATAAAATTGAATTTAGATACTAGTTAGGGAGGTATAAAATTGAATTTAAATACTAGTTAGGGAGGTATAAAATTGAATTTAAATACTAGTTAGGGAGGTTTAAAATTGAATTTAAATACTAGTTAGGGAGGTATAAAATTGAATTTAAATACTAGTTAGGGAGGTTTAAAACTGAATTTAAATACTAGTTAGGGAGGTATAAAATTGAATTTAGATACTAGTTAGGGAGGTATAAAATTGAATTTAAATACTAGTTAGGGAGGTATAAAATTGAATTTAAATACTAGTTAGGGAGGTTTAAAATTGAATTTAAATACTAGTTAGGGAGGTATAAAATTGAATTTAAATACTAGTTAGGGAGGTATAAAATTGAATTTAAATACTAGTTAGGGAGGTTTAAAATTGAATTTAAATACTAGTTAGGGAGGTTTAAAACTGAATTTAAATACTAGTTAGGGAGGTATAAAATTGAATTTAAATACTAGTTAGGGAGGTTTAAAATTGAATTTAAATACTAGTTAGGGAGGTATAAAATTGAATTTAAATACTAGTTAGGGAGGTATAAAATTGAATTTAAATACTAGTTAGGGAGGTATAAAATTGAATTTAAATACTAGTTAGGGAGGTATAAAATTGAATTTAAATACTAGTTAGGGAGGTTTAAAATTGAATTTAAATACTAGTTAGGGAGGTATAAAATTGAATTTAAATACTAGTTAGGGAGGTATAAAATTGAATTTAAATACTAGTTAGGGAGGTTTAAAATTGAATTTAAATACTAGTTAGGGAGGTATAAAATTGAATTTAAATACTAGTTAGGGAGGTTTAAAATTGAATTTAAATACTAGTTAGGGAGGTATAAAATTGAATTTAAATACTAGTTAGGGAGGTATAAAATTGAATTTAAATACTAGTTAGGGAGGTATAAAATTGAATTTAAATACTAGTTAGGGAGGTTTAAAACTGAATTTAAATACTAGTTAGGGAGGTTTAAAATTGAATTTAAATACTAGTTAGGGAGGTTTAAAATTGAATTTAGATACTAGTTAGGGAGGTTTAAAATTGAATTTAAATACTAGTTAGGGAGGTTTAAAATTGAATTTAAATACTAGTTAGGGAGGTTTAAAATTGAATTTAAATACTAGTTAGGGAGGTTTAAAATTGAATTTAAATACTAGTTAGGGAGGTTTAAAATTGAATTTAGATACTAGTTAGGGAGGTTTAAAATTGAATTTAAATACTAGTTAGGGAGGTTTAAAATTGAATTTAAATACTAGTTAGGGAGGTTTAAAATTGAATTTAAATACTAGTTAGGGAGGTTTAAAATTGAATTTAAATATATACTAGTTAGGGAGGTTTAAAATTGAATTTAAATACTAGTTAGGGAGGTTTAAAATTGAATTTAAATACTAGTTAGGGAGGTTTAAAATTGAATTTAAATACTAGTTAGGGAGGTTTAAAATTGAATTTAAATACTAGTTAGGGAGGTTTAAAATTGAATTTAGATACTAGTTAGGGAGGTTTAAAATTGAATTTAAATACTAGTTAGGGAGGTTTAAAATTGAATTTAAATACTAGTTAGGGAGGTATAAAATTGAATTTAAATACTAGTTAGGGAGGTTTAAAATTGAATTTAAATACTAGTTAGGGAGGTATAAAATTGAATTTAAATACTAGTTAGGGAGGTATAAAATTGAATTTAAATACTAGTTAGGGAGGTATAAAATTGAATTTAAATACTAGTTAGGGAGGTATAAAATTGAATTTAAATACTAGTTAGGGAGGTTTAAAATTGAATTTAAATACTAGTTAGGGAGGTATAAAATTGAATTTAAATACTAGTTAGGGAGGTATAAAATTGAATTTAAATACTAGTTAGGGAGGTTTAAAATTGAATTTAAATACTAGTTAGGGAGGTATAAAATTGAATTTAAATACTAGTTAGGGAGGTTTAAAACTGAATTTAAATACTAGTTAGGGAGGTATAAAATTGAATTTAGATACTAGTTAGGGAGGTATAAAATTGAATTTAAATACTAGTTAGGGAGGTATAAAATTGAATTTAAATACTAGTTAGGGAGGTTTAAAATTGAATTTAAATACTAGTTAGGGAGGTATAAAATTGAATTTAAATACTAGTTAGGGAGGTTTAAAACTGAATTTAAATACTAGTTAGGGAGGTATAAAATTGAATTTAGATACTAGTTAGGGAGGTATAAAATTGAATTTAAATACTAGTTAGGGAGGTATAAAATTGAATTTAAATACTAGTTAGGGAGGTTTAAAATTGAATTTAAATACTAGTTAGGGAGGTATAAAATTGAATTTAAATACTAGTTAGGGAGGTATAAAATTGAATTTAAATACTAGTTAGGGAGGTTTAAAATTGAATTTAAATACTAGTTAGGGAGGTTTAAAACTGAATTTAAATACTAGTTAGGGAGGTATAAAATTGAATTTAAATACTAGTTAGGGAGGTTTAAAATTGAATTTAAATACTAGTTAGGGAGGTATAAAATTGAATTTAAATACTAGTTAGGGAGGTATAAAATTGAATTTAAATACTAGTTAGGGAGGTATAAAATTGAATTTAAATACTAGTTAGGGAGGTATAAAATTGAATTTAAATACTAGTTAGGGAGGTTTAAAATTGAATTTAAATACTAGTTAGGGAGGTATAAAATTGAATTTAAATACTAGTTAGGGAGGTATAAAATTGAATTTAAATACTAGTTAGGGAGGTTTAAAATTGAATTTAAATACTAGTTAGGGAGGTATAAAATTGAATTTAAATACTAGTTAGGGAGGTTTAAAATTGAATTTAAATACTAGTTAGGGAGGTATAAAATTGAATTTAAATACTAGTTAGGGAGGTATAAAATTGAATTTAAATACTAGTTAGGGAGGTTTAAAATTGAATTTAAATACTAGTTAGGGAGGTATAAAATTGAATTTAAATACTAGTTAGGGAGGTTTAAAATTGAATTTAAATACTAGTTAGTGAGGTTTAAAATTGAATTTAAATACTAGTTAGGGAGGTATAAAATTGAATTTAAATACTAGTTAGGGAGGTTTAAAATTGAATTTAAATACTAGTTAGGGAGGTATAAAATTGAATTTAAATACTAGTTAGGGAGGTTTAAAATTGAATTTAAATACTAGTTAGGGAGGTTTAAAATTGAATTTAAATACTAGTTAGGGAGGTATAAAATTGAATTTAAATACTAGTTAGGGAGGTTTAAAATTGAATTTAAATACTAGTTAGGGAGGTATAAAATTGAATTTAAATACTAGTTAGGGAGGTTTAAAATTGAATTTAAATACTAGTTAGTGAGGTTTAAAATTGAATTTAAATACTAGTTAGGGAGGTATAAAATTGAATTTAAATACTAGTTAGGGAGGTTTAAAATTGAATTTAAATACTAGTTAGGGAGGTATAAAATTGAATTTAAATACTAGATAGGGAGGTATAAAATTGAATTTAAATACTAGTTAGTGAGGTTTAAAATGGAACTTAAATACTAGCTTAGACAAAAAATTATGAAATCAACCCTACCCAACTAGAAGTTACAACCTTATAAAATATAAACAGCTTATAAAAATCAAATATTTAACTTAGCAACCCCCCAAAAAAGACCTAAACTTGAAAGGTTTCCAAGAAATGAAGCCATAACATCCCATTTGTTCACAAACAAAAGCATTAAAACTATTTCAACTCAAATAGAACAACAACAAGCACCAAAATAATCAATAAAGGAAGCTTACCTCAATTGGAAGAACTTCAGCAAACAGGCAAATGAACCACTTGCTGGCAACTAAAGGCCACGCAACATTGTGATTCTTCAAATGTTGATGAACAGCAGGAACTTTAATTTTAACTAATTCAGACATAACTTCCATATCAGTCAGTAATCCCATCATTTCTCTGGCATAATAATCGGGCAAAATTTTGGATGCCAACCGGTCCAATAACCAAAATGTCGTGTCTTCGTCATCAGTGATCAAAAGTAGTATACCAGCGATGAAATTTAGGCCTTGGCAATACCCAATTTCGGGATTTTTGTGAGCAAATGCGACCAAAACATTGTAAAGGGATCTTCTTTTTCCATCAGAAACTTCTTTAAAATGAATATTGTCCGGAAAGGTTCTTGGAATGTCTATTTTTATAGTATCGAGGATTTCTTGGTTTTTGGGACCATCTAATAGTTCCCTGTATAAGTTAGGGTTTTCTTCCCTTAATTCCTCAGCTCCTGACACAGTCATCCACATAAAACCACGGTGTTCTCTAGGTATGCCTTTTCTGCAATATCTTTTAACTGAAAATGAACAATTTTTACACATTAACTTTGACAATATTAATTTAAGGTTTATTTAATTAAAATTAAATAAATAATACGTAAAAAATTATTATTAAAACGTACCTTTACTTCCTTTCTTCACATTCTTGCTTTGACTAACAAAGTTTTTCCATTTCTCCGCTCTCCTTGCTAATACACTCAAATATTTGGCAAAAAACTCATCATATGTATTATAATCAAAGTCTTCTCCACGTTCAAATCCGTAGGGATCAATACTATAATTAAAACAAATTAATAAATATTAAATAACTAATAAAATAGTTGAAAAACGTGTTTTCTAAATGTAGGCCAACAACATTACAAAACTAGTAAAACTAAATCCACCCCCTTCAAATTCGAAAAAACATTCAAAAGCCAAGGCTTAACGCGAAATAACTTTTGTTATTATAGTTTGGCGGCGTCTATTTTATCTCTTTTAAAACTAAAAGTCGTGCCTTTACACTACGGAATTTTATGGTTTTATTTAAGTTAATTTCAACATCAATTTAAACCTTAATTAAGATTAAATTAAACAAACCTTGCACGATATTCGACAGCCATCCTTTTCGATCGGCATTGGATCAAATAAACATGTTCGGGAAGAAAAAAAATCCGCGAACGGGAACGTTTTACGCGCCACCTATGAATATAAAAATTCGCGGGAAAAATTAAATTTCACAACGCCACGTGCTTTTGATTGCAAAAGTACCAAAACACGGAAGAAACTAAAATAAAAACAACGAATGATAAATTAGGGTAGTTTTTAATATATTTCTTCACATTTTATACAACTCAATGACGAAAAATTACTCAGAAAAGAAATATTACGTTTAAAAACACGAAATGGTTGTTTAAAATCGATTTTATGTTAATACGTTAAGCCTAAAGGGTGCTTTTTATGAAGTTTTAGTAACATTTTACGACATTAAATGACCTGAATTTTTTTCTACAATGTTGTTGTTGTTGTTGTGTATTTGAATTTAGATATTTTTAAAGATCTGGAATGTTGGGTGGGTGAAACATGTAATAATGAACTAGAACTACATTACATTAATAAAAACGCCAAAAAAGTACAACAACACTATCTACACGGCTTCCGGAACTATCAAGGAGTTAAACACAGTTCAAACTCCGTCTTTGGGAAAATCTAGAAGCCTTTGAATTATATTTTTTTACCACAGTTTAAACTTTTGAAGTCATGGTTCAGTTCACTGGTCGCTATTAGCGAGAGTGGGTCTGTTAACGACTCCTAAAAAGTAGATGGTGTTCGTCTTGCGATGTCTAATGAAGAATACGAATGGTCTGTTAACCACGAATGACGTAGGTTGGGCCGGTCTGGCCGTTCTGGAAGCCAAGATGGCGGTAACAGCCGCGGCTTCGGTTCCCTGCTCGTTGACATCTATAATTGCCTTGTGCAATACATCAGTCACGGACAATTCGCGTTTACCAGTGAAGCCGGACAAGTCCGAAGTTTCCGGGTTAAAGATCTGTTTCAAACCCATCTTTTGCAAATGTCCAGCTAATTGGAACGAGTCTTCCATCTTGAATTTGGGTAATTGGACAAGTACTTCGATTGGGAAAAGATTTTCGATCAAATCCGCGATTCTTTCGTGGGTTAGTTGCAAAATGAACGTATTCATATCAAAAACTCGGTTTTGATGCAACAGAACGACCATAGACAAATCCTCTCCGGTATATGGGATTTCCAAAGCGGTACATTGCAAGGCTTCGCTGACGCCGTACATGTAATTACCCTTGGTCCTCATCATGTTAACAACCAATTCTTCAGTCAAGGATACGGTGAATCTATCAGGACGAGTCATTTTAGGATTGAATTGATTCATCCAGTCCATTTTGAAGTAAACGGCGTTGGCAACGACCATTCTTGTAGAGGGACCGACGCTGGAAGGTGGTAAGAAGTCCTTGATCTTGTTACCAGTTTGCTGTTCGACCCAAGCGTTAACCCCCAATCGTGCCGACTCGGGATTGGTGAAATCAACGTAGGCCATGTTATTGGCGAATCTACTTTCCATGCACTTGCGAACCTCGAGGAATCGATGGAAAAACAATCTGTTTACAAATTCTGAAGTGCCATTTGAACCAGCCGGAGCTTTGATATCTTCCCTAAGACGATCAAACGCGCTGGACACGGCGACTTTATCGGCTCCATAAAGACCAAGGATCGAACCCAACTCCTGTTCGGTTAAACTATGAGCTCCCATATACGTCACCGCCAAGGCTGACCAGATGCTAAAGGGACTGAAAAATATTCCAGTCTTTTGGTTGTCTGATGAGGCATCTTCTTGCAAATGACGTAATAAATCGAAGGCGAAGGATTGGGTTCCGTTGATGAGTTGGTCCATTGTTTTCTTCATGATTTCCTGAGTTCGTGGACTGTCGTCTGCTGTAAGACATTGTGGCCTGACCACTGAAGACAGGGACAACAGGACGATGGTTGCTAGTAACATTCTGGACATTTTTGATTGTGAATTATTATCTGAAATATAAATTGGATTGCTATAGAAATTGTTGCAATCCTCTTAAAAATGTACAAACGTTTCAATCATAAATTTAGCTGATTGATTTCAATACAAATAATTCTACCAAAGATAAAAATCACAAAAATACATAAAACAATCGCAGGCCCCAACTCCCAACTCCAGTCAAAAGTTCAACTACTCAGTCAATAATGAAATATAAAGAATTTTGTCAAAAACCCAAAAAATTTACCCAAAATGCCTCAAAGACATTGTCCCCGGTGGAGGGAAAAAAGGTCCACGTACCAAAACCGGATTCAACGCCAATAAATTATCGGTTCGGTTTTGGGAAAATGGAAATTCAGAAAGAGAAAAAAATACCCTTAAAACGGGTGATTTAAAATGATACGTTTTCAAGAATAAATGAAATCATCCCATGAAACTTTCCTTGCAACTATACTCATAAGTTTGAAAGATATGCTCTATAAGTATGAGACTACCTATACTTCGTAATGCTAGAGATTACTTAGAGCTAGTTCGAGAACGACAAGCGAGAATTGATTATCTACACTCGGTGGTTAATTTTGCAGGACTTCCATCTAGTCCTATTTAGTCTGTACTAAGCCTTTGACTGGGCCCCAGTCACCAGGCGTCGCTTTACCTCGAATCTATGACCTACGTCACTTCATGACAAGCTCCAGTTTGTAACCAGTGACAAACTTATGG
The DNA here is from genome assembly GCF_054372755.1 of Phalangium opilio. Lineage (NCBI taxonomy): Eukaryota > Metazoa > Arthropoda > Arachnida > Opiliones > Phalangiidae > Phalangium > Phalangium opilio. The sequence goes on along the minus strand of NW_028324168.1, from coordinate 3,839,950 downwards.
TGAAAATATCTTATAAACCTATGCTATAGTGTAGCAATAGAGCTATTTCAGTGGGGGAAAAATTTCGTCTGCTACGAAAATTGGGCCTGGCTTTGAGTGTAGAGGGCGGCCATTTTGTGAGGGTTTCTCTATGGGCAAATAGCATTGGTGACGTAGCCATTACCCCCTCTGAAATAGCTCTATACCGACAGAAAGGAATACGTTCAAATACTCAGAGGTAAATTTAATAAATTCAGGGGTATACTACCCAGGTCATAAACCGTCCGTATATACTTCAAGGCAATGGTTTTGGTAGGTTAGCATTATTATTTCCTTGGAAAACTTATTTGCAAAACGTTACTAACTTCCGGGAGGACATTACCGATAAAAAGGCGCGCGAGAAAGTAAGTTATAGGCGCGAAATATTTTTGATTTACGCATTTGGGGTTTTACTTCCTTAAATCTTGGTCATGCATTGGGCAAAATACGTTATCTTGTAAGGTTGGTTAACGTAATTACGACAGAACAAAAGCGGAAATGGCGTTAACTTCCGAAAAGGAAGAACTAAAGCATTGTTCAATCCGTGTCATGGTTATATACTTCAAATGGTTTGGTTATTAGGCTTGGCTCTACGCGATTTCTATTTCAAACTTGAATAATATTTTTGAGTTATGGTTGGCTATACGCTTCGTAATACGACCTTGATGGGTCTTTGTCTGAATTTTTTTCTTTTATAATATTAAGGGGTTTTAGAATTTCAAATTGACGGCTTTGAGGCTGAGAGACGGATCTTGGCTGTTACTGGCAACCAATCATAAAATGGAAAATAGAAGGTGTGAGTGGTTCACACGGCCATGACGAAGCCAATTTATTTTAAATATATTCCGTTTTCTACTTAGTCCCTTATCTAACTTAAGAATATGAATACTTAAAAATGTTAGCTAGGGCTGTTGAAGGGTACTGCGTTGAAAATGATTTAGGGTTAGAATTTTTTCAAACTAGGCTTAGCCAAAAATGATTTCCGGTTAGAATTTTTTTTAAAAAAAAAAGCTTAGCTAAAAATTATATCGGGTTAGAATTTTTTTAAAAAAAAAGGCTTAGCTAAAAATGATTTAGGGTTAGAATTTTTCAAACTAGGCTTAGCTAGAAATTATATCGGGTTAGAATTTTTGTTTTAAAAAAAGGCTTAGCTAAAAATTATATCGGGTTTGATTTTTTTTTTTTAAAAAAAAGGCTTTGCTAAAAATTATATAGGGTTAGAATTTTTTCAAACTATGCTTAGCTAGAAATTATATCGGGTTAGAATATTTTCAAACTAGGCTTAGCCAAAAATGATTTCCGGTTCGAATTTTTTTTTTTTAAAAAAAAAGGCTTAGCCAAAAATGATTTCGGGTTAGAATATTTAAAAAAAAAGGCTTAGCCAAAAATGATTTCGGGTTAGAATATTTAAAAAAAAAGGCTTAGCCAAAAATGATTTCGGGTTAGAATTTTTTAAAAAAAAAAGGCTTAGCCAAAAATGATTTCGGGTTAGAATTTTTTTTAAAAAAAAAGGCTTAGCCAAAAATGATTTCGGGTTAGAATTTTTTAAAAAAAAAAGGGTTAGCTACAACTAAATACGTTTTTTTGTTAAAACTTTTAAACTAGGGTTAACATCTGCGATCAGAAATTTGATCATCTCTTTAATACAAATTAGAATTTAAAATTTTACTAACTTAACCACCGGAGGCTGCGATATAACAAAAAAAATTAAATCACCTTGGAATAAAAAAAAATTAAAAATATATCATTGAATTTCACATTAAATTTTTAAATTCTTTACCAATAGAGATTAAATAAGCGATAAAAATAAATTAAATTAAATCTTTTCTTATAAACACGTCATTTTTTATAGATAAAGACAGATGTGGGATAGCTAATTAATATTAATAATTAAAATAATTAATTTCTAAAATAAAATATCCTTAAAATAATTCTTGAAAAATCGAGTTTTATAAGCGAAGAGAACGAAGTCATTTGATTGTTTAAAAATTATTTGGCTGTTTATCAAAAAACACTAACCTGTTCTGGGGCTGCAAATCCGGGTTTACTAAAATATAATAATAAAAACCGCTCTCGCGCGATTTATACAATATCCTTATTTCTATAATATAATTAACCATCCAACTAAAGAACCGCAAAAACGTGCTGACGATGTCTCAAAACGTATATATTAATCGAAGATTCAAAACTTAACAGCTCTGAAACTCTTCTTCCAAAGTCCGACCCAAATTCATCCGGAGTTCTCTAATTTTGTGGTGGTTTTTCCCGAAAACATTTTACTCATATGGGGGTGGCATTTGCCTTGTTGTTGAATATAGAGGTGGTTGGTTCGTAACATACATAACTAATTCTTTTTTTTTTTAAAGGGAATGTATAATGATATTAGTATACTAAAAGGTCGGTCACCTACTTTTAGGGGCTAGGTAGTACGTCACAAGATGAAGACGAAATATATTCAAAGTTGTGTGTTGCTGCCTGGAGTTTCTGAAAAACTATTTCTAAATTCGGATTTGGGGAAAATTTAAAAACATCGTTTTGAAGTGTGGTTATAGTTATACAAATACTTGTATATTAAATTTGAATTATCGCTAGAGATTAGAGAAGCTAGGAAAACGGGGTGCCATTTGTACTAGCGAAATATTGGAGTAGTTAAGGCATATTTTTCGATTCAATAATTCGCTGATTTTATCGTGTTTTCTCTGATAGTCTTAAGTCAGGGATTTTTCGTTTCGAAATTCCCTGACTTTAGCATATTTTCCCTGATAGTCTAAAGTCATTTTCCCCCCCAACTAATTTCACACTTTTGACCCTAGAAAATTAATTATTCCTTGTTTAAGAATGAATGACTAATAGCGTAAAAAAATGAAACTAAATACATAATTTTATTAATAGAGTCAAAACTGTTGACCTAGAAGTAGAAATTCCCAATTTCTTAATACTGTTGCAATATTTGTTTATGCTGATGTTTTCCTTAAAAAACATTGCAAAATTCGCGACATACACTCTCTAAAAGATAAACATATTTATTCTAAACTCAATAGTGACAAGCTTTAGGAACCCAACCAAGCCAAGAAGGCAAACCAAATGACTTCACCAAGAAGTGATATCTAGTTTATTACGGAGTAGGTATAAATTCACCACATTTCTAGCTTCATCTCCCTCCAGTCCAAACGTAGGTCCCGAGTTAATCCCCGCCGCCTCTAAATGACAACCAGCATCTGATTGGTATTTTCCGACTGGGGAGAGGCGAAACAGCCCGGCCTCCTTTTACGTCCCCCCCCCTTGTATTTTGAAAGGGGGACTAGGACTATGGCGCGCGAATACTTAGGCATCTTATACCTTCTCCCTAATAAACTAGATATCACTTCTTGACTTCACTAATAGATAGTGTGCGGACAAGGGTTGCCAGTCATTTGTGACACGTGCAATTCAACCGATATATCTATCTACAACAGACTGACAAGCTTAGTAGTATTCTGTTCGATTTGTTTAATGGTCTTAGGTTAAAGTTAAGAAAAGGGGGAGGAAATGTCTCAAGCCCCTTTAGTGCAAACTATCTATTTGATAGAAAGACAGCTGGCAAGTACCATTACAGACCCCTGCCAACTGTCGCGCTGGAATCAATCATTACTTCTTCACTCAGCCTGTATTAACTCCAAATCCGAACGAAAAAACCCAACTATCCTTTCATTGAAACGAAGTCCTAACAATTATAAACCTTTTGTTATTGACTAAAACCGACCACCATTCAGTATTCTGTAATTAACAATAGAGCAAGCTTAGAGTCGAGTCCTTTTTTTCAGGTGAAACTTTGCAATAATATGGGTGGAGACAGTTTCACTTAGAATTCATTGCCCTCTATAAATTGTATTCAATCACCGACAGTCTGACTATCCAGGATTTTCAAATTTAGGCCAAAATCTTTGTGCGGGCGTTTTAATGTCATTTTATTTTCCCGCGGGTTTCCCCCATTAAAAATATCAAAGAAATTGGAAATTCATGAATTATTTTCTTTGGTACACATGTCATCGTATTTTTTATCATAAGTTCATTTATTCCATAAGTCTGTCAATGGTTACAAACTGGAGCTTGTCATGAAGTGAGTGAGGTAGGTCATAGATTCGAGGCAAAGCGACGCCTGGTGCATAAGGCGCTGTCAAAGGCTTAGTACAGACTAAATAGGAAGATGGAAGTCCTGAAAAACTAACCGAGTGTAGTAAATCAATTCTCACTTGTCGTTCTCCCTTGAACTAGCTCTAAGTAAGTCATTACGAAGTATAGAAGTGTCATACTTATGGAACATATCACTTAAAAACTTATGATTTTATTAAACGCATGGTAAAACAATAGGATTTCACGGTGTTGATAATGACCCAGTTTTAAAATAGAAATAAACCAAAAGAAAGAACGGTTGAGAAACTTTTATATTAAATTAATAAGATTGCCTGTTTAAATGTTCTTTCTACTTAGAAACAGTAGAGTTAATCTAGGGACCATATGTATATGGAAGATGTAGAGTTTCCTTACTTCCTGCCTTGGCCCGTATTGGTTATATTCCAATGAATATATTAATTCAAAGATTAGATGATAATATTTTCTTTTTTTCTTAAGTTAATTTGTTTGCAATCGGAACTTCCGGTTATGCTAAGCTAAAGGGAAGACTACTGACATGTTTTTTTATTTTTTATATAATCTTTTCATGGCAAGTTTCCTGGTTTGAAATCATTCAATTTAATAATGTATATATTTATATATATATAAAAAGCTTACAAATATTTGTTTAAAAGGATAGATTTTATGGTTAGTTATTTTCCCTATTTTTCTTTTTCCCTAATAAAATGCTTCAAAATATGCCAAGGCTTAAGTATTTTCACGTTTTAATATTTACTTAATTTTTTTGATAAGACCTTGTAAGTCTAAGATCTCTAACTAAAATCACTTGTAAATGGGAAAAAACCAAATTTTACCGACGTCACTTATCCTTTGTGTTAACTTTTCTACTTAAGCCTATACTTTTGACCTAAAACTAGCACGTGAAGTTAAGCCTAATCCTGCAGAACTACATTAACCTTTGACCCAAGTTCGTTAAGGTAAAACTATCCCCAAACTCAAAAACCACGTGTAGATCAAACTAGGCTTAACTCCAATGCAATCACGACGTAATGTCATGTACACAACACTTGAAAGAACTAAAAACCATTAAAAACTAATTAAAAATCAACCAGTACATACCTTAATTAAATCTAAATGATTTCCTCCTTCCACCAGAGCAGTCTTTAAAAACGTTCTTCTAATTCTTCTACTTCAAAAGTCCAGCAAAAAGCGCGCCAAAATCTTTGTCACGTTGTATTAGGAGTACTATCACGAGCGTCTATGGTACGATGCAGCGACTAACGTGAATAAGTACCTTTTGACAACGTCTCTGCGTCTGCGAGTGGTTATGGTACTATAGAGAGGGGTCAGTTGTTCCAGCAGGTTTTCGCTACCGTACTACAGAGGTTTTCCTACTACAAACGTCACAAGAACGTGTGCGAACTACGAAATTTTAGCGGAAAGTCGGTTCTTCCGAAAATTCCTCTCGACAACTGCTGGGCTGGGTGGTTACGGTCCAATTGAGATAGTCCAAACCCAACATATCCTTGCCGCCACGCCACCCCATCGATGGGAAATCCCTCGATTTCATTCTTAGTGAAATTCTTCTCTTTACTAAACATTCATTCATGATAAGAGGTTGAAAAGATTAAAGATAGATTTTGAACAGGATTTTTTTTGCGAATCCGCTAAAGGCCGTTTTATTTTATTATAGTGGGTTTGTGATTACGTATTTAATTAGTGTATCAAGAGAGTCAGTGTTTTGGGACCTAAGGGCTTCTTAAGATGGGTTATTTTGAACGTTAAGATGTTTCAAATTATGGAATGTCCATGAACTAAATAATTTTACACAAGAAATTTACAGAAATGATTTAAGTTCTAGCTACAAATTAGTGAATTAATTTTGGTAAGGGTTTTTTTTTTGGGGGGGGGGGTTGCTGTTAATTATGCACTGGGTGTAATTACGTTGCTGGAACCATAAGTTCATAAGATATGTTCTTAAGATAAGTTTGTCACTGGTTACAAACTGGGGCTTGTCATCTCATAAACTTATGCAGAAAGTAATGAGAGGAGTATTTACATGTTAAAAATAAAATTGAATTGGAAATTCTCTAGTGTCCTACATTTTTGGTATGCCTATCTTTCTTAACCCTAAAAATCATGTTTCTTGACCTATATTTCAATGTTTACTAATTGAAATAGGTGGTTTTTTATCAATTGACCGTCATCTTGTGACATATGAAGAGTGACGTCGTATTTTCAATTTTCGTCACGTTTTTCTTTATTTTTTCGCTTTTTTATTCTCAAAGAGATAATAAAATGTAGAAATCAAATATTAGTGTATTGTAAGCTTGAAAAACAAAGACTGTACCTGGTGGTTATACATATATTTGTATAATATGGGAGGAGTATTTCCGGTACGTGTTCAAAAAAAAATGAAATTCATATATGATTAATGACTGGGTAATGTTAGTTCAAAAGCACTTCAGGTGGCACTTCCGAAAAGGATGTTGTCTATACGTATCTTGGAAATTATTTTAAAATTAAAGCTATTATTTGAACAAAAATTAATTGCCCGAATATCCTGAGATGACATAATGTGAAATACATTCCAGCTAACAAATTTGTGAATAAAGCCAGCTCAAAGGCTAAACGATTAGCTCATACTGACTTTGGACTATTTTAAAATATCTACCCTCATTAAAAGAAGGTGAAAATGAAAATCAACTGATTTTTATTTATTTATTATTCTACTAATTTTAAGACCAATTTTCATAGTGAAATATCATCAGAGTGATTTTAAATAAATTCAAATTAGTTTTCATAGATTTCACATGGATAATTTGAAATTAGCACCTCCGACCAATCGTATAACGCCCTACCATCTTGTTAACAAAATTCACGTCACCACGTGGCACGTTCTACATACAAATTGCGCGCGAAAACCAAAAATTTCCCGCGCATTTGATGATTTCGCGCAAAAACTAATAGCGATTTCCACTGACTGCTCGCGGAGCGCTCCCATGGAGCCATATAAATGGGAGAAGTAGTTCTCGGCTTCGTTAAAGACTGTTTTTGCTAAATCAGGGTCTCCTATATTTATTGCTCCATGGGAGCGCTCCGAGAGCAGTCAGTGGAATTCGCTATAAAACTTTCCCGCGCATTTGACGATTTCGCACAAAAACTAAAAAAACTTTCCCGCGCATTTGATGATTTCGCGCCTAAACCTAAAGATGAAAATAAAGATTACAGTGCATGGGGTTGTTGGGTATGCGATTTTCTCGGTTTTATTACAATCGTTCTAAGATTCAAGGAAAGTGACGTCATAGCCATATTAAAGGGCGAGGTTTTTCATCAAAAACACCACAAGGGGGATTACATTCAATTCGTAAGAAAAACAATAAAGATGGATTGACAATGGGAAACCGCAAAAAAATTCTCATCACATTTTTATGAATGAAATATGATGAAATGCAGTCGATATTTCGCAATTTTTATGGTTTCTTAGTAAGTTATCAATTTATATGACGGAGGAGTGGCAGCTTACGTTATTTAGTCTTAAAAATTATCAGGGACAAAGTAACGTAGCTGTCAATACTTCATTCATCTACTTCTGAAAATTAAGAAAAAACTTATTCATTCATTTCAAGGTTAAAAATTTTGATTTCATGGTATCATGGCATTAGATATTAAAATTCCATAGAGATTAACATATATTAAAACGTCTACCTGCCATTACTAGAAAATGATCTTAAGACTAATTAACCCTGATCTTAATTAGTCCGTACGTAATTTCCCGTAAAATTAAAATTATCGTTATCAAACTAATTTTTCATAATTTTTCCAGGATGTAGCCAAAGAGCTAATTAACCCATTGATATAATAAAATGTATGCTTTCTTTTTAATAACAACAACATTTTTAGGTAATTTTTAAAAACCACAAGGACTGCTTATTAACATCATAAGTTCATAATATATGTTATATTATAAGTTTGTCACTGGTAACTTAGAAACTGGAGCTTGTCATGAAGTGAGTGACGTAGGTCATAGATTCAAGGTAAAGCGACGACTGGTGACAAACTGGAGCTTGTCATGGAGTGACAACGTAGGTCATAGATTCGAGGTAAAGCGACGCCTGGTGAGGCTCTGCATATCAAAGGCTTAGTATAGACTAAATGGGTATAGATGGAAGTCCTGCAAAATTAACCGAGTGTATCTAATCAATTCTCGTTTGTCGTTCTCCTTCAAACTAGCTCGAGCTGTAAGTCTCTCAGTAGCATTACGAACTCGTATAGGTAGTGTCATACTTATGGTAGGAACATATCTTATAAACTTTTGTCATTAATAACAAGCAAAATTAACAATTAATTTAATAATAAACAAAGTGAAGTTTAAGATGGGTAGGGCAAATGAGATGATCACCGTCTATTTGAAAAGGTACTACTAACTTAACTCAGGGAAAATATTTCGTAATGAGCGTTGTTACGAATGGGGAATCTACCTACCGAGTACGGACACAGAAGGAGAACGCTGTTGCAGAACTTGAAAGTTCTTCAGTAAGTAGTTGGTCGGTCTCAGGGGCAACATTACCTTACCTCCTGCTTCGTTTGAGGTCTGGGTTTTTACCATCAAAACTTGCGCATCCGTAGTGTAAGTACGTAACACGGCTCTCTTTCTCTCTCCTCCATAGTAATTACCCAAACAAAACCACGCCTATAACACAGTTTATGAAGGTTTTAGGTAAAAGGCTAGCTAATGGAATTCATTAGCGATGTCTGTCAGTGTTATTATTTTCCTAAATCTTTAATTATGATTTTAATTTGATAAATTTAAAAATTACAAAACCACGCATTTAACACAGTTTATGAGGGTTTATGTAAAAGGCTAGCTAATGGGATTCGTTTGCCATGTCTGTTAGTGTCTGAATTTTTCCTCCAACTTTAATTATGATTTTAATTTGATAAATTAAAATTAATAGTACGAAGACGATCTAGATTTTTGGTAAATTAATTACATCAAACACACCTGGGAAATAAATTAATTTAATTGACTTCTTTTTGAAATATTTATAAAAATAAAACTTAATTGTTTCTCTAGTTTAGGTTATAGCTATGACGATTTATATGAACGGTACACCTTGTTTCTAATTAAACACTTTTAGTCCTACCATAGAACTATCAAATAACTTATATACAATAGAACCTAATTTCGTAAAGTGGCTTATAATAACTTTTAAATGAACAAAATTTATGTCGAAATCATTTTCGGTCATTCATTCATTCATTACTTCATACCATCATTCTTTTACAAGGTCCAAACAAATAACAAAACTAAAATCAGCCAATCAAAATAAGACATTCTGTAGGTACGATACTTTCCCGCCAAAAAAAAAATACCGCAAAATCAAAAGAGCGGGAAACATCCGCGTGTGTTTGAAATAGAAAAATAATAAAAAAAAATTGTATAAATATCTCAAAGAAATATTACGAAATCGTTATATACGATATTTACGGTAAAGTGAACATCAAAAGAATAGAATTTATATGAAAAATTTCGATCTAAAATGTATTTGTAATATATCCATGACGTCATCAACGCACCTGTCAAGGCTTTAAAGTAACCTATGCGAAGCCGAAACTGACCTCATACCATTCTATAGTCATTTAAATGATCATACAATTAAAAGCACAACATGGAAATTTCCGGGAAATTGTAAAGCAATATTGGCCTACAAATAAAACCCTGGAATATACCTTGAATATTTCTAATAATAAACTATTCACTGAAAAAAAATGCCAATAACAACTGACATAATAACAAACATTAAACCTAATTTTTAAAAAGAAAAAAGAAACACCTTTCTAAATCATAACAAAAGTTTTCTCTATTGACATCAACTTGTTTTTCAATTAAACAGTGCTTACCTGTTCTACGCATAAAAAATAATAATCTAAAACTATTTCCAAGGACATAATAATGAAGTAGGCAAAAATGTATGGTATACATGTATTTTTATCTACAACATAGAGTAGCATAAGTTTATAAGTGATATGTTCCATAAGTATGACACTACCAATACTTCGTAATGCTACTGAGAGACTTACAGCTAGAGCTGGTTCGAGAACGACGCCAGAATTGACTACAGGACTTCCATCTCCCTATAGTATTTAGTCTGTACTAAGCCTTTGACAGCGCCTTATGCACCAGGCGTCGCTTTACCTCGAATCTATGACCTACGTTACTCACTTCATGACAAGCTCCAGTTTGTAACCAGTGACAAACTTATGGAACACATCTTACGTATCCTCAAATATTGAATTATTATTCCATGGCTAATGAAAAACTCCAATACTACGGAGTAATGTCACACAACGTTATCTCCAATACAATCTAAAGCCAGGCAAACACTACACGAATGCCACTTCTCCATAAAGATAGGAACTTGGCTCCCCCAGGAAGACCCCCCTCCTTAGTAAGATACAAGTATAACAATATGTGTTACATAATTAACCCAAAAAGTTCATCTAGCTTGCTTCAAAGTAATACTGCAGTATCTCATCTTATTTTTAAAACATACAGCGGGATTAAAAAAGAGTACGACGAAGCATGCTGCAGACAGTAGGGGATGATTTTAATAAAAAATATTTCAAAAGGGGCACCAGGAGAAAAAGAGATGAGAGGGGCTAGGAAGGAAAAAAATATACACGCGTGGTTCTGTACTGTTACTGTATAGTTTGGGAGCAGACAGAGTATATATTACGTAGGCTTATGTATTCAACAGGGTTTAAAGATGAATGGTTGCGTGGGTTGGTTGGAATACAGACAAATTTTGGGGCGTGGATTTTAAGTTTAAATGGAAAAGTTTAGAGGGTTTGATAGATAAATTTCTCCTCTTTCAAACGGTACTAACAATTTGTGTCTACATCAACTAAATCTCGAGTAAATTAGCTTTTAAAACTATTCATTTTTGGTACCACGTTACATGGGGTTCAGAAACTTTGGAATGCCATAACTCTTCAAATTTAAATGATATTGAAAAACTCTTACAGGTGGTGATAGATAAATTTCTCCTTTTTAATTTTACACGTAATTTTAATTACGGTAAAATTTAAGAAACGGCACCAAAACCCCTGTCCCTGTCCCTGTCCCGGACGCGTCCGCGAAACGAACGCTTACGATGAGAGAGAGAGGGAAACCGGTCGCGTCCGCGAAACGTACGCTTACGATGAGAGAGAGAGATCGCTAGCGTACGCGGTGGCGATACGAAGCTCCGCGTAGAGAGAGAACTGCCTGCCTGGTATATTAGTGAGAGGGGGAAGAGGGAGAGGGGGCATCCCGCTCGGAGAGAGAGGAAAGAAAGGTAGTTTAAATCTCGCGGGAAACAAGATGATAATTTTCGTGCACTACTGCACTTTGTGCGCGTGATACATCAGAGATTATGCTGGATGGTTAGGTTAGGTTTCGTAAAATAGAGGGGACGCTTTACGGTCATAGTGATTTCTGGTTTAGGGGATGCAGGATTTTGTTTAAATACATTATTTGATTCGTATGGTTTTTAAAAATTATACTTTAGTGGGGTGCACAATTTAGTTTCATTAATATTATTTGAAATGTGACGTTATTAGAAATTAAAGGGATACACGATTGTGTTTCAGAAATGTTTTTAGTTGTACGATTTATTGGAAATCAACTATACGGGGGGTCACGTGAGCCGTGTATTAGTGAGAGGGGGAAGAGGGAGAGGGGGCATCCCGCTCGGAGAGAGAGGAAAGAAAGGTAGTTTAAATCTCGCGGGCTTTTTTGAGTGAAGGGAAACAAGATGATAATTTTCGTGCACTACTGCACTTTGTGCGCGTGATACATCAGAGATTATGCTGGATGGTTAGGTTAGGTTTCGTAAAATAGAGGGGACGCCTTACGGTCATAGTGATTTCTGGTTTAGGGGATCCAGGATTTTGTTTAAATACATTATTTGATTCGTATGGTTTTTAAAAATTATACTTTAGTGGGGTGCACAATTTAGTTTCATTAATATTATTTGAAATGTGACGTTATTAGAAATTAAAGGGATACACGATTGTGTTTCAGAAATGTTTTTAGTTGTCAACTATACGGGGGGTCACGTGAGCCGTGTAAAATTACTATTAAGGCCCAGCCCTTGGGCCATCTTGTTTTAACGGTACCAACCATTTGTGTCTACACCAACTATGTCGCGAGTAATTAAGGTTTGTTAAGCCAACCTACGTTCCATGGAAGTTACTTCATGCAGAATCCTTCAAACTGTGTGTTTCTATACTTTCCCTAATTCGTAACAATTCAACCATTCATCTTGTAACCCTGATTTTTAGTGCAGCGAATCGCACGAGCGTCGTCTGATCACACAACACATTCGCATTTTGAGACTATAGAGGCGGCCACCATCAAATACGTCTCGCGGCCGTGCTAACTATCCGCCCTCTGCGGAAACTCGCATTTTTGGCGCTAAATTTTCCCATCAAAAACTATGGATTTACACGACAACCAGCTTCAATAAAAAGGTAAAAAAAAAATCCCTTTTTTACAATATCCGATTGTTTTACGATGTGTTATGTCTAAATTTATTTAAAAACCGCGACGAATAATTTCCCTAAGCCTTTGTCTGAGTCATCGGCGTGAAACCTATAGTGTATTACACAAGAGGTTTATGTATTGTTATGTTATAGGAGAAAAAAAAATCAATATAGACAAGGCTTATTTTTATGATTTTTTTTTTTTCGTTCGTTCTCTCCGCTTATGTACCAATGCCTGCCGCATGCTGTGAGAGACCAACGCCCCGTGGTGTATTGTCTGGGGTCTTTTTGGTCTTTTTTTAATATAATGGGTTTTAAATGGTGCAGAATTTAGGGGTCAAGTGCTTAAGGGTATTTTAAATTATGGTTAGCGGCTGGTGTTTGAAGTTTTACTTACGTAAGGTGGAGGTTTTTTAGACATATGGTTAGTTGTTAAGGGAACCGTTAACCACCTGTTATTACATTTTATTGGAATTTAAATAGCTGGCAAAACATGCCTGTGAATATAAATTACTTCCTGATATATTATATATTTCTAATTTGTTTTTGAATTAAATTTATTGATAGGTTAAGGTTAAAGTTTCAAAGTGACCTTTTTTTTTGTTAAATTAATGTTAATTATTTAATTTGTTTAAAACTAATCTAAAATTAAAAAATTCCACCTTAATTAAAATAAAAGTCCAATTAAATATCCGAGGGGGCAGAATTTTTATAAAAATACTCTAATTTTAAAACTCATTCAACCAAAAACTTCCTTAGTTATTTAATTTCTAGTTGAATGATTTTTATTTAAAACTATTCAATTACAGAGAATGTATTTATTGAAAGCGAAATTTATGAAAGTTTAAAAATGGAGTTTGCCCTACTTTGAAAAAAAACGTATTTTTTTTTTTTAAATAAAACACATCTGCAGATATGCTTTTGTAAAAATGGCATATATTTAAGTGTTTACTGGGCTTTCAATTCCCTCTCTTTTGAAGTTTAAGAGCCACTACATCTAATTCTAATTTCTAAAGCACAAAATTCTTTTTAGCAAAGAATTTTTGCTTGTAATACCAGTAATACTTATGCTCTATTGATGTACAGGAAAAATTAGTCCTTCTGTTATTACCATTACAAAGTTTCGCGCCTAAGATTTGTGTGGGTGGAAATAGAACTTCCCCTATCCTTTCAACCACCCCCTTACAAGATGTGACCACTTTTTAAATGTCAGTCAGATCAGTAAAGACTGCTTCCCACGAACCCCTATATCCTCTTTGAAATCCCACAAGTACCCACTACCACTTGATAGGGTCAAATTTTAAACCTCTTTTCAAGATTTGAAATGAGATATTCGATGTATACTTGATATTGCAATGAATAAATTTGTTTTATATTCGATTATGCATCGGTTTTCATAAATCTTTTGCATGAGTATCATGCTTCATGCTTCATGCTTCAAGATTAGGCTTAGCATTAATACTTAAGAATTGAGTTACTGACCTACCTGAGACTTTCAGAGGTTGATTCACGCTGCTTTCACTTCTATTACACATAAAAGAACCCGCAATTAACTTAAATACGCGATAATTAAGCCCGACTATTCACGAACTAATTGGAATTAAAACCGGCTTTAAAACAACGCAACCTCAAACCGGTAACAATTAAAATGGACTAACCGCGTCGTCTGCACTCCGGGAAACGGCGGGAATGCGATCCAAGTGGCGCACTAATGGTGAGGTCTGAACATAAGCCAACATCGCGAATTTGCACTGAATTATTTAGTTTTAATAGATATGCACAAATGGGTACCTATATAATTACATTTTTTATTAGAAAAATTATTTTTTCCCCGAGTTTCGCTGTAAAATAAAGGGAATATTCGTAATAGGCCTAAATTATAGGACTGCTGAACAAAAGTACGGGATTCTAGGGCGTAAAAAGGCGGGAAATTTGAAAGACGTCTGCACACACTTGACAATATATTTTTTAAATGCGCCAAAAATAAAAAAGTATTAAATTTAGCCTTGTAATTTTGAAATAATGAGTATCTCTCAGAGTCATTATGCCCAGGAAAATCCAGAGTCTAACATATTTTAATCGCAGAATGATAAATAATTTCGCCAGATTACAGTAAGAGATAAGTTCCGTGAAACTAATACCTGCTCTAGGAATTTCTGCAGAGAATTTTTTCGGTAGGTGTAAATACGTTAAGCCTTGGTTACTATGCCATAATTTTAATATTCTTTCATAAAATCAACTTGCCTCTTAAGAGAAACGGAATTAAGTAGTGATTTTTATTCGTCTAAAAGAAAATAAAACCGGTTGTAGCGGTGCAGGATTACGCATATAAAATGACTCTTTTGAATGTCTAATAGGGGCCCACCTCTAAAAATACGAGGGTAGAATTGTCATCATGATCTAACTAAAGGAAATTGCGATATTCCATACTTATTATTAACTAACCACTGTCTAATAATTGTTTCAAAAGTGGGTGTTTTCCCTTCCTGTTGCGGTTTTGTAAGACAAAAAAAGTGAAATTATTTCTGGTGTTTTATAAATAATCCAAAAATAGACGCTAAAATTTAATTTAACGGTCATTCGTGGTCATTCAATCGAAAAATGAACCAAATTGCATCGTTTTGTGAAACTAAACCCTATTATTTCAATGACTAAAAGGCCCAAAGTCGAAACTTTAACTTTTGGTTGCGCTTTTAAGTGTTGAATTTCTAGATTGCTAAGCCTACTTTATATAAAGGTTTTGAATTTGATGTACAAGACGTTCGTGCTTAGATTCTCATAAGCGTTTCTAATTTCTGTCTGTCTACATTTAGATTATTAAAAAGTGGCAATATGACTACGAATAACAACAGTGGTGGTGGAGGGGGTGGTAATAACAACCGTTCTATAAAGATGGTCGTAGTTGGAGACGGCACAGTGGGAAAAAGTTGCTTACTCATCTCTCATACCACCGGCTGCTTTCCCAAAGGAGAATACATACCCACAGTGTAAGATATAGACAAACACAAAAAACCCGACCTCCCACGTTGCTAAGCCTAATTAGGGCCTTAATGAATTATAATTTATTCAAGCTAACCTTATGTTAATTTGTTTTAGATTCGAAAACTACGCCGAAACCATACAAATAGACGGTATTAAAGTTAATTTAACCTTATGGGATACAGCGGGTCAAGAAGATTATGAAAGGTTACGACCTCTGTGTTATCCAGGGGTATGTTATTATAACTTAACCAACTTGTTTCTTATTTTTTTTAACATATCACGTATTGTATCATACAAACAGACCAACGTCTTTCTGCTATGCTTTAGCGTAGATAGCATAGTATCTTACAATAATATCGCCTCTAAATGGCAACCGGAAGTTAGGCATCATTGTCCCAGAGCCGCCTTAGTTTTAGTTGGTAAGTTTCGTCATAGGTCAAATTAGGCTTAACGATTTAAACCACGTTTTCAAACAGGTACTAAAACCGACTTAAGAAATAATCCTGAATTAGCAAATGGTACAAGATTGGTAACAAAAGCAATGGGTAAAAAAATGGCACACAATCTTAAATTAGCCAAATACGTCGAATGTTCGGCTAAAACGATGGAAGGTGTACAAGAGGTATTGGGTTGATACCTTATGGCTGGTTGGATGTATTAATTGGTAGTTAAAAATTGGTTTTTAACCCTTTTTTCAGGTTTTTGAAGAAGCTATACGCGCAGTTCTTCATCCAAAACCAATTAGAATAACCAGGGAATGTAGACTTTTATAGATTAAACTAATTTTTAACCTTGGAAGAACTTTAAAATTAAACAAAATCGGCGTCTAATCATAAAGAAAAAAAAAATTATATTTTTTTTTGGCTCAAAATCAATAATTGCCTTATTTTCCTTGCGTTACTTATTTTTGTATTAAAGTTAATTAAGTTTTAAATTTAAAAAAAAAAAACTTTTTTTTTCAGGATGCAAATATTAATTTTTGTAATTCTTGTTTTGTTTATTCCTATATACCAATTTCGCTTTCAAAGTATTAATTAATTAATTTGTTTATTTGTCTAGTTTATCATTATTATATTATTATTTCATTGTTTTATATCATAAAAAAACAACAACAACAAAGTTATAACGGAGTACTTTAACAATTTAATTTACTTATTTATTGTTTTTCAAATTTTTTCTTGCCTATAATATTTTTTTTTTCTTTTTTCAGAGTTTATTTTAAAGTTGGTTAAAAATTAGTTTATATCATTAATTAGTTAAAGGCCGATTAATAACTTGTTAATTAAACTTTCTACCAAGTCATATAGGGAATAATTTTATGTATATATAGAAGGAAGGAAAAAGAAGATGAAATATCCCCATAAATATATTTGTCATAAGTGATGTATTTTTTTAAAAGATACGTTTTTTTTTAAAAAAGAAGTAAATGATTTAAATTTATATATAACAATTTCTAGCCAAGATGGGCATTTTTATAAGCTGATATACTGAAACATATATTATCATCAATAAATTGTGTATATTGTCATAAAATTTGTGTCATTATTTATTGGTTCATCTTTGTAATTGTAGAAGGCGATAATGGAAGAAGGGTGACACTATAGAGCTATTTCAATTCGGGGAAAAGGTGAGATTTTGAGACGGGGTTTCGCTAGTCCCCGCCTAGGCGCCATATTGTGCGCTAAATTTAGTATAGAGTTCTTCAGCGGCCCGCACGGAGGGAGGGTGAAAACCGGCTCCGTTTATTCAACTGATATAGCTCTATATCCTCTTAATACTTTAGTATTATGTCACGTGATTCGTCCCAGGCCCACCCCCTTTTTTGTTTGATCTCCCGCTCATCAAACTTTAGATGGGCATCGCATATTCCGTGCTAGGGTGAATTCTATAACTGTTTGGTATTTATTAAATCCTCAACAATCAAGTAGACACAAACCTTAGATCGTCTTGACGCGGGACAAAAACGCACAAGCGCATGCGCCTTGGCTGGCAAATAGGTAAGCAGAGCTAATACAATAATGATGAGGGGTTAGTATTTATCGCGTGTGTTTGTTCGGTTTAGTAACCTTGCGATTAATCTCCTGATGTTGGGGGGGAAGAATCACGTTACAATTACCCACCCCGCTTTGTGTTGGGACACTTCTCTCCAAGAGAAGTATTATATACTTCTTATCATATTATGTATAGTATATATTATAGTTACGTCATCATTTCCATTGATAAGATAATAGATAAGTGAAGTAAAACCCTGGGAAAACGTAACACACTTTTTCTTATTTCGCGCAATTAAGTCGTGAAAGAGTGTTGCACTATTAAAATCATGGCAACAAAAATCAATAATAAAACTAATAGGATGTATAATATACTTTTAGTAGGTGATCATGTTGCTAATAAGACTAGATTACTCTTCGCTCATAAAAAAGGCCGCGTCGATCCCTCATTTGAACCCAAAGTGTAAGTTTCTTAACTTAATTAATAGTTAGTTAATTAAGTTAATTGTTCTCGTTTTAGATTTGATCCGTATGCCGAGACGCTAAATATAGACGGTAATGAAATAACGCTCGCTTTATTCGATACAGCAGGTTTAGAAGAGTACGAAAAGCCGCGCATTATAAGTTACGGTAAAGTAGGTATTTAAATTATATTAAATTTAATTAACGTTAATTATAATTAGTTTTATTATAGACGGACGTTTGTTTGATGTGTTTCAGCGTAGATAATATAGATTCCTTCAATAATATAACATCTAAATGGTTACCAGAAGTTAAAAAATATTGTCCTAGAGCCTTCAAATTTTTAATTGGTTCGTTATTATCGTATTTAATTGCTATTAGTTATAGTTTTAATTTTAGGAACTAATGCGGAACTAAGAGACGATTCTAATCCCGCTAACATGGTAACTAAAGCAATGGGAGAGAAATTGGCCAAAGATTATAACATGCAAAAGTATTTAGAGTGTTCAGCGATAAAAATGGCAGGTGTACATGAGGTGAAAAAGTATTGTATTGACCAATCCCGGCTGGCTGGCTGGCTGGCTGGCTGCTTTAATAATGTTTCGCGTGCACCTATAGGTTTTCGAGGAAGCAGCGCGAACCTTACTTTATACGAAACGTGTTAAAAGCGAATGTTTGTTATTATAAAATTACTTACCTTTTAAAATTATTTACGATAACCTAAATGAATTTTTTAATCTTTTATTTTAATAAATGTTTCTTTTTTTTTCACATTTCGCGCCAGTATAATAATTAAACTGAAGTGTAACACTTTAACAGAACTAACAGTAAAATAAACATTACTTACAAAAGCGGTTGGTTGTTTGTTTCTTTGTTTGATTTAAAAGTAGAAATAGTTAATTATAGAAAATAAAGTTGGGGAAGTCATTATTGTAGCACGATTTCATATTATTTTTTTTGGCACTTAAATTCACTCTTTTTATTCTAATTAGCGGTAAATTAATTAACGAATAATTTATACGTCGGTATTATTGATTGGAAAAATAAATCATATAGAGAAGGGAAATAATTATTTGGACTAATTTTTAATTTTTTTTTTGACTTACTACGTGACGTTCTAGCTGTTTTAGTAGGTTACCTACTAAACGTAGTATTAAAACTACTATTTATAGCATTGATGTCCATATTATATTTCCTTCCCCCATTTAATAAACCACTAAAAGCGATTGAAGCCAATACGCGCGCCATTTTTGAATAATTAAGGGGGGGAAGGGGGCACTGCAGTTGGCTGGATTTGATTTGGTTTCATGGTAATTCTCTTCACAAATATAGCGCAAATACGTTTAGAGTCTCTTTTTAGTAGGAAGTCTTTCATCAATATTATTAGGTTTGTTTGTTTTTTAAATTTCTTAAAAAATATTTTTATGTCACCTAATTAGTCTTTTATTGGTCTTAATTAGCCTCGAGATCTGTCCGGTGGTGGTTGTTGTTGTTGCTGTTGTTGAGGGACAACTGGTCTCCTCATACAAACTTGACACCTGGAGACGCGCTTTCTTAAGTCACCGGCTTTGAGTATCTCGGTTAATGGAGTTTTAAACTGTCTATCTTGTTCGATGGTGGCTAACCAGAAACTGAGAGCCGTATTAAAGAGGTTACACCTTCCGTGACCTTGGCACTCTAAGAAAGGATTTGGTCGGAAATCCTCCAAACAGGAGCCGGGCGAAGACAAAGGTTGTCCACTGCCCTCGGCACCAGCGTCGGTGTTCTTAATTTAAACCAATGTTTTGTTATACACCACGTGTTTTTGAGTGCGTGTGAAAAGCATTTGGTGCCAATATTTGCGCAGGGTTTGAGGTTTGGTACAAAACGCAAGCAACTACTAGAACGCTACACCATTCCTTCGCCATGGAACTACCACAACAAGCACTACGATACTTAGCAGGCATAAATGCGCGCGTAAGAAACGTTCTGACTTACCATAAAGAAGCTGTAGCCAATCCAAGCGCCGGTCCAACCTTCAGGACAGTCTGGTATGTTCATAGTTTGACTATGCATGGCTATGACCTGTTGATAATAAAAATAAGTACAATAAGTTTAAAGAAACAGTGTTTTTTCGTATCGTATAAGTACTTACTTGAGTTGATGACTCGCAAACGACGCATCGACTGACGTATTTCTGAATGTCCCGGCCAACGATGGGCGTCATCGATCGTGGCATTGGTTCTTGGGTACTTAACCAATAGCTGTAATCGTTTCTATTGGCTAAGTTGCAAACGTTGTTCAAGTTGCAGAACATGTAGGGCATTGTGCTAAAACGTCTAAGACAACTACCGGGGCTACCTGTATGACGCGAAACGCTACGTCAGATGTGTCTGTCGGTCAGTACTGGTCAATATATTACGGGTAACTTACCCAAATCTTGTCCATGAGCTCGTTTATTGCCTTGGATGTAAAGTAAGGAGTATCCCGTCCACATTGGAATAGCGCCAGCTGGACAGTCAGGTATGCTAACTTGTTGACTATGTCTGGTGAAAAAGTACCCTCTCGATGGCGCTGGGGCTCCTGGTCGACCACGAGGGCCGGAATCTCCTGGATAACCGTTGGCTCCGGGCAAACCTTCTAATCCGTCATATCCTCTATCTCCGTAAATTCCTTTTGGTCCCATTGGTCCGGGATAACCGGGTTGGCCTTCGTATCCCGGGTCACCCGGTAAACCGACGAATCCATC
This sequence comes from Phalangium opilio, assembly GCF_054372755.1. NCBI lineage: Eukaryota > Metazoa > Arthropoda > Arachnida > Opiliones > Phalangiidae > Phalangium > Phalangium opilio. The sequence goes on along the minus strand of NW_028324168.1, from coordinate 3,819,127 downwards.
TTGGCCAGGATTACCCATAGGTCCCCGACGTCCGACAGGTCCAACTGGTCCGGGATATCCGTCATCTCCAGTTGGGCCGGGTACGAGGATAACTGGTTGTGGTGAAGGGTCTCCTCTAGTACCTTTTTCACCCGGTAATCCAGGATAACCTTCTTGACCAGGGTATCCATCCTGTCCAGGTTCTCCCGATTCACCTTTAAAACCGGGTCTTCCTGGTACGCCATCGAAGCCCATCTCTCCTTTCATCCCAGGGAATCCGGGTAAACCATCAAATCCTGGTGGTCCATCAGGGCCTGGAAGGCCAGGTGTTGAATATCCAGGTGTTCCAGTGTCTCCTTGATAACCAGGGGCGCCTGGTGCTCCGGGTGTTCCTTCTAAGCCAGGCAATCCAGGGAATCCATCTCTACCAGGATATCCAGGCAGTCCAGGACTGCCCGCTTCACCCTTTACTCCGTTGGTACTAAATCCAGGGTATCCCTTGGGTCCAGGGTAGCCATCTAATCCATCGTTTCCTCGTTCACCTTTAGCACCGGGATAGCCGGGTAAGCCATCTAACCCTGGTAGACCTCGTGCTCCAGCTTCTCCTTTAATTCCTTCTCCGGGACGTCCATCTTGTCCGGGGTAACCTGGTGGTCCAAGAAGACCCTTTGGACCCGGTCGACCTTCAGATCCAGGAATTCCAGGGAAACCACTGTCGCCAGGTTCGCCTTTCAATCCTGGGAATCCGGGGAAACCTTGTTGTCCTTTACGTCCTAATGATCCTGGAAATCCTGGTCCACCAAATTCTCCGCGTTCTCCCTTAGATCCTGGTAGGCCTGGCAACCCTGGGAGTCCATTATCACCAAAATCTCCCTTAATCCCTGGCATGCCATTCAGGCCGGGTGTTCCTGGTAGTCCAGCATCCCCTGAAAATCCCGGTAGGCCTGGGAGTCCTGGCAACCCGCTATCTCCCTAAATTTACATTTGTAATGTAATTACCCTTGAGATAAGAGATGATTATGAGGGAAGCCTTACTTTGAATCCAGGAGTGCCATCAAAACCGACAAAACCACGTTCTCCTTGTTCACCTTTGATACCGGGAAAGCCCTCATTTCCTGGTATACCTGGGAAGCCATCATAACCTGGATCGCCAACCTCTCCATTGTATCCTGTAAATGGTCAACGCAAGAACATTTTGAGTTTTTGACTAGTAGATTAATCAACATATTATCGTTAAGTACTTTACCATTTTGTCCATAGTCTCCCGGTTCGCCTCTTTCACCTGGTAGTCCATTCATTCCTGGTAGACCTGGTAGGCCAGCGTTACCCTTCTCTCCTTTAGGTGCGCCGTAACTGATCCCATCTTCACCATGTTCACCTTTAAGTCCGTTAAGGCCCTGCATTCCAGGCAAGCCAGGTTCTCCGGGTAAACCTTTAAAGGTTATGATGATTAAAGTCGGGCACTTGACGACCCGTTATTGCGATTAAATACCTGGATATCCATCGTCTCCACGATCTCCTCTAAAAGCATAAGGTGCTGGGTCTCCCTTAGATCCTGGTAGACCAGGGAAACCGTAATTTCCAGGATCACCAGGATAACCCGGTTGACCAGCTCGTCCCGGTAAGCCATCAAAACCTCTTTCACCCTTTTCACCGGGGAAGCCATCGGGACCAGCTTGTCCGGGTCGTCCTGGTAAACCAGGACTTCCGTCATATCCTAATTCACCAACCTCTCCCTTAAGTCCTATGTAAAATGCATAAAATATTGATTCTATATCGCGTGATTGAATTGAATTGAATTAAATTAATTACCTGGGAATCCTGGTAGACCATCCCTACCACGAGGACCTGGTGTTCCATCAAGCCCTGGAAGGCCAGTTGTACCAGGAGCTCCGTAAAACCCTGAATCACCAACCTCTCCTTTATCTCCGGGAAAACCATCGAATCCTGGTTCACCAGGTGCTCCTTGCAGACCAGGTATGCCATCACGACCAGATTGTCCAGGGAATCCTTGAGGTCCTTGATACCCAACGACTAAGTCACCAGCTTCTCCTTTAGTACCTTTGAAGCCGGGTTGGCCAGGGTATCCAGGGTCACCAGATTCTCCAGGGAAACCGGGTAATCCAGCTTCACCAGGTGGTCCTGGTAGTCCCGGGAAACCAAAGTCCCCAACATATCCTTTGCCTCCGGGAATTCCTGGTCGTCCTCTGTTGCCGATGACTCCGGTTTGACCATTCTCTCCAGGGAAGCCCTTAAAGAATTTACTCTTAAGCACCCAAACCCTCTAAGTTTTGGTTTCTCAAGTACCTTTTCACCAGGATATCCTGGTAAGCCATCATTTCCTCTACGTCCTCTCGTTCCTCCGGAACCTGGCAGACCTCGGTCACCGGGAATTCCAGGATAACCCTTGAATCCAGGTTCTCCTCGTTGAGAATAACCGGGCTGTCCCGACTCTCCCTTTATTCCTCTAAGTCCTGGTAATCCATCATTTCCTGGTGGACCTTGAGGTCCTTCCTCTCCTGGTCGACCAGGGATGCCTGGAGGTCCCTGAAGTCCCACTGGACCAATTAATCCTTTAAGATTGAGCCTTCCGATGTCAAAGATGTCACCCGGTTCTCCAATATCTCCCAATTCTCCCGGTCTTCCAGTATAGCCATCATCTCCAGGTAAACCTTTTACACCGGGTGGCGCGTAAAGTATCTCTCCAGGAGCACCTTTGGGACCAACGGGTCCTCTAGGTCCTGGTAGGCCGTCGAAGCCGGGTAAACCTGGCTCTCCAAAATCGCCCTTTACAAAGATTTAGACAATTAATTCAACTCAAAACTTTAAGTACCTGTGCAAAAATATTATTTACCCTTTCGCCTTTAGGTCCATTAAATCCTTGAAGACCTGGTTGACCAGGGAATCCTCTTTTACCAGGAATTCCAGGAGGTCCATCGAAACCATCTCTTCCCTTTTCACCCTTAGCGCCAGGCACTTCAGGAGCTCCTATTATAATAATCTCACCGAGTTCACCTCGAACACCTTTGCGACCTTCCATTCCACTCGCGCCAGATCTTCCCTGTATTACCAAACATCAGGTATGAGGTTTAATAAATTAAAAACTGTCTAGCTAGACTTACAGGCATTCCTTTGGCTCCTGGTCGACCTTCTAATCCCTTTTCTCCTTTACGACCGGAATAACCAGGTGGTCCCGAAAATCCTGGTGGTCCTGGGGCCCCTGGCCTTCCTTCGTCACCGGGCGCGCCCTTCACTCCTGGTAATCCCGGTGGACAGTACCCACAATCGTCTCCTCTGGTACCTTTATCACCAGGGTAGCCATCGGGTCCTGGTACTCCTGGAATCCCGGGTTCGCCTTGGTAACCAGGAAGTCCAGGATTTCCTGAAGGTCCAGTTTTAAGTACGCCAATTCCGGAACTTCCTTTCTCTCCAGGATAACCTGGATCACCCCTGAGTCCGGGTAAACCTGGTAGGCCATCTTGACCATCGCGTCCTGGTTCTCCTGGGGGTCCTTCAACTGTCAAACCTGCGGGGCCTTCTTCTCCATTTAAGCCTTGAAAACCTCTTGGACCAGGAGGACCTCTACGACCATCCTCACCAGGGAATCCTGAGTTCGAATTTTTATTATAACCTTTCACCTTTTTATTACTCAACTGAACAAACTTACCATCCTCTCCGGGCTCTCCTTTAAAGCTCAAACCAATTTTTCCTGGCGGACCAGCTAAACCTGGGGGCCCTGGAGTTCCTGGAAGACCTCGATAACCTCCAGCACCACGCGCTCCTTTGATACCATTAATTCCCGGATATCCACGGTCTCCGGGAGTACCTTGAGGGCCCCTTGGTCCTGGTATTGCTTCGCCAATGGGTACCGTTATTCCAATAGGTCCTTGAGAACCCTGGGTTCCCTGTTGTCCTGGTCTACCATCTTCTCCTCTTGGACCCTAGAAAAGATATCATTTAAAATTCATGTAAAAGCTGAACATTTGTTGGCAAAATCTTACAGTAAGTCCATCTTGACCATCAATTCCGTTAAGTCCTGGTTCACCCTTTTGTCCCTTTTCACCAGATGCGCCCGCGTAACCATCTTTACCGCGTTTACCTCTTGGGCCTTCGTCACCTCTATCGCCTTTATCGGATTTTGGCCCACTAACACCTTTAGGACCCTGGACAAATCGAAACAATTGTAACACGTTACTTCAAGAACCAAAAGGTTTGACTCACCGGTTGGCCATCACGTCCGTCAAATCCTCGAGGACCTTTTTCTCCTTTCATACCCTTTGGATGATAGACATTAAAAACACAGTCATTCAAACTACTTGAATGCCTATGAAAGATTTACCTTTGGTCCATCAGTTTCAATGACTGGTCCAATAACTTCCTCAGATTTACCAGGTTCTCCAGGAGGTCCCATGTCTCCTCTGGGTCCGATTGGACCCTATAGAGTCAAACTACTTAAACCGCAATTCAACCATAGCAATTTAATCACAAAAATTACTTACGGGCTTTCCTTTAACACCTCTAAGCGAATCCCCAGACGGTCCTTGTTCCCCAGGATCGCCTCTCGTACCGGGAAAACCTACAGGACCCGTGTCACCTGGGAAACCTTTCTCTCCTGGGAATCCTGGTGCCCCTGGAATTCCTGGCGTACCATCCAAACCATTGTCACCGCGATCGCCTACTGTTCCTATAGAGTTTATGCCTCCTTCTCCGGGATCACCCTATCGAACAACGACCCTTGTCAAGAGAAATAGAAGCGACACAAAGAATCTTTCTCTCCCCTTGATACTCGAGAAGTGGACCCGTAAACTCCTATCACACTTCTCTTAGTATCATTGCAGAGCTATAAAGATTCCCCGTGTCGCAACAATGTTTCTTGCCTTCGTTGTTGAACTGTTCTTGCGCTACAAAAGTAATTAGACTCAACAATAAAGACTTACTCTAGGTCCTTGAGGTCCTGGTAAGCCCGGTGGGCCTCTAGCACCTGGATAACCTGGTATACCCGGCCCTCCTGGTCGTCCCTATAATACAAAGCGTCAAAATCCACCAAGACTTAACTGATCTAAAACTTACGGCAGTTCCATTACATCCTGGGTAGCCTGGGTCTCCTGGTAAACCTTCCATTCCCGGTAGGCCCTAATTTATTTTTTTAATTAATTTATTCCCAAAATTAAGGACAGTAATAACATACCGGAATTCCAGCAGTTCCGGTAAAACCAGGTACACCATTGTCTCCCTGCCACGCAAAACTCAATAAATACTTAAAACAAAACCTAAACCCGAGGGAAACTTACGCGAATACCCTTAGGACCATGTCCTCCATCATCTCCCATTTGTCCTTTATCGCCATAAGGTCCCGATGGACCTTCGGGACCAATTTCACCCGGAATTCCAGGAGGTCCTTGTAAACCCGTGATACCTGGAAATCCCTAAACCCCGCAAAAACTAATTAAGCCCCAGTAGACATAAACCAAAAAAGGAATTTGGTATAATGATCTTGAAAGATTTTTTTGTTTAAAAGAAAAATAATCTTACACCGCGAGACTAGTGGGTAAAAAATTTATAAATACAAGGAGTGGCCTTATGCCGAAGAAGTTAATATTTACTTTAGTGCTTTATTTATGGAAAGCACTTAAAAGAAAAATAAGGTTCCTCAAGAGGTATTACTCACTGGAGGACCCGCTTCTCCTGGACAGACGCAGTTTTGCGTCACACATCCTTTGCAAGCCTGTCATCGTTGATTAGAAGAAAGGCCATACACGAAAAAGAATAAAAAATGAGTTCCTTCATTAGTACACTCTTTACACGGCAAGGTTCTCGAGCTCGAGGTAGTCTCAAAATTTAGATAGGCAGGTTAAGCAATAAAAAACACGTCAGACGTCTGGGACAGTAATAAAGACGTCACAAACAACAAAGAACGTTTATACAACTTAAACTCTCTAGTAATTAGAATTTAGTCTGGCGACGTGATTGGCGTCTGACTTAATGTTTATTTAAACACTAAAGTAAACAATATTTATTATTTCACTTGAGTTATCAGAATTAGGTCTATTTTATTTAAGCCCACTTCTTAAAAGGGGAGTTAGATTTTAAAATACATTGTTTCAAATTTTATTAGGTTGCAAATCACATAAATCGCGTATCAAAGTATCCTACTTGACAAATAGCGTTGAATGTCAAATAATATCAAAATTTATAGGCCAATTTAACCATATCATAATATATAAATTTATATCTATATATATTTTTTAAAGGCTGAAGGAATTTCTCGGCGACAAGTACTAAGGCTTGAATTGAAGGGTTTTATAAGTCTATGAGGAAGCGAGTTGGATATAAGAATTTTCTCACATCTTAGAAATTGGTCATGGCGGCTTGCGTTGGTGGTGGTGATATATGAAATAAGAAAAAAAAAGCTCTTTCTGATGGTATCATTTTTCCTACTGCCTGGAATGTTATTTTTCAATGAGAGGGTTAAAGAATTTTCATTCCTTTTTTGTGTGTGTGTCGTTTGCTAACCCTAAAATGGGTCTAAAAAGATCCATCATTTAAATATCCCCGTCAATAACTCAAGAACTAAGCCTTGGTTTTTTTAAAAATAGGCTTAACTATATACATATTACAATATAATTGAATTGTCGATTTGTACAGAATAAAAATCTCATATTTAAGCCCAAAATCCGATAAAACTAACATAGTACATCATTTAAATATCGCCGTCAACAATTCAAGTCCTAAGCCTTGGTTTTTTTAAAAAGTAGGCTTAACTAGATACCTAAAACAATATAATTGAATTTTCGATGGACACAGAATACATATATCTCATATTTAAGCCCAAAATCCAATAAAACTGAGTACTAAAAGGCTTAAGTACCCTTTTTTCTAGAGAGAGAGAAAAAAGTAGAATTCCCAGTTGATTTTGAATACAGTAAAAAATGGTTTAATAATAATAAAAGGTGGTTATGCTCAAAATTTAGGCCTAAACTTCTTGACATCACTTGCCCTTTTTTCGCTCCGCTGTGGTTTAATTCAACCCCAGAAACTAAATTACTTATAAGTAAAAGTGTGTTTTGGAAAAAATGAAAAAAAATAAAATAAAAAAAAAAACTAACTAGGCCCCCAAAATGCGTTAAATAATACACCCGGCTTTGGGGGTTACTTTTTTTTAGTAAACTAGGCGGCTCGTCTTTTTAGACTAAACCGAATCATTAACTTATAAGTTACGGCCTCTTTCCGCGAAAGAAATGGATCAAAAAAAGGCAAGGAAGGGGCCCACCTCGGTCTTTTTTTAATAAGCCAATTTCGTTTGGGGTTAATGAGATTAAGCTTCTTCAAGTTGAATTCAAACGGCGAGCAAATACACAATTAATCGTCCAATCGTGACATGACGTAGAAGTATATAAGTTTAAAGACAGGAGTATAAAGGTCTTTTAACAAGACGAAATTGGATTATTTATCAATACACTTAATGTTACCCTAAAGATTGGCTTAAAAACTTGTTAAAAGTTCAAAGTATGGTTAAATTCTTGTTAAAAGTTCAAAGTATGGTTAAATTCTTGTTAAAAGTTCAAAGTATGGTTAAATTCTTGTTAAAAGTTCAAAGTATGGTTAAATTCTTGTTAAAAGTTCAAATTAGGCTTAAATTCTTGTTAAAAGTTGAAAGTAAGCTTAACGATTCTTTTCCTACATTTACTCTAAGCCTAACCTAATCTAAATTGAAAACACTTCGCAAGCACTATCATTCGACATAATTTAAATAAGCATTCGATAACCTAATTAAATCAAAGTGTAGGCGTAAATACTAACAATCCCAGTTAGCTAGAGAGGATAGCTAGTAATTTAATACCGTTAACCCTAAAAAAATTATAACCACGAATTCTCCCACAGTTGGGGAATGATATCTAAGCCTAACTCTCAAAGATATCTTAAATAAGTTTAAAAAAGAAATTCTCAAGGAGTTAAGATAAACAAACTGTAATATACGAATCAAAAGCGGGAACTGCAATTGGTTTATCTTCGTTCATGCATCAATAATCAGCCAAGGCTAAAAGTACAAAACTTTCATTTTTTTCCGCGTGACGCTGATACGTTAGGCTTAGCGGGATGATGATGTATGTAGTGTGAGGGATGGTGTCCAGATTTTGTCGAATGATACCATACCAAGATGTAAAAGACCCTAATTTTTATCCTTGAGATGTGGGGTATATGTCGAAGAGCCGGGAGGAAACACTAAAACCCATTCTAGATCATTATCAAAAACATTAGGCCTAACTACACTCCCGCAATGAACCTCGAAACGAAATTGCCAAGGAATTTTACGGCTTCTTATATTATTATAAATAAAACTAAAGTATTTAATGAATGTCGGCGTAGTTCAAACGGTATTTAAGTTAAATTAAAACGGTTTTATACAAGCTACAAACAGACATTTGAGGCGCACGCGCTTTAGTAACTTTTAAATTTACGCGCGTGATTTGATTCAACAGGTGGCGGTATTATCTCTGTAACGATGAGATGGCGGGAAAAAAATTGGCGCGTGTTTGAAATCGATTAGAACACGTGCTTTGTGTAAAAATCTATGGTGGGACTTTAAAATACAATCTCGCTAATGATATCCTGGTTGTTTTACATTAATTAATTATTTAATATAATTACTACAATTTTATTAGTCATTGTTTTGTTGTTGTTGTTATAAGCGTAGGTTTAAAATTGAGGTTAATGAGTTTATGACTAATTTAATTTAGAATTTTGTTCAAAAATAAAAAATTAAAAATGAATTTTTGGACTTTTCGGTAGGGTATAATTTAACAAATCGATTTTTTACCTCTCCGTGTGACGTAGTCCAGGAGAGGTTCTGTAACGGCCGTGTCTGTCTGTGTGTCTGTGTGTCTGTCTGTCTGTGTGTGTGTCTGTCTGTCCGTTGTTACACCCACGTGACCGCGTTCGCAGTTTGCGTATCGGAGCAAACGTGTTCGCCATTTCCGAACTGCTTTCACAGTCACGGAAATGGCTCCTCTACTTGAGTTCTCACACCACCAATCTTCTGGTCTTTGTCCATACCACACGGACACTAGTCTGTTCTTACTGGCTGCTAATCACCACCATCTTCTGGTCTTCGTCCATTCCACGTGGACACCAGTCTGTACATACTGGCTTCTAATCACCACCATCTTCTGTTCTTTGTCAATCCCACATTGACACCCGTCTGCACTTACACTGCCTTCTAACACCACCATCCACTGGTCTTCCGTCTATTCCACATAGACACCAATCTGTATCATTGGCTTCTACTCCATTATCATCGTTTGGTTTTAGGATATACGCGGCGATCAGCTAGGGTTACGAGAAACGTCTAGCCTCCCTAAGGTAGGATCGCTACCAAAGGTTTTCGCATTTGCGGTTTTTTAATTTTACACGTAATTTTAATTACGGTAAAATTTAAGAAACGGCACCAAAACCCCTGTCCCTGTCCCTGTCCCTGTCCCTGTCCCGGACGCGTCCGCGAAACGAACGCTTACGATGAGAGAGAGAGGGAAACCGGTCGCGTCCGCGAAACGTACGCTTACGATGAGAGAGAGAGATCGCTAGCGTACGCGGTGGCGATACGAAGCTCCGCGTAGAGAGAGAACTGCCTGCCTGGTATATTAGTGAGAGGGGGAAGAGGGAGAGGGGGCATCCCGCTCGGAGAGAGAGGAAAGAAAGGTAGTTTAAATCTCGCGGGAAACAAGATGATAATTTTCGTGCACTACTGCACTTTGTGCGCGTGATACATCAGAGATTATGCTGGATGGTTAGGTTAGGTTTCGTAAAATAGAGGGGACGCTTTACGGTCATAGTGATTTCTGGTTTAGGGGATGCAGGATTTTGTTTAAATACATTATTTGATTCGTATGGTTTTTAAAAATTATACTTTAGTGGGGTGCACAATTTAGTTTCATTAATATTATTTGAAATGTGACGTTATTAGAAATTAAAGGGATACACGATTGTGTTTCAGAAATGTTTTTAGTTGTACGATTTATTGGAAATCAACTATACGGGGGGTCACGTGAGCCGTGTATTAGTGAGAGGGGGAAGAGGGAGAGGGGGCATCCCGCTCGGAGAGAGAGGAAAGAAAGGTAGTTTAAATCTCGCGGGCTTTTTTGAGTGAAGGGAAACAAGATGATAATTTTCGTGCACTACTGCACTTTGTGCGCGTGATACATCAGAGATTATGCTGGATGGTTAGGTTAGGTTTCGTAAAATAGAGGGGACGCCTTACGGTCATAGTGATTTCTGGTTTAGGGGATCCAGGATTTTGTTTAAATACATTATTTGATTCGTATGGTTTTTAAAAATTATACTTTAGTGGGGTGCACAATTTAGTTTCATTAATATTATTTGAAATGTGACGTTATTAGAAATTAAAGGGATACACGATTGTGTTTCAGAAATGTTTTTAGTTGTCAACTATACGGGGGGTCACGTGAGCCGTGTAAAATTACTATTAAGGCCCAGCCCTTGGGCCATCTTGTTCCTTACTATTATAATGGAAACGAATCGTATATATACCCCAAAATTTGAAGAAAGCGGGAAGAGGGGTACCCTTCACTTTAAACGTCAATATTAGCAAAGTTTGAGAAGATAATAAGTATAACTTTATTTTAAACGATTTAACTATTATTAATGTTAATTATTGAAGATTAAAATAATTAAAAATAATTATATTTATTTAAATATTAAAGATAAACCTCTCGTGCAAAGAGAGAGATTATCATTGCCTCCTATATCTACCAAGGCCCGTGCATGCGATATATTTCCTTCATTGCCTCCTATATCTATCAAGGCCCGTGCATTGTGATATATTTCATTCATTGCATAAACATAAGCGAGATTGTTTTGGGAAAAAAATACTGCTTCCACTAATGCGTTTATACTCCTTGTTACTGTTGTATAGAGTAATCATGATAAAAGCTTAAAAAATTACGAGAGGACAGACCTTTTTTATCCTCATTCAAAAATATTTTTTGGTGCTAAGACTGCTTTAAAAAATCCAAACGGTTAGGCATTGGTAAAAAAGACAAATGATATTTTTCAAATCTTATGAGATAACGGCCACCTAGTTGAAAATTGCCGTTTTTTATCCGCGGGAGCCATTCCTTATGAGAATTTCGATGCTAGTAGGTTGTCAATTAAACTACCGGTATATTATTGTTGTTGGAAATTGGATATTAAGTCAAATTAAGTGGTTGTAAAGAGCCAGCAGGTTTTTGCCACTTCTTTTTGTGAGTATTTGATTTTTATATGTAAAATGGAGGAAGATAATGTTGAGAGTAAGGATGAAATGCGGAAGCGCAAAGCGCGGGAAAGGATGAGGGCAAAAGGTCGACGTTTTCATTGGATACTTAAGGTTATATAATCTTCTCGACACGGAGAGGTAATATTTTGGTTTTCCCGACTTGTTTAGTTTTAACTCGATCGCTACAGAAATTGAACTTTTATTTTTTTTTAATTTTATAGCGCAGTGGTGGTTAAAAATGGCGTATATTTATTATTTCTAGAATAAAATTTGGTTTTTTAGAAAGATTCGCCTAGACTAGACATTACAGAAACAGTTTCCTACGTTTAGTTTGTTAGTTTTAGGACCTAAATGGTTTTGAGGAAACGCAGTGCAGAACCATATTGCAGCAAAAATAAACACGAAAGGGATGATGGGAAATTCCGCTAACATTTAAAAAAAAAGAAAAACCACCTAATTTTAGCACATTTGCAAAAGCTACAGAAATAATAATAAACCACCTGTGAAAGAATACAGTTGTAGAAGTAAAAACCCTTAAAACTGTTACAACAACGGTTAATATAAAATTGTAATTAGGAAAATACTTCAAATTATGAACCTCTAAATCAATAAATATGAGATATATTAGCAACAGATTTTGTAAAAGAAAATAAATAAAAAACCTCTAGTTTATCCTACAGCAAAACCATCTAAACACCCAAAAACCATTTACCAAAAAAAAATATAATACCGATTTCCAATAACCATTTCCAAACCCCCACGAAAAAGAACTAAATTTATCTCCTAAAATCGTTGAACATTTTCCCAAAATCCCACCAGTATAAGCGTATAATATTGAAAAACACAAATTTTCTCGCCGATAAACTTTATGTATGGATTTCATACTGGGGAAAACAAAACCAAAACGGGAAAATCAAAAACTCATTTAATAAAGAGTGAGAAAAACCAGGGAGATATTTGATGAAATAAAGCTAAAGCTAAAGTAAAGTAAAAATGGGTGGCGCGGGGGCCTAGATGTAAAGAGATTGCGAAAAAGCGAGGAGAGAACTCGGGAAGAAACGCATTTCCAAAAATAGTCAACCGAAAAACGATAACCCGGAAGAATGACGGAGAAAAAGGAAGCTCAAGAGCAAGATGGAAATGGAAAAGAGCTCCAGGGAGGGATGGAAGGAGGCAGGGATTTTCGCGCGCGCGAGACTGCAATCAACGAGGGGACAAACACCAACAAAAAAATAAAGGTATTTTTCTTCCATGTGTCGTAAGTTTAACCTCTTTGGCGGTTGGTAAATAACCCCAAGTTCAAAGTTCACATCATTTACTTTACAATACAGGGTGTTCCATAAATGGTGCTAGGTATGGGTAATTTGAGTCGAAAATGAAACTTCAATTACATTTTAACACAAGGGACACCCAAAACAAGATATGATTGGAGTGTTTTACGGATGACCCCTTAAATTTAATTCAAGGGTTAATCTATAAAACATTCTAATCGTAATTTGTGTATGGTGTCCCTTATGTCACAGAAGTTACATTTTAGACTTGAAAACTGGTTTCCCCATAGAACCATCCCATTGTACCACCTCTACCACCTTTTTATTGACTATTTTTATTTAGCTGCTACCTCCGTTTGAAAGCAAACTTCTTCCAATTTCAAACATGAAAAAAATTAATTTAGTATCGTTCCCCTCTCAAATAACTGACTGCACTCAGAGATTTCGGTGCAGCAGCAGCAAGCATTAGGCCCTAGCATTTAGGCTTAGTTATAAAGGGAGAGAGAGAGAGACCTTATAGGAATATAGGAGTAAATTGCTTTTCTTTCCTCAATATAAACCCACCCTGTGTATGATGCTGTCCCATCTGGATAGCAGAGTTATAGAAGTAAAGGAATTACATAAACAGAGCCTGACTGAGGTTTTTTTTCTTTACCTCCTTTAAGTTAATCACCGGTTAGCTTTTCCTTTTCCACACTTTCTCGGGAAACAAAGGCTTAGCGACACTCTAAGCCTAACGGATTAACTTGATAAATATAGTTCCGGGAAAAGGTGTGAATCAACTATTATGTAGAGCCTATCTATGTTTGGCGGGAAAGCTATATGGAAGGGGTCAAAGTTCATAATTCGAAGTTAGTAAAGTCAATGTTTTTGAGACTCTTTTCAAAAGGGGGCGGGGCCGTAGTATCGTCTGCTTATTGCCAAGGGTTAACACTGAACTTCCGGTATATGTATATATCCAAAGACGTTAGATAGGGCTTCAAAGTTACCAGTGCTGTACCAAATTTGGTCAGTATTGTTTGAAGCCATGTCTTATAATTTACACACAATTTTTCCACAAACCCAATCAATGTCTCATCTTAAGACAACAACGTGGTCAACACACCAGACTCTATTTTACCCTCAGACCTATGTGAACGCTCTATTAATAGGTCAAAGAGATCTGTGTTTTAGAGACAATAAGAGTGAATAAATGGAGAATCACTTTAAGTTACGTATTTCTGATTAGATAAGGTCTAGGGAAAATCGAACTAAAATAACAATTTTGGTTATTGAAGTCGAGGAAATGGATTTTTCTTTTTAGTTCCAATTACTCTTGTTTGACTAAGAAAATGAAAAGTATAAGAATAAGAGAGCCTTCGGGCCTTGGCGCACAGCGGAGTTTTCGTTCGCTATAGACCCCTCCAATAATAACTTGCAGAAAAAAACCAACACACAGGAGCAGGAGGCCGCCCTCTTGCTCTTATGTTAATTCCCTCGCGCCATCCAAGAGTAAAACACCAGAGGGAGAAACTTCCGTTCCCGAGTTCAGTACTACACGCGCAGTGAAGCTAGGCGACTCGCGTGCCGTTGACTCTAGCAAGGGAAACAACTCAAGAAGATGATCTCCCCCATCTCTGTGGCGTTTGCTTCTCTTCCAAAATTTACGGAATAGTTTATTGTATGAAAAAAGCTTTCTTCTCTTTCATGATTAATTGCAGTTTCATATTGACTTTGGAAGTATTGTTTCCCCTCGCGAGACCAATTACTCTTACATATATAGAAAAGAATTACCGGACTTCATTTTTCCTAAGAAAAGCACGTCAGCTAACCAATCATAGCTGGGCTTATAGTATGAAGTATGATAGGTTGTTTTTTTTTATATCCAACTGCCAAAAACTGAATTAGGCCTAGCTATAATAAATTAACTAAAACTATACTAGGCCTACGATATACGTTGCACAGAATTTATACGTTCTGATAAGCCTACAATAAATTCTTTGGGAAATCAATTTTGAGTCGAAAATGTTTTGATTGGCCCCAAGGGACACTGTTTTCGAGTTACGATTTGATGGGTATTTTAGGGATGGCCCCTTAAATTAAATTTAATTAAGAAACTGATTTAGACAATGATTTCTGATATTTAATTAAGGGGTCATCCCTAAAATACTCTATAGTATGATCAAAGACAAATAGAAATAAAACGGTGAAAGTGAGCCCCAGATTTTTATTTGGATCTGCGGAAGTGCTGACACCCGGGCGGGTGTTCACGACGTCAATATGAATAAATAGCGGAGCTGTCGTTTTAAGAACTTATAAGTTAAGTTTATAACGAAGCGTAAAAGGATTTGTTATTTCTTTGGTTCTTTGAACTCGACGTTATACGCTTAATTAGAAATGTAAATTTATCTTAGGCCTGCCTAACTTTGATAGCTATACAGTGCTTGCTGCTAGCTGTAATGGAAGCCTCTCTTAAAATACCGCTTTAAACGTCAAGCGCTTTCTAAATGAGCTTGCATAATTTTCCCCAACTAGTCTTAAAGTTCATTCGCCAAGATATTTTTTATTTTTTTATTTTTGCGACTCTCATTAATATTTTTACAATCTTTGCCCGTTTCTCCAATATACCTACCATCTTGAGTCAAAATAGTTTTTTAAAAAACCGCGGTGTGAAATTAAATGTCGCGGCTAGAACGTCACCTTTCAAAAAATTCTAGCATTATCTACTGTAAATTCACCGGAGGCCGATTTTATACAAATTTGCTCGCTGTCAACTCTTTTCATATGGGATTTAAAAAAAAAGGATTTAAAAAAAATCGGGAATTTTTCCTTTGAAATAGACCTACACAGCATCATTCATATGTGTGCTAGGGCGAGGGTGGTATCAATGTGTTTAAAATGGACTGATTCCAAGTGTGTGAGATCCTCCTCATATCCCCTGAGAAATCCTTCTCAAACCCACCCCCTCAAGTGAGAAATCCTCCTCAAACCCACCCCCACCACGTGAGAAATCCTCCTCAAACCCACCCCCACCACGTGAGAAATCCTCCTCAAACCCACCCCCACCACGTGAGAAATCCTCCTCAAACCCACCCCCACCACGTGAGAAATCCTCCTCAAACCCACCCCCACCACGTGAGAAATCCTCCTCAAACCCACCCCCACCACGTGAGAAATCCTCCTCAAACCCACCCCCACCACGTGAGAAATCCTCCTCAAACCCACCCCCACCACGTGACATCCACCTCAAATTCAGAACGAACACCAACGTTTTCCTTACAAATCTCACGCAGACGTATCTTTGAACATTTTAGACTTATTACCTATATAACCTTTTGAATTTTGAAAAAGGCCCCAGACTCTAGACAATCTGTTGAAATCTTTGTTCTTTGTTGGAAAGAAGCTGAGAGACTCCAAAGCGAGAGAGAAAGAGAGAAAGAAAGAAATAAAGAATTTTGTCTTTTGACCGCCGCTTTTGACAGGAACTCAGTTTTAACTGACAGATTTTCTTATACAGTTCTTTATTCAGTGCTAGAGAAGATGTCTTTTATTCGCTGGAGGGTATGATTCTCTATTGAAGAGAGAGAAAAAGAGAAATACAAAGGCCATCAAAGACGTTGCCGTCGCGGACCCAAGTGTGCCGTTCAATTAAACTTCTTCCGAAAGAAGCCAGCAGCGAGTGCCGACAATTTACTTGTCATAAAGGCGATTAAAATTGTACGACCCCTATATATTTCTCTTTACTACAAGCCTCCTCTATTAAGTTTATTAACAAGCTGGCCACAGTCACTACACAGTTTTACCATAAAAGACAGGCGCTCGTAACAGACGAATTTTTAATTTACAAGTCTAGGTATGGTATGACCAGAAGGGGATAATAGAAGAAGGATGACACTCTGTATCCTCTTAATACTTTAGTTATGTAACATGATTCTTCCCAGGCGAGTGAGCCCTTCTTGTTTGATCTCCCCTGTTCATCAAACTTCAGATGGGTAGCTATCGCATACACCGTGCTAGGATGAATTCTATAACTGTTTGGTACTAACTAAATCCTCAGCAATCAACCAGGCACAAACCTTGATTGTCTTGACGTGGGACAAAAACACACAAGCGCATGCGCCTTGGCAAATAGTTAAGCAGCGCTAATAGAGTAATGATGAGGGAACTATTTTAGTAACCTTGCTCCATATGTAAAATGATGTTGGGGAAAGAATAATGTTACAATTACCCACCTGCTTTGTGCTGGTATACTTCTCTCGAATATAAATATTATCCCCTTCTGGTATATGACGTAATTCGTAAAAATTTCGGGGTGATGCCTTCGTTATTCGCAATCAAGAAAGTTTTAATGATTTAGGCCCTAGTGATGTATTTTTTATTTTTAAACGCTTTTTCTCTCTCTAGCTACAGCTCTGCGTTTTGAAGTGAATATATTATCTACTAAACTTGATCCAGTGGGCGATGGAACGAATAGTTTTGAAAGAGAGTTAGTTGTGTCCCACTGAAACATTTTTTATTCTACAACCATCTTGAAGTCCCACGCCTTTTTTTGACGAAATTTCTAAGTTTAACCCTTGACTACATAGTATAATACCCCTATATTGTGTGGTCCTATCCCCTAAATACTGTTTTTGATAATTGTACAAACCCCTTTTTACTTTTTTCGTTTCGTTTTTAAATACTTGTTGGAACTTTGAAACTGTTGCTAAGCGGGACGTATGAACATCCATTGTATATAAGTAACTCCCAACGATATGTGGGCGAATTTCAAGTATTTGAACCGCAAACCATTAAACCAAGGGCAGGGTTGTACTTGTTTCTGATATAAGTCTGCATTCATAAATTAAGAGATTGATGTTCTTTGTGAAATCAAATTTTGAGACGAAAATGTAACTTCTATCTATGACATTTTGATTGCCCTAAGGGACACTGTTTTCGAGTTATGATTTGATTGGAGTGTTTTAGGGATGACCCCTTAATTAAATTATAAATCATTGTCTTGAAATCAGTTTCTTAATTAATTAAATTTAAGGGGTCATCCGAAAAATACTCTTACAAATCATAACTCGAAAACAGTGTCCCTTAGGGCAAACAAAATGTCAGATAGAAGTTACATTTTCGATTCCAAATAATCCAAAAAGGTGGTGTTTGCTTCTCTTCTGGAATTATTGAAATGGTCTATTCTATAACAAATGGTTTGGTTTATTTGCTAATTTAACGTTTCTTTTTATTTACCAAGTGCATGACGACACCGCCGCTTTTTGTAATTTGAATGCCAAGGCCTAGGTATTTAAAAATTCGGTAAGGTTTAATTAAATGGTTTTCAAGCATGCGTGTAATTGCTTTTCTTGGCCTGAAGCGAGTTTTTTTCTTTGCTTTTTTTAGGTGCATCCCACAATTAAGTTCTAGCCTATACTTGATTTATTCCAAAATATGCATTCACGTGGGACAAATTTTTTGTGGGTTTTGTCTTCTATAGATTAAAACGTACTTGCCTTCCAAATTTCCAAATGAGAAAATAGGTATTTATATTCCAATTTGTTTTTTTTTAACAGAACGAATTTGAAATATTAAAACTAGACCTATATGGCCATGACAAAATGCTGCATAACAACTGTTAATTTCAACTAATGTGGTATTACCCACACAATATAAATAAATAAATTTAGCAACCTTCATAAATTATAACTAAAATTCATAAAATTCACCCTTCTCCCTGTAAGCCCCAGTCCCAAATTTAATCCTTAATACAACAGTTTTATTACAATTAACGCTTTTGACATTCCGTAATTAACTCATAACCACTGCAAGAAACTATATATGTTTTGACATAATGAATATATCCGTAATAATAAAAAAGAATTAACTTCTGCAAATTAACACTTTCTTTTTACAATATAAATTTATTTCTACCCTAAGAGTTCATAGAAAGAAGGTATCAGCACTCTTTGTTAAATCCCCCATAAAGATTTGTTAATAAAAGCGAGGGTTTCTGCCATTTGAGTACGCAACCCTTCCGCGTTATAGGGTCTCCATAACGAGCGCGTTCATTAGTCCGTCTGTGTGGGAGTAAATTGAACAATTAAAGAAATTTATAAAAGTCATTTTATTCTATCTCCTCTAACTGTCTCCGGAGTCAGTCAGTTTGAAGTCCATTTCTTTTTCACTGTCTGCCAAGAGCCTAAATGTTGTTTAAAGGCCGACTTCCAGCGAAAAGGATTCTAGCGAACTGAAAACCGAGCATCGAGACTAACAATGAAGCGGCCGTGCCGATTTTCGAATCCCCGCTGTGCTAAAAGTTGGAAGGGTTCCAGCTAACTGAAAGCCGCGCAATGTGGTTCTAGCGAACTGAAGATGAACAATAGAAATCCTTTTAAATTTATTTGCTCTCGAATTTTTGCTTTCCCCTGAAGGAAATTCTCTATTGCGTATCTTCAGTTCGCTAGAACCACATTACACGGCTTTCAGTTAGCTAGAACCCTTCCATCTTTTACCCCAGCGGGGATTCGAAAATCAGCACGGTCGCTCCATTGTTAGTCTCGATGCTCGGTTTTCAGTTCGCTAGAACTCTTTTCGATGGAAGTCGGCCTTTAATGTTTTCTATTTCTAACCATATTAGGTTTCATTTGTAAACGAGTTTGACATATCAGCTGTTATTATTTTTCTATTTAGCGGGGGCGAAGTATTTTGCATACGGAAAAGTTGTTTTTATTTTAATTAGTTAGAAAAGCACGTTGGAATGTTAATTTTGTTCTTATATTAGGAATTATTTTATTATACTAGGAAGTTGGGGAGATTTTTATCGAGTTACATTTTGTCTGAAGTCCATTCTGTAACAGTTTTTTCCTGCCAAAAATACTGGATTTACGCCATTTTGGCGGAAAGATAAACAGGGTGTTCCAAAAAGTGAGGGTGGTCATTTTAGAACCGAATTATAGTTTGATGGTTTTATGGGAGTTAAAAATATAACTTTAAGAGTGTTTTAGGGATAACCCCTTAATTAAATTAGAAATCATTGACTGAACTTCAGATTCTTAATTAATTTAAGGGATAATAAAATCCAGAAATACGAATTTTAATTACAAACTCCGCAATTAAACTTATAATTAAATCGCATAACCAGGGATAGACTTAATTTTAGAAGTAGGAATGGAGAACGGTTAGAATTTACTTCAGTCTGACTCATAGCCCAGTATAGAGCCCCTCCCTCCAACACATAACGAAAAGTTTAAATTATCTTATTGGCTCACTTAAACTATACGTTTTGATGACGTTGCTGACGGGGACGGCGAAAAATACGTGGTTCTATTTTACCTCTGTCGCTATGACCCCTCCGCCTCTTCTTTCATACCTCCCCCCTTAGTCCTGGGGAAAGGGGTCCGGGACTTTGAAACGCGCCCAGATTACTCCGTTCTCCATTCCTACTTCTAAAATTAAATCTATTCCTGGCATAACCCAATTAAAAAATTCTTCAAGGCTGCGAACATGACATAAGAATTAATTTGTTTTCTTACAAATCAATTAAGTTATTATCAATAAGAAAAAATCATCAATGACTTTTGATTAGAATTAAATAAAAAAAGATGTCCTTCGAAATTTTAATTTAAAACGAGTAAAACGATACTATAAAGATAATAAGGCTACCCATTTTTTCATCTTCTTAAAATAAACATTTAAATATCAAGATTAAGGCAACAGAAGAGCCAAATAAAAAGTAAAAAAAAAGATTGTTTAAAAAATACTTTAAGGAATTTCGGACCACCCGTGTTACCACATAAGAAATAAATCGGACATCCACAAGGATTAAAAGTTGTTATTTAGAATTTAATAACAGGGAGTGACACTTTTACTAAAGTTTTTTCTTGTAAAAATATCTTGGACATCAAAAACAAGTAGTTCCGTTAGGAAGGCATATGAAACCACCCTTGAATAAAAATAAAAATAATAATATCAAGGGTCAAAAGAATATAATTCAAGAGGGGAGCGTGCATGGATTTGTTTTCTTTTTAAAAAAATTGTGAATAGACTTCTCTGTCTGTTTTAATGGACATTAATCCGCGCCTCTTAGGAACTACTTTAAAATGTCTGGGAATTTTTCGTTTCCGTTCATTTTGCATTAAATGTGAATGACCATGCAGCTCTGTTAAATACCGTACATACGTTAACTGTACTTGTTCAGTACTTAGATTACGGTTGCCCTATAACTTGAACTTTCTTTGAATTACGACCGGAATAGATACTTCTACTTGGAATCTTTAAGAGGCCATAAATTGATCTGATTGAAGTTAAGGGGAAGTACTTAAAATTTGGTTAAACCGCCCACTCCGCCTTCCTCGCGTTTCATTGGTTACTCACATATTTAGTACAACCGCGTGGACCCCAAGTCTACATTCGGGTTGGGCGCGGATTGCCGATACCTATCTCAATGTTACTTGACTTCAAAGTTCAAATACATCAGGTGTGACGTCAGAAATGACGATTTATACTTATCCTCAGCTTTAGTTCAAGCAGAAAGGCTCAGTTATAGATTATAAGTTAAAGAAATTTATGTATTCTTGGTTATACGATAATTTCATTTTAAAGGGATATAGTGGCGCAAAATTTAACTAGAGATTTGTAAGCCACTATCCCTTTTAAATCGTTTTAAAAATGACATAACGAAAGTGTGAGAAAATTTGTCGTTTGACTGGCTTATTAAAGAAATCCTAAATAAATCATATATATTGTCTTCTTGTCCAGTTCTTACCTTACGGCATCAAAGTTTATTGTAAAATCCAGGTAATAGCAATATGACATATTAAATTTCAAAAGGGGGTATTTTGAAGACAAGTATGTCTATTTCAGTCCCCTTTTTTCTTACCCCTGAAAAGGATGGATAAATTCTTATGTCTTAACACTGACTGGTCTTAGAAACACTGGCTGGTCTTGGCACGATATAAGAATTTTGAAACAAAAGAGACCACCCACACTTGATACTTCTTCCTTCGGGTTCTTTTGCTGCGAGAAAATACAATTTTATGCCAAATTTGGAGGTGCAATTTTTTTTTATGATTATTTTATTTTAGACTGTATCCCTGTTTTGGGCCCAAATTGATGTCTTGGAAAACCTGTGTTAATTTAATTGAAATTGGAATCACGCAACGTTAATTCTCCCTACATACCCCGATTCCTACACGATACTTGCATTTTGGAGTGTTATAACTCTGGTTCAATAAGAGATACAGGGAAGTCCTTTGAGTATGTTATAGCCCTATTTCTCACCTTTCCCATGATACTAAATAATTGGGGTTACAACAATCACGGCCCGAGAAATTAAGCAAAATGTACATAAACGTCCCCTAAATATGGGCTTATTTACACGACACCTTATAACTCCGGTTCTACTAGAGATACAGGGAAGTCCTTTGAGTATGTTATAGCCCTATTTCTCACCTTTCCAACGATACTAAATGCTTGGGGATTACAACAATCAGGGCCTGATATTTATTAATTAAACAAAATGTTCATAAACGTCCCCTAAATATGGGCTTATTTACACGACACCTTATAACTTGCAGGTTCTACAAGAGATACGGCTAAGTCCTTTGAGTATCTTATAGCCCTATTTCTTAACTTTCCAACGATACTAAGTACTTAGGGTTTACAACAATCAGGGCCCGAACAATTAATTAAAACATCAAAAGATATCATTAATTCTCTAAAATAATCATGACACATTCCCTTTAATTATGGGTTAGTACAGGGGGGGATTAAAAACCCAGAAATTAAAAATTAAGTCTTATCTAAAAATACTCAAGCCATATATTCCTTATCTTATAATTAATTTCATTTGAAAATTAAAATCATTATTCATTCGATTTCGTAAACCACATGAACCAAAACTAAAAAATTCGACCTCAAGTTAATTCCAATATCTTTTCCACTGCCGAGTTTGAAATGTCTTTGAAATCGACCGCTAATCTTCAATGGCCATTCATTTTGTGGTGTTCGATAATTTCTCTTGACTCTTCCTTCCCTTGCCTCGTTCGTATTAGGCCCTGAATCATTTCACCCTCCCCCTCTCTCTCTCACTCCCAAAAACGAAAAACAGAGCAATAGGAAATGGACTAAATCCGATAATGTCTGTCAAGGATTTGATACAAACCAGAGCTACTTGTACCCTATACGTATACTTGGTCCCTAAGAGAAGTTAACCCCAAAAGAAAAATAAAAAAAAAATTGGTCTTTCTGGTGTATCGGGGTAGGTCTGATAATTGGAGTCGAAATCCTTAGGCCTATTCTTCTTCACGTGTCAGGAATCACGTAGAGAGACACGTATCCCATAATGCACCCCTTCAATGAAGAACTATAGTCTACCTTCGTAAAAAGATTCATTTATAACTTATATGGGGGACATTTTTACGAAAGTCATCTGGAGTTCTGGACCTTTAGTAACTAATGTTTAATATAAAATTGTCTATTTATTTTGTTAAGTTTAATACAGTACAAAGAAAACAGAGAAAGGTTGAAGGTAAAAAGTAGATCAATTTCGTGTTAAGGGAGCTGCCAGATAGGTGTGGCTTAAATTCTCCTCCCCTTTCCACCAAAATGGCCGCGGCAAACTTCACAGAGTGGGGGAAAAGCTCCTGATTGGCTAAGTGAGGGTCTGACGCTTAGTAGGGGATATTTTCACCCCTTTGTCCACTCCCTATAGAGAGCTTTCAATTGGAGGAGGAGCTGAGTCTCGTGACATAATTTACGCTGCCATATTGGTGGGTTTAAAGCAGGAATGAAGCTGAGACCACCCAATATGGCTACCAGACCAGCGGTAATACTGGGGAGGGTGTGGCGTACTACTATCCCATCTGAAAGCCCTCTATAGGATAATATAGGACAGGTTCAAAAATATAGGATTTCATAGGAATAATAGGACCGCTGGGCAGGGATTAGTAACATAAGGACCTCACTAACATTCGTATCTCCGACCTCCTTATTTTTTTATTTATTTGATTCATTCGTTCATTAGGCTTAAAAATTAGTCCTTGGCTTTTCTCCAAACGGAAGAAAGAAGATAGTTCTTCTTCCGGCCTTTGAAGTGGTACTACACAGGCGGGTGTGAACGAAACTGTTGTTTTATTTCCGGTGTTCCGGTTACGGAAGGGGAAGACGAAATGTCTTACCGTTATACAGAAAATGGTCAAATCAGAGTTGACCTCTCGGCCGTTATACCATGCACTGTGTTGGGAAGAAGAAGTTTGGATGATGTCTTTTTCTTTTGTAACTAGAGACAAACGAGCAAAACTCTTCTAAGATAAGAAACGGGCGGGAAATGATAGCTTTTCCGCCGCCGCCACAGACTAAAAACCATGGACTGTTTATAGTCTAGAGGGATTCCATTCGTATTATTTCTAGGGGTTTTTGGGTCAAACAGAGTATGATATCCTTTGCAATTGGTGCTAGTCCCGTATGGAATAAGAGAACCTTCCAAGATTGGTACGTAAAACCAGAAAAAACAAAAGTAGCTTAGCGAAACCCTTTACCATTTTCCAAATGGAGAAACTAAAAGAGAACGAATAGATAAGCTTTCCTTGGGTTAAACCATAAAATTCCCGTATTTTTTGATATTATACTTTTTTATATTCAACATTTTTAACAAAGACAAGCTAGCTTAAAATTTAGGAGAGTTCTACCAATAAGTGCTAAATAGCAAAGCAGCAAACTTTCAAGATTGAAAACAACAAAGGCTTAACGAATATTCTAACGTATTCACAAATCACGTGACATTAACTCTAGTACCAATTAAAGCACGCTTGTGATCTTTCAAAATTTAAAAACAAAGGCTTAAGGAATATTTTAAAGTTTCGCAAATCACGTGATATTACTCTACCAATTAAAAGCGTGCGATCTTTCAAAATTGAAAAACAAAGGCTTAACGAATAGCTTCACAAATCACGTGATACTCTACGAATTAAAGGCTACGTTCAGTAACTGGAAATCGGAAAAAGCCGTTACCGCTACCGATGTGTATTTTTCCGAACGCTACGTCAGAGTGACGTCAGACGTCACTGAACGATTTTTTTTCATCTCTGTTGCGTTTGATGATGGTTTCCATGATGGCGTCTGCTAGAGATCTTGGATTGAATCGAAAACTGTTATTTTTGTTATTAAATGAAGTATCTATGATGATGAAACGGAATTAACCTTAATTGCAGTTGAATCGAAAAGATCTTAGAAAGAAAAATGTGTTATTGTTTCGCTAGTGGCTTTGAACTGGATTGCTCGCCATGTTAAACTTCAATTAATGACGTCATAAGTCCGATTCGCATCGAAAAAACCTGCTCTTCCAGCCGCTGCGATCGGTGTCCCATCGATGCGTAGCGTGACGTAGAAACCGGAAGTGCGAAAAACCGTACAGTAAAAAAATCGGTCTCCGATGCGCGCAGCGCTGCGTACGCTAGCAGTTACTGAACGTAGCCAAAGGGCGCGCTTACTTACAAAGGCTTAACACTTTTCCCAAATTCATAATACTTGGCCCTTTGATTAACCGCAATAGTATTTTCTACTAAATAATCTACAATTCTAAGAACCGGAATCCCACTGCAACTCTGACATCAGATTATAGGCTATAGAATATTAATCTAGCTGAATTTAAAAACAAAAATAAAATCCTAAATGATTTAGCTAGGTCATAATGATATAGTTGCGGAAATGTCAAGCTGCTGTTAAATGAAAGAAGCAGAAGAAAAAAAACCGCATCGTCGTATTTCCTTGACGTAATCAATTCCCCCGCAAATATAAATACATAAAAATGATTAATATCTCTTTAAGTTTTTAGCCTACGCGTCTCAAAACCAACCAACGCCGTTGAAACTACTTCCTTCATTTCGTTAATTTGATGCTATGGATACAATTCAAGAAAAAGAAAAATTATGTTTTCTTTTAATAATTTAACCCCCTGCTGCGATAGCTAACGATGATGTAATAATGAATTCATGAAACGTTTTTAAATTAACAGACAGTCAGCTATAAGACACCCATAAATTAATCCGTTACGATATCTAATATAATAACCCTATAGTGTATAAGTATGGGTCTCCCGTAGAGGCTTGTAAGAGAGAGAAAATTTCCGCGACTACAGAGCCATCTTCATTTAAAAAGGAAATCTCCAATTTTTTTAATTTTTTTTCGCGAATATCAAAAGGCGTATTTAATTCAATAAAAAATATTCAAGAAAGAATAATTTCAATTCATATTCAAATTAAATTCACCTGACGCCTCATATTAATTTAAAATATATTAAAATTACCTTAATTTGTTCAGACAAGCGTGTTTAAAAATCCCCAAAGACATTGACTGTCATAACGTCATAAAAGAATCTCAAAATTACCATAACAAATTACGTCTTTTGTTTCACAAACGAATTTGAATATTTAAAATTGTTAAAACCCTATTAGAATATGGGCCTAGAATATGTCAAAAGAAAAAAAATTACTCAACTGGTATGTCAACTTCAGAGAAAAATTTTCATATGAATATAAATACTTCGAAAAAAAAAATATTTCCGATTCATTTCTAACTTCCCACACAAGTAACAGACAAGTTAGCAGAACCTTTGGATCTTGAGTTTGTCACGCCAAAATCTTTGATCATCGAATAAATATTATCGTTAAGTCTTATATGGAAAAATCTGCATATATAATACAGGGTGTTTCTGATAAGTCTGCATGCATAAATTAAAGGTTATGTTAATTCTTTGGGAAATCAATTTTTAGTCGAAAATGTAACTTCTATCTATCTCCATTTTGTTTGCCCTAAGGGAGACTATTTTCGAGTTTTTCAAGAGTGTTTTAGGGATGACCCCTTAATTAAATTAGAATTCATTGTCTTAATCAGTTTCTTAATTAAATTTAAGGCCAAGGGTCATCCGTAAAATACTCTGGATGCAATCTTAACTCGGAAACAGTGTCCCTTAGGGCAATCAAAATGTCATAGATAGAAGTTAGATTTTCGACTCAAAATTGATTTCCCCCCCCTTAATTTATGCATGCATGCATGCAGACTTATCAGAAACACCCTGTATAATAAAAAGGGAAAATATATAAATTTTAACTGGCGTCTCTTTCTTACTTCTTGAAAGAAACGCCGACGCCCGATTTGCGATTTTCGCAAGTAGATCCGATTGCTTTTTAACAGACGTTGAATTGTAGGAGGTCGAGTTCAGACTAAACTAAAATAAAAAAATATATTTTATTTTTATTTTGAACAAAATAACGTTAATTTTTTTAAATTTAAGTGAAACCCACAACGTAATTTTTAGTAATTTGCTTAATTACGTGTATACGGGTATTGTGGAATATAAGTAGGCGATTTTGTTTACGTGCTGTTGTTTAAATGTTTTTGTTAAGAATATTTAAGGTGTATGGTTTTTGAATTTTAAATGAGTTCTGCTGGGTTTATTTTCAAATAAATAAATAAATTGTTGGCCTTATTTAATACTAATTATTATTTATTTTATTGTGTCTTTACACCCTTAATTTTTAAGAGATTAAAAAATTAAAAAAGGTGTAAAAATCACTTTATTTAAACCATAATTATTGTTTTATTTATTTAAGTGTATCAATAATTAGCGTTTATATACGGAGCGGGTGTCATGAATTTTGGAGGTATTACTGTAGGGAATCTCTTATAGCAAACTAAATCATCGAATCGATACTTGGTGCAATTACTTCTCCAAACTTGTCGTCATGTACCCAAGCCCTGGCGGCTTCACAACCCTATCCCTCGAGTTGCACTAAATAAATAAATAAAAATTAAACTAGAGATAGGCAGAAATTTGAGGTCAAAAATTAATTGGAACATTGAAGTATTAAAAAATTTAAAATTAGTATCGGCTATACAAAAAGGGAATGCATGTCCATAGTTCATTTGCAACTTAAATCGCATCGCCAAGTTCTCATCTATTTTTTTTAAAGTCGTTAAACGCGACACGGTCCGTAAATGTTAATTTAAATTATGGAGGACACTTTTAGAATTAATTTTCAATCTTCGCTTTTAAAATGGATAAAGGCTTAAAAAAGGGGTCTTCGGTCGTTTTAAATGGACCCTGATAAAATTGGTTTGTGAACGGGAAAAAGGGGGGCTCCACCAGGACTATAAAACGCAATCGTTTTTCCGATGATATCGAATTCTTTTTTTTTTACAACCCCATGCATTCTCCAACTCCCCCTTAATAGCTATTACGCTATCCAAAGTTTAAAATATCGGTTTCAAAAAATTTATTTAAAGCGATAGTAGCCTATATCGATTATTAACATTTTTTATTGAAACATTTTTTTTATTCTAGAAAAGAAAATATCTATGGTTTGAATATTCTTTGATATGAAAACGATACAGTTATGGCTAAGGTCGCTTCCATGAGATTTTCAGGTTCTAAACCAATTTTTTCTGATATTTCGATGAGATTTTTGACTGTAAACCAATTTTTTCTGATTTTTCCATGAGATTTTTGGCTCTAAAGCCATTTTTCTGATCTTTCCATGAGATTTTTGGCTCTAAACCAATTTTTTTCTGATATTTCCATGAGATTTTTGGCTCTAAACCAATTTTTTTCTGATATTTCCATGAGATTTTTGGCTCTAAACCAATTTTTTCTGATATTTCCATGAGATTTTTTGGCTCTAAACTAATTCCCCGATCTTCCTACGATATTGTTTGGCTCAAAACTAAATTCACTGATCCTTCCATGAGATTTTTTGGCTTTAAACCGATTCCCCTGATCACTGTGAAACTTTTCCCTCAAAACCAATTTCCCTGATAATTCCATGACTATCTTCTCTCTAAACCATTCCCCTAACTAATTTCCACGTTATTCTTAAGAACCCTGTTATACTTTCTAAACAAAAATCGAAATCCTCAAAATTAAGACTTAAAAACCCTGAATCTACCAAGAAAAAAATGCCAATTACGAACTGTCATTCATATATATTGGTGTTAAATAAATACTAAAAAAATTCTGGTTCGATCAAGTATCTAGTTAATTCATTGAATAAGAATAACTGGGCCTGGATGGGCGTAATCACCAAGAAAAAAAAAGGGCCACAATCTGAGATTTTTCTAAACTTCCGGTGTAGTATCAAATATCATTTATGTCCCCCTGACAGATTAAGTTCGTCCTCAAAAAAAAAAAAAAAAAAAAAATACTTAAGAAGGCTACACTTTCATGGGATGCTTGGAGAAAAGAAAGATTTTTTTCTTTAATAATTATTAAAATCTCTTCTCGAAGGTCATTAACCGAATCATTTTTCTGTTTACGCTAAAAAATTTAGTTTAGCGACAGTCTGGAGTCATCTAATTACCAAAAAACTTAATACAGTACTATTCTCATGCACTTTCATTTCCGCAATGCAATATGGTCAAAAGAAGTTCTTATATGTTATAATTCATTTCCTCGGAAATGAAGTTTAGTCTGTACTTCATAACTTGTAGTCACTTTTAATAAAGCCAATGAGTGTAATTTCGCGGTTCAAATCTAAGGCTTTACAAAATTGCTTAGTAAACAAAAACAAAACCAGTTATGAAAATGATAAATTGGACTATTCAATTCTTCACAAAGGCGAGAAATTGGTCAGCCCAAAAAACTAGCCAAACACTGTCTGGATATAAGGCATCAATAGAAACGGAATAAAAATTTTGTCTTACAAGCGGTTTTTTAGAAAATATATACAGGGTGTTTCTCGTAAGTCTGCATGCATAAATTAAGGGGGATGTTCTTTGGGAAATCAATTTTGAGTCGAAAATGTAACTTCAATCTACGACATTTTGTTTACCCTAAGGGACACTGTTTCAAATCGAGTTATGATTTGATTGGAGTGTTTTAGGGATGACCCCTAAATTAAATTAGAAATCATTGTCTAAATCAGTTTCTTAATTAAAAATACTCTGGATGCAATCTTAACACGAAAACCGAGTCCCTTAGGGCAATCAAAATGGGGATAGAAGTATAGAACATTTTCGACTCAAAATTGATTTCCCAAAGAATTAACATCCCCCTTAATTTATGGATGCAGACTTATCAGAAACACCCTGTATATATATATTTGTATACATATACACACGCGCAACGTTACTTGTCTAGACATTGCAGCTAAGGAACAACATGATATAAAATACATCAATCATATAAAATGACCCTCACTTCCGTTTTCAGGGACAAGTGACTATGTTTTTATTGATGTTACCATAAGGGGGGGGGAGGGTAAAGCTTCCTTAACACGTGGGTTATATCCTGAGAGTTAATATTAAACGACAATGTAACCTGACCCTAAGAAAATCGGTGTAAATTGGAACTTTCACAGCTTGACAGCAGTGACAAGTGTATTTGGCGACTAAAATTCCAAACACACAATGACATTTATACAGTACATACGAAAGTATTTTTTTGGGGCATAACTGGTTCGATTTCATTTATTTATATAGTAAATATAATACGTCTTTTCTTGGAAAAATAATACAGATCCGACCGAGAAATGGCAATACTATATTATTTTCCCATCTATATTAATGCAATGAAAGTAATAGTGATGCCGTCTGTCTATTGACTCGTTTGTTTTTATTGGGGTACAACGTGTTACTTGAATAGAATTTCTTAAATACTGAAGTGTGGATATTTTACAGAAGACCCTAGACGCTGGTATAGTTCTAGAATTTCCAAGTGTTGTTTTAATTTATGTCTAGGTTTCTAACGTTTTTTTTTAAATTTTAAGTCTAAATTATGAAATGTTTTTGGAAGTGTCTAGAGTTGGGATTAAAAAATATTCCTTGAAACGGCCCGAGTGAATAAAATCTTAAATTTAATGTTTCTTTAACGGCTAAACCGAGGGGACAGTCACTTAGTGTAATAGGTGTGTACCTTTCAACTGTACTAAAGGTATTACGAGTAATCTTTAAGTTTCCTACCCTGGATGATTTGATCAGTGCTGAAATTATTACGCGTAATCCGTAATCGGTTTACAGACACTCTGGAGAGTGATTAGCCCCTCGGATTACGCAACGTACTAGCTTCTAAAAGATTTTATAATGCCCTTAGATTAAGGTTAAATTAAATGCTAAGTAAGAAATTATTAACGACGTCTGCTTAAAGTACATGAAAGTAGCGCCCCCAATGTCGCATAGCGTATCTAAGAAAACTTAATTTAATATTTTCAATAGTTTCTAGCTAATTTGATAATTTTCCAGGTATCGAAGGAGCTACACTAAGAGTCCTTGATAATTGGATGGTTCAAAGCAGACGACGATTCCTTATTCTTCAATTATAGTACAGTACAAGCTTGAAGGAGAGAGAGGGATGGAGCCGAAACCTCCATACATAAAACGTTGCAGACAGTACCTCCATCTAGGGCAATGAAGTCCTCCCAGCATCCTCCCTGCGTTTAGGTAGGGTCGTACAGTATAAAATAGTCTTAAAATTAGAAGCTAGTTCTCATAAAAATACAATAGCGCTACGTAGCAGCAGTTAACAATCGCCTCTACCGAAGGGTAGGGGGCGTGCGCGAGGTACACTAGCTTGGAGACTTTCATTGCCACAGATAGCAGATCGCCCATCATCATTTTCACCACTCCATCTTACCTCTTATCTCCTTGGTACAAGAATACAAGTATAACTTTCAGGCAAACGTTTACAATTGAATATATCTTTAAATCTAATTGCAAAGTTCCCTTCCCAAAGCTTTAATTCTCCTAACAAGTTATCCAACTCTGCAAGACTATCTATTCTAAAACCTTTGAAGATATCCTATAGGACAGACAACTGAAAATGACTCCGAGGTAACCTTGTTGTTATTACAAGTAATTGCGTTCTTTTGGGGGTATATAATGCAAGTGGGATTTATTCAGGCCAAATTGGGCTTTAACTAAATAGGTAAACTAGTGTTCCTTAGAATATTACTTTGGCAAAGTTAGCGAATTCCGCCAAGCATTTTTCTAACTCGGTTGGTTATTTGCTGTTTCTGTTTCGAAAGAGAAATCGCGTGGGAATAGACTACCTAGAAACATGGACTTCGTAATCCTAAAAGAGGACCGGCTAATTGAGAAGTAAATTTTGCAATAGGGGTAAGAGGCTTTTATACAGGGTGTTTCTGATATGTCTGCATGCATAAATTAAGGGGGATATTATTTGGGAAATCGATTTTGAGTCGAAAATGTTCTATACTTCTATCTCCATTTTGTTTGCCCTACACTGTTTTCGAGTTATGATTTTCAAGAGTGTTTTAGGGATGACCCCTTAATTAAATTAGAAATAATTGTCTTGAAATCAGTTTCTTAATTAAATTTAAGGGATCATCCGTAAAATTAATACTCTGGATGCAATCTTAACTCGAAAACAGTATATGGCAATCAAAATGGAGATAGATAGAAATTACATTTTCGACTCAAAATTGATTTCCCAAACAATTTACATCCCCCTTAATGTATGCATGCAGACTTATCAGAAGACTTTCGATCCCCTATTGAGTTTAAGATCCATGATCGCGAAAGTCATTC
This sequence comes from Phalangium opilio, assembly GCF_054372755.1. Taxonomy (NCBI): domain Eukaryota; kingdom Metazoa; phylum Arthropoda; class Arachnida; order Opiliones; family Phalangiidae; genus Phalangium; species Phalangium opilio. Next base: position 3,787,108 of record NW_028324168.1, on the reverse strand, counting down.
GGACCTCGCGGGTTATAATTCCACTTACAGCCATGGCATTGCAACTATTTTCTGTTTTTCCGTTATTGTAGACTTAACAGTTAGGTCCTGGTCTATATACAAACTCTATTTGTTTGTGTTAGGGCCGCCAGAGTTCTGGTATACGTACGTGATAAAATTAAATACTGATGTTCTCCTTTGAACGAGTAATTACTCGCTGTATCTAATTCTAAAGGTTCAAGAGCTAAAAATAAATAAAGAGCTTATTTATTTCACGTTTGATTAGGAACTTCAAAGGAAGAGCTCTAGGTACATGCAGTTAGTTCTTCGATCATTTCAAATTACGTAGAAGTTACCATACTATTCTTATAATTATAGAGTTTGATAAAATTTCAATTCAATTTTAGTTATAAGTTAATTAGTTATGTCCTGTTACCCTAGGGCCTAATATTTCGTCCGTCCCTCAAGGCTTGTTAATATAAAACCGAATGTTTATAACGTGGTCGTAAAAACTCGAACCATGCATATTTTCTCAAACTTTCTTACTGAAGGTAAAACCATAAGTTTATAAGTGATATGTTCTATAAGTATGACACTTTCTATACTCCGTAATGCTTGAGACTTACAGCTCGAGCTAGTTCGAAGGAGAATGACAAGCGAGAATTGATTGTCTACACTCGGTTGTTTTTGCAGGACTTCCATCTTCCTATTTAGTCTGAATACTAAGCCTTTGACAGCGCCCCAGTCACCAGGCGTCGCTTTATCTCGAGTCTATGACCTACCTCACTCACTTCACGAGAAGCTCTCAGTAACCATCCAACTTCATATTTACTCTGTACTAAGCCTTTGACAGCGCCCTAGTCACCAGGCGTCGCTTTAGGCCTACCTCGAATCTATGACCTACGTTGCCACTTCATAACAATCTCCAGTTTGTAACCAGTGACAAACTTATCTTAAGAACATATCTCAAAAACTTATGATAAAACTCATTAACGTCGATATATCTACTAAGTTTTGACATAACCGGACCATACTGTAGAGGTCCATACACACACACACACACACCAGGGGTAGCCCCTAAAATGTTTGCCAAAGTATAGGAGGAGGAGGAGCTGTCAGTTGGAAATTTCCTTCTTGGCTTACGAGGGGAGGGGCCCGTTAGTAAGTTTGTGGCCCTAATTACTTAGGACGGTCAACTGTCTCTTAATAAGTTTGCTTTAGACGGGGCCCCAGTCATCTTCTTTCAATAGTAGCTCCGCTCGGCGGCTTTCTCAAACTATCCAAGTCTCCGCAAGAAGAAGAAGAACTTTTCATCTTGAGATGTTTTTTCATTACCAAAGAATATATAGTCGATTTAATCAGTAAGACTATATAGCTGTTGAGTTGGCGGGCCTCTTCTACGAAAGTTTTTTGAAATATATGGGTTACCAAACATTATACTGGTAGCATGTGTTAGTGACATTAGCGAAGCGATGCCTTATTAGCTATTAAAGAATAATTAAATATATACACCGTTGATTACCCCCACCAAAGAATTCCAGCAGTTTTTAAAGTGACAGTAAAATGACAGTACTTAGTTTTATTTATATATTTTTTAACTTCTTCCAATAGACCCTTCCATTAATTCCAAAAGAGAAGTTAACTACACTACAGGGGCGGGGGAAATCACCTTCCCCTTCTTGGGTTATTGACCTGGCGCCAGGAAGCACCGCTAGAGGCGTCAACGCGAGTAGGCTAGCTACTAAGTTGAGACAAAAAGCGATATCTCGTTTATTAGAGAGAAGGTATAAATGCCTAAGTATTCGCGCGCCACAGTCTCAGTCCCCCTTTCAAAATACAAGGGGGACGTAAAAGGAGACCGCCGGGCTATTTCGCCTCTCCTCAGTCGGAAAATACGTAATTTTAGTCATTCGCGCCGCGCTGACGTGAGTTTTAAAGGATCAATGAGATGCTGGTTGTAATTTAAGGGCGGGAATTGCCCTCCAGGCTGACCTGGACGCTGTCCTCGCCTGGGCCGCAACCTACGGCCTCCACTTTAACGCCGGGAAGTGCGAAGTCCTGCACCTTGGAACGCGCAACTCACGCCACCAATACCATGTTGGCGGGACCCCCCCTCCCGCCATCGTCGTCTGCTGCCGACCTCGGCACCCTGGTCGACGAGGACCTGCTGTTCCGCCGCCACACCTCTAAAATAGTCGGCCGCCTGAACTCGATCTCAAGGCTGGTCAAACGTAACTTTTACTTTCGCTCCCCACGGTTCATGCGTACCATTTACAACTCCATGGTTCTCCCATCCGTCGACTTCGCGTCGATTATATGGTCTCCTCCGCAGGCGGGGCCCAAGACGTCGCTCACTAAAGCCCATAATCGATTCACGAAACTTACCAAGGGCTGTGAGCGCCTACTTCCTGCCCGGCGTGACTCTCGGCTTCGTGTCTTGCCGCCGGTCCTCCGCCATCGCGTTAACGACCTCGTCTACCTGTTCGACCTGTTCCGCGGTGCCGTCGACGCTCCGGTCGCCAAGTACTTCGCACTTGCCTCTGAGACGCGTACCCGTGGCCATCGCCTCAAACTCCGAAAACCTTGCGCCCGCACTCGCCATCGCCAGCAACACTTCACTGCCCGTGTGGTGAATGACTGGAACGCGCTCCCCCCGCCCTCCTCGACTCTCCTGGCCGAAAGTCGTTTCGACTCGCCGTCTCGACCTGGCTCTCTTCCGTCCCCTAACCGCCAGTTCCCGTGTGCCCGTGTGTCCATTAGTGTTTTTCTAGTTAATTTATTTTGTTGGTTTTTGTTTTTGTTTTCTGTCTGTTCATATTGTTCTTTTTTATGTGCTACTATGCAGTTTTTGTTTTTACCATGGAGGGGGGTTGTACCCAAGCCCTGGTGGCTTCACAACTCTATTCCTCGAGTTCCACTAAATAAATAAATAAATAAACCTACGTTTGGACTGGAGATATAGCTAGAAATGTGGCGAATTTATACCTTCTCCCTAGTAAACTAGATATCACTTCTTGGTTGAGATACGTTTTCGCCACAGTCCTTTAGAAATGACAAAGAACGTGGCTTCACAATCCCTTTAACGGCTCGCGGAGGGTCGTTTTGCGTTGATTTTCATTTATTAATCCTATAAATCCCATTCGCGATGCATCCAATAATGCACTTCAAGCTTTAATTCCACTATATCCAAATATCATTATTTAGCCTTAATCCTTATTAATCATCACTGTTTGAACAAACAGCTGGACGATTTATTTGTTAAGTAATTCTAGAACTTGTAGGGGATGTGAAAATTTCGACTGTCTTTATTTTTTCTTTTTTAATTGTTGGGAAAGGAAAAGAAATTAAGTTTAGTTTCATCTATGGAATTAATACAAATTTTTTTATTTGTATAAGGGCCGGGGACCTCCTTGTGTGCAGTATGATTAAGGGTCTTGAAATCTATACTTGATACAGAATAAATTAACATTTGTGTTAAGACTAAATCTCAAGCCAAAAAAACCAGTGGTATATGTATATATTTTAGGAATACATATAAGTCTAATAGGAATTATATAGTGCACTTATATATCCCATGTAATAATCTATGCACGTTTTGTGGGCCGGGCTTCAGAACTTACTATATCCGTCACGTCTCATAATTCTGACGTATTTAATCTAACTGCGATTTCATTGGTCAGACACGGGAGCAAGGTGCAACAGTCGGTGAGATAGATTATAAATTCGCCAGGTAAAATTCCTCAGACGTAATGATTAGGTTATAGTTCTTCAAACAAAATGTGCCTAGAATACGTTGAATGAAAATGGAAGGCTACACAATAATTCCTAGCAGCTGTATTTATTCCTGTTACAGTCAATACCAGAATTTAATCTTTTGGAAAGTTAGGCTAGTTCTGCGTGATTTAATTGCCTTTTCCGCTAATTTAATGGTAATTAGATTCTATTCTCTTGGCTTGACTTGGAAACAGTCCTTTAAATTCTTTTTTATTTTTAATTCCTTCTCTAATTGTCTGTTACCATCGAGATAGTATAAGCCTAGTTGGTATAAAGAACTCTGTATGTTGGTTTATTCATGACTTTAGGTTGGGCTTTATTTGATTTTTAGTTGTGCATGAAACGTGTTCCTTGGGGATAACTTAAGGGCTTAACTTTATATAATTATATCCTATTTAAATTAATTAATTAATTAGGATTTTAATTTGAGTATAATTAGCTCATGCTTTTTAAATCCCCGTTGGATATTTTAAATTGGCTGGATTATGGCATATAATTTAAAATAAAAGGCAATCTTAAATTTTAAATAAATGATTTTTAAAGCTTGAGTGATAAGCTAACATTCAGGGGTTCATTTTATTTTAAAACTTTTTTTACAATTTATTTTTTGGAGACTATAAAAATATGCCTAATTTTTTTTAAATTTTATTTGCAGAGGGGTTGAAGGTAGAAAGGTCAAAACTTGCTTAATGACCCTCATCGATTGATTTTGGTTGAGTTTTGAGGGCCAGGAATCCCAGGATACACTACCACCAGGGAAGCGATATGGTAAAAAAAACTAACCTGGCTTTGCAAGATAAACTATGAGAGAAAAATGACTGGAGTTATGGGGGAAATGGAGTGAGTAGGTATACTTGTATCCTTTTTATCTCGTTTTTGCAAGTTTAGGGATCGTTGCTGGAACTTTCGACTTTTTAAGTGATTTTGTAAAAATAAATTTGTTCGCTTTACATCACGAGGAACGCGGCTCCATTATGATTGGTTAACATCATTTAAGCCTTAAAGCTCCTTACAAATTTGATTGAGTAAAAAATTGCTTTTAACATAAGCCCCTAACAGTTTGTTAGTAAGCCCTTACGGAAATAGAATCGATATTAAACCACATTTTTTTTTAAAAAATGGGGCTTGAAAAATATATACAAAAAAATTGATATAAAAAATAATAATAAACATTTTCTTTGGAGTGATAGAACTCTAGTTCTATAAGAGATACGGCGATATCCTTTGAGTATGTCATAGCCCTATTTCTCCCCTTTCCAACGATACTAAACACGTGGGGGTTACAATAATCAGCGCCCGAGTAATTAAGCAAAATGTTCATAAACGTCATCTCCATAGGATTAACATAGGCTTCTTTACGCGACACCTTTTAACTCTGGTTCTATAAGAGATACGGGGAAGTCCTTTGAGTATGTTATAGCCCTATATATCCCCTTTCCAACCATACAAATACATGGGGGTTACAGCAATTAGAGCCCTAGTAATTAAGCAAAATGTTCATAAACGTCATCTCCATAGGATTAACATAGGCTTCTTTACGCGACACCTTTTAACTCTGGTTCTATAAGAGATACGGGGAAGTTCTTTGAGTATGTCATAGCCCTTTTTCACCCCTTTCCAACGATACTAAATACTCTGGGGTTACAACAACCAGGACTAGAAAAATAATCAAATAAGTAAATGGAAGGATTGAAAACTCCATCCATTTAAGAGAAATGTCACAAAATTCCTCCAGTCATCAATTACTCGGTCTCCTCTTTATTTTCCTTCCTATTTTTTTTTATAAGTACCTAACACACTTAGAAAAACATCTGGTGAGGACTGGCGCGTGAAACGAGGTCCTGCTACAACAGTAGAGGGTCCATCGGGATCAGATCACACAAACATTGTTACAAATTACATTAGCCCCCCTCCCTTACTATAGTACAAACAAAAGGACCCATCCTATAAAAAAGGTAAATCATAAGTTTATAATAAGATATGTTCCATAAGTATGACACTACCTATACTCCGTAGCCCTAAAAACTTATCAGCTCGAGAACGACAAGCGAGAACTGACTATAACTCGGTTAATTTTGCAGGACTTCCTACTAAGCCTTTGACAGCGCCTCACCAGGCGTCACTCGGAATCTATGACCTACGTTGTCACTTCATGACAAGCTCCAGTTTGTAACCAGTGACAAACTTATGGTGAACATATCTTATAAACTTATGATATAAGAGATGGGTAAGGGACAAAGCATAGAACAAAGAACTGATAGCGGGCGCGAGTAAAGCTTTGTCTGTCCAACAATATTGAATTAATATTGGGAAAGTCGGGTGATTTGAGTTATTCCATGAACCTTCTACCTTTCTCTTTATTACATCTAATCGAGTAAACGGAAACTGGGGATAAAAACCCATCACGAACATTCGTTCCAACACAAACAGAAGTTCTTAAAAAGTCACACGACTTGTACCAACCCTAAAATGCAATGAGGTTTGCTTCTTGTTATAATACAGTGTGTTTCTGATAAGTCTGCATGCATAAATTAAGGGGGTTGATGTTGTTTGGGAAATCAATTTTGAATCGAAAATGTAGCTCCTTAAACACTAAGGATGAAGTGAATTTTTTCAATTTAAATTATATAAATAAATTTCCAGGAGAATGTGCACCTTTCTCCGAATTGAATACCGAAACTGAAACCAACTTCCAACTTTTGTAAAACGAGACGCACACGTACTGTAGGAGGGAGGTAGGGGATAAGAAATCATTGATGCCTTTATAAAACCCCACGTGTATACGACCAAAAACCCGACACACGTGTCCTGTCCCTAAAATCAAGGTACTTTGACACTGTCCAAATACCTTTAATCTACTGAAATCCGTCTCGGCTATAGGCTGATATAGTCAAGATGCGCTCCTGTCATGTCAGCTGTCCAGTTACGCCCAGCCATTAGGCTTCTTTGGAAAGCCATCGGTATAGCTTTTAAAAAGAGCGGGAAATTCATTTTGCGCGGGAACCAACCGAGTCGCGCGCCATTGGGGTGAGGTTTGTGGGGAGTGGAGAGGATGCCTGTTAATAGCAGCTATTTGTAAAAGGTTCCCCGGGATTTTTAGGGAACGTGAGCACAGCCTCCCAAATCTGGACCAAAGAAGATGGAAAGGAGAAAAAGCCGGGGAAGCAATTCTATTATGCGATCATCCTCCCAAACTTTTTATCCATTCAAATGGATGTTATACTAAAATAAGGCGGGAATTCTACGACAGACACTCTTGGTTGTAGGTTTCTGTTTCGTTAAATAAAGTGAAGATATATGGTCTTACGGTATGGTAAGGTCTACTTTAAAGGCCGACTTCCAGCGAAAACTGAAAGCAGAGCGTCTAGACTAACAATGGAGCGACCGTGCTGATTTTAGAATCCCCACAGGGCCCATTGCACGGCTTTAAGGTAGCTGGAACACTTCCAACTTTTGCCCCAGCGGGAGTTCGAAAATCTGCACGGTCGCATGATCCATTGTTAGTCTCGATGCTCATAGCTTTTCAGTTCGCTAGAACCCTTTTCGCTGCTGGAAGTCGGCCTTTAAGTCTGGTTCATGGTTTTCTTTCTGCGAATTTTTAGTTATATATATATATAAATCTCTAGGGTATAGTTTTTTTTGGGGCGCGGAGACGGAGTAAAGCCGAATAGTATGCCGGGAAGAAGTGTCTTTTACATTCAATCCTATTGAATTTAGGTTTTAAACGTATGCCCTTGGGGTTACGGTACTTTTTAAGGCTTAAGAAACTACAACAAAGGATATAAAGAATGAGGATTTCTTTTAGGTCTAATATACCAAATGGGTTTAAAACCCCCCACTTTTTTTGTTTTAAACTGGATTTAAATGTTTCCTAAGGCTTTGAGATATAAAAAAGAAGAAAGACATTTAGGGATTACGTGCCCCACCCCCAGAGAGGGCGCAAAGGCACTTTGAAATAATGAAACCACGTGACTTATGAATATGGCGCCTTTTCCTTTGAGTTGCCAGCTTCAATGCAAGTTCTGCTTCGAATGGAAAGCATTCGAAAATATATTGGTTATTGGGGCGAATGCTGAAAGTGAGCAAAGACATAGACCATTTCGATGTACCTAAGAGGGAAAGAAAAGGTAAAACCAAGAAGTGATATCTAGTTTATTAGGGAGAAGGTATAAGATGCGTAAGTATTTGCGCGCCATAGTCCCAGTCCCTCTTTCAAAATAGAAGGGGGGACGTAAAAGGAGGCCGCCGGGCTATTTCGCCTCTCCTCAGTCGGAAAATACGTAATTTTCGTCATTCGCGTCATCACGCTGACGTGAGTTTTCAAGAATCAATGAGATGCTGGTTGTAATTTAGAGGCGGCGGGGATTAACTCCGGACCTATACGTTTGGACTGGAGATAAAGCTGGAAATGTGGCGAACTTATACCTTCTCCATAATAAACTAGATATCACTTCTTGAGAAAGTTATATAGTGTTGTTGTAGCCCATCAGGAAGCGTAGCTTAGCTTTTCAATTACCAATTATATGAAAATTCCATTTAAAATACTGTTCAGTCGGTAAACTCCAAACACTTCGTGACTTCTTGGTAAAACTTTGCCTTTGCTCGCTTTTTTTTGGCATCGAAAAGGTCTATTGAACATGGATGGTACCAATATATAAGGGAGAACATATTGAACTCTGACCCCCAAATCACTCTTATGTCTATCATAAATTCCTTCCATGTTCTTACATGTTTTTCTAACTAAATCATAAAAGGAAATTCCTCGTCAAGTACAACGAATCAAGTTATATATTTTATCCCTCTCTGTAAGGGTTGTCCCACAGCTCAACAGCACCCAGAAGCAAGAAAGTTATGGGAAGACGGAATAGCGTTGAACCACCCTTTTCTTGTATATACTAAACCCAAGAACCCATATAGAACTCGAGAACATATGAATAACGTCTTAAGGGGTTGCCACGAAATTTTCAGACTTAAATTCCCTGACTTTCCCAGGTTTTCCCTAACATTTTCCTATGATTTTCTCTCACATTTTTAGGCCTAATTTTTATCCCCCTGATCTTTTTTTTTTGGCTCATTCTGAAATTCCTTAACTTTTCCAGGTTTTCCCTGACATATGGCTAACCCTGGTCCCTTATCATAGGTTTCCATGATACCATAAGTTAATTCGCATATAGTCTTTCCAATATGGCGGCGGCGATGTTTGAACCCACGAACTAAGAATATGGCGAAAAACATAAGTTCACAGCCCATTCATCTTCAAACGTTCTCATGTCCTTTACGAGTTATGGATGGTTGGCAAGTTCTTGAAAAAGCGTTGACAAGCAACAGTGTAGTTCCTTACGCCAGAGTACCCCCAGAGTGGCTTCAGTGTGCAGATAAGGCAAGGGGTTATACACATACCGTTCGCTATTCGGCTTTTGATGCCTATACACCCATCTTTCCAGGACTCCCATACCATGCATGTGATGAGGGGAGAAAAAAAATGTTTTGTACAATATACGAAACACCCACCCATCCTTCTCTGTGGATTCTCAGCTATAGGGAGTTCTAGTTGATGGGACAAAAAAAAATAAAAATTCTTAAGCCTTTTAAGTTGACATTTCCCCTGACTATAATTCCTTCTCTCCTTATAGGGGAACTTTAAGTTTTTAAGTTGAGAACGAGGGGTCATTCACTAAGCGTGTAATCGGTGTACAAGCCACGTCTTTGTCTGTACTAAAGCGATTAGGCCATAGAGGATATGTAGTAGAGGAGTAGACAGTCGTTATATTCAGTTCTCGTCAAATTTTTTGGAGAGTCTACTTCCGGTTGCACTCGGTTTCTTAGTTGGTTACCTTTGTCTAAATAGCACTCTCCGTCTCCATAGAGGATATACAGTAAAGCAGACGAAATTTTTCAACCAATAATGATACGTTTTTTACAGAAGGTAATCATCACCCATTCAACCAAGGGGTTAAAAAAAGCAGAAATAAATAGTAAAAATTTGGCCAGATATTCCCTTGTGTATTATTAAAGGCTATCTACTCCTCCACTTTATAACCTCTATGTTTAGGCATTCTTTAAAAGCCCTGCACCCTTTGATAGTGATTACCCCCTTGAAAATGGATCCATAAAAAATATGGTAGCAATGTCTTCCCGTGTAACATTCGTGAGAATCGCAAAAACAATATTTTAAAACAAGTTCTTTTAATGTGTTAATGTAATTAAATTAGATTTATGTAATTAATGTAAAGGTAGGGCCAATTAAAACTATGTATTACTAAAGTTTAATATTGCTCATTAGTGATTCCTCAATCCAATCTACCATAAATTGAACTAATTATTAGATTCAATTAAATAAATATTACTAAAGTTTAGGGACTTAATTTGAAACATTAAAAAAAATTACATTAGGCATTTTAGGTGGATTTAACTTCCGCTATTCCAGTGACTTCCTAAAATGGTAGACTGCACAAGCTGATTTAAACGCCAAGACCCTAAAATTTAATTAAGCCGCAGTTGAAGGTATAATTTGCATAAACCCACTTGAAAACGCAGTCAACCTACTACGAAAATTTTAACCAAATTCATTCAATTAAGTCCCCTGTGAATTTTAAACTCATTAGCTTCAAAAGCATTTTTAAAACCTTTCTATTTTTTTTTTTCATTTTTAAACTCTTTGAATAGGAAAATTTCAAATTAGGCTTAGGTATTATTTAAAGCTTTTAAACGTAGCAAAGGCTTAGACCGTATGGGCCTTGGTATACCCAAGAAAGGAAGGATTTTGGAAGGCGGGTGTTATGGTGTTATAGATTAGAGGTAATTATGGTATTACAGACACATTAGTTTGGGGAGTTAGTTTTCAACAGTAAATTCCCTATAGTTATAAACCCGCTAAATTTGGGGGGATTTTTCTGCCCAGAATGGACATAAGCACCTCCTCTTTTCGGTAATAGAATTGCTATCAGAAAGATCGTAGATTATAAGCAAGATAAAGTCATTTGGCAAAACACGAAAAACTATTTGAAGCGTGAATGCATAGTGTTCAGACTAGGGAGGATTGATACCATTTACACTACAGGAGGCGAGGCTACTTTGTACTACACTTAGCCCGCCAAGTAGCCTGGTTTCCTGGTGTAAATGGCATCAATCCTCCTAGTCTGAAAACTATGTATAAAAAGCTATCTTTCTCTTGTTGCGATTACCGCACCATTTTCAAGATTGGATTCGCGAAGTTGAAGCTGAAAATTATTCAGGTTTTTTATTTAGGGTGTCTTATGGAACGTTATTTAATAAATATCACAACTTTGTCTGTCTGTCTATTAGTAACACTAAATAAAATAAATATATACAGGGTGTTTCTGAAAGGTCCATCATTAATGAAAGGGCGTGTTTATTGGGCCATTTTGAGTCGAAAATGTTCAATGGCATTTTTCCGTCCGGGCCACTGTTTTCAAGTTATGATTGGAGTAATTTACGGATGAACCCTTAAATTTAATTAAGAAATTTTAAGACAGCGCTAATTTAATGAAGGGGTCATCCCTAAAATATTCAAATCATAACTCGAAAACCGTGGCTCGGACGGCAAAATGTCATAGAACATTTTCGACTCAAAATGGCCCAATAAATACGCCCTTTCATTATTGATGGACTTTTCACAAACACCCTGTATATAATGGCAAAATTAGCGAGTATTCCAGAATAAAGCTTAAAATAGATGATTATGTATGGAGTATAAATAACTGTGTTAAAATATATTACAAACAATATGAATTAGGTCTAGTTAAGGTAAAATATAATATCATAGGACGGGTTATGAAAATTAAATATATTCCTTTACGCGACTTCTTGTTTAAACAACACTATATCGTGGAAACTATAAAGCCAATGAGTGTAATTTCGCGGTTCAAATCTAAGGCTTTACAAAATTGCTTAGTAAACAAAAACAAAACCAGTTATGAAAATGATAAATTGGACTATTCAATTCTTCACAAAGGCAAGAAATTGGTCAGCCCAAAAAACTAGCCAAACACTGTCTGGATATAAGGCATCAATAGAAACGGAATAAAAATTTTGACTTGCACGCGGTTTTTTCGAAAATATATACAGGGTGTTTCAAGTTTGCATCCATAACTCGAAAACAGTGTCCCTTATAGGGCTATCAAAATGGAGATAGAAGTATAGAACATTTTCCCAAATTGATTTCCCAAAGAACATCCCCCTTAATTTATGCATGCAGACTTATCAGAAACACCCTGTACATATACATATATATAAAAATAAAACTTTTTGGAATATATATCTATGTTCTAAAACCAAAATGTAAATCCAACTTTTTTCACTCAGCAACGTCGGCGATAAACAAGTTTTCAAATCGAATATCCTATTACATTCTTATTGAGGAGGCCGACCAACTTTGGTGCCGTATTATACATTATATATATATACACATTTATATATCTGGGCTTCATATTTCAATACGGCATTCGTGAATGGTAGCATAAATCAAATATATAATACGTATTTCTCCTGTAAATATATCTCTAAATAGAATCAGGAGAACCCCCTAATGTCGGCTTCTCCCGAATGATTCCCAGTTTATACCGTCTCGAGACTGATGGAGACGGATTGAACATCTCTCTCCTCCTAAAGTCCTTCCTAGTGATCAGAGCTAAAGGAGCAAAGCGCGAGGGCGCTAGAGGAGAACTTTATGATCGATTACTTTCTCCACTCCCTACCGGAAAACGGTATTAGCGCACGAGATCTCTCTCTCCCTCCCTCTCTCTCTCTATCTATCTCATCTCCCGCGTTTTCTGGAAAAGGCGCGAGCGGAAAACGGAAAACGAAAAACGCTTTTCATTTTGCCGCGCGGTTTTTTTTATTTTCGCCAGACGATAAAATCTTCAGAAAATTCTCAATTGAAACCTTTCCTGCACTGATTTTTTACCATTCTCCGGTATAAATTTTGGTTTATATATATTTTTGTATGCGTAGTTTTTGTATTATAAAAAATGTTTTGGGCATGAAAATAGGTCAAAAATAGAGCTTAGAAAAAGGGGAGAAGTACAATACTATACATTGATTTTTTGGGGGCGCGTGTAAATCCAATATATTTGTGGATGGATTTTTTTACCGAAGGAGCTTTCAGGCTCTGTTAAGCATATTTTAGGGTTAGAAATTGCCATTGAACATTTTTACGTCTATTTCTTTGCAGATAAAAACTAAGATACCCAAAAACCCAACATCTCAACCGAACTAGAATTAATTCAAATAAAAATCCAATATCTCAACTATAATTCAAACAAACAATAATAGAGATAAACTTAAAATTAGGCCTAAAACATGAAAAATAGACCAAATTCTCATCCCTAATTAAATCAACTAATAAACTTAATGTAATATTCTTACCTTTAACATAAAATACTAAGCCTACCTATTAAAACTAAGCCTAAACCATAATCAGACGCCACAAACTATCATTAACAATTTAAATTAATTTAACCATTAAAAATAATAATGATAAAGAGCATGCATTTAAAAAACTCACCGCAGACTGGACGATACTCGGGGAAAAGGCCAAGGAGCAGACGACAACACCGAGCAGAAATTTAAACTTCATCGCGCGCGCTTTCCTGGCGAAAGTTCACGCGACGCGCGAGGTTTTTACTTTAAATTCTTCACGGACTATGTCCAGCACTCGATAGCATCAAATAACTGTCTCTTTTTAATTATTTTCCTGCAGCAAAATCAATGAAGAGATATTGTTTACGGTGTCCCTCCGTTAAGCAAAAACAACACGCGTGTTCACAAGTCAACGGGCCGTCCCGCGGCGAAAACTCTCCATAGCCCCCAAACGCCGAAGCCGCTTTTTGGGCCTTCGTTACGTTTGTTAGAATCCAACTTTTCCAGAGAGCGACCGAATAACGCCTTTTCCCGATCTTGTATGATGGCGCGACTACAGACTCGAAAAGTAGTTCCTGAACTTCCATCTTTCCGTCTCTCCCTTGAAGGAACACGAGAGAGAGAGAGAATTTCTAAGATGTTTACAGGGGGAAGAAACACTCCCACACAAACACAGAGAGACTAAGAGAGACCAGGCATCAGTGACAATTTTGCAAATCTAGGAAAAGTAGGAATGAAATAAAAAGAAAAATTTTATTTCAGTTTAATTTTTCGTGGAATTTTAATTAAATATGTAAAATGAAATATTTGTTTCTGATGTTGACAATTTCTGATAAATTAATTGAATGTCTTTGATTTTAATTGAAACGTTTCGTTGACATGAATTATGGTGTTTTAAATTTAGGAACATTAGAAAATTGTTGTTTCCAAGAATTTCAAATTCATTAAGGTGTTTCTGAAAACTCTGTTGTCAGAAATTAAGGGGGATGTTCAAAATTGATTTCCCAAAGAACATCAACCCCTTAATATATGCATGCAGACTTATCAGAAACACCCTGTACACAGGATTATTTTAGGAATTAGCTTGTAAAATCAGGTATAAAGTTCGCTGATGCAATTACTAATACAAAACCTTTCTAGATATGTAAAATTCATTAAAGGATTAAATTGTAAATTGAAACGCGTGTCAATCCGGTCGATCTCTATGGTAATTTTGCATTTTGGAAGGAATGTACTGGTTACATTTTAACGAACACCATAGCATTTTAGATCCAATTCCCGAAATTGAAAAAATAACCATACAATTCACAATTATAACTTTTAAAACTGTGACTTCGCCTTTATCCATGTTGCATGCAACATTAACAAAAGTACAGACCCAAGACCCAAGTATACAGAACCATTCCAAAAATAGCAATAAAAATAACCCATAAAATACCATAAATACCAGTAAAACCCATGGAAATTGCACCCCATATACCATACCATACCATACAGTAGGGTCACCAAGGTTTTCTTATTTTTATTTATTTTTTTTTCTTTTGGTGGTACATTGCAAACTTTGCGGAGCGGCTTTACTTAGAGGGGGAAGTGAAGACATATCCTAGTAGTAGATCCCATCTGAAGGCAAGAAGTTACTCCGCGAGACGTCACGTGACTTGTACGCCTCCGCCCGAGGGACTGGCGTTGCACCGAGTTAGCTTTTTTAACTGAGACTGAGAAAGAGGGAAAAATCGCCCCGCGAGGTCCGAAACCGAAGGAAGCTCGCATATTCCTCAAGATCCTTAATTCCAGCTGCCTCTCCGGAGCTGAGAGCAGCAAGAGAGTGCTGGGAGAGGACCCCTTAGTATCCGTGGCCAACCGCCGGGAAAAAGCGCGAAAGACAGTGAAATCGCGGTGCGCGAGACATCATCTTTTCTTTAACTTTTACTAAAACCGTTTCCTTTAAATTTATTAAATATTTAAAAATAAAGGTACGTTACTGCTATACGGATTTTCTTTATCGTCATATAACGATGCTTCAAACGGGATAGGGCCCTTTAAGTAGGGCTTCCTTCAATATTTAATTAAAATTGGAGGAAATTTTAACTAATTAATGATTTGGGAAAGACTTTAAATCAACACTGTGTTCGTAAAAAGAAATTAACCCAAAAAATAAATAAAGGTAAGCGCAAATGAAGTGCGCTACCCAATTACAAGATGGTCCGAAGACCAAAGCGAGACACAGGACGTCAACTACATCATATATTGAGTAAGTTATAAAATTATGTTTGTTTTTTTTCCTTTAGAAATATTGTAAATTCTTAACCCTTCCAATAATAGAAAAATTAATTTTTAATTTAATTTAATTTTAGTCTCATGGTCATCACTCTAATACTGTTGATTTCAACGATAGCAACAGTTTCAGCACAAGGGGTGAGTTAATTTTTAGAATTTTAATTTCCGCGCGTTAAAATTTGTCGCGCGGAAACACGTTGCGGCAAACATTCCGTCGAAAATTCGGTTGCGGAATTTCGGGAAGCCTATAAGTTTATCGACTACTTTCGCCATTACCTCTCCTCCCACCCGAATCCGTCTGCTTTCCTTATGCGAGACGGAGAACGGAATACGGGTTAGAGAAACTTTAAGAGAGAGGTAAAATGGAAACGGAAAATATAGTGCGAACAAAACTTAAGTGCATGCCTCTCCTTAAGTGCCGCTTTTAATAATATCAAACTTATTATAATATTAAAGCGGTTGGTTACTCGCGTATCTTTAAAGTGAAAATGAAACCATTTTAATTAAATTTAAATACAGAATTAGCAAGGGGGGATTTAGGTTTAGGTTTATAATGGAGGCGGAAATTAGAGATTCTAAAATTCCACGTATCGAAGCTATAGTGGCTTTTAGAAATTAGGCCTACTTGGAATATCAATTTAATTAATTTAATTTTAGGTTTTGAGTTAACAATAGAGAGAAAGGTATAAGGA
The DNA here is from genome assembly GCF_054372755.1 of Phalangium opilio. Lineage (NCBI taxonomy): Eukaryota > Metazoa > Arthropoda > Arachnida > Opiliones > Phalangiidae > Phalangium > Phalangium opilio. The sequence goes on along the minus strand of NW_028324168.1, from coordinate 3,771,005 downwards.
GTATGTGAAATAAATCCAATAATATCTGATACTTCAGTCAGTCCATTCCACCTTGTTCTCTTATCGTTTACTTTTTCTATAGTCTTTGTCCACTAAGACAGTTTAGTTTTTATTAAAATACACTATCTCTAATTCAAAAGACAATATATTAATAAAAAAACTATGAACTAAGAAATATAAAAAATTAAATTCTTTATACTAAAAATACAAATAAATTGAAAACATATGCACAAGCAGTGAAATTCCATTCCGCCATTCCGTGACTTTTCTAGATCATTAAATAAAACAGCTTACGGTATATAATGTACAGCGTGGTTTAGATAACTCAATACAATAAAATAATTACAGGGTGTTTCTGATAAGTCTACATGCATAAATTAAGGGGTTGATGTTAATTCTTTGGGAAAAATCAATTTTGAGTCGAAAATGTAACTTCTATCTATCTCCATTTTGAGTGCCCTACTGTTTTCGGGTTATGATTGCATCCAGAGTATTTTACGGATGACCCCTTAAATTTAATTAATTAAGAAACTGATTAAGGCAATGATTTCTAATTTAATTAAGGGGCCATCCCTAAAACACTCTTAAAATCATAACCGGAAAACAGTGTCCCTTGGGGCAAACAAAATGTCATAGATAGAAGTCATACATTTTCGTCTCAAAATTCATTTCCCACATAAGATCATCCCCCTTAATTTATCTCCCACATAACAAGTCCAAGAAGGTAATAGAATTTCCAAGTTCAATTCAATTCAAAGCAACTAACGCTAGCTACTCAAATATCTAAACCATCCTGTACATACACACACAGGGACCAGACACCACGCTTTTAGCTAGGGGGCATTTTCGTCCTTAGAAAACGAAAACTTAGTGTGTGAGAAAACTTTGACGGACGCGGTGATAATGAAGTTTATACGGGAGGAAACTTGGGCATAGCTAAAATCATGTGGTATTACGTAAGCCCCGCTCGTACGCTTACAATTTTGCCCCCCCAACTTCCGAAAAGACCCTTGACCTCTACCGTACACCCCAAAAATTCGTATAGTGTAGAGAATTTTCGATCCCCTCTCATTCAAACCGCTAGGGGCCAATCAGGCTAAAGCAACAGTGTTTTCTATTTTGGCGGGGAAACTAAGGGAAAGTTATATCAAGAAGTGATATCTAGTTTACTAGGGAGAAGATATAATTTCGCCACATTTCTAGCTTTATCTCCAGTCCAAACGTAGGTCCGGAGTTAATCCCCGCCGCCTCTAAATTACAACCAGTTCTTGAAAACTCACGACAGCGCGACGCGAATGACGAAAATTACGTATTTTTGCGACTGAGGAGAGGCGAAATATTCCGGCCTCTTTTGACGTCCCCCCCCTGTATTTTGAAAGGGGGACTGGGACTATGGCGTGCGAATACTTAGGCATCTTATACCTTCTCCCTAATAAACTAGATATCACTTCTTGAGAAAGTTATATAGTGTTGTTGTAGCCCATCAGGAAGCTTATAGCTTAGCTTTTCAATTACCAATTATATGAAAATTCCATTTAAAATACTGTTCAGCCGGTAAACTCCAAACACTTCGTGACATCATAAGTTCATAAGATATGTTCCATAAGTTTGTCACTGGTTAAAAAAAGGAGCTTGTTATGAAGTGACGTAGATCATAGATTCGAGGTAAAGCTAGCGACGCCTGGTGCATAAGGCACTGTCAAAGGCTTAGAAATGTAGACTAAATAGGAAGATGGAAGCCCTGCAAAATTAACCGAGTGTAGTAAATCAATTCTCACTTGTCGTTCTTGAACTAGCTCGAGCTGTCTCTAGCATTACGAAGTATACGAAGAGTCATACTTATGGAACATATAACTTATAAACTTATGCTGTGACATAGAAACGAATTTAATGACGACGCTGGAAAGCTGCTTGTTATAAAGTTTATCACTATTAAGTCTATTTTAATCCCCAAGATCGAATGTGATTTTAGGCCTAAAATATATCAAGACGTTTTAGTATAGACTGTCCGACGTAACGTACTTAATTCAAACAGAGACTCGTAGAGCAGGGATATTTGTTTATCTATAGGTTTAGCTGATCTATTTAAATATTTTAGGCCTAAAACTTCAAACTATCCGACATCTTGAAATATTTAAACGTAATGAGCGGAGAGAATGAAGAATGATGACGTCAAACTGAAATAAGTGATAGTCGATATATATTACAATTTATCATGGTTTAATATTAATCAAATTTATTGGTAAATTACTATACGGTATATACCTAAGTTTAAAATAGAAATAAAGTGAAGTTGAATCGGTATAAATATCAATTGATATTATTAGGAATTCATACAGCTAGTTTTGGAATCATTGTGAACCCATTTTCTCAACGTAAAGTACTAAAGCCCGCGGCTAAGAAAAACCAGCGTAGAAATTAACACGAGAGAGATGCGTACACAATTATTCCAAATAACTATATACATTCCTGATATTAAATAATAAATTCATTAGCTTTCATATTCCCTTTTGCAAATTACTGCCTGGAGAAAATTACTATAAAAAAGCTAGCAGGATATACAGGGTGTTTCTGATAAGTCAGCATGCATAAATTAAGGGATGTTCTTTGGGAAATCAATTTTGAGTCGAAAATGTTCTATACTTCTATCTCCATTTTGATTGCCCTAAGGGACACTGTTTTCGAGAGTATTAATTTTACGGATGACCCCTTAAATTTAATTAATTAAGAAACTGATTAAGACAATAAATTAATTTCTAATTTAATTAAGGGGTCATCCCTAAAACTCTCTTGAAAATCATAACTCGAAAACAGTGTCCCTTAGGCCAAAAGACTCAAAATTGATTTCCCAAAGAACATCCCCCTTAATTTATCAGAAACACCCTGTATATAGATAGAGTTCAAAACAAAATAAGAGCGGCACACTAAAAAAGAAACGTAACGTCTTGGTGCATCACTGTAAAATTCGGAAGCTAGGGAAGTTTGCCAAGAAAAAATATATAGTATCACGGTTGCTGGTTGGTTGCTTGCATAAAAGCATTAAGGGTAGATAGATATACAAGCAGTCATCCCATGGAATGCTAACCTATCCCTCCTCTACGGCGATATAACTAAACATATAATGTTTATAAAACTCTGGGGTCGTCACTCTAAGGTTGTATTTTTTTTTGTCTATAGTGCAGTATTGCGCTCAGTCTCTTCCTGTATATGGCCTTAACACCCAATGGCAAAAAGTCAAACGCGGGGTTCTATTGCCAAAATAAAAAAGATAACAAAAGTATATAAAAACATGCAACAGCTGCAAACAAATGTTTTCACGAGCTCTCAATGTAAATGGTTAAAATTAATAATTAAGTTTAGTTTAGATTAGATTAGTCTTTTTGCATAATACGAGAGTGCGCAGAGATGGCATGCAATGTATCAATTAACCCACTTGTATGCCCCAATACTGAGGGTTGCCTGCCCCCTTTTTAATTTTGCGCTCTTTAGAGATGAAAAACTATTGTTCTATCCCCTTACGGCTGGGCGCTTTTCCCCATTGCCCCTTTTTTGGTGTGACCCCTTTGGCCGCGCAAAAGTGTAATATGGCCGAGGCCATCTTGTTTTAAATTGAAAAGGTTTATCAAGAAGTGATATCTAGTTTATTAGGGAGAAGTTATAAGATGCCTAAGTATTTATTAACGTGCCATAGTCCCAGTCCCCCTTTCAAAATACAAAAGAGGCCGGGCTATTTCGCCTCTCCTCAGTCGGAAAATATGACTGTAATTTTTGTCATTCGCGTCACCGCGCTGATGTGAGTTTTCAAGAACCAATGAGATGCTGGTTGTAATTTAGAGGCGGCGGGAATTAACTCCGGACCTACTATACGTTTGGATTGGAGATAAAGCTAGAAATGTGGATGAATGAATTTATACCTTCTCCCTAATAAACTAGATATCACTTCTTGGTCAGGTTTATTTAATGTTCTGTCGTTTCAAACAATTGTCATACTTAATTTATTATGTTACTTATGAAGATTACAACGGTAAAAATTCGGCCTTTATGTTAAGGGGAAGAACCCTTACTAACTTAAAAGGCCATCCCCTGTTCACCTTTGGCTTAAAAAGTATATTGCGTCACCACCACCGACGGCGGCCGCGTTTTGCACCCAAACAACTCATAACAACGCGAGTATAAAGAGACCCACAAGGGTCGAGTATGATAAAGAATACGTAATCGAAAAACTATACTTTAAAACCAATTTAAATTTGCATTGTAACCGAAAGCAAGGCGTAGTGATACCATACAATATTTATAGGTAGATTAGAAAGTAGTTGGGGTCAAGTTATACTGGGGGGGAAAAAAGAAAAAAATTGAAGAAACGTCGAATCGAGGAGATCTCTTTACAAAGGACTTTCAATCATCGCGCCCACTTTATAAAGTTTTTCTCTATACATCCCGATTTCTTTGAAAGAAGAGTGTTTTGTGGAGATACCCAACCAAATTCAGTTTGAGCTGCTGGAAGATTTGTATTGTACTCCTTTCAAGTATTTTTTTACATATTTAAGTATTATCAGAAGTATATAACACTTCTCATCGAGAGAAGTGTACCCGGGGTGATTCTAACATAATTCTTGATCTTCCCAACATCAGATTAACATTTATTATAGTAATGTTTCTAAATCGAACAAACATACGCGATAAATAGTTCCCCTTAATCATTACTCTATTAGCGCTGCTTAACTATTTGCCAAGGCCCATGCACGCGCTTGGGTGTTTTTGTCCCACGTCAGGACAATCAAGGTTTGTACCTAATTGATTACTGAGGATTTAGTACTACCAAACAGTTATAGAATTCACCCTAGCACGGTGCGAAGTTTGATGAGCGGGAGAGCAAACAAAAAGGGCAGGTCCCTCGCCTGGGAAAAATCACGTTACATAACTGAAGTAATAAGAGGATACAGAGCGAGTGTCACTCTTCTTCTATTATCCCCTTCTGATAAAACGGAACATTCGAGGATGAGGTGCCTTTGTTAAGAGTTTAGAAAGGAGAGAGATCATTTTCATTTCAATGCGCGGTGAATCCCGTATTGTGTTCAGTTTAATTTGTTGAGACGGTATACCAGCACCGATGTCCTTAAGAATAGCTCTCCCCCGTTTAGCTAAGACTAATAAATCGTCTGCTAAACGGGTTAGGTTAGTTTTTCAACTTGGGAAATAATCCCAAGTATCGCAGTGAAGCATCGAAGACATGATATCAAAAGTTAATAGCTTCCATCCTGGGATGTTCTTTGGGAAATCGATTTTGAGTTGAAAATGTTATACTTCTATCTCCTATTTGTTTTCCCTAAGGGACACTGTTTTCGAGTTAAGATTGCATCTAAAGTATTTTACGGATGACCCCTTAATTAAATTAGAAATAATTGTCTTAATCAGTTTCTTAATTAATTAAATTTAAGGGGTCATCCGTAAAATACTCTGGATGCAATCTTAACTTGTAAACAGTGTCCCTTATGGCAATCAAAATGGAGATAGAAGTATAGAACATTTTCGACTCAAAATTGATTTATTTCCCAAAGAACACTGCCCCTTAATGAATGGAAATCCTTTGGTAATGGGGAAACATTGTTTAATTTGATTCCCATTACCAAAGTAGGCATATGACGAACCCCAAAATGTGTATACATAAATCAATTAAAAACAAAATTCCACACGCTAAATCCCAAACGTTTTATGAAAGAAATATCTTCGATTATTGGCAGTAACTATCTGATAAATACAACCATGAGCAGCATCGGCAGGGGCCATTGAACGGAACCCGCCGAAATAATCATCTAAACAACCTATAAACAACCCCCAGAGCTCTCATTTTTATATCTATCTCATATACAACCCAAGAAGAAAAAAAAATTTATATTATTCATCCGGAAATCAAACGTACTATTTTATCTCTCCATAGATATCAAGGAGATACTAGAGTCACGTGTTAGGTATTATATGTAGTTTGAACTTTAGTTGACACAAAAGACATACCGAGTATCGTTAACATCACCACGGGACTGAGATATAAGGGGGAATTTCGGAGAGACGTTTGTCTGACTTCGAGACGGTTAAAGAATTGACCCCCTGCATGCATGCTTTAGCCAAATCCAATTGGTCAATTTGGAAAGCTATTAGTTTAAGGCTTTTTTTGAAATACAACTCCGGCATATACAGGGTGTTACAATAAGGGAGGGTCATTATAGGGAAATCAATTTTGAGTCGAAAATGTAACTTCTATCGACATTTTGACACAAGTTATGATTGGATTATTTTATTGATGACCCCTTACTTAAATTAGAAATCATTGTCTTTTGATCAGTTTTTTAATTAAATTTAAGGGGCCATCCGTAAATATGTTTAGGGGTGTTCATTGTGGGCTAAAATCGGTCATAGAAGTTACATTCTAGACTCAATAAAATTGATTTCCCATAGAATCATCCTTTGGTCCTCCCTTTATGAAACACCCTGTATACTCCCCACCAATATTTTTTCGTTAAACGGAGCATTTTCCCCGAAATCTTTAAATTAGTCACAGTGGTGGAGTCTGTTTTCGGCAGCGCCAATTTGTTTTTTGGTCACCATTAATTTGCAATAAGTCCAAAACTACTATCAAGGCTTAAATCATGTACAATAGCTTAGAACTTTGGTTGTGAAACGAACTTTTCAGTAGTAAGGGTTACTTTTCATTTATGTAAATGAAATAGAAACACTGGTAAAAAAGAATTGGGGTTAATGTTTGTAATAATTAATTAAGTTTTGTATAATATCTTACACGCCTTTCAAGTTTAAATTTTTTATTTTTACTAATTTTATTTTATTAAAATGTTTTAAAATATGTTTCTCCTTTGGGAATTATATATTTTTGGTCAATAAACCTTAAAAGGAAGAAAAATTTGTTAAAGACACGCCTTAAGGGCGTGTAGGAAGTGGGTGCGGGTCAAAGGTTAATCTTTAATTTATGATAATGTAAACTTACAGCGCATTCCTAAAGTTCCTAAACCAGAAACGTTATAATGAAGTAGATACATATTTCTTGCTAAGCCTATTTTGCAAGAACAAGACTAACGTTCCTAAGCCTAATTTAGGCCTAATAATAAACTATCGAAGCTTTAGTCGAACCGAATGTATTATTATATCCTAATAGACCATTTCGGAAATTAGATACAGGGAAACAAACACACAGGGGTTCGGAAAATACATACAGAGAAACCAACACATAGGGGCGAGGCTGCCATTGGGGTTACATAAGCCCAATAGTTATTGTTTTTTAAGCTAAGCCTATTTATCTATTAAGACCTATTCTTTTATCTAGAAGAGCAAAAATTTACAATGAACAGACAGACATAAACCCCTGCAGAATTACACGTATATATATTATATGCCAGTCATTCCATACCATATAGGATCCGATATAGTGGATACATTATGTGGCGCGTCAAGAAAAAAAAAAACTAAAGCCATTCCTAAAAATGGTCCGAAGTCATCCGATATTGGAGATATTTTTTATTTTATTCATTCTCTCGATCTCTCTTCTCCCCCCCCCCTCTATCAATTTCTTAATCTTGGAATTCATTTGGCGTGAGGTTGCCTCCTATCAGAAATCCCACGACCCAAAAAATGGAGTGTATAAGAAAAAAAAAAGAACTAAATTTCTCCATTATCTGTCGCTAAGGGAATCGTCAAATCATTTTTATCCATGTATATCCCTTTCGGGACTTTGCTTGCTTGGCTATTTTCAAATCGATGAATTCGCGCGATTTTAAATGAATTCGGGTCTATTTGAATAATAATAAAATTACACAAAATCTGCAAATTACTTCGGAAACATGGAAGTCATTTAAATAAAAATGATTCAATTTAACCGATTTTGGAGAGTCTGAACTTTGGTACATGGAAATCCTTAGAGTATGTTGTAGCCCTATTTCTCCTCTTTCCGAAGATACTAATTAATTGGGGTTACAACAACAGGGCCCGAGTAATTAAGCAAATATTCATTCAGGTCTTCTCCATAGGATTAATATGGGCTTATCTACAAAACACTCTTTAACTCTGGTTCTATAAGAGATACTACACTAAAAACTTGAGGTTAAAACAATCAGGGCCCGAGTAATTAAGCAAAATGTTCATAAACGTCCCCTAAATATGGGCTTATTTACACGACACCTTTTAACTCTGGTTCTACAAGAGATACAGGAAAATCTTTTGAGTATGTTATAGCCCTATTTCTCCTCTTTCCAATGATACATAATACTTAGGGCTTACAACAATTAGGGCCCGAGTAATTCAACAAAATGTTCATAAACGTCCCCTAAATACGGGCTTATTTACACGACACCTTATAACTCTGGTAGGAGACGCAGGGAAGTCCTTTGAGTATGTTACAATCCTTCCTTCATCTCCACTTTCCAATATCGCCAAACGAAACTCTTCGCTAAAACTTGAGACCACGTGTTATGACTAATATAACGCGGATATATCTTTCAACATTACGTATAAATACACCCGCAAAATTACTAATAAATCACAAATGAAAAATAAAACCCAAACAAAAATACAGCTTGCGTAACTAGAAAAATTACATTTCATTCTTGGAGTTGGTATATCAAATAAAGTGGGTAGCAAACATTCTGTCGGAAACTCAGATTTTTTTTCTCTCTCAACAAATAAAAAACTAGTGCACAAAATGTGTGGGCCTTGGCGGAGGTTATTTCCCCATTGAAAAAAATCTTAACCCAGATACTCTTATTATAAACTTCAAAACGTGCAAAGTTAGGCTTAACGCGTAACATACCAATATAGGATAAAATTCCGTGCGCGCGCATGAATTAAAATATTTTCAACTAAGCCTACTCACGCTCGTGGTTCGGTTTCCCGCGCGATATGATACATTACTTCCCGCCAAATTTGAAAATACCTAATTTTTCACGAGGGATTAAGGAATGAATTATTTGGCCAATTTTTTGTCAAGTCATAACAACAACACCGTCGTTGCCGCTGCTGAGTCAATAAACTTTATGTTAGGCCTAATTTTAACCTAATGGCAGGTGTATAAGTTTGACCGTGTGAACGTCTGCGGATTTATTGGTACAGTGCCATCTATGAAAGTCAGGGAAAGGCCGCTAGACTGGAGAAAATCCTTTCTATACTAGACATCTCTATTGAAACTTCTCTTTAAAATGCTACATGACCGCGAGGAATGTACCTTTGAAAAGGTCGGCGAGTTTTTTGTGGTGGTGAAAGGAGTTGACCAGAAGGTTAGAGACCCATCACAAAGATCTGCGGATAAGGTAGCGCTTTAAGCATGAGGTGCATGGTGCGGTATTTTTTTAACAATGAAAGTAGCGTTGAAAGCTAACTTTACCGGTATTGAAAAGTTATGTTTACAGACAGCTAGCTTCCTTTGCGGAGTTATAATTATATAGGGTGGCTTATGAATTCCTCTATTTGTCTGTCAATAACGCAAAATTTTATGTTTAACATGAGCTTATAAATATTATATTAATTCATGATAGTATTAATAAATTACCGAACCAATACGAAATTACTTTTTATGGACATTTTAAAATTCCCTAACATTCGCCAAATCCCATTTCAAAATTCCCTAACATTCGCCAAATCCCATTTCAAAATTCCCTAACATTCGCCAAATCCCATTTCAAAATTCCCTGACTTTTCCAGGTACTCTAACAACCCTGCTAAGTTATAACATAAGTTCATAAGATATGTTCTATACGTTTGTCACCGGTTGCCTAGAGCTTATCATGAAGTGACGTAGGTGAATAGTACGTCAGACCCTCCTAAGTCCTATACACCTCAGTTCTAGCAGCCATCTTGATGGTTTACAGCTTCCCCTTGCATTCAACCCACCAATACAGTCGTGTAAATTAAATTATCTCACAAATCACAGCCCCTCCCTCAACTGAAACTTCTAGTTTCACAGCTAGTCGATTCTTCAATCGGTTTATTTCTCTTTCATATCCTTTTAAAGTCAAATTCCCTTTTCAATTGCTGCACCGCCGCCTGTTTATTTTTCGAAAGGAACTCTGGGAGTTTTCTTCTCTTGATTCCCGCCCGTGACAAGGAAGGGTCTTGGGGTAGAGTAGTAAGAGTCTAGCCTTGTCCCCCCCCCCACACATACACCAACCCAACCACACACAACCAAATGGGTCTGGTCTTACCCCAAATTTGAAAACCAATATCCGAGAAAAAGAGTCAGTGCAAAAGAAAGTAAAGGTCTTTTAGAACGTAGACCATACCACCTACCACGCCCGAAACGTTCCTAAATAAACCCACACTCTCTTCTGAAAAGACCCATCTTCAAAGACTAATCTAGGTATTTAAAAATGTACCTGTAAAGGATTGAGCAATTGGTTGCGTATACTTTGTTCAAAGAAGATAATAATGACCCAACGTCATGCAGGCTGAAGCGAATATTACGTAGGAAAACATAGCTTGGGGGGAAAACTAATTTTTGATTCAGTTTTCGCTTGATTTATTGGTAAAAAGACCTACGGGGGTTTTCTGGTTTATATTAGACGACCCTTAATTGGAGCTAACCCTGGAACCCTGAGATGGTTGGTTGCTTGGCTTATGAATCAAGAGCGGATCCGAGCAAAAATGAGAATGAGGGTCCAAAAACCCAAGAGGTCGGACAAATAACTCAATATCAATTGACTGGTTTTTCAATGCCTATCCCAAACCGCTTCACGTAGGGAGTTGAAAATTTTCAGAAACGTTACTCTTAAGTATTGGGTACTCCCTAAGAAAGATTGCTTCAATATGCGGTCATCTTGGAAAATGGCGCCCAAAAATGTAAAAATTCATCTTTCTCACGAAATATCGCGTTACGTTTCAACCGACACATTTTCTAGTTCTTGGCGTGAAATTAATCAAAGGGCTTAGAAATTAATTAACTATCCATCCCCTCGATTAACGTAAACCCCTCGTAAATTTAGCCCGCCAGTCATGACCCGAGCTCTCTTTAGTTAGCTCTTAGATTCAAATTGCACGCACCAAACATTGAAAGATGAATTGCAATAAGGTTGAGAAAGGCATACCCAACCCACCCACCATCACTCACCCCAACGGACCAATTTACCTAATTGCAACAAAAGAGAAATGAGGGGGCAAAAAAACCAAAAAATCAAAACACGAAGTTGGCTCCCAACTTTATCCTATATATGAAAGATTTTAGTTTTGGCAGTGAGCACATATGAGATGGATACTCAGAGAGACCGTCATCCCCCTCCCGTTTAAAAACGGTGCTGAGCTGTGGATGGGTATCAGAGTTCCGCACATGCCCAATCGGCGCAACAGAGAGGAAAAATATCAGAGAAGTTTCTTTACTGCCAGTATTACGCTGATCTCTGGTGTGCGAGCCTCTAACAGTCTCTTCGTACTATTTACCCTTTTTGAATTTCCTTCTTAACGGATCACGTGACGTCTGGCTCCTCGACTATGCGCCGAGGTAGGTGCGCATGAGAGAGATATCGGGCTGCGCCGTTGAAGTTACCTTCCTCCATTTACCCTTTTCGAATTTTCTCCTTAACGGATCACGTGACGTCTGGCTCCTCGACTACGCGCCGAGGTAGGTGCACGTGAGAGAGATATCGGGCTGTGCCGTTATAGTTGCCTTCCCTCTTCGATTCTCCGTCTAATACGTGCTCACTGATTTTGCTTTTGGTTTTGGGTGTTCTGTATACGGAATTTTTGGGGTATTCTGTTGAACCATGGATAAAAGGGCAGGCACTAGGCGCGACATTCCATTTATTACGGATGATTTAATGGAAGAATTTTTACGGTCGATGCCGAACCGAACCGAACCGACAAGGCTTAGAGGATGGTATCGGGTATACCGTTGCAACGGGGCCTATAAGTAAGGGCCAATCAATCTTATTTCGAGGTTTTTCTGAGAGAGATGTGCAGAGTGGATTAGCTAGCTATTAGAGTAGTACCAATAACTAGTCATATATCTAAAGGTTACCTACCACGTACGTTTCCCCCGTTTTCTCTGGGTCTTCAATTATCTAACCCATGCTCTTGTATGGGTACTAGCCATATATGGGAGGTATAAGTGGACAGAAGTAGAATGAAAATTCGTAGTATTTGCAACCTGAAGATCAATTTTTCATAAATTATTTTTATGGGTGAAATTCAAAAATATTCCGTTGTCTGTTGACCTATTGAGTATTTCAAAGTATAACGGTATACATATAAGTCCCGTTCACACTTGCTATTGTCGCTCGCTGAGGAAAAAGAGTTGTAAACTGGTTTGTAACTTGGAATTGAACTCCATTGAAAGAAAAAAATGAAGAACAACTGTCATATAAAGAACAACTTAATAAAACTTAATTGAATTCAATGTTTTGACGTATCGATTTGACCCCACTTTTTTGACAGGTCGGGAAAATGCATGGTTATATCTTTATTTTCTTAAAACCGTCCTCAATTTTAATAAATAGGTAAACCTTATATGGTATTTATTATTACGTTTCATTCATCTCACCCCCTTAACCTTAAATAGTCTCATTCTTTGGCGTATGTACAAATTGAGTCACACCCCGAGTTATAATATAACACGAACTAAAACCAAAGGAGAGATGGTCTGAAATTCTGAATTTAGCTTTAGACGCGGGGTGATGGCCTCAAAATAACCCACCTTAATAACCTTACAAATTGCCAAGTTAACTATATACAGGGTGTTTCTGATAAGTCTGCCATATAAATTAAGGGGATGGTCTTTGGGAAATCAATTTTGAGTAGAAAACGTAACTTCTCAGCTTCTATCTATGACATTTTGATTGCCCTAAGGGACACTGTTTTCGAGTTAAGATTTTATAAGTGTTTTACTGATTACCCCTTAATTAAATTAGAAATATTTGTCTTGAAATCAGTTTCTTAATTAATTAAATTTAAGGGGTCATCCGTAAAATTAATACTCTGGATGCAATCTTAACTCGAAAACACTGTCCCTTAGGGAAAAACAAAATGGAGATGGAAGTTACATTTTCAACTTAAAATTTATTTCCCAAAAGAACATCCCCTTAATTTATGCCTGCAGACTTATCATAAACACCCTGTATAATTCCTTCTAATGGTATAGTTCATAGTTCAGGTTCAGTTGGGTTATTTTCACCCATCAAGTTTGCTGAAAGGTTTATGGACGGTGCTAAACTTTTACGGGTAGGGAGCGAAGGGGAGCGAAATTATTATAGGATTTAATCTTTATTGGAAAAGATTTAATAGCTGCACTGTTGTTGACTGTTAAATCCGTTTTGTTCTACTCTTTAGTTTGCATGGTGAAAATTATTAAATAGCCTTCTAGGTCATAATCAGGCCTTACAACGATATAATTAAAAATTAAAAAGTTTTTAAAACCCATTAAACAGAGGAAACCTTATACTTATATCAAGTATCAAGAAGTGATATCTAGTTTATTAGGGAGAAGGTTTAAGATGCCCAAGTATTCGCACGCCATAGTCCCAGTCCCCCTTTCAAAATACAAGGGGGACGTAAAAGGAGACGCCGGGCTATTTCGCCTCTCCTCAGTCGGAAAATATGATTGTAATTTTCGTCATTCGCGTCTTTGCGCTGACGTGAGTTTGCAAGAACCATTGAGATTCTGGTTGTAATTTAGAGGCGGGGATTAACTCCGGACCTACGTTCGGACTGGAGATAAAGCTAGAAATGTGGATGAATGAATTTATACCTTCTCCCTAATAAACTATAGATATGACTTCTTGCTTATATGATATCCGTAAATTCTCAGTTGGGCCTTTATTTTTATATACTTTTTGAAATAGAACTAGGCTTAGCGTCGATTTAGGCCTGATTTGTAGTTCAAATCAATCAGTGAAGTTAATCCCTGGGCACGTCGGCGAGATTTAAAGGTAGACAAAACTACAGTTAACTCGGATTCTCTCTTAAATCATTAAATATACTCTATAAAGTTCAATGAACCAAGGCTTAAGTTAGCTATAACATAATTACGTACCTTTGCTTTGGTATTTGGTATGGTATTAACTATTTATCCCCAGGTTCCCGGTGCGGATTCGGCTCATATGTCGAAATAGAGATAAAGAGCGAGTGAGAGGGCTAATTTGTAACTCTGAACGCGGTGTGACATTTCTAGATTAAGCCTAAATGATCTAATTCGGCCCATAAATTTACAATTACGGATGGCAGAGTATAGTTCAATTCTTAGTTAGTTAAACTGGCAGATCTACGATTAACTTGTCGCAAGTATTCTAAATACACACGCCTACACACAACCGGAGGACAAGCTACAAAGTGCAGTACCAAGTAATCTCACCTCCCTGGTGTAAATGGTGTCAATCCTCCTAGGTCTGAAAACTATATGAATATTTCAACTCGTTTAAATTTGATTGAACAACTTCAATAAATTTGGGATAATTTAATATTCCGCGCATTTTTGAAATACTTTTAAATATTAGCTCAAATAAAATAAGATTAAAGAGAATTTTTGATTTGATTCAAATAAAAGAGAGAAAAAAAATATATCATAAAATAAAGGACCAAAAAACCTAATAAAATATTGAATAAAAAATTCCTGAGTCATAAAAATAAATATCAAGAAAAAAATCATTTCTTGACAATTTAAACATAAGTTTATAAGATATGTTCACCATAAGTTTGTCACTGGTTACAAACTGGAGCTTGTCATGAAGTGACAACGTAGGTCATAGATTCGAGGTAAAGCGACGCCTGGTGACTGGGACGCTTCAAAGGCTTAGTAAACAGACTAAATAGGAAGATGGAAGTCCTGCAAAACTAACCACCGAGTGTAGGAGTTCAATTCTCGCTTGTAGTTCTCGAACTAGCTCGAGCTATAAGTCTCTAGCATTACTCTCTAGTATAGGTAGTGTTTTACTTATGGAACACATCTTATAAACTTATGGTTCAAGCAACCTCACAACCAGCTAAGCTTATACTAAAGGTACAAATAAAATTTGTCAAATTCAAATTAAGCAATCATACAGTTAGATTTCATTGCACCTTGACTTCCAGACAGTAATAATAATCATTTAAAATCAAAATTACTTCTTCTTTCACAGTTAAGCTATACTAAAGAGAAGGAATTTGGAACTGTACCAAAAAATAGATTTTTCCCGCTCTCCCCTATACCCTATACCCTAGAAATGTTTTATTATTTCACGTGGGTATTGAACAACCGGAAGTTATAGCTTCTTCTTGAAACAAGAAAGAAAAAAATTCCCAAGAAAAATATTTTCTCCTCACTAAAAACCTTCTGCTTGGCAATGCATAACTTAAAGAGGAAATGGAAGTCGATCTAAGTTAAGCCTAAAACGAGAACCAGTACCACACCCAAACATAACGTAAACTCAATACCATTTAAACAGCACGTAATGCATGCCTTGACCAATAGTAAAATCTCAAGTTGAAAATAAGGAATTTTTCCAAAAAGGGAAATTTAAAGAAAATACCTTCATCCTTTTCTTTCAAAAGGTAAAGGTTAATAAGACAATATTACCTCGTATTACCTAGCGTTACTTGACAGTATTATTAAAGGCAGGGGAAGTACGATAAATATAAAGGTAAATGGACAGGAAACGTTGGCAAATTGAGTCTCTCTACCGGTAAAAAATAAAGATAAATAGAGAGAAAGGAATCCACGTTACTTAAAATGCAAAGAAAAAACTCGAACTAAAACCCACTGCCGGCCGGTTTCATGAGATGGATCTCTAACGAGAGGGTAACCACACGTGAAATCCGTAAGCCTATCCGCCGAGATTGATTGGTCACTCTAAATTATACCCACAATGCACTGCACCGCTAACGTAATATATAATTTAGAAACTTCAGCACTAAATTTAAACTAGAAATAAAAGTATTTTCGTGGATTTTATAAACCCAATAGGGGGTAGGGAAACTGAAAGAAACAGGGTGTTCCAACAAGGGAGAACCGAACAACAGTGGGAAAACAATTTTGAGTTGAAAATCTATGCAACTTCTATGACATTTTTCCATAAGGGACACCTTAAACAAATTTACGGATGACCCCTTAAATTTAATTAAGAAACTGAGCGACAATGATTTCTAATTTAATCATTCCTAAAACACTACTCAAATTATTACTTGTTTAGGGTGTCCCTTGTGGGGCAAAATCTATCATAGAAGTTACATACATTTTCGACCCAAAATTGAATTTCCCATAGAACCATTCATCCCACTGTACATATGCTTTGGTCCTATAATGACCCTCCCTTTTTAACACCCTGTATATTAACGGTATGCAAAAGCAAGGAGGTTAGGTATTTCAAGGTCATTCTTAATAGACCACTCCATAAATCACTTGTAGAAAAATCAACACACAGGGGCGAGAGGTCACGCTGTTATGTTAATTCCTGGTACCAACCAAGAGGCAACGCTATCAGACGGAGCTAGCCAGAGTTCACTACACCCTTAGGGACTCTATCCAACTCAACATGAACCCACGTTGCCTGCCCTCTAGCGGTGGGTGGTAACCCAAGAAGGTGATTGAAGGTGACCTCCCACACCCCTGCGTTGCAGTTTGTGCTTCTCTTCAGTAATTAATGGAAAAGTCTATTACAAAAATCACGTCTACTGATTTCTGGCCGAGTGATTATCCTCTCTCTCTCTTTGGTGATAAGTCATTCTTTTGGCTAAGAGAGAGAGAAAGAGAGAGAGTTCGTGTTACGGTGTTAGTGTTTTGGGGAAAGGAATACAGGATATGTAAAGCAATACGTGGGAGGTTTTCTTGGCGGCATAATATAAAAATTCGACAAGCCTACGCCTACGGCCAAAGATATGACAGAACGCACCACCACCTGATGTCCTCAAATATAATTTAAATAGACAATTTACGTCGCTTCGTAACACCGTGCCAAACAGTTTATGGTTAGGCTAGCCTGGCGTTTTATTTCTAAGTACGCGTTTGTTGAGTCTCTGACACAGTGGGTGGTTGTTTTTAATTTTAATTGATTTTTAAGACTCGAAGAAAACTAAACTTAGTATTTAAATACCGCGAAAATTATTTTAGAATTTAAGGGCAATTACGCAATAAACTTAATTGCATTATGATTAACGAATGTGGTAAGGTTGTTGTCCCCAAATTAAATTTTTTTAGTCCTATAACAATCAATTTTAATTAGCAAGGGATGATAATTAAAAGATAAATTAATATTTTAATATAATTAAACGACTTTCAATTTTATTTTCTCGCCAATTTTATCTATCTACATTTAATTATCTATAAATAAGATTTGACCTTGGAATATCGGGGTAATTGGACTGGAGTCACGGGTCACACCTTTAAAAATGTAAACCTAATTTAAGCGTTAACTACTTAATTTTAAATACTCCACTATAAGCTTTGGAAAATTTATTACAATATTAATTAGCATATTTAAAATTTTCTGAAATAAAACAGTTCTAAGTGGGATTACCTATATTGCATTTTTTACCTCTCCGAGTGACGTATGTCACGGAGAGGTTCTAATTTCGACGTGTCTGTGTGTCTGTGTGTCTGTCTGTGTGTCTGTGTGTCTGTCTGTCCGTTGTTACACCCACGTGACCGCGTTCGCAGTTTGCAAATCGGAGCAAACGTATATTCAATTTCCAGACCGCATTTACAGTCCCGGAAATTGTATTCGACTTACAGGCTATTACTCCATTGCCTGTTTAAGAACTCTGTTCATTTGTCCACCCCACATGGACACTAGTCTGAACTTATTGGCTTCTAAACACCACCATCTTCTAGTTTTTCGCCCATTCCACATGGACGGACACCAGTCTGTACTTACTGGCTTCTAAACACCACCTCCTTCTCGTCTTTGTCCATTCCACATGGACACCAGTCTGTACTTACTGGCTTCTAAACACCACCATCTTCTATTCTTTGTCCATCCCACATGGACACCAGTCTGTACTTACTGGCTTCTAAACACCACCATCTTCTATTCTTTGTCCATCCCACATGGACACCAGTCTGCACACCTGGCTTCTAACACCACCATCATCCTTAAGGTTAAGACATACGCGGCGATCGGCTAGGGTTACGAGAAACGTCTAGCCTTCCATTGACGGGGTCTTCCGCCAAGGTTCACGCAATTGCGATGTTCTTATCCATAGCTGCGATTCGAAACCCTTATATACTACCTATTTGAGTAAGGCGACGCAACGGGCGTATGCTTCATTTCAAACGCCAATATTAGTCAGGTCTCTCAAGAATGTTTAATTGTTCTTTTTTAAAACGATGTAACGTTCAATAAAGCGAATAACTAACGAAGAAAATATTAAATATTAATTATATTTATTTTAATATTTAAGATAATCTTGTTTCTCAATTCAAAATTAATACGGAAATGGTTAAAAAGCAGTCTATGTTATTGTCTGTGTGTGTCCGTCCGTTATTACACTAGTGCCGCAGTGCGCTGCGTTAGAAGTTCGTTTTGTTTTGATGTGTAAAGAAATCCTACAGAACCATAATATTCCCTTTATCCTTAATATAAAGTGAATATGATGAAATATTTTTCGTAATTATGATGCATTTAGTGCTTTGGTGTCTTTAAAGCTCTGTTTCATTTTAATATTCCAAAGAGTTTTACTAATATTATTATTTGAAATGGCTGTTTATAAATTACTAAAGCTATACTACATCTGTATATAGAATAATCCTTGGTTTAGTAATTTTATGAAGAAAGCTAAGAACTAGACTCCGGCGGGTATATCTTAGTGAAATATAGAGTAAATAATTGAGGCCTGAGGTGATGTAAACTTTGGGTTTTGATTTTCGTGTCTGAAATGAAGAGACATGAACGGTTCAGAGTGAGCCGAAAGTTAAATACACTCTTAAATAATCAGGTTAAGATTTTATAATAGAAGAAAAGATCATGTTGGCAATTAGATTAGTAGGGCTAAGCTACAGAGTTTTTATTCTCTTTATGGTGCGCATTGACTATCAGTGCGTCTAGCTACAATTTAGCTTTGGTATTATCATAAGTTAATTATTTAACGTTAACACTCATGTTGGCAAACTAAGAATATTGTTTAGGTGAGACGAGACGATAGTGTTTACACTGCTAACCAGTTGTGAATGTAGCTATCAGAATATAGGGTAAACAGCTGAAGCGTAGACTTCATTTCCTGTTCTTTTTGCCATTAACTGATTTCCATGGGTCCAAGATTTATCCTTATTGGATGTAAAATGTCGTCTGCTTTACTGTATATTCGCTATGCTTGGAATACTGCTTCAATATTTCGAAAATTTTTACTTCAAAAAAGAGAAATAATTCCATATCTAGGTAAATAACTTTGTAGTAGTAGACCTCTTGACTCGGAGAGGTAATATTTTGGTTTTCCCAACTTGTTATCTATTATAAAAGATAGTACGCCTATGAAAAAATTTATCAAAATCAACCCCCTTGAATACTGTCTGTATTTCTGAACCAGTTTATGATCTCTGTGGGTTGTTTTTAAAATGTGTAAAACTAGAAAAAAAACCTATATTTCATTCATAGCTCGAGTTTTATAAAATTTACAAAAAGTGGGCTGCGAATTTTTACCTCTCCGAGTGACGTATGTCACGGAGAGGTTCTAATTTCGACGTGTCTGTGTGTGTGTGTGTGTGTGGGTGTGTGTGTGTGTGTGTCTGTCTGTTGTTACACCCACGTGACCGCGTTCGCAGTTTGCAAATCGGAGCAAACGTGTTCTCAATTTCCGGAAATTTCGAAAATTGTATTACACTTACAGGCTATTACTCCATTGCCTGTCTAACATCACCAGCCTCTGGTCTTTGTCCATCCCACATGGACACCAGTCTGTACACACTGGCTTCTAATCACAATCATCTGCTGCTCTTTGTCCATCCCACATGGACACCAGTCTGTACACACTGGCTTCTAATCCCCACCCTCTTGTGGTCTTTGTCCATCCCACATGGACACCAGTCTGTCCACACTGGCTTCTAATCACCACCGTCATCTGCTCTTTGTCCATCCCACATGGACACCAGTCTGTACACCTGGCTTCTAACACCACCATCTTCTGGTCTTTGTTTTTGTCCATCCCACATGGACACCAGTCTGTACACACTGGTTTCTACACACCACCATCTTCTGGTCATTGTTTTTGTCCATCCCACATGGACACCAGTCTGCACACCTGGCTTCTACTCCATCATCATCGTTAAGGTTAAGACATACGCGGCGATCGGCCAGGGTTACGAGAAACGTCCGGCCTCCCTAAGGTGGGGCTTCCACCAAAGGTTCACGCAATTGCGCTGTTCTTATCCATGGCTGCGATTCGAAACCCTTATATACTACCTATTTTAGTAAGGCGAAGCAACCGGCGTATGCTTCATTTCAAACGCCAATATTAGTCAAGTCTCTCAAGAGTGTTTAATTGTTCTTTTTTAAAACGATGTAACGTTCAATAAGGCGAATAACTAACGAAGAAAATATTAAATATTAATTATATTTATTTTAATATTTAAGATAATCTTGTTTCTCAATTCAAAATTAATACGGAAAGAGTTAAAAGCAGTCTATGTTTTTGTCTGTGTGTCCGTCCGTTGTTACAGTAGCTGCGTTAGAAGTTCGTTTTGTTTTGATGTGTAAAGAAATCCAACACAACCATAATATTCCCTTTATCCTTAATATAAACTGAATATGTGGAAATATTTTTCGTAATTATGATGCATTTAGTACTTTTGTAGCTTTAAACTCTATTTCATTTTGATATTCCAAAGATTTTTTTTAATATTATTATTTAAAATGGATGTTTATATATTACTTAAGCTATACTACATCTGTTTATAGCATAATCCTTTCTAAAATCATAGTGAATACAAGTACAATGCTGCTATGTTGGTCAAATGAACTCTTATTTGTCAATAGGCCTAGTGAACCAAAAAGTAAAAGTTTGGGTTTGGTTTTCGTTTCTGTATGCAGAGACATTAACGGTTCAGAGTGAGCCGAAAGTTAAATACAATTTTAAATAATTAGGCTTAGATTTTATAATCATGGTGGAAATCTGGGTCGCGTTCAGCAGAGCCTCGCGTTGCTGAACGGGCCCAGGGATTTTGTTTTTGAATTTTGACGTCACGGTGCTTAGCGCTGAGCTAGCGCGGTCTTCAAAGAAAATAGTCTGCTTTTATGATAACGTGACGTAAAACGCGTAGTTCTCAGCTTGGCGAAAAAACCATGGAGGAATTAATACAAATAGCTCTATGGGACTATAGCTATTTAATTGGCGTGAAACCAGTTGATCACGCGAGAATTTTAAGAGATATGTTAGTTTCTAATTTTAATTATAAAAGTTGTTATCTATCTCTATAAATATGTTATCCTACAATTTTTGTTAAGCCTTGGTACCTTGCACGCTTTATTGCGCTAGCGTCATTTATAAAACGCCGATGACCCGTTTTTCCCCCATGGGATGATTTTAATGTGTACAAGTATATCATTATTGGATGTAAAATGTCGTCTGATTTACAGTAAATTTGCTATGCTTTGTATACTGCTTTAATATTTCATAAATTTTAACTTAAGAAACATTTCCATATCTGGGTAAATAAGTTTGTAAGTAGTCGTCTTGACTCGGAGAGGTAATATTTTGGTTTTCCCAACTTGTTTAAAATAGCCTCGGAATCTTAACGAGCTTGTAACACCTACAAATTTTCGCAAATACCACCAAAAGTATAAAAAAATTATATTCACTTAAAAAATTTCTAACCAGGAATACATAAAACTAATTGGAATGATTGCGTATACTCCATATCTTCCATGTTAATTTCTACCTGGGCTTTGTAGGCGGGGCTTCAGAACAACCCGTGATCCCTCACGCCTCGTAGCAACGCGAGTTCATAGGCGAATGCGCATTGCGCAAGGGGCAAGGCACATGGGCTTTGTGGGCGGGGCTAAGGAACAACCCGTGATTCCTCACGCCTCGTAGCAACGCGAGTCAGTGATGCCAGATTGAGGGAAATTTCCCATATCTGGGGAAATTTTGACTCCTAAAAACGGTAAAAAGGGAAAAGGGAAATTCCAAGAAAAATTTGCTAAATCTAGGGAAATTCCAGGGGAAGAAATATTTTATTCAAAACCTACAATCTCAACATAGAAAATTAAACAACTTCATCAAATTGACCTATTAATTACGTTGGATTCTTATTAGATGGCAACCCTGCTACTGTTTTTAGTAATAGGGACTTGGCAGTACTACGTCATGCAACGTCAGGCTACCTTCCACTAGTGCTAAAAAACATACCAGTTGGAGGGGCTTATGTAGCTTTCATTCTGTTAAAAAAACATACCATAATGGCGCTGGGGGCGGAGTTAAGCCTGAATTGCCAAGTCCCTATTTCCAAACATTGAATTACCGATAGTCGTCTGCTAAATAACTGACCCATTGTAATCGTTACTAAAATACATCGCCAAAAACAGTTGTCAAGCTATAATTCTATCATTTTCTATGCGCAGAATCTGGCAACCCTGAACTAGGGAAATTTTGGTCCAAAAAGGGAAAATTTTAAGGGCTAGAAAGGGAAATTCTATTTTTCCCACCTGGCATCACTGACGCGAGTTCATAGGCGCGTGTGCATCGAACAAGGTGCAAGGCACAACGAGATAGATATCAATATTCGAATGGTAAAAATACGTCGTTACACAATGATTAGGCTAGCTAACTCTTCCCATCACAAAATCCGCCTAGATACGTTAAGTGAAAATAACTCCACAATAATTCCTAGTACCTGTATTTATTCCAGGTCTAACTAGTAACCCAGGATAAACATAGCTACTACACCTCCGTGGTATTAGCTTAAAATAAATAAAATTTAATTGCACAGTATTGAGCAATCAATGTTTACACTAAAACAAGCAAAACCCTCCTTAAGATCTATTTTGACGTTAGTTCTGAAACACGTGTGTTTTGGGGATTATAAAGATTTTAAAAACCAGTGTTAGTTCTAACTCTCCAATTTCTTTTAAAACTAAATTCCCCGGCTTCTATTTGTAAAGCAAAGCTCACGATTTAAGAATAGCAGAGGCCTCATCTTCAAAATTAAATACTTAAAAATAAAGAAAAACGTTTTTTGGCAAGTGGTCAACTTTTTTCTTATAATTGTACGCACGGGAGACTTAGAACTATGGTCCCTATGTTTCTTACTAAGACAGTTAAAACCGTGGCAATGAATTTGACTTATTTTGGTTAATAGCGGGTATCTTATTGCCTTGGCATAAAGAGACCCAAGATCAACAACTTCTTTAAGTGAAGAACCAAGAGGAACTTGGAAAATTGACTCATAGGGCTAGGCTAGCTAGGTTTTTTTCGGTTCGCCCAAAACCCTACAACGAATTGTGGCTATGAAAATTGTTCTTCCAGTTGTGAATAGACTGTAAAGTGTCGTTTTGAAAGGGGGTGTATAGTCTGTGTATCCCTCCCTCTAGGCGCGCTCCTGTAATAGGGGATACTGTACGCGCCTAGTAGGGGGAGGACACTAAAGCCATGTTCACACTTGACACTTTGAAACCGTTTTCAGCAGGTTTTGAAAGGTCAAAATGTTAAATTTCCCTGTTAATCATAGAAATCTTTCATGAGACAATGCAATTATTATTTTGAAAAATTATAAGATCCGCCCAGAACCATTGAAAACGGTTTAAAAGCGTCAAGTGTGAACAAGGCTTAAGCTAAGAGATAGAAGGGTATGACGTTTGCATTCGTATATATAATAACACTACTCTACAGACCCTTTTCAAAAAGGGGCGTGGCGTGATATAGGGTTACACAAGGACATTAGATTGGGCTTCAACGTTACCAGTCCTGCACCAAATTGGGTTCGTATTCTTTGAAGTCTATCTTAATTTAAGTCTTTGTTGACCACATATCCTATATCAATGTTTTATCTTAAGAAAACAAAGTGGTCAACACACCAGACTCTATTTTACCCCCCGACTTATGAAAAGGGTTGGCCTATTAGTTTAATGTTGGTAGTTAGATTAAAACAATAGTATATTAAAGAGTGAACTCATCTTTAAAAAACATAGATTTTACTCCTCTAAAAATAATTATCTTTCCTCCCGAATAAAGAAGACAACGACATTTTTTAAATCACCAATTTAAATTAATAACCATATCAAATTTGTTGCATTTAAAAAAGTCCCCAAACGAATTTTTTGGTGTTTTTTTGATGGTGCAGTATAAATTAAATTTAATTCTGTTAGTTCTTAATTTGCAAATTAAATTTTGTCTCAGAGGGCGTCCTTAATGTTTTCAGAAAATAAAAAATTACTAATGCGCAAAAAATATGTTCCATAAGTTTGTCACTAGTTACTAAGAGCTTGTCATGAAGTGACTGAGGTAGGTCATAGATTCGAGGTAAAGCGACGCCTGGTGAGGCGCTGACAAAGGCTTTGCACAGACTAAATAGGAAGATGAAAGTCCTGTAGCTAATCAATTCTCGCTTGTCGTTCTCGAACTAGCTCGAGCTGTAAGTCTCTCTATGCATTACGAAGTATAGGAAGCGTCATACTTATGGAACATATCTTATAAACTTATGATAATAATAATAGATGGGCCCGGCACTTAGACCTTGAAGCGAAATGAAGACATAATTATTTCCATGTCTGTGCAATCGAAGAAAATAAACGCGAAGACTAGGGAATACGGACCGCGCATATATAATCATCATTCTTGCAAATTAGTTACGGGATTATGTTATGATCCTGTATCTTTTAAAAAAATTGGTTCCACTTTCAGTATATTAGCATCCCCGCTCCTCCTTGGGGCGACTCAACGTTTATTTTTACGTATTTGGACTATTTAAATTCAGTGTAAATTAATAGCCAAGGCTTATGAAACTTTTTTTACGACACCTTAGTTGCAAATTTGAAGTATTAAAGTAGTCTTTATCTTAATTTAGCCAATTTTTGATACATTGATTTATCAAGTTTGCAATTATTTAACATATTTTATGTAAAAACGCGGCTTTAAAAGGTCATTGACCTCAAAGTTAGGCTTAGCGAACAAAGGCTTAGTGAAAGAAATTCACCAAACATGACATGGGTGGTCCATAAATTGATATTAAAATTTTCTTACCTTATTCAAGTTGTAAGCCGGTCTTTGTCCGCAATTATTCCTTTTGAAGTTCCAAACTTGTTATACTAATTAGTTTCATGTCGTAATATCGTCACAGTAGTAAACAACTAAAATAGAAAGACTTAAAATTAAAACATTGTTACGGGTATAACTCTATCGTAAGGCCAAGGTTTAGTAATAAATTTATTTATTTGCATTAATTAATTTACCTTTATTACGAAATGGAAATACCATTGATACGAACATTTTCCCATGGTTATTGGGGCCCAATATGACACAAATGACACTTTATCGTTATTAATTTCAAATCTAAACTTAATTAAATGGTTTCATTAACTTGCAATCACGAAACGCAACGCTCAAACCAAATGCAACTTAATCATGGCGCGGGAAATAACTCCTCCCCTCCCTCCGACAAAACGTAAACCCGCGAAATGTGAATTTTAAATAATTTACAGAAATATTCTAAAAAATAAAAAATCATATTTAGGGAAAATATTTTACTAAATCTGTTTTAATTCTTGTACTTTCAGTATTTTGACGAAACCAGAGACTCCAGGGAACAGACTTCTAGGAGTGACACTAAAATACCGGACAGAGATCGGGGGCGGGGAGACCCAAGATACGACCCCAGATACGACCCTAGAGGAGACCCAAGATACGATATCAGGGACCCTAGATATGACCCTAGAAGACCTTCAAATCGAACAGGTTACCCTGGAGAAGGGAGTCCAGTCGTTTGCGCGGGATGTTCAGAAAATGGGTGCAAATGCATAGGTGACAAAGGCAGTAGAGTCAGTATCATGTCAACTAAACCTCGAATAATACATGAAGAGCCTCTGTTTTAATTTAAAAAATCTTTAATTTTAGGGACCCCCAGGTGTTATGGGACCCCAAGGTGAGCAGGGCCTTAGAGGTTTTCCAGGACCCGAAGGATTATCCGGAGATAAAGGTCAAAAAGGTGAACCAGGACCGTTCGGGCCCAGAGGTTTAAAAGGAGACAGAGGCAAGATGGGCATGCCAGGTTTTCCGGGTATCAACGGAATCCCAGTAAGTACATCTCAAAGGCCAAGAATTTTACCCCTATGGTATCTAACTGCTTGTTTATAATTAAAGGGTCTACCAGGATCTATGGGTCCTAGAGGACCAGCTGGTCTTGATGGCTGTAATGGAACTGATGTAAGCTTGGATTTTAAAATAAAAAATATTGAAAATTACTTAACAAAAGTTATAAATTAGGGTTTGCCTGGACTACCGGGTGTACCAGGAGATCCAGGAGCCCCTGGTTATCCTGGAAATGCTGGATTTAAGGGAGAGAAAGGTGAACCGGCTATTGGACCACCAGGAATGAAAGGACAAAAGGTTAATACTGAATATAAACCTAATTAAAGTCTTATATTAATTAATGATTATAATAGGGTGAACACGGACGAGATGGTTTCTCTGGATTACCAGTAAGTGAAACTTGTAAATATTTCTAAATAAGTCCATCAACTAACCAATTAAGTTTATCTACAGGGACCCCCGGGAGTTGACGGAAGACCGGGACAAAGGGGTGAAGAAGGACCTAGAGGTCCTCCCGTAAGTACTTTATTTAATTGCGATTACTTTTACCATTCCTTCTGATTTTACTATTAAACTAATATTTGTAAATCAGGGACCAAAAGGTGAAAGAGGTTATCCGGGACCTAAGGGCAATATGGGTGTGGGAATAGAAGGTCCCCAAGGAGAACCGGTGCGTTTGAAACAAAGGTTTATTTCTTACTACTGTCGCGGGTCTAACAGTTCAAATTTAGGGTGAAAAAGGCTACCCAGGGCCAACAGGTCCACCGGGACCGTGCAATGGAAATCCCTTAGTTGGAAAAGGCGAAACGAGAATTATTTATGTACCAGGACCTGAAGGGCCTCCCGGTGAAAAGGTATGCGTGGTTTCGGTTGAATTACAAGACTAGAAAATTTATTTTCATTCACATCTTATTTAGGGTGATACAGGTGAACGTGGCGACCGCGGTTTTGACGGCAGACCAGGACAAGTGGTAAGTACTTGAAATATCAAGAATAAATCAGTGGTTAATTTCTTGGCATTTTCCCACAGGGCTTACCAGGAGACTTAGGAATGAAAGGAGAAAAAGGATTACCAGGACCACCAGGACCTAGGGTATGATGCTTGTACTTAAATACTCATATTTTTGACCTTAATTGGAATGTAACTTCTAAATAGGGTAAAGATGGTTACCCTGGACCACCCGGTGCCCCTGGTTTTAAAGGTGACCAAGGTGAAGACGGTTTATCAGGATTGGACGGACGACCTGGACTTAAGGGAGAACCTGGAACGCCTGGTCCAACTGGACCTAGAGGTTTCACCGGTCCACCAGGCCCACCAGGAGTATGAAAATTACTTTCAAGACGACTTCATTGAAACGATAACCTAACCACATCATCTACATAGGGTTCCGAAGGAAGAGCCGGTCCTCCTGGTCCAATCGGACCCCAAGGATCGCCCGGTTTGCCAGGATACGCTGGTGCGGATGGTGAAAAGGGCGATCAAGGACCTCGAGGACCTCCTGGTCCGCAAGGAGGTCCTGGAATTCAAGGTCCTCCGGGAAGGGAAGGCCCACCAGGATTAAAAGGCGATAAAGGAGATGAAGGTCTTGCCGGATTACCAGGTTTACCCGGAGAAGCCGGTTTGACAGGTCCTCCCGGAGCTAAGGGCGAACCAGGACCCAGAGGAGTTCCTGGGGCATCGATACAAGGACCCAAAGGATTGGACGGAAGAAATGGATTGAACGGTTTCAACGGAGATAAGGGTGAACGAGGTCCCAGAGGTGAAAGAGGTACACCTGGCGACTCTATAGAAGGCATACCAGGAATTCCAGGAAGACCAGGCGAGAAAGGTGACAAAGGATTCGACGGTTTACCAGGAAAGCCAGGTTATCCAGGAGCAAGAGGACCGAAAGGTAATTTGAGAAAATTTTCTAACAAGTAGTTTTGAATTATACATAGCATATTTAATTAACAGGTGACCCGGGCGGAAGTTGTAGTACTTGTCTACCAGGAACAAAAGGCGAGAAAGGAGACCGAGGTTTAGATGGGTTACCGGGTTTCCAAGGACCAAAGGGAGACAGTGGATTCCCAGGAACGCCGGGAGAAAGAGGAGATGATGGTTTACCAGGAATTTCCGGACCACCAGGATCTGAGGTATTTATTTTTAACAAATGTACCCTTAAGTACTTTTTACTACAAGTAAAATTCTTTCTCTAGGGTCTATCAGGTTTACCAGGTAGAGACGGACCAAAAGGTGACAAAGGAGAGCCCGCGAGAATTATTCCAGATGTAGTAGTCGGAGCCCCGGGACCAAAGGGAGACGCGGGATTACCCGGATTACCTGGACAACCAGGATATGACGGTGCTCCTGGCACACCAGGGCCACCCGGACCAATTGGAGCTGAAGGACCAAAAGGAGATATTGTAAATCCAAAGACCAGTTAAATTAAGCGCCCAAAACTAAATCTAACTTATAAACAGGGCGATAGAGGATTCCCGGGTACTGCTGGAAGACCAGGTCCAGTTGGACCAGCGGGACCTGTCGGTCCAAAAGGAGACCCAGGAATTGGTAGACCAGGATACCCAGGACAAAAAGGAGAACCAGGAAGAGCCGGTGTACCAGGAATTAAGGGTGATAAAGGTTTCAAAGGACCACCAGGACAAGTACCCCCAGGAAACATAACCTTCCCAGGACCACCTGGCCCACCAGGTCCTCCGGGACCTCCCGGGTTCGATGGCTTATCAGGATTGCCAGGAGCTCCTGGCAGACCAGGTTATGATGGAATACCAGGATCTAAGGGAGAACCAGGAGAAAATGGCGTTCCAGGACCACCAGGACCAAGAGGTTAGTGGCGATAAAAGTATGATAGACAAAAAATAAAACTACGTATATGTCAATTGCTTAAAGGTTTACCTGGACCAAGAGGCGATAAGGGAGACGTTGGACCGTTGGGATTTCCAGGAGAACCAGGAATTAATGGAGAACCTGGTTCTCCGGGCGTGCCAGGATATAGAGGTCAATATAACTTAAATTTGGTTCAAAAAACATGGAAACCATTAAAACCGATTACTATTCAAACAGGGGAGAAAGGAGAAGCTGGATTTCCAGGAATTGGTGAACCAGGGCCACCCGGAGTTCCAGGTCTACCAGGAGCTAAGGGAGACCCTGGTCCATCTGGTTATCCCGGAGCTAAAGGTGACCCTGGACCAGCTGGTTTCCCCGGTATGAAAGGAGAGAGAGGATTACCAGGACAGCCCGGTTTCACTGGACAAAGAGGAGACAAAGGAGACACACCTAAAGGAGGAATACCCGGACCTCGAGGACCACCTGGTCCACCAGGACGTGATGGTTTACCAGGTATACCCTAATCTATCAAAATATATTAAAGACTACTACTAACTGGGGGTTAAATAAATTTCACGCTGTCTTAAAATAGATGGTTTAAAATGGTAGGTCAAAAGGTCAAATACTAACTCTAAGCTTAGAATCTTAGTTTCGGGCTTTTCAAAATGGTATTTGCGCATTTATAGGCGCTACTGGATTCAAGGGCGAACCTGGACTACCTGGGTTACCAGGTCTAACCGGTACTAAAGGAGACAGAGGATTACCCGGTCTTCCAGGGTCACCTGGATTTGATGGTTCCCCTGGAAGAACAGGACCACCAGGTTTAGACGGACTAGAGGGCAGACCAGGAGAAAAAGGTATGTTTTCCGATGTCTAACTTAAAATCTAAGCGTATAATCAACTTAATCACAGGCGAACGAGGAGAACGAGGTCCATCAGGCTTCCCAGGTGCGCCAGGAGCTCCTGGATTGGACGGTCCTCCAGGTCTACCAGGACTTAAGGGTGAACGTGGTTTCGATGGTCTACCAGGATTAGAAGGACCTCCAGGGGGTCCTGGTCCTAAAGGAGCGGAAGGTCTACCTGGATTCCCAGGTGCTAAGGGTGACCCCGGACAAGCTGCGGAAAAGGGTGCCAAAGGAGAAGCCGGATTCCCTGGTTTAAGAGGACCACCCGGACCTCCTGGACCTAAAGGTATAATTTTATTCAACTTGAAGCTTGGGGAAGTGGAAATAAACTAAAATTATCTTTTAGGTTTTGATGGTTTCCCTGGCATGAAGGGTGACGCGGGTCTACCAGGAATTGGCCAGCCAGGATTGAAAGGTGACCCAGGATTTAATGGTCGCGAAGGCATACCCGGATCACCTGGTCTTCGAGGCGAAAAGGGTAATCAAGGTCTGCCAGGATTCCCAGGACAAAAGGGAGAGAGGGTAAATATTTAAGCACCTGTTCAAAGATAAGTTGTAATACATAGTCGAAAACATTGAAACTAGGGCATATCAGGAGCACCGGGTATTCCTGGAGTTAGTGGAAAAGATGGTTTACCAGGCCTTAAAGGCGAGCCCGGATTCCCAGGAAGCCCTGGTTATCCAGGAGCTAAAGGAGACCCTGGCCTAAACGGATCCCCAGGATTCCCTGGAGTCAAGGGCGAACCAGGAATAACGGGTCCACCCGGACCGCAAGGATTCGACGGAACCAAAGGAGTTAAAGGAGAACCCGGATTCAATGGACAAAATGGCCTACCAGGTGAACGCGGATTTAAAGGAGATGCTGGATTCCAAGGGCCTCCTGGTCTTCCTGGAGCACCTGGTGAACCAGGCAACGATGGAATGCCCGGATTCCCAGGAATTAAGGGAGAAAGGGGTTTGGATGGCTTACCGGGAACGCCTGGACTTGATGGACTACCAGGATTACGAGGTAATTATGAAAACTAAAAATGAAAACCACAGAGTTATTTAATTATCTTATCAATAACAGGCGATTCGGGTCAGCCGGGAGCTCCTGGTCTACAAGGACTTCCAGGAATAGGTGAAAAGGGAGTCGATGGTATACCAGGACGTCCCGGAAATGATGGTTTCCCAGGATTACCAGGAGAAAAAGGTAAGGTTCAATAAAAAAAACCCTAGACGTAATATCTTAACCTCTTAATTTCTTAGGCGACCCCGGAATACCTGGCTCACCAGGAGTTAGGGGACCTCCCGGAAACGATGGCCCACCAGGATTACCAGGGCCTAAAGGGGATTCAGGTTTACCCGGATTACCCGGCCCACCAGGCTTAGACGGCCTCCCAGGTCCCAAAGGAAATGATGGCCTACCAGGATATCCGGGACCAAAGGGTGACAGAGGATTACCAGGAGCAAACGGACCACCTGGACCTCCTGGTTTACCCGGACAACCAGGAAGGGAAGGATTACCTGGAATACCAGGACCAAAGGGCGAGAGAGGCAATGATGGATTCCCTGGACTTGATGGAAGACCCGGTTCAAAGGGTGATTCTGGTCTACCAGGTTTACCTGGTCTAAGAGGACTCGACGGTAATGTTACTAACGTACTTTTATCTCCAACCAGAAAGATATTCTAATTACTTTATCCTAAAAATTTTAGGAGCACCCGGTATTAGAGGACCAAAGGGAGAACCCGGCCCAGCCAACATAACAATAGGACCTAAAGGTTTACCAGGATTACCTGGTTTACCCGGACCACCAGGTCCAACTGGACCCAAAGGATTAGACGGATCTCCAGGCTTCCCAGGTAAAATCGACCAACCTTTAAATTATTCCTAAATATTTTAACACACGACCTCTTCATCTACCGTAGGTCCAAAGGGTGAAGCTGGAAGACCAGGCCCTCCTGGATTGCCAGGATTAATAGGACCACCAGGACCAAAGGGTGACGCTGGTATACCAGGAGTAACGGGACCTCCGGGTCAACCGGGTCTAAGAGGAAACCCTGGAACAGTTGGACCCCCAGGATTGCCCGGCGGTGACTACTTAATGGGTATTCTAATGGTCAAACACAGTCAATCATCAGAAGTTCCAGCGTGTCCCCAAGGAATGCCACAATTATGGGATGGGTACAGTTTGCTTTACATAGAGGGCAATGAGAAAGCTCACAATCAGGATTTGGGTAAGATAAAGAATTAAACACGGAAATAATTAAGGAATATTAAAAATCAAATCTATTCCACAGGTTTCGCTGGTTCCTGTTTGAAACGTTTCAGCACTATGCCATTCCTATTTTGCTCTACTAACAGCGTTTGCAACTACGCCAGTCGAAACGACAAATCTTACTGGCTATCAACTAACTCGCCTATTCCTATGATGCCAGTAGGCGAAGACACAATTAGAGAATACATCAGTCGATGTGTGGTATGCGAAGCGCCCGCCAATGTCATCGCGATTCACAGCCAAACGATAGGCATACCCGATTGCCCACGAGGCTGGAGTTCATTATGGATTGGTTACAGTTTCGCCATGGTACGTATCACTCAGAATGCATTGGATTAGGCGCTGCTCCTGCGCGCGGGGGCATCTACAGCGCCCCCCTCCTGCCTTCATCCCTGTGCCCAAAGGGGATAAGTAAAATAGGCCCTAATTTTAACGATGTTTTTTTATCATAATTAGCACACGGCGGCTGGTGCTGAAGGAGGTGGCCAATCATTATCGAGTCCCGGTAGTTGCTTGGAAGATTTCCGATCAACACCCTTCATAGAGTGCAATGGTGCCCGAGGCACTTGTCATTATTACGCTAACAAATTCAGCTTTTGGCTAACGACTATCGAACAAGAAAACCAATTCGATCGTCCTGTCAGTCAAACCTTAAAAGCGGGCAGTCAACGAACGAGAGTCAGTAGGTGTAACGTTTGCATTAAAAATACCAATCTGGGATTCCAGTAAAGTTTGACGAAAAGTTTACGAAGAAATTAGGAACAAAATATATAAACTATCTTTTCAAAAAAGATTATTATATTAAAAAAAAAATTTAAGTGGAAGACTCTAAAAGAAAGCTCCAAAAAAGAATTAAAAATTAAGTGCAACACGCTTCTGAAAAATTTTTAAACACACGTAGAGAAAGAAAATTAAACAAAAAAAAAGAATTGCCAAATATTGTTTTTGTTGTTGCGATTTAAAAAAAAAATGGCTGCCAAATTTTTTTTAACCTTTATATATATATTATACATAACTTCAGCGGAAAACTTTTAAATTTCCGCGAAAATTCCCTTCGTGTCTTTTACCGTTAGAAATCTTTTGTCTCGCTATATCGTTCCGTATTTTATTTTCTTTCAAATTTATCTTATTCTTTGAGATTTAACTATCTTGAATCAGCTTTAATTAAAACTTTTTCATTTATTCTTAAGTTAATTAAGCAGCCAATTAATATTTCCCGGTAAAATTAAAAATACACCTACAATTTAGTCGCTTGTACTGTGTACATATTTAAGAAAAGTTTAAAAATAATTCAACGTGGCAAATACTCTTTCTATCGGAATTCTACTTTTAAAAATATTATAGGTATTTTTCTACTACTACTACTACTACTATAATAAGCTAATTCTACCTTAGTTTTTTTTTCTAAAAGAGGCACTGCCAAAAATGTGGTTATTACAATAAATATATTAACTTAATCATTAATTAATTGATCATTTCTTAATTAATTGGAAATGAACCCACTGCCACCGTAATCACGTTTGAAAAAAAAATAAATAAAAATTCTAAGAAAATGTTGGAACTCAAAAGAAAACCCCCCCTTAAAAAAAATCAACTAGTCGCATGTTTTTGTTTTCTGTGGGATGTAAATTAACATACTGTGGAATATTATTTTTTTTTGCTTGGCATAATGAGTGCCAGTCTAAATGTAGCCTAATAATAAAGATAAA
This sequence comes from Phalangium opilio, assembly GCF_054372755.1. Classification (NCBI taxonomy): domain Eukaryota; kingdom Metazoa; phylum Arthropoda; class Arachnida; order Opiliones; family Phalangiidae; genus Phalangium; species Phalangium opilio. The sequence goes on along the minus strand of NW_028324168.1, from coordinate 3,737,124 downwards.
AAACTTATTTCGTAAAAGTTTAAACCATATTATTTACCCTAATTTAACGTGTTAACCCCTTATAAAGTTGTGTTGAACTATTTCAACTAAGCCTTGGCTTGCGTATTAATGTATTCATTCTTCTATTTAGTACTTTAAAACTTGGGATTTTTGGAAGTTTTAGATTTATGAAGTAGCTGAATATACTAGCTAGGGCACATGGCGGGGAAACTAACCATAGCATTACTGACCACTGTCATTACTGGAGGGAAGACTCGCATCTCTCGCGATTGAACCATTTTAGGTGGAATTTCTGATGGCATTTTTGACGTGTTTTACAACCCGATTATTCTTACAGGACACCCTATTTGTGGGGTGGCTAAACCTATAGCGTCTTCTTTCTTCATTACTATTTTTATTTTACTAATTATCTAATTAAGAACAGGAATAATTAGGCCAAAAACGAACAAATTTTTTGGAATATATTATACTTTGAATTTCAGAACTTTTACTTGATCTAGATCAACTGTAGTTCATTTTCCACGTAAAACTGGGTCCCGTGTAAAATTAAAAATGCTAAGTTTAAGTTTCATAAGAATTGGTTTTTGATCATTATGATTTGAGGTTTCAACTTATTAGACAAACATGTTTATAGGGTGGTTTTCCCGCTGTAGGAATCCGTTAACTCCGGTACCGCTTTTTAAAAAGTGGAGAATAGTGTTTTGGGCTGTTTAGAAGACATTATTATATTATAATTAACTAAATTATTAATTACACTAGAAAAAAGAAACAATAAAATTGAGACGCACGCTCCCGCTATATTTTGAAATCTGCTTAATTTCGTTTTGAGCAACTCTGCAGCGCCATCTAGCGGTCTATGTTTGGAAGCAATAAGCTTATCCAATCTGGGTTCTTTTGGCGTTTGATGGGGAACTTGCTGCTTCGTTTTTCTGTGCGATTTTAACTGGTAAATATTTTGATTTTATTTATATTTTAAGGGTTAATTTAGATTAAATACCAAAGTTTTATCGCAACCGAATGGAAATTAAGCGTTTCAAGTGGAAAATTTATGGTTTACGGTGCAAAAAATAGGGTTTTTATTTATCGCTAAGCCTTGGCAAATCTTCGGGGCGTTGCCCAGTTCCGGCGAGATTCAGCCATTTTCAGTTCTGGGCTAAAGAGATCTTTGCTGGTAAATATTTTGATTATATTTATATTTTAAGGCTTAATTTAGATTAAATACCAAAGTTTTATAGCAACCTAATGGAAATTAAAGGAAAGCGCGGCTCCGTTGGTGCCCCTTAAAATTGGCATTTCTACTACACAGTGGCTAAGCTTGCTAAAGGCTAGTTAAGCCAAAGGCAGGAACCAATGGGACCTAATGCATTAGGTCTGATGGGTTCCTGCCTTTGGCAAGGTAAAATTTGTGTCCACTCCAGAAGGTTAGTGTAGGGGTGATGATGGAGCCGCGCTTTCCTTTAAGCATTGCAAATGATAAATTTAACTGTGCAAAACTAGGTTTGTTAATTACGACTGTCTTTTTGAAGAAAACTTGAGCCTTGATTGGTTTTATATATTGGTTACCAACTAATGCACTTTTTTGCCAAAGTTAATGGCCTATATTGCCTTTAACCGAAGCAAGTAGAAAACCTTTAACGGCAGACCGAAATGAGGTTTTTAAGTGCTTGTATAAACGGTAGTTCTCTAAAATGTTTTCAATTAACAAATCTATTGCTGTAAATATGGTTGTCGGGCCCATTAGTTTTCACGTTAACAGCACTATTTGCAGAGCTGATACAAAGTAGATTGATGATGGTTTAAATGGAAATATAGCAACATCACATTTGATCAAACCCAAAAAGTTTGACCCGGCCCTTTTTAAGAGCTTAATTTGGTCCCATTTAGTCACTTTTTGCTTATTATTTTTACATAAATTAGTCACTTATTCAACTAAAATTGAGCGTATGAATGAGTATCAGCACTGTATAAGTTTGGGGATTTGTGATTTAGATTCAAATGGCTAATTTTTAGCAGGTCCTAAGGATTTTTAGCTTTTATTGTAAATTGGCACATGTATTCACGATCAACATTTGTGTCATACTTAATCAAAATATTTGAAATTAGTCTTATTAAATGTTTGAATCGTCTTTATTCCTGGTTTTACTATTTGATCTATTTAGTTAGTTTAAAAGTAATTCAAAATGATTATTTATCCCCTAAATTGTTAAATATTTCAAAATTGACCCTAAATCTAGTTATGGTAAATGATTTATTTGAAAGTAAACTGAATGTTATTCTGAATACTTGTGCCATTTAAGATTATAATAATTTTAGATTGTATTTGATTGTTTGAATTTTATTTTATTTTAGCTATGTTATCATCCGTTTCCAAAGAAGCAATTTACGTTGGATTCTAGAATGAATACCTTACTATTTGGCAATGGCATGCAATATAAATCAGGTCTACACTTTGATTATATCCGTTGAAACTGAATTTCACTATGAAAGCTATTTAGATAGCTTGTTAAACATTTTAGGCATTTAGCGCATAGCAATAATTAAATCTTATTAATAATAATTGTGAAAGTATTAGGTCAATAACCCCAGGTCAATTCCATTCTAAATTCAGGTCTAGACTTCGATTTTATCCGTTGAAAGGGAATCTCATTATGAAAGCTATTTAGACAGCTTGTTAAACAGTTTAGGCACTTGGTGCGTAGCAATAATTAAATCTTATTATACAATTATTAGGGTATTTAGTTTATTATTTATTATTATATTTATTCTTAGAAGGAAAGCGGCTTGTGTCCTTTTATTTTTAGGGATTCTTTTTTTGCGCCAGGACATGAATAAAATCTTAATTATGAAATAGGTGAACACTGGTCCTAGCCCTCCCTTTTAAGAATAATGAACGCGTAATCAGGATTTCAAGGGTGAGATTCCCTTTGCGGTATTAAGGTATCTAGTTTGTGGTTTTAGTTATATTTTTAGAGGAAAAACGTTTGGCAACTCGTTGAGGGAGTTTTGTAGGATCTAAATAAATTCCTGATTTAGGTTTAAGGTAGAAGGTTGCTTATACGCTTTGTCCTTTAAAAGTAAACACGATTTTAAGCGGGTTTAAGGCGAGGCTTAGCTTTTTATGGTATTCTTTCACTATTAATGTTACGAGTGTGCCATTGCCAAATAGTCATTTGTCTTATGCCGGAACTTTTTGCGTCGCATCATGCGAGAATACTCGAGTGGATTTTCGTATTAAGGTAATTAATTTTATTCGTTTTATTCGTTTGCCATTTTTTCCAAATATTAATTCGAATTTTTCTTGCGCAGGAAGAAGTGGACGTCTGCAAGTGGACTTTCATTGGAAATCCCATGCTAAGGACGAAGTTTCCTGGTTTTGGGGGCTCCACAGCGGGCCTTAGTTTAAATTTAATGATTCCCGAGTTGAACAGGGACTTGTTAAATTTAAATTGGGCCCGCAGGCCTGACGTTAGGCCTGGTAACTTGTGGTCAATAAAAAGTTTCGATACTAGACTCGGTTCAAAAAAATCAATCGATTTACTTAATAAATATTTTATTTTTTTTTTAAAAAAAATTATTTTTATGGCTTTTTTTTTTCTATTTTATAAAAAAATTATTTTTATGGCTTTTTTTTTCTATTTTATAAATTAATAAGCCTAAAAAGGGTCAAAAAAAGCTCCCTAAGTCCAGACATTAAAAAATTGAAACCAAGTCTAGTATCGTAAATATTTAAAGAAAAGAAAGAACGAGGTTTAAGGCAAAATTTATTCAATAAGAAACAAAAAAACCAAGTGTTTACAAAAATTTCGAACAAAAAAAATATTAAAGAATGTTGTAAGTTAAAGTTTGAACGCAAAAAAAAATAATAAGTAGTTACAAATAAAATTTGGAAGCAAAAAAATTAAGTTAAGTGGTTACATGGAAAAATTGCAAGTAAAAAAAATGTATTTTGTGTCTTCTAGCTTCGATGATTTCCTCCATATTTTTTTAAGTCAGCGCTGAGAGCAAGAGCAAGTCCACAAGACATCATGTAACGTGAATCCAACGGAGCATGTCATCAGGAATGATACATAGAGAGTCCAGAACAGCGGAAGTCAGCGTCAACGTCAATTCAACAAAGGATGTCATCAGGAATGATAAGTCATCGGGAAAGATACATCTCATAATGACCAGCCACAGAAAAATCCAAGAATATCAGCTGCATCTATAAATGAAAATATATTAATAACACATCTTAAACTATTGCCTACTTTTGGGCGGTCCTTTATTAAAAAACTGGCTACTAAATTTAGAGAGAAAGACCAATTGCCATCCCGTATTGAAGAAAAGCTTGACCACCATGATTCCCACCCTGAATTAAATGAATACTCTGGCTAACTAATTATTTCCCATAATTGGGTAGAACATTATTTTAGGAAATCTGCCATTTAATTTTAAATTATGTAACTTAATAATGAAAATAATTTAAAATATCCCCTAAATTAATTTTAGGAAAACCGTCCATTTATTTAAATTGCGTGCCCCTTTTAATAGCTTAATAATAAACCTGCCATTTATTTATTTAAAACTCTTGCCACAGGTAGAACCCATAAATAAAAACTAGAGTCGAAATGGGACAAGGCTTAACTAAGGCTTAGGGCAACTGTCCTCGTGTCTTACAATTATCTCTGCGGAACTTGATTTTAGAAACTCAGTCGCTTTATCTCTAAATTAATTAATAATAGCCCCTAAACTATTCCCACAGACCGACCCCGTAAATAACTAGGGTTTAAATGGGACAAGGCTTAGGGCAACTGGCCTCGTGTCTGAAAATATCTCAGCGGAACTATTTTCGAAAATCATTCGCTTTATCTCTAAATTAATAATAGCCCCTAAACTAAATTTACGAAATCCCGCTATTTATTTATTTATTTTATAACTATTCCCACAGACCGACCCCCTTGAATAACTAGGGCCTCGTGTTCTAAAATTCTCTCGGCTGGACCTAATCTCCGAAAATCTGTCGCTTTATATCTAAATTAATTACGTACCCCACTTAATATCTAATAATGATAGGCCCTAAACTAATTATTAAGGGATTCTCTCTTGTCCAACATCTCGTTGTAAAATTTTATTTGTGGTACTTGATTTTTAATAAATAAATAAAATTTACTAACATTTTACACAACCTAATTAATTTAAACACTTGAAATAAAATAAATAATTTAAGGGGGGCTAGATGAGTTTGGATTATTATAAAGTTAGGCTTACGGACTGTTAAAGCACCACGAGGCCAAGCAATGGCCGCCAAGTTGAGAGCGTCGAATTCAGCTTGCGTCCTCGGGAAAAACGATCATCGAAATGGCGGAAGGATCAAGTATCAACTTCAAAAGCGCGAAAGGTTTTTCCAGCGACTTCCTCGACGGTTTCCAGGCAACGAATGAACCGGCTGACCCGTAACGATCAACTGAGCGGGACAGGTTTTTTCCAAGCGACTTTCCTCGACGGCTTCCAGGCAACGAAATGAGCCGGTTGACACGTAACGATCAACTAGGTAAATTTCCAACGTCGGGGGGCGCTAAAAGCTCCTATGCGCGGACTCGGGTGCGCCATACCCCAGGCACGAAATCCAAATAGCTGAACACCGCTAGGCCTAAATGAATGAACGCTAGGTATACTGAATGGATAGTCATTGCCTATTACCATTAACAACTGTCGTGACGTCACAAGTCAATTACCTCAGTGACGTGACTTGACGTCACAGGTCACGTGACCGGGTTTGATTAATCCGTTCACTATCACACATACACTTTTATGTAACCAGCACTAGCTAAATTAAATACTATAAGCATTAGTTTTGTGTGCCTGCTATGTCATGCTTCAGTCCAATGCACTTCGAATAAAATCATTCATACTGTATTCAAAATATTCATTGGATAAAGTCAGTTATTCTGACTGTTTATTAAGAGTGTGTCACGTGTCTCACGTCAACATGTTGGGAAAGCATTTTAATCATACTCTAGCAGAGGGTATGCTTCAAGTTTCTATACCTTAGTCACTAACTATAATTAGTAAGCTTACAAGTAAAAATAAATTTATCAGGCAGACTTATAAATAGCAATGCAATATTTTATTTCGAAATATATTCCATCAGATACATAGATACATTCGGACTTAATAAAAATTTGTAATTAAAATACTTTTCAAAAATGTGGTAATCATTCATTATAACTTTGGTTTAAAGTCTGTTATTCTTTTTATTATTTGACGCCATAACTATAATTAATAAGCTTATAAATAGAAATAATTTTATCAAAAAATATTTTATAAATATTAATGCAAGTTTTTATTTTGAAATATATTTCATTAATACATTAGGATTTATTAAAAAGATTAATAATGAAAATGATAAAAATATTTTTATAAACGTGTAACTTCTGACTGTTGAGTCCAGGTACTGAAAATAAAAAGAAAATTTCTATTATTAACAAATTTTAATCGGCTTAGAATTTTCCCCCTCGATGCGCTACCTTTAATTGTTTTAAAATTATTACTTCAATTTTTTTACTTCTGTTATAATTATAACACGAAAGGAAAACGTGAGTGAATACCCCCACGACGTGCATCCTTTAACAGTGATAAAACGAAATACCCATTAAAATAAATACAAAAAATCAGAGTGAATAGCCCCTCTATGCCCTAACAAAAAATTATAACCCTTAATACTTAAGTAACTAAACTACCTTGTAACAAGACGACCCAAGGGCTCGGCTCGTAATAGTAGCCACATCGTACTGTACTTAACAGGAGTACAGAAAATTTTAGTGAATAGCCCCTCGATGCGCTACCTTTAATTGTTTTAAAATTCTTACTTCAATTTTTTTACTTCTGTTATAATTATAATAGTGTGACACGAAGGGAAAACGTGAGTGAGTACCCCCACGACGTGCATCCTTTAACAGTGGTAAAGCGAAATACCCATTAAAAGAAATACAAAAAAAATCAGAGTGAATAGCCCCTCTATGCCCTAACGAAAAATTATAACACTTAATACTTATTTAAGTAACTAAACTACCTTGTAAGAAGACGACCCAAGGGCTCGGCTCGTAATAGTAGCCACATCGTACTGTACTTAACAGGAGTACAGAAAATTTTAGTGAATAGCCCCTCGATGCGCTACCTTTGTTTTAAAATTATTACTTCAATTTTTTTACTTCTGTTATAATTATAATAGTGTGACACGAAGGGAAAACGTGAGTGAGTACCCCCACGACGTGCATCCTTTAACAGTGGTAAAACGAAATATTCATTAAAAGAAATCCAAAAAAAAAAATCAGAGTGAATAGCCCCTCTATGCCCTAATAAAAGAATTATAACCCTTAAGACTTGGGCTGGGCTCGTAATAGTAGCCACATCGTACTGTACTTAACAGGAGTACAGAAAATTTTAGTGAATAGCCCCTCGATGCGCTACCTTTAATTGTTTTAAAATTATTACTTCAATTTTTTTAATTCTGTTATAATTATAAAAAGTGAGTGAGTACCCCCACGACGTGCATCCTTTAACAGTGGTAAAACAAAATATTCATTAAAAGAAATCCAAAAAAAAAAGAGTGAATAGCCCCTCTATGCCCTAATAAAAAATTATAACCCTTAATACTTACTTGAGTAAATAAACTACCTTATAACAAGACGGCCCAAGGGCTGGGCTCGTAATAGTAGCCACATCGTACTGTACTTAACAGGAGTACAGAAAATTTTAGTGAATAGCCCCTCGATGCGCAACCTTTAATTGTTTTAAAATTATTACTTCAATTTTTTTACTTCTGTTATAATTATAAAAAGTGAGTGAGTACCCCCACGACGTGCATCCTTTAACAGTGGTAAAACAAAATATTCATTAAAAGAAATCCAGAAAAAGAGTGAATAGCCCCTCTATGCCCTAATAAAAAATTATAACCCTTAATACTTACTTGAGTAAATAAACTACCTTATAACAAGACGACCCAAGGGCTGGGCTCGTAATAGTAGCCACATCGTACTGTACTTAACAGGAGTACAAAAAATTTTAGTGAATAGCCCCTCGATGCGCTACCTTTGTTTTAAAATTATTACTTCAATTTTTTTTACTTCTGTTATAATTATAATAACACGAAGGGAAAACGTGAGTGAGTACCCCCACGACGTGCATCCTTTAACAGTGGTAAAACGAAATAAACATTAAAAGAAATACAAAAAAAAAATCAGAGTGAATAGCCCCTCTATACCCTAACAAAAAATTATAACCCTTAATACTTCAAAAAATTTACTTACGTTATAATTGTAATATCCGGGGTCATAAGCTAGTACTTTCTTCTAAAATTCTTCTCGATTTGTGGAGAAATACACGTAACTTCACCGCCTTGAGACCATTTTAAATATAACCTCGGTATATACTTGCTTTTGCTTTTTAAAAATTCCCCTCGATTTCTTTGAATTTTGAAATAGGGGAGCGGGATTGAAAGCACAAAATCTTTATTTTTTTTTTTACAAGCAGCAGTATCAGGTCTGAACCAACATGAACGCTGGATTTCTAAAGGGACTGGTAAACGGAATAGATTTTTCTCTATAGCACGTTTGCTTTGTAAAAAATAAATAAAAAAAACGGGTACGGCCAAGGTCGTTTAAATTTCTTTTCAATAGGTTTATTCAGAATCACAAAAGACCGAATGGCCTTGAGTGTTCCCAAATTCACAACCCCCATCCCTTCCCCCGACGCTATGCTAGAGAGGACTCGGTTTGTACAGTGGAAGGTGGGCGTTTTCCGGTCCCTTTAGAGATCCAGCGTTCATGGAACCAACCAGCTCTACGTGGAACACGGAATAAATTAAATTACAAAATATTTTATTTAATGAATTTATTTTATCTCGGGTTGTTGTTATTTTCTTTTTACATTATTATTTTCAATAATACGATTTAATTAAGATAAATATCTTGGAATTCGAAATAATTAATTTTATCACAAACCATATTTGTTTCTTTTATCTTTTTAAACCCTCTACCTATATATTTACAATATTTATACCGATATAATTTACAAAAGTGAAAATATATTACGCTTTTTTTGGGTTAGTTTCTTTCTAGGTTCATATCCTACAAAAAGTGGTTTACGCGAGGGCATTTAGGCCTAGGCTAATATTTAATTTTGAAACCTTTCATAAATCTTCTCCCCCCCCCCCCCCCCGATAGTCTACCTTCTGGCAAAAATAGGCGTGTACAATTTAAATGTTTTAGAGCTTCATAGAAGCTAAATTACTATATAATATTTAAATGTACAAGTCGCTCGCTGGGTCGCTAAAAAAGATATGTCTGTCCATAAAAATATAAACCAAAAGAAAATCTCCTAGCTTTTTAATTTTTTATTGTCATTTTTGTTTCATTATTCTAAAGTACTAATCTAACGTATCACAGCTCGTATATTGAACAATATTAAACAAAACGGCTAAGCCTAAATAATGTAAATTAAGAATAATTAGGGATTATTAATTAAAAAAAGCCTAAAGCTGATTAAATAATAGAAAATTAGAATAATTATAATTTAAGGTTGTTTCCCCGCAGCATTAAATTAAATTCCCTTATAACTTATTTAATTAGCCTTATTCCTGATCAGCGCCACCTACCCATAGCGGCGACTTTGAGAACTACTGTAAGCGGCAAGCCAATCAGATGTCGCTAAAATCTGGTGACGTCACTGACTGGCACTCTCGGGTCTTACCAAAAATGGCGTCACCAGATTTTAGCGACATCTGATTGGCTTGCCGCTTACAGTAGTTCTCAAAGTCACCGCTATGGGTAGATGGCGCTGATCAGGAATAAGGCTAATTCCATCCAATCATTAATTAATCTAAAAGTATTTAAGTAATGTAATTAACACTAATTTTATTCTCAAGCAACCGCGGTCGGTTTTAAAGTATTTAAACCACACTTTTATAGTTTATGGAGCAAATTAGAGCACCGTTTATCATAAATATATATAATATAATAGCAAATAGACGCGTCACTTACCATCCAATAGTACCTCCCGAAAAAAAAAAAAAAAATAAACAACCAATATAAATTTAAGTTCGTTTCATTTCATTAAAGTTTTAAAATAAAATTCAATTTCAATGAATAATATCGACTAGAAAGTATAAACTAGCTCTGACAATCTAATAGTTCATCATCAGAGTCTTTAACGCTATCGGAACTTCTAATATTCAAAGTATGATGATGTTCGAAACTTTCGGGAACATTTTTAAGATTATCTATATCGTCTTTAGTAGAAACTTCGGTAGCTAAAGAAGATAAATCCGGCACGCTATTATGTTGAATGCCCCCTTTAAAAGCGAATAATTCGGCGTGTGAACTAGGCTTGACTTCTTTAATTGTCCTTTCCTCCTCTAAACTCTCACCTTTGGCCATTTTTAATTGTAAAATTCTTATTTCGTTTAATCCCTTGTCCAAAGAACAACTTAAATTACCGTTTTCTTTACCGACAGCTATATTATTTTTAATACCGGGAATGGGTTGAGTTGTCGCGCACGCGTTACCATTACCTTGATGCGTAGGAGTTGGTGTCATAGTTGCCATCTCGCGTTCTAAAGTAGCCACCATTTCAGCTCTGGTTTGCGCAGCTACATCTTGTTCCAATTCGAGAATATTTCCTCCACGATTGTTATCAGGGGGGTTTAAACCATTTTGAGACGGCATTGTTAATCCTTCGTGTGACGCGTCATTTTTGATTTGTACTTGTTGTAAGGGCGGTTGGGGACTCGGAGATGAAAGAGAGTTTTGGAAGACGCTGGCATAAGGAATGTTTCCACTATATTGCTCGCTAGTTAATTGGTAAATAAGACGCTTAAAATAATGGCAAATAAACAGCTTAAATAATGGCGAATAAACAGCTTAAATAATGGAAAATAAACAGCTTAAATAATGGAAAATAAACAGCTTAAATAATGGCAAATAATAAGCTTAAATAATGGCAAATAATAAGCTTAAATAATGGCAAATAATAAGCTTAAATAATGGCAAATAATAAGCTTAAATAATGGCAAATAAACAGCTTAAATACTGGCAAATAAACAGCTTAAATAATGGCAAATAAACAGCTTAAATAATGGCAAATAAACCGCTTAAATAATGGCAAATAAACAGCTTAAATAATGGCAAATAAACAGCTTAAATAATGGCAAATAAACCGCTTAAATAATGGCAAATAAACCGCTTAAATAATGGCAAATAAACCGCTTAAATAATGGAAAATAAACCGCTTAAATAATGGAAAATAAACAGCTTAAATAATGGAAAATAAACAGCTTAAATAATGGCAAATAATAAGCTTAAATAATGGCAAATAATAAGCTTAAATAATGGCAAATAATAAGCTTAAATAATGGCAAATAATAAGCTTAAATAATGGCAAATAAACAGCTTAAATAATGGCAAATAAACAGCTTAAATAATGGCAAATAAACAGCTTAAATAATGGCAAATAAACAGCTTAAATAATGGCAAATAAACAGCTTAAATAATGGCAAATAAACAGCTTAAATAATGGCAAATAAACAGCATAAATAATGGCAAATAAACAGCTTAAATAATGGCAAATAAACAGCTTAAATAATGGCAAATAAACAGCTTAAATAATGGCAAATAATAAGCTTAAATAATGGCAAATAATAAGCTTAAATAATGGCAAATAATAAGCTTAAATAGTGGTAAATAATAAGCTTAAATAATGGCAAATAATAAGCTTAAATAGTGGCAAATAATAAGCTTAAATAATGGCAAATAATAAGCTTAAATAATGGCAAATAATAAGCTTAAAAAACAGTAAATAATAAGCTTAAAAAACGGTAAATAATAAGCTTAAAAAACGGTAAATAATAAGCTTAAAAAACAACAAATAATAAGCTTAAAAACAACAAATAATAAGCTTAAAAACAACAAATAATAAGCTTAAAAAACAACAAATAATAAGCTTAAAAACAACAAATAATAAGCTGAAAAAACAGTAAATAATAAGCTTAAAAAACAACAAATAATAAGCTTAAAAAACAGTAAATAATAAGCTTAAAAAACAGTAAATAATAAGCTTAAAAGACAGTAAATAATAAGCTTAAAAAACAGTAAATAATAAGCTTAAAAAACGGTAAATAATAAGCTTAAAAAACGGTAAATAATAAGCTTAAAAAACGGTAAATAATAAGCTTAAAAACAACAAATAATAAGCTTAAAAAACAACAAATAATAAGCTTAAAAACAACAAATAATAAGCTTAAAAACAACAAATAATAAGCTTAAAAAACAGTAAATAATAAGCTTAAAAACAACAAATAATAAGCTTAAAAACAACAAATAATAAGCTTAAAAAACAGTAAATAATAAGCTTAAAAAACAGTAAATAATAAGCTTAAAAAACAGTAAATAATAAGCTTAAAAAACAGTAAATGAACTTACTTCTTAATACTGAGTCTTAATTCAATTAGACTGTGAAGATTGGCCAGCGTTAATCTCAAATCTTGTGTTCCTAATGCACAATATTGCCTTAACTGTGCTATATTTTTATTTAGAAGATAAACACCATAGAAAAAATGCATTCTGTCCTTTCCTCTTGAGAATAATGGAAATCTAAATATGATAATTATTATTTTTGGTTTAAAAACATATTTTTATTTTAACTCTTTGAAACATAAAAATTAAATTTTAATTCTCTTTAACTTACTCTCTATCTTTATCAGCAATTTTATCAAGGATTAAATCAAAAATGGTGGACCGGGAACCCAAATGATGCAAAGGATAACGGAGAGGAACATTTAAAAAATGGGAAATCATCAAGACTAGATGTGTCACGTATCCAAGTGCAATTGCAATCATATTTTCATCCCTTCCTGCGTGTGAAAATTAAATTATATATTATTCTTAAATACTTAAGTTAAATCATTAACAAAACAATTTATAATATTTACCAGTAAAATCTTCAGAATGAGGCAAATGAACTCCACAAATACTGAAACCCTTTTTGTCAGGAAACTTTAATTCAAATCATAAAATTTAAATTAGTTTTTGAAGTCATTAATCATTGACTAAATATTAATTTTAATTTACCTCAACTATAGGATAGATGCAAGAAAGTTCCGATATTAATTGCTTCCTTCTCAGAGTTAATTGAGCTGATGTTTTAAGAAGGGTTTCACACATTTCAAAATAAGCTCTCTTCTTATCAGTTATTTGACTACGTTCTTTGGATAATTGTTCCAATTTTGAAAACTGATCAAGAGCTAAAAGAACAGAATTTAATTTAATTAATCTAACACTTTAAATAATTAGAATTTAATTTAATTAATCTAACACTTTAAATAATTGGAAATTAATTAATTAATCTAACACTTTAAATAATTGGAAATTAATTAATCTAACAATTCAAATAATTAGAAATTAATTAATCTAACACTTTGAATAATTAGAAATTAATTAATCTAACAATTCAAATAATTAGAAATTAATTAATCTAACAATTCAAATAATTAGAAATTAATTAATCTAACAATTTAAATAATTGAAAATTAATTAATCTAACAATTCAAATAATTGAAAATTAATTAATCTAACAATTCAAATAATTAGAAATTAATTAATCTAACACTTTGAATAATTAGAAATTAATTAATCTAACAATTCAAATAATTAGAAATGAATTAATCTAACAATTTAAATAATTAGAATTCAATTAATCTAACAATTTAAATAATTAGAAATGAATTAATCTAACAATTTAAATAATTAGAAATTAATTAATCTAACAATTTAAATAATTAGAATTCAATTAATATAACACTTTAAATAATTAGAATTTAATTAATCTAAGACTTTAAATAATTAGAATTTAATTAATCTAAGACTTTAAATAATTAGAATTTAATTAATCTAAGACTTTAAATAATTAGAAATTAATTAATATAACACTTTAAATAATTAGAAATTAATTAATATAACACTTTAAATAATTAGAATTTAATTACTTACTAAGAGCTTTTACATCTTTTGACAACTCATTCTTTTTGGCCCTTTGATTCTCTACTTTGTTAATATGATCATCTTTTTCCTTTTTCAACATTTCAATATTCATCCTCAAATGTTCCCTTCTGGCTTGGCACTCTCTAATATTGCTAGAGACTTTCATTTTCTCCTGAATTAAACTTCTGGTACGACGAACAGTGGCTTGGGTTTGTTTTATAGCTCTTTGTACAGTTTGAATCCTTTAAATTACAAAGTTAAAGAGTTAATTAACTTAATTTACTCAAAAATACAACAAAAAGAATGGGCTAGGGCATCTTATGATCTTACCTATGCACGGTATTAACAGAGTAAGAGACTCTTATAGAGGATGGATCAGCGGGTACTGATTCTTTCACGGAGTAATCAGGATCATCCAAAAGATTAGGGACATTCAAACAATCTGGGCTTCCGTAAAAACCTTCGGCTGTACCAAAAAGTAGAGTATTTGGACGAAATTTCTTCCCTTCTTTAGGAATCTGTTAAATTAAATTTATTATAACTAATTTTACTACTTAAATAATTAGCCTTATTCCTGATCAGCGCCATCTACCCATAGCGGTGACTTTGAGAACTACTGTAAGCGGCAAGCCAAACAGATGTCGCTAAAATCTGGTGACGTCATTTTTGGTAAGACCCGAGAGTGCCAGTCAGTGACGTCACCAGATTTTAGCGACATCTGATTGGCTTGCCGCTTACAGTAGTTCTCAAAATCGCCGCTATCAGGTGGCGCTGATCAGGAATAAGGCTAATTGGCATTGTTTACCTGTTCTCCTAAGAAAACTAAACCACTGAAGTAAACAAACCATTCCACTACACAAATAGAGTTTTTATTTGTAAAGTGCAACCATACTTTAGCTGCAATATCTTTGAAAATTAGAGTTAAGGAAACATTCATTCTTTAATGAATCTCTGATAGAATTAATTATTAATTACGGAGTTAAATTATTTAAGGATACAACAATTTGAAGTGTTAACTTCATCAGGGAAACTTGATGATTCAAACATCCTCCAAGCTGGATTCTTAATTTTTAATTATTGAATTAAATTAATCAATCCAAGCTTTTGATAAAATCAAAATCAGGGTTCATACAACTTTTGGAAATTTAAATTTCCCTGAGATTTATGGGAGGTTTTTCCCAATATACTTCCCTGAGTTTTTCAGGTTTTTCCCGTATATGGAGTATCCTATGGAGCAAATGTTAACGGAGGGGGGGGGGGGCAAATAGGACTATAACATACTAAAAGGACATCCCCGTATCTCTAATATAACCAGAGTTATGAGCCCCCAAAGTATAGTGTAATGTTAATCCTATGGAGGGGATGTTTACGAACATTTTGCTTAATTACTCGGCCCCTGTTTGACGCTGATTTCCCTGAATTATACTAAATATTCTAAATTTCCCTGAGTTTTCCCTGAGGTTTTGGTCAACTATTTATTTCCCTGGAAAAATTTTACTAAATATTCTAAATTTCCCTGAGTTTTCCCTGAGGTTTTGGTCAACTATTTATTTCCCTGATTTTTCCAGGTTTTCCCTGTTTTCCAGGTTTGTATGAACCCTGAAAATTTAACTTACAACACAATCCTCAGCTACTTCACTAGTATAAAAAGCTGAGAATATTTTTGCAAAATTAATTTTAATATTGAATTTAAAGCAAAAATAAGTTAAGTTAAATTAAATTTACCTTCCGAGGTAATATTTTGATGTAAAGTAAAAAACACCCCATTAGGAATGACCTGCATTTCCATATTTGGTGTTATGTTACGAGCAACCAAGCATTTTAAGTGTCTTAAACGTCTCTGTAAATTAAATGCAATGCAATAACTTAAAATTTACAATTTAAAAGTAAGTTTCAGGGTAATTAACTGATCATACCTGTTGATTAAATAATGGTACATGTCTCCTCCTAATTCTTGTATCAAGGTGGTAATCTGTACGCGCATTTCTAACTAATGAACTCATAATTTCGCTACTTGTAAATGTTTTTTCATTAAAGCGTCGTCTTAATAGAATTAGAGAAAAATCCTCATATCATACAATCACTTCATAGCTACTCGTTAATTAAGTTACGTTGCTATCTGTAAAAGAAAATATATAATGGAAAGGGTAAGGACTTCGACACGAGATACGTATATTTCCAAATAAAGATATGATTAAGTTAAACGGGGCTAAAAAAACTGATAACATCGCGATTAAATTAATTTTAACAGACGTCCCACCACCATTTTCAGGAAAATTGGGGGAGAGACAAGACCAAGGCTTAGCTAAGAGTCGAGGTAATTTAGCTCACCTTAACTTACGCGTTTTAATATAATAATAAGAATTATTTATAACAACGAAGGCTTAAGTTTGAAACGAATAAAGGTAAAATATTATTATCTATCAAAATCAATTTACCTCATAACAATTTCCGATTTTTCTTGGCTTCCTAACTTTGCAAGACACATTAGGCCTAATTACGTCATTTCATAATATTAGCACGTGATAGAGATCATAGGTCACGGCGTCTGCTAGAAAACGCACCCAACACGCTAAGCCTCGTCTGGGTGTCAATTTAATTTTAATTGTTGATAGTTTAACTAAATTTGGGAACCATTGGTTCTAGTTTTCGGCGTTTGATATTATCTTTTAAATTAGTTTTTCGCTTTATAATTTGCATTATTTTCAAAATGACCATTCCTAGCTTAAATATGCTTGAAAACGTCCCACACCAAACTGGATATCTTGTCATAAATGAGGATGGAGCTGTTAATTCCGTAAGTTTTGCATTAATTAGACTAATACAGTTAATTTTTCTAATTATTTAACGTTCAGTCAGGAGGAGATATGGAGAATGACGAGCGCCGTGCCTCTATAATCATGAATATAGTCAAAATGGCAGAGAAACACAATTTGGTTATGACAGCGGATAAAAATGAGAAGTTCAAAAGGCTCTCTTGTATGTTTTCCAACCTAGTTCCGATGTAAATTACTATTAAAATTAACTTAATTACCTTTATCAGTTAACTTTGATGACCATCTGTATGCTGTTACCATCTTCAACAAGAAAATCCATGTAGTAAAGAGGAAATATATTCCAGCTGATCCTGTTATGGCTTAATTTTAATAATTATGTATAAACTTTATGAATCTGTATATTAAAGAATTTTTCATTGCTTTAATATGTGCAATAATGTGATAAATAAAAGGTTTAAAATTCAAGTACACTCGCTTAAAAATAAAAAACTTTCAAGTTTCAACGCAATAAATATCTTGACCTTTGACCCCGTAATATGATATTATATGAAATTCCATAGACATTATAACACTATTAAAGCCTAGACAAACTATTGGGGAAAGCGGTCCTTGAACGTTTTTGTGAGGGATTTTTCGCTTCTCCTCCTTCGCATGTGTGATAGGGTGAATGACTGGTGGCGCCCCCTATCGACGAGCGAAGGAGTTATTAATAAGGAGTAGTGGCACTCTATGTTAACTCCCTATAGGGCATAATAAGTCAAACCCTCGGAGATGCCATTACTCCATTTTATACGAGCTAAGAGCGGAAAAACGTATTTTATAAATTTTACACCTGTAAAATCTTTTAAAAACACTTGGAACTTGTATTTCTACTTACTTTCGAGGAAATACCACCGTTTCCTGAAGGTAAGAGTCTTTTTTTATACATTTATTAGTAATAAAAACATTTAAGGCGAGCTAAGCCTTGGTCTTGTAAAACACGGCAGATGAGTGATTTTGAAAACGACGCTAATTCTCGCGCTAATCACTAATCTGCCGTGTTTTACAAGACCAAGGCTTAGCTCGCCTTAAATGTTTTTATTACTAATAAATGTATAAAAAAAGACTCTTACCTTCAGAAAACGGTGGTATTTCCTCGAAAGTAAGTAGAAATACAAGTTCCAAGTGTTTTTAAAAGATTTTACAGGTGTAAAATTTATAAAATACGTTTTTCCGCTCTTAGCTCGTGTAAAATGGAGTAATGGCATCTCCGAGGGTTTGACTTATTATGCCCTATAGGGAGTTAACATAGAGTGCCACTACTCTAAGCTCATCCTTATTAATAACTCCTTCGCTCGTCGATAGGGGGGCGCCACCAGTCTTTCACCCCATCACACATGCGAAGGGGCGAATGCCCTAAAACCGTCACAAAAATGACTCTCAACTGTTCCTCTTGTATCTCTATGTGAAATTCAAATTTCCCACGCAAATTTTAGGGGTGAAAGTTAAGCCTTGTCCTTCCGGAAGTTTTGATTACGAAAGACGCATGCACGCTTGCAAAAGGGAATCAAAACAACATAATTTTGGGAAAAATATTATTTATTGTTAAGTTTAAGAAGGTAATTAAGCCTTAAAATGGCTTTTCCAATGCACAAATCACTCGAACCCTTGGAATGGCTTCTTGGAAAATGGCACAGTACCGAAGCCAAGGCATTTTTCCCAACTATGACTGATGTAAAATATGTGGAACAAATTGAATTTTCGCAAGTCGGACAGCCCTTGCTCAATTACAAGTTTGTTTTAATCTAATTTTAATTAAAAAATTGAACTTAAAAGCATTAATTAAGTTGTCAAAATATATTATTAAAGTGCATCTTCGCGTCATGCTGAGAAGGGTAATCTTATGCACCTTGAAAAGGGTTTCCTAAGAATCCAGATTGATTCTAACAAAGTAGCCTTCATGGTAGCTCATAACTTTGGTTGGTTAAAAAAAAGGCTTATAAGTACACTTAATTAACACGAAACCTAATTTAAATATTTCAATTATTAGGGGTGAGTGAGTTATCAGAGGGTGAAGTTGTTGATAAGAAATTAACCCTTACAAGCACGAATGTAGCTAGAATGTCATTTAGTAAAGATCCAGCAGTTACCAAAGTAATTTTCTAGCTAAGCCTATCACCATTGCCATACAAACTTACCTAATTTATACCCATTTAGATTGAAAGAGTTCTTGAATTAACTGATGAGGACACATTAACGAGTGTCGTTTCCATGGAAACTGAAGCCCAACCTTTACAAGAACATCTTAGAGTCACGTACAAAAAAGTTAAAAAAGATTAAAATCTTTTCTTTTTAAAAAACGTTACTTAGTAAATTAGTAATTTACAAAAAGAAGTTAATTAAGGTTTTTTATATTAAAAAAAAAAACCCTAAATAATATACCCAAGTTAACGAACGGAAAGAGGGTTACAAAACAAAACAAATACCCTCATTTTTCTAGCATTTATAACAAATTTTTACTACCATTTTTAAAGGAGTTTTTCAAGCGACTCTAGATGAAAAGAATACCCTAAAATTTGAATAAAAATATATATATTAATAATTTAATACCAGAATTGGGGGACAAAACAACGAAAAATGGGTGTAGAGGATGAAAAATATCTCTTAGAAAACAAACCATGTGACACTTTAACCACTTTTTCATTATTGTTTAATCATTCAGAACAATCTACTTCATTAGCAGAAGGGATATTTCATCATATTTGTTTTGTTTACCAGTATATTATTTTATTTTATTTTATTTTCCCTCTCAAAACTTTATAGTCTTTCTTCTTTCTTTCTTGTGCTTTAATCCCAATTTGATCACATTTTTTTGTTTGTAATTAATTAATTTCTAATTAGAATAATTAATTTATTTGTTTGTTTGTTTCCCACCCCTAAACAACTTAAAAATTAATTTAATTAAACAAAAATCAATTAGAAACCTTTAGAATAGATTCCCAAAGGTTTTGACCTGATCTGACCTGTAATGGCTGACTATTATTAAATCCTTTTCTATATTAGTTCTACATACAACACTGACCAACAACGATCATCATGGTTCACGCTAAAACTGGATGGATAATAAAATTAAATTAATAAATCAGAGAAAATTATTTAAACAAGAGAAGAAAACAATCTTCCGATAATTTCTAAGCTCTCGTTAGTCAGCCATCCCTAAAAGTTAATTAAATTAAATTAAAATCTCTTTGATAAAAGCATGATGTGCCTTAATTCACTTTTTATACAGTCTTCTGGTCAGACTATGAGCAATTTCTTAATTAATTAATTAATTAATTTTTACAAGTGTTTTATTTTAAAATCGATCAAAAGTGCTGATATTAATATAATAGGCCCAAACTATGTTTAGATTTTAGAATTATTGTTTTGTAGCAAAAATTCTGCTCCAACCCCTCCTTTCTCAATTTTATTGGTTAAAAAGAAATAACCAATCATATTTCAATAGATCTTTCCTTTTCCGGATAGTTTTGGCCTATTATACGCCTATTTTTCCTTAATATTTCGTAAGTTTTTTTGTACTCTAATATTAATTTAACTATTGTAAACTTTTTTTGTAACAGCGTCTTAATTTGTCTTTAATAGTTAATTAGTTATTAATTATTTTGTCTTGAAAAGTAGATCTATCTGATTAGAATTTAAATTTATTTTGTTTCTCTCGATCTTCCTGTAATTTTAAATTTTTGTTTGTTAATTTAAATTTTCCTTTAAAGTTTTAATTTAAATTAAATTTAAACCAAAGAAATTAATTTACGTCTGCAATTTTGTTCAATGTATATTAATTTTGAATAATTTCTCTTCCAAATATGATCGGAAGAAACAAATATATTGTCTATTAAGTGATCTGGCTGGTATTTCCTTAATGCGTAGAAAGTTCTCAATTTTTATGTTAATAAGAAAAGTTATTCTTAATATTTATCTTAATCTTAATTAAATAAAGGTTTTTTCTTTTCCTTCAAACGTTTCTTTTTTTTTTTTACAAAATGTTTTTAGTTTTTTTCCTATAGGGAGGCCTTTGTTGATATAACGGGGGGGGGGGGAAAGAAAATTAAATTACCGGTCATTCATTCATCAAAATAATAATAAAGGTTTCATTTATTTTCATTGTGCATTTTTCGTCCCCTAATTTTTATTGTTAATTAGTAATTAGTACTTAATTTAATTTTAAGTTTTAAAAATATCATAGCAGGGAAAATTATCTAAAATTAATTTGACAGAAGATTTTTTTTATTAAGGCAAGATTGAAGAATTTATGGTAAGGCTTAAAAAATTCACTAAAAACAATTAAATCTTTGGCAAATTAAAATAATTTTAAATGCACGCTAAATCTGTGTAAAGACAAGCAAGTTATTGCTGGGCAATCTTTTAGACATAAATGGAGCAAAATTATTGGCCTTATTCCTATCCTGTTTAATTGCTAAGCCTAATTTGACTTACCATACGAAGTTAAGCCTAGTTCGACCTACCAGACGACTTTAAGCCTAGTTTGGACCTACCAGACGACTTTAAGCCTAGTTTGGACCTACCAGACGACTTTAAGCCTAGTTTGGACCTACCAGACGACTTTAAGCCTAGTTTGGACCTACCAGACGACTTTAAGCCTAGTTTGGACCTACCAGACGACTTTAAGCCTAGTTTGGACCTACCAGACGACTTTAAGCCTAGTTTGGACCTACCAGACGACTTTAAGCCTAGTTTGGACCTACCAGACGACTTTAAGCCTAGTTTGGACCTACCAGACGACTTTAAGCCTAGTTTGGACCTACCAGACGACTTTAAGCCTAGTTCGACCTACCAGACGACTTTAAGCCTAGTTCGACCTACCAGACGACTTTAAGCCTAGTTTGACCTACCAGACGACCAGGCTGGGAAATAAGGATATTTTTTAAACTAGTCCTTGGGACCAGTGACCCCTCTAGTCCCCGAAATAATTAACTGGTCTCCGGACTGGTCCCAGCCTTTGTTCTCCAATAGATTTGCAATTAATAAACTGGTCCCGAGGACCAGTGACCCCCACTTTTTGAATTAAAAAACTAGTCCAAGCAATTAATAAACTCGTTTTGGACCAGAGGAAGTGTGCTATTTCCCAGCCTGCAGACGACTTTAAGCCTAGTTTGACCTACCAGACGACTTTAAGCCTACTTCGACCTACCAGACGAAGTTAAGCCTAGTTCGACCTACCAGACGAAGTTAAGCCTAGTTCGACCTACCAGACGAAGTTAAGCCTAGTTCGACCTACCAGACGAAGTTAAGCCTAGTTCGACCTACCAGACGACTTTAAGCCTAGTTTGACCTACCAGACGAAAGTTAAGCCTAGTTTGACCTACCAGACGAAAGTTAAGCCTAGTTTGACCTACCAGACTAATTATAAACCTCATAGCAATAAGACCAATAAAAATTGCAAAAACTAATCAGTCTATTAGCAATAATTAGCAAAAACACCCTAAACTAATACTAAAAACAATATAATTTACACGTGATCATCATCATCATCATCATCATTATTCGTTCATTACGCTCATCATTATTTAAAAAAAAAAAACGCAAAAAATTTCAATAAATTAAGAATTTAAGTAAAATTAAAATAAATCTAAATTGTTCAAACTCGTTTACGTAATGGACGATTTTTTTTGTTTGTTTGTTTATTTTGTTTTTCTCAATGTAAAACGAGTAAACGAGTGCATAGCCCTTAATTTTTTTTAATATATATATAATAAACTAGAAACCGAGTGAACCGAGTCATCTCCCGAATTAAACCGAGTTCACTTAGATTTTTGTAATACAACAGGCGGCGGCGGGGGGGGTTCAATCGGTAACTTTTGGGTACCGAAACCTCGCGCGCGCACTTTTTTAGTTTCTTATGTATAATAGAAATATAATCACCCACTCTATGAATAATAAAAGTCCATCACGTTTCCTTTTTTTGGTTGAAATTTTGCAAATAGTTTTAGAAGACACGTTCTCGCGCTAATTAGTTTTTTTCTTATAAACCACTTCTCACCGAAATGATTGCCATAAATTTATAATATTCTTTTTTTGTTTTTAAACGTTCCCGCTTGTCGAAAAAAGTTTTTAACCAGCTAAGGTCGGGGGGTTTCTTTTAATAGCTAAGGGGATTTTTTTTCTTTCTTTGCAAAAAAGAGAAACCAAAATTTATTTATATTATATAAATTACGCGACTTAGTTATGCGCCTTGGCCGCTTCTTTGGCAGCGACAATCAGTGGATGGAGGCTGGCCAATGGTCTCGAAAGTTTAAGAAATGGATGCTTTTTAAAGGCAAAATTTTTGAAAATTAATGGCGTGGCTACACGGTAGAATCAAACTTTAGGGCGCGACTACGCGTTAAAAACAAATTCGGGGCGTGACTACGAGTTAAAAACCAACTAGGAGGCGTGACTACGAGTTCAAAACAAACTTTGGGGCGTGACTAGGCGTTAAAAACAATCGCGGGGGCGTGACTACGCGTTAAAAACAAACTAGGAGGCGTAACTACGCGTTAAAAACAAACTAGGAGGCGTAACTACGCGTTAAAAACAAACTAGGAGGCGTAACTACGCGTTAAAAACAAACTAGGAGGCGTAACTACGCGTTAAAAACAAACTAGGAGGCGTAATTACGCGTTAAAAACAAACTAGGAGGCGTAATTACGCGTTAAAAACAAACTAGGAGGCGTAACTACGCGTTAAAAACAAACTAGGAGGCGTAACTACGCGTTAAAAACAAACTAGGAGGCGTAACTACGCGTAAAAAACCAACTAGGAGGCGTAACTACGCGTTAAAAACCAACTAGGAGGCGTAACTACGCGTTAAAAACCAACTAGGAGGCGTAACTACGCGTTAAAAATAAACTAGGCGTGACTACGCCTTAAAAACAAACGCGAGGGCGTGTCTACGCCTTAAAAACAAACTAGAAGGCGTGACTACGCGTTAAAAACTAACGCTAGGGCGTGACTACGCGTTAAAAACAAACGCGGGGGCGTGACTACGCGTTAAAAACTAACGCTAGGGCGTGACTACGCGTTAAAAACAAACGCGGGGGCGTGACTACGCATTAAAAACCCAACCTAGTGGCTTAATATACTCACTTTAAGCAGCTCTGAAGAGGCGTGTCTTTTATCCACATCAACCTCTAGGCACTTGTCAAGAAAGTCCTGGAAGACTGGAGACAATTTCTCTTTCTCTTTAATCTCAGGTTTGCCATTCGTGGCAATTAAATATAATGCCTAAAAAGAAAGAAAGAAAGAAAAAAACGAACAATACAATTAAAAACAAAATTACAAATTAGTTGTCACCCTGAAAACAACAAAAATGTTTAAAAATTAACTAATTAAGGTACCCTGAGTGGATTTTCATTAAGATAAGGTGGTTCGCCCTCAATCATTTCAATGGCCATGATACCCAGTGACCAAATGTCAACTTTGGGACCATATTGCTTCCGCGTCACCACTTCTGGCGCCATCCAATAAGGTGTTCCTACCATCGTTGTCCTTTTATTTTGCTCGGGAGATATTTGAGCGCAGAAACCAAAGTCAGCTAATAATAATTGGAAGAAAAATTAAACCAATTAGTACCTTGATAAATAAATAAATAAACAAGTATAGTTAAAAGAAAGTTAACTGACTTAATTTGACACTTCCATCCATTCCTAGCAAAATATTATCACTTTTTATGTCCCTATGAATCACATGATTTAGATGTAGGAACTCTAGGGCTTGTAGAACTTCCCTACAGACAGCCGCTATTTGTCCTTCATCCATGCAAGTTTCTGTTACAACATCAGTTAAGGAACCACCGGCTAAGTACTCCATTACAACCTTAGAATCAAAGAGTCATTTAAAATTAATGTTAAAGGAAAGGAAAGGAAATGATAATGAAAGATTCAGGAAGTGAAGTGATCATACCCAAAGTTCTTCACCAACTAGGTAACTGTCTAAATAATTTACAACATTGGGATGTTTGTTTTCCCGCATCACTAAAATTTCATTGATAATCAACTCTTTCTTTGGCTGCTGTGATAAATTCATTTGTTTAATAGCTACTTCCATCCCCGTCGCCGTTTCAATTGCTGTATAAACTGTTCCAGAAGCTCTAAATTAAATAATAATCAATTTAAGAGTAAATTCACACAATCCAAAAGTAAAAACTAAAAACACTGAAGGGTTCATACAACTTTTGGAAAAGAGATTTCCCTGAGTTTTCCATGTTTTTCTACCCACATACTTCCCACAGTTTTTCAGGTATTTTCACCATCTTTTTTCCCTTAGTTTTCCAGGTATTTTCACCATCTATTTCCCTTAGTTTTCCAGGTATTTTCACCATCTATTTCCCTTAGTTTTCCAGGTATTTTCACCATCTATTTCCCTTAGTTTTCCAGGTATTTTCACCATATATTTCCCTTAGTTTTCCAGGTGTTTTCACCATCTATTTCCCTTAGTTTTCCAGGTATTTTCACCATCTATTTCCCTTAGTTTTCCAGGTATTTTCACCATCTATTTCCCTTAGTTTTCCAGGTATTTTCACCATATATTTCCCTTAGTTTTCCAGGTGTTTTCACCATATATTTCCCTGAGTTTTCCAGGTGTTTTTACCATATATTTCCCTTAGTTTTCCAGGTGTTTTCACCATCTATTTCCCTTAGTTTTCCAGGTATTTTCACCATCTATTTCCCTTAGTTTTCCAGGTATTTTCACCATCTATTTCCCTTAGTTTTCCAGGTATTTTCACCATCTATTTCCCTTAGTTTTCCAGGTATTTTCACCATCTATTTCCCTTAGTTTTCCAGGTATTTTCACCATATATTTCCCTTAGTTTTCCAGGTGTTTTCACCATATATTTCCCTGAGTTTTCCAGGTGTTTTTACCATATATTTCCCTTAGTTTTCCAGGTGTTTTACCATATATTTCCCAGGTGTTTTTACCATATATTTCCCTTAGTTTTCGAGGTGTTTTTACCATATATTTCCCTTAGTTTTCGAGGTGTTTTTACCATATATGTTTTCCAGGTGTTTTACCATATATTTCCCTTAGTTTTACAGGTGTTTTACCATATATTTCCCTTAGTTTTACAGGTGTTTTTACCACATATTTCCCTTAGTTTTCCAGGTGTTTTCCCCATATATTTCCCATAGTTTTCACCATATATTTCCCTCAATTTTCCAGGCGTTTTTACCACATATTTCCCATAGTTTTTCAGGTGTTTTCCCCGTATATTTCCCTTAGTTTTCACCATATATTTCCCATAGTTTTCCAGGCGTTTTCACCACATATTCCCCATAGTTTTCCAGGTGTTTTTACCATATATTTCCCTCAATTTTCCAGGTATTTTTACAATATATGAAGTAATAACAATAACAAGATTGTATAAACCCTGAAATAAAATACTAATAAAATTAGTTACCCTTGTCCTATTTTATCTATTTTTGTATATTTTCTATTTGGATCTCCGACAGAGACAATATTCCTCAACTTCTCCATAATCTCTTCATCCGTCATTTTCTTCTTCTTGGATTTATTCACTGTTGTATTATTATTGTTGGCAATATCACGTTTATCCAAACCAGGAGCTCCATTTTTAACCTCTTCTTCAATTGGCTTTGTATACTATAATAAAAAAAAAACCCCCCCATAAAATCAATTAGAGTTAACGGACCTTTAACCCTAAAACTGATCAAATCAAAATATCTTACTATAGATTTAGTTTTATCGGGTCTAGCAGCAATGGGAGGTGGAGGACCACTTCCTTCTTCATCTTCCTCTTCTTCCTCCTCCTCCTCGGGAGTTGAAGGAGGTGTAGGTTCAGGTTTGGGCTGCTTTAAATTAAATTAAATTAAATTAAAGTCAATTTCTGGTAAAAATATAAAAAATGGTTAGTGATGGTTTACCGTTAATGTGGGAGGAACAACTGTCGTGTTACAAGTTGATACATATTTTTCTGCTAAATAACTGGGCCTCGGTGAGGGATCTACTACAAAAATAGATAAAAAAGGGCAACTATTAAATCTAGTAAAAGGTTAAAAGGTTAAAAGATAGATAAATTCATTCAAAATAAAAATAAACATAATAATAATTAATAATAAAACAAACTTTACAAGGTCAGGCAAAGGATAAATAATTAAATAAACAAACAAACACAGGGTTCATACAACTTTTGGAAAACAAATTTCCCTGAGATTTATGGGAGGTTTTTCCCCATATACTTCCCTGAATTTTCCCCGTATATGGAATATCCCATGGAGCAAATGTTAACGAAGGAGGGGGGGGGGCAAATAGGACTATTACATAATCAAAGGACATCCCTTTATCTCTAATATAACCAGAGTTATGAGCCTCCAAAGTATAGTGTAATGTTAATCCTATGGAGGGTTTGTTCCAGATCATTTTGCTTAATTACTCAGCCCCTGTTTGTCATAGCCCTAAGTTTATAGTATGGTTAGATGGGGGACAAATTGAACTTTAATATACTCAAAGGACATCTCTGTATCTCTAGTAGACACTGAGTTACGAGTCTCCAAAGTATAGTGTAATTTTAATCCTATGGAGGGGATGTTTACGAACATTTTCCTTAATTACTCAGCCCCTGTTTGACGCAAATTTCCCTGATTTCCCTGAATTTTACTAAAAATTCGAAATTTCCCTGAGGTTTTTGTCAACTATTTATTTCCCTGAATTTTACTAAAAATTCGAAATTTCCCTGAGGTTTTTGTCAACTATTTATTTCCCTGATTTTTCCCTGAGGTTTTTGTCAACTATTTATTTCCCTGAATTTTCCCTGAGGTTTTCCAGGTTTGTATGAACCCTGAATAAACAAATAAACATCTAAGAAATTAATAATTAACAGCAATTGAAATTAAGATTGCCTAAAAACAATTAACTTAAAACTTATACGGGATCTTTATCTAAAAGGGTAGCTTTACAACTGACAACTTATATTCAAACAATTCAAAGAAAGACAGAAACTTTTCCATGGGTTTTTTAGTCTTTTGTTTTTTTTTTCAAGTACCTAACATAGAGTACCGGTACATACTTTGTTGCCATAGGCTGACAAGATCGGCTATAAACCAGCCAGAAGAACAAGAGAGAAAGTTTTTGAGAGAGAAAATGGGGGGAAAAAAGAGAGAGAGAGAAAAAAAAGAAACAACAAAGAATTAAACTGGAACTGTAAAATATTCGTCTCAATTACCAAAGTGTTACTTTAATGTTATGTTATGTTATGTTAGTTTGAAAGAATTAAAACTAAACCAATAAGAAGCAAAAAGTAAGAAAAAAAACCTCCTTTTCCTAATATATCCTATTTTAAAACCTTCCAAGAATTATACTGATTTTAATTAAAGTTAATTAAAAATAAATGAGCTTTATAATTAAATGGAATGAGATATTAAAAACTATTTACTGACCAAGAGCTTTGTTCATAGTCATGTATTTGGACTCTTGACTTTCCTTCGTAGAGGCATCATACCAGTTTAATACATCAAGAACAGCCTGTGGATTTTTCTTTTGCTCCAACTTCGTTATATTGGAGTTTTGAAGGAGTTTGGCCCATGATTCTGGCATTCCCTGAATTCCCCCCCAAAAAAAACCCCTTTATTAGAGACCCTCCTTAAAGATTTGAAGATTTCCCATTTAAAATTAAAACTCTTACAGTAAATTCACCGGTTAACGAATCAAATCCAACATGAACAGTATGTTCAAAGTTGGTGGGAGGAGAAATGACTGGTTTTTCCATTTCTTTACGTTCCTTTTTTGTACTTTTTGATGGTTTAAGTTTGGTCTTTCTTTTCTCCTCACCCTCTGGTTCTTTGGGAAGTGGTCTCATGTCCACTGGTATTGCGGATTCTCTATAAGAGGCATTATCATGCCTGGTACTTGTAAGCCTAACTGGAGGTGCTGGAGGTTTATCATCATTATTATCAGCCATTTCCACACTGATCTTTAACCTTCAAAGTGCTTAAGTGTCTTGGAAGCCTATAAGACACAACAGGGATTTGAATCTAAATGGTTTTGAAGTGAATTAAACTTTTGACATATGTGGATGATTCTAAACTTTCTGAAGTCATTTACACTCTGACTGATGTCAAAAATAACTATTCTAAAGTATTAAAAGTTCAATAACATGTTTATTTCTAATCCTTTGGTAAAAACGAAACCTAAAACCTTTAAGTATAGTCATTGTGGGGGGTATTTTCCTCTTACGAAGCTAAAAAATTAGCTAAGCTGACTGGCCAAGGCCTATCTTTAAGCATGCATAAAGGAAGCCAAGGCTTAAGAAGGGGTGTAGGTAAAAAATCCGGCTTTTCACGCTTATAGTCTAATACACTTTTAATATACCTTTGTAATTGTTGAAGTTAGATTAAGGCAACAAACTTGACGCTAAACATTCCATTAATATCATTAAATTGTTACTAAATATTAATTTGCCGATAATTAAAACAGTTAGGCCTACGCGATGATAATTTTCGTCCACCATCATTCGCGGCAAATCCGGCAATAGAAAATAATTTTAGAACTGCATTTTGTTGTTTCATTCCTCCATGGCGAGAAATAGAGTAATTTGATTGGGTAAGACGGAATATGACTCATTTTCTAGCCAATTGATTGGTTTTCTTCCTATCAGGGGGAATAGTTTCCTGTATCTCCTTTTTTGACACTTTAAATTAAATAAATGATTAAATTAACGTTATCATGGGGAAGTTTTGAAAAGAAATGTCACTTAAAGGAACTATAACTCTGATAAGCATATCACTTCGCCTGTATATGCCTGTTTCTTTAGTTTAAATAAAATTTCAATTCTTTGAAAGTGGAGTAGTCGACACAATCTTTAGTTACTCATCATCGAATTTTACTCTTAGCTGAAAACCATCATCCAATCAGAAATAAGCCTAACAATGGCTGACTTTTACGCTGGTACGTCGTAAATGCAATAATTTTTATAATGATTGTTTTGTTTTTATCGCTTTAGTTTTTTTAATTAAACTTGTAAAATAATTAATTAAGTTGCTAGCTGCTTTCGTTTAAAAAAGCAAAATTTTTAAAAATCCCTCATGAATAATTGGAATATAACCCATTTTCCACCCATGTCTAGTACGTATTTTGGTCTATTATTGTTATGTGCTGTCAAAAAACGCCTGTCACTTTATTGTTTTGAAAAACAAACATTGCGAAACTTTATGAAACTGGCCTATTTTTGGTGTATTTATTTGGCTGTAGTCTTTAAAAGATTTATAAATTAGCCTTTTTAATTTCTAAAACCAGAAAAAAAAACAAATTCCCAAAAAACGCCTGTCACTTTTGTTTTGAAACAAATATTGCGAAACTTTATGAAACCGGCCTATTTTTGGTCTATTTATTTGGCTGTAGTTTTTAAAGATTTATAAACTAGCCTATTTAAATTATTTCTACAAATTCCTTGCTTTTTTAGCATATATGACTTATGAAACTGGTGTAGTTGATTATGAAGATATTCCTCAAACTACCGAACCTGTCTGGTTACTAGGTTCTAAATACAGTTCACTTTATGGTGAGGGTTAATAAATAAATAAAAAAACACCTTTATCAACCCAAAATAACACCAAAATTAATTAAAATTATACACAGAATTAGATGATATAAGGTTACACATAAAATCCATGCTATGGTTCACGTATAGAAAAAATTTCCCCGCAATTGGTGGAACAGGCCCAACATCTGACCAAGGATGGGGTTGTATGTTACGGTGTGGTCAAATGGTTCTAGCTCAGGCTTTAGTTATAAAACATCTGGGAAAATCATGGAGGTGGAACCCGGATAATTTAGATGAAAATTACGTTAAAATCATAAG
This sequence comes from Phalangium opilio, assembly GCF_054372755.1. Taxonomy (NCBI): domain Eukaryota; kingdom Metazoa; phylum Arthropoda; class Arachnida; order Opiliones; family Phalangiidae; genus Phalangium; species Phalangium opilio. Next base: position 3,706,486 of record NW_028324168.1, on the reverse strand, counting down.
AATGTTTCAAGATAAAAAAACAAGTCCGTATTCCATCCATCAAATTGCATTAATGGGAAATTCTGAAGGAAAATCAGTCAGTCAATGGTTTGGCCCTAACACGATAGCTCAAGTTTTAAAGTAATTAATTTTGCAGCTAGAAATTAATTAATTAATTTAAATGAGATTTAATTAAAAATAAACTGATTTTAGAAAATTAATGGGCTATGATGAATGGAGTGGAAGTGTAATTCACGTAGCCATGGATAATACAGTCATAATTGATGATATTAGTGAGAAAAATACTTAAACTTAAGTTTAATTAAGTATTAATTAATTAATTAATTAATTGATTTAGAAAAATTATGCAGCATTAAAGAACCTGAAAAAACTTGTAATTTGGATGTACGGAATCGTAAAGCGGAAGAAACGAAGGCATCCAATTGGCAATCCCTATTATTGTTTATACCCCTAAGATTAGGGTTGTCTGATATAAATTCTGTCTATATTAGAGGTCTAAAGGTCAATAACTTTTTAAATTTAATTAATTAGCATTCAAAAACTAATCTAAATTTATTATAGAACTGTTTTGTCTTGGATCAATCTCTGGGAATAATAGGGGGAAGGCCAAACCACGCTTTATATTTTGTCGGAGTAGTTGGTAACGAAGTTATATTCTTAGATCCTCATACAACACAATGCGCGGTTGATTTAGATAAAGAAGAAATAGAAGATAGTTCTTACCATTCACCAGTTTCAGGGAGAATGGACATCAGTCAACTTGATCCCTCAATAGCTTTGGTACTACATTTTGATTTCATTCAAAAGTACCAAAATATTAAGTAGAATGAAATTAATCTACTATAATGTTTTCTATTTTTTAGTGTTTTTACTTCAAAACTGAAGAGGAATTCAATAATTGGTGCAATCAAGTTCAAAATGTATCCTTGCATTGATTAATTGTATTTAAGATTAATTTTTAAATTGTGTTTAATCTTGTTTTCAGCTGCTCATAGTTCCAGAAAAACAGCCTTTATTTGAGCTGTGCAAAGAAAGACCTCTTCATTGGCCTTCCTTTGAACCTGAAGTTAAAAGTGGTCCTTCATTTGGTACTATAATTATGATCAATTTCCCTGTTTCATCCCTGAAATGATTATTGTCCCTGTTCATCTTCCCTAAAATGATCACTGTCCCTGTTTATCTTCCCTAAATTGATCATTGTCCCTGTTTACCTTGCCTAAAATGATCACTGTCCCTGTTCATCTTCCCTAAAATGATCACTGTCCCTGTTTATCTTCCCTAAATTGATCATTGTCCCTGTTTACCTTGCCTAAAATGATCACTGTCCCTGTTCATCTTCCCTAAAATGATCATTGTCCCTGTTCATCTTCCCTAAAATGATCATTGTCCCTGTTCATCTTCCCTAAAATGATCATTGTCCCTGTTCATCTTTCCTAAATTGATCATTGTCCCTGTTCATCTTTCCTAAAATAATCACTTTCCCTGTTCATCTTCCCTAAAATAATCACTGTCCCTGTTTATCTTCCCTAAAATGATCACTGTCCCTGTTTACCTTCCCTAAAATGATCACTGTCCCTGTTCATCTTCCCTAAAAATAATCACTGTCCCTGTTCATCTTCCCTAAAATAATCACTGTCCCTGTTCATCTTCCCTAAAAATAATCACTGTCCCTGTTCATCTTCCCTAAAATAATCACTGTCCCTGTTTATCTTCCCTAAAATGATCACTGTCCCTGTTTACCTTGCCTAAAATGATCACTGTCCCTGTTCATCTTCCCTAAAATGATCATTGTCCCTGTTCATCTTCCCTAAAATGATCATTGTCCCTGTTCATCTTCCCTAAAATGATCATTGTCCCTGTTCATCTTCCCTAAAATGATCATTGTCCCTGTTCATCTTTCCTAAATTGATCATTGTCCCTGTTCATCTTTCCTAAAATAATCACTTTCCCTGTTCATCTTCCCTAAAATAATCACTGTCCCTGTTTATCTTCCCTAAAATGATCACTCCCTGTTTACCTTCCCTAAAATGATCACTGTCCCTGTTCATCTTCCCTAAAAATAATCACTGTCCCTGTTCATCTTCCCTAAAATAATCACTGTCCCTGTTCATCTTCCCTAAAAATAATCACTGTCCCTGTTCATCTTCCCTAAAATAATCACTGTCCCTGTTTATCTTCCCTAAAATGATCACTGTCCCTGTTTACCTTGCCTAAAATGATCACTGTCCCTGTTCATCTTCCCTAAAATGATCATTGTCCCTGTTCATCTTCCCTAAAATGATCATTGTCCCTGTTCATCTTTCCTAAATTGATCATTGTCCCTGTTCATCTTTCCTAAAATAATCACTTTCCCTGTTCATCTTCCCTAAAATAATCACTGTCCCTGTTTATCTTCCCTAAAATGATCACTGTCCCTGTTTACCTTCCCTAAAATGATCACTGTCCCTGTTTATCTTCCCTAAAATGATCACTGTCCCTGTTTATCTTCCCTAAAAATAATCACTGTCCCTGTTTATCTTCCCTAAAATGATCACTGTCCCTGTTTACCTTCCCTAAAATGATCACTGTCCCTGTTTATCTTCCCTAAAATGATCACTGTCCCTGTTCATCTTCCCTAAAAATAATCACTGTCCCTGTTCATCTTCCCTAAAATAATCACTGTCCCTGTTTATCTTCCCTAAAATGATCACTGTCCCTGTTCATCTTTCCTAAAATAATCACTTTCCCTGTTCATCTTCCCTAAAATAATCACTGTCCCTGTTTATCTTCCCTAAAATGATCACTGTCCCTGTTTACCTTCCCTAAAATGATCACTGTCCCTGTTTATCTTCCCTAAAATGATCACTGTCCCTGTTTATCTTCCCTAAAAATAATCACTGTCCCTGTTTATCTTCCCTAAAATGATCACTGTCCCTGTTTACCTTCCCTAAAATGATCACTGTCCCTGTTTATCTTCCCTAAAATGATCACTGTCCCTGTTCATCTTCCCTAAAAATAATCACTGTCCCTGTTCATCTTCCCTAAAATAATCACTGTCCCTGTTTATCTTCCCTAAAATGATCACTGTCCCTGTTTATCTTCCCTAAAATAATCACTTTCCCTGTTCATCTTCCCTAAAAATAATCACTGTCCCTGTTCATCTTCCCTAAAATAATCACTGTCCCTGTTCATCTTCCCTAAAATAATCACTGTCCCTGTTCATCTTCCCTAAAAATAATCACTGTCCCTGTTTATATTCCCTAAAATGACCACTGTTGATTTTTCTTTTTTACAAAATAGATTTCACAATGGTTGAAAGACAATATGATACATCAGATGATGAATTTGAACTCCTATGACGATAATATCCAGTTAAATCGAGTGCATATTTCACTCTGCCCCCTGCTTTTTGTACGAATGTTTGCTGCAAGAAAGAAAAGTGCAATTTTTTTCCAACAAAAAGTGTCCACAGTTTTTTTTTTTTCCATTTTTTGAAAATATTTTATATAAAATCTTGTACAGTATCGTCATCGGAAAACTGTTTAAATTTAAATTTAATTAATTCAAAAGATGGTTGTTCTTAGTAATTTAATTATAGGTTATTCTTTCATCAAGTTTTTGTGTCAAAATTTAATAAAAAAAAAGAGGGGGTTTCAATTACCGATGCTAAATTTGTAAGAAATCAAATATAATCTACGATAGTTAGAAATTGTAAATATAAATTTTAAAATTAATTATAATTATAATTATTTTTTTCTTCCGTCAGCCTTTTTTTCTACAATAAAATAAAGTAGTTTAAATTTTCAATCACGTTTTTGACTTCTGTTGTTGTTTATTTATTACAAAACAAACAAACACTTAAGGGGGTAATCTCACTCTCAAAAAGAGACTCGATACAATCTAGGAACCAACTTAATCTGACTAGTTATTAGACCTTAATTGAGATTAAAGTAAACCAAAGTCTTCACCAAAATTTTGTTCCATCAACGTTTTTTTTTTTTAAGTACTTATTAGGCCTAAAAAGTTAAGCCTAAATTGGCAGCTAACAAAAATATCCCTTGTAAACGCTAAACAGATCATTTAGGTTAGGTATGCTTAATTTTGTTTGTTAAACTAATTTCGTTTAAATTGAACTAATTATTATACTTAAATTAAAATTTAAAACCGGAAACTTCGCGACTACTTAACAAGTTAATCCGTAAGGTGGCGCTACGAGAAGCCTTTTCATTGGCTGTTACTTTTATTAATTTGGCGGGAAATTCAAACCGTCTTTCAACACGTGTTTCGCTAAGCCTAACTAACCATCTCGATCGCTTATCAAGTTAACCCGTAAGGTGGCGCTACGAGAAGCCTTTTCATTCTCTCTCTTATTAATTTGGCGGGAAATTCAAAACGTATTTCAACACGTGTTTCACTAAGCCTAACTAGCCATGGCGATCACTCATCAAGTTAACCCGTAAGTAGCGCTACGAGAAGCCTTTTCATTGGTTGTTACTCTTATTAATTTGGCGGGAAATTCAAAACGTCTTTCAACACGTGTTTCACTAAGCCTAACTAACCACCGCGATCACTTATCAAGTTAACCCGTAAGGTGGCGCTACGAGAAGCCTTTTCATTGGCTATTTTTATTAATTTGGCGGGAAATTTAAAAGGTCTTTCAACACGTGTTTCGCTAAGCCTAACTAACCAAAATTTGTAGATTAACCTAAAAATAAACGCTTAAAACCTAAATTAAAGTTACTGGTCAATCTAATAAAAAGTAAAATGCCGGGGTCACTATATAAAACGGAAAGGGTTCTTTATCATTCTGTAAATCCTTAGATCTTAGATATAAATTCTTACTTATTTTAACAACTTTTATAGATATAATTTTGCGGTAAAAACGAGTGTAAAGGTATTTAAATAAACTCTGTGTACTCTACGTCATTATTCAAATAATCATTAGATATCTTTTTATATACGCGGGGTTAAAAATGGTGTGTAATTAATTAGAAACCTACGAGTGTTTCTTGGCTTGAGAAGGAATTTGTACTTTAGAGAGGGTTAGGTTTTGGAAATCAACTACCAGAACTGTGATATTATCAACGGAACCTTTTTTGTAGGCTTCCATGGCGATGCTTTGAGCACCGTAATACCTTTCCTTAAAATGTTCCCTGATGTATGCTACAGCTTCTTCGTTGGAAAATTCGTCCCATAATCCATCAGTTGCCAAGATCATGAACTGAGGATTTAAATCAGTCAAATTAAAGGTCAGTATGTCCGGTTCGGCGATGATGAGATTTCTGTCTTTCAAAGGAAAATCGCCTAACGCTCTAGAAGTCGCCAAAATGCCCGCTACTCTCCAAACACCGTGGAAAGTTATGAAACCACCTGCCTCTTTAATTCGCTTGCGTTCTTTAATCTTAGTACAAAGTTAATCAAAATCCGATTAGAACCAAGCATATTTCGGCGCCTATTATTAACTTTTCAGGGAGCCCAGACAAAAATTTAAATTCCTTATAAGAAAAATGGGAATTTATTCCGAAATTATACGATTTTATAGGAGAAAAAAAAAATCACGTGTTTTTACTTTTTATATGAAAATTAAGGACTAAAAATGATGATCATATCAGGGATAGATTTAATTTTAGAAGTAGGAATGGAGAACGGTTAGTATTTACTTCAGTCCGACTCATAGCCCAGTATAGAGCCCCTCCCTCCAACACGTAACGAAAAGTTTAAATTATCTTATTGGCTCACTTAAACTAAGTTTTGATGACGTTGCTGACGGGGACGGCGAAAAACACGTAATTCCTTTTTATCTCTGTCGCTATGACCCGCCTCTTCTTTCATTCCCCCCCCCGTCCCGTGGAAGGGGGTCCGGGACTTTGACGCGCGCACAGATTACTCTGTTCTCCATTCCTACTTCTAAAATTAAATCTATCCCTGATCATAAGCAAACTCCGCAATTGCGGTGACTATTTGAATATGATCTCGATAAAAGTTCTAATTTCTGTTAAATGTGAAGCTAAACTATACATAAACTATGACTAAGTAAAAAAAAATAGGATATTATAGGACCTTAAATTCATGAAATTATAGGATAATTATAAAATATGTTCAAAAAAAATATGATTTTATCGGAATTATAAGCGCGCTGGGCTCCCTTTTAATAATAAACCTATTTCTAACCTGTTGGGGTTTGTGATCAAAACTGAGGGGTATGGCATTTCCCTTACTGTCGCAAATAACCCCTCTAGAATCTCCAACATTCGCGACAATTAACTGATTTTGATAAACAATAGCGACTAAAGCCGTTGTACCTGAAAACACCAGAAAAGAAAAGAAACGAAAAGAATTATTTAAAAATAAAATTTGAACTAATTGGAAAAGTTCCAAATTATTTCATATACAACACATCAGAAGTACTATCAGCTAAAGAAGTGCTCTAATTTTATAACAAATAAATAACAGTATCTATTTGGGAAGTGAAGTGTCAATTAAAGGATGTAAAAGGTATAATAATCATTTCAGGAAAAATTAAAATCTTCAAAAGATTATTTTATATCTTTATCTCTAATATAATAAAATAAACAAGATGGCCCAAGGGCTGGGCCAAAATAGTAGCCACATCGTCATCTATTTAATTAGCACTTAAAAATAAAATAAATATAAAGAACCAAAAGATAAAATCTCTAACCGAGCTCAGCTACCCCTATTGGTGGGGTACTAAAGAGTTCCTTTTTAAGCTAAAATCTAACGATAACGAAAGCAACAACCCCGGCCACTACTACTACTACTATTACTACTACTACTACTACAGCTGGGGTCAAACTAATAGCCTCATCGTATACTACGATGTGGCTAAAAAATAAAGAAAAGTGTACGAACCAGCTAAATCGTTGACTTGTTTCGCAAGGGACATAAATTTCTTGTCAACTGCCAAGATTTCTTCAGTAAGATGTTTGGCAAAAAGGGTTATTATTTCGGAGAGAGGATTAAAGTTTTTATCTGAAGCGTCCTCTTTTTTGCTTTGGTCCTGTTTTTCCTTGTTATTCCCGGAGTTTTTCGTTCTGGGAGGTGGTTGCGGCGTTGATGACGATGTTGATGACGCTTTACCGTTATTAGAAGTAGTACTTTTCTCAATTTTAGGCGAATTGTTGTCCCCATGTCTACTTTCTTGCAACTTCTTAAGCAACGTTTTGAACAAACTTTTTTCAACGTACTCGGCGGCTGACTGTGAAGAATGCAATTTAAAGATCGCTTTGATTAATATTGATTAAATCATTATGTTAAATAAATAAATAAATAAATAAACAGCTTGATGACGCGACAAATATTTCAAATTTATTGATATATCCGGATATGTCACTGTGTTTTGCCTTTTAGAATAATATATCAATTGATAAATGTTAGCAGAAGTGTATAATACTTCAATTCGAGAGAAGTGTACTAACACAAAGCGGGTTTGGTAATTGTAACATGATTCTTCCCCAACATTAGAGCATTTTTTATTAGCAAGGTTAATTACTGAACCGATAAATAGTTCCCTCATCATTACTCTATTAGCGCTGCTTAACTATTTGCCAAGGCGCATGCATGCGCTTGTGGATTTTTGTCTCACGTCAAGACAATCAAGGTTTGTGCCTACTTGATTGCTGAGGATTTAGTAAATACCAAACAGTTATAGAATTCACCCTAGTATGCGATGCCCATCTGAAATAAGTTTGATGAGCGGCAGAGCAAACAAAAGGGGTAATTCCCTCGCCTGGGAAGAATCGCGTTACATAACTAAAATATTAAGAGGATACAGAGTGTCATACTTCTTCTATTATCCCCTTCTGATAACAGATATAATTCAAAATTGAGTATAAGGGCGTAGAAGAGCCTACGTAGGTTTTAGCAGCGCTCCAAGGTTATCCTGACTAAAAATATACTTTAAATAAAACCACAGAAAAACCGTCAAAAATAGACGGAAAAAATATAAAAAATGAATTTATTAATAATTAACTATATAGTTAACTAATAATTAACATAACCGATGGATTTCAGACATTTTTCTCAAAATTTTCATAACTTAAAATACCACAAATTCTCCTATAACTCGGGAAATATTTCAAAATATTAAAATATTTTTCGACAATATTTGTCATCAAGGTTGTTTAAAGGTACTCAATACCTCACGTAACATTTACGGTCTACAATAAAGACCAACTTTTCATTTAGACTCTGGCATACTGCTACCCTTATCATCATATATAAAGTACAAGAACTAGAAGCCGATGTTAGATTAATTTGATAATGACCCTTCATTCGTGAATGGTTCATAAAGGGGCGTGATGAGTCGTTTGTTCACTCCTGATTCAGTGAAAATTGCGACGCCGAAACCTTATTGTTACGACGATGCAATTCAAATCTCTGATCCCTTTTAAATCCCCAATTAAATTAATGCTCAAAATTAATAATAATTTAAATAAAGTTGAGAAATTAATACAACCGCTAAACAAAATTATTCATATTTTCGTCCATCGTTTAGCAAAGCAAACGTAAAAACCCTATACGTCACGCGTTAAACTAAACCTTGAAATTGTAAAAAAACAGAAGCCAAGGTCTTTAGTTTAGACCCTACTTATCATAAACAGAAGAAGCTGTAAAAGTTATCTCCTTCTTAGAAAGGGTTAAATTTCTTCTTTTAAACCATGCTTAAAACCTTATAATTGCACCCCTTGTAAGATTAAGAGTTAACACACGATCTAGGCGTGACTACTGACTACAGGTTAAAATATTCACCCTTCAATAAAGACAGTCACGAAAAATTCTCATCAAAAACAGGCGTATTTTGAGGGTGGTTATCGGAAATATTATACTTAGAAAAAATCATACCATCAGAATTTTCAATGAGGGGTTGGATATTAAGTCATATTTCAAATAATATTATATAGATTAAATTTAGGTTAAGGGAATAATGTCCTACCCCACGATATGTGCGTGAATAACTTCGAAAACAAACACCACCATCGATTTTTATAAAGTAACCTAGAGAGTTAGTATAGTAGTTATAACAAAAGTCATTAAAAGCAAACTATATATAAGTCAAGGTGGAATCTATTTTGAGTAGTTGCAAGTATAAACTTAGAAATTTAGGCCTATTAACCTTAATTAACCGGGAATAATTAGACATATTGACACAATGATGGATATCGTTGTATATTTAGAAGTAAATAACTTGAAGTAATATTAAATGTCGCCAGCAACAATGAAGTAAATGTTCCTCAAAACTCACTTAAATTTTTTGAATTTTTTAAAAATATCATAAAATGAACGTATTTAATTTTTAATTAGTTTTTACTTCGAGACATTAATTTCTAGAATATCTTAGGGGAGGGGGATTGATGGTCCAGAATATTTAGTCAACCTCACGAATGGCGAAAGTAATTAGAGATTATTCTACGTCATAATTTTCATAAATAATTATACCTCATTTATTTTTCAAGGATATATGATAATGGTATTACTAACAGGCTCTAAATCCCTCTCTCTCTCTGTGTCTCTCACATCCGCGAGAAAAGGAGGGTGTGTGCTTGTAATAAGCAGTATTTAATCTTAACATTAAATCGAGCGCAAAGTCTAAGCGTCAACCAAGGTCGAATAATAACCTAAAAACATTCCTGCAAACTCTACAGAACTGAGTAGTTTGGCCTAATTATAAAAATACCTTAACTAAGACTTGGTTTGTCAAAATAAAAAAATATGTCAGAAAGTTATAGGTTGTTTGTTAGTACTGGTTTCAATGGGAATATTAGAACGATAAGTATAGGTTGGATATAATTAATTATAATATTTAAACCTTTGAAAATTTATGTAGAAATTTATAATGAACTTGAATTGAATTTACGAAAATATTTGCGTAATTTTTCTTTGTAATTATCATTTGAACCGTAACAGTTAAATGTACATTAAATTATGTTGTACAAGAGAAAATAATTTATGGTATTTCCGGGTTTTTAGCCCTTAAATCTCAACTGTACGTTTTATACAAAACGTCGTAAACCTCTCTTGAACTTCATGCCAACCCACACCCGACAGACACCCATACACTGTCAACGAAGTGAATTTACTCATAAAGCCTGCCTTCCAACCGAAACCATCACAAATCCTTTTAGAAATAAAAAGCATTCATTGTATTACCTCCCCTCCGTGTCCATCAAAAACTCCGTAAAGGGCAATTCCAGTGTCGTCATCCAATAGGACACTGTATCTATCTTCCATACGAGGTCTGCGACCCTGTATGGCAAAGACACAAGCGTCCTTCTTTTCCAACTGGTACGTTTTCCCTTTAAAGTCACCTCCGGCAATGTTCAGGAATAAATTTGACCCGTGACCCGTCGAAAACGCGCCGTCAAACCTCAATTTTTTGCCGGCAGCGGGTAATATTTTACTAATCCAATTCGCGTACCATGCCTCGTAAGAATGACGGAAAATTAACAGTACCAGGATAGCCAGGGCGCAAGCCACCGCTTCTGGCTTCCATAAATAAAATCTCAAAGACCGAACGACGTTGTTCAACATGGCGTTATTTTGACTCACTGTTAAAAATCTCGAAAACAATCGTAAATGAGATATCAGCGTTTCCGAATAAATTTTATCTTCAAGCTCATCATCCATTTTTAAAAAAAGACAATTAAGCGCCGAGGCTTAGCGACAGAGAGCTTTAAAGGGCTAGACAACCTTCAACACCGAGAGAATTTCCGCAATCGATGAAAGCCAGGCTACGGTACTGTTCCTTCTTCTACCCCGTCGCGACGACCCCCTGCCGCCAACCTAAACTTATTTCCGACTCCGAGCTTCTAATAAATGCCGCCAAAACTCTCTCTCTCCGTTCTCCAACTTCTCTCTCCTTACGTAACGAGAGGCCGGGGAGGGGGATTTAGTAAAAGGGGCTGAACGAAAGCCAATTAAATTAGTACAGATGGCGGTGCGATAAAAACGCAAATTGGCGCGAAACTTTGAAGTTAGGCTTAACATTGTAAAATGTTTTCTGTTAAAGTGTTAGTGACATAATTTTCGTCATCCACAAACTTAATATGCGAAAAAAATGCTTGAAAAATCTAGTTTATTATGATATGTTTACTTTTTAATTTGGTTTCGTAGCAATTTAGAAAATTGCAATCCAAGTATTGTGTTTGGAAAAGGCTTAGTTAAAATTTTGTTTCGTTTGATGACGTAGTAAGGAGAAATTTTCTCTCTAGATATCGCTCACGTGACGCCTGTTAGTGTCGCCGCGCCTTGTTAAGCCTATTTTATTCAGATTCGCGCGGCATTAGTAGACTCGGGAGTCTCGTGCGCTCGCGCTTGGCTTTCCCGCGAGATGCCGTGAGTGACGTATCAAGGAGAAAAACCCGCCAAAATTTTTCTCCGCAAATTTGCTTTTGCCCCAAATTTCAAATGTTTGAAGTGTTTTTTCTGTGTTTTCCCTCAAATTTAAATATTTATCAAGCATATTTTTGGAATCAGAAGAGTTTAAACTCTCAAAAAAGTAAGGTTTTCTTTAGATTTGAGATAATTTTTAAATCACGTCGCTATTCCTTTAAAGTTATCTATGTTGATTCACACCCTCCCCGTTAGGCCTAAATAAGCTTTTCACTAGATAATAATAGAGTTTAACTTGTTCCGTTCTGGTTGAGAGAATGATGCCACTATCTCTGGAGGGGAGAAGATGGTAGGCACATTGTGGTATGTTCAAAACTGGCTATTGACCCCTTTTTATTATTATTAAAACAAACAAACACTTGTTTTTTCTTCAAAAATTTATCAAGTACTTTAAGATAACAGTCAAAACAAATACTACAACTACAGTCCGAGATCTAAAGTCGATTTTGATGACTCACGTGGTTCGTAAAATGAGGTTCAAACAAAACACCAAAATATAAAATGAATATAAAATTACCATTCCGATATCGTGCCCATAAGTGGGTAACTCGCACGATAAAAGCTAATTACCATCTAAATTACCTCCACGCTATATCCTCCGTAACTTCGTTTCTATTGAAACCGTAGAACTACCAAAGCAAACCCCAAAAATATCGTCCAATTACAAGGCTATATAAAATCAAATTAGAAAAACCTATTATAAACGCGTTGACGCTAAGCCTAAATTATTTGAAATGTTTCGATTATGGGGGAAAGAATATATGAATACAATCTAGCCGTTAATAAAATCTAGGGTGGGCCATTTGGAAGTTCCTCTGGGTCTCTATTGTAATAAAAGGCAGCTATAGCTATGAAACAAGCCTGGTTTCTATGGAAACGATAGTATGTAAACGCCTACAAGAGAGAAGCGGTCACAAGAACTTCCCCTAAATATGCTATTAGTTATTATCAATTCCTCTGCCGGACACAGTGTTGGACAGTTTGTAGTCTAAGTCAGGTATTGTGTTGTGACGGACGCTCGCTCGAATCAATACTAGCAGACCACTTGGGAGTTGCGAAGAATAAAATGAAACTTTTGGTAAGGTACCTTCGGTCCTTTTGAGCACATATTTTGACCTGTCTTGCGTTAGAGTCACTGACACTGTACGCATACTAATGAGGAACTAACAAGACATTTTGTGAAATCACGCTGTTATTATGTAAATATTTTATATAAACTACTGTGCATAATATTTTAATATATAATTATTTAGAGTGTACGCGATCTTAGGTCGATAAAATGTTTTTGTTGTTATTGTAACAACAATATCTCGGTTCCAAGAGACTGAAAATTACTATTAGTTTACTAAGAACCGTAGAACCATAATAAAATTGGCCTTTCTTGCGCGAAAACGGCCCATACCACCGGAAATGGTCTATAAGATATAAACTTAAAGGTTAAAAATAGTTCAGAACAACCTTAGTTTTCAATTGAAGGCAATCCCCACGTTGTTACTAATACTACACGCTGCCAAAAGTTTATAATTTGAAGGTAAAGTAGGTCTTTACGAATTACAACGTATAAGGGATTAAGTCTACATTTTATGTCTATAATTTATCAACCTCTGTTGCTTTGCATTAGCTGTAGAGAAATCTAGACTTGAAATGAGCTACTTAATTTTATCGGTCTAGTTATAGCCGTACTTCCGGAGGTGTTAAAAAAGTCAGGAAAAACCTTTTATGAATAATAATTTGTGAAACTTACTCGCGGTCCTTGAAAAGGGGTCAGTTTAATCATATTAGCGCGAACCTTAGTGGAGTTATCAACACGTCTAACTTTAGTTCTCAATCCTTATAATGGACAAAATTAAATTTGGAAGACTTAATCAAAACTACGCCGAAAGGTAGGGTTTTTTATTTACAAATTCATTCGCGCCATATTTTTAATTTTGGCGCGAAATCGGCAAACAGCTGTTATCCGTTTCCGGTGGAATAGGCGCGCCGCTAGGAGAAAAAAAATTGCTTTTTGGCGCGAAACGTGACAGCTGAGTAAGGGCTAGGTAACCAGCAGGCTGCAGCGTGCTTTCGGACCCGTTTAAAACAAAGTTAAAGATAATTTCGGTTAATAATTAACTATGGAAGACTCCGATATCTTGTATCAAGAGTTAAAGTTGAAATTAAAAACGTTTGAATTGAAATTCATCAAGAAAAACCAACGTAAACCCACAAAGGAAGATATTGCATTGGATAGTGAAATATCTAAAGTTTATGGATATTACTGGAAACTTCACAAGAAACAAAATTCTACTATTAAAACGAGTGACAAAAGTGACGAACCTGCTACAAAAACACGCAAACCGAGTAAGGAAATAGATATTTGGAAAGTGAATACAAAATCAGCGGTGAAACAATGGTCTGGGGTAAGCAGAAGTTCGAAAGAATCTTTAATTAAAGGTTATGCAGCAAAATTGTGGAAAAATAGTTCATCAGATACATTTGAATCACTCAAAGTGAAGCCCAAAGGTGGTGGTCTCAGTGAAAAGTGTGAACCTACTCCAAAATTAACTGAGAAAGCAACTTCTAACATTGATAAAGAAATTAAATTAAATAATGTAGTCAATGTTATTCAAAATTCAACCATTTCTACCAAAGAGGATGAATTTCCTTCTAATATTTTCAAGAAAACACCAAGTTTTATAAGAAATAAACCGTTTTCATCAGTAACTAAGAAGTTAAACTTGTATGGGGATACTAGTCACGTTATCCAGAAAACATATGATCTAAATTGGTTAGAAAAATGTGAGAAAATTAACCGTGAACCTGATGAAAAGTTCTCAGAAATAGTTGATAGTGAGCCCCATGAATGTGACACTAAACCTTTACATCATGACTCAGGAATTCATGACAGTAATTCTGAAGAAGCTATGGATACCGATAATTCAGAAAAATTTGAGGAAAACACTATCAAATACCCAAATGTTGACAACAAAAATTCATGTATGGAAAATTCCGTTTCCATAAAAAATCCAACTCAACAACCTGACCCTTCAAATGAACCTCAACACCCTGACCCTTCAAAAGAACCTCAACACCTTGACCCACTGAAAATCTCAGTCCAAGAAAATACCACTGAAATTCAACCTCAAATTGAGCCTAAACCCGAAAACACATCCAATAAACGTCCTCTTGAACCAGAAGAATCATCAGAACCGGCATCAGTTTTCGACTTTTTAGGGGAATCTACACCAAAACAACCAAATAAAAGACCAAAACTTGACCCTCAGAAGACTTCAAAACCCTCTAACACCCCAAAACCCACCAAATCTAAATCAAATTCTACTGCCAATACAAGCAATCAGGGGTCAACTAAAATCAAACCAAAGGGAAATTTCGTTCGATTAAACATGAAGAAAAAATGTTTCGCTAGAGGAAAAGGTCATCGAAATTTGCCCCACAAATATAAGATGATGAAATACAAGAAACGACAAAGTGCAGGAACCGGAAAATGCTTCAAATGTGGAGAAGCTGGACACTGGGCCAACAAATGCACCTTTGAAATGGACGGGGGTGAAGCAGCGAATTTAGAAACCGAAGAAAATCAATCTGGAGACGTCATAGACAATCCGCAATTACCCGAAGATATTAGCAACATTACAGTACAGTTAGAACCAGTCCCTGAACCCAAATTTGAATTTTCATCGCACCCTCAAATTAAACCTTCTATAATTCAACCAATCTACAACCAGGAGTCACTGCAGGAAAATTCCTGGGAAACCGAAGAAGTTTTGAATGGTTTAAAGAAGATGGGTCATAAAAAATTCCGTGACTTCCAAGAAAAAGCCGTGATGCGAATTTTGTGTGGCCAATCAACCTTACTGGTCTTACCAACTGGTTCAGGGAAGTCACTCTGCTACCAATTACCAGCGTATCTCTATGGTTTAAAAGAAAAATGTATAACCCTGGTTGTATCACCATTGGTATCCTTAATGGAGGATCAAGTCAAGGGTTTACCCAAGTTTTTACAATCAGTCTTTCTACATAGCGGTATGACGCCAAATCAGCGTCAAAAATCAATTGAATTGGTCAAAGAGGGAAATGTCAGGGTGTTATTACTGTCCCCCGAATTCATGTTATCATCGCATGGCTACTTGATGAGTTTCTTACCACCCATCGCCTTTGTATGTATCGACGAAGCCCATTGTCTCTCGGAATGGTCACACAATTTCCGACCATCGTACCTTCAACTTGTTAAAGTAATTAAGGAACAAATGGGAGTCAGATGCATCCTGGCTTTAACCGCAACCGCCACAAAACGTACCATCCAACAAATCAAAGACCAAATCGGTTTAAGTCGAGACGATTCTGTAATTGGACAAACGGCCATCCCAGAAAACTTACACTTATCAGTGTCCTGCGATACCGATAAGGACGCCGCGCTACTACGGTTACTTGATGAAGAAATATTCCTCAATGGTTCCATCATAGTTTATTGTACCAGACGTGAAGAAACCGAACGTGTGTCCACGAGAATTAGAATTAAATATCTAGATGATTCGCAAAAGCCTGGTGGTCCTAAAGGTCAAAAAGAGTGCCACGAAGTATCCCCTTATCACGCTGGTCTATCCGCCGGTCAACGACGATCAATTCAAAAGAAATTCATGTCCGGTAAGATGAAGGTCGTGGTGGCCACCGTCGCATTCGGAATGGGTCTCAACAAAGCCGATGTCCGTGGTATAATCCACTTCAACATGCCAAAAAGTTTCGAAAGCTACGTTCAAGAAGTTGGTCGAGCCGGTCGCGATGGTTTACCAGCACATTGCCACCTTTTTCTCGACCCTGAAGGTCAAGACTTCGTTGAACTTCGTCGCCATATCTACGGTAACAGTTTGGACCGTCACGTGGCCCGTAAACTACTTAACCACGTCTTTAAACCTTGTAAATGTGCCCAAGAATGTCCGGGACATAACGCGGCCATACCAGTTCAACCCCTAGTAACCGAATTAGATTTGAAAGAAGAAAACATCACGACGCTTCTATGCTACTTAGAGCTGCATCCAAAGAAATGGGTCGAAGTTATGGCACCAACTATGGCTACTTGTACCATCAGGTGTTACCAAGGACACCAGCAACTTGAGAAAATCACAAAATCATGCGAACCAGTCGCGGTGGGACGTAGATTGAGCAAAGAAAGAAACGATAACAAACCAAAAAATTGGTGCACATTCAACTATGTCGCTGTTGCATCGGAAAAAAATTGGAACCCGTTACTGGTCCGGCGTGGTTTAAAGCAATTAGAGTTTGCAAATACAGGCGGAAATGTCCACAGATCGGGAGTAATGGTACAATTCAGCGATTTATCGTTTCATGTGAAACGAAAGGGTAATTACACTGATGAAGAAAAAGATCAAATGTTGAACTGTCTCTACGAAAAAGTCGTCAGTTTGGAAAACCGTCAATTAAACCAACTCAGCCACGTCTTTCATACGTTCACCAAACACTCCGAGACAACAGTCAAGAAATGTTTACAACAGAACGTGGTCAACAGTAACGGCATAAAATCGGAATTAATGAAATACTTCAACGCGGAAAATCTAGAAGATTACGAAATGAACACAGCGGAAGTACGACAAGATCCGGATAACATTAGCGAATTACGGAGAAACGTTAGAGCATTGGTGACGATTCACCATGAACACGTGTTTACGGGGAGACAAGTCGCGCAAATATTTTACGGAATTGGTAGTCCTAAATTCCCAGCGGAAGTATGGGGTCGAGCTAGACAATTTTGGAGGTCGCATTTAGATTGGGAATTTAACAAAATCATATCGGTTGCTAACGAAGAGATAGTTTCTCTTAAATGTTAAATAAATAAATAAATAAATAAAATTTTTAAATATTTTTATTATAATTGTTTTTAAAGTGACCTAATAAATATTAAATGACTTTTAAAAAAATTGAGTTCTTATTTCTAAATACTTTAAGTGATTGCCTTCAATCATTTTCTTTTAACTTTCAGATCAAAACCCAACCGGTGAAACTTAACCTAACATAGTGAAGCTAAAAAACAAACCAAAACCACGTAGATCAATAATAAAGGTCAAAAATGACAGGTAAGAATAATGGTCATCGATTTTTTTTGTATTCCAAGAAATTCTGTTCAAAGTTTTTCTTTCATCCGAACGTAAAATATATTAACACTTTCCGTGACAAAATTTTTTATAAAAGTATAGTCTGTGGTCAGAAAAGCGTACGTGGAATGGTGAAAGACTCAAAACAGCTTGTCCTTGATTAAGTCACGCAATCTGCTTGACCAATATGTTCCTTTCCCTCATACCAAAACTTATATAGCAAATTTAGAGTAAATACGTCAAAAGAAAAAGCAAATATTTTCCTATATAGCAGCAAGAAGCGATATCTAGTTTACTAGGGAGAAGGTTTAAATTCACGGTCACCACATTTCTAGCTTTATCTCCAGTCCAAACGTAGGTCCGGAGGTAATCCCCGCCGCCTCTAAATTACAACCAGCATCTCATTGGTTCTTGAAAACTCACGTCAGCGCGACGCGAATGAGGAAAATTACGTATTTTCCGACTGAGGAGAGGCGAAATAGCCCGGCCTCCTTTTACGTCCCCCCCCCTTGTATTTTGAAAAGGGGGACTGTGACTATGGCGCGCGAATACTTAGGCATCTTACACCTTCTCCCTAGTGAACTAGATATCGCTTCTTGATAGCAGCAACATGACCAATGTCAAATTATTTTTAGTTCCGCTTGATACTATCACGCTAACTTTCGCTAAAAATTCTTCTCACCTAAGTTTTGTGTGGTTAAAAATTCACGATTTACGGTACCAGCACGATAATAACCCATAATGGCTTTTGTAATTGAGGTTTTGCATGTTAAAAATTGTTTTAACACAACAATAAAAATACTCGAAAGAAGTGTCTTGACTATTGATTTGAACACGTTTATCCCCAAAACACCGTTGGTAGACCGCCCTAATGCATTTTTAACTATTAAAAAGGCCAGGAGGAGATAGTTCTGGGGCAGAAGACGGTCTTGATCTTGCACCTTAGTCCTGAGTGTCTAACTATAAACTTTAACCATGTTTCAATGTCTTGACTTTACAGAACGGGTTCTTTATGCCCGGCGTCGAAAATCAACGAGTTTATTCTACCCAGTCACTGGCGGAACTCCCATCACCGGGGACATCGCAATAGTAACAACCTTAATGACCTTGGGGAAATAATTGAAGGTCATGATGACCCATATTTTCAGAATCTACGTCATATTCTTTTCGGAAGCAGCATGCACGTTGGTAATAATGATTGGTTGAAAGCCTACTTCGACTTCCAAGACATAAATTCCTCATTCGGCTATGGCTTGAACTCTCATAAAGTAATTATTCTTCCCAAGTACACGTGACGCGCCCAAACTACCCTGGCCCAATCTAATCTTCAACTATACACCTCCCAGAACAAAACAAAGGGCATCTTAATGGTGGTTCAAGCGTACATCTTAAGACACCTTCTATTTCACACGAGAGCAGGTTCAAGTCCTAATGGACGAATGGTTGAAAGGTTAGTATTCATTAATCTAACTGGGAAGATGTCTGTTGAGGTTTCATAGTATACTTCTATCTTTAGCGAAGCCTTAAGTCCGACAAAAGAAAAACAACAGGATGTTCTGTGTCAAGCCATAGTGGACATAATATGGCGAGCTAGTTTAGAAAAGGGTGTGGCGACAGTTTGTCTACCGAATGACACTGCCTCGGTCGAGAAAGACCACAATTACTTTCCGGATGGCATTACTGAAAAGGTGACACTGACAACACAACTCTCAGTCATTTCATTGGAGTTCTGATTATAAACTCCGTGATAATTTTCCCTAAAAATAGTTGCTACTTTTCGACTTTGCCCGGGTTGACGAGCTTAGACATTTCCTAACTAAGTACTTGTACTTGGTAAGGACTAGGTTTAGATTTCATGAAGCGTATCATAATCAAAGTTGGTAATAATTTCAGTTTCAACAAGAAACAGGACCTGGGGTCTTGATTCTTATATACAGTACAATGTTATCAAGAGGAATTGAAAGGTGAATGAATGGTGGTTTTTAAACGATATGTCAATGGTATTATTGACTGTTTACTTTAGACTAACTGAAGATATGACCGAAGAGGTTGGACAACTTATAACACCACTGGGTGACGTAACTAGGCCCTTGGTTAACTTGATTTTAACAGGAAGAGGGACTCCCTTCCTTCATAATGGTACCATGTACATAGGAAGTATAGAAAAAATGGTATAATACCGAATTTTCCGCGTCATGCCTTTGTGATGGGATTCATTTGAAGCATACATGAATCATTTTAGGCTAAACCAAGAATTGGTATCACATTAAGAAACGAAGTTGGATTTTTGGCATGGCACCGTACAGATAGTGATATTTCTAAGCAAGTACGTTTGTATAACCCGTGTTCATCATTACAATTACTTAATATTCTAACACTTGTCAGATTGGAAGCCGATTGAAAACCCCAATGCTACCGATTTGGTTAACATGTGCCGATGACAGCTATGGTGTGTTATTTAACCCTAATCGTGATTTAGTTCGAGATCATCGTGCCGAACACAGATTTGATTTGCATTACTATAACGGAGGAGCGAATCAAACGCCTACAATACTCAGTATTGGTAAGAAAATACATTAAAATCCCAATCTATAATGAATTTCGCCAACTACTCTGCTAAGCCTACTTTATGACACAGCCAAGGCTTAAGACTAAAATTTGAAAAAGTCAAAAACAACTTACCAAAAATAATTTCCCACGTTAATCCATAGTTTTAAAGGTATCCATACGGTTCACTTTATCCAATCGCGCAATGTTTTCACGATTTTAATAACTTTATTAATTAATAACGATATTTAGTAAAAATATCCACAACCCAGCACAAGCGACCGCACGCGAAAACTGCTGACAAAATAGCTTGCCGGCTAAGGAGAGTTGTGATTGGTTGAAAATTTATCACGTGATCGGAGCGCCATTTCTGGCGCGGAATTAAAGCAATCTAAACCCACGCTTCTCTATTTTCTAACTCTTTTTAGATACGAGACACCATAAAATTAATGAAGACTATGGTACACCTGCCTTGGAAAAATTAATTCTAACAAAGTAAGCCTATAATTAAATCCCCAAAATTAGTAAAAACTAATAAAAATAAAACTTTTTAAGATGGCAAGGAGCAAAAATAACATGGAACAATGCCTCCCCCATAACCTAAAATCTATAAATAAATACTAATCCAACCCAGTAATAAAACAATCAACACATGAAATAAAAACAAAAAGGTTCCTCAAAGTATTAATATAATATAATTAAATAAAAACCGGACCAGTGCCTGTGATTTATGAATAATTATCAGTTCCCACCTAATTTTGTAATGTATTTTAGTATATTCAAGTGATCACCCTTGACAAAAAATAATGTATTAAACGCAATAAAGTTTTATTGTACCAAAAATATACCATTATATTTAACAATAATATAAAATTTGTGTATTGTAGAGTATAAAAAATATACAAAAAATCATTTTACTCGGAGAATTTAACTAGATGAGCATTTTTTGGGACATTATCTCCGGGTTTATAAAGAACTTTCTCAACTTTTCCATCTTTAGGTGCCTTTATAACATACTGTAAAGTATAAAACGTGTTTTTAATTAGCGTTAAAACATTTAAATTCAATATATTTACCTCCATTTTCA
Organism: Phalangium opilio; assembly: GCF_054372755.1. Classification (NCBI taxonomy): domain Eukaryota; kingdom Metazoa; phylum Arthropoda; class Arachnida; order Opiliones; family Phalangiidae; genus Phalangium; species Phalangium opilio. The sequence goes on along the minus strand of NW_028324168.1, from coordinate 3,685,357 downwards.
TAGCAATCATAACAAGAACCGGATCTCCTTGTTTAACTTCATCCCCATCTTTTACCATAACTTTTTCAATTACACCAGGCATGGGGGCAACTGCCCCTTGATCCCCGCTAATTGAAGCTCCAGAACTGAAGAATTTAGGCACTGGAACTGAAAATTCATAGCTAGTATCTTGATTAAAAATATGAAGTCGATTTTGTTCCATAACAATCCTTGATTTGCTACTATTTCCATCGATAAAGGATGATAATTCTTGGCTCCCATTGACGTTAGATAATTTCCCAGTAACCAAATACTTCTTTCCTTTAATTTCAATCTCATATTGACCATTTTTAGTGTAAATAACATTACACTCAAACTCTAAAAGTGTAGAAAAACATCAAAATTAAACGTAAAACCATTTTTTAAACACTTATACTTTGATCATTATGGTTTAATTCGATCTTTCTGGACAAATTAGAGTTTAATCTGAAGCCATCCATTAATGCAAATGGCGAGAATGGATCTAATAGGATTAAAAATTAAATTAATTTAATATTTCTATAATTGTATTTAACAGTGGTGTGCGAGTCCCATTTTTTCGGTTTCGAGCCGAGTCCGAGTATCGAAACTAATTTCTTATCGAGTATCGAGCCGAGTCTCAAAAATCCTTTCGAGTATCGAGTATTTAGATAGGTCAAATTTTGTTTGTTCTTTCGAGTAATTATCGAGTCTCAACAATTGATTTGTCGAGTAGCAATTTTGTAAATTTCTTGAAAATAACGAAGATTTTCAATTATCTAATATCTAACTAGTTCAAAAAGATTGTTCGTGATCAATTAAACATTGAACAGGTGATTTTCAAAATAAATGATCATGAACTCATCGTCTGCTATAGTTGTAAGCCTCGGACTCCGAGTATTTCTCGAGTATTTAAGATGTTAAAAAGCTACTCGAATCTGTCTCGAGTATCGAGTCGAGTACTCGAACTTAACGAGTACTCGCACACCCCTGGTATTTAATTATTTATTTAAATTAATACCAAGGGATTTCAGGTTTGAACTGATTCCTTGTCGTAACTCGGACAAAATAAGTCCTAACACAGTTTGACAAAGAATAGTATCAGATATAGTTCTTTTAGGAAAAAGCTCAGAGTGATATTGAGGAATAAAGTCAGTATGAACATTTCCCAAAACAAATTCTTTATGATTTGCTAAATCCATTAAGAAATTAACATTTGTGTTCAGACCAACAATCTAAAATAAAATGTTATGAATTATGATATTGGTATTTTTTAGAGTCTCTAAACTATAATTAATATTACATTATATTGAGACAGACATTGTCGCAATTTTCTCAAAGCTGAATCCCTATCAGGTCCCCAAACAACTAATTTAGCAATCATGGGATCATAATGAACAGATACTTCATCCCCTTGACGAACTCCAGTCTCTATTCTGACTGTTTGGGATGCCAAAGGGGTATTTAAGTAGATCAAAGGTCCTGCACCGGGCATGAAATTATTATTTGGGTCTTCAGCATAGATTCTGGCTTCAAATGAGTGTCCATTTAATTTTATATCTTCTTGTTTTAGGGGTAAGATCTCTCCAGAAGCCGCCAAGAGTTGCCAATGAACTAAATCAGTATCGGTGACCATTTCTGTTACTGGGTGTTCAACTTGTAATCTAGTGTTCATTTCCATGAAATAGAATTTTTGATTGGCATCCATTATAAACTCAACAGTGCCTGCTCCAACATAATTTACAGCTCGTGCTGCTCTAACTGCTGCTTCACCAAGTTCTTTACGAACTTTTTCACTTAAACCTGGCTACAATGATTAAAAATTGGAAAAAACTTAGAATTAATTAATAGTTTAAAGGGAGGGTGAAGTAGAAAATCAAGTGATTTTTTATCGATTCTTCTACTAATTATAAGACCAGTCTGCATAGTGAAACATTCAGGAAATACCAGTTCCGAATGATTTTAAAATTCAAATTAGGTTCCGATTTTAAGGATAATTTTAAACAAGGACTTCCGACCAATCACGTAACGCCCTGCCTTTTTGTTAACAAAATTCTCGTGGCACGTTCCGCGTTGAATGAAATTTATCACGAGATTTGATAAAATTAGGCGCGCGACGTGACAATCGTGGCGCGAGACACGGAGCGTGCCACGAGAATTTTGTTAATAAAAAGGCAGGGCGTTACGCGATTGGTCGGCAGTCCTTGTTTAAAATTATCCTTAAAATCTGAACCTAATTTGAATTTTAAAATCATTCGGAAACGATATTTCCTGAATGTTTCACTATGTAGACTGGTCTTAAGATTAGTAGAAGAATCGATAAAAAATCACTTGATTTTCTACTTCACCCTCCCTTTAAAGAGTAGAAACTTACAGCAGGAGCTTCTTCAATAACTTTTTGATGCCTCCTTTGTACACTACAATCTCTTTCAAACAAATAGACATAATTTCCATGTTGGTCACCAAAAACTTGGACTTCAACGTGTCTGGGAGTTTCAACAAATTTTTCAATCAGCATAACTTCATCTCCAAATGATTTGCTGGCTTCCCTTCTTGCCGATTCCAATTGTGACTGAAATTCACTCTCCGTTTTGGCAATTCTCATCCCCTTTCCTCCTCCTCCCCTTACAGCTTTTATCATAACAGGAAAACCAATTCTTTGGGATTCCGAGAGGAGTTTAGAGTCACTCTGATCTTCTCCGTGATAACCTTCGATAATTGGAACCCCAGCGGAAGACATGATAGCTTTTGAGGTGCTTTTAATTCCCATATCACGAATGGCAGAGGCAGGTGGACCCACAAATATAATTCCTAATTTTTGGCACATTTCGGCAAACTCAGTGTTTTCCGAGAGAAAACCATATCCAGGGTGAATAGCCTGAGCTCCTGTTTGTTTGGCAACTTCAATAATTTTGCTCTGATTGAGGTAACTTAGTTGGGAGGCTGCTGGACCAATGTTATAAGCTTCATCAGCCTAAAAATTATACCCAGCCTGATTTCTTTGTATAATTAATTGAAAGGTAAATTAAATTTAATTAATTACCATGGCCACATGCATTGAATTTCTATCAGCATCACTGTAAACAGCTACTGTTTGAATGCCTAGCTTTTTAGCAGTTTGCATAACACGGCAAGCTATTTCTCCACGATTTGCAATTAAAACCTTTTCGATAGGTCTCTTTGCAACGGAGGATAAATGATTTTTCCATTGTTTTAGAAAGAACCCTCTCCTGTAATAACAACAAATAGACTAATGGCACCCCATGTTATTTCCCCACAGAGCTTAATACAGTCGAAGGCATAGGGCTGCCATTACCCTATGGTAGGCGATACCAATCCCACCATGTCATCCCCCAAAAACTATACTTCATACTCCCTAAGCCTAACTGACCACATATTTTGATTGACATTAGTTTATTTAATATTAATATATATAATTAATAATTATTATTTAATAATTCATCTGAAATTTATAACTTACGATTCAGATTTTCGGAGTAAACGTCCAGCGAGAAGAGAAGCCATTTGTATTTTTAAGCCTTTGCCCTAGTTTTAGGTCAAGAGGTCAAATTTGGCTAAGCAGACGGAAAACCACGTGTCACTCTCTATCAATATCATTTGTCGAAATAGGTCACGTGTCTCCCCTAGAGATAATTTGACAGTTAGGCTTAAGTAGTTTACCAAATTTGAATCGAAAGAGCTACTAAAACCCCTTGGTTTTAATTACGAAAGACGCACGGGCAACATCCCTTGCAAGGGCAACACTATTTTACCCCGAACTATTGCCGAATTACCCCAAATTCTAAAATAGTAGATATGCTCCCATGCATCGTCTGCTAAAACATTCTAAATGACTTATGGCTCCGCCTTCGACTATTCGGGGTAAAATAGTGTCCGTTTCGGCACTTTTCGGCACAAAAGAGTGGGGTAAAATATAAAAATACGTGCCCTTCACTAAACGTCGCAATTTAATCAAGTTAATTATTCAAATCCATTTCAGAAACTAAATAAGCCTAACTAAACTACCCTCTCTTGCCCCAACGACACTTAAAATAATAAATAGGGATTTTTCGGCAAATATCAAAAACTCAACTAAACATTGATATTAATATGTATTGTTTATTGAATCTCAATTTATAAGCGAAATCTACTCTATCGAGCCAATATCCAACATTAATTTCCACATAATTCAGAATAATTAATATAAAATTAGACCAAAAACGTACATTTTAAAAATTAAAATAACCTTTAATTGAATTACATAATTAAGATTAAAACTAAGCTAGAAGTTGGTAAAGCTCCTTATTTCTATTTCACATTTAAATTAATTTATATTATTACAATTGGTACAATAGGTAAAACTGGTTAAATTATTAAAATTGGTAAAATTATTAAAATTGATAAAATTAGGCTTAAAGTAGAACACTTCTACTTTTTCCTTGCTGTTTTTCATCCGGTGAACAAGATGTCTTTCGTAGTCTTTATATAACGATAAAGAAACGTTTAGTTAACGTAAACAAGTTAGGTTACATTAGTTTACAATCTTACTATGTTTAAATGGTTCCCTAAGTAAATCTGTTTTTCAAAAAAATATAAATAAGAAATACAAAATTGATTTGAGTTATAAACATCGTGTAGCGTGAAAGCGAACTTTTTTACTTACCATCTATCTCCTCACTGGACTCACTGCTAGTGGTTGCCATTTTTATTACTGAAATTAAAGGGAAAGTAAAATGAACACTTAGAAGGATCCAAACCGAAAAAACGATAAATATATCTCATTCAAAGCCTAATCTAGTTTGCCTTTTCTTGGTATTAAATTAAATTCGTATACATAGACATTAGAACACTAAAGGCTGTACTAACCAAGCTCTAGTGGCTTACCTTAAATAAAATAAAATAAAATAAAATAGAATAAAATAGAATAAAATAGAATAAAATAGAATAAAATAAACTATTAAAAACGTAGATCTAAAACGCTGGTGAGAGAGAGACCCTCTCTCACCAGCGGCGTAAAATTAAAAGACTACAAAGTGGCGTGCGCGAACCACCGTATATATATATAAAAGAAGCTACGTGATCTATGACGTCACACAGGCGTTGCTATTTTTTGCCGGTTTATCCACGGAGTCTGTATTTTTGGGCCCGTATTTTTAAGGGACTCGGTTTTTTATCCCAGGAAACGAGGAAAGAAGCTGAGAAAGTTGTAACTTTTAAACCCATGGAGAAATATTATTGGAGTTGATGGCAAAAGCGTTAAAACCAAGGAGTAATAACTCGCTTGAAAGTTCTCTGATGTTCAGCCCCAGTCTAAGCACGGAGCTGTATTGTAGAAGCATGAACGCTGGATCTCTAAAGGGACCGGAAAACGCCCGCCTTCCACTGTACAAACCGAGTCCTCTCTAGCATAGCGTCGGGGGAAGGGATGGGGGTTGTGAATTTGGGAACACTCAAGGCCATTCGGTCTTTTGTGATTCTGAATAAACCTATTGAAAAGAAATTTAAACGACCTTGGCCGTACCCGTTTTTTTTTATTTATTTTTTTACAAAGCAAACGTGCTATAGAGAAAAATCCATTCCGTTTACCAGTCCCTTTAGAGATCCAGCGTTCATGGTAGAAGGAGTAGAGACTAGGCCTCTAGGGCCTAGACATAAGCGTACTAGTGCTCCGCGCACAATTTTCGCGCATACCGAGCCAATGTAAACAATCTCTGACGTCACTTGTTTTAAAGAAGGCGTCGTTTTCTTCTTTCCCGGCTTAATTCTTTGAATATTTTCCATATTATAGTTAATATAAATAAAAATTATAGTAAAAATAAAAATTTAAATAAGATTTGCAAACGCTTGAGAAACTCCCGTCACCCGGACTCGATACACAAAAGACCGAGGCTTAACCCTCCTGAACGTTCGTAGCTCGCGGCCATCTTTATTGTTTACATTGGCTAGCCTAGGTTTGGAGGGAGGGTCAAAATTCATACCCCCTTTTTATGGACAAATAAGGTCTAGCTTTTTTTAATAGAGGGGAAGCTACGAGTCTCTACTCCTTCTACAATACAGCTCCGTGGGCTTAACTAGTTTACCAAATTTGAATCGAAAGAGCTACTAAAACCCCTTGGTTTTGATTACGAAAAACGCACGGGCGCCCTTGCAAAGGCAACACTATTTTACCCCGAACTTTTGCCGAATTACCCCAAATTCTAAAATAGTAGATATGCTCCCATGCATCGTCTGCTAAAACATTCTAAATGACTTATGGCTCCGCCTTCGACTATTCGGGGTAAAATAGTGTCCGTTTCGGCACTTTTCGCCCGGCAAAAAGAAGAGTGGGGTAAAATATAAAAATACGTGCCCTTCACTAAACGTCGCAATTATCAAGTTAATTATTCAAATCCATTTCAGAAACTAAATAAGCCTAACTAAACTACCCTCTCTTGCCCCAACGACACTTAAAATAATAAATAGGGATTTTTCGGCAAATATCAAAAAATGAACTAAAAATTGATATTAATATGTATTGTTTATTGAATCTCAATTTATAAGCGAAATCTACTCTATCGAGCCAATATCCAACATTAATTTCCACATAATTCAGAATAATTAATATAAAATTAGACCAAAAACGTACATTTTAAAAATTAAAATAACCTTTAATTGAATTACATAATTAAGATTAAAACTAAGCTAGAAGTTGGTAAAGCTCCTTATTTCTATTTCACATTTAAATTAATTTATATTATTACAATTGGTTAAATTGGTAAAATTGGTTAAATTATTAAAATTATTAAAATTGGTAAAATTATTAAAGTGTTCCTTCCGCAATCCATTGTTTACGTCAGCGACTCCAAAATAAAGATCAATTATTAGAAATTTAGATTAAATCAAAGCTTTAAACGTAAACTTACGATGTGCCACCACCTCGGGAAATGAGCGCTATTATAAAAACGAAAACTTAATCTTTTATTGACGAGGTAAAATTGACTCTTCAAGACAGAGTTCCAAAACGCGACCAAACTGAACAGCGAACATCGAGACCTAGGAGGATAGAGGTGAAAACACCTCGATCCTCCTAGTCTTGGGGACCACTGTCCATTTTCGAACAAAATTCCCTCTTCTAGCGAACTGGACATGGACTATTTTTTTTGGGGGGGGGGGGGGTTGTTTCGAATTTTTGCATCCCTCCGACGTTGTATTATTTTTATCAGTTTACCCATTTTTCCGGAACTCTGCCTTTAAGGGACTAGTTCCAGCGAAAAGGGTCGAGACTAACAACGGAGCGACCGTGCAGACTTTGGATTCCCTGCGGAGCCTAAATTTGAGAGGTTCTAGCGAATTGAAGATAAACAAAAGAGTTTCTATCAGAGGAATACTAATATTTGCGAGGAAACATTTCGTTTCGATGCTCAGTTAGCTAGAATCCTTTTCGCTGGAACTCGGCCTTTAAATTTCAGTATAACGCAAGAACTCACGAGGCGCAGGCGCTTTCCCTCATCATTAAAATAATAGTAGAACACTTCAACTTTATAAAAATAAGAAATACAAAATTGATTTGAGTTATAAACATCATGTAGCGTGAAAGCGAGTTTTACTTACCTTTAAAAGGAGAAAAATAAAATAAAATAAAATACAATAAAATAAACTAAAATAAAATTAACTAAAATAAAATAAAATAAACTAAAATAAAATAAAATAAGCTATTAAAATCAATAAAATAAAATAAACTATTAAAAACAATAAAAAAATTGATCTAAAACGCTGGTGAGAGAGAGACTCTCTCTCACAGACTAAAAAGTGGCGACGTGGCGTGCGCGAACCACCGTATATATATAAAAGAAGCTACGTGATCTATGACGTCACACAGGCGTTGCTATTTTTTGCCGCCGTATTCGGTTTATCCACGGAAGCTGTATTTTTAAGGGACTCGGTTTTTTATCCCAGGAAAGAAGCTGAGAAAGTTGCAACTTTTCAACCCATGGAGAAATATTACTGGAGTTGATGGCAAAAGCGTTAAAACCAAGGAGTAATAACTCGCTTGAAAGTACTCTGATGTTCAGCCCCAGTCTAAGGTACTCGTGGAAAGCTTCCTTAAATCATAAACGCTGGATCTCTAAAGGGACCGGAAAACGCCCGCCTTCCACTGTACAAACCGATACCTCTCTAGCATAGCATTGGGGGAAGGAATGGGGGATGTCAATTTGGGAACACTCAAGGCCATTCGGTCTTTTATGCTTCTTCAAAAACCTATTGAAAAATATTTAAACGACCTTAACGTGCTATAGAGAAAAATCTATTCCGTTTACCAGTCCCTTTAGAGATTCAGCGTTCATGCTTAAATGTGGGTTACATTGCAGCTAGGTCTCCCATAATATTGCTCTATACTTTTTTTGCTATTATGAGCATAGGTCCATAGATATATGTTCCTATCTCTATGCATAGGTCACGTGCCTCCCCTAGAGATAATTTGACAGTTAGGCTTAAGTTGTTTACCAAATTTGAATCGAAAGAGCTACTAAAACCAAGTTTTCGATTTGCGAAATTTAAAACAATGATAATTTTTAAACCGGTAAAGATTTCGATTAGCAGTTTACGGTATTTTGTTAGAAATGTATGCGTTAGATTTGCCCCAAGTCCAACGGGTCAATTACATTTAGGTGGTTTGAGAACAGCAATGTATAATTATTTATTTGCAAAGAAACATAACGGTAGATTCGTGCTTAGGATCGAGGATACTGATCAAGTAAATTATGAAAGATAAGCCTAAATCCTTTTTCAAAACAGGTAAAGTAAATTTATACATTAATCTCTAAATAGACTAGAATAGTTCCTGGTGCTGTTGAGAATCTAGAAAGTATATTAAAATGGGTTGGATTGAATCCAACGGAGGGCCCATCTCAAGGAGGTCCTTATGGCCCATACACACAATCTCAGAGAATAAAATTATATAATGATTGTGTTCAGGAACTTATAGATGTTAGTATTATACCGTAATTTGAACACTTAATTAGTATAAATGGCTTAAGATCTCATATTTATTTAAATAGAATGGATCAGCTTATCGGTGTTTCTGTTCAGAAACTAGGCTAAATTTAATAAGAAAGGAAGCCAATCGCTTGCAACAAGTCCCAAAATATGATAATAAATGTAAACATTTAACTAAAGATGAAATTAATAAATTACTTGAGCAAGGAAAGAAATTTACTGTTAGATTAGGGGTAAGTTTTAGCATCATACTGGCATTTAACGTAAAACATATTCCAGTAAGTTTCATACCTTTTAAAGTTGACGGAAGGTCCATTAGAATTTGATGACTTAGTTTATGGCCCCATTTCTCTGGATTTATCCAAATTAGAGGGTGATCCTGTAAGTTTAAACAAGAAGTGATATCTAGTTTATTAGGGAGAAGGTATAAGATGCCTAAGTGTTCGCGCGCCATAGTCCCAGTCCCCCTTTCAAAATACAAGGGGGACGTAAAAGGAAGCGCCGGGCTATTTCGCCTCTCCTCAGTCGGAAAATATGACTGTAATTTTCGTCATTCGCGTCGCCGCGCTGACGTGAGTTTTCAAGAACCAATGAGCTGCTGGTTGTAATTTAGAGGCGGGGATTGACTCCGGACCTACTACGTTTGGACTGGAGATAAAGCTGGAAATCTGGCGAATTTATACCTTCTCTCTGAGATACTAGATATAACTTCTTGGTTTAAATAAAATTAAATAGGGTACCCAATTTTAAGTTCAATTAAATTACTTTTTAGATTATTCTAAAAAGTGATAAATTTCCAACATACCACTTAGCATGTGTAGTTGATGATCATCATATGAAAGTGACTCATGTTCTTAGAGGAGTTGAATGGCAGATTTCAACTCCTAAACATTTAATGCTCTTTAAAGCATTTGGTTGGGAACCTCCTAAATACGCCCACTTGCCTCTCATAATGAATAAGTAAAAATTGAAACACAATTAAAAATATATAGATTCCTCCTAATTAAAGATAATTATTAATTAATTTAGAGATGGAAGTAAATTATCTAAAAGACAAAATGATATGCACGTTGAAACGATTAAAGTATCATTAACTTAATTAAATTAGTGGTTAATTTAGAAATTCAACTTATTAGTTTTGTTTTTATAGAATAATGGTTACTTTTCTGAGGCGGTATTAAATTTTGCTTGCGATATGGGAGGTGGTTTCGGAGCTTATAGCGATAAATTATATTCATTAGATGAGCTAATTGATATGGTACGTCATGATTATTTAAACCAAGAAGTGATATCTAGTTTACTAGGGAGAAGATACAAATTCATTCGCGCCACATTTCCAGCTTTATCTCCAGTACAAACGACGTAGGTCCGGAGTTAATCCCCGCTGCCTCTAAATTACAACCAGCATCTCAGTGGTTCTTGAAAACTCACGTCAGCGCGACGACGCGAATGACGAAAATTACAGTCATATTTTCCGACTGAGGAGAGGCGAAATAGCCCGGCGTTCTCCTTTTACGTCCCCCCTTGTATTTTGAAAGGGGGACTGGGACTATGGCTAGCGAATACTTAGGCATCTTATACCTTCTCCCTAGTAAACTAGATATCCCTTCTTGTTAAAACTCAAGCTAGAATAATTAATTAACGAGTTTAAATAGTTTTCATTAGATAAATTAAATGGAAACTCGTGCAAAATGGATCTTGAAAAATTAGATATTTATAACAAAAAGTTTTTAAACCAATTAATTGATAATGAAGATAAAAGAAAATTAATTTCTAAAGAATTAAAAGAGAAAGTTAAAGAAAAATATTCAAGATGGTATTTAAGGAATATATTAGTTAATCGAGAATAATTAATAGTTTAATAGTTAATACCTTTTTCAGTGAAAATGAAATGCTAAGTATTGATAAACTTCATCATATATTATTATGGAGTAAAGTACGTCATAATTAGTTTTAATTATCCTCGAAATTAATTTAAATACTTAAGTTAAATTAAAATTACAGGCTCAAGGTCATATAATTACCTTAAATGACTTCTTGAAGCCCGAATTCACTTTTCTTTGGAATCCACCTGTTTGGGGGGAAACCACTAAACCCCCAATTGAAAATGGTTAAAAATGCAATTAATTATAGTTAATGCAATATAAAAATAACCGTTAATTACTCAGAATTAACCAAACTTGTATTGGAAGACGTCTTAGAACTTCTGTCAAATTACAAACCTGATACAAACCTTGTCGAAGAAATCAAAACCAAATCTAAAGAACGTAAATTAAAATTCAATCAATTTACACAAATCATGCGAATTGGATTAATTGGAAGAAAAGTAAAGTTCTTTTTTTTTTTTTTTAACTTTTTTCGAATAATCGAAAAAAACACAATTAATTTTAATTTATTTACAAATTAATAATTTCTTTCCCCGCCATTAATTTTTTTAGGAAGGTCCGGGAATTGGAGACTTAATTAATCTCTTAGGAGTCGACATTTGTACAAAACGTTTGATTAACCTTCAAAGATACGTTTTAAAGATGTAATTAAGATGTTTTAAATAAATTAATTAACGTTATTTTAACGTTAAAACTTTTTTGAAATACATTCCTGCTTGTTGTGGCGCAATTATTATTAATTATTATTAATTATAATTATAAAAAACAACCTAAACAACACCATTTTTAAGATTATATTTACATCAAAGTTTTGGGGGGGAAAATGAAGGTGAAATTGTTATAAACCTTTTTTTAAAAAAAGTTTGAATTTACAATCATCATGTTGAGAAAAAGAAAAGAAAAACAATGTTAATATTGTTCGGACAACGAATGATGTTGACATGATTTCATGTTGTCATAGTTGTTGTTTTTTAAGGATTTTGATCGGTTTAAATCCTAAAGTAAATAACGTTCGGGTTTTTATTCAAAATGAACTTTTTAATCTCATTTTTATTTCGTAATAAATTCTATTTCTTTTTTTTTTTTTTTGAATTGATAAAAATGTGACGTTTAAATTTCACGGAAACTTTTACGCGCACAAAAGTTTGTTTTAAATATCACAAATCCAGCCATTTTTTTATTTATTTATAATTTTTTCTCCTAAGTCTTAAGAAGAAACGACATTACTAATTAAATCATTAATTAATTAATTAATTAATTGTAATAACAATTAAGTCGTTGATTTGAAATAATAGAATTAAACTCCACTCACTTCTGCTATATTTTCTTTTGCTTGACGTTTATGAGATTTAACGTTTCCATTGTCATCAGATGGTGGTGGACCTTGAATGGGTTGATTGGCTATAATCAAAATTTTAAAACGTTTCGTTTTAAATTTTAATTAACTTAATTAAATTAATAAGCCTTGGGTATTCTTTTGTTGAGGGGCCAAGGCTTACGAAAGTTTCGTGTCAAATTGCCCGAGTGAGGCAATCCGTAAACATCCTTATAAATAACCACTAAATATTTAAAATAATTAATTAAATAGCTAAATATGACGTAAATAAACTAATTAACATTAATATTTTCATTGTATTATTGACTATTTTGTTGGAAAATCATTTTAGATGTTCTCATTCCCCATCCCATAGTAGTTAAGTAGCCAAGGCTTATTTAGATGTAAGAGTGACGTCATTAATATTTAAGCAAGTGTAGTTTTGTTTCCTACCTGATTTCCCAATGCACGCTCGATATTGAGATAATTGCTGATAAACTTGTTTCATCCTTTCGAGATTAATTCTGCTAACTTCCGGATGATTAACCATAGGTAAGGGGTAATCTTTACCGATGACGCATTTGGCGTTAACTTGAACGTAATCCGGGGCTTTCCAGGGTTCGTGAACGAATTTTGGCGGGTAATTTTTCAATATTGGTAAATATTTTCTATAAACAATAACAAAAAACATTGCTCATACATTAATTAAGTCAAATATAATAAAATTCTAGTAATTTTTCAATAGAGTAATGGCAGCCCTCTACCTTCGACTGTATTAAGCTCTAAGGGAAAATAACATGGGGTGCCATTAGTCTATATTGGTAGATCTATTTTCAATAAATAATTAAATAAATTTGTTCATGCGTTAATTAAGTTAAATATAATAAAACCTTACCTAATATAATCTCCATTTGGATCAGCTTTACGACCGAATCTAACGGGACAATATAGATGAAAAAATTGTTGAAAAAAGGAACTACAGGATAACCACATCCATGATCCAGCGTTTACACTCCAATCCGCGTCTAGTAGCAACTCGTCAAAGACCTGAAGTTATTATTAAGATAAATAAATAGTATTATTATTATTAAGATAAATAAATAGTATTATTATTATTAAGATAAATAAATAGTATTATTATTATTAAGATAAATAAATAGTATTATTATTATTAAGATAAATAAATAGTATTATTATTGTTATTAAATAAAATTTTAAATTAATTAAAATTATCAATAAATAAATAAATAAATAAATTATTTATAACAATTCATACCTTCATGCCTTCTTCCCAGGATATCCATAGATCCCCTCGCGTTAAAAAACAAGCAACCGCGTGTCTTCCAACATGATGTATCCAACCCTCCTCTCTCAGTTGAACCATTATTGCATCAATCCACGGAAAACCAGTTTGTCCCTAAATAAATAAATATTTACCTAAATAAGTTTGTTTAAAATATATAAAAATAAAGAAGTTTGTTTTAAACTTACGTTGGCCCACTTAGCCAATGCTTCGGGATTGTGTTCCCAAGGTATTTGAACGCAAATAGGATTGTTGTACATACGATCAAAATTTGGATTCTTAGTCGCGGCGCAATAGAAAAATTCCCGCCAAAGTAATTGACCGTGGAGTGATAATGGCGGGTTGATTTTCTTAATCTAATAATTAACCTTAATTAGTTTCCTAATTAACTGGTTTTTATTGAAGTAAAAGAAAATTAATATCAATTACTTTTTTATAGAGATCGGAGAGAGCTTGGTAAAATAATCTCGCGGAAAGACAACCAAACCTAAGATGAGCGCTTAGTCCAGTTTGACTCGGTAGTAACGACTGAGGGGTCATTCTGGGTCGACCAAAACTGGCCACCCACGCCTTACGTTCCAAATGTCTTTCTAGCCTCAAAAGGGCTTCAGTTTCACCTCCTTGCCAAATGGCCGGTTTAATATTGTCAATATCAAAACCTAATTCTTCCAATGTCGGTACCGCGAACTTTGTGTCGTGATCGGGTTCGATGGGTGAATAGGCGTTTTTTAAGAACTCTAACGTAATTCCCGGAAGTGGGGGTAAAGGTGGTTCCATCGTTGAGAGAATGGATTGGAACTGTTTATACGTTAAAGGTGGTTTGCCGGTATTTTTCTCAATGATTCTATACGTAATTCAGTTGTTTTCATTGTTAAATTACGTATCTACTAAGTCTAATTGGTAAGTGTCGTTAAGCCTACTTGTCCAACTTGTATAACGTATGGGAGGTCCGGCATATGACTGTAATGCCCATATCTTGGGCCATAGCCGTAATATTTTGATCCCTAATTCGTCCATAAGGTTCTGGATCTTCTTCGAAAGTTAAATGAGTCGTCTGCCACTCCTAATTTAACGTAGTTATTTAAAAAAGGGCCTATTTTCAATGCTAAACACTATAGGAACCAAGCCTACTTTAAATAGTCTGGGAAAAGCATCAGCTGGTTGTCCCCTAATTACGAACAATCTCGAATTTAAACGTCTTAAAGTTAAATCGAGATCTTCCAAGCAGTGAAGTAAAAACCTATCCGAACAAAAGGTTCATAGGGCTAAGAACACGTGTTATTCGTTTTCGCGCTAAAAATTTAGTTTTTGCGCCAAATTCCATAACTATCCAATAGCAACAATTTCGCGCCAAAATAGTCGAATCAAAACTAACGACCAATTTCGCGCCAAAATAGTCGAATCAAAACTAACGACCAATTTCGCGCCAAAATAGTCGAATCAAAACTAACGACCAATTTCGCGCCAAAATAGTCACATCAAAACTCACGAACAATTTCGCGCCAAAATAGTCACATCAAAACTCACGAACAATTTCGCGCCTAAAAGTTTCAATCTCAATAGGCTAATTTGTCTCGCGAAATGGATCCAATTAAATAGTTTCTACATTTTAGGGCCGCTAAAAAAGTATGTCACCCTAAAACTCCATTTAAATCTCCCGCCCAACTAAGAGGTTCCACCTAGCGGTACTCGAAATAAAATTCACCTGTTGCGCTAGCGGAAGCCTTGAGGGCTTTAGAGACCTGCTTTGGGGTGATTCTGGTCCACCCCCAAAAAATGTCTGGGCTTCCTCTACGATTGGTCCCCCCAAATTTAACATAGCTTTGAAATTAAATTTTAACATTAATTTCACAATTTTCCTGACCAAGGCTTACCGATAAACAAGGAAATAGTTACATATATATTTATTTTCATGGCAAAATCAAAGTAACACGATTTAAACACAAAAAAATTATAATTTCCTACCTCCACTTATTAATTCCAACGTTTGAAGAACCCGCGAACCACGGATCCACTAAAAATACGCAACGGAATGTTGTAGCCCCGTTTAAACCTTCGCGTAAAGAGGGTTGATCGTGGAATCTAAGTCCTTTTCTAAACCAATGCACAACATGTTTTGGCTGCTGATTGTTCGTCGACATTGTAATCAAATTCTAAGCTTACGGTATAATATGGAAGAAACAATTGAACCTTATCGAAGATCATGTTAATTAAAATTAAACTTGACGCGGTAAAAGTTTATACGACGAGCCGACGACGCGAGCGGCGGAGCTCCCTTTGAAGTACGGCGAAAGAGGCGCCCTATACTAACCGTATAGTGGCGTAGGGTTTCTTATTTCCAATTCGATATTGTTTTAAATATTTCTACCAAACGGAAATAAACGAGTAAATTCTCTGTTAACCGTAATATCAGTCCGAATTACAATCTTAATTTTTCAGCTTAAAATATTTGCAAATTAACGGTTTATTATGAAAAAAACGCGCGAACTCGTTTACCCGCCAATTCCGGTTTCCTAGCGAGTATACTAGCAGTTATAAATTAGAGGCCCTTGATTTTTACACGCCTTACGCAACGTGACTCGATCAAAATACGTATTGGTGAACGCTGATTGGTCGTTTACAGTCAGGTGGACAACCCAGTCACGTTTTTATGGACGTGTCTCAATTCCGGGGCTGTTGAGGACTCTCTACGTACGCATTGTGTTAGGATTTTTAATATAATTTACAAATGCTATATTACGGACTATATGATATAATATACTAGAGGTAAATAACACGTCTATAATTTTCTCTGACGTTGTAGTTACTGTTCCAGAATCCAGTAATCCAGGACAAGTTGTAATGCGTTAGCGGCGCGTTAAAAGGCAAAGCATTAATTGAAAATGCTTAATTGCATTTTAATTATTATAATTAAAGATATCTGCGAAATTTACGCGCAATATTTTATAGCGAATTAGGCTTAGATTATTGTAATTTATTAAATAAAATCTAACTTAGATAATTTATATACTAAATAAAATTAGTGTAAACACTTAAGTTACAGAATGTACCTACAAAATGAGTCAAATTCGGACCACAATTTAGAAAATTATGAATTATTACAAAAATCCTTGTAATTTTCTTAATTTTTCACCAATTTTTTCTCTCTTGGGCTCAAAATGAAGCTCTAATTAAGCTCTACACGATACTTGAACTAAAATAATAATTATACAAGCCTGGTCCCTTCAAAAAAAAATTATCATTACAAACTTATATTTATCAATTACGATTTAGAATCATTTCTATTGATTCTAAAAATAATTCTTTGCACTATTAATAAGGTAAGGTTGCATTTGAATCTCAAATTACATTTTTATTCTTTTATAAACTATAAATACGAGAAGGGCCCTTAATATTAGAAATCCTGGATTTCGAAATCTTTGTTTTTAATTTATTCCTGGAAGTCGAGTGGAGATATTGTAATATTAAAATTGTTTGATATAAAAACGGGAGTCCCCCAAGAAATTGATTTGAAATTGCTGTGGGAAATAAAATTCTTTCTATTTCTTCTTCTAAATATTTCGGGCTTAATTAGATGCTAAATAATAGATTAAATACGTGGTATATACTGATTTGAATACAAAGGTAAATAACGTCTCTTATCATTTAAAGTATTTTGTAAACTCGATGGAAATTTCTAAATTAAGTATTGAATAATTGATACCTCTAAACTAACTAACAAATTAATTTAGGCAAAATAATTAACATTGCCGAAACCCGGGATCGAACCAGGGACCTTTAGATCTTCAGTCTAACGCTCTCCCAACTGAGCTATTTCGGCTGATATTTATGACATCAGGGAAGAATTGCCGAAACAAATAGTTTAGGAATAATTCCCAAAAAGATTTCATTTTGCCGAAACCCGGGATCGAACCAGGGACCTTTAGATCTTCAGTCTAACGCTCTCCCAACTGAGCTATTTCGGCTGATATTTATGATATCAGGGAAGAATTCCCGAAACAAATAGTTTAGGAATAATTCCCAAAAATATTTCATTTTGCCGAAACCCGGGATCGAACCAGGGACCTTTAGATCTTCAGTCTAACGCTCTCCCAACTGAGCTATTTCGGCTGATGTTTCTGATATCAGGGAAGATTTCCCGAAACAAATATAAGTTTAGGAATTAGTCCCAAAAATATTTCACTCTTTGCCGAAACCCGGGATCGAACCAGGGACCTTTAGATCTTCAGTCTAACACTCTCCCAACTGAGCTATTTCGGCTCATGTTTAAAATATCAGGGAAGATTTCCAGAAACAAGTAGTTTAATTTTAAAATCAAGTCCCCAAAAAAATTTCATATTGCCGAAACCCGGGATCGAACCAGGGACCTTTAGATCTTCAGTCTAACGCTCTCCCAACTGAGCTATTTCGGCTCATGTTAAAGCTGTCAGGGAAGATTTCCCGAAACAAATAGTCTAGGGTTAGGATTAAGTCCCCAAAAAAACGTCGTATTGCCGAAACCCGGGATCGAACCAGGGACCTTTAGATCTTCAGTCTAACGCTCTCCCAACTGAGCTATTTCGGCTGTAACATCTTTATCAGAGATAACTTCCCGGAACAAGTAGCTCAAGAAGTCCCTTATCTATTAATTTACAAAAAGCCGTGAAAGGCTTAAACTCAAAGAGGCGCGAAAGGAGCCTTTAATGGCGGGAAGTATATTAACTTTAATAAGAAATCCTGGATTCTAAGAAAAGTCAATTAGGCATAAATCCTACAAATGTTAATCAATTAAAGCAAGAAATAGTAGTAGTAAGATCATTACGTTTCAACTTTATTTTCAGTACAAAACGGATCGTATAAACAATTCCTATACAAAAGTAGACAATGTTAAAAAATATTTATATTTACAAACATTTTTAAGGCATTTCTGTGACCTCGGTGGTTGTTAGGTAATACTTGGGGACATCAGTTAAGCAAATAATAAAAACAATTGAGCATTGAAATAGCTTATTAAAAAAAAACAAAATAAGAATGAACTCTAGGAACTTGAGCAACATTACAAAGCCATATTCAACATTGAACATAAAAAGATTAGATAAGAAATGCATTCTTATACAGAGACAGGACAGTTTAGTCCAGTAATTTTGGCACTTTTTAATTATACTGAAAAATCTTTTCAGATTAATTAATAACTAATTTTATATACACTTTAAAATTCATATCAATTAGGTTTAATATTTTATAATTCTTTTTTTATGTAATAACGAGTTAAGAATATTTATAAAAACCTTTATAATTTGAATATTAAAAAGAAAGAATTAAAAAAACGTACTTAATTAAAATTAAGCGAATTTTTTTGCGTAAGTTTTGTTAAAAAATAACTGGCACACTTCTTCGTTGATGATCTTGCGATGGTAAATAACCGGGTGCGCATGCGTAGGCACTCATATACGCGCTAGCCGGATAAGTACTTGGATTCCCCGGCATGGACATTGGGTTCTGTCCCGCGTGAGCCATCAAAGAGGCACCAGCTTGAGCGTATAAACCAGAACCGTACAGTGATACGGGCGAAGGTGACGACGAACCGGGTTCTTGTTTGCAATTAAAATTCGGAGACACGGTTAAATTCTTTAAACCATTAGAGGCATCGGTTAAAGAAGGCGCGGAATAAGGCATTTGATAATGTCCAAATTGGGACGATTCCATGGCGCGCTTTTCTAAATCGTAAGAATGGGCCCCATTCATAGAATTCATCGAGTTCATTGTGTTGATGGCCGCGGCGTAAGAACGTGGATCCATGTGTCCACCGCCTAAATACGGTGGCAAGGTGAAAGGATAACTCGGAGTATTGTTATTTTGCGGCGTAGTTGGAGCTGGTTCCGTTTTCTTGACCGGTGGCCTGGGTTTCCTACGAGGACGGTACTTGTAATCGGGATGGTCCCTCATATGTTGTTCCCTTAACCTCTTGGCTTCATCGATGAAAGGACGTTTCTCAGTTTCACTAAGTTGTTTCCATTCGGCTCCCAAACGTTTACTGATCTCGGAATTATGCATTTTAGGGTTTTCTAAGGCGATCTTGCGTCGTTGGGCACGGGACCAGACCATAAAGGCGTTCATGGGACGTTTAATGTGGTCAAGTTTAGCATTTCCAGTGTTTGAGGATGGATTATGCCCATGGTGCGCCGAGGTAAGTAATCCTCCGCCGGATCCGACGTTTTCCATACGTCCGTCATGCATTCCTGGAAGCCCAGGTGGAATTCCACCCATGACGGGGCTAAGATGATGAGGCGCTCCACCTCCACCATGGTGATGAATCGTGTTCATCATGTTCACGAATCGCTCAATTTTTAATTTTGTTTTAAAAACCCGATTAATAATAAAAACTAACCCTAATGGCTAAGGCTAAAGGAAATTAAAAGAAGGTTTGATAAATTGAACTAAAAACGAAGCCACGACCTTCTCTACACGAATTCCGAACGGAAAATGACCAAAATTGTAAACGGTAGTCTATTTTTACACGAGGGTTACGATATAACTTGGCCAAGAAACTTTCAAAGCCCCTTATTGGGTGGTTTTTGGTCACCCAGGAGAGATGGACCAATCAGATAAAAGAGAAGGGTCCCATAGCAGCATCAAGTAGTGTCGCGTAGTGGGGTAACCTTTCCCTTCACGGGACAAAGCAATCCGTATCACCCCTTTTTCGAAATTTTCAACCCTCCCCCCAAAGAGAATTTTCCATTCTAAAAAAAAAATCCCCCTAACTAAAAGTCCCCACCTGGTTAGGCATAAGTAAAGGTAAAAAAAAGCGCCCCCCTCTGCTAGGTACGTGTCCCGGGACGCGTAAAGCACGCACAGAAGTAAGGAAATGGCTATTATTCGTTAGGCTTAACATTAAGCCTTGGTTTCAAGTTAAATTGACGCGAAATAGGCCAAAATACCGTGTTAAAAACGTCTAAAACGACAAATTAAAGGCGGATTAAGATCAAATTCCTAACGTTTGGCGACAATTCCGTTGAATATTATTGAAATTTACAACGACATAGAATACTGGTCTCAGTGGGTACGCACAAAAGTTTTATTTTTTGATAAGTTTCGCTAAGCCTAACTTGAACCTAAAAAAGGGGGAGGGGGAAAGTAATAATAAAAAAATAGGGGAGATAAAAAAGTAATACCGATAGTAAGTAAAGCGTTGAAAAGTTCATTTTTGTACGGACAATAAGTCATAATACTTCTGTGTATGTCCGTGTCCACGAATTTCTGTATTCGGTCCATTTTGTATAAGAGCCACCCGAATGTCTACTATTGACGCTGGCTTTTTTTACGTATTTTTAGGAAGGCAGCAAAGAATGAATCGATTGTACTCTATTTATCTATTATACAACTGATTGTAATAAGGGAAATGTGAGATAAGAGTCTACGCGTTATTATATGATGTTATATTCGGACAATATAATAGCAAAATCAATTTGTACAGTATTTATACGAATAAGGTGTAATTTTTGGGTGTTTGGGAACAATAAATGGGATAACACTTGGCAATCAATGGGGGTGCGTGGATTTTATTTATAAATGTATGAATGGACTGGTTATTTCTATTTATATTTAAACCAACACGTTGTATGATGACCCAATTTGAATTCCGGCGCGTAATCTGAAAATGGCGCGAGATATTTTAAAAAACACGTGTATGCAGTATAATTAAATATACATTAAAAAAAGTAGGCTTGTATACAGTCGTTTTAATTGGTTCTTGCATTTGGTAAGGTGTTAAAGAGATTACCCAGCATGCCAAGGGGCGCTTTAAACTGATCAAAGATTACAGTCGTTTTAATTGGTTCTTGCATTTGCTAAGGTGTTAAAGAGATTACCCAGCATGCCAAGGGGCGCTTTAAACTCACCAAAGATTAAAAATTCATCAATAAACCTTAAATTACGTGGCGATTTCACGCTCAAACAACAAAACTTTCCCAAAATAATAATATTAAAAAAAATCATAACCAATCGCTCACGATGGTGAACTCGAATTTATTTATACGATTATTCAATAAATCCAAAACTCAAATAACTTTGGCATATAGTTTACGGACCCCTAAGACCTTCATGGACCCACGAAAAGAAGCTTGAGATGCCTAGATATAGAAGAGAGCTATCAAATTCCATAAAATCCCTCGAAATTTATTTTGATACTAGGCATAGATACTCCGGCGTATGTTTGTTCCCATAAATTTTTGTTTATTTCTACTGGCCTTCCATTCAACATTTTTTATACCTGACAATACCTTCTGGAAACGTAAAGCGTACTGAGTAAACAAGAGCTGAGCCTGAGCTTTGGGAACCCCTAACCTAACCTAAACTTCAGAAGCTCATCGGGTCCGGTTTTCGCGCGTTTTCGACACCACGTGAGATTTTTTTTTTTTGATATCAACTTTTTTTTTTATTTGAGAGGGACAACACTTCAAGTTGAAGCAAGCTGTTCCATGGAGGTGTTATGTTTTTTGAGGGGCCCAAAGATGTGCAGCGCAGCTAACTCAATGCCTCATCCATCTTTCAAAGTATATAGGGGGGTGATTTCTGGGACATCCCACGAAATAGAAACAGGGGATGAACGAGAGATAAAAATGCCAACACTTTCAACTGCGAAGTTTTTTTCTTTCTTTACTTCTGGGCTTAGTTTAGTTTGAGATGAGGTGAGGAATATTTTTAAGACTAGATCAATTCATTCGTTATTTTGAATTTTTAAAGTTATCTATACGGTATTAGCAGGGATAGATGTAATTTTAGAGAAGGAATGGAGAACAGAGTAATCTGGGCGCGCGTCAAAGTCCCGGACTCCCTTTCACGGGACGGGGGGTATGAAAGAAGAGGCGGGTCATAGCGACAGAGGTAAAAAGGAATTACGTAACTATTTTTCGCCGTCCCCGTCAGCAACGTCATCAAAACGTAGTTTAAGTGAGCCCATAAGATAATTTTAACTTTTCGTTACGTGTGGGCTATGAGTCGGACTGAAGTAAATACTAACCGTTCTCCATCCCTACATCTAAAATTAAATCTATCCCTGTTAACACATAAGTTTATAAGATATGTTCCATTAAGTTTGTCACTGGTTAGGTGAGAGCTTGATATGAAGTGACAACGTAGGCCATAGATTCAAGGTAAAGCGAGCGACGCCTGGTGAGGCGCTACAAACTAGCTCGAGCTGTAAGTCTCTAGCGTTACGAAGTACAGGTAGTGTCATACTTATGGAACATATCTTATAAACTTATGGTTACAAACACTGCTTTAAAGTTAAACCTGTCTGATAGAACATAGCCCTTTTATTGAAAAATATTCAAAACTAAACCGCATCACAAAATCACTCGATCTATTTTAAATCAAATTAAAACAATAATTGTAAAATCATACGGCAATAAAACCGAATTGTAAACCGTTCAAATTTTATCTCTAAAAAAAGAAAAATGAAATACAATCAGACCACCCATAAGAAGAAGAATAGTGGTACTCCCGAGGGTACCCAAAAGTAAAAGGATGTCCCCTCTCTCTCTCTCTTTTAATGCCTCAAGACACTAGAGAGTAAGTATGGTTGAGTTACTCCCTTTGAAGTCACCCAAGAAATTCTTCAAGAACTATCTCTTTTGTGGCATGCAGCAGGGTCCCAAAGCGCGAGTGACACAATAACCCCGAGGTCCATCCCCCTAAGAAATGGACCCCCCTCTCGTTCCCTCATAAAATTCTATAGGACTTAAGCCGTCAAAAACACATTTTCCACTAAAAAGGGCCCAATAAAAACCTACTCCACCCCCTCACCCCATTGTTTGAGCCTCGGTAAGCTGACTTAATTTTACGCCTTGGAATGGGTAAACGCCCCCCCCCCTGAGAAGGGTCCCTTTCGTATCTCCAATGGTCCCACTAGACATCGTTAAAGTGTCATATTATGGGGTCCCGTTTACTTTGAACTGCGGTGATTTTTAGACCAAACCAAAATTCAAAATGTTAGGATTAGAGCTAAGCCTAAACTAACCATACTTTAAGGTTGTAATTATAAGCCTAAACTAAACCTATTGTAAGGTTACAGCTAAGCCTAAACCAAACCTATTGTAAGGTCACGGCTAAGCCTAAACTAAGCGTATTGTAAGGTTACAGCTAAGCCTAAACTAATCCTACTTTAAGGTTGTAATTATAAGCCTAAACTAAAGCTATTGTAAGGTTACAGCTAAGCCTAAACTAAACCTATTGTAAGGTTACAGCTAAGCCTAAACTAAACCTATTGTAAGGTTACAGCTAAGCCTAAACTAAACCTATTGTAAGGTTACAGCTAAGCCTAAACTAAACCTATTGTAAGGTTACAGCTAAGCCTAAACTAAACCTATTGTAAGGTTACAGCTAAGCCTAAATTAAACCTATTGTAAGGTTACAGCTAAGCCTAAACTAAACCTATTGTAAGGTTGCAACTAAGCCTAACATTAAATACAGGCTTTAGTCAAGGTTAAACCATGGATTTATAATAGAAGCGTAAGCTTCTATTATAAATCCATGGTTAAACTATGGTTAAAAAGCTTTCTCTAGTAGATCTATAATGTAAACTGGGCCTATTTTGGGGTAATCTCCAATATATATCTTTAACAAGCGTGGGGTTAAAGAAGTATGGGTGTTATTGCCCCTCCCATACCCGAGGCTCAACTCTGAATGGCAAAATTGGTATGCCTCTATACCCTAATTGCTATTTTAAAAGGGAAGGGGGGGGGCGTTATATGGCCTACTGGTAACCTACTATTTCTTTTACTAGAACAAGGCGGACCAATTCGAACTTGAACCCTGAAAATGCGTCCCCAGGCGGGTCATAAAAGTTAACTTTTGGGCCATAGAAAATGTCAAAAGACCTTTTAAAACTGTGCCTTCTTTTTGATTTTATTGGGGGTTCCATTCTACGTTGGTATTATACACGGACGGTTGCCTGAAGGTTTAGGGCAATCCATTGGTAACCATCAGCTGTCAATCCCAATTACTATGGAGGGTGAAAAATTGTCTTATCTCTTTGCACGCGCCGACTTTTTCTTTTGACTTTTGGTACTATATGGCTTCTTTACTTTAGCCTTGGCTTTGATCCTGAAAAACCTTTCACTCCTTAGGGGAATTGGTACAGAAGTAATTGCAGAGCCTTTTCTTTGGTCTAACCTTGAAAAAATGGTTGACGTTGTTGGGCTCCTACAACCTCGCTATGAGAATTAATTTAAAATAAAATAAAAAAAAATCTTTTTTGTCAGAAGTGGGATTCGAACCCACGCCCTCATACGAGGACCAGAATTCGCACAATCTCTTTGTCAGAGATAAGACATTTGTCTTGAGTCTGGCGCCTTAGACCGCTCGGCCATCCTGACATACCGTTACACCCACTTCAACCCCATGTAATCATGAGTTCCATTAAAACAATAATTATTATTTATTTAAAAAACATATTTGTCAGAAGTGGGATTCGAACCCACGCCTTCATACGAAGACCAGAATACACTGCGCCACCTCGTGAGTGGCAAGGAACTATAACCCTTGAGTCTGGCGCCTTAGACCGCTCGGCCATCCTGACATGCTACACAGTCCGCAACAACCTGATCTAAACACCAGTATAACTCCAACAATTTATACAATTAAAAAACATGTTTTGTCAGAAGTGGGATTCGAACCCACGCCTTCATACGAAGACCAGAATTCACTGCGCCACCTGGTGAGTAGCAAGGAAGTAAACCCCTTGAGTCTGGCGCCTTAGACCGCTCGGCCATCCTGACATGCTACACAGACCCCAACAACCTGATCTAAACAATACTTTAACTCTAACAATTTTATAATTAAAAAACATGTTTTGTCAGAAGTGGGATTCGAACCCACGCCTTCATACGAAGACCAGAATTCACTGCGCCACCTTGTGAGTAGCAAGGAACTATAACCCTTGAGTCTGGCGCCTTAGACCGCTCGGCCATCCTGACATATTTCACAGACCCCCAACAACCTGAACTAAACAATACTTTACCTCTAACAATTTATATAATTAAAAAACATTTTTTGTCAGAAGTGGGATTCGAACCCACGCCTTCATACGAAGACCAGAATTCACACAACCTCTTTAGTCAGAGATAAGACATTTTAAGCCTTGAGTCTGGCGCCTTAGACCGCTCGGCCATCCTGACACGGAGAAACTACCTTACAGAACTCAAAGCGGAAACGCATGTTGCTATTTTAAAGAGAGGGAAAGTGTGTAAGAGTATATTGGGAAAACCGCCAAAAAAGGTTGACGTAGCTATGACGTAGGTATTTAATTTCAGCGCGTAGGAGAGAGAGAAGAATCGAGGATGTATTATCATTAATACCCCCAATGCCGTTTGAAAAAAGCAAACAAACATCTTTGTTTAAAGTAAAAAACTGTATTTTCACAATGAATGACATTGAAGGATATAAAACTAACTTAGGAACTTTTCCACTAAATAAATTGATAAGAGACAGTGACGATACTATATCAGAGATAAATATGAAATTCCTTAGCTTAGCTCGTCTGCAGTTTTAAGTTGCTTAACCCAATTTGATTAACTTATCAAATTAGATTAAACTAAATAAGCGCCTCTGATTACACGCTATCAAAAAAATTGTAACATTTCTTCTACATTATTCTATACAGGGTGTTTCTGAACATGCATCCATAAATTAAGGGGGATGTTTTTTTGGGTGGGTGTAAAATGTATAACTTCTACCTATCTCCATTTTGATTGTCCTAAGGGACACTGTTTTCGAGTTATGATTTTCAAGAGTGTTTTAGGGATGGCCCCTTAATTAAATTAGAAATCATTGTCTTGAAATCAGTTTCTTAATTAATTAAATTTAAGGGGTCATCCGTAAAATACTCTGGATGCAATCTTAACTCGAAAACAGTGTCCCTTAGGGCAAAATAATTATCATAGACTCAAAATTGATTTCCCAAACCCCTTAATTTATGCATGCAGACTTATCAGAACCACCCTGTACGCATACAGTAACGTTTTTAACATTTTATAACAAGCTTTATTCGAATTCAAAACATTTTTTTTTATATATATTATTATTATTTTTATTATAAAAATTCCCCAATAGCTTTTGAACAGGTGAGAACTAGCTAAGGGGAAAGAAGAATACACCGTGATTATTTTCTTTTATCACAAATACAGCAAAAAGTCCCACAGTCTCTTTTCGGTCCTCGGTTATGGTATGGGGACATAAAGATTTTAATGGTGTCTATTCTGCATGCATACATGCAGCACCCCTGAATGTCATTGGTTGAATAAGGTCCATGGTTCCCTTATATATAGGGGCAAAATAGCTTGCTTTTACATAAGAAGAGAGGACCCCCAAAACTATTTATAATAATAATAAAAAAGAAAAAAGAATAAAAAATCGAATGGGAGAATTCAGAAAATTCTTCTCATGGGCACCCAACTCGCTTTGTGCGGGTCAAATGCAATGGGACCCTTTTCTTTATAGATAAAGAATAAGCTATAGGGTGAGTGAGGTATATCAGATTTAAAGAAGTTTTTGCTTATTCTTTTGTTATTCTTCTTATGTTGAATTTCTAAGGAAAGTTCTTTTTTTTTCAAGTATGCTTAGATTTGATCATTTGGGCAAGTAATAGCACCTGTTCCTCGTTAATTTATGTTAATTATAGATATGCGTTAATTAGTTTTATAATAATAATAAAAATACCTATGACAATTTCAAAAGTCCCCGACTTTTATGATGGCAATTTCAAAATTCCTTGAATTTTACGATGACGATTTCAAAATTCCCTAACTTTTACGATGACAATTTCAAAATTCCCTAACTTTTACGATGACAATTTCAAAATTCCCCGACTTTTATTGCGCCAATTTCAAAATTCCCCGACTTTTATTGCGCCAATTTCAAAATTCCTTGACTTTAACGATGACAATTACAAAAATTCCCTGACTTTTATTGTGATAATTTCAAAATTCCCTTAATTTTACTGTGACAATTTCAAAATTCCCCGACTTTTACTGTGAAAATTTCAAAATTCCCTGAATTTTACGATGACAATTTCAAAAATCCCTGATAACCGTATTCAAAATCCCCTATGTCTTATGTCTATGTTAATACCCTGACTCTTCCAGGTATACTGAGGGGCACCTTGAGACCACGTGATCTGAGCTTAACCTTAAGGCGCAAAACACTAGGATATCAGTTGATATTAAAGATAACTTGCAATTTTCCCACACACCAAAGAAGGTGAAATAACAACAGATGCCTTGCTGGCTCCTATAGCTAAGGGAGGATTAAAATATGGTGCTACAGATAAAATATAAAAGATGAAAAGATCACCAAGAGCACAGAGAGAGAGAGAGAGGAGAGAGGAGAGGAGAGATCTCTCGAACTAAAAAAGCAAACACATATTTCCAGTTTGCGTCATCTCTGTATTTACCTTGCCCGGGAATTTTACCAATAGAGGAGAAATATAGGCCTATATCTAAAATATTTTTGATTTTATTCAGTAAGTTTTAATATCAAACTAGAAAAAGCTAGCTACCTTTAATTTCTAAATATATGTATATATATTTTTAATAGATTATGTGCATTAAAGGGGCAGGGCTAGAGAAATTTCCTCCCCCCTCACGTTTCTTAACTTTAACCGCATGCGCTTAAGTGTTGCCAGTAATCAGTAATTTGTTATTAGAGCATTTCCAGCAGCTAGGTTTGGAACTTACTGAATAATAAATACTGAATCGAACAGAAAATTACCAAGCTTTTCAGTATGTTGTTGTAGATAGCAGTTCAATTGCATGCACTCACAAATTAATGACTGGCAACACTTGTAAGTAACTTTATCTAATGAACATTATATTGGAACTAATTTAATAAGGGTTAAAGTTCAATACATAAGCGTTGATATTTATTTACCTACCCCCTTTTGGATTCTATATATATTTCTTTGACATTTTAATTTTGGTATTTATATAAAATCCATCACAATTTCAAGCATGTAGAATACGAAAATACCAGGCATGCATGCACCAACACCACAAGGAAAGGCAAAAATACAATGATTCACGCGGAATTTTACAATAAATTTGGGGTATAAAATGATTCAACAGTATAGCATTATTATAAAGAGGAGAAAAAATTCTGTTTCCATGGCATTGACATTGGGCTTCCAATTGGATACTTTCCCATATACGTATGTTACAGAGCAAAGTTGAAAGTCATTTTTAAAGGGATAGGAACCACAGACTGAAAAGTTTGGTAGTTCCATTCGATTCAGTTCCAAACGTGATAAACGCGCTCTAACAACAAATACTGGCAACCCTGCATGAAAAGCGGTTCAATTTAAGAAACAATGGGAAGGAAATTTCACTTGCCCTTTTAATGAACACTATACGCGAGTAAGACCGTAAAAATTACACTATACTCTCCCTTTATAACTGGTGGTTAAACTACTATGAACTGTCCGACCTCTCCAGTTCCAGCATATCCTATCCACCTACATAACAAGGGGTTTTTCTTCATAGGGTTTTGTATCGCAGCGAAAATTCGTCCGCTTACAGTACCACTACCACCATACCAAAGGAGGATCCATTGAACTTCAAGGAGATTAAGGAGAAAATGGAGGGAGGGGTATTATAAAAATGCCGTTTCCCCCTTTTACATTTGATACTGGGCACCCCCTCCCCCCATGCCCCCCTTGAATGACAGATTTCATTGTGAGTGGGACCAACGCGGCCCATTGGTGCCATTGTGGGGACACCCATTGTAGATTGCGATCCTTATTCCTGAAGAATATTTCTCTGCTCAAAAGTACAAAGAAGACCCCGCTCGGCAAAGGAACTCCGAACCATGCATGCAAAAATACTGGTACAGAAAAAAAAAATTATTTAGGACAAGTTCGCATTAAGTAATTTTTGTTCGATTCAGGGAGCCCAGCCACAATTTTAAATTGCTTATAGGAGAAATAGGAATTGTTTTTTAAGGAATTATAGGATTTTATAGGAGAAAAAACCAAGTGTTTTATAGGAAAATAAAGGACTAAAAATTATGATATATATATAATACTATTTTGGCTTAAACTATGTAGAAAAATCTACAATAAATAAATTGGATTTTACTTTCAAAATTCAGAAGAACTTAATTAAAATATAATATAAAGAAAAATACTGAGCAAACTCCGCAATTTCGGACATGTCTAGTCAAATGTGATCCCGATAAAAGAGCTAACTAAATTTTGATAAATTTCATGCTAATTAAACTATACACGAAAACTACCCAAACTAAATCAAAAATATAGGAAATTATATGACCATTCATGAAATAATATAATAATATAGGACAGGTTCAAAAATATAGGTTTTTATAGTAACTATTGGGCTCCTTGATAGATTCCTTCTACTTGAAATCATCAACTAAATTTCATCACCAAGAAAAAAAAAAAAGAAAAATCGAGTCAATTCACCCCTTTGGCCACCAAAACATAAATATTGTTTTATACCCACGAATCCGAACAGGACCCTTAAATTTGGCGCGACCAAAGTACTAGTAGGTAGGTTTAGCTAGGAGTATGTGGGTTCCTTAGCAGCATCAGCATCAGCAGCCTGCGTGGCTCCAGTTTTTGGTGGTAGGAAAAACTCTGGCTTGGTTTAGGCCGGGACGAGCCATCTGCTAACGACCATTGTTATGGGGTCCGGGGTAGACATTATTTTCTCTCTATACGCTTTTCAATGGAGAAATTTTTCGAAGCAAGAAATCCGATGGAGCGAAAGAAGAATTATTATAAAAGGTATACGTCGCGGCGACCCCTTTGTCCCTTCCTAGGGGCCCCTCCTTGATTTCTAGTCACCCCCCCCTCTATAAAAAGGTTCCATAAGTCTTGGGACTCTTCTTTTATAATACGCAATGGTTTCGAAAACGAAGCCCCCGGAACACCTGTGCGAGGTTGTATGTACTATGGGCCCCGGGGTAACTTTTGGCAAAAGGGGTCCCTACCAGACTGCGTAGGGCCGACCCCTCATGGAAAACGGAATAAAAGGGTCTCGAGTTCTTTTCAGTTTTTAGAGGTTGTTCATTCTCTGTTCAAAAATGGTTTCTTTTTCCTCCATTGAATGTATTTTTTTTGTAACCAAATTATTATTGCGGTTCCTTCTTTACAGTCTAAACGTCTCCTTTTTCAAGATTTTTGTGTTCCTCCGAGGTTTATTAAAGTAGTTATACAAGTGTTTCGCCCAGTTTATTAGACCTGAACACTAGAACCACCACCGTCTTAGCCCTGAACACTAGAACTACCACCGACTTAGCCCTGAACACTAAAACCACCACCGACTTAGCCCTGAACACTAGAACTACCACCGTCCTAGCCCTGAACACTAGAACTACCACCGTCCTAGCCCACGACGCATATATCATATGTTTAAATCAGCTTTAGCCTTTACAAATCATCCCAAAACCGAGGGGGTAGACACTTGAGAACTCAGGTGTACATATGTCTTGAACTCAATGTACAGTCAAAGCTGAACTCTGAGTTCCGAAGGCTTTGAACTCAATGCACTGTCAAAGCTGAACTCTCTTGAACTCAGGTGTACACAGAGATCCAAAGTGTCTACCCCCTCGCCCAAAACTTTAATACACAGTTTACACATTCCCGTATCCCAGTGTTGCCAGGCAGTTGGTGAGTCACTAGATTACATAGAGAAAGTCCAACAGTTCAGTTTGACTCAATACTTGACCAACCTAACTCACAGTTTGGCCTGACAACACTGCACCGAAGTTTTAGCCGAGAGAGAGAGAGCTTAGGAAATTTCTATAATTAAGATTTTTCCCAAAGTTCTTTTACCCTAATCAAATTTCCCTGATATTTCTAGATCTTCCTTGAATATTTTAAACGAGTATCAGAATATCCGAGGTAAGGTTATTGTTCGCTGCATCGCATTCGCATCCAACTCCTCCGCTTAAAGACATTCATATAGTTGCACCCATATTTCATCCTTCTTTTCTTGCGTATTGAAGAATGCCTTCAGATTACCATCCCCCTATTTTTATTGGCTACAAAACTACTATAGCAAAAATATAAAAGAGAGAATCTATACGCATTTTCCCACACGAGGTAGACTGCGTGTCTTTCCAGATTTGGCGGGCAAAGGAAGAGGGGGGGGGGTCGAAGGGGGAAGAAAAAAGGTCGTAGGCTTATTACATCCTCATCCTCGCTTATCCTGGATGCGTTGCTATGGTAACATCATTTACATCCCATATTTTCATGACGCGTACCTTCGAATTGTTGCATCTGTCTCTTTAAATATTGTTCTATTTTTAATATTCAATAAGTAATAAACCGTTATCTGTTAAAACCTTTAAATAGTTTTCAGACTAGTGAGTATTGATACCATTTACACCAGGAAACCAGGCTACTTGGTACTGCACTTTGTCTACCAAGTTGCCAGGCCTCCTGCAAAAACATTCGAATCGAAACTTCATCATATTTAAAATTTATGATTATGTATATACACCGAATATTTTCTCAGACATCACGTGACAGTATTTCTCTTCCCAGAGTTCTCCCGCATGATGTTGGGACTCCAAAAGCGCGCGGAAAAAAAAAAAGGTCCCCATACCGTATACGTAGGATAATGTTATTCGGGGCCTTCTCTCTATTTATGAATAGCTATTGTGAATCCCAAATCCAGGTTCGGAATAAATTTTGTTCTCTTATAAGGGTTCCCCTATCAAAAGCCCTCTGGAACTTTATTCCGTTTATTGTCAAACTTTTTCAGGAAAGCGGGGACAGAAGGAGAGAGAGAGAGAAGAGAGGAAAATATATATTCTTTATCAAAAGTTATACGTTAAATTTCACCCCTCCCCCCTCTATACAATATTAAGCCTTAGTTGTGTCGCTAAGCCTAAATCGGGCCTAACTAAGAGCCCATACCCACATATAAAAGCGGTTTTATATTAAAAATCCAAAAGAATCTATTCAGAATTGTAGCAAAGCCAGTTGCAGTGACATTTTTGTGTTCAATGTCCAAAATGAAAGTATCCCTGAGTCATAGACATTAGAAACATGTGTAAGAATTCTGATTGACTGACTTATCAGTATCAAGTTGACAATAGAGTGGTGGTACTAAAAAGGGGCGGAGCTACGGGGAAGTGACGTCACTATTGGAATTGCCTGAGCAGACGACTTCCAATATGGCTACCGAAACCGAGGTAAGAAATAGGAGCGTGTGACGTCACGAGAAAGTGCTGCCTGCCACCCCATCTTCTATTGAAAAAGGTCTATTTACATATTTACTGAGTCTATGAGAGGACGCGTACCTCTAGGGGCCCCAACTGAAAAATTTGAAAGAGATGGGCCAATGGCATTTATACTAAAGGCAAAGAATACGTTTAAACTGCACTCGAATCTTTGGTGTTTAACACAAGGTGCCGTTACCTTATTCGACAAGGGGTATAAAAATGGCTGTTTCTTGGTAAAATGAGGGTTATTTCTATGGTGGTCTATGCATATAAGGAATTTTTATATTGGACTGAAAAGACGCATTGAATTTGACGCCTATATGAAAGGTATACACTACATACACTGCTCGCATTTGTGTTCACGGATTCAATATTATATAATTCCATCGGGGCTTGCTTGCTCTTTGGTTGGGCCCTTTTTGGCTAACCATTATTATTTATTAAAAGGTTAGATTTATAATAATAAAGTTTTGTATAACCATTATAGTTAAAGTGTGATATGCCGTAAGGTGCTACTATATGCGGCAAAACCCTTATCAAACATTTTTTTTGGTATTAAAATTCCATAATTGTCAAATATTAACAATGTTAAGGTATAAGTTTGGTTATATCATTAAATAGAACCATAACACACTCAAGGAATTTTCATGGAATGTTACTATATGTGATAAAGACGAATCTCGATATTTGTCGAAGCTTAATTTTTAATCATTTATAGTTAACTAAAATGATTATATTAAATTTACTATTATAATAAGTTATATTTTAATAGTTATTAGTTTTAGATAGAGACTCCCAAATTTAGTGTGTTGAAAATAATTCAACTAAAACATAAAAAGTCCTTTGATTGTTTTTACTTCAAATTAAAAATACGTGTAATATAAAATCAGGAACTCACAATGAATGTAAATTAGTTGCCATTACATAATAAAAACACGTATATATAGTTTTGACAATAATTTAGCATTGATTGTGCAGCGATTACTATAGCTCCCCCCTTATAGTCTGTCTATTCATGGGGTTTGGTCACTAGAGGTCATTTCAATATAAAATACAATAGATAAAGAACCTTTCATACAATTCCGGCCAAACGTTTGACCATGGAATGTTAAAAAAAAAATAAAATTTATCTCAAATTTCCGCTATACAACCATTTATTATTTTCCACTCGTTTTTCTCCTCTAAATATGAAAATAATTGTTGAATCGCAAAATTATTAACAATAGACTAAACAATATATTGCCTTATGTCCCATACCGGCTGCTTATTATGCAAAAATAAAAATAAAATCTATCTCAAAGCTATATAAATCGTTAAATTAACCCTAATTCTGTTCAATCTAAACTTAGACTAAAAGGTAAGGGTTAAATTGGTATGTTATAGGTATTATTAACACTATAGGGTTACGTTGAATACCAAAAATAAGTATAAAGCGCGTGTATTAGGTTTCGCGCCAAATTGTTAATTTTGGCGGGAAATACTGTCGCGTGCTATGGAGACAAAGTTGAACACGGCATGTTTTTTTATTATAATCTAAACCATTTTCCATTGACGCATTGTAACTTAATTGTAGTTCGTATTAGATAATCATTGTTAAATAGCGTGTATAGTTGATAATACTTCATCCAAAAATATATATATATTGTACTAGTTACAATAAACAGCAGATGTTTATAATATAAGTTCAAATATTTTGGGGGTCCTACAATATAAATGTAAAGCAATGCTCGCTCCATAAACTACCAAATTATTATTATTATTAAACTCAGGTACCGTATGCAAATTACGGTCAGGTTAATTATCTTCCTTATATAACGATTAACGTCTAAAATCTTGATAATAATTTCAAGGTTGGAATTAATTCTTTAATTGGAGCTGTCGATACGGTAACGGTTTAAGAATAATTTACTGAAAGGCCGGAGCTCATTCAATAATAAAATTACTTAACAAAAACTAGACTAATTATTTTTCGAAAGAAAAACTTTAATTACTAATTTCCCTATCACGGCCTTGATTATGTTTGTAATTATACTAGGGTTTTTTTTCTTGTTAATATTTCAAATTCATGGGCAAAGTAATTTAAATTAAAAATATTTCACACTTTGCCGAAACCCGGGATCGAACCAGGGACCTTTAGATCTTCAGTCTAACGCTCTCCCAACTGAGCTATTTCGGCGGATGTACAACGCCTCTAGCGATTTTCCCCGGTAACTGGCAAAGGACGTTAGGTATTGTGAAATTTATTAGAAGTAGACTTAGAAGATAAGATTGGGTTTTATCAGCGCTAAAAATTTGATAACATACTTCAGTTAATTAATTTACAACTACAAGTAATATATAAATGTGGTACAACGGCGACACCACACGACCCAAGCTGCGAGGTTCTATTTACAAACACCCAAGGGACCAATCACTCGTTGTGACGTGTAGGAATGGATCCCCTTGATAGTGATTACGCGTTAACCTTAATCATAAGCTTATAAGATATGTTCCATGAGTATGACACTACCTATACTTCAGCATGCTAGAGACTTACAGCTCAAACTAGTTCGAGAACGACGGAAGCGAGAATTGAAGTCCTACACTCGGTTAATTTTGCAGGACTTCCATCTTCCTATTTAGTCTGCACACAAGTAGAATAATCTTACACCAAGTTCCTATGTAAGATTTTTTGGCGTAGCCTCTGTGTCTGAAAGTTCTGACGTTAAGCTTTTTAAAGTGCCCAACGGAGCTCGCGTGAATGGAGAGATAAAATTTCTAAAATATCGGCCACGACCGAGAACGAGCTTTCGAAGCAGCGCTCCACAGCGGTGGAGAGTGAAGTAAAACAGGCGGGGTTAATTTTTCTATCCGAGTAAGTTCAAGCATGGAGGGTTCATCCAAGTGCACGGTGTTTGCGTTTTTTATGGCGTGTGGTGTGCAAACGTTTATAGAGAAAGCCGACGGAATTATATTTTTCTGGCGCGGAAATACTCTGAGTTTGTTTTGAGAGCCTTAGGGTGGTAGCTTGTAATTCCGAACACTTTTTTAAAATCGATTGAAACATGACACACGTATAATGTTATGAGAAATATTTGATATTGTACCAAATAGCTTGAACATTTGCGCTACTTTTGAGCCTATTTTGAGCCAAAATTACCGGTAACTTGTGGAGAAATATCTATTTCCCCATTTCTAGTAGTGGCGTCCAATTCCGAACTGATGTCTTGTAATTCCGACGTAGGGGGTTTCAATTCCGACCCCCCGCTTCCAATTTCTGACCCCCCGCTTCTAATTGCCGACCCCCCGCTTCTAATTTCCGACCCCCCGCTTCTAATTTCCGACCCCCCGCTTCTAATTACCGAACCTGCTTAAAAACAATAATAAAAAACTCATAATTTCATTAAACATTTATTTAGTGGAAAAAACAGTTTAGGTAAGTATAGGCCTAGGTACAATGTGGATTTAACGGGGATAAATAGAAGTCTTTAAAGTAAGGTGGAAAAAAGGCAATTATCGCAACGATGCTTGTAACCACCAGTGCAAGCTAACTCTTTCTTTGCTTCACTCAAGTTGCAGCATTTAAAGCAGTACCAGTTCTTGCAAACACTGCAACACACCCACACTTCATTAGCCTCCCTATTTTCCCATCGTGTGTCGCAAGATTGGCAGACTGTTTTTTTATCAGGACGGAATTTTTTAGTTTTAGTGGCTTTCTTGGCCAAAATTTTCTCCTTAGCTGCTGCCTTGTTTGCTGTAACTGTCGCCTTTTTCTCCAATTTTGCCCGCTTCCGCTCTTCCTTCTCATTCTGTAATTTCACCCTTTCTTCCTCCCTCTTTTGCTTCTTTTCTATCTTTTCTATTTCTTTTTTTTCATTTTCCTCTCTCTTTGTGGCCATAAGCGAGATAAATTCGGGTCCAGTTAAATGCTGCGGGATTACCATTTGATTTCTCTTCCGCTTTTCAACTCGTTTATGAGCTGGGTAGGAGAGAATTCCCCGAAAAGCTGGCGTTGCGATTGCGAAATTGCTAGCAATTGAAGTTGATGGACAGTTGGTTGCTGATTCAGATGATGTGGGCTTGCTTATGAGAACTGAGGATGAATGTGTGCTTAAGTTCAAGGCAGCCGTAAAGTTGAAAGATGGCTGGGAATTCCTCTGCGTGGGTGACGGCGGAGGCTTGCTCAGGGTGGCTGATTGCGGAGGCTTGCTCAGGGTGGCTGATTGCGAAGGCTTGCTCAGGGTTGCTGATTGCGGAGGCTTGCTCAGGGCGGCTGAAGGCGGAGGCTTGCTCAGGGCGGCTGGAGGCGGAGGCTTGCTCAGGGCGGCTGAAGGCGGAGGCTTGCTCAGGGTGGCTGAAGGCGGAGGCTTTATTAAGGCTGCTACAGGAACTTTAGTTTTTGAATACGGAACCGCAAAAGAACGTTTTCTAATTGTTGAAGTTGGTATGGAAATGCCCGGCGATACAAACCCTCGAGCTGCCGAAGTAAAATTACTTGTCTGGTCAGAGACATTCAAAGTGGATTTTTTCGACGTGGCAGTCGCCTCAGCATTGCAAGTTTTTGAAGTTGAACTTGGAGGTGTAGATCGGACAGGTCGGTTTGTAACTTGATTGTGTGGCACAGTTGGGAATGCCGAATTTTGTCCAGAGTTCTCAAATGTTTCAAAATCTTCCCTTGGAGAATGGAAAAAGTCGTTGACTGATGCTAAAGTGCTTGTAAAACCCAACTCTGATGATTTGTCGGATATGGGGGCTTTCATCGCGGCGAAATAATTTTTGAGAGTTTTCCACGCATCAAACAATGGTTCTGCGATGTCAAAGCCTTCTTCTTCCATTAACCTGAACTCCCGAATCTTTTTTTCACCCAACGCTTCTTCGAGGTTTTTGATAGATTGCTTCATTTTGTCAAATTCATTGTTCGGCGCAGTCTCAACTTCCTGATCATCGTCAAACAACTCTGATGGTAACAGTTTGGTTTCGTCTATTGCCAACCTGTTCACGGGAAATACCCCACTCGCCCGAAAGCCATGAATGATAGTGGCCGTGCTTATAGTGTTCTCCCAACATCCCCGAAAGACACGAGAAAAGGTTTTCTTGTCGACAAATTTTCCAGTTTCCGTTTGGTACTGTTGAACAGCTTTTGTCCAATTGCATTTCATTGCCTTAAAGACTGAAACATCAAGAGGTTGCAAGATGTGGGAGGAATGTGGGGGTAGACAGTACAGTTCTATGCCATTTTCTTCGCACAGTCTGCTTGTGTCCAAATTGACGTGACTACTATGTCCATCTAGCAGCAAAACAACGGGTCTAGCAGGTGGAATGCATTTTAAAAAGTGGTTTTTTATCCACCCCTGGAAAACTTCAGAAGTCATCCATCCAGATTTTGAGAGCGCGAAACGTGACCCTTCAACTCCGTCTTCGAGAGGATTGTGTGTAAGACGAGTTCCGCTAAAAATCTGAAAGGGTGGGATTGCGCTTCCAGACGCGGATACTGCGCACAAGACCGTTATTTGTGTCCGTGTATCCCCTGCAATCTGCATAACATTTTTCTGTTTCCTAGACGCAAGGACCTTGCCAGTTTTCGGTGACAAGCAAAACCCGCTTTCATCCGCGTTCCAAACACGGTCTCCACCATGGTCAAGCATACCAAGGCCAGACATAAATTTCTGGTACCCTTGAAACCAACGATTAATTGCAGTTGGTGTACATGCAGTGGCTCGAGAAATATGCAAGGGCTCGGCGGTTCTCAGCTTCACGTCAGGATTTCTTTTTAAAAATCCACGGAACCATTCTTTTCCGGGTTTGTTATCTTTAAAAGGTGTTATTCTTCCTTCTCTCTGAACCATATCTCGTACTTTATCAAAAATTTGATGTTTTACGCGACCATATCCGATTTTGGACATCTTGATCGCCCAGTTAGCCAGATCTCTCTCTTCGTCATAACTTAAAACAGACTTTCTTCCAACTTGGGCACTGTCATATTTAACCGAAAGTTTGCCATGCAAGGTAGTTTTAGGGATGTGGTAAAGGGCAGCCGCTTTGGTAATAGAAAGACGTCCTTCACGAACGTCTTCGAGAGCTTTGACAACATCCATATCTGTGTATTTTGATTTGTTTTTACGTGGTTTTTTAACACCACCACCTGTAATGTGGTATAACTATGGTGAAATAAACTTCAGCGCCTATCTCATTTGTATGCTAAATTGGGATTATCTAAAACTGAAATATTTTAGGTGAATCGGGATAAAATTCCCTAACCAAGGCTTAAGTTTTGGGACGTTAATTCTATAATAAATTTCGCTTTCAAGTTTTAAATCTCTCGTAGGTTAATAGGATAAAAAAGATTATTAATAAATGCAACAGCGATTTACATTACCTTGATCGTCATATTCCATATTCAAGTAGGTATAAACCTTTAGTGACCCGTTTATGCAAAAGTTTGAAACGCGCGAACGCAAATTTTCAAACTTGGCGCGAGATTGAACCGTTATTTTTTTTATCGCGGAATAGTGTACGAGTACGAGTGACGGCGCCGCGGCGGGGAGGGAAGGAAACAGGGACTTTACGCTAGCCGGGTTAAACTAAAGTTGTCTGCTTGAAAAGCCCGGGAAAACGTATCGCCGTATTATCGAGGATAACTAATCTGTTAAACCATGTCGTTTAATAGCGTTAAATTTAATTTTACTGTCGATAATTTATGATTAATGGAGTGTTGTTTCGAGTGGTCGGAATTAGCTGCTCGCAAAGGTTTTTATAAATATTCTTTTATTAATTTAATTTTGAGCCAAAATTTCGTTACGAATGCTTATTTTGTGGGGGAAAACTTGACGTTTTGGCTGAAATTGAGTTTATTTGCCTCTGATTTATCTGAAGAAAATGAAACCTTATTTTCGGAGGCATCAGGGTCGGCATTCCCTTTAATTGACATTAAATTAAATTCGCAAATTAGGTACATTTTTATTTCGTGTCACATCGTTCCCTGACTTTTAGATATGGATTTGAAATGATGTTTTTCGGATAGACAATGAATCAAGGCATAATTTAAGCCTATTTTTCACGGTCTAAAGCCTCGCAAGTAAAAGAAAAATCAATTTAAAAAAACTGTTCGGAATTAGAAGCGTTCGGAATTACAAGCCACCACCCTATATCCATTTCTAAATTAATACATTTACACCTAACTTGCTCCGCCATAACGTAAACTCCGATCGCCTTAGATCTACGCGAGCGGATCTACGTCTCTCTATTGGCCGAAAAGCTCATCACAAGCGGACCCAACCTCCCATCGAAAAATTGAAGTTTCGTACATTTTTTAAGGGGGGTGGAATTTTTTTAGCGAGACCCAGCTTTCCGCGGCTGATGTTAGTTGGCGCCCAGAAAAAATGTTAGTAGAGAAAAACTTTGGGTGTTCAACTACCATTTACTCTACAGTAAATACATTCGGCCTAGCCTTGGGATATCACGTTTTAGGAACACTCGAGATGAGACGTTCGTTAGAGATAACCTGACACACATTACCCTCATTCCTAGGCTGGAAAGCTATGTCCTTTGGATCATCTCCTTTTGGTCTGCATTATTAAGCCTTTGACAGCGCCTCACCAGGGGTCGTCTCTTTACCTCGAATCTAATCTATGACCTACGTCACTCACTTCATGACAAGCTACAGTTTCTAAGTTACCAGTGACAAACTTATGGATGGAACATATCTTATGAACTTATGACCTAATCGGTGACAGGAAATCTATAAGAGGAGTGGTTACCCCCTCGCAAAATCTCTCAAAAAATCCGTAAAACTTCTCAAATCATGTTTTTCTGAAGAAATTCACGCACGTGTCTTTTATCGTCACGAGTGACAAACAGTTGGAAGCCTAAGAAAAGGGGACAAAAGAGAGCAATTTGTAGGCACTCGAAAGCCCTGTATTGTATGAGACAAAAGGGTTGACCAATCATTGGGGGTCCCAGAGGGGAAATAGCTCTTCACAGCTAACAAAAGGTGAAAAAAAGGGAAAGTTTGCCAAACGCTTTTCAGTGTACTTCACGTTCACGAAGTCTTTTGTCAAGGTTTGACAGAGATGTGGGGATTAGATACGCTGTATTACGAAGCCTACTCACTCTATCCAAATGAAGAAGAGCTGCTAAAGTGCCAATATTACCCGCCTAGAAAACTACCTCAATTTTCGACTCTACCCTTTTCTAGGAACGTGAAAAACAACCTTTGACTTAAACTGCAGGTGCATAAAAGATATTTTTCGAAAATTTCCAAAATATTTAACTTTTCAGTATTTGGCTTTTACGGAATTTCTAACGGGATGTGAGATATTATAAGACTTAGGGTGGTGTCATGTTTAAAACTAAAATGGTTCGGGGGTTAAATAATATCATAAGTTTATATGATATATTCCATAAGTATGACACTACATATACTTTATAATGTTAGAGACTTGCAGCTCGAGCTAGTTCGAAGGAGAACAACAAGCGAGAATTGATTGGCTACACCCGGTGGTTAATTTTGCAGGACTTCCATCTATACGTATTTAGTCTGAATACTAAGGCTTTGATATGCAGCGCCTTATACACCAGGCGTTGCTCGCTTTACCCTGAATCTATGACCTACCTCAATCACTTCATGACAAGCTCCAGTTTGCAACCAGTGACAAACTTATCTTAAGAACATATCTTATAAACTTATGATAATATTATAAGTAAACTCAGAAGTGGATCATATTACAGCTCCCTAGAAGTACAGGACGACATAACATCGCTGTGCATCAGCATTGTCTCCCAGCACTGAAGGGAAGAGGGTAAATGCGAAACGCAGCGGCGAATTTGTGAACTAAACCAGAGGAATGATTTTGGCGCGAAAGAAATTTTTAAAAAGTGGGGAAGCAAACGGAAGTAAGTGGTAGCCAATGAAAAAAGGTTTGAGAGAGAAGAGCGCTGAAGGAAACAAGTTGTTCCATACATAGTGTTGGGTTGTGAATATAATAGTAGAAGTCCCCTTTATTTTTCCGATTTTAAAAAATAATTGGCGGTCTGTAGGTATTTTTAAACGCTTGTGTTGAAAAGGAAATTAATATGAATTCAAATGATCAAAATAGCCTTCATCATGCTAGAAAATTTTTAATGTATCCCAAGTACAGCACTGAGTTTCCACCGATTTAAAGGTTTTTAGCGGGAATAGTTGGACAGATTTATTACTAATTATAGGTTAGAAATTTGTTTTCCTTTTTTAAGTCTGACAATTTTTTTCAATGCTTTAACGTTTTCCGTTTGCGAAAGATGCTGGTCAATATTTTTCAGTTTTACAAAAAGTTTTAGTCGCTTACGGTTAAGTGCTTTTAATATCACATAAATCGTGTTCAATGTGTCTTTCATTTGGGCATTGTAATTAAATACATTGATCCTAGGCCTTTTTCCTGATTAGCAAAAGAAAAAAAAAAGCCATTCTAAATCAAAATTATAACGCGATAACAAGGTTCACACTAATCACGACACTGACAGCCATTCCCATCAACCGGAACTTCCGTATGCTAACGTAACTCCAGATCCGGGTTAATGGGCAAACTAAACTTGTGAAACTGAGCTATAGATGGCGGGCTTGGATGTCCTGGAAGAAAACGCTGTATGTAAAAGCATAACCTACGTCCAGTACTTATAGGGAGCTGTAATATGATCCACTTATGGTAAACTCTAGTATGACCCCTACCATACAACCTCCTTCAGTAACAACTTATTTTTACCGCGTTTTTAACCTCTCCTCACAACAAACCCAAAAAATACTCGTAAGTCCGTAGTAAAATTCGTTCATTCACAATATTTTTTGGCGCATTTTTTAACATAAAAGCCTTGGTCAGAGTAAAAAAAATTCAAAACTTCCATTCATATTCAACTGAAGAAAAAACCGCAAAAGATTGAAAAAAATTCCTGGACTGGACAGTTAAGGCCTATTTTTCTTTTGATAGTACAATCCTTTTGGACTATTCTGTTATTACCACATTGAATACGATCTATGGGGAAATCTCAGCATGGGGTAAGTTGACCCCCGTGTCCTGTCCACAAATGGACGTCTCCTCTCCCTCCCCCACCTTATTCACCCATCACTATAGGCCAACCAAATCCTAGCAAAGGCTTAACGGGGGATGGTTTAGAGACCCGACAGGGTGATTTCCGGAGGTTGGGCCCCCGCTGGAAGAATAGTTATCTATACTTCATTTAGAAATTCTTTTTATGTCAAAAGAATAGAGGCTGAAGCTTGGCATCTTCGCTACCGATTGTGAGACCCAGTTTTATCCCCCCCGTCCATGGATTCTTTTTGAGATTCAAATCTCCCGTTGAGTTGAGTTTTTACCGGAGATTTTACCTTTACAGATTCCCCCCAAGGGACCAAGAAATTTTTTTATTTCGCATCTTGTTGTGTACTGTACGTGCGCTTAGGGGGTGTGGTTGAAGGAGAAGGAGAAAGAGGTGTATTGGCAAACACGTGCTCTTTTGTGTGGTCGTCGTTCCAAAAGAATATTATAAAAGGGCCAAAGGGGAATCGGTCACTATACCGTGTCTGTCACATTTTCACTGATTATAACCTTCACCAACCAGGATTATTTTTTTTGGCATTTTTATAGAAATGACTATTAAAATATGTCATCTAAATGCTGAAAGTATGAATAAATGTACGCATACCTTCAATAAGTTACCGTTTATTAAAATTTGTTGCCTAATTTCATGTCAAAGTACATTGGCATGGTCAAGACTAACGTCAAAGCGTCATAGTTACACCCAACGTCAAAGAGTCATAGCTAAGCCCAACTTCAAAGCTTCATAGCTAAGCCCAACTTCAAAGCTTCATAGCTAAGCCCAACGTCAAAGCGACGTAGCTAAGCCCAACGTCAAAGCGACGTAGCTAAGCCCAACGTCAAACCTTCGTAGCTAAGCCCAACGTCAAAGCGACGTAGCTAAGCCCAACGTCAAACCTTCGTAGCTAAGCCCAACGTCAAACCTTCGTAGCTAAGCCCAACGTCAAAGCTTCATAGGAATCATAGCTGAGCCCAACGTCAAAGCGTCGTAGCTGAGCCCAACGTCAAAGCGTCGTAGCTGAGCCCAACGTCAAAGCGTCGTAGCTGAGCCCAACGTCAAAACGTCGTAGCTAAGCCCAACGTCAAAACGTCATAGCTAAGCCCAACGTCAAAGCGTCATAACTAAGCCCAACGTCAAAACGTCATAGCTAAGCCCAACGTCAAAGCTTCATATCTAAGCCCAACGTCAAAAGTTTCATACCTAAGCCCAACGTCAAAGCGTCATACCTAACCCTAATGAATATAGTTCAGTCTGTACATATTTCTCCATTTGCAATTTTCAAACTGGACTATTTTTAAAACCACGCAACTAAGTCTAAATTCAATTTTCAAATCGACAACGCTGAGTTCAGTAAACTCTAAATAACTCTACACAAACCGAAAGTTCAAAA
Organism: Phalangium opilio; assembly: GCF_054372755.1. Lineage (NCBI taxonomy): Eukaryota > Metazoa > Arthropoda > Arachnida > Opiliones > Phalangiidae > Phalangium > Phalangium opilio. The sequence continues at coordinate 3,641,222 of NW_028324168.1, read as the reverse complement.
AACTTCATTCGATTGAATGTATTTGGGATCAAAAACATTCTAAAGCCTCTATAAAATATTGCAGACTCCATTTACAGTTTTACACACTGTACCCAAGGTTTATAAAACCTTTTTCACTCAAAGTAAAATTCCTTTACACCAAAAGATAAAAGAAAACCACAGCCAAAAATATCGTTTGCCACACCCACCCACACCTGCGTAGAGAGAGAGAGAGAGAGAGAGAGAGAGAGAGAGAGAAAGAGAGAAAGAGAGAGAGAGAAAAAAAAAATAAAGGTCTTGTGTCCAGCCAAGCTAACCCTAGGGCAAGTAACGTCCATGTCAGAGGGTGGTCAGTTTTTCCATTCAAACTTTCTATACGGTTTGATTTAGGGAGGAAGTACCCCCTTTCACGCAAGAGGTGTGACCTCCTGTCAGAAAATACCGTAGTAAAGAGGGGGGGATGGGTGATTCAGCTTTGGTTTTGAGATTTTAAAACCTTTCAAAAACTGCCTGGCGTAAATTTTTTCATAAAGGGATTCAGCGGATGTGGTCCCTAAACTGGGAAGAAAGGGCCAAAATCGAAGCAGAAAGGTGTAAAGATGTCCAGTAAAAAGGAAAAGAATTATCCACACTTCTCAGCCTCGTGTCAATGCCCAACCAGGCTCAGGCTTTTTACAGAATAAAATGGGATAACAAATCGATCTCTTTGACACGAGGGAAGAACACATACTTGACTAAATTAGACCTAAATAACTCTTAAAGTACTTTTTGGGATGTTCCTAGTGTCCTATTCCCACAATCGTACTTATCTTGGTGCATTTTAGAATAGGCTTAACTTAAACGCAGTCCGTTTTCAACATTCCGTTCATTTAAACATGCAAAAAAAAAGTAAAATAACACTTACCCAAGACGTTACTAATGTCTCTTGGGTTGGTTAGTACAAAGAGGGTTAGTAGATGTACAAGAATCCAGTTAGGCCTAATAATCAGATATCTTAATAGAAGCGGAATTTCCATTGGAGAATCCGTCAGTTTTCTGATGTCCGAGACAAGGTTTCCAAAATCCGTTTCAATCATCTTTACCTTTTTAAGTCAATCAGTCAAAGGTCAATCCCCATCGCGAAGTTCGCGCCAATATCTACCCCATCCCTACCATTGGCTTTCCGTCAATAGAACGAATTAAAACATAAGCGTACTTACCCATAATTGATGAAATACAGTAGCGACATTAATAATCTAATATTCATAAGATTAATTCTCCAAAACTAATTCATGTTTAAAGTTAATTAAAATAATTACATTACGTAGCGGATTCGGAGTTACAGGAGCATGGATTCCCGCATTCAAGTTTAGTTGCAGACAGCCTCGACTGCGTTTAGGTCAACTACAGGCACGCCATCTATGGTACAAGAAACATAGGTACTAAAATGCAAAAAAAATTGCGAAACTGCTGCCATCTATTAATAGATACCACGTGATTTTAAGGCGGGAAATTTGAATTGGAATTCGCCACGTGGTCCTTCATTTCCCATTCGTTTTCTATAGAAAAAAAATAAAATAAAAAACGACAACAACTTTAAATAGTAAAATATTTTAATGATAAATAGTCATTATTACAAAACAACTTAATAATAATAATAATAATTTTGTTATAAATAATAATATCATTTGACCATTATTATTACAATAATTTGGGGTAATTTCTTTAAGAGTTTCTCTAGGATAATTAAATAATTTTGTGACTAAATATATACAATTAGTATTTAGTATCACATTTCCTGTAATTAAAATTAATTCCAATTAGATTAAAGCTAGCTAGAAATAGGTTTCAAAATGGGTTAGGAGAATTAAAAAACCAAGGTTTAGCAAAACATGCACGTCATAAGACAAAACAACATACTGGACAAACAGAAGCTTATTTTGGTTGACGATTGTATCATTATTTAATTATTATTAAATTACGAATCGAGTCCACGTCCTAATCCACTCCATTGATCGGGTACCCAAAGGAAATAATGATCCATGGCTTCGCAAAATCGGATTTTATAAGCTTCGGGATAAACTACAGTTGGAAGTTTACCGTGTCCACCCAAAATACCCGTTGATTTCACAACCATTTCGATGCGTTTATCCCAAGTAAATGTACGAATGTAATCTAATTTCAATTAATACATAAATTGTTAAAGCTATGCCTAATAATTTTAAAATTAAATTACCAATTATTCCAACGACTAATTCCTTTTTATTTTCGTCTAAACCAACCAATAGCGAGTAATCCATGACGGAATTGGTGTACAGGAATAGTGCATCGTTATTTATAGCCAATGATAAGACAGTTTTGGAATGTGGTCTAATGTACAACGGGTTTTCGCATGCAACTGAAGTTGATATTAGTATTTTTAATTAATATTCTCCGATGATTTGGTAACTTCTATTATTTAATAACTTACTTTTAACGAGATTTTCGTCCAATAAAACCGTATCTTCACCTTCCTGATCTGACGTTGGCACTAAACGATTTCTAACAGAACCTTTCAAATCAAATTTTTGACTGATATTACGATTATAGAACAAATTTTCCATGACTAGTAAGTCCAATTTGGACGCGGTGTTCGTTGCCGTATTTTTAAAACCAATTCGGTAAACTCCGACAATTTTAGCTAAAACCGTTGGTTTCTTTCAGAGAAAAAAAAAGAGAGAGAGAGAGAGAGAGAGAGAGAGAGAGAGGGAAAGAGAGAAAGAGGGAGGGAGAGAGAGAGGGAAAGAGAGAAAGAGGGAGGGAGAGAGAGAGGGAAGGAGGGAGGGAGAGAGAGGGAAGAAGAGAAAGAGGGAGGGAGAGAGAGGGAAGAAGAGAAAGAGGGAGGGAGAGAGAGGGAAGGAGAGAAAGAGGGAGAGAGAGAAAGAGGGAGGGAGAGAGAGAGAGAGAGGGAGAGAAAGAGGGAGGGAGAGAGAGAGGGAGGGAGAGAAAGAGGGAGGGAGAGAGAGTGAAGGAGAGAAAGAGGGAGGGAGAGAGAGGGATGGAGGAAGATTGAGGGAAGGAGAGAAAGAGGGAGGGAGAGAGAGGGAAGGAGAGAAAGAGGGAGGGAGAGAGAGGGAAGGAGAGAAAGAGGGAGGGAGAGAGAGGGAAGGAGAGAAAGGGAAGGAGAGAAAGAGGGAGGGAGAGAGATGATAGGTAAAGTAATCAACTTAATTAAACTTCACTAATTAAGAGTTAATTACGCTTACATTTTCGGCGCAACATCTATTAATGTGATTAAAATATTTGGGAGCAAATTCCAAAAAGGATGGCACCTCGAAACGCGACATTTGTTTCAAGATAAATCGGTCATCGTGTGTTTTACAGAAAGTTGAACCCGATTTGCCACCTCTGGCCATCCAAGGCACGCAACGGGCCAAAGATCTTATGTATCTTTCTTCACCATCGGGGAATAAAATCGTTCTTAACTTTCGAAATTGTTCGGCGAAATAAACTCGACAATAGAATCGCGTCGAGTTATCGCTGAATTGAACTTCAATATGCATGTTTGAGCATTTTGAGCTAGTTTTGCCCCCGCCTTTACCTTCCTCTTGGCTACTGCAGAGCGCGAAATCTGTAAAATTCACTAAAAACAAATAAGAATTTTTATTTTAAACGCTCAAAGGGTTAGAATAACAATGTTTGAATCTAGGAGAGAGAGAGAAAAATGTTAATGTCTACAACTACAGATCATGCTTCGCATTCCGGACGGAAAAGAAAATATCACGAATTAAATTAGTTACTTCTAGTTACAGCCTTTTAGAACTAATTACGCATTACACCATACATAAGTTGGGTCAAATTAAAGGGAGCGTGATTTATTTTAATTATAAGACCAATCTGCGCAGTAAAACATCCAGAAAATTCATAGATTTCAGAGGTAATTTGAAATTGGCACCTCCGACCAATCGCGTAACGCCCTTTTTAACAAAATTTATTTTCATGAAGCGTGCTCCATATCCAACGCGAGATGTTCCATGCAATCATGAAGCGCGAGATACAGAGCGTGTCACGTGAATTTCGTTAACAAGAAGGCAAGGCGTTACGCGATTGGTCGGAGGTGCTACGTACGAAATCTAAATCTATACTAACTTTTAAAATCACTCAGATTTAATTATTTCCTGGATATATCACTATGCAGATTGGTCTTATAATTAGTAGAAGAATAAACTTTTAACCCTCACTTAAAAGGATTAATCTAATTACTACAAACTACAAACGATACCCAAAGTTGCATAAATAACCAAAAAATAAAACACCGTATTGTCAAACCAAAAGATAATAAATCATAACCATCGCAAGCAGCCAAGGAATTATAACAACTTGGGGTTGTGTGTGTTTTTTATCTACCTTCGTCTTTATCTTCATCCACTATTTCACGTTCACTACGGCTTGGCATATAATGCACGGCGTCAAAAACACCTAAATTGGCGCCACCGCCGCCACTACTATTCGCAAGATTCGACCCCCCTCCTGTCGTGTTCGAAGAAGAAGAAGTAGAGGAAGAAGTGGAAGACGCGATTGTATTCTTCAAATATTGGGAGGAGGAAGAACTTTTGTCGGGACCGCGGAAGAATGACAAAACGCCCGTGGCCTTTTTAGGGTGATCTGAACACGGAATTTATAATAAATTTTCTATTTTTTTCAACGCTCTTTTCCAAACAAGTTAACCCAATCAGGGTTGCCACCAAATTTTTTAAAATCAAATTCCCCGACTTTTCCCTGACCATTTTTTACGATTATCCCTGACTTTTTGGGACCATTTGTCATTGTTCTGAATATAACTAAAGAATTGTGTTTAAAATAGCATTTTTGAAATAAATCAGGGTTCATACAGCTTTCGGCAAACCGATTTCCCCGATTTCCCCCCCCCCCTATATTTCTCTGAATTTTCCAGGGATTTCACATATATCTCCCTGAGTTTTCCAGGTGTTTTTTCATATATATAGTAATAACAACAACGGGAGTGGTTTTATAGTTGAAGCAATTTCTTCAGAGCAAACTTACTCAAACCTAACAAACTTACCTGAATTTTACTAAAAATTGAATTTTCCCTGACTTTACTGAAATTCTTAAAATTTCCTAACTTTTAGCGATTATCAACCGAGTTTTGCCGATTATCAACCGAATTTTACCGATTAGCAACCGAATTTTACCGATTATCAACTAAAAATTGAATTTTCCTTGACTTTATTGAAATTCTTAAAATTCTCTAACTTTTCCCTGACCTTTATGGCCCATTATAAAATTCCCTGACCTTTCCAGGTTTTCCCTGACCTGTGGCAACCCTGCCAATTATTATTTAATTTTTTCCCCTGTGTTTTTTCTTTCTTAAATTTCTTCTAATAAAGATAAACACTTAACTTAATAATAGTTAAGTATAGTTTACTCACTTGGTGAATTTTCAGGAACAGTTTCAACGGACGAAGAACGATCAACGGTTTTCGCGAATCGTTTCTTCAAAATTGGACTTTAGAGATAAATTTATAGACATTACAAGTCCATTGATATCAATATTACCAATATTATTTTGTATAAAATAATGATAAAGTTAATTACCTGGCGCTCGCTTCCTTTTGATTTTGGGAATTAATTAAAGCGGTATTAATATTCATCTTTAATTCAATTAATTGTTGTTCGTAATCGCTGGAAGACAGTGTGTAAGCGATAATTGAACCCGGTTCGTTATCGTAAACGATAACCGGAACTTTATCGGATGGTGGAAGTAAAAGATGTTCATTTGGAGGAAATGGACTCGGGATCGGGGTCAAAGTTGAAGAGGAGAGTAATTGACTAATTAAATTCTTCATGGAACCCCTTTCCTTTTTCTCCGATTTCCCAGAATTATCGTCATCCGATAATTTTAATTTCGAACTAGCGGCGCTTTTAAAACTTTCTAATAGTTTTTCGGCTCCATCCGATTTCGACCTTTCGTGACCTTTACCCCCACCACTGCTATCAGATTTTTTATCGGCGTTTGTTTCTGCGCTACCTGTTAAAGGCGATTAAACTTAACTACTCATTGGCTAAAATGTTAAATTAAGAGGAAATAAATTAAGTACTAAAAATTCTACGTAACTGTTGGCGTTATCATTTGAATTATCATTTTTTTCACCTTGCTCCGGTACTTGGCCTAACAAGCTTCCGTACAACGCGGGTGAAGTTCCGTAAGTGTAACTCGAAAGTGAGGAACTACTTCTTGAAGTTGTCATTGATGGGTCTGAAGTAAAAATAGGCAGTACATTCACAAATTAATTCCAAGATAAAAAGTAGTGATGTTAGGTACCGATACCGATTTCTACCGCTTATCAACCGATTATCAACCGATTTTTACCGATTATCAACCGATTTTTACCGATTATCATCCGATTTTTACCGATTATTAACCGATTTTTACCGATTATTATCCGATTTTTACCGATTATCAACCGATTTTTACCGATTATCAACCGATTTTACCGATACATTGGTAAATTAAGCTCTAAACGATATATCAAGCTCGAACAGACATATTTGTAAATTAATCTCAAACCGATATATCGGTTAAAATTCCACATAGGTCACCAATACCAATACCGATACCATATATCAGTTTGTGCATATCACTAAAATTCAAAAGATAATTAAAATCAGTTCACCTATGACTGATTCGGTCAAAACGCTAGCTGCTTCCAATTTCTCTAAAACTCTTTGCACTTTAATTTCTATAAAAAAAACCCCAACCATAAAAAATTAATTACCGAAACTTTAATTACGTTTTTAATTAATACCTTCAGCCTCCTTTTTGGGTAATGGTAATACCATATCTTCATTCAAAGTTTCGTCACTTTTCTCAAAAACTTCGTTACTAATATCTCTTAAATCACTTGAGGAAACTTCGTTCCAGGATGACGTCACGCTGTAATTCAACTTATCAGGCGTTTCCTTTGAATCTTTAATAGTTCTTTTGCAAGGTGAGTGTTCATCCAATTCGGGTATGCTTGAAATAGACTGTTCAAGTTTGACCGATTGTGTAGTGCTAACGCTACTACTAGTTTTCCAGCTTTGTGTCGTCGATGCGTTCGACGTTGGGACAGTGCTATCGGTACTGGTACTTGTTGTACAAGTACTTGTACTTGAAAAGGTTAATGGTGGATTTATTGAATCCATCGAATCATCCGATTGTTTAATAATTGCCTGTGAAGTTAATAGTCAGCTGAACTTCTAAATTCCTTATAAATCATCTCCTACCGTTAATGCTTCTTGACTACTTGCCGATTCAGCATTTATTCCGGACGAGCTTGAAGCTCGGGAATAAACAGTAACCTTAATCTCCTTTTTCTTAGCAGAAACAAATTCGATAATTCTATACAAACGTTGTTATTTAATTCAAATTTAATTTCTATTCGAACGATTAAAGGCCGACTTCCATCGAAAAGGGTTCTAGCGAACTGAAAACCGAGCATCGAGACTAACAATGGAGCGATCGTGCCGATTTTCGAATCCCGCTGGGGTAAAAGATGGAAGGGTTCTAGCTAACTAAAAGCCGTGCAACGTGGTTCTAACGAACTGAAGATACACAATAGAGAATTTCCTTCAGGGGAAAGCAAAAATTCGATAGGAAATAAATTTAAAAGGTGTTCATCTTCAGTTCGCTAGAGCCACATTGCACGGCTTTCAGTTAGCTAGAACCCTTCCAACTTTTACCTCAGCGGGGATTCGAAAATCGGCACGGTCGCTCCATTGTTAGTTTCGATGCTTGGTTTTCAGTTTGCTAGAACCCTTTTCGCTGGAAGTCGGCCTTTAAACTAATTAAGTACTAACTTTGTATTCCAATTAAATACAGCTTCGGCTATCTGTATTTTTAACAAAATAACCGAATCCGCGATTTTCCACATTATATTGCATACGTCTAAAATAAAACCGCAATTCAAACTTCAGTACAAGATATCGTTTTATTGAAAAACGGTAGAGTGAGTACCTTTTGTGGCATCTATACTGCCAAATGACGAAATATGTTTATTTTCTAAGGTAGGCGATGTTAAATTTAGTTGTATCGATTCAATTCGTTCACGAAATATTGACCTTTCAATCTTATAAAGTTAAAATTTGAATTATAATTAATTACGTAAGCAAATTTATTTATTTATTTAAAGGCGTTTAGTACTTCTTGTCTGTCCATCATTTCTTGAATGACAACATCCTGTTTCGTGCCAGTATTTTGACTTTCGGATTTCAGAGTAAATAAGTGTTCTAATATGTTACTGTAGATTCCATAGCCCCTGAAAAGTTTTATTTGCGCCGTCGTGTTCAAAGTACTTTAACTACAGTAATTAATTAGTTAATTAAAATATTAACTAACTTGACGGCTAATGTCTTTATTTCTTCAACAATAGCTGATAATGGTATGGGATTATCTTGAATTGATATTATTATCGGAGGTATCGATACCTCTCTCATCAAAATTGAATGAAATCTAATGACCAAAAATTTATTAAAATAATTTTAAGTCTATGAAGTGTTTTTTTCTTTATGAACCAGGAACATTTTAATATATTATTTATCGTATTAAATTACGGTTGACGCGGATACAGAAGGATTGGAGCTCAGCCTCAAGCGCATGTACAGGGTGTTTCTGATAAGTCTGAATGCATAAATTAAGGGGAATGTTCTTTGGGAAATCAATTTTGAGTCGAAAATGTTCTATACTTCTATCTCCATCCATTTTGATTGCCCTAAGGGACACTGTTTTCAAGTTAAGAGTGCATACAGAGTATTAATTTTACGGATGACCCCTAAAATTTAACTAATTAAGAAACTGATTAAGACAATGATTTCTAATATTTAATTAAGGGGTCATCCCTAAAACACTAAATTCCAATCATAACTCGAAAATAGTGTCCATTAGGGCAATCAAAATGGAGATAGATAGAAGTTACATTTTCGACTCAAAATTGATTTCCCAAAGAACTTGCAGACTTATCAGAAACACCCTGTACACGTTTCAATTCCCATCAACTGTAGGTCTCTTTAGTTTTTTATCACAAATTCAAGGCCTAATCACAAATTTTGTTTATATTCTAACTCCGCAACTATATCTTAATAAAAACCTTTTACAGAAACTTCAAAATGTCTCCGGGAAAGTTAAGTTTGTCATTTTTATGCCTGATTTTCGTAGTCAGGGCTGAAAACGAAGACGTAATACGTCTTTTACAAGAAATACGAATTAATTCGAATAAATACCCTCAACTTTTACAAGCGTATCATACCCAAGCCGAAAATGACCGTAGAACAATGGAGACTCTACGACACGATTTTAACAAACTGTCTCAAAATATTGACGAGATGAAACAAGATTTGAAACAAGTCAAGGAAACCTTAATACGTCGTAACGAAAAATACCAACAAACTGAAACAATCATGAAAAACATGGAAACATTCAACAGAGGGATATTAAGAGACTTGACTCAATTTTCCAAAACAATTCTTCAAGTATCTGAAAAGAGTTTAAGACTTCTTAACACGGGGGCTTCGTCAAAAGTCGGGACTTCTGCTAATCAAATACCAAACGACGTTGATTTCGAAACGAGATTTTCCCAAGTTGTAACTGAAAGTTTTCACGTTAATTTAAGGTCATCTCTTAACCCAGAGTTTGAAAAGGTTCGAGATCTAATGGAGAAGGAAAACAAGAAACTACAAGACGCGATAAATAAAACTAGAGTTAATTGCGAGGACCGTGACGAAGAAACGAAGTTAATGCTACAAAAGGGATTTAAAAACTTGACGGAATTCATGGAGACGAAGATGGTAGGAGAGAAGGTCATCGCGAACAAACCTAAAGTAATTAAACCCGAAAATGAAGGAAATCCTGTACCGGAAGAAGTTATTGGTTTACCCGATGGCGCCGAGAGAAACTTCTTTCAACCGGTAATCATCGCGCCCTCAACGACAACCGAACCAATTAAATGTAACCCAACATCAAACGCCCATGAACCGAAGAATTGCGCCGAGTTACGCAAGGACGGGGTTACTTGGAACGGAGTTACTTGCGACGGTGTCTATCCCATTTACCTTAACCCTGAATCAAGTCAACCACGATTAGTGTCCTGCGATATGTCAACGGATGGTGGAGGATGGACTGTAAGTTAGTTAGTTAGTTTTTAATAGAATAGGTCATTTAGTAAATAGAATACAGAGAAGCAATTAATTAATTCCTAGGTTAATTAAATTTTAGGTCATCGCACGAAGGGATGATTACGGTAAGAAGAGCAACTTTAATAAAAATTGGAAAGTCTACCAAAAAGGATTCGGTATTACTCGCGAAGACTTTTGGCTTGGTAACAACAACATTCATCGTCTAACTTCGCAAGAAAAGAACGAACTTCGAGTAGAATTACAATCTTTCTCCGGAGAACGGTTAAGCCTAACTTACAACGAATTCTACGTTGGTAACGCGACTTCGAAGTTTATGGTTAAAATTGGGGACGTGGTTGAAGGTGACGACGAACACCAGAGGTTCGGACAATCATTCAAAAGTCACGATGGACAAGCCTTCAGTACTAACGACGAAAATAACTCGGGTAACGAAGAGGATTGCGGGAAAAAATATAAGGCGGGATGGTGGTACAAATCGGACACCTGCTTCGAAGCTATCGTAACTGGACCATATTTTCAAGAAGGCGAGTATAGGGAAGAGAAAGAAGGGATTATATGGCAATCCTGGAAAGATTGGCAAGTACTGAAATCAGTGGAGATGAAAGTACGACCGGTCAATTTTAATCCCGAACATGAATCAAATCAAAATAATTAAAAAAAATGTATATTATCATTTCTTAAGGAATTTTTACCAAAAAAATATATAAACTAACTTGTTCCTCCAACTTCTATCTATGGACAAGAAGTGATATCCAGTTTACTAGGGAGAAGGTATAAGATGCCTAAGTATTCGCGCGCCATAGTCCCAGTCCCCCTTTCAAAATACAATGAGATGCTGGTGGTAATTTAGAGGCGGGGATTAACTCCGGACCTACGTTTGGACTGGAGATAAAGCTGAAAATGTGGCAAATTTATACCTTCTCCCTAATAAACTAGATATCACTTCTTGCTATGGACCTTTGCTATATTAGTCAGTTTTTCATACGAAAATTAGCGACATTATCGTTTGAAGAATTAAAGAATATAACTAGAAATATTGTCACCATAATTTCACTTTAATTTCTGACCCTCCGCTACTAAATTCAATGACAAAACTTAGATAACTTCTTTTCTTTATTTTAAATTCTAAGTCATAGACTTGTTTTTCCATTTCCCTTCTGAGAAAACATATTCCACGAACTATCTAAGCCTAACAGCAACCATAAGATCTCCCGCTCTTTTCCAAAGAAAACTGCATGCGTACAACTTATCAAGATGTAGGCTATACAATTTGTATGGCTTCATTATGAATAAAAGTACATTGTATTGCACTATATACATTAGACGTCAATAAACAAACTTAACAAAGATCTCCGTTCATTGTTAGAGAGGGAGTCACATTCACTAACACGTGTTTGTTTTGTCGTTAAAAATGGATGAAGTCCATGACTCAATTTCCAGGGATTACGAAACAGTTCATAGATACGAAATGAAAGAAACCGTCCCCACGCGTTCAAGAGCGTGCAATTATCAGCGATGTTTTATACAATGTACATTACACGCTTTATAGCATTCTCCCGTTTGTAAACTGCACTTGAAACGGAATTAGACCTATATCACCCCATCAAAAAAGGAAATAGTATATAGAATAGGAAGATTATTCTGCTTAAGTGGGAAGTGAGAAAAAAAAACCCCAACAAAAATTCACAAATAAAAAGCAAGACGCAATCGATGAAGAAAACAAAAATGAAACCTTAGACAATCAAGAACGTTCGTTCGGTTCAAAGTCCCTAGCGAGAATCTAAGTATGATTATGATAAGAGGGGTTGCTGACAATCTTAAAGACGTTTGTACATTTTGGAAATACTACGTCGTGAAGTGAGTTAGTTTAGAAAATGAAGTCAATAGGAGAGCAAACGATATTGCTACTGGGGTTTTTGTGCCTTTTTGGTATCGCGACGAGTCACATTTCGGCAAACGACCGCGATAAACTCCGGGATAGCGAAGTTATAGATCGGATTAAGGAAACGGTTGAAAATATTTACGATCATCTGAAGAAAAAGGAAGATTTTAAGGTACGTCTCAAATTGTTTTAATTTAATGTTAATGAAGATTATCTGGGTCTAAATAAAAAGTGTATTTTAGGATGTGAAAGACCTCCTTCAAATCGACGCGACTTTGAAACGTCTCGAGGAACAAACTAAAGAAATCACGACAAAGTTGAGTAGCGATCTTGGACGTTCCGGTGTTTCCAGCAATGAGATTCAACTAATAGAGAATAAACTCGATTCCATGGAAACTCAATTGGTTTCCAACGTCAAAGGATCGATACGTAAAATGGACGAGGTCGAAAGACAAACCACGACACTCAAAACGGAGATGGGCCAGAAGCTCGGTAAAATGATGAACATAATGAACTCGGTTCATGAAATGAGTAACAAATTCGCCAACTCAATTGCGAAACCGACAAGCAGCGATGTCAGAGCACCTTCGTCGTCCAAAAGTGACGAAAAAATGGACGAAATGAACCGTTTTTTCGAGGAACAATTCGAAAGTTTAGGCCAAAAAATAGAAGAAACCGTTCAAATCATGAAACGCGAGCTTAAAAAAGATTTAGCGGCTTTGGAGAATTCAATCGCTAACAACTACGAATCGTGCGAGGATTTTAAAACCAATATGGAGGAAGTAAAACAAACCTGCGGAAGCGGAGGAAGTGGTGGTGGTGGTTCCGTCAGTCCCGAGATGCTCAGTAAAATAACGGAAACAGTTGTCAAAAATCTAACCAGAACCCAACGAGAAGTTAACGAGAAATTTGAAAACAAACTCAAGGATCTTGAAACGAAAATGGAACAAAAAACCGGTGGAGGAAGAAGCCAGGAAAGTGCTCGAGAAAGGCCAAATAATAATAATAAAAATCTTCCGGGAAGGAGTTTTAAAGAACCGGAAGTTGTTTCATCAGGTAATTTACAAGTTACATCGGCAAAAGCGAAACCAAATGAAATTGATAAGGTGGTGGTGGTTCAACCTAAACAATGCGTTACACCATCTACCAACAAAACACCGAAAAATTGCTGGGAATTGCATAAACTCGGGGCTAATTGCGACGGAATTTACATAATATATCCTGAGAAACGTCGAGCGACCTATGCCTTCTGCGACATGACTGATGATGGAGGTGGTTGGACGGTAAGTACTTCCCACTTAAAATTATTTTCCTCGCAAATTACTAACTTTATCATTTCATTTCCCGCCCCAAAATTAAAGGTTCTTATGCGACGAGGTGATTTTGGACCCCGTAAGGAAAATTTTGATCGTAACTGGGTCGAATACCGCGAAGGTTTTGGCGACAAACAAGGTGAATTCTGGTTAGGTTTGGAAAACATCCACCAACTATCCCATCAACTGGAAGTAGTTTTGCGCGTCACCTTAGAGGATTTCGAAGGTGGTAAGACCTTCTTCGACTACGACCCATTTTCAGTCGCGTCCGAAAGTATGAATTACCGATTGCACGTTGGTAAAATCACCGAACAAGCCAAAAACTACATGGGTTACTCTTTGCGTCATCACAACATGAAACCATTCAGTACCTTCGACAAAAATAACGATCATAGGTCTATAAATAACGCTGCAAAGTTCCGAGGGGGTTGGTGGTACAATATGGGTCATTACGCCCTTTTAACCGCGCCTTATATTAAACCCAGCGACACCAGACAAAAATGGGAAGGGATGCAATGGCACGCTTGGAAAGGTAACAACCTAATCAAATCGGCTGAGATGAAAATTCGACCCAAATATCATAATGTTTAAATATATATACATATAAATATAAATTTTAAATTTACACGAGATTAAATAACTTTTTATATTGTTATAAATCCAGATAACACTGCGCAGCATTTAAATTTAATGTCGTATTTTTAATTTAATCATAATGATTAAATTTTTATCAGCCAAAGCTGAACGAATGTTTAACTTTGTACGAAATAAATAAAGAATGGCAACTAGATAAAATATTAAGGCTTAAATTCCATGACTTTCCACGACTCTCTAAACAATTTTTCGCGGAAATTTAACGCGTCTTAATCCAAAAATTAATCAAACCAATCACCAAAAAAGGAACCCAAAAATTACTTACTTGAACGAAACGACCAGTTCCTGGTAGACGAAATACTGAATATGTTCATGGTGCAAAGAATGTTGACAGTCCTCGTTGGATCCACGTCTTCCATAGCATCCTCCGTGGAAACGTAACTCCAAGTACTTGGCGAAGGATAATGACCAAGTGTCCTGGGACATGGCCACAACGGGGGTCGTCTCTTTGCAGGCTTTGCACCAACTCCACATCAGAATGTGACTCTTACAGGCTGGAATATCGGTGTCCAGTTTGTCCAGGTAGATTTGGACGCATCCATTATCGTGAGCAAATTTTCTAATGTGTGCAGTCATGGGTGTGTCGCAGCTGGGACTGGGACAGACGTAAGATTGTCTGAAACAGTATCGTTCCAAAAATCCGCCCAATGGAATGTCGTTGCGACCGTAGAAGTCCATATTAACCACCCTATTTTGAAAATTAGATACTGAATTGCATAACTTCATAAGATATGTTTCATAGTTCGTCGTTGGTTACTGTGAGCTTGTCACGAAGTGGTAAAACTAAAATGAAACTCGTCTTACCATGGACAAACGCAGAATCCTGGAGCATTAGTAGACGATGGTGAATAACTACAAAAGAGGACGGCCAATCTCTGATGATTGTAGGGCGTCAAAGCATCCACTTTTCGTTCCCATACCACTCCGTCCGAAGCTTTCGATTTCAAACTCTTTTCCAAAACTTGATTATTTTGAGCTCCGTTCGACACGATGGGGGCGGAGTTCAAGGCCCCATTTAGACAGGCGTTACGTAATCTTCCGCCCCTGGCTCTAAAATCGGCCAAGAGTCCTTGCAGAGAGACGGAATCGTTGAAGGAACTGGTCAGTTTGGTCATAACAAACGGATGCGGTGGTTGGATAGCCATAATCAAGTTCTCTCCATTCAAGAGATTGTTGGTTAAAGTTGAGATGGAGTTGTTGGAAGCGTTATCTATTTCCATGGTATTTCTTTTACTTCCGCTGTCCAACGATTCCTTGGTGAACTGATTCGACCAGAAGATTTCCTCGGCGAAAAATGACCGCAAGACGCAATTCCTCCCACTTTCAGTTTCGAGAAACGGCAAGTTCATTTTGATATTTGGTGAGATGCAGAGTATCACATCGTCCAAGGCTTTCCGGAAGTCGTTGGAGAATGGTAGAGACTCTACTTGAAGCGTTATTTCTGGGTCAATAAAGACGCTATCATCTCCTTTATCAATGTAACAACGCAATGGATCGCTAAAATCTTCGATGTAAGTTTTGCAAGGTTGTTTTTTATCGTATTCGTCGGTCAAACTCGATCCCAATTCGGAATTGGTCACGGTTTTATTGGCCGACTTTGCAGCTACTACAACTTTGGAAGTTGTACTCTTGTCGCGAAGTTGGACTTTGGCGGCGTCCTGGCCAACTTCGATTTTAGCCGATTGTTCGGTTGACGAATCGAGAATCAGTTGCAAGTCGTCGCATTGAGGCGGAGGTAACGCGCTTTCGTCCATAAGAAATGACCGTTCCAAACGCCAATTATACGCGACGTAAATCATGAATTGAATGATTTGTTTGACTTTTTTCAGCTCGGCGTAAGAACCTCCCCGTAATATTACTGTGCAACCTAAGTTGGACGCGCAACCGTCGAAAAACATGAATGTTTTAGATTTACCTAAGGGAAAATGGGGCAATTAAAATAATTGCGTAATTGGCTTCAAATCCAGTTAATTAATTACTTGGGGAAAGTTGGTAAGTGTTAACTCGAAATTGGTAACAAACACCCAATTGGGGTCTTCCCAAATGAGCGTCAATCGAGGACACAATTCCAGCTTGGGTGCAACGAGCCACCCTTTCCATGACGGACTAATTAAACTCAAAATTAGATGTCACCCAAACAAACAAGTTAAAGGGATTCGACCGAGCTGTAGGGGTGAAGGGGTCAAACTGTTGCGTTAGCGCATTGTTACCCCACCTACCGCGATGGAGGCTTCATTCCTCATGGCCAAAGAGCTTGGCACTAAGGGCGTACTTCACCCAAACAGCTCCGGTGAGCCCTTTTCAGATTGATCAGTATCTTACAGGTTTGACGTTCAAGGCGACGGTAATCCCTAGATCGAGAAGCATCTCTTGCGCAACTCGAGAAACAGTTTTCTCGACCAGTAATATATCTGGTTTGTAAATTGATATTTTCCCGATTGTATTCTTAAGATATTCAAATTCTTGCATCAAAAGGGGGTCAAGAGATGATAACTTGTTCTCAATTCGTTGATATACAATCGCGTTGCTTAACAGAAGGATAGTTGGGTTTACAATTTTATCTTTCATCTAAATAAAAACCCTGCGTTAATTTCGTCTCGACGCGTAAAAATTATATACGTTTAAGTTGGGCACCTTTTTATGGGCGACATTTTTGGTGCAAACTACACCCCTTACGATGCAACATTCATTTTTATTTCCACCGGGTATCTATATCATACAAGTCAATTGACCAATTTAATTGCTAATTTTCGTAATTAAACCCTGTAAAATCCTCATCTACCTTCTTAATTTGAACATACTGTCGTATATCCATATCATCATTATCATTTTTAATATCGGGTCTAACCGTATCGGCTACCCGATGAATTATGGGTAAAATAGTATCGCACCAAGTTAAAGGAAGACCTTCCGAACTTAGTAATTGATACAATAGGTTTTGTTCGAGTTTCTCATACATGGTGCTATGGCAAAAAGGTTCCTACATTACATAACTATCAAACCATGGACAAACTCTAAATAAGTGAAATTACTTCAAAGCATCGTAGGAAGCTCTTTCGACGCTATTCTCTTGAAACATTTGGGAACTATAGACAAAAATATCGCACGCTTTCCCTCCCTTGGACTGATCCTCGAACTTAGTACCTTTCAATATATCTTCCTTCAAATCAATTCTGGGAATCTGTTCGAACCGCGAAGTTGCGGCGACACTAGATTCGGCCAACGGTGTCCTCTTCTCTTTATGAGGTTTCGTTAGAGTCACCCTCGACTCTTGGACGTTCAAATCCAAATAAAATGTCGAACTCGAAGACGATAATCGACTTAAACTCGAATGTCGATTTAACGACTTATCCATGGCTTGATTATCAATTTCAATCGAGTCATCTGTCTCTTCGCATGGTAAATCAGATTCGGTCGGTTGTATCTCCTTTAACCATAATGGATCGTGACTTTCTTGGTGAGTTTCGGGACTTTGCGTGATTTCCGGTGACAATCCGGGTGATTCGATCAAATTACACATTTCACCAGCTTGGTACAAAGCGTATCCGTCGAAAAAGGTGTGATCGTTTGTCACACTCGTTAATATCTTGGCATCCATTAGAGATTGAGCTAAGGCGGAAGCTTGAGCTCGATTAGACGCCTTCCCTTGACGAATCAACCAATCAACGATGGTACTACCGACAACGCAGTTGTTATAAGTTCTTAAACGATGCCTGTGACTTTGAAAGTCAAGACCACTCGAGGAGTTCTTCATCTGCAGCCATATCTCGCGGAGATTATTATCGTCTTGAGGTGTTTGTCTACGGTCTAACGTTATAATGGTCAAATCGCTGTTAGAAGCAGAGTACTCTAACTCAGAGTGACTAAGGAATTTGGCTCTGGCTATGTCTTCCTCGCGAAAGCCAACCGTGGAACTCTTTCGTCTGGCTCTATTAGATTCGTGATGGGTTATCACTTGGGTTCGATGATCGGGAATGGACAGCATTAATTTCTGAGCTAAATCTTCTTGTAAGGCACGAACATCTCCGGATAGCTCGGTAGCCGAGTCCAGAGATTGAATGTAAGAGAGTACTACTTTGCAACAATACGTGCAAACTCTCAAATCACCTAAAACCAAGGAGTTCATACAAAATTTGAACCCTATGAAACTGTTTCGCGTTTTCTAAAACGCATTGACATGTTTCATAAAAAGATGACGTTTTTGTCTCCATAAATTCGCCTTATTTCTTAAACATTTCATGTTTTCTAAAAAAGTTGATAGTTCGCGGTAATTCCAAAAACTAAGTTTTCTTTCAAAACACATAGGTTAAAAACAAAATGGCCCGAGGACTGGGCTCATAATAGTACCGTAAATAACCCGAACAGAAAGTTAGAGTGAATAGCCCCTCGACGCACTACCTTTAGAAGTGCTAAAACGATTACCCGCGTAAATATCTCAAAACGGAAAATTTTAGTGAATAGCCCCTCGACGTGCTACCATTAAAGTGCTAAAATGATTAACCGCTTTAACAGAAATAGAATATTTTAGTGAATAGTCCCTCGACGCACTACCTTTAGAAGTGCTAAAACGATTACCCGCGTAAATATCCCAAAACAGAAAATTTTAGTGAATAGCCCCTCGACGCGCTACTTTTAGCAATGCTAAAACGATTATCCGCGTAAATAGAACGAAATATAAAATTTAGTGAATAGCCCCTCGACGCGCTTCCTTAACGATTACCCGCGTAAATAGGCCAAACAAAATATTTTAGTGAATAGCCCCTTGAGTTCTAAAATGAACATGTATTCAAGATGGAATTGGTGCAAATTCATGAACCTCGAGGGAACTCATAGAATACAAAGATAAAAAAAATTCCCAAATCTAGATTACACATCCCCCTTTTAATTAACTCATCGTAAACAACTAGAATTATATACATAGTTTTCAGACTAGGAGGATTAATACCATTTACAACAGGAGGTCTAAAGTGCAGTACCAATTAGACTCGCCTCCTGGTATCAATCCTCCTAGTCCGAAAACGCCGTATTAAACAAGGCTATCTTTCAAAACAATAAATTAAGTTTAAAAAAAATAAAAAATTTATGCATAAAAAATATTTTTTCCGTGAAATTTTCATAGATTATTTATACTTCACACCATTTTTCCTCTTATCCAGCTTTACCATGTTTATACATAGTATTCAGAGTAGGAGGATTGATACAAATTACACAAGGATTCCTGGCTTCTTGAAAAATGCAGACTACTTTGTCCTCCTTGTGTAAAAGGTATGAATCCTCCTAGTCTACAAAACCTGATCTATAGAGTCAGCAGCGCCGGTGTGACGTCACCCATGCTGTTTTCCCATAAAGAGAAACCGGTAACTGTCATGGCCGCCCATTGCTAAAGGCAGACTCACTCCCACATGCATATCTGATTCCTTTCCCCTTAGTTTTGATTTTTTAAAGACTTAAATCTTTAAAATGGTTTAAAGATTAATAATGATTTCAAAATATATTTTCTCTTTCTGATAATTAAAACCCCTTTAAAAGCTTACCTGAATATCCCATAAGTTTTCCAGGAATTCCTTGATTACAACATCTACTGCAAAATATTTGACCACAAATCCTACAATGATGACGCCTTCTAAAGGTTGTAAACTTGTCACTACACTCGTAACATTCTTTACAGTTGCTATCAGGCATCCAATACTGTTTAAAATCACTGTCCCTGTAGGTCTGTAAAGGCTGAAATTCATATAGTTCGTTTTTATTAGAACTTATTTCATCAAAACCAATCAGATCAGAATGTTTTATATAATCATACTTACATTGCTTATGGTGGTATTGCGCCGATCTAGAAGCCCGGATATTCTTCTAATTACGCTACTAACACTCCTTCCATATAAAAGATCACCCTCCTTCATGGATTTATTATGCAAATCGGGTAAATTGCTCTCACAAGATCCAGAAAGTGAAGCCGTGTTTGCTAAAGGGTTGGCTTCATTTTCTGACGCATTATCATCTTCTTTAGTAAAATCCTCCTCTTCTAGTTTATTGCTGATGTCAATTATAGTTTTCTGAGTCTTATTTCGTCCAAATAAACGACTGAAGAAGTGGGAACCACTTGATTTCTCCTCCGAACCCAAAGGTGCAAATTCAGTTAATGATGTCGGAGATTCCAGCTTTTTGGCTAAAGTTTTAGCAAATTTTACTTCTGGAATTTTCTCAGGGTTGGAATTCGCCATTCTGAAAAATAAACCGAATGGAAATTAGCGCAAATTCAATTATTATTTAAAATGTCAATGAAAATGCAAGAAAATAGTTCGAATTTCCCAGAATGCCAAGGCTTAAAATTAATTAGCAGACTGACCAAGGCTTAGCAAAATAAAAAATTTAAATGGCATTCCCCTTACCTAAAGTCCAAAGCTTAAAACGTAATTTTTTAATAAAATAATCACAATAACATGATTTTATAGACACATTATTGAGTACTAAAATGGCACTGTTAAATATTTTTCCATTAAAAACGCAACTAATTCAACCCGGAGGACGCCACTAATTTGCATAAGTTTGCAGCAAACCAAATTTTTGCATAAGGCCGCCATTTTCAAAGGTTTGCTTCCAAAATACTAATTTGCATAAATTCTGCAAACTTTTTCTTGCATAAGGCCGGTATTTTCAATAGTTTGCAGCCAATATACTAATTTGCATAAAATTCACCAGCAAACCTCCCCGTGCATAAGGCCGCTAATTTCAAAGGTTTGCCACAAGAATACTAATTTGCATAAATTTAACGAAAATTCGGTGAAACTCATGGTTTTTTCAAGGAAACCTATTAAATTATTTGCGCTCATAATTTAGGGAATAGTTTTAAACCGTAAATCAAGGGTTTCACAGGTTTCAAACCAAATTTGTATTTTGCATAAAAAGTATAAAACAAGCAAACTCGATGAAACTCATGGTTTTTTCAAGGAAACCAATTAAGTTATTTACGTTCATAACTTAGAGATTAATTTTATTCCATAATATCAAGGGTTTCACAGGTTTCAAACGAAATTTGTATTTTGCATAAATATTAAATAACATGCAAACTTGATGAAACTCATGGTTTTTTCTAGGAAACCAATGGAGTTATTTACGCTCATAATTTAGCGATTAATTTTATACCATAATATCAAGGGTTTCACAGGTTTCAAACCAAATTTGTATTTTGCATAAAAAGTATAAAACAAGCAAACTCGATGAAACTCATGGTTTTTTCAAGGAAACCTATTAAGTTATTTACGTTCATAACTTAGAGATTAATTTTATTCCATAATATCAAGGGTTTCACAGGTTTCAAACGAAATTTGTATTTTGCATAAATATTAAATAACATGCAAACTTGATGAAACTCATGGTTTTTTCTAGGAAACCAATGGAGTTATTTACGCTCATAATTTAGCGATTAATTTTATACCATAATATCAAGGGTTTCACAGGTTTCAAACCAAATTTGTATTTTGCATAAAAAGTATAAAACAAGCAAACTCGATGAAACTCATGGTTTTTTCAAGGAAACCTATTAAGTTATTTACGTTCATAATTTAGCCATTAGTTTTATACCATAATATCAAGGGTTTCACAGGTTTCAAACCAAATTTGTATTTTGCATAAAAAGTATAAAACAAGCAAACTCGATGAAACTCATGGTTTTTTCAAGGAAATCCATGGAGTTATTTACGCTCATAATTTAGGGAATAGTTTTAAGCCATTATATCAAGGGTTTCACAGGTTTCAAACCAAATTTGTATTTTGCATAAATTTGAAATTTAAAGCAAACTTGATGAAACTCATGGTTTATTCAAGGAAACCTATTAAGTTATTTACGTTCATAATTTAGCCATTAATTTTATACCATAATATCAAGGGTTTCACAGGTTTCAAACCAAATTTGTATTTTGCATAAATATTAAATAACATGCAAACTTGATGAAACTCATGGTTTTTTCAAGGAAATCCATGGAGTTATTTACGCTCATAATTTAGGGAATAGTTTTAAGCCATTATATCAAGGGTTTCACAGGTTTCAAACCAAATTTGTATTTTGCATAAAAAGTATAAAACAAGCAAACTCGATGAAACTCATGGTTTTTTCAAGGAAATCCATGGAGTTATTTACGCTCATAATTTAGGGAATAGTTTTAAGCCATTATATCAAGGGTTTCACAGGTTTCAAACCAAATTTGTATTTTGCATAAATTTGAAATTTAAAGCAAACTTGATGAAACTCATGGTTTATTCAAGGAAACCTATTAAGTTATTTACGTTCATAATTTAGCTATTAATTTTATACCATAATATCAAGGGTTTCACAGGTTTCAAACCAAATTTGTATTTTGCATAAATATTAAATAACATGCAAACTTGATGAAACTCATGGTTTTTTCAAGGAAATCCATGGAGTTATTTACGCTCATAATTTAGGGAATAGTTTTAAGCCATTATATCAAGGGTTTCACAGGTTTCAAACCAAATTTGTATTTTGCATAAAAAGTATAAAACAAGCAAACTCGATGAAACTCATGGTTTTTTCAAGGAAACCTATTAAGTTATTTACGTTCATAACTTAGAGATTAATTTTATTCCATAATATCAAGGGTTTCACAGGTTTCAAACGAAATTTGTATTTTGCATAAATATTAAATAACATGCAAACTTGATGAAACTCATGGTTTTTTCTAGGAAACCAATGGAGTTATTTACGCTCATAATTTAGCGATTAATTTTATACCATAATATCAAGGGTTTCACAGGTTTCAAACCAAATTTGTATTTTGCATAAAAAGTATAAAACAAGCAAACTCGATGAAACTCATGGTTTTTTCAAGGAAACCTATTAAGTTATTTACGTTCATAACTTAGAGATTAATTTTATTCCATAATATCAAGGGTTTCACAGGTTTCAAACGAAATTTGTATTTTGCATAAATATTAAATAACATGCAAACTTGATGAAACTCATGGTTTTTTCTAGGAAACCAATGGAGTTATTTACGCTCATAATTTAGCGATTAATTTTATACCATAATATCAAGGGTTTCACAGGTTTCAAACCAAATTTGTATTTTGCATAAAAAGTATAAAACAAGCAAACTCGATGAAACTCATGGTTTTTTCAAGGAAACCTATTAAGTTATTTACGTTCATAACTTAGAGATTAATTTTATTCCATAATATCAAGGGTTTCACAGGTTTCAAACGAAATTTGTATTTTGCATAAATATTAAATAACATGCAAACTTGATGAAACTCATGGTTTTTTCTAGGAAACCAATGGAGTTATTTACGCTCATAATTTAGCGATTAATTTTATACCATAATATCAAGGGTTTCACAGGTTTCAAACCAAATTTGTATTTTGCATAAAAAGTATAAAACAAGCAAACTCGATGAAACTCATGGTTTTTTCAAGGAAACCTATTAAGTTATTTACGTTCATAATTTAGCCATTAGTTTTATACCATAATATCAAGGGTTTCACAGGTTTCAAACCAAATTTGTATTTTGCATAAAAAGTATAAAACAAGCAAACTCGATGAAACTCATGGTTTTTTCAAGGAAATCCATGGAGTTATTTACGCTCATAATTTAGGGAATAGTTTTAAGCCATTATATCAAGGGTTTCACAGGTTTCAAACCAAATTTGTATTTTGCATAAATTTGAAATTTAAAGCAAACTTGATGAAACTCATGGTTTATTCAAGGAAACCTATTAAGTTATTTACGTTCATAATTTAGCCATTAATTTTATACCATAATATCAAGGGTTTCACAGGTTTCAAACCAAATTTGTATTTTGCATAAATATTAAATAACATGCAAACTTGATGAAACTCATGGTTTTTTCAAGGAAATCCATGGAGTTATTTACGCTCATAATTTAGGGAAAGTTTTAAGCCATTATATCAAGGGTTTCACAGGTTTCAAACCAAATTTGTATTTTGCATAAAAAGTATAAAACAAGCAAACTCGATGAAACTCATGGTTTTTTCAAGGAAACCTATTAAGTTATTTACGTTCATAATTTAGCCATTAGTTTTATACCATAATATCAAGGGTTTCACAGGTTTCAAACCAAATTTGTATTTTGCATAAAAAGTATAAAACAAGCAAACTCGATGAAACTCATGGTTTTTTCAAGGAAACCTATTAAGTTATTTACGTTCATAACTTAGAGATTAATTTTATTCCATAATATCAAGGGTTTCACAGGTTTCAAACGAAATTTGTATTTTGCATAAATATTAAATAACATGCAAACTTGATGAAACTCATGGTTTTTTCTAGGAAACCAATGGAGTTATTTACGTTCATAATTTAGCGATTAATTTTATACCATAATATCAAGGGTTTCACAGGTTTCAAACCAAATTTGTATTTTGCATAAAAAGTATAAAACAAGCAAACTCGATGAAACTCATGGTTTTTTCAAGGAAACCTATTAAGTTATTTACGTTCATAATTTAGCCATTAGTTTTATACCATAATATCAAGGGTTTCACAGGTTTCAAACCAAATTTGTATTTTGCATAAAAAGTATAAAACAAGCAAACTCGATGAAACTCATGGTTTTTTCAAGGAAATCCATGGAGTTATTTACGCTCATAATTTAGGGAATAGTTTTAAGCCATTATATCAAGGGTTTCACAGGTTTCAAACCAAATTTGTATTTTGCATAAATTTGAAATTTAAAGCAAACTTGATGAAACTCATGGTTTATTCAAGGAAACCTATCAAGTTATTTACGTTCATAATTTAGCCATTAATTTTATACCATAATATCAAGGGTTTCACAGGTTTCAAACCAAATTTGTATTTTGCATAAATATTAAATAACATGCAAACTTGATGAAACTCATGGTTTTTTCAAGGAAATCCATGGAGTTATTTACGCTCATAATTTAGGGAAAGTTTTAAGCCATTATATCAAGGGTTTCACAGGTTTCAAACCAAATTTGTATTTTGCATAAAAAGTATAAAACAAGCAAACTCGATGAAACTCATGGTTTTTTCAAGGAAACCTATTAAGTTATTTACGTTCATAATTTAGCCATTAGTTTTATACCATAATATCAAGGGTTTCACAGGTTTCAAACCAAATTTGTATTTTGCATAAATTTGAAATTTAAAGCAAACTTGATGAAACTCATGGGTTTTTCAAGGAAACCTATTAAGTTATTTACGCTCATAATTTATCGATTAATTTTATACCATAATATCAAGGGTTTCACAGGTTTCAAACCAAATTTGTATTTTGCATAAATTTGAAATTTAAAGCAAACTTGATGAAACTCATGGTTTTTTCAAGGAAACCTATTAAGTTATTTACGCTCATAATTTATCGATTAATTTTATACCATAATATCAAGGGTTTCACAGGTTTCAAACCAAATTTGTATTTTGCATAAATATTAAATAACATGCAAACTTGATGAAACTCATGGTTTTTTCAAGGAAATCCATGGAGTTATTTACGCTCATAATTTAGGGAATAGTTTTAAGCCATTATATCAAGGGTTTCACAGGTTTCAAACCAAATTTGTATTTTGCATAAAAAGTATAAAACAAGCAAACTCGATGAAACTCATGGTTTTTTCAAGGAAACCTATTAAGTTATTTACGTTCATAATTTAGCCATTAGTTTTATACCATAATATCAAGGGTTTCACAGGTTTCAAACCAAATTTGTATTTTGCATAAATTTGAAATTTAAAGCAAACTTGATGAAACTCATGGGTTTTTCAAGGAAACCTATTAAGTTATTTACGCTCATAATTTATCGATTAATTTTATACCATAATATCAAGGGTTTCACAGGTTTCAAACCAAATTTGTATTTTGCATAAATTTGAAATTTAAAGCAAACTTGATGAAACTCATGGTTTTTTCAAGGAAACCTATTAAGTTATTTACGCTCATAATTTATCGATTAATTTTATACCATAATATCAAGGGTTTCACAGGTTTCAAACCAAATTTGTATTTTGCATAAATATTAAATAACATGCAAACTTGATGAAACTCATGGTTTTTTCAAGGAAATCCATGGAGTTATTTACGCTCATAATTTAGGGAATAGTTTTAAGCCATTATATCAAGGGTTTCACAGGTTTCAAACCAAATTTGTATTTTGCATAAAAAGTATAAAACAAGCAAACTCGATGAAACTCATGGTTTTTTCAAGGAAACCTATTAAGTTATTTACGTTCATAATTTAGCCATTAGTTTTATACCATAATATCAAGGGTTTCACAGGTTTCAAACCAAATTTGTATTTTGCATAAATTTGAAATTTAAAGCAAACTTGATGAAACTCATGGGTTTTTCAAGGAAACCTATTAAGTTATTTACGCTCATAATTTATCGATTAATTTTATACCATAATATCAAGGGTTTCACAGGTTTCAAACCAAATTTGTATTTTGCATAAATTTGAAATTTAAAGCAAACTTGATGAATCTCATGGTTTTTTCAAGGAAACCTATTAAGTTATTTACGTTCATAATTTAGCCATTAGTTTTATACCATAATATCAAGGGTTTCACAGGTTTCAAACCAAATTTGTATTTTGCATAAATATTAAATAACATGTAAACTTGATGAAACTCATGGTTTTTTCAAGGAAACCTATTAAGTTATTTACGCTCATAATTTAGCCATTAGTTTTATACCATAATATCAAGGGTTTCGCAGGTTTCAAACCAAATTTGTATTTTGCATAAATTTGAAATTTAAAGCAAACTTGATGAAACTCATGGTTTTTTCAAGGAAATCTATTAAGTTAATTACAACATTAATTTAAAAATTCCATTTCGAATTTATATTACCATTTCACAATTGAAATTTTCTTAACATTAAGTTTTTTAACAGGAATTTTTGACATGCATAATGTTTAACAAGGGATGGTGGAATAAAGTATAAATGGAACAAAGTATAATGATAACATGGCATAACAACGAACAGGAATAAATAAAAATATGTATACTTGGATTAGTGTTTATGTTGTATTTAAAAACTGGAACTAGGTATGGGGGAAAGAACAAACTCGTAAGTCGTAAAATGTCATTCCTGGACTAAAGTATAATGACCCTGAAGCGAGTACTGCAGAATAAAGTAGGGCTATAGTTGGATTACCGTATTGATCAGAGTGGTCTACTCGTCGCCAACCAACACAGAACGGTGAAAACGTGAATGGGCAACACTAATTTCTTTATGATGTAGAATTATTTAGCCATGGTAGGAGGAACATTTTAATTTATTATACTATGTTGAAATAGCAGAGAAAAGAAGGAAGGAGATATTATCAGTATAGTTGCGTATGATCAATGTGTCGTGGGAATGTAGGTACCGAAGAATTTTGATGACTGTGCGCAGCTTTCTCGTGCATATTGGTGTCACAGGTTCTCTTCTCTATGCCACGACATCACCAAAATTGTTTGGAAAATTTACCAGTACACTAGATAAGATAAGCCAACAACAAAAATTTAAAGTATTCTTTAAATTTTAAAGAAAAGTTGGAAATTGTAGGTTTTCTGTTATAAATTCTTACATTTTGGGCACTTTCCAAAGTTATTTGGTAAGAAGTTTGGGCTAGTTTTTAACAATATTTTATAGACTATCCCTTTAAACTGGCACTCTCCCTTTATTTTTCTAACCTGGCTGGTTTTACCTATTTATACCGTGAAGTGTTTTCGTTATTCAAAAACTCTGACCTCTGACGTAAATGAAAAACCCGAAGACCTAGAGGAACTTGAACTTCATAAAGAAGGACCCACGAATGGGCCACGTGTTGGTGCGCGAAATACTAACGCGCTCGCGCTATAAAAAGGGGTCTCCGACCTTTGTTTAACTCTCTCTCTCTCTCTGACTATCACCTTGCTCCTGCTTGGTCTGTTGCTGCAGCCCTTGGGCTCTACGCCCTCGGGCGTGGACCCTTCGGGGCCACGCCGCGGTTTTTGTCGTGAAGTCTCCGGACTTAAACTTTAAAGGCCGACTTCCATCGAAAAGGGTTCTTACGAACTGAAAACCGTGCATCGAGAGTAACAATGGAGCGACCGTGCCGATTTTCGA
Organism: Phalangium opilio; assembly: GCF_054372755.1. Taxonomy (NCBI): domain Eukaryota; kingdom Metazoa; phylum Arthropoda; class Arachnida; order Opiliones; family Phalangiidae; genus Phalangium; species Phalangium opilio. The sequence goes on along the minus strand of NW_028324168.1, from coordinate 3,613,154 downwards.
ATCCCCGTTGGACAAAATTTTGAAGGGTTCTTACGAACTGAAAACCTTTATACGGGGGTTCTTACGAACTGAAGATAAACAATAGATATTTTCCTTCAGAGGGTCGTAAAAATCGGGAATAAAATATTTAAGAGACTTTCTATTGTTTATCTTCAGTTCGTAAGAACCCGCATAGCAAGGTTTTCAGTTCGTAAGAACCCCTCCAAATTTTGCCCCAGTGGGGACTCGAAAATTGGCACGGTCGCTCTATTGTTAAGAATCGATGCACGGTCTTCAGTTCGTAAGAACGCTTTTCGGTGGAAGTCGGCCTTTAACAACGCGCCGGTTACCTCATGTAACTTACCTGGACGATATAATTTTCGCGCCGGACGCCTTTGTGCGGGTTTCAACATATGCATAAATATAAACTTGAACTATTTTTATTTAAATTAAACCCAGCCAGGTTTACATTATTATTTATATTTAAATCATTTAAACCATTGTTTGTCTAATTCAATGACGACAGTTTTATTATAACAAGCATTAAGCTTTATTTTATTATTATTAATTTAAATATTTCCCCTAGACATTAATACGAACCAATTTAATAAAGTATAAATAACTTAAGTTCATAATTATTTAATATATATCTATGATCATTACCATTTTTTTATAAAAACTGTCTCAAGTTTAAGACTCTCGGTTTTTGAGTTGGGCTAGAAACTTGCCTTTTTTAGCCACATCGTTTGATGTACATCTAACGATGGGGGTATTAGTTTGACTTGGTCTGAAGAAGTAGTAGTAGTAATAGAAGAAGAAGAAGAAGATGATGATGAAGAAGTATCGTTCGTCTTTTTAAAGGGAGAATGAAAAGAGTGATTGATGATTTTCAAAGGGAGAGCATTATGATTTGTCTATAACTGTGCATTGGGAATGTACTCTGCACATATAAATTAACACACTTAGAGTGAAAAGGGATAAACTGTGTTAAGGTGATATTTTTCATTCATTGGTGATTTTAAAGGAGAAAGGATTATGATTTACCCATGACAGTACAATGCGGATGCTCTGTAAGAATATTAATGAACAAACAGACAAATTTTTCATATTTGCTGAAGTTCTTAGTTTCTTGCCAGCCCACACAAAGCTTGGTTACAGATTTGCGCGTGCTGACAACCGATGCTTTAACAGAGTATATACAGAATAAGCTCTCGTTCGTGATAGGGAGTTGCCTATCCTACAGCGTGAAAACTAATTTCCTCGCGCGCATTCTTTATCCATGGTGGTACTTTACTTTGGACACCGCTAACCAATTACAGCACGAGATCATTTTAGAAATAAATGGCGCGCTCTCTCAGAAAGTTTAAAGGGGCTGACCGACCCCCTCTCCTTTTCTACCCACCCGCTATGCTAAGCTCTATGCGGAAGATTGTCGTTTGTTCCATGGTCTGATAAGCCCCTTTTAAGCTAGGAGGATATATTGGTGAGGGAGTCTTCGACTGCCCGTTTTCCCATTGAAACGCGCATGCAGATTATCGGCCGTTGTTTCCCCCGTTTTCACTCGTTCTGGGAGATTCTTAGCCGCGCAACTAGTTCCGCGCACATCGTCATCGGGCTTCGTCTGTTTCTTTTGTTTTAATTTTTGGTAGACAGCTTAATGCGTCGCGCTGCAATTTTTTAGTGCTTTAACGGAACATTTATCATTATTTTTTTTATTAATAGTAAATTATGGTTCTTAGATAAAACTGAAGTAAAGCGAATGGTTTTTACTCTTTCTCTACAGCTAAAACTACACAAGATAAGTGTTTTAGATGGATTAACGCCTTTGGGGGAGTTGAGTTAACGCCCGATAAAATTAAAAAATATCACTGCATGTGTAGTGAACACGTAATATAGGCGGCGTTGCTTCTAACTTTCTAAGGCCTAAGCTAGCATGAAGAACCCTCTATTTTTGAATAGGGATTTGCGTGGTCACGTGATGCGCGTAACCAAGTTAATTAGGTGCGGGTGCACGAAGCTCCCATCGGAGAGACCGAAACCAGAGAGCTCTAAGAACAGGCAGTCGAAGACTCCCTGACCCCTATATCCATTTATACTTTATTCCACCATCCCTTGTTAAAAATCCCTGTTAAAAACTTTAATGTTAAGAAAATAAAAATTTCAATTGTGGAATGGTTATATAAATTCAAAATTTAAATTTTAAATTAACGTTGTAACTAACTTAATAGGTTTCCTTGAAAAAATCGTGAGTTTCATCAAGTTTGCTTTAAATATCAAATTTATGCAAAATACAAATTTGGTTTGAAACCTGTGAAAGCCTTGATATTATGGCTTAAAACTATTCCCTAAATTATAAGCGTAAATAACTTAATAGGTTTCCTTGAAAAAACCATGAGTTTAACCGAGTTTGCTTGTTTCATACTTTTTATGCAAAATACAAATTTGGTTTGAAACCTGTGAAACCCTTGATATTATGGTATAAAATTAATCGATAAATTATGAGCGTAAATAACTTAATAGGTTTCCTTGAAAAACCCATGAGTTTCATCAAGTTTGCTTTAAATTTCAAATTTATGCAAAATACAAATTTGGTTTGAAACCTGTGAAACCCTTGATATTAAGGCTTAAAACTATTCCCTAAATTATAAGCGTAAATAACTTAATAGGTTTCCTTGAAAAAACCACGAGTTTCATCGAGTTTGCTTGTTTTATACAATTTATGCAAAATACAAATTTGGTATGAAACCTGTGAAACCCTTGATATTATGGTATAAAACTAATGGCTAAATTATGAACGTAAATAACTTAATAGGTTTCCTTGAAAAAACCATGAGTTTCATCAAGTTTGCTTTAAATTTCAAATTTATGCAAAATACAAATTTGGTTTGAAACCTGTGAAACCCTTGATATTATGGTATAAAATTAATCCATAAATTATGAGCATAAATAACTTAATAGGTTTCCTTGAAAAAATCGTGAGTTTCATAGAGCTTGCTTTAAATTTCAAATTTATGCAAAATACAAATTTGGTTTGAAACCTGTGAAACCCTTGATATTATGGTATAAAACTAATGGCTAAATTATGAACGTAAATAACTTAATAGGTTTCCTTGAAAAAACCATGAGTTTCATCAAGTTTGCTTTAAATTTCAAATTTATGCAAAATACAAATTTGGTTTGAAACCTGTGAAATCCTTGATATTATGGTATAAAATTAATCCATAAATTATGAGCGTAAATAACTTAATAGGTTTCCTTGAAAAAACCATGAGTTTCATCGAGTTTGCTTTAAATTTCAAATTTATGCAAAATACAAATTTGGTTTGAAACCTGTGAAACCCTTGATATTATGGTATAAAATTAATCGATTAATTATGAACGTAAATAACTTAATAGGTTTCCTTGAAAAAACCATGAGTTTCATCGAGTTTGCTTTAAATTTCAAATTTATGCAAAATACAAATTTGGTTTGAAACCTGTGAAACCCTTGATATTAAGGCTTAAAACTATTCCCTAAATTATAAGCGTAAATAACTTAATAGGTTTCCTTGAAAAAACCACGAGTTTCATCGAGTTTGCTTGTTTTATACAATTTATGCAAAATACAAATTTGGTATGAAACCTGTGAAACCCTTGATATTATGGAATAAAACTATTCCCTAAATTATGAGCGTAAATAACTCCATAAGTTTCCTTTAAACAACCATGAGTTTCATCGAGTTTGCATGCTATATAATATTTATGCAAAATTCAAATTTGGTTTGAAACCTGTGAAACCCTTGATATTAAGGCTTAAAACTATTCCCTAAATTATAAGCGTAAATAACTTAATAGGTTTCCTTGAAAAAACCACGAGTTTCATCGAGTTTGCTTGTTTTATACAATTTATGCAAAATACAAATTTGGTATGAAACCTGTGAAACCCTTGATATTATGGTATAAAACTAATGGCTAAATTATGAACGTAAATAACTTAATAGGTTTCCTTGAAAAAACCATGAGTTTCATCAAGTTTGCTTTAAATTTCAAATTTATGCAAAATACAAATTTGGTTTGAAACCTGTGAAACCCTTGATATTATGGTATAAAATTAATCCATAAATTATGAACATAAATAACTTAATAGGTTTCCTTGAAAAAATCGTGAGTTTCATAGAGCTTGCTTTAAATTTCAAATTTATGCAAAATACAAATTTGGTTTGAAACCTGTGAAACCCTTGATATTATGGTATAAAACTAATGGCTAAATTATGAACGTAAATAACTTAATAGGTTTCCTTGAAAAAACCATGAGTTTCATCAAGTTTGCTTTAAATTTCAAATTTATGCAAAATACAAATTTTGTTTGAAACCTGTGAAATCCTTGATATTATGGTATAAAATTAATCCATAAATTATGAGCGTAAATAACTTAATAGGTTTCCTTGAAAAAACCATGAGTTTCATCGAGTTTGCTTTAAATTTCAAATTTATGCAAAATACAAATTTGGTTTGAAACCTGTGAAACCCTTGATATTAAGGCTTAAAACTATTCCCTAAATTATAAGCGTAAATAACTTAATAGGTTTCCTTGAAAAAACCACGAGTTTCATCGAGTTTGCTTGTTTTATACAATTTATGCAAAATACAAATTTGGTATGAAACCTGTGAAACCCTTGATATTATGGTATAAAACTAATGGCTAAATTATGAACGTAAATAACTTAATAGGTTTCCTTGAAAAAACCATGAGTTTCATCAAGTTTGCTTTAAATTTCAAATTTATGCAAAATACAAATTTGGTTTGAAACCTGTGAAACCCTTGATATTATGGTATAAAATTAATCCATAAATTATGAGCATAAATAACTTAATAGGTTTCCTTGAAAAAATCGTGAGTTTCATAGAGCTTGCTTTAAATTTCAAATTTATGCAAAATACAAATTTGGTTTGAAACCTGTGAAACCCTTGATATTATGGTATAAAACTAATGGCTAAATTATGAACGTAAATAACTTAATAGGTTTCCTTGAAAAAACCATGAGTTTCATCAAGTTTGCTTTAAATATCAAATTTATGCAAAATACAAATTTGGTTTGAAACCTGTGAAAGCCTTGATATTATGGCTTAAAACTATTCCCTAAATTATAAGCGTAAATAACTTAATAGGTTTCCTTGAAAAAACCATGAGTTTAACCGAGTTTGCTTGTTTCATACTTTTTATGCAAAATACAAATTTGGTTTGAAACCTGTGAAACCCTTGATATTATGGTATAAAATTAATCGATAAATTATGAGCGTAAATAACTTAATAGGTTTCCTTGAAAAAACCATGAGTTTCATCGAGTTTGCATGTTATATAATATTTATGCAAAACACAAATTTGGTATGAAACCTGTGAAACCCTTGATATTATGGTATACAATTAATGGCTAAATTATGAGCGTAAATAACTTAATAGGTTTCCTTGAAAAAACCATGAGTTTCATCGAGTTTGCTTGTTTTATACTTTTTATGCAAAATACAAATTTGGTTTGAAACCTGTGAAACCCTTGATATTATGGTATAAAATTAATCGATAAATTATGAGCGTAAATAACTTAATAGGTTTCCTTGAAAAAACCATGAGTTTCATCAAGTTTGCTTTAAATTTCAAATTTATGCAAAATACAAATTTGGTTTGAAACCTGTGAAATCCTTGATATTATGGTATAAAATTAATCCATAAATTATGAGCGTAAATAACTTAATAGGTTTCCTTGAAAAAACCATGAGTTTCATCGAGTTTGCTTTAAATTTCAAATTTATGCAAAATACAAATTTGGTTTGAAACCTGTGAAACCCTTGATATTATGGTATAAAATTAATCGATTAATTATGAACGTAAATAACTTAATAGGTTTCCTTGAAAAAACCATGAGTTTCATCGAGTTTGCTTTAAATTTCAAATTTATGCAAAATACAAATTTGGTTTGAAACCTGTGAAACCCTTGATATTAAGGCTTAAAACTATTCCCTAAATTATAAGCGTAAATAACTTAATAGGTTTCCTTGAAAAAACCACGAGTTTCATCGAGTTTGCTTGTTTTATACAATTTATGCAAAATACAAATTTGGTATGAAACCTGTGAAACCCTTGATATTATGGTATAAAACTAATGGCTAAATTATGAACGTAAATAACTTAATAGGTTTCCTTGAAAAAACCATGAGTTTCATCAAGTTTGCTTTAAATTTCAAATTTATGCAAAATACAAATTTGGTTTGAAACCTGTGAAACCCTTGATATTATGGTATAAAATTAATCCATAAATTATGAACGTAAATAACTTAATAGGTTTCCTTGAAAAAACCATGAGTTTCATCAAGTTTGCTTTAAATTTCAAATTTATGCAAAATACAAATTTCGTTTGAAACCTGTGAAACCCTTGATATTATGGTATAAAATTAATCCATAAATTATGAGCGTAAATAACTTAATAGGTTTCCTTGAAAAAACCATGAGTTTCATCGAGTTTGCTTTAAATTTCAAATTTATGCAAAATACAAATTTGGTTTGAAACCTGTGAAACCCTTGATATTATGGTATAAAATTAATCGATTAATTATGAACGTAAATAACTTAATAGGTTTCCTTGAAAAAACCATGAGTTTCATCGAGTTTGCTTTAAATTTCAAATTTATGCAAAATACAAATTTGGTTTGAAACCTGTGAAACCCTTGATATTAAGGCTTAAAACTATTCCCTAAATTATAAGCGTAAATAACTTAATAGGTTTCCTTGAAAAAACCACGAGTTTCATCGAGTTTGCTTGTTTTATACAATTTATGCAAAATACAAATTTGGTATGAAACCTGTGAAACCCTTGATATTATGGTATAAAACTAATGGCTAAATTATGAACGTAAATAACTTAATAGGTTTCCTTGAAAAAACCATGAGTTTCATCAAGTTTGCTTTAAATTTCAAATTTATGCAAAATACAAATTTGGTTTGAAACCTGTGAAACCCTTGATATTATGGTATAAAATTAATCCATAAATTATGAGCATAAATAACTTAATAGGTTTCCTTGAAAAAATCGTGAGTTTCATAGAGCTTGCTTTAAATTTCAAATTTATGCAAAATACAAATTTGGTTTGAAACCTGTGAAACCCTTGATATTATGGTATAAAACTAATGGCTAAATTATGAACGTAAATAACTTAATAGGTTTCCTTGAAAAAACCATGAGTTTCATCAAGTTTGCTTTAAATTTCAAATTTATGCAAAATACAAATTTGGTTTGAAACCTGTGAAATCCTTGATATTATGGTATAAAATTAATCCATAAATTATGAGCGTAAATAACTTAATAGGTTTCCTTGAAAAAACCATGAGTTTCATCGAGTTTGCTTTAAATTTCAAATTTATGCAAAATACAAATTTGGTTTGAAACCTGTGAAACCCTTGATATTATGGTATAAAATTAATCGATTAATTATGAACGTAAATAACTTAATAGGTTTCCTTGAAAAAACCATGAGTTTCATCGAGTTTGCTTTAAATTTCAAATTTATGCAAAATACAAATTTGGTTTGAAACCTGTGAAACCCTTGATATTAAGGCTTAAAACTATTCCCTAAATTATAAGCGTAAATAACTTAATAGGTTTCCTTGAAAAAACCACGAGTTTCATCGAGTTTGCTTGTTTTATACAATTTATGCAAAATACAAATTTGGTATGAAACCTGTGAAACCCTTGATATTATGGAATAAAACTATTCCCTAAATTATGAGCGTAAATAACTCCATAAGTTTCCTTTAAACAACCATGAGTTTCATCGAGTTTGCATGCTATATAATATTTATGCAAAATTCAAATTTGGTTTGAAACCTGTGAAACCCTTGATATTATGGCTTAAAATTAATCGCTAAATTATGAACGTAAATAACTTAATAGGTTTCCTTGAAAAACCATGAGTTTCATCGATTTTTCGGTAAATTTATGCAAATTAGTATTCTTGTGGCAAACCTTTGAAATTAGCGGCCTTATGCACGGAGAGGTTTGCTGGAGAATTTTATGCAAATTAGTATATTGGCTGCAAACTATTGAAAATACCGGCCTTATGCAAGAAAAAGTTTGCAGCATTTATGCAAATTAGTATTTTGGAAGCAAACTTTTGAAAATGGCGGCCTTATGCAAAAAAAATGGTTTGCTGCAAACTTATGCAAATTAGTAGCGTCCAACCCGGAAACGCCACCAAAACAAACGTGACTTTTGACCTATTAAGCAATAAGCAGACGATAAGTGTTAAAAATAACAGGCTGCCGCCCCCCCCCGTGGGGCAACACTATTTTACCCCGAAATTATTTTTGCCGAACTTTTGCCGAATTACCCCAAATTTTAATATAGGAGGTATTCTCCCATGCATCGTCTGCTAAAACATTCTAAATGACTTATGGCTCCGCCTTCGGCTATTCGGGGTTAAATATGTCCGTTTCGGCACTTATCGGCAAAAAAGAGTGGGGTAAAATATAAAAATACGTGACCTACACTAAACGTCGCAATTAAATGAAGTTAATCATTCAAATCCATTTCAGAAACTAAATAAGCCTAACTAAGCTACCCTCTCTTGCCCCAATGACACTTAAAATAATAAATAGGGATTTTTCGCAAATATCAGAAACTCAACTAAACATTGACATTAATGTGAATTTTTTATTAAATCTCAATTTACAAGCTTAACGTAGTCTATATTCCGTGAACGATGTGTGAAATAATAGTTGTAAACTTTCGATCCTGATTTCGTGTACATATCTAGGGCCATTTCCGTGGGACAGTTAAACCAGAAATCCGACATTAAATCGTCGCCACTCTGAAGTGTACCTATACCAGCAGTTTTTTTTTGGCTTAATGGTTAGATGGGGGGCAAATTGGGCTATAAAATAATCAAAGGACATCCCCGTATCTCTAGTAGAAACAGAGTTACGAGCCTAAAAAGTATAGTCTAATGCATTTCCTATGGACGGGTTTGTTTCTTTACGTTTTTACCCTAGCTATGTTGATAGCTTTTGAATGCACTCTGGTTCAACAACAACTTAGGAATTTGTCGGAAATTCGTTAAATGGGAAACAAGCCATGATTCAGGTAAATAAATTATTTATATTTATTCAAGTAAACAAATAAATTATTTATAATGATTAAAGTAAACAAATAAAATTTTTATATTGATACAAGTAAACAAATAAAATTTTTATATTGATTCAAGTAAACAAATAAATTTTTTTATATTGATTCAAGTAAACAAATAAATTTTTTTATATTGATTCAAGTAAACAAATAAAATTTTTTATATTGATTCAAGTAAACAAATAAAATTTTTTATATTGATTCAAGTAAACAAATAAAATTTTTTATATTGATTCAAGTAAACAAATAAAATTTTTTATATTGATTCAAGTAAACAAAGAAATTTTTTATATTGATTCAAGTAAACAAATAAAATTTTTTATATTGATTCAAGTAAACAAAGAAATTTTTTATATTGATTCAAGTAAACAAATAAAATTTTTTATATTGATTCAAGTAAACAAAGAAATTTTTTATATTGATTCAAGTAAACAAAGAAATTTTTTATATTGATTCAGGTAAAATAACGTGTTTCTCTCGACTTTTATTGAACTACTAGCTGGCTCCTTCAACCAATCCAGCTGAAGTTGATGGTCTGGCTGATTGCTTTAGCTGTTTTAAAACAAAATTATCAAGGGAACGGGGTGATTGAACCAAGACTATTCATACCATGGTAAGCTCCTCAACTTGTTTTTCCAAACGTTCCTTGCTTTCTTTCATACTTTTCATCTCATTTTCCATCTTCGAGATTTTGGCCTTATAATGTGATTTTAATGTACGTAATACTATCAAATTTTCTTCTTCTATAAAAAGTTAGTGGGATTAATTTAATTCTCTGCCCAATCATTTCTGAACAGAGGGAATTACCACTTACCAGAAGTCCAGATAACTTCGTTTTAAGTTCCCCCAATTCCTTTTCCAGATCACCTTTTTCCTTGCAGAAATTGTCGCGTTCAGCTAAAAATTAAGTAAAGATCATTAAAATAAAATTTCCCGGAAAAAGTTTAGTTTAAGGTCACTTACTTTGGATTTGGGAGAACCCTTGAACGACGTCTGCAAGGTCGGAGAAGGATTTAGATTTAGCCAGAGGGTGTCATGCACCAAGGTTGGAAGTTGAACCGTTGCTTACGTTAATCAAGGCCTGTGCGCGGTAGTTTCGAAAGGAGCGACTTTTAAGAAACGCGACTAAATATTTTTCTCCCTATTTTACCGCGAGATGGCATTGACAGCTAGACCCAAACGCGCGCGAATTTAAAATTCCAAGCGCGAGAAAATGAACATTTCGAATTCCTTAAGTCCAGCTAACAGCGCTCTCGGGTGAGAGAATTTGGCAACTTAAATTGCCAAACGAAAAAAAAAAATCGGCGCCACGCACAGGCCTTGATTAACGTAGGCAACGGTTGAACTCGGCCATTCCCGGACAAAGAGCAAAAAAAAAAAAAATAAAAAATAAAAATAAAAAAGCACTCGACCAAGGCTTTCTTCGGGAAGTAATAATTACTTCTTAATTACGGTTAATTAACAAATATTTACAATTGAATTCGTATACATAGACATGAGAACACTAAAGGCTGTACTAACCAAATAAAATAAAATAAAATAAAATAAACTAAAATAAAATAAACTAAAATAAAATAAACTAAAATAAAATAAACTAAAATAAAATAAACTAAAATAAAATAAAATAAAATAAAATAAAATAAAATAAACTAAAATAAAATAAAATAAAATAAACTAAAATAAAATAAACTAAAATAAACTAAAATCTATTAAAAACCTAGATCTAAACCGCTGGTGAAACCTCTCTCACCAGCGGCGTAAAATTAAAAGACTACAAAGTGGCGTGCGCGAACCACCGTATATATATATATAAAAGAAGCTACGTGATCTATGACGTCACACAGGCGTTGCTATTTTTTGCCGTTTATCCACGGAGTCTGTATTTTTAAGGGACTCGGTTTTTTATCCCAGGAAACGAGGAAAGCTTGAACACGGCCAACTTAGATCATCTCCTTCGTCGCCTGTTCAGCCCCAGTTATTACTCCATGGTTTTAACGCTTTTGCCATCAACTCCAATAATATTTCTCCATGGGTTTAAAAGTTGCAACTTTCTCAGCTTCTTTCCTGGTATAAAAAAACCGAGTCCCTTAAAAATACAGACTCCGTGGATAAACCGGCAAAAAATAGCAACGCCTGTGTGACGTCATAGATCACGTGGCTTCGTTTGGCGCTTTATATGACGGTGGTTCGCTCACGCCACTTTGTAGTCTTTTAATTTTACGCCGCTGGTGAGGGAGGGTTTCTCTCTCACCAACGTTTTAGATCTATGTTTTTAAAAGTTTATTTTATTTTGTTTTATTTTATTTTATTTTTTTGTTTTATTTTATTTTATGGAAGACCTGCGTGAATTATACAATGTAGGCGTTAATCAAGATTAATTATAACCTTCAGCCTATAGCCAATGACCTATTCTTTTAGACTACACCCCACGAAACAGTTAAAGCCAAAACTTTGGAATAATTCAAACATGGGCCCGTTCTTTCCTCCAAGAACCTAGTCATAGGCCATCAGGTACAGTTCCATCATCAACCGGGGCCACAACTACCAGTTCTGCAGCACCCACATCTGGTGGTAAAACTCAAGAGGAATTGGATGAAGAGGAGCAATTGCAATTGGCAATTGCATTGTCTATGAGTGAAGCCGAAACCAAAGAAAAGGCTGTAAGAATTGCATTTGTTTGTTCTTGTTTAAAGATCGAATCAATAACTTTGACAAGGGGAAGAAAAAAAGTCTATTTTATCTTAATTGTAAATAATGATTATCTTTATCTCTGAAGTCATTCAGGAACTTATTTGTTTTAAAGGCGTTTTATGTCCATTATTTGACATTTATTTCACTTTTAGCCACATTTTTGTTACAGAGTTCCAGCTCCAGTGTTGATCCCCAGATTAACGAAAAATTAATATGATTTTATCGCTTTTATCAATCTCTTTTATCAATTTTATCGCTTTTATCAATCTCTTTTATCAATTTTATCGCTTTTATCAATCTCTTTTATCAATTTTATCGCTTTTATCAATTTTATCGATTTTATCAATTTTATCGATTTTATCAATTTTACGAAAAAGCAGGCTAGAATTATGAACCAAAAATTGACTGATCTTCAAGCCTAATTTTGATTTTACCAATTTTATCAATTTTGCCAATTTTAATAATTTTACCTATTGTACCAATTGTAATAATATAAATTAATTTAAGTGTGAAATAGAAATAAGGAGCTTTACCAACTTCTAGCTTAGTTTCAATCTTAATCATGTAATTCAATTAAAAGTTATTTTAATTTTTGTCCCAAAAATGTACATTTTTGGTCTAATTTTATATTAATTATTCTTAATTATGTGGAAATTAATGTTGGATTGTGGTTCGATAGAGTAGATTTCGCTTATAAATTGAGATTCAATAAACAATACATATTAATATCAATGTTTAGTTGATTTTTTGATATTTGCCGAAAAATCCTTATTTATTATTTTAAGTGTTGTTGGGGCAAGAGAGGGTAGTTTAGTTAGGCGTATTTAGTTTCTCAAATGGATTTGAATACTTAACTTGATTTAATTGCGACGTTTAGTGAAGGGCACGTATTTTTATATTATACCCCACTCTTTTTTGCCGAAAAGTGCCGAAACTGACACCATTTTACCCCGATTAGTCGAAGGCGGAGCCATAAGTCATTTAGAATGTTTTAGCAGACGATGCATGGGAGCATATCTACTATTTTAGAATTTGGGGTAATTCGGCAAAAATAATTTCGGGGTAAAATAGTGTTGCCCAAGAAAATAGTTCGAATTTCCCAGAATGCCAAGGCTTAAAATTAATTAGCAGACCAAGGCTTAGCAAAATAAAAAATTTAAATAGCGTCCCACTTACCTAAAGTCCAAAGCTTAAAACGTAATTTTTCAATAAAATAATCACAATAACATCTTATAGACACATTATTGAGTACTAATATTTTTCCATTAAAAACGAAACTAATTCAACCCGGAAAGTGGAAACGCCACCAAAACAAAACAAACGTGACTTTTGAGTTTTGACCTATTAAGCAATAAGCAGACGATAAATTTCAATAATAACCTTTCGTCCCGAGTCATTTCACACGTGCTTTCTATAAAGATCGTTTTGGGGCATATGTTATCATTTTCATTAATTTTAAGACCCATTAATTTAATTTACAATATTTCTAAAATGTCTGTCAATATTAGTACCCTATCTTCCCAAGCCGCGCAAGCCGATAAGTTAATTTCTCAACTACACCAAGAGATAAACTCAATTCGTCAAAATGTATTGTCTAACCTCTTCAAGAGGGAACAAGCTCGTTTGGAGGGCGAAAATGAGGGTCTTCGTAGAGAAGTTGAAGAATGGAAGCATAAATTAGTCCAACTCGAAATTGCTCATGGCGTTAATCAAGTAAATATAGCCGTGAAAGACCCAACAAAGGCTTAGTAATCTCATACATTATTTATTAGGTTGCAATGCCATCATCTAAACGCGTCAAAGAAGACACTTCACCTTCTAAATCTCCCGCTAAAACTTCCCCAACTCCCCAAAAAGGCCCAACCCCAACCCCAAATAAATCAGTTAAACCACAGAATACTGATGAAAAAATCAAACCCGAGAAACAGGCGGAGAAACCTAAACCAGAAAAAAAGGAAAAAGGCCCCAAAGAAGCTTCAAAACCCGCTAAAACTAACAAACCAGCTGAGGAAGATGAGAAAATAGATGTTGGTCGACTTGATTTAAGAATTGGACGCATTCAAGCTATTGATAAACATCCAGATGCCGATGCCTTATATGTAGAACAAATTGATTTGGCCGAGGAAAAACCAAGAACCATCGTATCCGGTCTTGTTAAACACGTCAAAGCCGAGGATCTTAAGGACCGTCTAGTCATGGTTTTATGTAATTTAAAACCAGCTAAAATGAGGGGGGTTACTTCAGAGGGTATGGTCATGTGCGCCAGTTCACCTGATAAGGTAGAAGTCTTGATCCCACCCCCTGGTTCAGTTCCCGGGGATAAGGTTATTTGTCCTGGGTATGATCTACGTCCCGATACACCCTTTATGAATCCCAAGAAGAAAATATTTGAAGGTGTAGCCCCTGATTTGAAAGCTAACGAGCAAGGCATTGCTACTTATAAAGGAGTTGCTTTAGAGGTCATTGGCAAAGGTCAAGTTAAGGCACCCACCATGACTAATTGTCAAATTAAATAAATGTTAAAAATAAAAATTGTACTGAATAATTAAATTAAAATTAATTATGAAAAAAATATTCTGGGTTTATGTTTGTTGATTTATTCCTTGCCAGTGTTACAACACCAAAATATTTTTTTTTTTTTTTTACAGTTTTGCTTTTAATTTTAATCACTTTGAAGTATTAATAAAAAAATTGAGGTTTAATCTTTAAAATTAATTATGAAAATACCATTAAATAATGACACTTATTGCTTAAAATATGACTAGAAAGCGTTATCTTTCAATTATATCAAAAACGGATTTATGGGATAAGAACCAGCTGGGGAAATAAGGCGGTGGCACAGGGCAAATGACCAGTTTAAAAATTAAATCGGAGGGGGGTCAGTGGTCCACGGGACCACTAAGAAAATTCATGGGTTTCCAGAGTCCAGACATTAGCTAATATATATTAATTATCCACTTCTTCAATTTAGCAGACGACGCGCCCTGGTCAGTGGTCATGGACCAGTTTATTTATTCCAGGCCAGAGGGGTCGCTGGCCCAATGTCCAGTTTAAAAAAAATCCTTATTTCCCACCCTGATAAGAACGTCGGATCATAGCTTTAGCCTCTAGTACCATCCTCGCATACTTTATTGAGAAACTTCGTCTGCTTATATTTTGACTCCACCCACAAATTCGATCTCTATAAGTAGCTATATACAGAATTTGTGGGTGGAGTCAAAATATAAGCAGACGAAGTTTCTCAATAAAGTATGCGAGGATGGGGAGTGAATTCGCTAACTCCGACGTTCTTATCCCATAAATCCGTTTTTGATTATATATATATAAGTAGACCTAAACCTTTATTATCCTCATCGTAACTTGCTATAATAAAAACGAACCCAAGTCTTTTTAGAGTTCTTTTTATAAGTACTTAATTAGCTTTAAAAACCATCGGTAATTAAATTAACCAAATTACTATTTAATAATATTACTCAAAGTAGGCAGTAGTAATATAAATAATGTAATTAACGAGAGCTGATATTAATTTTTATGGGGGTTTTTTTTTCCATTTCATTTCAGTATAGTTTATATATAAAAATTTGTGTTTAAAACTAGCAATTTTAATTTTTATTTTAGGTGAGTTTAGAATAACTAGGCGGGGCTACTTTCTTATGCAAATATTTTAGAATGTACAGCGGTAAACAGCTGATTAAAGTAATCACAGTCGCTTTCCATAGGAAAGTTAATGTCCATATAAATTGCTGATCTGCAATTGTTTTTATCGGAACCATTTATACATTACCCAAAAGACATTAAGGATAACGTAACGTAGGCTTAGCTTAAAAACACTTACCAAAGGAATTCTTGAAAATGACTAAAGAAAGGCCGTATATGGTGAGACTAAAGATTTCCGCCAAAACCATGGCCCAATGCCACGTTCTTATAGTTAGGGCCACCATCAATAGTTCCGTTAAAACCAAAGAAGTAAAACTAATAGCCACAATGTGAATGAATTCGTCTTCAAATAGTAACAAAGCTCCGTACATAATTATTCCACCTATTATTAAACAATTACTAAAGTAATTTAACTTTCTTAAAGGGAGGGTGAAGTAGAAAATCAAGTGATTTTTTATCGATTCTTCTACTAATTATAAGACCAGCCTGCATAGTGAAACATTCAGGAAATACCAGCTCCGAATGATTTTAAAATTCAAATTAGGTTCAGATTTTAAGGATAATTTTAAAGAAGGACCTCCGACCAATCGCGTAACGCCCTGCCTTTTTGTTAACAAAATTCTCGTGGCACGTTCCGTGTTGAATGAAATTTATCACGAGATTTGATAAAATTAGGCGCGCGACGTGACAATCGTGGCGCGAGACACGGAACGTGCCACGAGAATTTTGTTAACAGAAAGGCAGGGCGTTACGCGATTGGTCGGCAGTCCTTGTTTAAAATTATCCTTAAAATCTGAACCTAATTTGAAATAATTTTAAAATCATTCGGAACTGGTATTTCCTGAATGTTTCACTATGTAGACTGGTCTTAAGATTAGTAGAAGAATCAATAAAAAATCACTTGATTTTCTACTTCACCCTCCCTTTAAAGAGTTAATCCGATCATTACCTTGATAAATACTGATTAAGACCCACATAAAAAACGTTTTAAAGGACAAAGATCGACCCTTGCTTAACTCTTTATACAACTCAGGGTAAGTTAAAGCAATTTTTGGTGAAACATCTTTGTCCAAAACGAGAGAGAACACCGGGAACATGGTGTAAATGGTGGCGTAACTGAGTAAACGTATTTTACTCATTAAGTACAACAAGTAATTTCTACCATTACGTTAAAAGATACGTACCCAACCATAAGAAACCCTTGATACAAAGCTACAGAGGCGAAATAGAAAACGGAACTAAAGACAGCCTGCATTGTAGATATAATTAGACCTCGGTGGATGACAAACTGGCTTAAGGAGGCGGTACGTTTATAGCTATATCTTCCGTGAACGATTAAGAGAGGAGCTAAATGGCTAAATTGTGTGATGGAGAAATCAGCGGCTAATGAAGCTTGTTTGCCTTCTTTCCCCACAATTCCCACTCCAACGTCGGCTTCTTGGATCATGGAGACATCGTTACCTCCGTCTCCAACAGCGCACGTTCTTTTACCAGTTTGATCCTTGACCAATTTCACAACTTCGGCTTTTTGAGTAGGGGAACAACGGCAACATACAACCGCCGGACATTGTAAGGCCAATTCGAGAAACTCTTTAGGATAATGGCGAAGACTTTGCTACAAAGAAAATGGTTTCAGTTCAGTTTAGTTTTCGTTTAACTCGTGCTCGCATAATCCCTAGTTAGGCTTTAAGTTTTCGCTAATTCATTTTTAAGATAGGCTTAAAGTTTTCGCTAATTCATTTTTAAGATAGGCTTAAAGTTTTCGCTAATTCATTTTTAAGATAGGCTTAAAGTTTTTGCTGATTCATTCCCGAGTTAGGCTTAAAGTTTTTGCTGATTCATTCCCGAGTTAGGCTTAAAGTTTTTGCTGATTCATTCCCGAGTTAGGCTTAACGTTTTTGCTGATTCATCCCCGAGTAAGGCTTAACGATTTTCGCTGTTTCATCCCCGAGTTAGGCTTAAAGTTTTTGCTGAGTCATTCCCGAGTTAGGCTTAAAGATTTTGCTGAGTCATTCCCGAATTAGGCTTAGTTTTTGCTGAGTCATTCCCGAGTTAGGCTTAATGTTTTTGCTGATTCATCCCCGAGTTAGGCTTAATGTTTTTCGCCCACTCATTCCCGAGCTAGGCTTAACGATTTTCGCCCACTCATTCCCGAGCTAGGCTTAACGATTTTCGCCCACTCATTCCCGAGCTAGGCTTAACGATTTTCGCCCACTCATTCCCGAGCTAGGCTTAACATTTTTTGATGACTCATTCCCGTGTTAGGCTTAACATTTTTTGATGACTCATTCCCGTGTTAGGCTTAACATTTTTTGATGACTCATTCTCGTGTTAGGCTTAACATTTTTTGATGACTCATTCCCGTGTTAGGCTTAACCATTCCTTGTGGCAAAATACTAACTTCTAAAGACTCCCCATCTATGACTAACGCGGTATCATTCTTCCTCCTGAAGGCATTGAGCTCTAAATGAGCTTCCGTTCGACTTGTAACAGTTTGAAAAGCGTGCAAAGGTTGAGTTCTTGAAACCAGGCACGAAGATTTTGCAATACTGACTGCTGTTTCCAACTTATCACCGGTTAACATCCAAACTTTAATTCCGGCATTCCTCAACAACTCCAAAGTTGGTCTAACATGATCTTGAAGCTTATCCTCAACACCTGTAACGCAAAGCAGCTCCATATCTCTTTCTAGACTTTCCAAAACGGCGTTAACTTTCGCATTTCGATCTTGCACACTTATTTTAGCTTTTTGGTATCGAGCCTGGAGTAGACAACAACTTTTAATCAAATCAAATCAATTAAAAAAAAAACAAAAAAAAAAAAAACCCTAGACTTTTACCTCAAAATCAATATACTGTTCCTCAGTTAAAACTCTTTTACCGACAACTAAGGTTCTGAGTCCTTCCCTAGCCATATTTCCGCATTCTTCATTCAACCAATCATTGTATTGAACAATGGAAGACATGACAACATCGGCTCCTTTCATAAAAAATATAATTTCTCCCGTAGATTCTTCCTGGAATAAGAGATTTATTATAACGTTCACTAATCAACATTAACACCTATGCCATAATTACTTTGAAGATAGCACCCATTCTCTTAGTTTCAGAGGTGAAAGGGAACACCTGAAGGATCTGATATCTTAGCAGTTCCCCTTGAGGAGTTCGGAGATGAAGGGACTGAAGATCTCGATAAACTAAAGCTAATCCGACACTTTCAGTCCAAGATACTAAGGCAACCTAAAAAATAAAAAAAACAATTCAAAGTGATTAATTTAATGTAAAGACATTAAACACTGATGGTACAATTACTTCATCAGGACTCGAGGCTTGATAGACAATCTTTTCGGTTGTTTTCTTGGCCACTTCTTCCTCCATTTCAACTTCCATTCCCCGATTAACATTTCCGGCCATGGCTTGATAATAAACATCTTCGATTTTATTATTTTCCTGGTCAGTCGGGGTAACGGACTGATCGATAACCGGCGTGACATTATGGCACAAAGCTATAGCTCTAACCGCTTCTCTAACTCTAGTAACTTCAGTCCTTTTCATTCCAGGAACCCCTAAAGGTCCGGAACCTTTTGGTGGGTTAGGAACCGCCAATTGATAAGCGGTTCTCAAATGAAACGCTACTTCTTCAAAAGAATCGGAACCGTATGAAACAGTTCCTAAATGAAGGCGTTTGAAAACCATTTCATTTCGCGTTAATGTTCCAGTTTTGTCAGTTAAGAGGTAATTGATGCGTCCTAAGTCTTCAGGGATTGTGGTACTACGAACCACTGTTCCCGGAATATCCGGATCGTGTTGAATCATCCAAGAGTAGACAACTTTAGCTAAGTCAAGGTTTACTCTAATGCTGATAGGAATGATATACGAAAACAAGAGGATGAAGCGAAATAGGTAACGGTACCACGGACCATTAAATCCCTGAAACGAATTAATTACTTCCACTTAATTTAGTTTAAATACGCGCGATACAATGGCCATCACACTATAAGGTGCAATTTCTAATTCAGCCAATAGCCATACATTCTTTCTCTTTCTGTAAGTGGTACAATATCAATACAATCATAGGAAGTGTAACAAATTTCACAATTCCATTTGCCAAAAAAAAAAAAAAAAAAAAACTATATCCAGTGGTCTATTGAAGCTTTCATTTAGTAAAACTATAAGTAGTAATATACTTTTTGCTGTAGTTTTCAACTAAAATCATCCCCCACTGCGCCAACCAAAGAAGCATGAACAATTTTTTTGTTGACATACACTTTCAAATAAATAGGCTTTGATACAGCTGTCTATCAAAGTAAACCCCAACAATACCAGGCCTTCCCTTGTTAGTGTAAGGATAGGTTGTCGTTGGCATTTTAAATATAAGCGTCTCTTTCTCTATTCAACGTGGCAGTAGATTAGGTACTATATAATACAAAACCTTCGCGTTGCCACTATATACCAGGCGAATTCAGCGTCAAAGTTTTTTCCCATTACTACCAAGAGGTGGAGGATACAATAAGCACTGTACCCATAAACCTTGTTTTTTTCTTAAGCACTGTACCCATAAACCTTTTTTTTCTTAAGCACTGTACTGTACCCACAAAACATTTTTTTTTCTTCAAATATCCCATGTTACAACAAAAGCAAAAATCACATGATAGTGGTGCCAATGTACTTTCTTTCAATAATTTTTTTTCTTCACAATAACAGTGGAGAACCAATTTTTTTACACACTTGGTTTCCGTGTTACCAGGGTGCACATATAGACAGACACACAAACATACATACATACATTACCCCACGTAGATAAAAATCAAAACTTAATTTTTAAATGATGTAGGTCATTGTACTTTCAACGTCATCATAACTATTTTCAAATCTCCCATGTTACAACAAGAACAAAAATCATATGATAAGTGGTGCCAATGTACTCTCTTTCAATAGTTTTTTAAACACAAGTGGATAACCAATTTCTTGACACACTTGTTTTTCGTGTTCCTGGGGTCCACTTACACACACACACAAACATTGCAAAAGCTGGTATGCTTATTACCACACGTAGATAAAAATCAAAACTTCTTTTTTTTTTAAATCATTTAGGTTAGAGTTGGGTACCTTCAACGTCATCATAACTATTTTCAAATGTCCCATGTTACAAAAAGAGCAAAAATCATATGATAAGTGGTGCCAATGTACTTTCTTTCAATAGTTTTTTTCAACACAAGTGGATAACCAATTTCTTGACACACTTGTTTTTCGTGTTCCCGGGGTCCACAAACAAACATACATACATACAAACAAAACAAACATCGCAAAAGCTGGTATGCTTATTACCACACGTAGATAAAACTAAAAACTTTCTTTTTTAAACGATTTAGGTTAGGGTACCTTCAATGTCATCATAACTACTTTCAAATGTCCCATGTTACAAAAAGAACAAAAATTATATGATAAGTGGTGCCAATGTACTTTCTTTCAATAGTTTTTTTCAACACAAGTGGATAACCAATTTCTTGACACACTTGTTTTTCGTGTTCCCGGGGTCCACAAACAAACATACATACATACAAACAAAACAAACATCGCAAAAGCTGGTATGCTTATTACCACACGTAGATAAAACTAAAAACTTTCTTTTTTAAACGATTTAGGTTAGGGTACCTTCAATGTCATCATAACTACTTTCAAATGTCCCATGTTACAAAAAGAACAAAAATTATATGATAAGTGGTGCCAATGTACTTTCTTTCAATAGTTTTTTTCAACACAAGTGGATAACCAATTTCTTGACACACTTGTTTTTCGTGTTCCCGGGGTCCACAGACACGCACACACACACAAACATACATACATACAAACAAACACCGCAAAAGCTGGTATGCTTATTACCACACGTAGATAAAAATCAAAACTTCTTTTTTTTAAAAAAAAAATCATTTAGGTTAGGGTTGGGTACCTTCAATGTCATCATAACTAAAGCTAATCCAATAACAGCGGCAAATAAAACTTTAGTTAGTTGATTTAATTCCATATCTAATAATCCAACCTAAATTTAAATAAATAAAAGATCAATTAAATAATAATAATAAACAAAAGGTTATGTTAATGTTAATATTAATCTACTTTGCTCCTAGGTGAGGAGTTATTCATGGAACTTCTAGTTTCAACTCCAGTATAGACAACAATTCCTATAGCTGTACCAGATGCAATGACTGTATTTGCCCATAAGGCATTTTCCGCCGTTAATGCAACTTCAGCTCCTTCTCCACCATCATTCTGTCAACAAAAAAAGGGTTAAAAATCCCCTAATTAACTTTGTAGTAAATAATTTAATTTTATTTAAATATATTAATATATTTACTCTTGTAAATTTTCCAATAAAAGAATGAATGTCTTTTTGAGGTTTTTCCGCAAATATTGAGGCATCCATATCAAAGAGATCCTCAACATTAGTCAATCTTTGAGTAGTTTCTACAGCTAATCTAAGTTTCCAATCAGTTTCTCCGTCTAACTGATCTGTTCTGATGAAACAAGCCCCATTCGCTTCCGTAGTTCTTAGGAAAACCATGTCAGCTGGTACTCTTTGATTCTAACAAAGTTATCAACATTAAACCCTAAGTTACTTTAAAACTCCTTTAAAGGGAGGGTGAAGTAGAAAATCAAGTGATTTTTTAACGATTCTTCTACTAATCTTAAGACCAGTCTGCATAGTGAAACATTCAGGAAATACCAGCTCCGAATGATTTTAAAATTCAAATTAGGTTCAGATTTTAATTAGGGATAATTTTAAAGAAGGACTTCCGACCAATCGCGTAACGCCCTGCCTTTCTGTTAACAAAATTCTCGTGGCACGTTCCGTGTTGAATGAAATTTATCACGAGATTTGATAAAATTAGGCGCGCGACGTGACAATCGTGGCGCGAGACATGGAGCGTGCCACTCGAATTTTGTTAACAAAAAGGCAGGGCGTTACGCGATTGGTCGGAAGTCCTTCTTTAAAATTATCCTTTAAATCTGAACCTAATTTGAAATAATTTTAAAATCATTCGGAGTTGGTATTTCCTGAATGTTTCACTATGCAGACTAGTCTTATGATTGTTAGAAGAATCGATAAAAAATCACTTGATTTTCTACTTCACCCTCCCTTTAACCCAAGAAAAATACTTACTTTTTCAACCATAATTAAATCTGAAACTTTAATTTCAGCACTAGGCACTAAAATGACTCCTTTTCTAGTTAATTTTCTAAATTTCTGATTGTTTACTTCTTGATCGCGTCTATGACGCCTAAAATCATCTATAGCTTCTCTGATTAAAGTTACAGTCATCACAAACCCCTAACGATGTTTTACATTTATGATTTTATAATTATTATTTATTTCCTAATTAATAAAAAATTGAAATAACTGACCAGTGGTCCCCAATAAGTATATAAATAACCAATTCGAACATCGGGAATAAACTGGGAAAGGGCCATTACCAGGAAATAGAGATTTAGAAAGAATTTGAATTGGTTAAATAATACCTATAAAAAAAAAAAGATTCAAAGGTTTTTTTTTAATCCTATTTTAATCATATTTAATTTATAAGCTTACCAATGGAATGAATGTGAAAAAGTTGTATTTCTGATTGCATATTTTATTAGGAGGGAAACTCTCATTACAAGATCTCCCTAGAAACACTATTCTTGGTCTTAAAACTCGACCTCCGCAACATCGGAAAGATGCCATGCTGGTACAACACCTAAAATTTAGGGTTTTAGGATTAGGTTTAAAAGGTTTATTATCATACCTGAATTTAAAAAAAAGGAAAAACGTCGCGATTTCTAACTTTAATAAACAGTTATAAGTGCAGTGGCACAAACAGCAAAATATTTTATTCACGGTGCTACGTTTCTTGGGATAAATGAAACCTTCCTCTAATAATGACTCGTCTTCAGCTGCCTCAAATTCTTCATCGCTGCTAAAAAGGGAATCTAATTCGTTGTTGAAGTGATTCAAATAGCTCGCTGACCTATAAATAAATAATTAAATTGAAATTTTAGACCAAAGATAAATGGTTTTACGAGTACGACTTTTATCTGTCAAAAAATATGCCAAGGCTTAGCAAAGTTTAGTCATAGGAAAAACCATTTTACCTCTGATTCTGTGTGGAACGCAAATTTATCATTAGGGCTACAACGGTTTGGTCGCGCTATAATTAGACGCTCAACGTCATTACTTCCAACAAAAACAAAAGAAAAAGGGGGTCACAAAACAAAACAACTTTATGATAATTCTCAGAGTCAGAAGAACGAAACTACGAATCACGAAAGTGACAAAGACCGCGCCTGCGCGTTATGCAACTACGCAAGGCTTTACGGCCCTTCTATCTTATTCAGGGCGGGAAATAAGGAATTTTTTTAAACTGGACATTGGGCCAGCGACCCCTCTGGCCTGGAATAAATAAACTGGTCCATGACCACTGACCAGGCCGCGTTGCCTGCTAAATTGAAGAAGTGGATAATTAAAATATATTAGCTAATGTCTGGACTCTGGAAACCCTTGAATTTTCTTAGTGGTCCTGTGGACCACTGACCCCCCTCAGATTTAATTTTTAAACTGGTCATTTGCCCTGTGCCACCGCCTTATTTCCCTCGCTGATCTCATTGGCCTACAACTTGGACAGTAAGGGAAGACGAACTGCAAGGCTATTTCAATGCCTACGCAGCCTATCAGTCCATAATTTTAACTATTGCCATTTTAGAAGTTTCTTTTCGCGGTTTTTTCAATTCAGAAATTTTTGTTGCCAGATAAACTTAAAGAGATTTTCTGAAAATAGACATTTAGGCCTAATTTTATAAACTAGTGAAGCAGGCTGAAAAATATGAAATTTTACTTCACGAAAAATTTAAAATGAATTGAAGAAAGAGGAAATAAACCGTCCTATATTATTTCGCCAAGAAATTTAAATGAAATGAAATTAAAATATTTAGTCCTAAATTAATAATAATAAATAAGGTTAGTTCGAAACGTTTACGGTTGTGGTATTTAATTGCTCGATAAATTTCACTTTCCTTAATGGTAAAATATGGAACGTTATTGGAATTTTTAATTAAATTCCTAGGAAACAAAACCCGGCCAGACCCAAAGGGTAAATAGAAACTCCGAGAGTCCGCGAAAATCGGTTCGCACTACCGTTATGTATCTCTCTAGAAGAGCCAAACAAATAGCAGGCGTGGACGCTTGTACCCTAGCAACCCACCTAAAAACACTTAATGATATATTAAGTATTTAAGTAATCCCTTAGGCCTAAACGACTAACATTAAATGATGAAGAAAAAAAGGGCGACTTTTTTTCTTCTAAGTTTCTTCTAGATTGAAGACTTCCGCTCTATCAAAAATGAAATCGAGAGTAAACTGTAGCCCGTGGACTGGGGAAAAAGTGTTAATTATGCCTACATACCCATTTTAATAAGATCTAGACATCTAGGCTCTTTGCAATTAAATGTAAATCGTAGAAAAAAATAAGTATATTTAATAATTCCCAATAAACAAAATACCGGTCATAAATTTGGGCCGTTATCTTCGGTATATAAATGCCTTGACATCGCTACACTAGTCATCATTTCTTCTCCATTTCAATTGCAAATCGGATACGCGAAATATGTTGTCTCGAGTAAGACTGAATACGACTTCTCAATTTTGGAGATATTGAGAGGGTAAATTGATAAATATTTTATTGACTATAGGTCTTCGTTCTCGTCGCCGTCGTGGCTCTCGCCAATGCTGGCGGTCCAGTTTTGGGTGGTCTCGGTGGATACGGTGTAGCTGGTTTAGGCGGACATGGTGGTGCTAGAATTACCCCAGTTTATCGTACCGCTCCAGCTCAAACTATTCAACTCGGACACGCCGGTTTAGGATATGGTGCTGGTTTAGGATACGGCGCCTCTTTGGGAGGTCTCGGAGGACACGGTGTCGCCATTAAGGCCGCCGCACCAACTTCCACCGTCTACAAGACCATTTATTCAGCCGGTCATGCCCAAGCTGCCCCTCAAATCGCCTACGCCCAAGCTGCCCCACAAATCGCCTACGCTCAGGCTGCTCCCCAAGTACTTCTTGGTGGTGCCGGTTTGGGAGGACACGGTGGTGCTAGAATCACCCCAGTCTACCGTACCGCTGCCGTAGCTCAACCCGCTTTGGCTTACGGAGCTGGTTTGGGACACGGATACGCTGGTTTAGGACACGGACTCGCCATTCAAGCCGCCGCTCCAGTTAAGGCCGTCGCTGCCGTCAAGTCCATTGCTTACGTAAGTATTTACCTGACCAATATCGGAAAGACGGATATTTTTTAACGATAGTTTGACTCCGAATAGCCTCCTCAACCCTATGAGTTCGGATACAGCCAACAAACCGATGATGGTGCCCAAGTCAGCCGTCAAGAGTCTAGCGATGCTGGTAACAACAAGCACGGTTCTTATTCCATCCAAAACCCCGATGGAACTTACAGACACGTTGAATACGTCGCCGATGAACATGGATTCAGAGCCTCCATCAAGACCAACGAGCATGGAACTTCCCCACAAAGCCCTTCCAACGTTCAAGTGAGTGTTTACAAACCTTCTATTTATTAAGTACGCATTGGTAGGCCATAAAACAATCCTTAACAATCTTCAATTGTTTCTTTACAGATCCTCGCTGAAGAGCCACCGTACAAAGTTCTCCCAGCTCCACAAGCCGTCCACGCTGCCCCTGCTCTTTTGAAGGCCGCCCCTGCCTACCATTCCGCCGCCATCTTGAAGGCCGCTCCTGCCTACGCCGCTGCTCCAGCCCTCTTGAGAGCTCCAGCCCTCTTGAGAGCTCCAGCTTACGCCACCCAACAAATCTACGCCCAAGCCGCTGCCCCAGCTTTATTGAAGGCCCCAATCGCCACCCAACAAATCTACGCCCAAGCTGCCCACCCAGCCGCCTACTCTACCGTCCATCAACAAGCTATCCCAAGTACCATCCTCCGATCCCAAGCCGGTATTGGTGGTTTGTCCTACGGAGGACTCGGTGGATACCACGGTTAGAAATTGTTTTAAAACAAAACCAGTAGTTTAGTTAGTTATTACGAACTTTTCACCTACCATACTTTGAATTGCTTATCATCTTGTCATAATCTTAGCGATTTTAGGAACGTTAATATCTATCCTATAATTTTTAATTGCTCAATCTTTACTTTAAACTTGTCTCGCACGTGCCTTTTGAAGTTGATATTTGTTTTCGTTTTAGGAAAACTGTATTTTCATTTATTTTTTCATTACTATTGTGACTTTAGGTCGATTTGTTTTCTATTGTTTCTTTGATGTTGTATGTGTTTAGGAGTTTAATTTATGTAAACAATTTTCAAGTCCTAACTAATAACGCGCTGGTCAACGAGTATATTTTGTTGTGTAAATGCATACTCTCTTTTTTTGGACGTAAATAATAAATATTTCACGTTTAAATTCTTGTTTTCTCTCTTTTTGCTATGACATTTTTTCGGTTTAATTATTTTTAATGCGATTTAAAATGGTCCGATTTGAAATGGATACTACTTATAGAGCCTAAAGGGGAAAGGAGTAATTTGAGATGGTTGTATTTAATGCCATTCTTTTCCGGTATAAGATATAAAGCCCCCAAACTACTAAGTGATGAACTGACTTTAATTGCCTATAATTATTTTCAATTTAACAGTGAGAAAAAAGAAAGAAATGGCTTTTATACATTTAATATAATACTTTAAAATAATAATAGTAATAATCATATAGCTGTCAATATGAGTGTAATGGAAAGAATTAACGTTGTACTTTGCTACTTTGCCCTGATTGTTGTAACTTAAGTGTTTAGCATCGTTTTAAAGGAGAGAAATAAGGCTATAACATACTCAAAGAAGTTCCCCGTATCTCTAATAGAAGCAGAGTTAAAAGGTGTCCTGTAAATAAGCCAATGTTAATTCTATGGAGAGGACGTTCATGAACATTTTTTGCTTAATTACTTCGGCCCCCAATTGTTCTAACCCCAAGTACTTAGTATTTTTGGAAAGGGAGGAGATAGGGGTATAACATATTCGAAGGACTTCCCTGTATCTCTTATAGAACCAGAGTTAAAAGGTGTTGTGTAAATAAGCCAATGTTAATCCTATGGAGAGGACGTTCATGAACATTTTGCTAAATTACTCGAGCCCCGATTGTTGTAACCCCAAGTATCGGTTATCGTTGGAAAGGAGAGAAATAGGACCATCACATACCCAAAGAACTTCGATATATAGAACCTGAGATATGAGCCTCAAAAATGGCGTGCAAATAAGCCTATTTTAATCCTATGGAGAGGATGTTCATGCACATTTTGCTTAATTAATCTTGCCTTGATTGTAATAACCCCAAGAATTAGGTATTGTATGAAAGGGAAGAAATAGGACTATAACATACTCAAAAGATGGAACTACACCTCTGATAAAACCATAGTTATGACACTTTTTGGTTAAATCTTTGTACATTTAAAATTACAGAAAAAGTTTACCGAAAATCTCCTTCAGGCCAACGTCCTTCGAAGGACGCTCGAATTGAAAATGAAAGTGGTAGCAAACACGCATTCATTACCCGGGAAAAAGTAAACCCATAAAAACAAGTAATAACCGTGCCCAACCCGACCCGCCTATACGATTACATCACGAGATAAAGTTCGCAAAAACAACCACCTAACAAAAACTAGGGCCTAAATCTAACGAAGAAAACCAATCACCGAAGATTATGAAGAAAATCGAACTAGAAAAATCAGCCGGTATTCACGTGTTTGTTACGGAAAAAGGGTCAAAAAAAGGAATTTAAAATAAATTTTCTAATCAAGATTACGGCAATAACCGGATAAAACCGACCAAAACTGAATTTGACGTTAATCAAAAGTAGTTTTAACTGGACCTGGCATAAATTATGAAATACCTCAGGAATGAAAACTTCCCCCTTTCACGAAAGTTTTACTAAATTAAAGATAATATTGTTATAGTAGGAGTTTAAGGAATAACAGGGTAGAAATTGAGTATTGGAGACATTAGTCCCTAAGCTTACACGGTATTATCTCAATTAAGATGGATACAGTGATGTTCGGAAAGTGGTAGTGGGCACCCAGGAGGAGTCAAGCCAAAATCCCAACCCTTACCGCGGGGCAAATTAGATTAATAAACTTACTAAAAGTGAAAGTCTGGTATAGTTTTGGAAACATGAAAACTAGATTAAACGATTATACAAGTTTGTAAAGACCACAAAACACACTGTGAAGTGTAAAAAAAACCTGGATTTGCATCATACCAACAACCTAACTGGGCCCCCTTAAGGGCGGAAATATGGGCCAAATTTTGAGTATAAAATGCCAGAAATCATGGTGGAATAATCACAATCACCTTCCTTCCTTCCTTCTCGAGTTCGATAAGTAAACAAGCATGATCGCCAAGGTATGGATGGAGAGACAAGTACTTAACTATCAGTTCCCGATTTAATCTTGAAAATGCGTTTCTTTTTTCCAGGTTACCCTTTTGTGCGCCGTTGTGGCTTTTGCCCACGCTGGTGCCCCAATCGTGTCCAGCATCGGTTTGTCCGGTTTGGGTTTGGCTAGCCCACTTGGTCTCCGTTCCATCGGAGGACTTGGTCTAGGAACCGCCGGTATTATTGGTGCTCCAGGAATTGGTCTACGATCCGCCGGTATCATTGGCGCCCCTGGTCTTGGTCTCCGATCCATCGGAGGTCTCGGTCTCGCTAGCCCACTTGGTCTTCAATCCGCCGGTATCATTGGTGCCCCTGGTATTGGTCTCCGATCCATCGGAGGTCTCGGTCTCGCTAGCCCACTCGGTCTCCGATCCGCCGGTATCATTGGAGCCCCAGGAATTGGTCTCCGTTCCATCGGAGGTCTTGGTCTCGCTAGCCCAATCGGTCTCCGATCCGCCGGTATCATTGGAGCCCCAGCTCTTGGACTTAACACCATTGGAGGACTTGGTCTCGGAGGTCTTAAGGTCGCCGCTGCCGCCCCAGTTGTCGCTAAGGCTGTAGTCGCTGCCCCAGCTCAACCCTACGAATTCGGATACTCTCACCACACCGATGATGGTGCCGCTTCCAGCCGTCAAGAAGTCAGCGATGCTGGTAACAACAAGCAAGGATCTTACTCCATCCAAAACCCAGATGGAACCTACCGAGTCGTCACCTACGTAGCTGATGCCGCTGGATTCCGCGCCGTTGTCAAGACCAACGAACCCGGAACCGCCCCACAAAACCCAGCCGCCACCCAAGTAAGTACTTAAGTAGATACTTTCAAAGAACTCCAACCGTCATAACACTGAAACCTTTACAGATCCTCGCTGAAGAGCCACCGTACAAAGTCCTCCCAGCTGCCGCCCCATTGGTCAAGACCGTCGGTATCGCCGCTGCCCCAACTGTAATCAAGACCGGCGTCGCCGGAATCGCTGGACTCGGAGCTTACGGTTCCCTCGGAGGTCTCGGTCTCGTCCACGGTTAAACTACACTTACCCATCATCAATCAACTGGTCAAATGTTAAACTTACGGTTTAACACTTCGTACAAACTTAGCTGCAATCTATGGATGCGATGATACATCGCGTCATATTCTAACGGTTTTCTATTCGTCAATTTTTCTGGCGCCTTTGTTCTGTTAATTGTGGTATGGTGTTCGTGACTAAACGTCCATCTTTCAATCTCTACCCACTAAGCTAATTTATTGTTTACAAAAAGATTTCATTATTTATTATTTTGAGTGTAATCTTTAGTGTGGTTTGCCTTTATGTCTTCTACCTTTCGGGGTTCTTATTGTCTATGCATGTTTCTGCACAGCAGAGAAAATAAAAAAATGTTTTCTTGACCTTACAATACTTGACCATTTCTTTTAATAATTCTACCTACAACCAGAAGGGGATATTAGAAGAAGGATGACACTCTGCATCCTCTTAAAACTTTAGTTATGTAACGTGGTTCTTCATAGGCGAAGGATCGAAGGATCCCTTTTTGTTTGCTCTCCTGCTCATCAAACTTCAGATGAGCATCACATACACCGTGTTAGGGTGAATTCTATAACGGTTTGGTATTTACTAAATCCTCAGCAATCAATTAGCCAACAAACCTTGATTGTCTTAACGTGGGTCAAAAACGCACAAGCGCATGCGCCTTGGAAAATAGTAATGATGAGGGAACTATTTATCGCGTATGAATCATGTTACAATTACCCCGGATTTCGAAGAGAAGCATTATATACATCTTTTTCCTTCAACTGATCATAGCCTATCTTTTCCAAAAATAGTTATACCAATCAAAACCGGACCTTCCGTACAGTAATCCCTCCAATTATCATTCATAACCATACGGGGTCAAATATGGCCCCCAAAAAACTGACATATATTACAAGGCAGTTCATTATTAAAAAAAATCAATTACATTTTATGTCACTTTTGGAGTTCAGATTAGGAAGTTTCGCCTTCTGTGAATTACCACCCTATAATTAACATTTATACCCGTAACCCTTCACGAATGGAAGACGTGATCCAAGTTTACTAGATCAGCCTCAACCACTTAGAATGGGAAATACGACTCTATCACTTTACCTTAAGGGAAAAATTTAATTACCGTTTCTGTAATATTAATTAGAGCAAAAATACCAGGGGGGGGGGGGTAGAAAATTTAAAATCTTTTACGAACCGGATCAAGTTGAAAGCTACAAGCAACATATTTCGTGACATCTACTTATCTTATCCACGAGATTAAAAGTTATTTTGATTAAAATAAAAATATAAATATTTTTTTTTAAGTTTAAAATATAAAAAAATAAATAAACTTTTGTTTGATATTTTCTAATAATTATTAAACTAATTTAAGATGATGCAATTAAACCAGTTTTAATATTTCATAGAAACTAAGTTAGATGACGCTTTGGAGTCACGCAATTTTACTAATATTTAATTTAACGCCCATAGAAACTAACTTGAAAAGTTGAAAATAAATAAACTTTACCTTGAAAATAAACGCCCAGGAATAAAAAATAATAAATAATAAACAAAAAATTAAATATAAACCTGTTAAGTCCCGTTATTTCCCTGAAGCAATTTCAATACTTGACTAAAGTAAGATTTTATATATCGATAAAAGGTGTTAATAACTACCAATTATCAATAAATATACAGTAATAGGCGTTTTCATGCTAACAAAATACAAATAAAACGCTTAAGGAAATTTTACTTCTTCGAAATATTTATTAAGAAAATTGATATTAACGAGCAATATTGACGTAAATTTGAAGGAATTCAAGTAGTTGGAAATGAAAACGTTAACCGATTGAATACCAAATTTTTAATTTTAATTTTATATATTCAAATCAACCTTGATATTTATTCTATAAGGGACATGTAATGTGTTACGTTGCTTTTCATACAACAAACCTTAAGTTCATAATATATGTTCTATAAGTATGAGTACACTACCTATACCAGAAGTAAGATGAGACTAGAAGTACTGATCTAACCAAATTCTTCACTTGGCGAAAGTGAATATTCTTGATAGCACACCAACGGTTGGCCCTCTGGTAGCAATTTCTGAATTTTTCCCTCCAAAACGTGAGACGCTCGTGGTGGTAGACAGCCGAACTAGATTTAAGCACCCGCGTCCGTGTTCCGCGGCTTTAGGTTGAGGGGAAGGGGGTAGGAAATGTTTTTGGAACTCGACCAATTTTTTCTCTGTAGTGTAGGCGCGACGGAAGCGGCATAAAATCCTCAAATTTGTTCACTTGTGCCTGGATCTACTACCAATGCTAGAGCTCTTTACTTCTAGTCTCATCTTACTTCTGCCTTTACTTACAGTTCGAGCTAGTTCCTGAAAGACAAGCGAGAATTGAAGTCCTACACTCGGTTAGTTTTGCAGGACTTCCTATTTAGTCATGTCTCACCAGGCGTCTTCGCTTCACCTCGAATCTATGACCTACGTTGTCACTTCATGACAAGCTCCGTTTGTAACCAGTGACAAACTTATGGTGAAGATATATCTTTTAACTTATTCTAAAACTAACACTCTCGCGCAAAAAAATACACATTATTTCGAATAAAATGCAGGGTATCGTTAGACAAACCATTTAAAACATTTCAAACATCACGTAGGTATAATCGGTCTTAATGAAAACAATAGAACAGGCGGGGAAAAACGGGTCACGAAAATACTCGAAAACTAAAAAGTACTTTGATAAAAATCCAATCCAAAGTACCGTAATCACTCATTAGAGAATTAAATTATCAAGTTTTTAAAAATCTAAATCTCAATTGTTACGGATAATAAACGGCAATTTTTCCCGGTAACAATTACCAAGCTTAAATTCCCGTTAATTACTTAGTAAACAACAAGTTTTCAATTGGTAAATTAACGTTATCAAGACTGTTATATAACAATCAAACCAGAGAAGTCAAAAAAATAAAAATTAAAAATATAAATATATATCTTAGAATGAAATGGATTAAACTTTCAACTGATAAAGTCCAATTTCCTTAAAAAACCAAATTTAACCCCGATTGGAAGGGGATGTTATCCGACGATACGGTATTTAAAACATTAAATAAAGAAGTGTAAACCCTTCCTTCCAATTATCACTTCCGCTATTGTAGCCAATCTAAATTCCCTTAGGCTTATTATAAAAATAATATTTAACTGCAGAATTAAACTTGGGTAGGAAAAGTGCAACGAAAAATTGATAAAAACATACGTAAAAATTTTGAAAATCCCTTAAAGGAAAGTATTTGGTGTAAAAATCGCGGTTTAACCGAGTTTCCGTTGGATATAGGGGGACACTTTAAACTTTTTACCTATTTTAATCATGCTGCCCCCTAAAATATTTCGATAACAGGTGAGACAGTTTAAATGGATTGGATTAAAGAACTTTTATGAGAATTAATTTTAAGTGTGTGTTTGTTAGGAAGGATATAAAAATGGAAGGGGCACTGAGAGACCCGGGGGTTGAAACGAAGCTCGACCCTTATATAAAACGACGGCGCCATTTGAACGGATATCATTCGATCTTGCGGTGTTTATTGGGATACTTGGACAACAGCGTTGGATATAACTTACGAGGATGGTGTTCAAAGTAAGTATTTAACTCGAATGCCCGGAGTTAGATTTTTGGTAAAAATTTAATTAATATTATTAAGTCATAGCTTCGAGGTACTTGTGCACTTCCCCGTAGAAATTAAATTATACAGGATGCTTCTGATAAGTCTGCCGTGGGGATCTAAGGGTCAACAGTTTGACCCTTAGAACGCACACTTTAATTTATGGCAGACCTATCAAAAACACCCTGTAAGTTTGATCCAATGATTTATTAATTCCGTTAAAGGTTGGGCTAATTTTATTGGGCCTTTTGGCTTACTGCCAAGCTGGGGTTCAACTTCAAGGAATTGGAGTAGCCGTCGCGGCTGTACAAGGACCAGTACTTAGGGCAAAAACAACAGTTTTGGCTAAGTACGTTAAGTACTTAAATTTTAAACGTAAAGTGATGAATCTAAAAGATACTCGTTTATAATTTTACAGTAGCGCACCAGGAACCGGTGGACACGCTCCTAACAACTTGGTCACTATAGTTCGTACCGCTGATGGTGGATACGTACCCGGAGAAGAACCCGACCCACCAGGTATGTCCAGTTGAAAAATATCGTGTTTTAAGTAATTGATATTTAAAATTTATTTATTTAGTTATCCAACGCCCAAGTTCAACCGTTATTCGTAGTGACGACACAGGAAACTACGGCCTTGGCGTTGACCATCACGGAGAATTAGTTCACGTAAGACAATTTAATATGTCAACCTCCGTCGCATTTCAAAATTTGCCAAAATACATTATCAGATCATTAAAATTTTTAAGCCTAATTCTAGCTACATGGTCATCAATGTACCTTCTCGATTACAGGGAGCTCAGCAACCCTACCAATTCGGTTACATCAACCGTAACGAACATGGTGGTGATTACCATCACGAGGAGAAAGCTGACGGCAACAATAGACGTACCGGAAGCTACGGTTTCAGGGGTGCTGATGGTACCTATCGTCGCGTAGAATACGTAGCGGACGAACACGGATACCGCGCCAAAATCCTAACCAATGAACAAGGGACTTCATCCCACGCCGCTGCCAATGCCCTAACGGTAGCTGAGAAACCTCCGTATTTGCAATACAGTCCCCAACCCGCCCCTGCCCCAGTTGCCCAAGTTAAAACCTTAGCTGCTCCAGCGTACGCCATTGCCGCGCCTTTGACGCAAGTCCACCATATAGCTGCGGCGCCTTTGACCCAAGTCCAACAAGTAGCTACTGCTCCCCTATACACCGCTGCCGTCCCAGTCAGGCAACAGTTGGTGCAACAGGTCAGGTCCTACGCCGCTCCGGCCATCTTTGCCGCACCATTAACTCACAATCAAGCTAAGTCAGTCTCCGCTCCGAGCTACGCCAGATCTACTCCAGTACTCCACGCTTCTAATAATTACCCAGCCCCTGGTTTATCCGCTACGGCCATCGCCGCATCCCGGGGTACACTATTAAGGTCACCATCTCCATTGGACTACGCCCCCGTCTTGGCGCAAAGTGGTGGTTACGCCGCTACACCTATCATAAGACCAACTGGTTACGCTTCAACTCCAGCTATTTTGAGGCAAAGTTCGAAGATCTTTAGGGACGGGGGTCATCTGAGGGCCGCCGAAATCGGACATTTTGGACTTTACTAAGAGCTTAACTTATTATTATATTGTCATACCTGAATGAAAATATTTTACAAACGTGTCAAAGTACAATTATAAATAGAAATTTTATGATAATTTTAATTAATTTAATGTGTTACGATATGTTTTTAATGTTTAATTGTCGACAACGGCTGTGGTTTGTTTGTTTGTTTACGTGTGTTTTTAATTTTTATTGTTTTTAAATGAAAGCTGATGGTAAAGGGGTAAAAAGAAGTACGTGTAATTAATACATTACAGCTTAATTAAAAAACCAAATAATAATATGATTATTATTATAAAAATAATGTTATTTTTAAAAATAAAGTTTTCTTTGAAGTACCTACGAATTTTTCTGATCATTATTTACTTTCGACTGTATTTAATTCATTTATTTATTTATTATTCAAAAGTTAGCCGTTCCTACGCTCTTAAAACTATCAGGTTAGATCTTACATTCAATTTAGAAAATAATTAGCACCTGTTTCCCCAAATTTTAACGTAATATCCAGTGATTCAAAACTAAGATAACCAGGCACAACTAGTTTAAGAATCGAAAAATGCCCTGAAACATTACGTAAAACTGCCTTAACGACAATTAAATATGTGTAAATACTGGTCATTAAAGGCAGATAATCAACATTTAAGGAATAAATTTGCCGATACCCGATACATGCGTAATTAAATATAACGTAATTATCTGCCTCCGGAACAAAATGAAAACGGTTTTGCGACAAAAAAGCGGAACGTGGATCAG
Source organism: Phalangium opilio (assembly GCF_054372755.1). NCBI lineage: Eukaryota > Metazoa > Arthropoda > Arachnida > Opiliones > Phalangiidae > Phalangium > Phalangium opilio. The sequence goes on along the minus strand of NW_028324168.1, from coordinate 3,577,193 downwards.
ATTTTTTAAAATTAAGACCCCAAGGCTGGGAGTGAACCATATTGAGGATAAAATAAAGAAAAGTTTTCAATATTAAAAGTTTTAAACTAAAATAAAAACAAAAACTTTCGACTTTTAGGCGCGTTGGATTAAAGGGAAAATTAAATGATCAGAAAAACCATTTTTTAATCGATTAAATCATTACTAAAAAACCTTTCCGTTAATTTTATATGTAGAATCAGGGATAGATTTAATTTTAGAAGTAGGAATGGAGAACGGTTAGTATTTGCTTCAGTCCGACTCATAGTCCACCCAGTATAGAGCCCCTCCCTCCAACACGTAACGAAAAGTTTAAATTATCTTATTGGCTGACTTAAACTACGTTTTGATGACGTTGCTGACGGGGACGACGAAAAATACCTAATTCCTTTTTACCTCTGTCGCTATGACCCGCCTCTTCTTTCATACCCCCTCCGTCCCGGGGAAGAGGTCCGGGACTTTGACGCGCGTCCAGATTACCCTGTTCTCCATTCCTACTTCTAAAATTAAATCTATCCCTGGTAGAATTTTTCAAAGTTTCAAAAGTGAGGTGACGGTGCTAAATGGTACAGGATGTTTCTGATAAGTCTGCATGCATAAATTCAGGGGGATGTTCATTTTGGGAAATAAATTTTGAGACGAAAATGTAACTTCTATCTCCATTTTGATTGCCCTAAGGGACACTGTTTTCAAGTTAAGATTGTCCTGAGTATGAAAGACAATGATTTCTAATTTAATTAAGGCGTCATCTCTAAAACACTCAAATCATATGACCATTTCAGTCTCCATTTAACAAAACCAGATAAGTATATTAAAAATAATTAGAGGGTAATTATATGTTGTGATTATCAAACAGTGTATCGATATAGGGCATATTTAGGTCAATGTTTGGACATACGCGTTAATGAGGTTAAAAATTATGTAACGTTGCTATGGTAATTAAAATTAATTTAAATACGATGAAGTTATATAAGTTTTTTTTTAAATTAGAGGGGGTCATAGGTCAAAATTGTGATTTACAGAAATAGCCCAAAACTTCAATGGATTAATGGTGATATAATTTTAGACCTTATCTTTGTTTAAAACTAAAATTAAATTTAATTCAAACATTAGGATAATAAATTTACGATAACGCCTTAACTGTTTAAAACGGGAAGCTATAAGACAAATTTTTCCTTTTAAAATAAATCCTTCTAATCTGAATACGAATAAAAACGGTAGTACACCCTTAGGATGACAAATTTTCCTTACTAAATTTTAAATAAAAACATTTGATTACATACCTGGAAACGACCCCAATTAGTATATATCTTAATTATTATTAAGGTGTGATATTGGATATCATAATATGGTTTCTAATTTAAACGTATCATATCTGAAAGTTTATAGTTATACTTGCAATGTACGATAAAGGTACCTTTTTAAAAATATTTTGCAATTAGACCCTGGTTTAAAAATAAAAAATTCAAGAAGTTGAATACGATTAGGTGGGTCAATACGAAAATTTGGTAAAATATCAACAATTAATTCACCTAAAACTAGTTAGAATTTTAACGAATTATTAATAAAAAATTTGTTAGAATTTTAATAAATAATTAATAAAAAATTTGTTCGAATTTTAATAAATAATTAATAAAAAATTTGTTCGAATTTTAATAAATAATTAATAAAAAATTTGTTCGAATTTTAATAAATAATTAATAAAAAAATTGTTCGAATTTTAATAAATAATTAATAAAAAATTTGTTCGAATTCTAATAAATAATTAATAAAAAATTTGTAGGAATTTTAACAAATAATCCATCAAAACCTTGCCAGAATATTAAAAAATAAAAAATCTAAAACTTCTTATAGAATATTAAAAAATAATAAAATTCTAGGACTTCATACAGAACAATAACAAATAATTAGTAAAAAAAAATTGTCCAAATACTAAAAAATAAATAACCTTACTAATCTAAGACTAAAAGTTTTAAAAAAATAAATCTAAAATTTGTCAAAATATTTAAAAAAAAAAATAAATAATCTAAAACTTGTCAAAAATAAAAAAATAATAATTTAAACTACTCAAAATATTAACAAATTATCTATTTATGAAAACTTGCTATAAAAAAAACAAATATTACATAATGGACTTATAAAATAAAGATTATGAAATTAAACTAAAAGATCTGTTGAATGGTGAAATATAAAATCAGCCATCGAATAAAGGTAATAATTAACGATAGGGTTTAATTATCCTACTTACTAATTGGAATAAACTTTCGAGTTTCGACCAATTACTTAGGGCGAAAAAATAAAATACAAAATAAACCTAACCGTCCTATACCTCAACCTACCATTTAAACTACACTGGTCAACGTTTGGACTAAATTTAATATATCAAAAATAAAAAACTATATATACGTAAAATGACATTTTATCAATTAATTATCAGTAATGAGGCCCACTTTTCATAACTAATAATTATCAAATATTTGACCCTACATAAAATTACCCCATGGGAGGGACTTACACCAAATAAAATAGCCCCGACATATTAAGTTCCCTGTACAAAAATTAATTCCAGAAGTTCGTAACTTTACCAAAACTGAAGTAAAACAGCAACACCTTAACGTTGTTGTTGACCGATAAGTAAACCTGGTTTACCCCGCACTTCAAGTTAACGAATATCTGGGCAATTCTTCGGTAATTTTGACACTAAATTCGCCTACAGCCAAAATGTTTCATACCCACATTAACAATTTTTCTTTTTTTTTATTAAACCAATGGACTTGCAATTTAATATTTCCGTCTATAACAATCTAGTTCTTTCAAATTAAAATCGTATCGCTAATGAGTCGCTAAAAGTCCTACGAAAAGTGCTACTAAAATTTAAAGATGTCAACCCTCCCCTAAATTTTAAAAACTAGCCAATAATATTTCAAATTAATAAATATCTAGTTTACTGGACTTTATTATATAATTTCTAAAAACGTTACCCCGCCGGATTGGGGAAAAAAATCGGTTTTGATAAAATGTTAACTTTTCTATTAAATTCTATTAAAACATTTTATTTTTAGTCGTTTTTAACATTATGGTTCTCTCTAACTCTCTCCCCCCCCCCAATAATTAAAGCTCTATCTCACACTATATGACGTTAATTTTAAAACCTCCTGAAACCTCTAATAAGATTTAATTTGAGCTAGTGGTAAGATATACTAGCATGAAACGGGGACAGAATTATTTCAACTCTGTATAAAAGGGCTGGCGTTATGGAGTTTAATCATCAGTTCCCCATTGGACTTGGATTACAACAGATCATGTTTAAGGTGCTTAATACTAACTAAATTTCATTAGAAACTTTATTATTTCGAGTTCCCTTTTAATGGAAAATTTATTAACTCGATATTCGGTTGATTTTATATTTTGGTTAGGTTACTCTCGTCTTAGGGCTTGTGGCTCTGTCCCAAGCTGGAGTTCAACTTGGTTATGGTATCGCTGCCGGACCAGCTTTGGGTTTGGCTGTTGCCCCTGCTCACGGTTTGGCCGTAGCCGCTGCCGCCCCTATCAATGAGAAAACTACCGTTCTGGCCAAGTAAGTACTTGAAGTCATTTGAAATATTGTCAAGGAAGCCATGAGAACCTTTTAATAGTTATGAAATATTGTCAAGTATGAACTTAACGTAATTAGAACCCTTATAAGCCCTGATAACCTTTTAATAGTTATGAAATATTGTTAAGTATATGCCCTTAAAGTAATTAGAACCCTTATGAGCCCTGAGAGCCTTTTAATAGCCATCTAAAGTGTCCATGAGCTCGTACAGTTCTACTGCTCTCTCTTTCTGACGCAATCAATTTCTTTACACTTTTATAACCTTTCGGTTACACAGTATAAACGTTATATAATCTGATTGACAGACAAGAAAACAGTTATGTAAAAGCATAAGACATCGTAATAAGTCGTCCCAAAAAGGGGTTCCACCCAAGGGTATGGAAGGAAACATCACTCACCCTTCCCAAACTGGTTTAAACGAAAGTGAACCACTTTCATCCCTAAACTTCCTCAATATTTTCAAGTGCTCTAATTAGTTCATGGTTTAAGGCAATGGTTTTGAAATTAGAGCAGGCTACAACCGACATCTAGGTACCAAACGGAACACTAGTCTTAAACTAATTTAAACATAATTTCAATGTGAGTTAAAATAAAATTGGATTAAACATTTATTTCACCCTAAAATAGCAACCAACCCGGACAAGGAGGTCATGCCCCTAACAACCTAATCACTTTGGTTCGTTCTCAAGATGGCGGTTACGTTCCCGGAGAAGAACCCGACCCACCAGGTAACGTAGTCAACATTTTTCGCAACCCTCAAAGCGCCATTTCTCAAATTTAAAATAATTTGCAGTCATCCAACGCCCAACCTCCACCGTCTACCGTACCGATGACAACATCCACGGTGGTGTTGTAGGAGTTGGACCTCACGGTGAAGCCGTTCATGTAATACATTGCAAAGTATGGTTCCGGTAGAACTCCCGAGTCTAACCTTTGACCTTCTTAATTAGGCTGGCCGCCCATACGCTTTCGGTTACATCAACCGTAACGAAAACGGAGGTGACTTCAGCCACCACGAGAAGACCGATGCCGGAAACAGACGTACCGGAAGTTACGGATTCACCGGAGCTGACGGCACCTACCGTCGCGTTGAATACGTCGCCGATGAGCACGGATACCGCGCTAAGGTTAGCACCAACGAACAAGGAACCGCTTCTCACGCCGCCGCTGACGCTTTGACCGTCGCCGAGAAACCCCCGTATTTGCAATACAGCCCACCCGCTGCCCAAGTAGTCAAGGCCGTCGCTCCAGTCAGGGCTGTAGTTCACGCTGCCCCAGTTCTTCACGCCGCCCCAGCTCTCCTCCAAACCGCCCACGCTACCCCAGTCTACCGATCCGTCGGATACGCCCAACCAGCTTTGGCTCTCCGTGGAGGACTCGGTTTGGCTCACGGTGGTTTGATCCAATCTCACGGTCTCGCCCTCGGAGGTCTCCGTGGTGGTTTGATCCAATCTCACGGTCTCGCCCTCGGAGGTCTTCGTGGTGGATACATCCAAGCCCCAGGCATCGCCCAACGCGGTCTCAGTCTTGGTTATGGTGGACTCGTCCATGGTTAAGAACTCTTAAACATCTTAATTCTTAAAGGACAATCAATTAACGATAACAAATCTTTACATTCTTCATTACTGTAACTCTAAAGCTCTTCTAATTTCGATTTCGGTTGGCTAGTAGTCTGTTTTTAGGGAAATATGTCTTACAATAAGATGAAACGGGTGTTGTTAATTAATATATTATGAGCTTGGAAATTACCGGTAATTTCTATTCATTATCATCGCGATTGATTGCCAAAAAATACAAACGCGAATGAATGTTTTTTATTTATGGTTTTTGTTGATAATGTACAAATAAACATAGAAATATTCTAATTGATATCTTTTGCGTTATTTTTACTTGTACTGGTTTTACTTTCTAACCAATGTTCCCGAGTGATATAATTCCTAAATCTCTCCCCATAGGAATTAGGAAGTAACTCATAAATTGCACCTTTAAACGGAACTACAAGTCACTACTTCCGATAATTAATTTCCAACTTTTGCGCCTGATTCACTATAGAACATTCAGTTTACTAAATTTACTAAAAATATGCAAATCAGGTTTAATGTAAATTTAAATCATTTCGAAATTTAATTAATAGCAAGCATTCCTGTCCAATCTAAAATAAATGAGTTTGATAAACTTTTACTCCGAATTTCCTACAATACGGGTTAGATTAAATTTTCTTTTTTTTTAAAAAAAAAATCGGAATTTGTCTGTAAGAGAAACAATTTTTATTTTTTTCTTCTGTTAAATATTAAGGAAACAAGTGAAAACGCCCGGAGATTCATCATATTTTTCTCTCCACGTCTTTTAAAACCATTAAAATGCCGACGAAACAAATCGGAAAGAAATTATTATTACTTCACCATCATTAAGGTAACTTAAGAAGAAAAAATATTCTCTTTCTATACTAAGGTCAAGGAAAAATGGAGAAAGTATACCAAAAAAGAACTTTTCCCAACAGTATTACAGAAATTAACAGTTTCTGCTCCCAAATGGATTAAAACAAATTATTATCGAACGCAGTGTGGAAGAGATAACACTAAAAACTTACTTTAGTCTAATAAAATAAAGCGATACCACCGACGAAATAAATAGGTATACTAAGTTCCAGACCCAACTAACTGGTGATGCTAAAGGCGTACGTCAAGAAGTGATATCTAGTTTATTAGAGAGAAGGTATATAAATGCCTAAGTATTCGCACGCCATAGTCCCAGTCCCCCTTTCAAAATACAAGGGGGACGTAAAAGGAGGCCGCCGGGCTATTTCGCCTCTCCTCAGTCGGAAAATACGTAATTTTCGTCATTCGCGTCGCGCTGACGTGAGTTTTCAAGAACCAATGAGATACTGGTTGTAATTTAGAGGCGGGGATTAACTCCGGACCTTCTTTTGGACTGGAGATAAAGCTAGAAATGTGGCAAATTTATACCTTCTACCTAATAAACTAGATATCACTTCTTGAACGTTTTCTTTCGTCGGCAGTGCGGCGATTCTGAGATATTTTTAGATAAAGTAAGCGTCGGTTTTGATCTGTTCCACACACACAATGAATTATTATAAAAATGATATCGACTTTACGGAGACAGTATTTATCTTATCTTAAATTATAAGAACACGATCAGGGAAAAGCTAACATAGGGGAAATGATATAAAAAACAGTATACTTAATCGACATTAATCTTGAAATTAAACGCAATTTTTTTGGAAACATATTTGACACGGATCCGATAATAATAGATTTACAAGAAAATGCATTTTGGTGCCCCGGAAAAATATATCGACCATTTTTTGTACTAAATTACATTTTTTCAGTTGCTATTAGTAGATATTTGAAATGTCAAACTGCATGATTGAAAAGTATAAATAACATACTATCAAGAAGTATTACAGCATTTTTGGGTTTGCCAAAAAGGTTTCATACCATGTTTTATACCACACCTCCATTAAAGTATTTTATACTTCATTGTGGTTATGTTACTTTCTAAGTAACTTCAACTAAATTAAATTTATGTTAACATGTGCATCGATGCGTGAAACATTGATATATTTTTGCGGGGCGTTGAATGTTTTTAAAAATAATCAGTTGAAAGGCAAGATGTATGTATTGGGTTTGGTTTTTCAGAAATACAAAATGAATTTTACACGGGTTAATTTTAAATACGATTTTTGATGTGTTGTATTTTGGTGAAATTGTATCGAACGTCCAGTTTACGGAAAAACAAAATTAAATATTTATATTTAATTTAGTTACAAAAATTAATTATCTTTCCTACTAATTGAAAGTAACTGTATCCAATAATATACAGAGTTTTCCAAAAATGGAGGTGGTAGGACCGAAGTTTAGTCGAAGGGTACTATGGGAAATCAATTTTGAGTCGAAAATGTAGTAACTTCTATGACATTTTGACCTACAAGGGACACCGGTGATGATTGGGATGTTTTAAGAATGACCCCTTGTTTAAATAAACATTGTACTTACTTACATTGTTTCTTACTTAAATTTAAGGGGTCATCTCTAAAACACTCCAATCATAAGTTCAGGGAAAAATGTTAATAATATATTTAGGGTGTAACTTCTATGAAAAAATGTATATAGAAGTTACAACATTTTGAACTAAAAATTGATTTCCCATAGAACCCTTTGACTACACTTCGGTCCAATAATTACCCTTTGTAGAACACCCTGTAGAAGTAATCTACGGCCAATTAAAATTAAATAAAAAATTAATCAGATAAATAATCAGCCCTAAATAAATTACAAGTTGGGAAAACCAAAATATTACCTCTCCGAGTCAAGACGACTACTTACAAACTTATTTACCCAGATATGGAAATGTTTCTTAAGTTAAAATTTATGAAATATTAAAGCAGTATACAAAGCATAGCAAATTTACTGTAAATCAGACGACATTTTACATCCAATAATGATATACTTGTACACATTAAAATCATCCGATGGGGGAAAAACGGGTCATCGGCGTTTTATAAATGACGCTAGCCTAATAAAGCGTGCAAGGTACCAAGGCTTAACAAAAATTGTAGGATAACATATTTATAGAGATAGATAACAACTTTTATAATTAAAATTAGAAACTAACATATCTCTTAAAATTCTCGCGTGATCAACTGGTTTCACGCCAATTAAATAGCTATAGTCCCATAGAGCTATTTGTATTAATTCCTCCATAGTTTTTTCGCCAAGCTGAGAACTACGCGTTTTACGTCACGTTATCCAAAAAGCCGACTATTTTCTTTGAAGACCGCGCTAGCTCAGCGCTAAGCACCGTAACGTCAAAATTCCAAAACAAAATCCCTGGGCCGCGTTCAGCAACGCTGGGCTCTGCTGAACGCGGCCCAGATTTCCACCATGATAATAAAATTTAAGCCTAATTATTTAAAAGTGTATTTAACTTTCGGCTCAATCTGAACCGTTAATGTCTCTGCACACAGAAACGAAAACCAAACCCAAACGTTTACGTTTTGGTTCACTAGGCCTATTGACAAATAAGAGGTCATTTGACCAACATAGCAGCATTGTGCTTGTATTCACTGTGATTTTAGAAAGGATTATGCTATAAACAGATGTAGTATAGCTTAAGTAATATATAAACATCCATTTTAAATAATAATATTAAAAAGAATCTTTGGAATATCAAAATGAAGTAGAGCTTTAAAGCTACAAAAGTACTAAATGCATCATAATTACGAAAAATATTTCCACATATTCACTTTATATTAAGGATAAAGGGAATATTATGGTTGTGTTGGATTTCTTTACACATCAAAACAAAACGAACTTCTAACGCAGCGCACTACTGTAACAACGGACGGACACATACAGACAAAAACATAGACTGCTTTTAACTCTTTCCGTATTAATTTTGAATTGAGAAACAAGATTATCTTAAATATTAAAATAAATATAATTAATATTTAATATTTTCTTCGTTAGTTATTCGCCTTATTGAACGTTACATCGTTTTGAAAAAGAACAATTAAACATTCTTGAGAGACTTGACTAATATTGGCGTTTGAAATGAAGCATACGCCGGTTGCTTCGCCTACATCAAATAGGTAGTATATAAGGGTGTCGAATCGCAGCTATGGATAAGAACAGCGCAATTGCGTGAACCTTTGGTGGAAGCCCCACCATTGGGAGGCCGGACGTTTCTCGTAACCCTGGCCGATCGCCGCGTATGTCTTAACCTTAAGGAGTAGAAGCCAGGTGTACAGACTGGTGTCCATGTGGGATGGACAAAAACAAAGACCAGAAGATGGTGGTGTTAGAAGCCAGGTGTACAGACTGGTCTCCTTGTGGGATGGACAAAAACAAAGACCAGAAGATGGTGGTGTTAGAAGCCAGGTGTACAGACTGGTGTCCATGTGGGATGGACAAAAACAAAGACCAGAAGATGGTGGTGTTAGATGCCAGGTGTACAAACTGGTGTCCATGTGGGATGGACAAAAACAAAGACCGGAAAATGATGGTGATAGAAGCCAGTAAGTGCAGACTGGTGTCTATGTGGAATGGACAAAGACCACAAAATGGTGGTGTTTGAAGCCAATAAGTACAGATTGGTATTCATGTAGAATAGACAATTGACTAGTCAGATGAAGTAATAGTGGCCAGTTGATTTGTGGATAGATTCAAGTTTTGAAATTTCCGGGAACTGTGAATACGGTCCGGAAATAGCGAACACATTTGCTTCAATTCGGAAACTGCGAACACGGTCCCCTGGGGTGTAAGTCAATAACAACAGACAGACAGACAGACAGACAGACACACACACAGACACGTCGAAATTAGAACCTCTCCGTGACATACGTCACTCGGAGAGGTAACAAGTTGGGAAAACCAAAATATTACCTCTCCGAGTCAAGAGAAGGACTACCTACAAACTTATTTACCCAGTTATGGAAATGTTTCTTTTTTTATGAACAAATACTGAAGTTAAAATTTATGAAATATTAAAGCAGTATACAAAGCATAGCAAATATACTGTAAATCAGACGACATTTTACATCCAATAAGGATATACTTGTACACATTAAAATCATCCGATGGGGGAAAAACCGGAAATGAAGAGATAAAACTTTGGAGGGATATTACCTTTACGTGTTTGTAAAGGCCCAATTTGCTACTCCTCAACTGTATACCCTCTATGTTCAAAGCCATATTCACAACAGGGTTGCCATGTAAACACTATCCTCTCCTTTCACCTCAACAATTTTCTTAGTTTGTCAACATGACGATTAAAGTTACATAACACCAAAGCTAATTTGTGGCTACACACACTGAAGGTAAATGCGCACCATAAAAAGCATGAACACACGAAGCTATAATCCGATTACGATCAGACCTTTCACTGATCTGGGCTGCGTTCAGCAGAGCTCACCAAAAAAGACAGCGGATTTTGGAAAACGTTTTCTGGTGAGATCTGTCGTCATAGCTTTTCTCCGGTCATCGGTCTTTTAAAAATGAAGCTAGCGCAATAAAGCGTGCAAGGTACAAAGGCTTAACAAAAATTGTATGATAACATATTTATGGAGATAGATAAGAACAACTTTTATAATTAAACATAGAAACTAACATGTCTCTTAAACTTCTCGCCGCTCTCGCGTGATCAACTTGTTTCACGCCAATTAAATAGCTATAGTCCCATCAGAATCAGCAAGAGCTATTTGTATTAATTCCTCCATGCTTTTTCGCCAAGCTGAGAACTACGCGTTTTACGTCACGTTATCCAAAAACCCGACTATTTTCCTTGAAGACCGCGCTGGCTCACTGAGCACCGTGACGTCAAAATTCAATAACAAAATCCCGTTCTGGATGACACTGCTAACAGCGCCTGACAGCGCTGAGCTCTGCTGAACGCGGCCCAGATTTCCACCATGATTATAAAGTCTAAGCCTAATTATTTAAAAGTGTATTTAACTTTCGGCTCACTCTGAACCGTTAATGTCTCTGTATTACAGAAACGAAAACCAAACCCAAGCGTTTACTTTTTGGTTCACTAGGCCTAATGACAAATAAAAGTTCATTTGCCCAATATAGTTGCGTTCTTCTTGAAATCACTTTAGAAAGAATTATGCTATAAACAGATGTAGTATAGCTTAAGTAATATATAAACATCGATTTCAAATAATAATAATAAAAAATATTCTTGGGATATCAGAATGAAACAGAGCTTTATAGCTACAAAACCACTAAAGGCATCGAAATTACGAAAAATATTTCCATATATTAATAATATATTATGAGAAAACCAAATATTAAGGTTTTGTAGGATTTCTTTCCACAAAACAAAGCGAACTGCTAACGCGGTGCACTAACGGACGGACACACACAGACTAAAACATAGGCTGCTTTTTAACTCTTTCCGTTTTAATTTTGAGTTGAGAAACTAGATTATCTTAAATATTAAAATAAATATAATTAATATTAAATATTTTCTTCGTTAGTTGTTCGCCTTATAGAGCGTTACATCGCGTTGATAAAGAACAATTAGACATTCTTGAGAGACTTGACTAATTTTGGCGTTTGAAATGAAGCATACGCCGGTTGCATTACCTTACTCAAATAGGTAGTATATAAGGGTGTCGAACTACAGCTAAAAGCAAGAACAACCGCAATTGCGAAAACCTTTGGTGGACAACCCACCCTAGGGAGGCTAGACGTTTCTCGTAACCCTAGCTGATCGCCGCGAATGTCTTAAACCAAACGATGACTATGGAGTTAGAAGCCAATAAGACAGATTGGTGTCTATGTGGAATAGACGGAAGACCAGTAGATGGTGGTGTTTAGAAGCCAGTATGTACAGACTGGTGTCCAAGTGGGATGGACGAAGACCAGAAGATGGTGGTGATTAGAAGCCAGTATGTACAGACTGGTGTCCATGTGGGATGGACGAAGACCAAAAGATAGTGGAGATTAGAAGCCAGTATGTACAGACTGGTGTCCAAGTGGAATGGACGAAGACCCGAAGATGGTGGTGATTAGAAGCCAATGAATACAGACTGGTGTCCATGTGGGATGGACGAAGACCAAAAGATGGTGGTGATTAGAAGCCAGTAAGTACAGACTGGTGTCCGTGTGGGATGGACAAAGACGAGAAGATGGTGGTGTGAGAACTCAAGTAAAGGAGCCATTTCCGTGACTGTGAAAGCAGTTCGGAAATGGCGAACACGTTTGCTCCGATTTGGAAACTGCGAACGCGGTCACGTGGGTGTAACAACAGACAAACACACAGACAGACACACACACACGTCGAAATTAGAACCTCTCCGTGACATACGTCACTCGGAGAGGTAAAAAGAAATTAAGTTAAAATGATACAAAACACTTTTTTTAACGTAGGTGTCGCGCGAGCTAAAAATTGCTTATCATAATCTTGAATTTTCCATATATATCTAATGGCAAATTTAAATATAAACTATCGAAATATTTAATAAATCGCCTGTGAGCGATAAAAGGCGCACGAGCGCTATATAATTAAGAGTTTCCTAAATTTAATTCTGTACAAAACCGATAAAAACATATTAAATTCCACAGAAATGCTTGTTTTTTTAATATAAATTTAAAGAGAAAAAAGTGCCTTTTAGCGAAAAGATAATTGAACCTCAAAATAGAATCTGCCGCTAACCGAATGAGATGCGAAACACCCTTTTCCGAGGGCTCGGCTACCGATCCATAAAGGGAAAGTGAACTGCTTCCAATTTGAAACCGTGTAACAATGAAATTTTTACAAAAGGAAAAGTCAAAAATATAACACTATAGTTCGTCTAATATATTGAAACATTTCAATCAGGTGACATTAGTTTATACAATCATAAAGGAGGCGTTGGTTTAAGAATAGGGAACAGCAAAAAGGCAGGGCTTGAAGAAGGCTCCTCCCTTTCACATCTACATGGTGGAAGATTTTATTAAATGGAAGGCTAGCGGGGGAGTAAAACTGATTGATGAAGCAGGGATATGACGTTAGGTAGGAGGGGTTTCTTTTTACTGCTGTGTCCCTATACTTTAAGCAGGAGGAATGCAAAATTAAAAAAGTGTTTGGAAGTGTTTGGCTAGAGCTTATAATACTAGTTCATCATCCCTTGAATTAAAAGTATACCGAAAATGTTTAATCTTTTCTAATAAAATCTCTCTCACTCACTTTTTTTTTCAATATCAAATTTTGTGAAATATTTCTGATTTATCTTTAATGAAGTTTAATTAAAGGAAACTAAAGACTATATATATATCTATCGTTTATCACGTTCTAGACATCAGTTAATGAGTTTATATTACGGTCAGTAAAAAGATTTTGAAAAAAGGCTAAAAAAACATATTTTTTCATTTTCATCTCAATGGCATATTGCGCCCGAGGTATACTGGATTTCTAAACTGCCAAATTTTTACCGTGAAACGCATTTCGGAAAGAAAACAGTTTTTAAAACTTTCTGTTACATAAAATGAAACCTTTTATATCTTCGTGCCCCGGAGACGAAACCAAAACGGAATTGTACTTGGGAAAAAAGAAATAAAGAAAGATATATCGCTTGAAGACGAAAAGGGGAAACATTTTAGGGATATTTTTAAGTGCCAATGAAATCGTCTCATTATAGAGGATTAATCTAGAGTAGGCGGGGATGATACCGCAGATTTAAAAACAGAGGTATAAAAGGGAAAAACTGGACATTAAACGGGCATTTACAATCGGACTGCTCGCTCATAAAGGATACGTCATGTTATTACAGGTGCGCTATTATACATTACATTCATCCAATTCAGAACAGCTTTGGTGCGGATAAATCACACACGAGGGAGGTTAAAGAATCCGCGTACGTCAACGTCTAAACAATCACGTGATATGGTTGTAGCTTGTTTCGTGAACGATACGCGTTAGTAACACAAGGATTACTTAACCTCTCTACTATTTACAGTGATTAACCGTAACTGTGCATGCAGATAAGTTCAAATCTATCTATTATATTCCATTCGCATCCTGCATTGAATTGAACTGTTGTTTCGGTCCGGTATTGGTTATTTTTAACATTATTTTGTATTGCAGGTTCACCTACTACTCGCCTTAACGGCGATAGTATCAGCTGGAATAGAGCCTCAATTAAATGTGTATCGCAACAGGGCGACCCGTTACCTTCAAACGACGGCGAAACCAGCAGCCCAATACGTTTACTTGGAATCAAAACCAAGAACTCCGCCGGTGTACCTAAGTACGCAACAGGCACCGGAACATTCCGGTCAGGGTCAAGAACCCACCCTAAGTCAAGAAGACTTAGTAAGGTTGCATTACCAACAACGGCAACAGGCGCAACAACACGAAGACGCCCAACAGCAACAAGCGCGACAACTAGAAGATGCCCAACACCAACAAGAGCAACAAAATGTTCAACAAGTTCAATTGCAGCAGCAACAACAAGCGGAACTTCACCAACAGCAACAAGGGCATCTTCAGCAACAGCACCAAGCGCAACTTCAACAACAGCAACAAGAGCATCTTCAGCAACAGCAACAAGAGCAACTTCAGCAACAGCAACAAGCGCAACTTCAAGAAGCCGGCAAGAGGACCCAGGTTGTCAAGTTACCCAAGAGTGGGTTAGTCCTCACCCAAGCTGGAAGCGAAGAGCAAGGCCAAAAAGCCGATAAAGATGTTGTCCAAGCTTTGAGGTCAGCCGAGGAAGCCGAAGTCAAAGCCAGTATTGGTTTGTTGGAATTAGAGAAGGCGTTAAAGGAAGCCCAACATAGCGATCTTAAACAACAACAGGGAGTGGGACTTCAACAGTTGGGAGGTTACGGACACGGTTTACAAGTGGCCCAACAAGTTCTGGAACAACCTGGTGCTTCTCATCAAGGTTATGGTTATAGGGGAGTTCAAGGTTCGTTACAACAAAGCCACGTGTTTGACGGGGTTCAAGAAACCTTAAGACCCAATGATGATGAGACAAAGGTCAAGGCTGATATGCAAAGGAGGTTACGAGCCAATAAGGTCTTCGGATTAAGATTATCAGCGGCCAATCAGGTGCAAAGAGGAGGCAAAGAGGCCCAGCGACAACAAGTCCAGTATCAAGTTCAAGAACAACGCAATAACCAAGCTCAAAAGGAAGAAGACCAACTTAGAGAGCAATTAAATAAACAAGCTCAAAATGAAGAAGACCAACTTAGAGAGCAATTAAATAAACAAGCTCAACTCGAAGGCCAACTTCACCAGCAAGCTCAATTGGAGGAACAACTTTACCAACAAGGTCAAGGTAATCAATTGCTTCAAAAACAACAACAACAAGCTCAATCAGGGCAGAATGCCGAGCTTCAAGAGCAATTGAGACAACAGTTGAAATACGGGGCCCAGTTAAGAGATCAACGTCAACAACAAGCCGAACTTCAAAAACAATTGCAGCTAAAAGCGGAGCAAGAGCAAGAGCTTAACGAGAAACGTCAGCGGGAATACGCCAGACAACTTTTGGGAGCAGCTTCTCAACAGCAACGGAAAGAAGAGGAACAAAGAGCACGTTTACTTCAACAATTGCAACATCAAAGTGGACCACAATATCAACCAGGGGGACATCAAGCTGAACTGCAACAAAGGGCACAACTTGAACAACTACAACAAAGGGCACAACTTGAACAACTACTACAGCAACAGAGATTGCAACAACAACAACAGCTTGAACAGTTATTGCACCAACAAAGGGGTCAAGAATTTGAAAAAGAATTGCAACAACAGAGGGTACATCAACTTCAACAACACCTGCAACAACAAAGAGGAAAGCAACTTGAACAAGAATTGCAACAACAAAGTGGGCAACAACTTAATGGACAATTGCAACAACAAAGTGGGCAACAACTTGATGGACAATTGCAACAACAAAGTGGTAAACTACTCGAACAACAATTGCAACACCAAAGCGGAAAACAACTCGAACAACAATTGCAACACCAAAGTGGTAAACTACTCGAACAACAATTGCAACACCAAAGCGGAAAACAACTCGAACAACAATTGCAACACCAAAGTGGTAAACTACTCGAACAACAATTGCAACACCAAAGCGGAAAACAACTTGAACAACAATTGCAACACCAAAGCGGAAAACAACTTGAACAACAATTGCAACAAAGTGGAAAACAACTTGAACAACAATTGCAACAACAAAGAGGAAAACAGCTTGAACAGCAGTTACAACTTCAAGATCAACTGCAACTTAATTCTCAAATTCTAAGACAACCCTTATTAGTACAGGAACAGTTACCCCAACTTCAAGAGGTACAACTTCAAAAGAGTATTCAAGATGTTCAACTTCAAAAGGCCGTGCCACTTCAAGAGGTACAAATTGAACCAGTTCAAAAGGTTGCCCCACTTCAAGAGGTACAATTTCAACAAGTACAACTTCAAAAAGTCATCCCACTTCGAGGGGTACACGTTCAACAAGTCCAAAAGGTTGCCCCACTTCAAGAGGTACGAGTTCAACAAGTCCAGCTCCAAAATGTCGTTCCCCTACGGCATTTACAACCAACCGTTCAAATTCAAGACTTACATGGCCTTCAACTTCAAGAGGCCCAACTACAACAGAATGGAGGACACCTTCCACAAGGTCAACTACTACATCTCCAACAACTTTTACTTCAAGAACAATTGAAACA
Source organism: Phalangium opilio (assembly GCF_054372755.1). NCBI lineage: Eukaryota > Metazoa > Arthropoda > Arachnida > Opiliones > Phalangiidae > Phalangium > Phalangium opilio. The sequence continues at coordinate 3,560,402 of NW_028324168.1, read as the reverse complement.
TCTCCAAGTTCAACTACAATCCTTGCCGCAGGCCCATATTGGACAAGGTGCTTTAGTGCAACTTCAAGTACCCGGTAAAGTTCCTCCACAACTTCAATTAAAACAAGTTCAAGTGCAAGAACAACCACGAGCCGCCCAAGTTGAAGTAAATATCCAACAAGAACCCCAACAACTTCAAATTCTTCAAAAAGACGAACGTGACCTATCGGTCGAAGGTCAAGAACAAATCGAAGAACATGGCCCACAAGTAAACCTCCAAATTCAAGAAGATGGGGCCGATGAAGGTCAAATTAAAGGTCATATTGAGGAGAAAGTCTACGTAAGTATTCGTTAAAACTTTTTAACTATTGTTTTCTCAATTCTTTCTAACCTTTGACCTTATATACTTAGGCTCCCAGACCATTCACCTTCAAGTACCGAAGCCCGGTAGACAAACACGGCGAATCGTACCACGAAGAAAAAAGTGACCACCATAATGCCAGGGTAGGATCTTATGGCTACAAGAGCCCAGATGGTCTATACCGCCACGTCGATTACGTAGCGGATAAACACGGTTTCCGAGCCCAAATTCGTAGCAACGAACCTGGTCTTGCACCAGAAAACCCATCGAGTGTTAAGATTTTCTTACACGAGAGCCCAAAGTTTTTACAACAAGAGCAAGAACGACATTCTAACGAACCCGGAAGTTACGCTGAAGAAGTCGCGTACCAAGGCCATAACTAAAAACAGAAAAATAGTCCAGAATTACTTTGTAAATAGGAGTTTTTAAATTTAAGTATTTAGTCGCGACAACTATTGAAATATATTATTTAACCGAACCCAGTACTAACTATAACTATAACAATAATGTAAATAACGCGACTTTAAAAAAGTTTTCAAAGTTCTCAAAAGTACAAAAAAGGTTCGGTTATTTAATTTTTAAATATTATTTAAATTTTGTTTGTTAAAAATGTTTATGTAAATATGCCCCTAAGTGTGTTGTTCATTTATTATTGTAAAATATATATATAAATTTTAAAATAAAAATAATAGAAATATATATTATTTAAAGACATTTTTATCTTGGGAAAATTACGCCCTATAAACTAAACTTTATGTACAGTATATACACGTCCTTGCCCTAAGCAATGACACGAGAAATTAAATTTAAATAAGTTGATTTCTTCTCAGCATTCAAGTCAAGTCTGAATCACCTTCGGGTAAAAATTATTGTTATACAATTTTTCGCATAGAGACAGATTTAATAATTGTTCGAAATTGAAAGTTATGTACAGTGAAGACTAGAGTTTATATGGGATTATGTGAAGATTGAGTGTTAGACAGACAGTTAAAGGTGTATGACCGATAGGAGATTTTTTTTTTTCTAATTTCAATTCAGAACGTTTATTATAGGAAATAACTGGGTATAAATATATATATTTTCCCGCCCTAAAATGGAGCTCCCTGCTTTTGAGATTGTGGATAGATAGAATCAGAATGCGATGTGAAGAGGAAATTCGATTTTCGCCCATGGGATCTCCCGTTATCTGGGTCGGCTAATTGACAAAGTAATATATAATGAATTTACCCAAACGTCCCTTTGAATATTAAACGTTAAAACTGATTCGCAATTTTGTGATTTGAATTAAAAATTCCCTGATCACCACTTTTATTTGTTGAAATGTCAGAATGTTGAACAGTAGCGTTAACAATGGCCCGAACCAGGGATAGATTTAATTTTAGAAGTAGGAATGGAGAACGGATAATATTTACTTCAGTCCGACTCATAGCCCAGTATAAAGCCCCTCCCTCCAACACGTAACGAAAAGTTTAAATTATTTTATTGGCTCACTTAAACTACGTTTTTATGACGTTGCTCATGGGGACGGCGAAAAATACGTAATTCCTTTTTACCTCAATGGCTATGTCCCGCCTCTTCATTCATACCCCTCCGTCCCGTGGAAGGGGTCCGGGACTTTGACGCGCACCCACATTACTCTGTTCTCCATTCTTACTTCTAAAATTAAATATATCCCTGCCCGGACGGTAAAATGTCAACTCAAAATTGATTTCCCAAAGAAAATCCCCCTTAATTCCCGAATCAATATGAAAATCCCTGACAATTCTTACACCTTAATATTACCTTAATATTACCTTAATAATTTGGGATTAATTTGAATATAATATTCTTTGAATAAATTAATGAATTCTGGTATGTTTATCACCTCCCAACCGCACCACCATAATAAAATACACAAAAAATATTCAAAAGTGAAATAGATTACCCCGTTGGTATCTAAAATCTAATCGAAGACTATTTCGGACATACAAAACGCCCTACAGTTATAAACGTAGCTATGGGATATTTTTCTTATTTTTTTTTTCCAATAAAATGAAAACCTTTAGCGATTTAGGCAAGTATAAGCTTGGGAACTTTAAATTTAGTAAAATTACAGACTGAGTTAGTTCATTTAGGAAACAAACATAATATTAATTACTTTCTGTATAGACTTTCCCATAATTACGGAGCAGATCAGACCAAGGTTAGGCTTAAAAAATTCATTTTCGTTATGGGTTTACGACGTTACGCCTTGACTAATTAATGCTGACCTTAATTATGCATAAAGGTGATTCAAGTTCAACTTAGGAATGTTTGTGTCTAGATTCTGTTGAAATATCTCTACATTTATATTGATTTGTGGGTCTTTCGTAATGTTGACTTTCATAGACCGTTCCATTAATAATTTGAAGAGAAAGCAATACACAGGGGGCGAGATGTTGCACCAAACAAGATGCAACACCAGACGGAGTCCACCGGAGTTCACTACACGAGGTGGGAGGGTACCAGCCGAATCGCGCTGCCTCTACCGTCGCTTCTTAGCGCCAGAGAAATAACCCAAGAAGGTGACGGCAAGAAGTGATATTTAGTTTATTAGGGAGAAGGTATAAATTCATTCATCACATTTCTCACTGTTAATATTTAACTATGTGTGATAAGGGGGTCAGTAAAAATTATGTGGAAATCAGAATGTACCCTACAAAATTACTACAGTCTCTAATTATCCTACTGGAGTCAAAAACTGAGATGGTATCCCATTTCAATGCATAATTTGGTCCATTTGGGTGGAGTAAGAAATTCTTCCAACATTAACCGAATTTACCATTTACCCCTCCCGCCGTCGGCTAAAAACACTCTCTCTTTCTTAACCTTTATTAGTTTAAAAAAGGTTAGATTTAAACCAGTCTCGTTACTTTCACTGCAGCTTAGATTTTCATAACGAGGTCCACGATCGACTTTCAAGAAATAAAGAAAAAAATTATTGACCTAATTTTTATATTAAAAAAAAAATCAAGATTATATCAATATTTAGTTTAAAATATACGTATAATACAACATTTTTTTTCGAACAATTTTTAAAGTTTTGTTTAAGAACCTAAATTTCGTAACAAACATTTTTTGGGTGGTATTACATTTCATTATCACGTGCTGATTTTATAGATATAATATTTATTTAAACATAAATAAAAATTATAATAACTTTGTCTGTCTGATAGTAACGCTTAATAATTAGTTGCGGGAATTTAATATAGATGGCGTACTTCTCAATATCGATTTAAGATATATAAAATAATATCCACCTCGTTATATCACAAGGTGTTTAAACTTTAGATTATTTTCGGGAAATCCGTAAAGAAAAGTGATATTTTGGTTGAAATACTAAATTTTCTTTTTAATAAGATTTACTGACACTTCCTGTAAATCTTGGAACTTTTTGCTCTATTTTTGAGGGGGGGGAGGTGGCGAAAAATCTTGTTTTAAAATTTGTAAAAGTATTTTTTTTTTGTATTAATTTTTGTTTTGAATAAATTAAGTTATTCGGTTCCTCCAAAACTCACTAAATAATCAATAAATGACAATCAAACGCTACACAACATTAAATTTAATACAACGGAAACTAAAAGCCGCTGATACCCTACTTAAAATCTATTTAATCATAAGTAACTTATTTTTAAATAAATACGCCTTATAGTTCTTATAATAAATTACTAGAGTGACGTAATAAATTTATTACGACGTCACAATCATTATTAATTAAAAATTAATAAATTCCAATAATCACTCGGGGCAAAGAGATCAACTATATATTGAACTATAATAACGTTGACCCGGTATAATATTTTAATCATTATGTACCTTAATTAAGAACTGAAATTGTTAATTTTAATCACGAAATATGGTTCAATCGGTGGAATTAAAAAACGAACCTACACACGAATTTCCGACGTAAATTGCGAAACATTCCAAAATAATGTAATGGGTCCTGCCCATATTCGGACCCCGTCAACTAATTCATAAAAGGCCTAGATTTCACGCCGAAACTGGCTGGACTCGAGTTGCGTTCAAGTCAGTCGAGTTAAATCAGGGAGTAATGAAAAAGGAGTTGTATTATATTCTATACCGCGAGCCTAGACTCAGGGAGTTTGTTCTCATCACGTGGGTTACTCCACTACGATGTAATAAAGAGGGAAAGACGCGGGGGTAAAACTTTGTCTTCCATCTCAGAGACGCATGGCAATGTATCAAACCCTCTTGTATGTTCATCCCGATACTGAGGGTTGCCTACCCCCTTTTCTGACGGTCTAAAAAGCGCGTAAACATTTTGTCTCCTTATCAACTTCTCCCTGGTAATATTCATTTAACACAGCCCTCGCCTGAGGAAAAATTCACTAAAAATCTAAGCCAAAAATGTCGGCTGCTTTTAAACGAACTGTTAATTCATAATATACAGTCCAAAAAAAAAACTGGGATTCTTGCATAACAGTTTGGACTTAATGCACGTGAAAAGTAAATTTCACGAGGGATAGGATACTTTCTACCCATCAAGATTGCGCGTGGTATTATGGGCTGGAGATACGTTTATGAATATATTATATTATGATAATTTTTGGGTTAATTGTCCAACCCTTTTCTAACAACCTTTCTATATCCACTTTAGAAGTAACTTTTGAAGAAGAAAGAATTATGTATTAGCTAATAAGAAAAGAAAAGAAAAAAATGTTTGAAAAACCGGGGCACACGCGTCCGGCGCCGCTTTTAGAAAAATATGGGCGAGGGAGAGTTAAATTTTCTATTGCACTAAAAACTACCAAAAACCTAGATTTGGACGCGGGTATATAAACTGGGGGTCCTTCCGTTGTCTAGTCAGTAATTCAGCACTACTCCGAATAAAGGATTAGCTCAACCATGTTCGCTAAAGTAAGTGCAATTGGATATTAATTACTTACTTAAGTACTTACGTGATAATACGATAATTTATAATCGCAGATCGCCCTCTTGTGCGCCTTGGCCTGCGTTGCCAAAGCCGGTGTCTTGGGAGGTTACGCCGCCCCAGCTTTGGGATACGCCGCTCCAGCTTTAGCTGTCCGAGCCACCCCAGTCTACAGACAAGCCCCAGCTTTGGCCTACGCCGCCGCTGCCCCTCAACTTCTCGCCGCCCCAGCCTACAAGGTCAGTAATTGAATTAACAATTACCGAATATTCATCTTCCAAATACTTAACCTATAACCTTCAATTTCTAAAGGTCGCTGCCCCAGTTGTTGCCAAGGCCATCGTTGCCGTAAGTTGACGAATTTTTGACTCTTACATGTCAAAAACGAACTTGACCTATGAACTCCAATTGGTAACAACCTCCTCTTATTCTTCCCGTTCACGCATGCAGGAACCCGCCCAACCCTACGAATTCGGATACTCTCACCATACCGATGATGGTGCCGCTTCCAGCCGTCAAGAAGTCAGCGATGGTGCTAACGCCAAGCAAGGATCTTACTCCATCCAAAACCCAGATGGAACCTACCGAGTCGTCACCTACGTAGCTGATGCCGCTGGATTCCGCGCCGTCGTCAAGACCAACGAACACGGAACCGCCCCACAAAACCCAGCCGCCACCCAAGTAAGACCTAACCCTTTCCTTTTCAAAGATAGTCTTGTGTTGGACCACCTTGTCACCTTAAGACGGAACAATGATTGGTTACATGTACAAAGACGTAAATTAAGATTTGGTGGACTGGTAAACCGTCTTTGTGTCCATGTATACCCAATCAATGTTCATTCTTAATCCAATATATCAAGTAGATCTATGATAATTAACCCTTTGTGTCTTAATTACTCAAGGTTCTCGCTGAAGAGCCCCCGTACAAGGTTTTGCCCGCTCCAGCCCCAGTTGTCGCTAAGGTTGCCACCCCAATCATCGCCAAGGCCGCCATTGCCGCTCCCGTCTACGCCCACGGAGGATACATCCACTAAATTATTATAATATATTCCAGTTAACTTAATAAATTAATTTATATTTATTATCGGTGAATGACAAAATTAATTGCGCAGGAAAACCAATCAAAAAAATGATCAAACCGCTCGTCCACAAATCAAGCTCAATTCGATATTTGTCTTTTGTCCTTGTTGTATAAAATTATTACGCGTGTTGGTTGCTTACGTGGGTTTTAACCTACGACTTTTACATTTGAAATAAAACCGTTTCGTTTTAAGTTATATAATTATTTTAGTTTCTGTTTTTAACTTTGGAGGGTTCACAAGGGACACTTTTCAACACAGAACCGAGCAAGGGGACCGGTTTAACGTGAAGGGCCCCAAGTGTTTTATCGTTATCAAAAACTGGCCAAGTTTAGTAGCCTCGTAAAAACTTTCCCAAGGTTAACTAATTTAAAATACGCCCCCAAAAATTTTACTGAACTATACCTTATAAAGTACACTTTTAAGATATCTATGGACAAAGTTTAAGAGAAATAGTCTCGTGATTTATCGGGAAAATACCCGCGTGTTTTTGAAAATCAATCATCGAATTGATTCCAGTTTATTATAAAATTGCAGTTTTTCGTATTTTTTTTTTAAAAGAAATAGACATATATTTTATAGTTGAATTCGAGTCTTGGAAACGGGCCTAAAACAGATTTTTCTAAAAACAATTACGTTCCTAAGCAAAGGGGCTATTCACTCTAGAAGTCCCTGGCCTGTAGACCCCCGATTACGGACAACGTGCAATCATTTTAGAACTCAACTGTCATGGGTAGGGATATTAAAGATAGCGCGATTACAATAATTTTAGTACAGTCCTAAGGTACAACCGAGTACACAAGTGACCGGCCCCTCGTTCCTAAGTTAAAGTATAATTTAGCTAAAACAATTATAAACGTAAAGCTGCTAAGAATGTTGTTTAGCGAAGTTGATTAGAAAAATTCCCGTCTGTATGCAAATCTTTCTATAATTGAATGGACAGGATGGGTCATTAATTTACCATCATGGGTAATTCCACCACAGTAAATCGAGGTTATATACCGCCAAAATCCTGAAAACCACGTAAAAACAACCTTCACGAAACAATGTAAAATATCACCTATTGTCTAGTGGGTGTACAAGAAAACGAAACGAAAAAAACCACTTTCACTAAATTTTCTGACAGCTACCCAACTGAAGAACAACTCTAGTATTTGCTAAAGTAAATCGTGGGTTTCCGGAAAAATGGAAAATATCCAACGTTGAATCACCAAAACGACAAGGATAAAAAGACTTAACTGTAAAAACGCCCCATAAAGTAGTACCTAAACATCCTTAGAACAAAAAAGTTAATTTTATATCCCATAAGACAGACACCAAAAGTAACTCAATTAGGTTTAAATCTACCACAATCTAAAGGGCAGAACGAGGAAAAAAGGTATATTTAAATATCTAAATCATAATAAGTAAAAGTGTGGGTACGTTATCGCCAGGTGATAGAAAGGCGGACTATAAATAATATTAATTTAATTATATTATCAAAATTTAGGCTTAGTAACCACAAAATACTTCCTTATAGACGCTCGTGTTTGAGACACAATAGGACGCTACGTCATCATTCTCAGAAAAACCGGAAGAACGGGCCGGACATAATCCACCCCGATTGAACAATTATAATTAAAGGTCTAAGCTAACGAGGTTTAGCAATTAACAACAAGCGATACCTGAGACATTCAAATTGCTAATTAGAGCGTAGGATTCAAAAACGAAAAAAAAAATAATTAGAAGACTTATGCTAATTCGTAATTATAATCATGAGCTTTCACTACGGGATACTTTAATAGTTAGTTGTTCGACCTCAAGTCAGCGGAAGTTCAGTGAGGAAACTGGTTGGGTGGCATTTAATTTTGTTTTTGAGCGCGTGATAAGTAGGAATTGAGGAAATAAGTTAATAACAGGTAAAGGGTTAAATTCCTCTGGCGTGATGAATATTATGGTTTAACAAGTTTATAAAAATTAAAATCCTGTTACTAGTGTACAGGTATAATCAATTAGGTACTCGTTAAGAGAACTTGAATGCGATGTACAGAATACCTACGTAACAGTGCAGTTAGGAATTTCTTTAGTTTGTTTAGTTTCCAACTTAGAAGATATCAAAATCCTTATAAGAACTTTAATTTTTCAAAGACCGCATCCAACTTTAGTCTCGATTTCTTAGAAATAAATTGAAGGTTGAATTTCTACATCAATTACCAACAAAACGTTTAAGGTTTAAGATAAGATCCGTTGCGACAATCAAAGCGAATAGTTAAGGATAATTACATCACTGTCCTTCGAAACGTATCCACTAACCTTTACAAAACAGGGTGTAACCTTATCTAACCATCATACGTAAGTCAAACCAACGTGCAGATTCTCCTAATGAAAGGGTTATGATATACATCATAAAAAAAGCGGGAAAAATTCCTCAGGCTTGCAAAAAAAAAAAATACCTCCTTGCTCATCAATGCGTATAAGAAACAAAGTATACTAGTGTCATTCAATGTTAACGGCGAATAAACCATACAACAGTCAAACCCAATGGAGTGTCATTACAATTCAAACGTTAACTCGTTCGAATGGGCGGGATATTGTAATGTATGTCCGATTAAGTTTGCGACTTCTTGACTGAGAGGGAAAAAATGGTTATAATTTCATTTTCAAATGACTTCCAGAACCCACAGAGACACAACACGTGTATAGGGGGAAGTTGTAATTCCCCGGGGGCATCAATTTCTTCCACGGTTCCATCCTGCAATGATTTTTCTTTTTCTTTTTTTTTTTTTTTCTTCAAAAGGACGGAGGAGGATTCCATGGAGGAACTCCTCTAACCACCACCCACAACAACATGTATTTGACGTTAGGAAGAACTAACTTTCTTAAAAGAAGGGAAAGGAAAAAGGTCTTTGGGTTTTGAGGTCGAGACGATATAAAAAGCCAGGATAAATCTGGTAGCTGATTCTTTGGTCCTCTTAGGTAGAGAGCCCAGCTCGTCTTCATACGTTTAAAAGATTATTATTTTTTTAAACCCCATTCAAGATATGTTCTCTACAAATACCAGTGGTTCCTAATACACGTGTTATCACTAAAGATATTCTTGATATCATAATTGGATTACTGCATTATTAATCTAACAGGGCATCAGAAACTAATTAATTAATTAATTAAGAACATGGTAAGTTTAATTTTGAGTATCTTAATTATTTTAAAAAACCCATAGTTTCCATTTTGAAAGCTCACTTTAAAATTTGTTGTTAATCTTATCACAAAGCTCTTATGTTTCAAGATGTGTTTCTATCCTTTTTTTCTTTTTCAAAATATTAAATTGAAATATTTGGAAGTGTTTTATCGTTCTTTCATACTTCATACGATTGGGTAAAATTTAAGAACTTACAAAGTTCAAATATAAAATATGAAAGGGTGTAGTTAGATTAATTTAAAACTGACGCAGTTAATTCTACCCTCTATTTTAAAATATATTTAAATATATATCAGTCCCGAAATTATCGAGCCACCCATTCATCATGAGGGTTAATAGCAGAATCATCTATGGTTTCGTATGTCAAAAGCCTAAAAAACTTCAATTAAATTTTCTAAAATGGAAAACCATTCCCGTTTTTCTTTTTCAAAGTACTTATCAACCGTCATTGGTCTATTACTGGTGCTAATCGGGGTCAATTCGGCTCCAGCTATTACAAGTAGCGATGACACCGCAGCAGCAACTACAAGTGGTAACAATTCAAAAGTCGAAACGGCGGCCTCAAAATACGTAGATCCTTACGCAAAAGTGAGTAATAAAAATGTCTTTCGCACCAGGAGCATTTGTCCTAAATTTTATAAAACGTTCTCGCTTAAATTCAGGAACCACCTTACGCCTACGATTTTGGATACTCGATCCACGCGGATGACGGTTCTTCTTCGTACCAACGCGAGGTGGGTGACCACGCCGGACGCAAAACAGGGTCGTACAGTTACCAAGGACCAGATGGTATCTACCGTACCGTTACTTACGTAGCAGACGAGAAAGGATTTAGAGCCACAATTCATACGAACGAACCGGGTACCAAGGACCAAGAAGGGGGTCCCGTTAAAGTTAGCACTAGTCGAAAGAATAGGACCTTCACTAGGGTCAAGGCTGCCGCTACTCACGTACGAAGACGACAACATACCAAGTTTGAGGTGGCCCAAAAGGGATTACCCAAACAGAAGTTAGTCGATTTGAATCAGTTCAGAAATTAATTAAGTTTAAAATCAAACTTGAAAATTATGGCTTATCATCTCCCGTGTAATTATCATAATATTTTTAGCATTAAAATCTTAAAAGAAATTTAAGTTCTGTAAACTTCATTTATAGAAGTGTATTTTGTTTGTAAAATTTGTGTAATGAAGTGTTGTTGTTTTAAACTTGAATCGATTAGATTATTTCGTAAGTTGTTTATGTAAATTACTTAGTTCGTAGTTCAACACCCACCAAATGCCCAAGAAGTAGGCCTACTGTTCCCAAATACAACTAAAGTACTTGCCAAATAGGCTAGCATCAACTAGTTAAGTCAAAATTCCACCCAAAAAATTAATGGCGAAATGTAGACGTAGTAGTACTATCAAAATTATCCTCAAAAGTAGTTTTGAATCGAAAGCTCTCTCTATCTACCATCAAATTCCTCAAATAAACTTGTCAAGGTCAAACACATATATTTCTACGAAAGGTCATCAAAATGTTTCTTAAAAAATATGAGAATTGCAACTTGCAGCCCCACTCGCAATATTGCTACATGAAAATAAAAATTTCACTTACCCATGAGACTTCATTCGAATTTTCTCCAAATGTTCAAAAATGAGGCAGTTGAAACTTGAAAAGTTGAGAGCTGATCTCAAGCTTTATCAAGAATGGTTTGGCATGATCCATTCTGTAGAGAAATGATCCGATGTTCATACATTTTAACCGGATGTTTAAAATTGTTACGTCATGTATCTTCATCTAGGAATTCTGCAATAAAACAACAAACAAAAAAGGGTTCCAGGTCAGATCGTTGTCAATAAGAGAGTCAGTAAGTCAGTCAGCCAGTTAAAAATTTTCCGATAAAACCCAGGGAATCTAAAAAACACCGTAAAAGATGATGGAATGTTTATAAAAACATCCCGAAATTTAACGGGAGATGGAAGAGAAGAGATGCTATTTACCAATAAACAAAAACAGGTCGTCTTAGAAGATTGACGAATCTTTTTTCATTAACATTTTAAGACTCGTAAATTTTGTGTTCCCTTATCAGTAACTACATTCAAACGATAGGGAGTGAAATTGGTTAAAGCTAGATCGAAAGAGGGGTCAGATTTTTATAAGCAAATGTTTCAGGCACGGGTTACAAGATTTACGAAACATTCCGTTAACCAACAATTCCTTTGCCAAAAATGATTCCAACTAAAAAGTTGAAAAAAGATCACCATCAGAGAAAGTGGAACGAGTTACCTAGTATAAAAGCCAAGTGCCGCGTGGCAGATTTAACCATAAGCCCTTGAGTTGGCAGGTATAGCAAGATGTTACTGAAGGTATGTCACAAACGAGGAAGGCCAAAGTCTGCGAAGACTTTAACAATCAATGAATGATTTTTGTGGACGTGATTGTTTTACCCCTATATAGGTGGCGTGTCTGACATGCTGTTTATTGGTCACCATAGTGTCGGCCGGTGGCAAAAGCATCGACGAATTAAGAAAAAAAGACTCAAGATTAGCTGAGATACTTGATAAATTAGACCAAGCTTTTTTGGAACGCAAAGGAGTAGCGCGGAGAACTTCAAGTGCCGATCAAGAACAAGTACAACAAGAGGAGGAAACGACATTGAAAGCTCCGGTGCGATTTGGTTCCCGTTTGGAAACGACATTCGCCGCGAGACAAGACTCATCTACGTCAGCACCGGCGCCCGCGAGCCCACGCCCAATTACATATGGAAGTCGGATTAATTTACAGGCGAGGCAAGATCCTCCACGACCCTATACGAAAGGATACTATGAAAGTCCGTTTTATCGTTCGGACCCAGCACGGGGTCTCCGCTATCCTGGACAATTACAAGGTGCCTCACTAACTGCTCGATCTTCAAGTGGACAATTACAAGGTGCGTCGCGAACTGCTCGACCTTCAGGTGGACAATTACAAGGTGCGTCGCTAACTTCTCGATATTCAAGTGGACAATTACAAGGTGCGTCGCTAACTGCTCGATCTTCAAGTGGGCAATCGGGCTTACGATCACTCTCTAGCTCTTTCGGATCTCAATCCGCCGGTGCTCAAGGTAATCAAGCTTTAAATTCGCAATTAACTGGACAATATGCCGGATCCGGTATCTCCAGAGCGTCAGGTAGTCTTGCTGGAACATCCCTTCGACAACAGGGTGTCGCTCCTCTAGGGGGATCTGGTGTCAGTTTAGGAGGTGAAGTTTTCTCATTGGGTCAAGCGGGAGTCAGCTCTATAGGACCACAACAACGCGGACGATCGGCTATTGGTCAGTCTTCACTAACCCAACAAGGAGCGAGTGCATTAGTTGGACAAATTGGTGGTGAATCAGCTTTAGGTCAAATAGAAAGAGCATCATTGACTCAAGAGGGTGATGGTCAACTTGGGCGAGAACGTGGTGGATCAGCTATTGGACAGTTGCAAAGGTCATCACTGCTTCCCTTGGAACAATTAGTTGGTGAAGATGAAATTGGTCAATTAAGAATCGTCTCGCTCGAGCCGTTAGATCAAAGACGTTCAGGAGGTGCATTTGCAGCTGGCCAGTTACAAAGAGCTTCATTGACAGCCCAAGGTATCAGTCCTCTTCGTGAAGTTGGTGGTAGATCCGGCATTCAAAGATCATCACAAGTTCAACAAAGCATCCGTCCACTTCAACAACTGACCGGTGGATCTGGTCAATTGGAAAGATCTTCATTAATCCAACAAGGAATTAGTCCTGGCGGACAACTTGGAGGTGCATCCGGTATTGGTCAATTACAAAGAGCCTCTTTAGTTCCTGGTGGAAAACTTAGTGGCGGTGCGTTTGCAGCTGGTCAGTTACAAAGAGCTTCATTGACAGCCCAAGGTATCAGCCCTCTTGGGCAAGTTGATGGTGGTTCTGGCATTCAAAGATCTTCAACAGTTCAACAAAGCATCCGTCCACTTCAACAACTGACCGGTGGATCAGGTCAACTGGAAAGATCTTCATTAACCCAACAAGGAATCAGTCCTGGTGGACAACTTCGAGGTGCATCCGGTATTGGTCAATTGCAAAGAGCCTCTATAGTTCCTGGTGGACAACTTAATGGCGGTGCGTCTGCAGCTGGTCAATTACAAAGAGCGTCAATAGCTCGACAGGGAATCGCACCTTTTGGAGTCAGAACCGTTTATGGGGGACAATCAGGTCTAATTCGACAGGCAGTTAGCCCTATTGGTGGAGAGGCTGGAATTGGTCAAGCACAAAGAGCTGCATTTCGCCAACAAGGAATCAGACCTATTGGAGGGTTCGGTGTAGGATCTGGAATTGGTCAAGTACAGAGAGCTTCATTTGCCCAACAAGGAATTAGTCCTCTTGGCGCCCTTGGGGGAGGGGCTGGTATTGGTCAAGCTCAAAGAGCTTCACTGGCTCAACAAGGAATTAGACCTGATGTCACTCTTGGAGGAGGAGCTGGAATTGGACAAGTACAAAGAGCTTCACTGGCTCAACAAGAAATTAGCCCAGTAGGAGCGTTTGGAGGAGGATCTGGCATTGGTCAAGCACAAAGAACTTCATTTGCCCAACAAGGAATTAACCCTCTAAACGCACTGGGTGCGGGATCAGGAATTGGCCAATCACAAAGAGCTTCACTAGCTCAACAAGGAATTAGACCTCTTGGTGCATTATCGGTCGGATCAGGAATTGGGCAAGGACAAAGAGTGTCGTTAACCCAACAAGGCGTTAGCCCTATTGGTGCATTAGCTGGTGGATCAGGAATTAGTCAAGGGCGGAGAGCTTCATTTGCCCAACAAGGAGTTAGCCCTATTGGTGCATTAGCTGGAGGATCAGGAATTAGTCAAGGGCGGAGAGCTTCATTTGCCCAACAAGGAGTTAGCCCTATTGGTGCATTAGCTGGAGTATCAGGAATTAGTCAAGGTCAGAGAGCTTCATTTGCCCAACAAGGAGTTAACCAGCTTGCTGCAATATCTGGTGGATCAGGAATTAATCAAGGACAAAGATATTCTTCGACTCAACAAGGAATAAGCCCTATCGGTGTATTATCTGGCGGATCAGGAATTGGTCAAGGACAAAGAGTTTCCTTGGCTCAACAAGGAATTAGCCCTCTTGGTGCATTATCTGGCGGATCAGGAATTGGTCAAGGACAAAGAGTTTCCTTGGCTCAACAAGGAATTAGCCCTCTTGGTGCATTATCTGGCGGATCAGGAATTGGTCAAGGACAAAGAGTTTCCTTGGCTCAACAAGGAATTAGCCCTCTTGGTGCATTATCTGGCGGATCAGGAATTGGTCAAGGACAAAGATATTCCTTGACTCAACAAGGAATTAGACCTCTTGGTGGATTATCTGCCGGATCAGAAATTGATCAAGGACAAAGGGCTTCCTTGACTCTACAAGGAATTAGTCCTTATGGTGCATTATCGGGCGGATCAGGAATTGGTCAAGGACAGAGAAGTTCATTTGCCCCACAAGGAATAAGCCCAATCGGAGCATTAGCTGGCGGATCAGGCATTGGTCAATCCCAAAGAACTTCCTTTGGCCAACAAGGAATAAACACACTAAACGCACCGGGTGCAGGAACAGTGACTGGCCAATCACAAAGAGCTTCACTAGCCCAACTGGGCATTGTACCATTCGGAACCAGAACAGTTTATGGAGGACAATTAAGAGGATCTTCGGCTCTTGGCCAACAAGGAATAAGTCCTCTTGGAGCTGGTTTACTGGGCGGAGGTTCATCTATTGGTCAATTAGGAGGTGGTCAACAAGGAATCAATGCTTTACTTTTACAACTAGGAGGAGGTTCTTCCATTGGTCAAGGTGAAAGATTAACCCTCTTGCAACCAGGTCTTAGCCCTATTGTACCATTCGGTATCAGACCATCCAACATGCTATTGGGTGGTATTTCACCTAGTCTAGCTGGTCAGCTCAGTATAAGTCCATATGGAACCTTCGGCGCTGTACCGTTATCGGCTTATGGACAACCAATCGCAATTCCAAGTGCATCCGGGCAAGGTTCACCCCGAACTGGTCGAATCCTACCACCATCCCCCGCTCAAAGATTACGTTCCCAAGCCGGTAGACTTGCACCTCTCTCTGGGTCCTCAACATCACCTCAAGGACTTCAAACACAACCAGGATCGATTTCCCCAGGAATTCTAGCTACTTCAGGACAAAGTGGTTATCCAGAACGCCGTCAACAACGCGGGCCAACAGTTTTGGGCGGCCCAGGAATTCAAGCTACTTCAGGACAAAGTGGTTCCCCAAACCGTCGCCAACAAAGCGGAACCTCCACTAGCCAACGCGGACCAACAGTTTTGGGCGGCCCAGGCATTCAAGTTACTTCAGGACAAAGTGGTTCCCCAGACCGTCGCCAACAAAGCGGACCGACAGTTTTAGGCGGCCCAGGCATTCAAGCCACTTCAGGACAAAGTGGTTCCCCAGACCGTCGCCAACAAAGCGGACCAAGAGTTTTAGGCGGCCCAGGTATTCAAGGTACTTCAGGACAAAGTGGTTCTCCAGACCGTCGCCAACAAAGCGGACCAATAGTTGTGGGCAGCCCTGGATTTCTTGATACTTCAGGACAAAGTGGTTCCCCAGAACGTCGACAACAAAGCGGGACACCAGCTAGTCAACGAGGACCAACAGTTTTGGGCGGCCCAGGTATTTTAGCCACTTCAGGACAAAGTGGTTCCCCAGAACGTCGACAACAAAGCGGACCCATAGGTGTAGGCGGCCCAGGATTTCTAGCTACTTCTGGACAAAGTGGTTCCCCAGAACGTCGACAACAAAGCGGAACACCAGCTAGTCAACGAGGACCAACAGTTTTGGGCGGCCCAGGTATTCTAGCTACTTCAGGACAAAGCAGTTCCCCAGAACGTCGACAACAAAGCGGACCCATAGGTGTAGGCGGCCCAGGATTTCTAGCTACTTCTGGACAAAGTGGTTCCCCAGACCGTCGCCAACAAAGCGGACCAATAGTTTTGGGCGGCCCAGGACCATCACCGGGAATTCTAGCTACTTCAGGACGAAGAGGTTCCTCTGATCGTCGCCAAGTAAACAGGACACCCGCTAGTCAACGCAGACAAATAATCGTGGGCAGTCCAGGAGCATCACC
Source organism: Phalangium opilio (assembly GCF_054372755.1). Taxonomy (NCBI): domain Eukaryota; kingdom Metazoa; phylum Arthropoda; class Arachnida; order Opiliones; family Phalangiidae; genus Phalangium; species Phalangium opilio. The sequence continues at coordinate 3,543,784 of NW_028324168.1, read as the reverse complement.
CTACTTAACCGGACCCCAAGTACTTGGAGCCGGTGGAAGAATACCAATAGGCCTTGGTCTCGCACCCTCGACATACCCAGTACCATTATCACTAGCGAGACCAGGTTCAATTGTCAGGGGGACAGGATCCCTCATAAACGGACCAGAACCACTGGTAATTACGTTTCTAAAATTTTGCCAGTGAAATAGGGTAGTTACGCTACAAAGCAACCCATTTCGTATCACTTTAATTTTTAGAAATAATTAATGTTAATGAAGTTTAAGCGTGCACTTTCGTCAAAATAATCTTTCCCAGTGGGTTTTGAAACTTCATAAAATCGCATCGAAAAGTAATATTTTCGTTTGAAATATAGCGGGTATTCGTTAGCTTAGGGGCGGTAAGTTAGTGAAACCCCCATAAGAAAAATTAGGTAATGCCATATATTTTTACTTGTTCATATTTTATAACGCCAGAAGCCATAGACTTCAAGTTTTTGATAGTGGCACATTAAAATGAAGAAAGTTTCTAAGAGAGCTCGAGAACCGAGGGAAAGTTTTCTTTTAAAGTCAACGCCCTTGTTTCCATAACCACGCAACTTCTTAACTCCATCTTTGATTACATCTACGCAATTTAAGTTTAATCGCAATTAGAAATTTAATTAAATTAGGTTCAGATATCCATTAATACAACCTCCCTTTCAAATTAAAATGCAAGTAAATTAAAATTAGTCAAATTAAGATTGAAATTAACATTGAAGTATATCCCGACATCTTTTTTAAAGACTTAGAACTTTTCGCGATTTTTTTTAATTAAAAAGATGCGGTAACTTCAAAAGGACGTGGGGCTAACCTCATTTAAATCTAATTAAAGTATGTTTATCTTTAGTACCCAACGCAACCCTACGCCTATGGTTACGAATTTGTCACCTACGATGGCGGAGAAGTCGCCGTTCAGGAGGAAGGTAACGAAGTCAACTTCAAGACTGGTTCATACTCAATTCAAACACCAGAGGGATTTTACAGAATTGTGGTATAATACAAAGAAAACCCTTTTATAGAAATTATCTTAAACACTTAAGCCTATTTTTCGTCTACATCTAGGACTACGTAGCGGATGACGGTGGTTTCAGGGCTAACATCCGAACTAACGAACCTGGTACGGATAACCAAAGTCCAGCAGCTACCTCCGTTCAGTCCGAATCAGATCTTGCCCCATCTACAGGGGCCCTTGGTGCCCCTGCCCAGGAATTAGCGGGAAATGTACGACTAATTGCAAGAAGACAAACGGCAACCAATAGCGACCGCCTTATTCGCAAAGCGGACCGCAATTCACCAGCCGAGAAAAAATAAAACATTTCATTTCAAATTAAATGTAACCACCACCCGAAGTGCTTAATTGTTTAGCGTTTGATAATACTTTTCGCACATGCGTAGACATTATTCTTGTTCATTTACAAAAGAAAAGTATTTCTTAATTGAATCTACAAACAGATTTCAATAAATTTCAATGCGGTTTAATAAACTTTCTTACCTAAGTACTAATTAACTAACTAACCTTACTAATTTTTTTCGCATAAATGGTTTCCAGGGATTTCCTTCAAATATTAACTACTTGTTTTTTTGTTTTGTTTTAAACTTCGGGATAAAAATAAATCATCAACAAATAAAAACATATTTATTCAATAAAAATATGTTTATGTTTCCTGTGTTAACATAGATGTTAAGTCATAAATTAATAAGTAAATATAAACTTATTAAAAAAAGCAAATAATTCGATTCATTTTTCAAAACAACGGTGTTTATTTTATTTATTCAAAAGATGAGAGAAGGAAAAACAGAGCTTAAGTATTTAAGACAAAACAAATTCAAAGACATCGGCAGTGAAGCTAAAAGTGAATGAATGGTTTCAATCCGAAAGGAACGAATTGAAAATTTTATAAAATGGCACGTAAGTTTTACATAAATGAATTCACAGAGATTTAAATTTAAAAGTTCGGATAGAGGTATTTAAAAATAACATAACAAATATAGCTGGAACATTAAACTACGGGAGCAATAGCGGCCGCTGGTTCAACCAATGGGGTAGCAACTGGGGCTCTAACTGGCCTTCTTTGGTAACCAGGTTGGTAATACCTTCCTGGGTTTGGGACGTATGGTGAAGGTACGTATCCTTGGGGTCCAGGCTGAATGAAAGTTGCTGGAGGGGCTTCGGAAAGGACGGTGACATCAGCGGGGCTGTTATTGCTGCTTCCAGGTTCGTTGGTGCGAATGGTAGCCCTGAATCCGAACTCATCAGCAACGTAATCAACGGTACGAGTTAAACCCTCTGGTGATTGGATAGTGTAGGATCCACGCTTGGCTCCGGTTTCATCTCCTTCTTCGCTTTGAGAGAAAGATCCACCATCGTCGGTGAAGACTTGGTAGGCATTGTTGTATGGACGTGGTGGTCCCTGGGTTTAAACGTATTTTCCTTATATTATCCAGTACCGAACTGAACTGAATTCTGTTAAAAAACTTACAACTGGATCAGGGTCTCGGTAAGATACACGTGCTGGTGGAACGTAGGCACCTGGTCGGTTGTAAGCAGGTTGATTGTATCTACTTGTGTACGGTCTGGCGATGGGAGCACGAGGGGCGTATGGGTCAATAGGTGCCCTGGCGTAAGGGTCAAGTGGGGCCGATGGGTCAATGGGTTGCGACAAGGCAACGGAGGCCACAGCCACGAGTAAAGCGATCTATTTTGAGATTTACGGATGTTACTTTTTATATCGTTGGGAGTTTAAATTTGAGAGAGACGTTCCAACGAGAAAGCTATACGACTTAAGTACTTGCAAGTACTTGAAAATTGCGGGCTAACAGAGTAAAATTTAACCCACGCTTCGCCGTTCTTGGCCAAGTAGTGCCGGACCGTTGATGAGGCAGGATAATAGAGTTCAGTTTGAACCAACACTCGACTAACCTTCCTCGTCAAGGATCAAACAACACAAGAGGGAGGAATTTTCCAACTTTTTGGTTTGGCTAAACTCAAGCAAAACTAAATTCTTCTTAAATAAACCTTCATATTTGCATTCATTTTAAATGCAATAATGTACAATACGAAACTCTTAGACAATTTTAACTTCAAAATTATTCAAGCAAAATAATCTTTCAAAGAATTCTAATTAAACGATAAAAAAATTATTAAAACTAACTGTATTCGGGCTAGAAAATCATTAGAGATAAATTTAAAATTCAAATTGAATAAAAAAAACTACCTTCCATAAATTAAATTTATATCGAGAAAGTTCCAATAACAAAATTTAGTTTAATAATAACTAAATATTTAACTCGGTAATAACGTCTCTCAAAGCCAAAAAAGTCAATCTAAATACTATCTTACCACAGAAATCATAACTGCAAGTCTTATTTAAAAAAATCCAACAAATCCAAGCACGGAGACCGAATTCCTTAAAACTATAGCGTTATTATATCCTTTGGGATGAAACCGAGGAGTGAAAGTGAAGATTCCAAATGATGAACCATCCCTTTATATACCCTGATCATCTTCCTTTCAACCCTTCGTCCCCCACCTTTCCGTATAGACATCTTCTTGACCTTTCTAACCCCCCAAACCCAGGGGGAGAACATAACCTAACCCTCTCAAGCCTTTTTGGTGTTTTTTTTTACCCCTATCAAAAAAACGTTAACAGAGAAACCGCCGAGAAAATATTAGCTAAATTCATCATGAAAATAATGGACAAATCAGAAATGGGAAATGGTCACGTGGTGTGGAAAAGGTATATCATAGGATGAAACTATAGATCAGCACTTCTTGAAAAGGATGAGACGTAATCAATCTCTTTGCTCTAGAGTCTCGAGACCAAACCCTCACCCCCCCCCCATAATTTTACGTGTAGGAACAGAGAGGTCGGACAGTTGATAGGTAATTTGGGAGAATCGGGTATTACGAAAGTTTGACGGGAAATTCCCCACGCGTTTAATTGCAAATTATTCTTGGGAACTACATATTTTCGGTAAGTTTCTTATTCCTTTTTCATTGCAAAATTTACGAACTAATTTTGGGATAATGTCGCGCCCCACGTTAGGCCTAGTTGTTCGAAGGAGTCAGACTAGAAAATCCAATGTAGCATTTCGCGCTAGTGTCATTAATAATCCTAGATGTGACTTTAATTTCACTTGATATTGTTTTATGACTTTTGTAGAAAGTTGAAAATCATGCCTAGACTTCTAAGTTATAGAAAAAAAATGGCCGGTTTTCGTTCGGTTCTTTTAAAAAAAATCGTCTTGCCCCACAAAACTATACCTTACAATTTTTTAATTTTGATATATTTTGTTCAAGAAAATGTGGCAGATTTATTGGTATAACGGTTTTTGTAATTGTATAAAAACGCGCGTGGGATTATGGGAAGACGATGACGATAGTGTCGTTGGTTACATTTATATTTAAAATAGGAGAAAATTCTTCGTTTTTTGTAATACGCCTACTATATTTTGGGCTAAACGTACGATACCATACGTGAAACGAATTTTAATCACTTTAGGCGATACATTAAGGGGTTGGGTGAAACTTAAAATTATCGAAAGGCAGATGCGTGTAAATTATTTTTGGGGAAAAAACGTTTCCTGGTTGGTTCTAACCCAGACTATCTTTGAATATTTTAAAATAATATTGCCATAGATTAATTAATCTGAGGTTTAATTGCCAATCATTTCAAAATGCGCTTTATATTTTTCAAGGATGAATTTAAGAGGTTTTTATCATTTTAATCAAACGTTATTAAAGCATTCAGATAAGTATATATTTTCCTCGTGCTAAAAGAAAAGAAAAAACACAATCCACGCACGTGCTTGCAACTTAAAAACATTTCGCGCCTATTTATATAATTTTCCCGCCTATTTCCACGCGCCAAAATACAATCCACGTGCCTATTTATAAATAAATAATTCCCGCCAAATTATTTTACTTTCCTCGCGCCAAAACAAAATCCACGTGCTTTCAATCATCTTCGCGCCTATCTAGCCTTTCCCGCCAAGAACGTTTTATTATATTTAAAATGTATCAATTGCTGTACTGTATAATTTCAATTTACCCATTGACTTGATTAGCGTGTATCAAAAACCACAAAACCCTTTATTTTTGGGAGAAACCCGTTTAAGCGATAAGAAATTTAAGCGTATCACGATAAACGGAATGACGGGGCGTCATATAAGAGAGAAAGTTTAAAGAGGATTATGAGCGATTAAAAATCTGATATTAGTTGGCCTTCTTCTTTGTAGTGGTCACGATCTGTTGAACCCACGAACGGGCAATTTCATTTCACGCAAACACCCACGAGTTAAAAAGGTCACGTGGGAATCAGCGCAACAATGAATAACACAACCACAACTCTTGCTTAATCCGATATAAACAATCATCTCGAGAAAAATATAACGCGTTGATTAACTTAACTAGGGTTTTATAAAATGTATTTTGATTACGGTAAATCAAATAGTTATAACGATCCTCGTGAAAATAAAACGTGATGAAAACTAAATGCAACTTAAACGAAACTTTTGCGTTTGACTGTGGGACCCCAGGCGTGACTTTTCCACACATTTTCAGTAATAAAGTTATTAAATAACATTAATATTAACCTTATTTAAAGTTAAGAACTTGTTTTAAGACGGAGTGACTGTCAAATGTTAGCACGAACTAAGAAAATACCTATTTTGCACCACAATACTTCATATTTAATCTAAATTAGAAGCAACAAATGCAATTAGAGGTCCATGTTACGTCATCAGCACAAAGAAAATAGTATAGTCTTAAATTCCTTTACCAAATGTCTATGATTAAAATACAACAAACTATTCGACCAATTTGCAAAAATTAATTTCATAAACTTTAGTACTTAGAAGTATTAAATTGTACTTTTTAATTAGGAGATAAAATGCGTTTCAAGTTACAACGACTTTATTTAGTTAATTAGTGATACGGTGGTATAGGCCAAGTGCTTTGTACCGAAAATACCTATAATTAGTTAAAGAATCTTCACCCCCAAACTACACGGCTTAGAAACAAAGCTAATTAAAGAAATGCCTAAAATATTATTCTCGGTATTTTGTCTCTTATAACTAATTAACATTAAAAAAAAAGACGAAAAAATCTTGTTTGATTTTATGGGTAAAACCCGACTCGAAATATAGATTTTCTTTAAAAAAATTCATATAAAATAAAACTCTAGTTTTAAATAAATTATATCGTTTTTTAATGGCGGCGTTAGCCCTTGGCCCTAATTATTATATTACCGATAAGTGAGAAATATATTTCAAACACATCGGAATTTTTTAAATAATGTAATTTAATATCGATTAAAAAGTAACGAGTTTAATACCAATAATAAAAAAATTAATTGATATGTACCTATCCTATATCATCCTTAAGGATCGTAAAAAAGCCTCTATTGTCTTACGGAAAATAATTTCATAAAAAACGATTATATTAATTAATTTAGAATTATCTTTTAAAAGATTAAGGTGAGAATTAGACGTCTAAATTACAGGGGATAAGTTGAGTCTCGATTTTAGGAAAGTTTTAATGAATATCTGAAATTAGAACTGTCTGGTGTTTGAGAGCATCTTGTTATCTTAAGACGGTACACCGGAAGTTCCGTTTAAACCCTAAATCAAGCAGACGATACTAAGTTTCCCCGCCCTCCTTTGAAAATAGTCTAGTGGACGACTACTATCACGTGTTTTGCGTTTAGGTATGCTAAGGAGGATTGATACCATCAGGGATAGATTTAATTTTAGAAGTAGGAATGGAGAACGGTTAGTATTTACTTCAGTCCGACTCATAGACCACCCAGTATAGAGCCCCTCCCTCCAACACGTAACGAAAAGTTTAAATTATCTTACTGGCTGACTTAAACTACGTTTTGATGACGTTGCTGACGGGGACGGCGGAAATACGTAATTCCTTTTTACCTCTGTCGCTATGACCCCCCTCTTCTTTCATACCCCTCCGTCCCGTGGAAGGGGGTCCGGGACTTTGACGCGCGCCCAGATTACTCTGTTCTCCATTCCTACTTCTAAAATTAAATTTATCCCTGATGCCATTTACACCAGGATGTCCACCCTTTAAAGTTTAACCAAAGGCGAAAAAACTGAAAATTCTGTAAAACTTCTTCAAATTAGTTTCAGACCGTTAATAATCAAAATTAAATGACTGATTTTGTGATTAATGCTTGGACATGTCTCTAAAAAAAAGTTTGAATCTGTGGTTAAGTTAACGTACTGAGAGATTTATAATGGGACTTTGTAAGTAATCTATCTTAAAAAATAACTATTTAAGAGAAAAGGGTTTCTATCACAGACTATAATATAACGTTAGCAAAGTGGGTTTTCCCTAGATTTAAAAAATACAAGACTTGACCTTGAGTTCCCTTCGAAAGTTAGTTGGGTGAAATTACAATCAAATATTGGACCCTAACCTTACGGTTAACGTTTGACGTAAAGTCATCTATTTTATACAAATTGCATTCTTTTTCTTCTTTTCAAAAGGGTTATATTAGACAAGAAATGGTCTAGTCTACAAACCCAATTATTTTAAGTTCACTGTAGAGTTAAGGTCCCTTTTCATAGACGTTTTACCGCAACCTGAACTTAAACTTTTGGCTTCTATAATAGCAGGTGCTTTTAAAGGACTTCAAGGATTAATAATAGCAATGAAAATACGCCTTAAGGTGCGTAAGAAACTAAAATATTATCATGCCATAGTGAAAGTCGTTTTAAAACTAAGGGTAGGTAATAAACTTTTTAACAAATAAATTACGTTTAAATTCTAGTAATTAAGATTAAGTACGGGGGACTCTAAATTCTAGGTAAATGTATTATTGCAAAAAGTAATTAATAAAATGTCAGCAATGTTAGTTTAAACGGAAACAAAATTAAAATAATTAAAACAATAATAATATTCATGTTTTATATAACGAAAATCAAACTGATTTTAATTTCACTTAGTGGTTTCTTAGGCGCTATTAAATAAAAAGAAAATCGATTGAAATAGGGGGTGATTTATGAAACTTAATTTATACAAAAAGCGTGCAGCCAATAAGCACGTGGTATGGAATATTGAACAGCTATTGAACTAGTGGATATTTATTTAATCGTGACAAAGGCTTAAGTCGAAGATGATGCTAACTTTTCTAGTTACGCCTAAACTTAATTTATATTTAGGACTAATTTGTTGTAAAAAGAAACACATTTAGTTAAAAATACGTGTGTTATTGTGTGTGAAAACTGTTGTTTTAAAACGTTAAAAAGTTTTCACTTCTGAATAAACCCCTATTGTTTAAATTGCAATGGTTTATACTTTATAGTAACTAATGGTTTGTATTATATAAACTTCCTTATTGGTTTTAATAAATATTATTATAGTTTTTAACACAATTTTAGGACAAAAGTTTAATGTTTTACTATACCAAGAAGTGATATCTAGTTTACTAGGGAGAAGTTATAAGATGTCTAAGTATTCGCGCGCCATAGTCCCTGTCCCCCTTTCAAAATACAAGGGGGGGGGACGTAAAAGGAGGCCGGGCTATTTCGCCTCTCCTCAGTCGGAAAATATGACTGTAATTTTCGTCATTCGCGTCGCCGCGCTGACGTGAGTTTTCAAGAACCAATGAGATGCTGGTTGTAATTTAGAGGCGGAGATTAACTTCGAACCTACGTTTGGACTGGAGATAAAGCTGGAAATGTGCACACGAATGTATGCCTTCTCCCTAGTTAACTAGATATCACTTCTTGGTTTTACTATACCTAAGCTACACGCCTAGATCGCTTATCTCGAGTGGTAAATTCACCCACTTAAATATCCATTTTGTTCTATAGCTAATGAACGAACAAGCAAAAAGGTTAATGGTACAAGAGTGGAGTAACATAACGCCAAGGTTTATAATTTTCCATTCTGCATTGTAATCCAGTTTCTTTTACTTAATTTTATATATTCTTTAAATAAATATCGCATTAAAAAAGGGTCAACCAAAGCTTGGGAAATAAAATTTAATTTAAACTATGATTCAGTTATAATTATAGATAAATTAAATTATTCAATAACGAAACGGAAGCTTGTGTGAACCTTTTTTTCTGCGTTAGAAAAAAAGTATTTAAATATTTGAGGTTTAACTCATTAACCTTAATGATATTGTAAATTCTTGGTATATCGAAAAAGAAAAAAATATATATAATCATATGGCGAATTCCACTGGGTCCTCCCGGAGCGCTCCCATGGAGCAATAAAAATAAGAAGACCCAAATTACGGAAAAACAGTCTTTAACGATCCGGCAACTACTCCTCCCATGTTTATTGCTCCATGGGAGCGCTCCGGGAGGACCCAGTGGAATTCGCCATAACATTTCATATTCGAATGTTTACCGTCAATGAATTTCTTTATTGCCGATAATATATGCCTTAAAGGTTTTGAATAAAAAAAATATCTGTCATCAAAAGAAAGAGGGAGAGAGAGACAGAAAAAAAAGGAAAACCACCTTGAGCAAGTTTTGTTTCCCCATAAAAAATAAAGAAACTAAAATACTTTTACATTTTAAATTATATGGATTTTTGATAAATTTTTCTAGTCTGGTTAAATTTTTATATAATGAACTAATTATCCTTAAGGTCTTTAATAAAGGTTTTAAAGGGATACTTCGGGTTATAAATTATTTTTTTAATAAAAAGAGCGTATAAAATAATGGGTATATCAAAATTGGAACCATGTTTCTATCTACAATATTAAAGAAGGTACAATGCAATTAAGTTTCCGTAATGGACACTACGCGTTAGGCTAGGAGTATTCCTATTGGACGAATCCGTCAGGTGGTACTAGTTAGGCGTCCAATAGGGGTACTTCCCACCCAGTCAGTGCTTTTTTAAAACCATGGATATATATCTTTCCCAAATTCAAATTAACTATAATTAAATCTAACTTAACTTCCAAAAAAAAAAGAAAAAGAGAAATGCAAAATCACAATTCATAAGAATACCGTAAAAAATTGTGGAGTTACATAAATTAAGGAATTTAGGCCCCTAGACAAACATTCATCCGAAAAATAACGTTAAAGCATAATTAATTTTAATTAACGGTGTAAAATATTTCAGAATCAAAATAAAGAGCAAAACGATTAGTATAAAAATTAGCGAACCGCTATGGTTATATTATATTATGATATGCACCTAATACAGTGGTTGGTATTCCTACCCTAAAGGCGAGACATATTACGACATTAGAAAGTGATCTCATTGAACCCCAGGGTACACTCTCCTAGCCATTATACGTGGAACTCCATTGAATAAAGAGTACTAAGGGGAAGTACGCGTGTCTAAAACCCCCTAAAGCCTTCCACCTTATTACCAGGAACCCCGCGAACATTCTTAATGGTCCCAGAGGCCGAAGAAGGGGGTGTGTCATTTGACTATCAAAACTAAACTAGGTCCAACCGTAACCCAAGGGTTCAATACTGTTTATGGATAATTAAGCCCCTAAAACGGAACAGGGTATAAAAACCGAATGATGTCCCACTACAAACCACAGATCAAGTACATCGTCTTAAGTCGGCAGTACCATCGCGAAAGGATAATATCTTAAATATGATTGCTAAGGTATTGATGAAATACTTAGCTTAATTTCGCTGTCAACTACCATAAAGTTTAATTTAATTTACAGTTGATCCTCTTGGGTGCGTTGGCCGCGGTTAACGCCGTTGGACCAGATGGATACGGTGTCGGTATCAAGTATGCCCAACCAGCGTACGGAGCTAAACTCGCCTACGCCCCAGCTGTTCAAGTACAATCATACGCCCCAGCCGCTTACAAGGTCGCCGCCCCACTTCAAGCCGCTGTTAAGGTTGCCGAACCAGCTGTAAGTGTCCACTTATTTCCATTACCGGTTGGAAATATTTACCATGAAATACGTTTTCCCTCAGTACCCACCACAACCTTACGAATACGGATACGAAATCAGTGACGAACATGGTCACGGTTCCTTCAACCAACACGAAACTGGGGATGAACACGGAAACAAGAAGGGTTCCTACACCATCAAGGGTAACGACGGTTTGTACAGAACCGTCGAATACGTAGCTGACGAAAACGGATTCAGAGCCCACATCAGCACCAACGAGCCAGGAACCGCTCCAATTAGCCCAGCTGATGTTCTTATTGATTCCAAGCCCGTTACCGGCGAAGCTGCCCCACAAGTTGTTAAGGTAAGTCAGGCGAAAAAATTCACCCAAAAAACTATAATGGACTTTTCAATAAAACACCTATTTAGGCTGTTGCTTCTGCCCCGGCTATTTTGAAGACCCCAGTCTATGGACACCAACAAATCTACGCTCAACAACAATACGCTGCTCCAGCCGTCCTCAAGGCTCCAGTCTACGCTTCCCAACAAATCTACGCTCAAGCTCCCGCTGTCCTCAAGGCTCCCGTCTACGCTCAACAACAATACGCCGCTCCCGCTGTCCTCAAGGCTCCAGTCTACGCCGCCCAACAAGTCTACGCTCAAGCTCCAGCTGTCCTTAAGGCTCCAGTCTACGCCTCCCAACGCGTCTACGCCCAAGCTCCCGCTGTCCTCAAGGCTCCCGTCTACGCTCAACAACAATACGCCGCTCCCGCTGTCCTCAAGGCTCCAGTCTACGCCGCCCAACAAGTCTACGCTCAAGGTCCAGCTGTCCTCAAGGCTCCAGTAGCTCAATTTTCTCAACACTACGCCGCTGCCCCCGCTTTACTCAAAACTCCAGCTCTCGCTCAAGCTCCCATTTACGCTAACGCTGGACCACTTTACGCCAAAGCTCAACTATCTCACGGACACTACTAAATCATAATTTAAACCGCGTCCAAACTTCGTCCTTTTCTTTCTACATAAATTTGTAACTTTGTCCTTTCACCTCTTTACGATTGATTCGTAACTATATATTTATATCTTGAAACTATAGGTATTATGAATTAAAATATATTTCAATATTTCAAAGAATTTTGACCTTTCTTTTTTACGTGTTGGGGTTCAAATTTCACGAATTTGGGCGTTGCGGGCCAGATAAACGTGAAAAATTCATTTATTTTTAAATCGTGCTTCAATTTCATTTATTTAAAGTTTCGAACTACACTATCAAATCCACACATTAACACCGTTTTATGGAAAGTGTGGCAAATCACGACGCGTTAATTTTCTTTTCTTTTCTTTTTTAAATGAAAACTAATCACGAGGTTTCAAAAATTAAAAATATGGACACCTCTTTAACCATTTAATAAACACTCCGAAATTTTAGGATTTAATAAAAATTCATGATTTTTATACTCATATTTACTAATTTAAAAAAAATAAATAAAAGTATGTTTACTTCAAAACATCAGCCAACAGCGTCAAAGATCAAACTTAAAAACTCTAAAATAACGCTTCTATTTTACCTGTTCCTATTTTAAATCAGGACCCATTTAAATAATTTCGTAATTAATAACACAATCATGCCATGCATTTTTCGCATATATATGTAATTCGAAACAGCCCCAATAATACACGCAAAATTATTAATTAAGCTAGCTCATATACGTATTATATTGTTCATCGCGAGCACATATTCTTAATTAAATTAAAACCAGTCTGATATGAAACTATTACGCCTGAATATGGTAGACAAGGGTAATAAATTTCGCATTAGCTTTGATTTTTATGGCTTTTTGATTCAACTCTATGCATACGTAAAAAAATTGGCTCGACTTCTCTTCTCTAACAGGTAATTTTTACTTCCTGCTTTAAGTTGAAATTAACTATGCACTATTTCCTTATATAGATCATAATTGACGAGAAAAAAAATATATTTCGATTTCAAGTGAAACACCAGAAAATTGTGACATAATACGTCAAATCAATCAATAGTGAAAAATAATTATATACCACCAAAATGAACTCACAGAGTCAAAAGGAAAATTTTAAAATACGTTACAAAATTAACTACTACTACTAAAGTTAAATAATTTATGAGCTTTGAACTTCTAAGGCTAATTAAATACGGAGTTGACTTATTCGATATAAAAACTAGTTTGCAATGTAACCAACCATCTTTAAGGGGTCGAGATGGCGTTTATACTTCATTCCTTTGACAATAATCTAATAACCAAGTATGGGTCCTCGATAAACGTTTCAAATGTAAGAAGGACCGTATATTGGAATGGATTAAATCGCGATAATTGTTTTTTGATTTTAAGAGCGGAGATTAATCAAAGATGGAGGTGAAATGAAAATTAAAAAAATAAAAATTGGGAATACGGTATTCTAGGTGGTTTACTATATGTCAACTTACACTTAGAAAGGAAAAGAAAGACAATTTAGAGTTGGCCCAATTTTGATAAAATATCACCTGGAAATTTTAGGAGTCGAGTTCACATTTAGTCAAGTTAATTTTTCAATATAAACTTAAATACTGAAATTTAATTTTGAAGTGTTACTTATAACTCTGGTTCTATACGAGATACAGCCCCAATTATTTTAAGTCCAACGATACTAAATACTTGGGGTTACAACAATTAGGGCCCGAATAATTAAGCAAAATGTTCATTAACCTCCTCTCCATAGGATTAAATTGGTCTTATTTACACGACAACTTTAACTCTGGTTCTATAAGAGATACTGGGAAGTCCTTTGAGTATGTTATAGCCATATTTCTCCCCTTTCAAACGATACTAAATACTTGGGGGTTACAACAATCAGTGTCCGAGTAATTAACCAAAATAATCACAAACATCCTCTCTACAGGATTAACATGGACATATTTACACGACACCATTTAACTCTGGTTCTATAAGAGATACATGGAAGCCCTTTGAGTATGTTATAGCCCTATTTCTCCCCTTTCCAAAGATAATAAATACTTAAAGATACAACCACCATAACCGGAGTAATTAAGCAAAACCTCAAAAGATACCGTTAATTCTCTATACACCTGTTCAATCCCAATTGAAACAGGGCTGCTATTTATTTATTTTCTTTACAAACAAGGAGGGGGGATTCTAAATAAATTACTACAAGCTCGTGTCAACATCTTATTGGTTCATCCCTATAAACCTTACCTCTTTAAAAATAAAAAAATTAAAAATCATCAAAATCCGGTCTACCTTGCGAGGGATGTTAGTTAAAAGAATTATAAATTCGTTTTTTTTAAAACAATTCGGAAAATTCAATTTAAGTGGGTCAATTACTGATAAAATAAAACCACATTTTAAATCAAAAATTCCAAATTCAAAAAGATGAATAGCAAAAGGTCAGAATCGCTTAATAGAAATAGCATTATAATTATTAATTAATAAAAAAAGTTGATTAAAATTTAATTAATGGTTTTCGGCCAATTAAGAAATCCCTTATCAAAACTCTGAAATGGATATATATTTTTCATTTCTTTACAGAAAACAATTAGCGTTAGATTTAATTGGCCCTTTGGACACTATTATTAAATAAAATTAATCGGTTTTTTCGGAAGCGAATTTCTTGGAATAGACCAACAAAAGTACAGTAGATTAATATGTTTCGTCAAATTTCAAATTAACCAAAATAATAGGATATCTTCGACCTCAAGACAGAAAATATTTTAACAAAGCAAAGGCGTAACAAAAACACCTCCCAATAAATATGTTTTCCCTTTTCTTTTTTCATTAGTTAACCTAGAAATTAATTTTCCATAGACTTTCACTACAGAAGAAGAAGAGATATTAAACAAGTGTTTGCCTATTGAGGTTTCGAGACTGGATTAAGAATACGCGTGGAAGCGGAATACCTGAAGGACAGACATGTGTATAAGCAGACGAAATTTATGATTCTTAGGGGTGGTGGTGGTTTAATAAAAACCTCTCATATTTCCCAAGAACACCTATGGTGACCCCCTTTAATTCCCAAACCCGTCCAAAGAAATTGAAGAGGTTTATGAGTACAAATATTTGTAAGAATTAACAGACAAGTACTGTACATTTTGAATAAGTCTATCTTCGGAAGATTGGTGCAAGAGATGGGTCGACTCTATAAGAATGGTTTAAAAATGGGTCTTGCCTCTATCTAATACAAATTAGAAATATTATTAAAAAGTAATTAAATACTTTGACATTTTCAAACTTGTCGACTTCAAAACTTTTTAACGATACGCCATTAAACGCGTCATAAAAAGACGTCCTCAAGGTTGTTACAAAGGCGAAGAAATATCTTTGCAATGGAAAAAGTCGACTCGTAAGTGACCCCAAAATTTTCGGTCACGACCTTCAACTTTTTTCAAAGATTTAAATTTGGTTCATTAAGTTTTATCATAAGTTCATAAGATATGTTCCATAAGTATAACACTTTCTATACTTCGTAATGCTACAGACATTCGAGAACGACAAGAAAGAATTGATTGGCTACACTCTGTTAATTTTGCACCTACCTATTTAGTCTGAATACTAAGCCTCTGATATGCATGTCTCACCAGGCGTCGTCGATTTACCTCGAATCTATGGCCTACCTCACTCACTTCATGACAAGCTCCAGTTTCTAAGTTACCAGTGACAAACTTATGGATAGAACACATCTTATGAACTTATGATAAAACTTATTCATATGAAAATGTTACTTCAATTCGTATTAAGCGCATCTGATGACACTGAAAAATATGACCTAAGCAATCCCCAGGATGGTATTCTAAAGGTATGAATAAAGCCTTGTTAGTCATGACCTTTGACCCTCTATGGTATATGGAAGAAATAGAACCGGGTTATATGGCAGGTTAGGTTTTGTGATATATAGTATATCTATGCAGTGACTAGTCGTTATAATATATTTAATAGCGCTTCAAGGCGTAGTATGCGAGTTAGATCATGTAAGTTGCAAAATTGATGGGTATATTTTTTTTATGTCGAAACCAGTACAAAATATGTCATTTAATGACCCTGTCCCGTAAGTGAGATTTCTTTTTTAATTTTAATTTAGATACATGTATCACTTTGTTACAGTGTGTTAGTTTTTTCAGTTCGTGGAGGAGTGGTACCAAGAAGTGATATATTAGGGAGAAGGTATAAATTCGCCACATTTCTAGCTTTATCTCCAGTCCAAACGTAGGTCCGGAGTTAATCCCCGCCGCCTCTAAATTAAAACCAGCATCTCATTGGTTCTTGAAAACTCACGTCAACGCGACGACGCGAATGACGAAAATTACAGTCATATTTTCCGACTGAGGAGAGGCGAAATAGCCCGGCCTCCTTTTAAGTCCCCCCCCTTGTATTTTGAAAGGGGGACTGGGATTATGGCGCGCGAATACTTAGGCATCTTATACCTTCTCTTCTCCCTAATAAACTAGATATCACTTCTTGCTGGTACTTCATTATTCTGCAAGTTTATGGAGGCGGACTTAAAAACTGTTTATTTGAAAAAGTTTTCGCAATATGATACTAAATTACGATTGTATTCTTCAATGCTATTTTCATACAGACCAATGAAGGTTTACGATGATAGACCAAGGTCAAAGAGGAAGAACAAAGGGTATAACAGGGTCAACCAAGGTGATGACATAGGTTAAGAGCTACCAAACAAAAGCCTCTAAAGCTACATTATATTATGCCAAGTATTTTTCCTACTTATAAAAGTATTTGTCCTAAAAGTAAAGACATCACAAGTTTGGACCAAATCCAAAAAGAATAATCTAGTTCTCTTAATTTTTAGTTGGTTTATGCGAAACAATCTTTAACGTGGTGTACCGTGTCACCAGACAAACCAGTTATGGGTAAAAAAAAACGAAACAAAATTCATGATCCAATAAGTTAACTGTCGCGAAATATTTAATGGTAAACAGTAAACTAACAAGGGGGAGGTAGGTGGGTGGAAGAAGAAATGGAAAATCCCAGATAAAATCGAAAGTTGTATCAATACAAGTTTCCTCCCCAATCCGCGAAAGAAATGATCCCATAAATTTCGAAATCAAGAAATTTAACGCGCGCTGTAATCTCATAGAGTCATCTTTCACTCTATTCCCCCATATTGGCATCCCAACAAAACTAATTCTTATTAAAAATGTTAACTTATACACCTTGCAATACATGAAGTCCAAAACTATGAAGTAAAACTAGAGTCACGATGTCATGGACTCATGGAGCCCAGCCAAAAATTTAAATGTCAAATGTGATCTCGATAAAAGAGCTAAATTTTGATAAATTTGATGCTAAACTATAAGAAAACTAAATACTAAGTCAAAAATATAGGATATTATAGGACCTTTCATGAAATTATAGGATATTCTAGGACCTTTCATGAAATTATAGGATATTCTAGGACCTTTCATGACATTATAGGATATATTATAGGACCTTTCATGAAATTATAGGATATATTATAGGACCTTTCATGAAATTATAGGATATATTATAGGACCTTTCATGAAATTATAGGATACATTATAGGATAATATAGGACAGATTCAAAGATATAGGATTTTATAGGCTTCCTAGAAACGTCGTTTCCAAAACAGATTGTGTTACCTACCACTTGATCAGAAACCCCTTTACAACTAGACAATATTTACTTCAACTTCTTAACTTTTTCTGATACATAAAACATTAAATATTTTGGAGGTCTTATCCCAATTTAATTCCCCCAAATTTTCCGGGGCCATCAATATAACATCCAGGTTATCTAGCATCCACAAAAAATAACCCTTTTGGTAAATTAATAGAGTATTCAATATAACCATAGACACGTGTAACTCTAGTATTCGTTAAAACCGTAATAAGAAATGATGTTTAGATGAGAAAAAAACTGCCCCATAAAGATTAACGGTATACTTTCTCTAAAATCAACAAAAAAGGGAGGAAGATATTTTGCTAGAAGGAAGGAAGCACGATAGATTATTGCAAATGCAAAGGGTCAAGTTGTTTTTTTCTTTTAACAAACAACAAGTACACGAGAAGGAATTAGTTCCAAAGGCGGGTTATCTTTCCATCCGCCCAATAAGAGTAGTCCAGGACAAGTTACTCCTAAAACCTAAGCAGATGGTCGGAATGGAAGTGAGATTTTTAAATTATTTTGTTGACTTGATTTCGCAAAACTATCAACAAAAAATGGTTTGATTTTAAACGGAATGTTGTTCCGTTCATTATCTAAGATGGGTTGGTTAAGATGAATCTAGAGCTAGGGCCTAATGCCTTCAAAGGGGGGATATGGATGGGGCTTTGTGTCTTCCATCATTTCGCGACTATATAAGACCAAGTGGAATCCATCGAAAGTCATCATTCGCTTCTTCCAACTCCTCTCGAGTTAACTACCAATTCAACCGCTGGACTTGTCCCATTCTAGTATTTTTCAATTCCTCGGAATTAAATCTTAATTACCTCTCTTCAATATGTTGGCTCAAGTAATTATCAACTACTTGTTATTAAGTATAGTTACGGTTGAAATTCAATTCGGAAATTTTCCCCTATCGTTCTAGGTACTCGTATGTCTCTCCTTGGCCTTGATTGCCCAAGCCCAGCTGTACCCTCAAGATGTCATCTACGTAAGTACTTTAAGATCCCTAATGACAATTACTTGTCAACTATTAGTACTAGCCTGGTTAACTCTAAACACGACGCAACGAGTATTATCAAAGGCATGAATGACAATGTCTAACCCATGACTTGACTTCTATACTTGTGTACAGCCACCCCAACCTTACAGTGTTGGTTACAGCGCCCCCTTGGAAGATGGTGGTTCCATTAGCAAGCAAGAAGAA
Organism: Phalangium opilio; assembly: GCF_054372755.1. Lineage (NCBI taxonomy): Eukaryota > Metazoa > Arthropoda > Arachnida > Opiliones > Phalangiidae > Phalangium > Phalangium opilio. The sequence goes on along the minus strand of NW_028324168.1, from coordinate 3,525,052 downwards.
GGTGATGCCGCCAACAGGAAGGTCGGTAGCTACAGTTTGAGCACCCCAGAAGGAGCTGTCAGGACTGTCCGATACGTCGCTGATGAAAATGGTTTCCAAGCCACCATTGAAACCAACGAACCCGGAACCCTCACCTCTGCCCCAGCTGGTGTTCAGGTACTAATCGCGGCAGCCACGCATGCGCGTGTAAATTAAAACATAGACTCACTCATTTGTTTTTTTTTTCAGATCATCTCCACCGCCCAAGGTCCAGCTGCCGGTGCTCCATACTACGGTTAAGTTAAACGTACCATTGAGATAGAACCATCCTTCTCATTGCGGGAACTAGGACCAGTAAATTCGGACTTTCTTTTGAACATTTCTATGCAAAAAAATACAAAAAAAAACATTATATGAGATTATTAAATTAATTTAAATATAATATAATACAGCTTCTTTTCTTAAATTAATTTAAATCTTTTAAAGAATTATGTCTGTGATGTTTTCTATAGTGATATTCCTTAATTTTGTGATAATTACGTGTAAATATTCGGCTTCCCCCTTTATACTTCAGCCTAATATCTTTCTACTATCTGTGCTTAGCAAAACTTAAACTTATCGTGCAGCGTAATATGTATTTCTTCCAATGTTTCGACATTTTTGTGTAATATTTGTTTGGTATTTTTTCGTAGAAAATAAATGGTGGAAAATTAAAAGGGATTTAATTGTCTACTTTATTTTAACTAAACTACCAAATTTTAAAAATTTAGATATAAAGTCTTGCAAAAAGCAGAACTCTTTAGGTTTTACAGTCTCACTTGACTAACACTACATTTTTTCCAACGAGACTTAGCATAGTATAACCATACACTTCAGGTTCAACAAGTAAAGAAAAGTAGCATGGTTTCAACTTTGATTCCCCCCCCCCCTCCAAATGAGTTTTTGAAAAAGGTCTCTAGCGTCTTCTAGGGGAAATTTGGTATACTTTTATTCGTAACTACACTACACTAAATTATTATTGAAGTATTTAAGTATGATTATATATAAATCGAATAACGACTTAAATTAATTAGTATTAATCCGAAGATCAAAAACTAAACTAAAATATACAAAAACTGCGGAAAAGTTCCCATAGGTAGCGCCACAATGTTAAGAAATTTAAAAATTTCTGTTAATTTCAAAAATTAGTCGTATCTTTAAAATTAGGTTTCCACCATGAATTTAAAACCAAGATGTACTTAGCAAAAAAACTAGAGATTATCTACCCTAAACTCTGCAAATTAAAATAAGCATTCCACAAAACTTCAATTCACAATAAGTGCATTTCAATGAACTTAAGTTAAACTTTAAATATATTACCATTTAAAATTAATTATAATTTTCACGCAAACATATTAAATCATCTCGTTAATCATAACTTAGATTTCGAATTTCCCAACAATAAAAAAAATGTTATATATTAGGAACGAAATCTTGAAATTTTCTCCCCATAGTATAGCAAAGATCTAGCTCTCTAAGACCTGTTTGAAAATCTTGGGTGCATACCCAGTCCCATTGTAGTTAGGTTAGGGCGATGGCTTGGATTAAAAGCTTTCTTGGATCATAAAGCTCTTAAATCCGATATGAAAACCACTATAAGTTACTATACTTTCCCCATTAAATCGCACAAATACTTTTGATATAAAAAAGGGGTAAAATTTAGGAAGACTTGGTCAGTGAATAGAAACCTGTACCTATTAAAGAGACCAGTTGGGACTTTTTTTAAATATATATTAAAATCAAGAGGACTTATAAAAATTGTCAGGATATAATGGTCACAGGTGTGTCACGCTGCTTGTCATTGCCCAGGTGTGCGATTTAACCGGTAATACACCATTTACTTTGATGAAAGATCGTGCGAAATGCCTAACTCTTTAAATTTCATAATTTGACTTAATCATTATTTTCATGCTCAAGACAAATTATATAACTTTCGTAATTTCAAATTTTGAAAACATTACTAGAATGACGGGCTAATTAGTTGAATTTTTAGTAATTAATTACTAACCTATATGCTTTTTTGGAATTTGGACCTCGGTCTTTATAATATTTTCATTTGATTTAAGTTTTCGCAAAAAAGCTTTCTAAGAACATTTTTGGTATCCGCATACGATTATTGACATTTATTACTTGTAAGCAGTTAATTTCCGTTGTTAATTATGTATAAAATAAATACTTACATCGTAATAAAGGCTAATTAGCCCGTAACAAATAACAACACGACCTTTCTTGAAAATCAAAAACCTAAGTCTAATTATCAGCAGACGACAATAAAACTTAGCGGTACCGAACCGGACAGAACATAAGCATAGTGATAATTTTGAATAACAATCAGGCACAAATGAAATGTAATTCGTAATTTAAATAAATGTAATTAAAGAAACTGGTTCTTGTCTGTAGGCGATTAATAAATTATATATTTCATACACAATAGTTCCTTCCACACCCTGAGCAAACGAAAATGTTGTAAGTTGACTCCCAACAATTCCCAAGCCTTAAAAAACTCCTCACATGCCCTGTAATGACCCTTGCCAAAAAAACCAAGAAGAAAACCTTGACCGTTCAACTCTAAAAGATGGTTACGAACACAATGAGAGGCCCATGGACACAGCCCTACCTGTTACGTAATCGTCCTTAGAGAAGTGGCCCCAATGGAGCCAAAAAAGGTCCCTGCAAGGGTTAGCTACCTTAGGTACATCCTCCCATATAAGATGCCTTAACCCTAATAAAGGTTATATTTCTTAGATTTATAAAATTTCTCTCAGTCCTATTTAGAACCACTCCTGTGTCATCATAAAATGTATTTCGATAAAAAAAACCTACCTAACTCTATCATAATAGAAATTTCAACTATAAAGTATCCCCGGGTTACGCACTGCCTTGGAATGCAGTCCCTTAAAAATATTTAAATGCCTTTTGTGCCACTTTTAAGCGAGTTGCGTTCGCACAGGGACACGATGGGCCTGGGACAACATTACATATTTTTGGGGTCAGATTGGGCTCAATTTGAAAGGGAACTAGACCCAGTAGCGCCCCAGTTGACACAGCGACGGTGAAGTTGCGAGATCTTCCTGAAATGTTTAAGAAAAGGGGCCCTCTTCATGCCCGTTCATCTCATTTTATTGTTAAGCCTAACTAAAATCTCTCTCTCTCTCTCTCCTTCAAAGGGACTTGGCGCGTTAGGTTACGTAAAAAAATTATATATGGAAGGGGCGTTTATGATTTTAGTAAAGTGCAATGAAACTTCGCTCGGTTCTGCCTCCGTAGTTAACCAAAGTTATCCTTTGGGGCCACTCACTATTTGATTCAGGGCACCAGGGGTACCATCATTAAACCCCTAAAGGGTCCACACCCTTTAAGGTGACTCTCCCACGGTTGGTTTCAATATTTAATCTTGCTAAATATCTCTAGGTAGCAAAAATACTTGGTATATCATTTGAAATAAATCGTTGGGTCTAAAATTCACGGGATAATTTATATTATTCATGCCCATAATGTAATATTCAGGTTCCCATGCATGAAAAAGTATACGACTTTTGATACGAATCATAAATAAATTAGTAATAATGAAAGGTAAAAAAAATAATCTTATTAGCGTCAAAAAGGCGGGAAAAAATACCGCGAAGTTCCCACGTGCATAAATAACGTTTATCGAAATCACGCAAACTTGGCGCGAAATTTGAAGTAAATTATGATTGGAATACAAGCGTATTTTGCTGAATAGGACCCTTTTTAATGTTATAATAATAAAACTATATTTAAAGTTTAAAAATAATTAAGAAAAACAAAGTTGTATGTCTCGGGGTTACCAATGATATTTTTATTTGGGCTGAAAAATAAGTTCTCGTAAATTAACCATTTTGACAAGGACACTAAGCTATTTACCCGCATTACGCTTTTGGTTCTGGTGAGGCAGAGCGTCACTCTGACTTGAAACTAATTCATTTGAAGGAATTCAAAAATCTATTTTCAAATGGTAGGTAGGTAAGCCTCGGCGGTTGAAATGTTTATATTGCCAGGATTCCCATCCTGTTTTTTAAAAAACACCCGTATTCTTTCGTGTCGTTTCTTGAGAAATAAACCTGCTAATTTATTGGTGTTTCTCGAGTCGAAATTGGGATAGATTTTGAGGGTATGTCGCCATGGAGGTTTTTTTTTTTACGGTTGCCAAGCAGGTGCCAAAAGCACTTTGTCAAAGTTGAAACCAGTCACTATGTCGGTACCGGAATAAAAATCACACTTCCAACGGCAATAAACTAAATTTCTAAGTTCGTATCTTTTAACTATTTTTAGCGTCAATTTTCTCCGGATGTTTATCCCCCAGACAAGGCCAGCGACTATTCGAAAGACATATTTCAACGCTTAACTCAAGATTTTGCTATTTACATCTGTAAACAGAAGCCAGTAAGTCGAAGTACAATTGACTACACTCGGTTTTGCGGTCCCCATCTTCCTATTTAGTCCGTATTAAGCCTTTGACAGCGCCTCACCAGAGTCACCAGGCGTCGCTTTACCTCGAATCTATGACATAAGTCACTTCGTGACAAGCTCCAGTTTGTAACCAGTGACAAACTTATAGCCAACATATCTTATGAACTTATATTAAAGTCATATCTTAATTTAATACGTTATTCACATACCCAATTAATTCTTAATCTTAAGAAAACAAGGTGGTGAACACACCAGACTCTATTTACACCCCCCCCCCCGACTTTTGAAATGTGTCTATTGTGTGTTGTTAAAATATATTTAAGTTTCTGTGATTAAAGAAACTTTTAGCTCTTAGTGAGTGCTCTTCAGAAAAAGTATTTAATCCTGGAATATTAGGCAAAATCACGTTCACAAAACGTGCTTTTGCATTTGATACCAAATCTACTTGAAAAGAAAGAAAAAAATCAAAGTTTTTTAGCTTCTGGGGGTGCCGAAGTACTTAATTTTGTTTATGATTGTTGAACTTTGATCACAGGATCTTAAACTTTAACATTTACAAAGAGTTTAATTTTTTTTTCTACTTTACTTTAATTTTTGTTAAAATATATCAGTTCAAGATCTCGTATAGTTTGTAAGGTTATTTTTGACCCTAAAATGAACCTCAAATATCCCTTTTGCAGGTCACGAAAATCGTAAAAAGAAAAACCTTCTATATAATAAATAATTCTATCACAATGATTTTCTAATATTTTATATCAGTCATAAAAATTAGGCCTAACTCTCCAATAGCCGAGTTCTTTCTTCTCAATATTATAGACCAACGAAACTTGCGATCCCAAAGGGAGGGAGGACCAAGATTTAACTAAAATAGAAACTCGTAAAAATTGGCTTTCAAGAAACAGTTACGGAAGTAAATTTTAGAGGGTCTACGGGATTGGGATTTCGTCGCCAAATCTTTTTAAAACCGACGATCATGGGAGCTCGTAAAAAATTGAGTAATAAAAATAGGAGTTAAGCTTTTTAAATCTTTTCAAAAAATGCCGCCAATCAGTTATGGGCCAGTTTAGTTCAAGTATTTACAAGCAGACGGCGCGACCTATATAGAAAGGTTTAGTATACAATCGTAGAAAGATGTAATAATACTTCTCATCGAGAGAAGTGTACCACCACAAAGCGGGGTAATTGTACAACGATTCTTAATTCCAAATATCAGATTAACAATTGGAGTGCACAAGGTTACTAAACAGAATCACATACGCAATAAATAGTTCCCCCTCATCATTACTCTATTAGCGCTGCTTAACTATTTGCCAAGGCGCATGCATGCGCTTGTGTGTTTTTGTCCCACGTCAAGACAATCAAGGTTTGTGCCTACTTTTTTTGCTGATGATTTAGTAAACACCAAACAGTAGCACGTTGTATGCGATGCGGCGATGCCCATCTGAAGTTTGATGAGCGGGAGAGCAAACAAAAAGTTGTCCCTTGCCTCGGTAGAATCATGTTACATAACTAAAGTATTAAGAGCGTACAGAGTGTCACACTTCTTCAGTATTATCCCCTTCTGATCTAACGTATTTGGGTCCACATATAATTCTGTTAAATTCATTTCCAATAGTAACAGAGACAAATCAAGAAACTATAAGACCAAGTAACCACGGGCAACTTAAGCATCTCAAAAGGAATGCCAATATATAACCCTGACACTTTCTCTGGTGGTACCGAAGCGAAATTTTCTTTTCTAATTCAAGATAGGTTATAATTAAGGTGTACTATCAACGGCAAAAATATCGTATCTTTGTAGCTTTGAAGGCGAATGTGGATAGTACGTATTTGATCTGAGGTTTGAACAACCGAGTTTATCTAGTGTTTCTTTCCCTGGATCGTTTTCGTAAAGGTATCTTAGCAACCCTTATCCTTATGGGTCCAGGGATCGGAACGCACCGTATCGCGCGTTGATGGACACAAAGCAAGCAAGGTGAGGAATGCCATTGGAGGAGAAATTGTTTCGTATTTTTACGAATCAAGTTGGTATCACCGTAAAAAAGGTTTGATTGGCGTGAAGAAAATTAAAAGATAAAGATGGCCTATTAATTTATTTCCCATGCCCTGGAGCCCCAAATACTATTTAACTAGGCTACATCCGATCTAAATATGATTTTGTAATAATAAATATCAATATCTGACACTTCAGGCAAATAATATTTAGAAAGTAATAGATAATTCCATTAATTTCATAAGGTAAGCATATACCGGTACGGGGGAGCTGGAGATCACCTTCTTGGGTTATTTCACTCTCGCCAAGAATCACCGTTAGAGGGCAACGCGAGTCGGCTAGCCTCCCTCCTCGGGCTTCGTCTGGCGTTGGCTTTTGGCACGAGGGGAAATAACCCAAGATGGCAACCTCTATAGCCTGTGTCTTTGTTGGTTTTCTCTCTAATGAACTTTTGGAATAGTCTATGGAGGCGATTTACAACAACGCGGAGGAAGTGAGAGTTTTTAATAAAAAATTAGATTTGGGACATATTGGCCCTCTCCCTAAAAGTTAGGTATCGGGGTCATGCTAAAAAGCGGGAGAAAACATTAAGGAATGTATATGGGCGATATAAAAATCATGATTTAGGCAAAATGATCATCAAAACATCTTTTTTAGTACATCACGACATGGCAGTTAGTCGACCCAGTGAAAAGCGCCGGGGTCGAAACGGGTCACCCGAATCTCACGAACCAACGAAAAAGTCCCCGGTTGGGGGTCCCAATGGGTCCCCCTATAAGTTGATTCTTTCTTGAAGAAAGAAAGAAGGACCCGGGCCCAACCCAGTAGCAAGTGTAACCATACCATCCTACATCGGCCAAAGACTCATCCCAGAATCTCGGACTTTAAAGTATAAGAGATGGTTAAACCATACATTTATAACTAAACCCATACGGTAAAGTTAGGGCATCTTTTGTAAGTCTTAACCATGTTTTATACTATAGGCCTAAACCTTTTGTAATCTGACCTGGGGTAGGCCAATTCATTGAATATTGAAAAATACGTCCAGCAATGTTTAGCTTGTGGTAGGTAGCCTAGAGGGTAAGACGGTTAAGAGTATAAGCAGGTGACCGTGAACTTTGTCGAATCTTAACCTGTGCCCACTGGCCCGACCGAATTCTTTTGTATTTCTTCAATTTTTTGGGGAAACTTTATCCAGCCAAGTTTAGCACAATGGGCAATGGGTAAATCACCATTTACCCTCGGAGTTTCGCGTTTTACAATTGAAAGGATGTGTTTTCTTCGGGGGGGATGGGGGTTACTACCCCTTACGTGTATATATATTTGCCCCATAGATAGACCGCAACCTGTTGGTTGAGGGGGGATCTTACTTAGGTACGGGTAGGTGAATTTTTAGACGTTCTTCTTTGGATCAATCTTGGGTTCAACATGAAGCCAAGGATATGTTGTACATACCATACAGGTTTGAAATCGGGACAGCGTTAAAAATTGGCTTGAATCTGATTGAGGTATTTTGAGATTTTAAAATCTCCCAGTTCTGAATAGACTTTTCCATTTAATACTTAATGAAGAAGGTCTATTGAACATGTTATTTTTTGTTACTTCATACATATTATTTTTCGTCACTTCAAATTGAAAAAACTCATTGTTTCTTATGCTGTTTGGAATAAGAAAGAACTTCTAGGATGGAAATTTTCAAATAAGAATAAATTAACTTGATTTAAGGTGAATTTAATATAATTTTGTAATAAAATTCTTTTAACTATTCCCGAATAGTCACTACAATGGTTGAAAATTTCTGTTCATAGCTTTTAAATTTATGACACGACGCGGCTAAGAAGGGCTTCTTCTTGGGTTGAATTAAAGTGGAAATTTCAGAAAGTGGAAGATCTTATGGACAAGCTAAAGAATCAAACCGGTCGGTCGGTATCGGGGACGGGTGTCTTTAAGGAATGGTATGGGCCCCCAATTCTGTCCTACCATTGGCCCGGTCTGAGTCGACGGTTCCAGTCAATAGGGGCCATTGTTAGAAAGTAGAGAATAAAGATTGCGAAGAAATTCTCTGGAAGACCCAGGCTATCGTCCCTTTAAATAATATCACAAGGTAATAATATTTTCAAGGGAAGAGCTTCCTCTTCCCATTTTACCTTGCATCTGAACTCGTCCCACGAGGGCGGAGCTGAAACCAGCCTGTGCTAAGCTTAGTAAGCCATTCAACTCTAACCGTCCACTATGATCATCTTGTGGTATAGAGTAATGTCAGTTCTACGTATGCAAACGTTATAGAGTAATGTCAGTTCTACGTATGCAAACGTCATACCCTTCTATCTCTTAGCTCAGTGTCATCCCCCCTACCAGGCGCGTACAGTATCCCCTCTTACAAAAGCGCGCCTAGAAGGAGGGATACACAGTCTACTCCCCTCTCTACCGACACTACTCTATTGGTTTAAACTAAACCACAGCCGAGACTTGCTTTAAACCAAGATACTAGGGATGAAGATGACGCAGTTCGTTCGCAATGTACCCAGAGTCGTAACATAGCCAGTTTTAACCTTACAGTCCAATTATTGCCTTATGATAATATAAGAATAGGATCGACGCCATACCATTGCAAACTATAAGACGGGACATGTACTAGGGTCAACTATGAGAGGTCGTACCGTGATTTTTTTACTGGTTTACCTACCCTCTATCAAATAAGAAAATTTTTTGAAATCTAGTGTAGTCTGTAGATTCCATTATGTTCATCGCCATACCAAGCAAAGTTGCTGGTGGGGTTTTTATATTCTAGGGGAGGTATGGGGGGATTCTATAGTCACTAGACGCCATATTGATGACACTTAAAGATCTCCAAAGCGTAGCCAAAAATTTGCAATATAAATAGATAAGGCCATCGATGGGATGGGGGTGGATAATAATAAAAATAATTCCGGAGAAAAAATATTTTTAACGAAAACGAGGTCAAAGTTCACCAAGTTTAAAATTCCCCTTACATACCCCTCAAGTTCACTGTACTTTAGTGTATGTAAATATTATTTAAAAAATTACATAACAGGATTATAACGTTAAATTATTAATTACAATGATCTGAAATAGTCCATAGATAATAATTGGCAATGTTATATTCATTATTTAATACGCTTTTTCTTTTAAAATAGGAAAATAAATTCTAGGCCTAACTCATTTTCTTCTACAAAACATTTTCTGAAACTTAACCTTAACCTATTTGAAATCATCAGCAGAGTCTGAAAACATCCATAACAATTTTTTCTCAATAAAATCTCGCGGAATCTTCCTATTTGACTTTCCCGCGCATTTCAAGGTAAAAACACTTTTCCGAAAATTTAAATCCTTTTATTAAAAGTAAGTACTGTAAATTTTAACCTTAGCCTAGATTAACGCTTCAAATTTGTTTAAACCAATCCAAGGCTAAAATTTCTTAAGCTTATAGATAAAATTCAATTCATTTTCTCCATATTTTTTGGGGGATTATGAACTGTAAGAGGGAGCAGGTGCCCAACCTTATATTAAAAGGGCCCAGTTTCCTTTCGTTCCTTTAAGATCAACTGCTTTCGAATGATTCCTTAGTCCAAGTTGCGTAATATAAAAAGAAAACCAGGATGGTTGGTTTTTGTCAATTCCCAAAAATGTTCCCTAAGCCAGGGAGCCTTCCTTGACTGCGCCCCGTTCAAATATACAATGGGGGCCCCTATTGGTCGGAATGTCCCCATTTTTTCGTAGCCCTATCTTTATATATATAACTGGGCTTTAATATATTCTGCCTGTATATACTGATTTTTATAAAAGCTATTCAGGATATGGCTTTTTATATATTGAATTTAGTCAAGGAGTGGAAAGAAAGTAGAAAAAAACCTTTCTAAATTTATTCGTAACAGGGCCCAAACTTGTACTTGTTAACAGGGGTTGCGTTGCAAAGGAAACAAACTATTTTAATATGAAAAGATTTCATTGCGTAATCTTCAAAACCCCAACTCGTTAAAAATTTGAATTGTTTAATTTTTAAAAGTTAAGTCTAATTCGTTAAAATTAGTCACATCTCGCGCGTTCTTAAAGGTCATAGGTGAAATGATTTCGCTCGTGCAATGGCTAAACTTTGTTTTCAATCTCATAGATCACGTGATTTCGCTCGTGCAAATGGCTAAACCATTGAGTTCTAACATATGTTCTGAACTCAATGGGCTAAACTTTGTTTTCAATCTCATAGATCACGTGATTTGGCTCGTGCAAATGGCTAAACTTTGTTTTCAATCTCATAGATCACGTGATTTAGCGCGTGCAATAGACAATTCCAATAATTATTTGCAGAGAAACTAACACACAGGTAGACGAAGCCCAAATTCAATAAAAGGCCGACTTGTGCTGCCTCTAGCGGTCCTTATTGGCACCAGGGAAATAACCCAAGAAAGTAACCTACCCGCCCCTGTGGTGCAGTTTGCGTTTTCTTCTGGTTTTAACCATTCACCAAGGCCTACTGAACCGAAATTTCAAATAATTGTTATTACGCTCCAATAGTAACAGATATCGGTCTCACCGCACTTGTACATATTGAACCAAACCACTAACGTATTAATCTCAAAAGAAAAATAATATTTACAATAAATATATAGCGGCAGTTTTTTTGCCACAGGTACACTTGAAAAATATATATATATATTAATAAACGACCGAATGAAACTTAATATCGAATACAATAGACCCACCACGTTACGTATCGTTGTATATTTATATTTAATTCTAATATGATTAAAGTGGTGTAAGGCTAACGGTTAAAAATTACCCTACCATGAAATAAAACGAGGGGTTCAAACAAGTAATATTAATCCATCTGGACATTTGTTACACCGGACTATGTAGTATTTTTTGTGGTATATATGGTCACCATGGGGGACCGAGCCTATTGCACCATAAGGACACTTGCAATTCATTTTTCAAGTATATGCATATATAGGTCTACTTTTAAGTATCTTTTGTGGATACCTACCTGGCTATATTCTATTTTTAATATAATTTGAAGTTCCATTTTAAAATTTTACATGTTAGTAGGTACAAAATGCCGGTTCTAACGCTATTGTGGGTCCTTGCTTCATAGCTTTAGGGAAATAACCGCCCTTGTGTGTTGCGATTTATTAGGGTTAAAAATTAGGCTTAGTAACTAACAATGAATTTGTAATTAACTTCATAAGATATTTTGTGCTATTATGATCTAAAAATTTATGATTTCGAATTTGAATTTTTGGGGTATGCAACAGTATTATAGTTGCACCACCTGTCCACGTACAAAGAATCTTACAAGAACGTCTGCTAACATTGCTTAGACATAGGTTACAACTCCTATACCATCCCCCGCGCTCGTGTATTTTTTCCGGAGAACCTTTAATAACGCGGAACCCCTGTTTGTCGGTCCCACGACAACTTAACTCCATATTGATTAATCGTACGGATATCCTTACGAAACTGTCAGTTATTTCAGTTCCAAGATAACTTGGTAAAAGCGCGTAGGAGAAACAGGCGCGTGCGAAGGAGACCATCTGGCACGTGCTGCAATGTACCCCCGCTTCGCCTCGCGCGCTTTGCTTTAAGATGACCCCAAAGGTATCGCGCGTGGCGGCACGTTGGAGTTCACAGAGTTGTTTGGCATCATTCAATTTTGTTATTTTATATTTTCACGAAAAAATAACATCGAAGCTTAGATCGCGGATACGTACAGTGTTTGATTTAGTTCAGCTGCCCATTTCTTTCTCCCTAGTCTATCCGGTCCTGGCGAGTATATTTTAATTGTTAAAAGGCTTAAGTAGCCGTGAATTTGATGGTAATACGTGGTAGGCAGATGTTGGGAAATACCATCTCTTGATAAACACATCAAACTTTGTGATTTTTAACAGAGAAATAGTTCATTATTACCGATGAGTTAGGGTTAAAAACTGTCAACAAATACACTGACAAGGCTTCAAATTTTGAAAGGGCATTGATTGGGTTGTTTTAGAGGCATGACCTATCTTTCAAAATCTTTGCTGGTGTCAGAGAGAATTTAGAAGGGGAGTGGAAGGGGTGGTTTGGAATGTAGCGCAACGTCGTCTGCTAAACGTTATCTAGGCAGGTCGATTTCCGGTATGATGCGTTTGTAATAGATAGATTTTAGAACACGTGACCGGAAACTCGCCTACCCCAAAATGCTCAACGCGACATCTTGTTTGGGCGTCATCACGTTTAATAGAGTCAAAGGGGGGGCCTTCCACTCCCCTTCTAAATTATCTCTGCTGGTGTTCTCAAACATCAGAAAAAACTATCAGGTTGCTTTTAGTTTTAACATAAATAAAATAAAACTATTTTAGTTCCCAACTTAACCTAGCATAAGTTAGTACAAAGATGCTGACGAATATGTCTCAGAAACTTTGTGCGAATATTAGTCTATTTATGGTGCTATTTATAACTTGACACCCCCATGGTCTTCGGAGTACAGGGCAAACCCATTCATAGAAACCCTTTAAGTTAAGAATGCAAAGGATAAAACCAACCAGCGCAGGTAGCCGTGTCGAATCAAACGAAATAGAAAGAAGAAGGAGGAGAAGAAAAAAAATCGGGGGAGTAGATGACCGACCACAAGGCCACACACTTTACCTTAAAGGTTCAGGTCATCACCCTCGAACCCAGTGCATCCAGTGGACAAGGCTCTAAAATCGCAAACCATCCTTGACAAACAAGATTCCAACCTTTTCAACTTCGCAGGACTGAATTCACCTTCCCCCCGGGTAAACTGACAAAAAAATCCAAGACTGTCGTTCACCATCATGTACTAAGCCCTGGTTTGGTTTCAATTACTTGTAAATACCCTACTGGAAGATATTTACAGGGTGTTTCTGATAAGACTGCATGCATAAATTAAGGGGGATATTCTTTGGGAAATCAATTTTGAGTCGAAAATGTATGTAACTTCTATCTATGATATTTTGATTGCCCCAAGGGACACCGTTTTCGAGTTAAGATTGCATCCAGAGTATTTTACGGATGACCCCCTTAAATTTAATTAATTAAGAAACTGATTAATACAATGGTTTCTAATTTAATTAAGGGGTCATCCCTAAAACACTCCAATCAAATCATAACTCTAAAACCGTGTCCCTTATGGCAATCAAAATGGAGATAGAAGTATAGAACATTTTCGACTCAAGATTGATTGATTTCTCAAAGAATATCCCCCTAAATTTATGCCAGACTTATCAGAAACACCAAGTATAAAATACAGCCATAACAATTAAAGTTCTAACTAAATCATATTTCATTTATCTCTTGTTGCATTAAAGAAGACGTGGAAGGCGTTCAGAAATGTTTAGTGCGCGACGGACTTGAGTTAATAAGCCGCAGCACGAGCTTCTTGAAAAGTGTTAGAAATACTACAACACCTGGATGTTAAGTTTAAGCCTTTGCAATGAGATGTCGAATCTAGAAAGATTGGTGTAGCGCCACCAGCATGAATGGGGCGTGTGTTTTCCGAACGTTGTTGAAGAGTTGATGGCGCACGAGCCTCGACTCAAGAAGACGAGAGTGAGTGAGGCCCACGCAAAAACGGGAATAGCCTAATCACGAAAAATTAGGGAGTTATATAGCTTCTTTACCCCATCCGAGCGCCAAGTCCCATTACTTCTAATTTCTAATGACACGCGGAGAATACTTAGAACAGAACGCATCTGCGGTAGTCAGGCGGGAAGGTTGATAGGAAAGGTGGACCCTGTTTAAGTACATTTAACTACTACTAATTCGACTGCGCGGTAGGTAAAGAGATAAACTTTAGAGATAATACAATACGTATATGATTTAAGGGTAACTTATTGTGTAAAAGGAATTACCTTACATTCTAAAACCAAACCCAAACGATTAGAGGTTATAAAACAAATCGTGAATCAAGAATTATTATCTAAAGATGAAAATCTTTCTCTATTTCTTTCTTTTCCTAGATCTTTTTCTTTAATCGAGATTTGAAAGTTCACGATACGATTATATTTTTCGAGATGTTTTGAGTTTTCTTACGAGCTACTAAATCGTGCTCTATGTGCTCTACTATTTGATTTGTTAACAGAAGTATAGTAGTTTTTGAAACTGACATTTCGTTTTTCAGACAAGAGGATCAACAAGTAATGTTTCGTATTTTTGTTTGTTGGTCAAGAACTGGTGGTTTCGTGAAGAACCTCTTAGTACTGGCGACCACCCACGTTAATTTTCCTATTAATTACCTAATTAGTCGAGTGTTAATGCGAAATCCGTGAGATCATCGATAAACAATACTCGATAACAAAAACAAAATTGATTACTATTCGCATCTGCTGATACAAACCTCTAACTATACAAATTGACCCCTCTTAGCCTAAAAACCCACTGGGGGGTCAAAAGGTCAACTAAACACGCGCTTAACAATATTTCAATCGAAGGTCAGACAAATCCTGGCCGCAAAAAACACCATCCAGATTGAAAAGACATATAATAAAGTATATTAGTTGGCCAGGTGGAACAATTCATCCCATATTGTTGCAAAGAGAGAGATTTTAATTATTTTAAAAAGTAGGATGATGCAGCCGTGTCTGCATCCATGTGCCCATGCCAAGGGGGAAAAAAGATGATTTAAATCAACTACGAACCTAACCTAAGCCTTGGTCAAAATCGGACGGTATGGTTCTTCCCTACCCCCACCCTCCACTAAATACAAAGCTTACCCAAGAACACCGGGCCTTCTTCAACCGGGGTCTGTACATTACCGGGCACGAGCAGTCATTGATTTGACACGTTATTTTAATGGGAAAAAGCAGACGAAATAACATAACAAGCGTTCAAACGTCAGGAGAGGGTGCTCGAAGAGGGTGCCCTTGTTTTTGTGATGAACAATACTAGAGATTCCCCACTCGCTTATAAATGCTTCTTTATGGTTATAGAGGGACGGTAATGAATATAATTTGGAATAATGAAATTAAATGTAACCTTGGACTAATAAAAACAGCGTGACCTATTATTATTGCTTTCTTTAATTTTTCAGTGTGTTGATATGTCTGCGATTTCGAATGATTGATTTTGTATTAATTTCTTTAGTTGTAACATAAGTTCATAAGATATGTACAGTGATAAGTTTGTCACTGGTTACAAACTGGAGCTTGTCATGAAGTAAGTGAGGTAGGTCATAGATTCGAGGTGAAGCGACGCCTGGTGACTGGGGCGCTGTCAAAGGCTTAGTACAGACTAAATAGGTATAGATGGAAGTCCCGCAAAATTAACCGAGTGTAGCCAATCAATTCTCGCTTGTCGTTCTCGAACTAGCTCGAGCTGTAAGTCTCTTTAGGTAGTGTCAAACTTATGGAACATATCTTATAAACTTATGGTTGTACGGTCTTAATTCATAGCCGCTTTCCGTTCTTTTGACTACAACTCAGACTCTTAAAAAAGATTAAGTTCAAAATATCCCTGGCAAACCCAAAATTCGACCGCCAATATTTTTGGGTAATGGAGTCAAGATCATTTCATCAACTATTTCCGTTGAATTACAGAAAATTCCCTAGGAATATGAAGAAAAAAAAGAACCCCGACATCTCCGGTACTGAGTACAGTACAGAGTACGGTTTCCGGTTGCCTTCCAAACATCCTAAAAAAAGGGCAGTGGATTCCAACAGGGATTCAAAAGTACTGAAGAAGTATGTATGTAGAATTCCATCGGAGATCTTTCAAGATATTTCCCCCTTCCCTTCAATTGTAATGGCGTGTATTGTGTCCAAGGTACCAAGTAGTTGGTAGGTATAAATGGTGGGGGGGATTTTCAGTACATTGGGTGTGCCCAGTCGGCCATCGGGTCACAGACCTTCCCCTCTTAGGGGCTGAAGTTGTAACAGGTCGAGGTTACCTTACCCCCAAAAATATTTCAAACTAACTCTAGACTACAACGAAGAATGGTTGCACGAACTCGGGTATATTTGGAGCTAGTATGGGGTTTGAATTGAACTCAAAAAGAAAAACTCAATTCCCCAGCCCCAAGAAACTTATCTACCTACAGGTGCTGGCTTGGTTTGGTGCCACTCACCACAAAGGTAAAGTATATAGAAAAAAATTTAATTTCTCACCTGCCCTATGGGAAGATGTCTTAGGAGCTGTTCCGAAATATTTTTGGCGATGTCTGGGTGGCATCGAAATTAATTGTATCTGGAAATAATTAAAATAAAAAAAAATTAGTGTATTTTTTAACAGCTCTAAAATTTAAAATAGGTATATAAGTTAATTCAATCAAAGTAGGGCCTCTTAATTATTTAAAAAATATAGGCTTAATAACGTGATCTCTTATCTAATTTAGTCATGGGGCCCCTTCTTTGTTAATTTTAAGAGGAAGGTTTATCTAGGGCATATTCGTGGGTTATGGTTTCCAGTATTTAGGCCTAACCGAAAGGGAACATAATACGTGAGGCCTACTTTGGTCAAAACCAGAGTAATGATACGAGTGTTAAGAGCAAAATTGTTGTAAATTAAAAGCAACTCAAAGACTCACAGAGCAATACTTAGTTTTCAGACAATTAGGATTGATATCATCAGGGATAGATTTAATTTTAGAAGTAGGAATGGAGAACGGTTAGAATTTACTTCAGACCAACTCATAGTTGCCCAGTATAGAGCCCCCTCCCTCCAACACGTAACGAAAAGTTTAAATTATCTTATTGGCTCACTTAAACTACGTTTGAATGACGTTGGTGACGGGGACGGCGAAAAATACGTAATTCCTTTTCACCACTGTCGCTATGACCCGCCTCTTCTTTCATACCCCTCCGTCCCGTGGAAGGGGGTCCGGGACTTTGACGCGCGCCCAGATTATCTGTTCTCTATTTCTACTTCTAAAATTAAATCTATCCCTGATATCATTTACACCAGGAGGCCAGGCTACTTACGATATTTTCGCTCTAAGGTATCTTATTCTTAATTATTCATTTTGTGGTCTACCTTGACTGACTATTCCAATTTAATTAACTAAAGTTAGACAAGGTATCTAATCAGCAGTGAACAATGAATGCTGCATGCATATTCGATTATTTTCTTTTATTCACTTTGTTTTTATTTTGGTAAATTATTTCCCTGATCGCTGTTTCCAAATCAGGTTTTATTTTCTGCGTGTAGATCACACGGATGGAAGTTTACCCAATGTTTTGGATGCCCTGTTCCGAGATTGATAACTTGCCCCCCCTCCCTCCCCACCTTGCCGCAGTTGTTTACAGTTTTTATAGCCGAAGAAATTAAACCGTAAATTTTCCGTACAAATCATTGCAGAGAAAATCGTGCTCTACCGCCGTTTTCACCCATAGCGTGTATATCTATCTTATGTACACGCTATGGATAAGTTGGATAACCGGGGTCATAGGGTACGGGGAACTTGCTTTAGAGTAGCGCCCTATGGTAACACGGGGGTATAATCTGCAGTAGCTGAGATGGAGGATCAAATTGACTCTAAATTTAAATCAAGGAATGGAAATGATATTTGATTTAGGGAAAGTTTGTTGGTTGTACATGTATAAGTAATGAGGATTTAAGAAAGGATTTGATGAAAATATTGGGAAGGATTTGATTAAAATATTGCTAAGGATTTGAGGAAAATATTGGGATGGATTTGATGAAAATATTGGGATGGATTTGATTAAAATATTGGGAAGGATTTGATAAAAATATTGGCAAGGATTTTATGAAAATATTGGGAAGGATTTGATAAAAATATTGGCAAGGATTTTATGAAAATGTTGGCAAGGATTTGATAAAAATATTGGGAAGGATTTGATGAAAATATTGGGAAGGATTTGATTAAAATATTGGGAAGGATTTGATTAAAATATTGGGAAGCATTTGATAAAAATATTGGGAAGGATTTCATGAAAATATTGGGAAATATTTGATGAAAATATTGGGGAGGATTTGACGAAAATATTGGGAAGGATTTGATGAAAATATTGGGAAGGATTTGATGAAAATATTGGCAAGGATTTGATGAAAATATCGGCAAGGACTTGATAGAAACATTCTCAAGAAATTAATTAAATCGATTAAGATATTGGGAAGAAAACAAAAACAAAGGCAACCTGCACCGCAACAACATGCCGCCTGCTTCAATGCGGAAATACTTTGTTGTATAAAACGTTCATGAACGATACGTTTGTCGAACCAGGATGCGATCTAATTATATCGATACACATGCACGGCGATAGTACATGGTGGGCTTTCATCTCAAAAGGCGTGTAATTACGTTATCGAGGAGATAGTCGAGCTATACCGTTAAATAGGCCTATTATAGACCATATAGATATTAGAGCCTCAAAACCGAATAAGTTTTCAAATCGCGTAACTCGAGTAGAGAGCGTGCCCATTGCGATTATATGGTTATACCAAGAAGTGATATCTAGTTTATTAGGGAGAAGATGCCTAAGTATTCGCGCGCCATAGTCCCAGTCCCCCTTTCAAAATACAAGGGGGGACGTAAAAAGAGGCCGGGCTATTTCGCCTCTCCTCAGTCGGAAAATACGTAATTTTCGTCATTCGCGTCGCGCTGACGTGTGTTTTCAAAAAGAACCAATGAGATGCTGGTTGTAATTTAGAGGCGGCCGGGATTAACTCCGGATCTACGTTTGGATTGGAGATAAAGCTAGAAATGTGGATGAATGAATTTATGCCTTCTCCCTAATAAACTAGATATCACTTCTTTGTTATACTATAACCAACCATGTACCACCGCGTCTTTATCCACGTACTGTACATATTTCTTCACCACCACCGAAACTGAGATTTCCGATTGAGATAAGAAAGCGAAACAACGATTTGAACTTTGAGTTCGCCGCTTCTCCTTCTCCTTCTTCTTTTGTAACAACGATCGTTAGAGGTCAAGTTTAATACCTTAAAATATACCAGATCATAGCGGAAGAGAAGATTTAACAAAATATATACTCTTTTATAGTAAAAAAAGAAAAAATATATACCGATTTGACCTTTATTTTTAGGCTTAAAGACAGAAAGAAAGAAGAAAAAATTGAACGAATTTGTTTCCCCCGGATGTTAGGTACAAACTAAATCGAACAATTTTCTCGCCAATCGATGTCTTGCATTTTTTCTTTTCTTTTAATGAGAGTAAATCACGATATAGTTGAATTTATATACTACTAAGGGTCAAGGGGGTCTGAAATGATTTTAGAATAAAGTGATTTCAAGGTGTTTCAGGCATGCAGAGTGGATATAAACATTGATTCGTTAGCTGCCCTAAACATTTCAAAAGTGTCGGGGGGGGGGATAGAGGCTGTATGGTGGTTGACCGCCTTGTTTTCTTAAAGACGGAACATCCGGTTACCACGGGGTTCGTACAACTTTTGGGAAAGTGATTTCCTTGAGTTTTCCTGGTTTTTTCCCGTATATTTCCCTGAGTTTTTCAGGTTTTTCCCATATGCTTCCACGAGTTTTCCAGATTTTTTCCCATGTATTTCCCTGGATTTTCCTGGTTTTTATCCATATATGTCCCCGAGTTTTCCAGGTTTTTTCCCCATATTTGCCCGAATTTTCCAGGTTTTTCCCCATATATTTCCCCGAGTTATCCAGATTTTTTCCACATATATTTCCAGGAGTTTCCAGATTTTGTTCCATATATTTCCCTGACTTTTTCAGGCTTTTCCCATATATTTCCCTGAGTTTTCCAGATTTTTTCTCCTATATATTTCCCCGAGTTGTCCAAAGCAGACGATAATTTACGCTTCAGTAACAAGCGCTAGACATAACATAAACTAGGCAATGATCAGGTAATTCAATTGAAAAACACTTTTATTCGAAGAATAGATTACTCGTAATAAGATATTTACGAAATCCGATAAAGTATTTTTTTTTTACCTAAACCATTTGGTTTCGCAAACTCCACGTTTTCCAATAGATATAATAATACAATTGGAATATAAGGCAAACTTTCCCGAAATCGTATTACGACGAGATTCCTTTACATAATACGCCCTTGGTCAGAAAACTAAATTTGATATCGCAGTCCATAGTCATACATACATAAGCAAAATAAAATATACCTACAGCACAAAAGACATAATATCCGCAGCCCAAAAAATTCCCCATAATGCATTGGTTGGTAAGTTAAAAATTCCAAAGCTCAGCCATCCTAATTCATACAGTAAAAAAAGGTCAAATGTAGGTGACATTAACCACGTTACTTGTCACTAAATACAAGTGTAGTTTGACCCTAGTTTAACTTAGGAAATGGGGGTAGACTGGGAACGTAGTCTGGTATGACAACTTGTCGGAAGAAAACTTAAAAAGTCTATTGAAAAGCTTTTCTTTGCTTTCTTAAGGATCAACCGAATTTATATATATTTTTTTCTGGATAAAAAGGTATATATAAGTTGGGTCAGCGCCCTCTGAAGGTTAGGACCCCTCCTCCCGCGCTTTTAAGCCCGCCAAAAACGCATCTGATTTACTTGGGACGTTTTGAACGCCAATCGTTCAAGTCACTTAATTGATTTGAATATCAGGGATGATGATTTCAAAATTCCCTGATTTTTCCAGGTTTTCCCTAGGCGTTTGAAAGTTATTTTCCCTGAGAACATTTACAAATACACTTTTATTTGAAGAAACATCAGAATATTGTAAGTTCGAAAATTGACTACACTCTGTTTCGCAGGACTTCCATCTTCCTATTTAGTCTGTACTAAGCCTTTGACAGCGCCTCACCAGGCGTCGCTCGCTTTACCTCGAATCTATGACCTACCTCACTCACTTCATGACAAGCTCCAGTTTGTAACCAGAGATTAACAAACTTATTATGGAACATATCTTATAAACTTATGGTTCAAGCAATAATTTACCACATTTTTGCTATCAAATAAAGTGTGCCCTGCATCCGTCTTTTTAAGCTCATCTTCGGGACAATAAGGGGTCACAAGCATAACATAATCATTCAAAGGTCATAAAGGAATTAAAAGGTAACTAGATACAAGTTGAAGCGAGTCAAGCAGCGAGCACTTGACATTTTTTTTCCCTATGGAATTAAATTTAAAAAAAAAATGTTTAAAGCAAAACTAGTTTTCAACAAAAGAAAATTGATTTTTTCTTGTTCTTTCTTTCTTTTAAAATATATTTAAATCTTATACTTCCCTATAAGATTAAAGATTAAGATTAAAAAACGTCAACTAACTCTTTAAGGAATCTCAAAGCCGAAATTCTTTCGCAATCAACATACGGAGCAGGTTGAAATACAACGGAGTTTGTCGATTAAAATCGGGAGCTACCATTCATCTTGCCTTTGACAATATAGTTTGTAATTTTAAACAAGCGCGTGCGAGTTCTACCATAAAGGCTATAACCCATGGTGACACACCATACGACAGAAATGGTCTAACGAAATAACATACAAGGAAGCCAGGCCAGTGCCCTGAGTCGCTGATAGCAATCCGACACCTTATGTTATCCAGATTAACTAAAACGTTCTATGGAGATTAAACGAGGATGTAACTTAACATTTTATAATAGTTTGAGAACTTTGAGTCTGAGACGGTTCAAGTAAAGCATGCCTACAATTTCGGTTGTAATTTAAGATGCTTTCCTATATATCTATAGCTCATATGGTGGTGCATTATCATAAAATTCTCAAAGGAGGTCCGAAATTTTCTAAATCTTTCAGTAAGCTTAAGCTTACACATCCTGTTCCTTTAAAAAATCACTAAGATCTTTATATATCGATTGTGGTTACAACGTTCAATTAAAAAATTAGGTCTATTTTAGGCTTAGGAATCAGTGTCCAAGGCTTAACCCTAACCTTAAAAATAGGCTTAAGAATTTAATGTAAACTTTAGATGGCACCTGACTGGTTTGAGGGAAGATGAAAGGAATAAAATAGGCCTAAATTAGGCCCGAATTCGTTTTGTTGTTAGGGCTAAAATCTCCCACTCTAACCTTAAAAAGTATAGGCTTAAATACTTAGTGTTAAAATTATTTGGCACCTGAATGTTTTGAGGGAAGATGGAGGAATAAAATAGGTCTAAATTAGGCCCGAAATTGTATATTGTTATTCCAAAAATCTCCTAACATTAAGTTCAAGCAACACTTTGCATTTACTCTCTGACTGAAGTAACAACAAATCTAAATTCATACAAAAGGTTAAAAGTTACAACAAAGTAAAAAAAAAGGTCACGACCTTTCGCTGTCAGAGTTTAAACACATGGTTACACCTGCCACCCAAAATTTCCCAGTTTCAAACGACCCCATTTAGATTATTTCTTTTATCTTTAGACCTAAGACACAAGAAGATATGACGGTTCTGGGCGCATCCAGACATCTTTAAAAACCAAGGCCTAACACTAACAACACTTCCACACCCAACCTTAGGTCCCTGAAGATACAAAGTAGTTTAGGAATGGTGCATCTTGGGTATGTGTAGTATAATAAAATGTTTTTCTAAGCGGGCGGGAGTGTTAATTTATGAGGGAGTCAAAACGTTTGAGAGCCCAACATCTGTATACAGGGTGTTTCTGATAAGTTTGCATCCATAAATTAAGGTTGGGATGTTCTTTGAGTCGAAAATATAACTTCTATCTATCTCCATTTTGTTTGCATTAGGGGACACTTTTCGAGTTTATATTGCATCCAGAGTATTTTATGAATGACCCCTTAAATATAATTAATTAAGAAACTGATTAACACAATTATTTCTAATTAAATTTAAGGGGACATCCGTAAAATACTCTGGATGCAATATTAACTCGAAAACAGTGTCCCTTAGGGCAATCAAAATGATACATTTTCGACTCAAAATTTATTTCCCAAAGAACATCCCCCTTAATTTATGCATGCAGACTTATCAGAAACACCCTGTATCGGATTAAAACCAGAAAATGGAGATGCATCGGAGGAGTCTTAGGAAGAAGAATCTAGCTAGCTACTGCTGTTGATTTTTTTCTTTTTAAACGTTCAGCTGCCTTACAGTAAAAATAATGTAGAAAAGATATTTCAGAACGTCGTTTCATCTTCTTTTTAGGGGGATTCTATATTCTTTTTAGTCTGTGCACTGCTAAGCCTTAAAACGAACTTAGGAAAAAGAAAGATAGTGATTCGAATGGTATGCAGTTGGAATTCTAGAGACCCCATACATGCGCAGACTCATTGAAAGTGTTTTTTTCTCCTCCTGGGCTGCTACGCTAGCTAGCTTCAGGCTGGCTTCAGGCGCGAAGTCGTCAATTTAAACTGTAAACTAAACTATATACACGTGTTTTAGAAATATATATATCTTTTTAAACGTAAACTTTTCTATTGGTAATACATGTCAAATCCGGAGACAAATTGAGGTCTCTAGTACTTTTTTACCCAAAGAAATAAACCATTAATTTTATCTCGTGGTTTCTTCTTTTGTAAATCGAAATTTCACGTGAACTTATAGGCCTAGAAGTAAAGTTTGAAAGTCAAAAATCAAGCAATTGATTTTTATCGCTTCCAAGTTGATTCATTAATATTAATGAACCTTAATTAATATTTGTTCAAATTACTGGAACAATAACATCAAATTAAAATTCCTCAACTCTTCGTGGTTTTTCCCTAACCCTTGTCAACACAAGCATTTGGAGGCTAGGAGGATTCATACCATTTACACAGGGAGGCTAGGCTTCAGGTGTTACACAAAGAGGCTAAAACCAGGCCTCCTTGTGTAAATGGTATGAATCCTCCTAGTCTGTAAACTATGTAGTATAATAAACCTTAAAAAAAACGAATTGAATGATTATTAGGCCTAAACCTTTCAAATCAAAATTTCGCACCACAACCAAAAATCTCACCCCTATATTTCTTCAGACTTAAGCTTTTATCTAAAACTGGCGTAGCAGGTCCCTGCATGGTTTAATCCAGGGGTCCCCCCACCAAGCAAAATGAAAAAGAGTGTAGTACATAGTGGCCCTGTTTCCTGTGTCCATTGCAACCAAAAGCGGATATCGGAATCGGGTGCGTTGTAAGAAACGAAGGAGATATTACAAAACCAAGCAAGAGGTGGCTAGTGGAAAACTATTTCATAGGAGGAAATCACCACCAAGAGAGGAGGATACACTCCTTGGAAAAGAACTTAAAATCCAGATCACAACGTTCGCGAGAAAACATTTTTTAGTTGGTGAGTATATAGGGGGGTTACCACCACCACTATGTCCTCCTCATTTCCTTTTAGATATTTCCGAAGGAATTCCTCTTCTTTTTTGGGTATAAACGGGGGGATACTACCCCTCGTAAGGATAACCCCTAACTGATGTGATGAACTCTATGGGTTACTGCCTTCAATCTCTTCTTATTCCCTTAGTATAAAAAACTTAAACGGATGGGCGAACTTTTGATCAAATGAAAAAATAAAAAACCTCAGGAATTTATGCTTGTATATGAACGAAAAAATTTGGTATGAACTCAAACCTGAATGCATGCTGCAACGTCAATGTAAAGCTTCCATCCATTTCGTTAAGTTTTAATTTCGTAAGAATTCTTAGGAGTTAAGCCTAATTTGAAAATTAATAAATTGAAAGATCACGTGTGGGTGATTTTTCTCGCGCTTCAACATTTCAGCCGTTAAGCCTAAATTTCTGCAGCACGTGGGTGATTTTTCTCGCGCACAATACTTCAGGCGTTAAGCCTAATTCGAAAATTAAGAAATTGAAAGATCACGTGGGTGATTTTTCTCGCGCCCAAATTTAAATATGTCTAGACGTATCCGTGGTAAATTTCTTCAAATCTAGATTACGATACTTGGAGCAATTGCTACATACGGAATTTCCAGTTTCTGCTGGTAGGCCTGGTATTTTTTACAACTGCTAATTACTTATTTCATCGCAACTTCCGTACGAGATTTATTTTTATTTATGGTATTGAATGAATGTTATTTACTTTTTTCCACGAGCGACTTCTTTCAATCGCGTGTCATCCCAATCCATCCGTATCATCTTTTTTTAGCCCGCGCAACCTCCCTTGGCATTTCAACGATCTGATAGGCTGTCTAGTTATAATGTTTCGCGTCGGTATTTGACGCGTTGCGGTGTATCAAGTATTTAGTTACGGCTCTTCAACGAAATGTCACGAATGACAGAGAGAGACAGATCCGAGTTAGGCCCGACCGTACCTCCTTGTTAGTCTTGTCGTACCATTTTACCACTCTTGATGGATTCCTAACATATTTCTTACGTTTTGGAAGCCGAAAAAACTACTAGCCTAGCTATTAACTGGAAAGACGCGACTGAACAATCCATCCCTTTAATATTTCTATGAAAAACACTAATATGTCTGTCTGTTTGTAACGCTGGTTTGTTTCAGCTATTCGCGAAAAGATGGCGCTAGCCTATATATCGTTTTCTAAGTATTTCCACGAGTGGCTTAACAATTTTACGAGTATTTTTCGATGAAAAGCACTATTATGTCTGTCTGTTTATAACGCTGGCTTGTTCCAGCTACTTGTTAAAAGATGGCGCTTGCCTATATATCGTTGTCTAAGTATTTCCACGAACGGCTAAACAATTTTAAGCGTCTATTTTCCTATGAAAAACACTATTATATCTGTCTGTTTATAACGCTGTCATGTTCAACTACCCGCTTAAAGATGGCGCTTGCATCAAAGTATTTTAACGCGCCAATTATTTTATAAAATTCAAGGAGGATTAAATAAGGAGTAGAAATAATGATACACGTCACAAAATATGAGGATGATTGAGAATAGTGTGGCAATGGAGTCCCGAGGTTAAAATATAGACGTATTAAAGGAAAATGACGGGCTATAGTTTATTATTTGAAATGACGTAATCCACCAGTGAATAAAGATTTTAATATCGAATTTCTCGGGCCGAAATCAAAAATGGTTGACCGAATAGGATTTAAGTGATTGGCATAGGTTGATCTCTACGCATCAAATGGAGAGATTTTTTTCTATGGAGCTTGACGAGTGGTATAATAGAAGCGTCGACTTCCAACAGTGAAGGATTTTCCATTGAAATCATTTCTAGCTACGAAAGTGAACCGAATATTTCGACAATCCACTTCCCCAAAATGTTTGAAATGTTTTTTCTCGCATTACTAGACCGTTAAAAAAATACGAATATATAAGACTGGGGGGTTTGAAGCTTAAGAAATCTCTCTCTCCATTTAAAAGAAGATGATTGTATTGAAATTCTGATTCTTTCGGAGCATTTAAGATTTCTGTATAGTAAGAGTGCATGCACGTGGTTCCCTGGGTCCATCATGTAGGGGCTTCTTGTGGTTTTCCGGTATGGTTCAAAGGTAGGCCTTAACCTTAACTATACCACCCGTTGATTTTTTCTAAGCAAGTACCATATACGAAACGATTGATTAGAAATATAACAGGGC
Source organism: Phalangium opilio (assembly GCF_054372755.1). Taxonomy (NCBI): domain Eukaryota; kingdom Metazoa; phylum Arthropoda; class Arachnida; order Opiliones; family Phalangiidae; genus Phalangium; species Phalangium opilio. Next base: position 3,498,234 of record NW_028324168.1, on the reverse strand, counting down.
TGCCATATTTTGAGATTCAAATTTCGTGAATTTCCACAAAGTTTTTCCCTGACTATTTCATGAGATTTTCCCCGATTATTTCATGAGATTTTCCCCGATTATTTCATGAGATTTTCTCTGACTATTTCATGAGATTTTCTCTGACTATTTCATGAGATTTTCCTGACTATTTCATGAGATTTTCCATGACTATTACATGAGATTTTCCTGACTATTTCATGAGATTTTCCATGACTATTACATGAGATTTTCCCTGATTATTTCATGAGATTTTCCCTGATTATTTCATGAGATTTTCCCTGATTATTTCATGAGATTTTCCCTACTTCATGAGATTTTCCCTGATTATTTCCTGAGATTTTTTGACTATTTCATGAGATTTTCCCTGTGATTTTTCATGACTATTTCATGAGATTTTCCCAGGAATTTTCCTGTGATCTTTGTGGGCCGTTTTTAAAAATCCCTGAGATTTTCCCTGACTCGTAGGAATTTATAGTTAAAAATATAAATTGCAACTTCTAAAAAGTCATACAATTTAGAAAAACACTTGCTACATCGTATTACAAACGATAAATCCGGCTAGACAGTATACTGTAAAATTTCAAAAAGTACCAAACACCGTTAAACGTAATTAAGCGTCATTTGTCTGGCAATAAAATAGCTAGTTTAACTTTAAATCACTCGGAAAGAATGTAACGCGAAAAAGAGTTACAGTTTCTTGCTTATATTATACCAGAACGTAACATTTTTTTGAACAAATGTGTTTTCATACCTTTGCAAGTTTTTTTACGCTACGACATAACGCTAACTAAAAATAGTTTAATTCGTCCCTTAAAACAAGGGCAAAAGCTCGTGAAAGCCATTTATTGGCCTGCCATATAAAGTACGTACATTCCGATGTCTTTCTTGAGTTGATAATTTAGTTTTTAATCAACGTAAAAATCAACTTTAGATTAGAGTAAGGTTTAAACGAAGGGGGTATCGTTTAACCGTGTCATTGAGAATCGGTATAGCTTGAAAATGTAAATGTTTTGTTTAGTTTGGAAACCGAGGGTATATCTCGAAACAGCTGTCGCGAAAATGTCTTTACGAGATCATACGTCTACTTATCAATATTATCTTTGGACTAACAGGGTTTGCGTCACTTTGAACACGCTGTAAACTAACACGGACCATACTGATGGTAAAATTTTTTGGATATTATACAACTTCAGTTCAGCACGTGATTTGAAAAAAAAATGTTTTAGGCAGATTGCACCGCGCGGAACGCCACTATCTTTCGTCGCCTTGAATGTTGTCTCTTGAGAAAAACATTTTTTTACAACTGGAATTTTCGAATTTTACGTTGTCTTACTCGACAATTTCTTAACTTTCCCAAGTCGTTTTGTCATAAAATTTAGCTGATTTACTACAGGCGAGACAATTTTCAGGAGGAAATTGTTTGTAAGTCTGAGTGTGACAGAAATATTCTAAAAATAAATACAAAATTCAGGGTTGTTAAGTCTAAAAATCACCTAACCCTAACCTTTTTTAAAAGTAGGCTTAAAGAACTTAGTGTAAAGATTAGATAGCACCTGACTGGTGGTTACTGGTTTGAGGGAAGGTCGAAGGAATTAAATAGACCTAAATTAGGCCCGAAATCGTTCCTTTTTTTAGGCCTAGAATCTCCTAACTCTAACCTTTAAAAGTAGGCTTAACAATTTAGTGTTAAGATTAGTTGGCACCTGACTGGTGGTTTTGAGGGAAGATGTAAGGAATAAAATAGGCCTAAATGATCTTTTTCTATGGTTTCTTACAGGATAATTTATTCAAGACCATTTTCTCAAGACCCCTGTGCCCTGCCCACGAGAAAATTAACGTCAAGTGCATCGAATCTTCTCCCGCGATAGAGGAGTGATGGGAAATTTACGGCTTCTTTAAATTTGAGCCCAAAAGACCCCCTCCCCTTCCTCAATATCGGTTCCCATAAACGGAAATTATCTTCAAGGTCAATATCTCTTGTGTTATACTATCACTTTAAAACTGCGCATGTCTGGGGGTAAACGCTAAAAATTTGTTGAGAAAATTAGGGCGTCTATTTAAAAATAGACGAAATTTACGACAGGTCAACTCCTACGCCAATTAGGCTAATGGCAGCTCACTGAAAATTTTAATACGCTGTAATACCTTAAAAACCACGTCTCTGCTATTTCTCTATGAAAAAATCCTTTGAAAAAATATTAAAAACACTAAAAAATGTTTTTGAAATATAACTTGTTTTTATTTAAATCGATGTTTTTTGCAGTTGTTTTTTATATAATAATATATTTGGTATTTTTTACAATATAGAGAAACATTTTCATGTCATTCATGAAAACACAAAGAATGATTTCTTTTTAAATTTGTTTATTAGAATTAATATTATTTATTCAAATGTAACAAATTTAATTATTATTATTATTAATATGTTACAACAGTGCGTATTTATTAATTAATCAATTCTTATTTCTTCCCCATTAAAAAAAAAAATAATTGTGAACGAAAACTAAAAAATAATTATTTACAATTTTATTCGAAATAAATTTTTAAATAAAAAAAATTATAAATTTGGCATAAAGTGTAGGAATATATATATGTAAAAAAAAATAAACCAAAATGACCGCGTGAAAAAAACTGCTTCAGCGCACGCGCGTTTCGTGAATTCAAATTCGTGTGTGTTTGTGATAATAAATTTAATTATAATATTAAAATGAGCAATTATATATAATATAAAAAAAATAATTGTGACTAGCAACGCTTATAATTAGCAACTTAAAATAAAAATTGCAAAAAATTATAATCTTAGTAATAATTATAACTACACCATAATGGCACTGTATATATAAAATTATGGCTTAATAATTCAATTTAAAAAAAAAAAAAATAAGAGAAATTTTGGCCAAATATGTTTTGTATAAATGTATATAAAAAAATAATTAATCAGTCTGATCAAGTATAGTTAATTGAATTATCTTTTGAGCCTATTTAAATATTAATTTAATTAAATGTATAAATTTATAAAAAAAATTAATCAGTCTGAAATTTAGTTAATTGTTCAAATTTTCATCCGAGCTCATTTTAATATTATTTTAATTATTAATTATGGAGCAATTAATAATTTTACCGGGGGGGGGGGAAGGGGTTGAAATAATAATATAAAAAAATTATAATTATATTAAAAAAAAACTAGAAACTACTTGTGGCACAGAATGTTTTAGAATTCACGGTGTTCCCAATATTCCATTTTGGTTGGGAATTTTCAAAAAGAAAAAATATTTTACAGATACTTATGGTGGGGGGTTTCGTACGTACCCTGATAACCCCTGGGGGGCTAAAGGGGATCGCCCCTTCCCGCTAGAGGTTATCAGGTTCAATGGACAAAAATTTAAGGGGAACCTTTTCCGTTGGTGGTAACTTGGGTGGTTGTGATTGGTGGTAGTTGTGGGGGTTAAGAGCAACATTTGACCGTCAATGACTTAGCGAAAATGTGGAAATAGGAAATCCTGCTTGCCAGAGACAGAGAGCGAGAGAGGAAACCTCAATAAATCGGAAATAATTACACCTGTCTTCCGTTTTAACTTTTTAAGTCGCGGATAGACAGGTGATAGTATTTCCGTTAAAATTTAATCCCGAAAAAAATAAAAATTATATTAAAAATAATGAATAGAAACTTTAACAATTGTCAAATTCAAATTAATTTTTTGAGGTCAGTTCAATTTAGTTCAATTTGGGCTTCAATGACCGGCGTTGCGTGTTAATTAAATATAGCTAAGCCTTAATTATATTAAAAGAAAAAATAATTTCCAAAATATCAACTAAGAAATTTTAAAAACATTAAAAAAAAAATTGAAAATTTAAATCAGTTTTTAAAATTTTTAAATTTCCTTGATATTTGAAACAAGGTCATAATTTTTTTTATCTTTCTGTAAAAAAAGATGAGAAATATTTTCCCCTAGGGATGACAGTGTCTTTACAAGACGTTTTTGGTCGTGTGACCGGGGTTGGGTCCAACAGGGGGATATGGAGGGGGGTATACAATCAAAATTGTAAATTAGAGAAGGTAAAAAAAAAACAGGCGGTCTTCTTGTAAACCCAAAACGTTAACTATTAGTTACCCCGCCGGGCGGCAGGTGAATCGGGCCCAAAATAAAAAAATAAAAAAACCTCATCGACAGGTCGTGCCAAGTAGAAATCAAGGCAGGATCATCGTAACATCTCATTAAAGATCAATTCAAACCTTACTTTGATTTAAAGTTGTTATATAATCGTTATATACATATATATATATATTTTTGGCAATGAAGAATATATCTTTTAAGGACTACTTCTCTTCTTAAGACATACTAGACTATCGGTCGTACTGACGACTCCCGAAGAGTCGAGTCGAGTCGAGGTTTTTAGGGCAGGTGTGGGACATAGGAATAATAATAAAATATATTCTTAACCACCACCACTACTACCACCATCACCACGGATACCACCTGACCAAGGTTTTTCTTTATTTTTTTTATTTGGCTCAGCCCTGTTGGCGCCATGGTATTGCAGGCAACCTTCTAAGTACTACTACCACTACTACTTAGATCCCTGGGGCGGTCACATCCTAACTTAGAATCGAAATAGAAGATAAAAAAAATACAACATTTTGACCTTCTCGACCACAAAAGAAAATATATCTTGCCACTGAAAAATTATTGAAATTAAAAAAAACTTTTTTAACATGATACCCAAGGAGTATTTGCTATAGGACTTGAAGCGACTGACGGGGGGTGGGTTGGGGGAGTTAATTTTTGGCACTTTCTTCATTACGAGTCTTATGATTATAAAAAGAAAAAATAGTTCCCAACAAACATAAAGGTCAAAGTTCATCATCGTTGAGCAGCGACGCATCCTCCATCCTCGTGTTTCAGTAACAAGGACATTCTCGAAAATGTCTTACTGCATGCCTTGCAACTGTATTTCTTAACGTCAGAATGGGTTTGTAAATGAGCTCTGAGATTTGACCTATCAGCGAAGGCCCGGCTGCAATGTTGACACGCGAATGGCTTCTCCCCGGTATGGGTTCTGATATGTCCTTGCAGTAACCAAGGTCTCGAGAATGCCTTCCCGCATAGTTTGCACTTGCAGGGTAGAGTGTGCGTTCTGATATGCATTTTCAGAGCTCCCAACGAGACGTAAACCTTTTCGCAATACTTGCAACTGAAGGATTTCTTCGTTTGAGTTTGCGCGCAATGAAATTGCCGGTGTTTGGACAAACCAGAGTACGTCGAATAGTTTTTGTTGCAATCGCCGCATTGATAACGCGGGCTTTCGTTAGTATTTGAGTTACCATTAACTGGTGACGCGAAAGTGGTCGGTTTTCTTCTGGGTGACTTTGAATCTGGTAAAGACGAAGTGACCATGGCGTTCTCGCGTCCGGAATCGCTGTCCGAACTTGGACACGGTGAGGTTTGAGTCTTTTCCTCCGAAGAGGACCACGGAGGAGTGGTACTACAAAAAGCGGGTGGGCCAACGTCATTGTAGGAGACGGTTAACCGTCCTCCGAGGTAATGTCCTGGATTTGAGGATGAGTAATAACCTCCAACCCCGGGCGAAGGAACTCTTGGTGAAATTGATTGATGGTGTACGGTAGGATGATGGGCTTCGGGTCGGACAATGGTTGGGTTGTTTGAGTTGGAACCCAGGGATCTCGGTGGTGATAATTGCATTAGTTGATGGTTAGAGGAAGACGCTGGGAAATACTTGGACGCGGGGACATAGTGTTGCGGTTCCGAATTGGGTGAGATTGCCGCTTGATAAACGGGATGCCCAAGCACATTACGATGAGCGGGATGTCCAGGGAAAGGTGTATAAATTCCAGGGAAGTTGAAGGGTAAATACGGCGGAAATGGCTGCGGACGGTGCCACGTGGGCGGCGCTTCTAGTTCCGCTTTGAGCAAAAGGTTACGCTGTCCATTCGGAGTGCCATAATTGAGTTTCGAGCTGAGCATAGCAACCCCCGGTGGTGGAGTAATGGATTTTTCAGAGCAAGATGGCGGGGTTGGCGGAGGTGATGGACCAGTTACCACGGATACGCGATGGTGCGTAGGCGAAGGTGATTGCTGGTGGTGATGAATTGGTGAGCGTTTCATTAAGTCTTCGGGTGACGATGCGGCCGATATTGACGGAGAAAGTGGTGAACTTGATCTTTTTACGCTCAAATCGTAAGCTTTATCATCTGAAAATAATCATAAATTTGGGTTAGCTTCATTTTTAATCGCTTTAAATAATGTTGAAATCAAGGTAAGGGTTTTCATTAATCATTCAAAGTGGTGCCAGGTGTTAAATTTCGTCTGATATTGACAACGTATTTGCTTTCAAAAGTTAATCTTGTCAAATCAGTGCACATTTCTTTTCTAAATCTGATCCTACGACCTCTGTATTTAAACACAAAACTATATCATAATCAAAGTACTCGACAATTTATACAAATAAGCGTTATAAGGCTGTTTTCTTTTTTTCTAGCACCCGACGACGACTATTCTATAGAAAAGATAAGAATTCCTAAATAATCCTCAATAGCTCTGGGCTCTAAAAAATTTACTACTAATAAACAGGCACGAGACAGAGTGGAGTTTTCAGCTGTACCACCTGTTGCCACACGCGAATTTTTTTATCATACCTTGATAAGGACTTTCTTAATGCCTCCAAGGGGATTATAATATCGGTAGGATACTTGTCACATTAATGATTCATTCATCAATATTAATGGAATAAATTACTTTTTGTTTTTACGAAAGTGTCCAATCTCTCCGGAACGAATTCTGAGGTCGCACGCGCCGGTATTTTTTTTTTAATATACATTGACACTGTTCACGCGCTGCGAATATACCTTTCGACAACGTCATTTGACTCTAATATTAAAGTAGGGGCTGATCCTCGTAACTTTAATTTTTAACGGTCAATTAATATTGTCATTCATAAATATTTTTCTTCGATAGAACTTACTAAGGTCTAAAATTCGTCCTTTAAAATATTTTTTTTTTTTTCATTTCTTAAGCTAGGCAGGTGACAAGCCTTGGAGGATAATTTTCAAACCCCAGACGTTTCAAGATATAATTATTATTATTATTATGTTTTTCTTTAAAAGTTTAATCTATTAAAAATATTTAAATTGAAAGAAATCGTCATTCTGATATCAATTAGTGTAAAACTTAATTGTTTTTAAGGTTCCTCCGGTATCAAATACGGGTAATTAATAATTTGGCTTGAGGGGTTTTATTATAATTGTGTCACTGTTTTGTAATGTTTTGTATAACATTATGGAAACATTTTATCGTGACCAAATTATACAATGAGTTTGCCAGAACTCGTATTGAACAATGTTTTTCTGAATATCGCAAAATTTCAATGCTTTCCCTGATTCCCTTTGAAAGCTCAGTAACCCTGTAAAATTCCAGTATTTTCCCTGATTTCCTCTGGAGTCCCAGTATTTCCCCTAATTCCCTTGTAAAATCCCTGAATTTTCCCAAATTCCCGTGTAAAATCCCAATATTCTCCCTAATTCCCTTGTAAAACCCGCAATATTTCCCTAATCCCCTTATAAAACCCCCAATATTTCCCCAATTCCCCAGCAAAACCCTAATAATCTCCCTAATCCCCTTGTAAAATCCCCCATTCTTCCCCTGACTGCACATTCCACGAACCCAACCAAAAGTTATTTCTCCCAGAGTCCCAATAAACAATAGATACCGCCTAAAATACCTGATTTTTTTTTTCTTGAAATGACTAAAAGATGAACCGGGTGCTTAATTCTTTCGGAACTCGGTAGTAGCCTCAGGGAGAGACTCTTTTTCGTTAGGGAAAGAAAACCTTTAGATATATATTTTTTAAGGTAAGCAAGAAGCGCACCTGTCGCGCTGCATGCTCCCGGCATGCCGTGGATGGCGCGTGCAACTTTCACGAGAAAAAGAAAAGGCCTGTACCTTTAGTTTTTACCGGGCCGAAACAAAAAAAGTTCGAAGAATAGCTATAGACCTAGAGAGAGCGCCCTAAGGCCAATTCTTCAAGCACGTTCGAAGGATGTACTCGGTGGTGCTAGTGTCAGCCCTTGGCTATCTTATAGGTACGGGAACGGGAATCACAGAAGCCGCGTGTTCAAAATTTGGCGCCATACGGAGTATAGGACAGACTCGGGTTGACTCCATGTAAGCGAGTTTTTGGGTTAAAAAGGGTGGCCAACTTTTTCTTCTTTGGTCTAGGACGGCCTTGATTATTACGGTACTTTTTAATTCATTTTAGACTTAAGTACTTGTTGCGTTAGTGTACGGGCCGTCGAGAAAGTTTGTGGGCCAAGGGAACACTGACGAAATCGGGGGTCCCATCAAAACGGCCCAACAAGTTAAGGGCCCCTTGGGGAAAGTGACCGAATTGCCTATAATCCTCTCAACTTCCCTACAGGCAAGTGTTGCCAGTCATTTGTGAGTGCAATAATTGCAATTAACAAACAGACTGAAAAGCTTAATGTAGTTTAGTTCAATTCAGTTCCTCCAAACCTACAGGAGATGCTCTAATAGCAAATTACTGGCAATACCCTGTTTAGCGCGGTTAAAGGTTAAGAAACTGGGTGAAGAAATTTCTCTAGCTATTAATGTGAGAACAAACTATATTTTGATTGAAGTTGCGTGACTTTGAATGATTAATTTGGGTTTACGATATAAATTTTTAAAAGGATGGTAAAATGTAAACAAATTTCAATGCTAGACACAATTTTATTTCCAATATTCATTATAATTTTACCTTCCCTTTGAATGAATGTCATAGCAATCGGGTCAGGTTGGTAAAAACCCGCGTAAACAGTGTGTCTAACATCGATATTGCATCATTTAGCAAAATACGCGTGTCCAATTGGAAAGGTAATCATTCTCTGACGTCATCGTACGATGGTAACGCTATTTACTTTACAAAAAAAAAACCCAGAAAATAATAAAAATAAATGAAAAATGTTTTATAAACTCACCATAATTATTGACAACTGGTAAATCAACCAATGCCAGCATTTTCTTGGTTTTGAAGACGACCGGCACATCGTCGTGACGTTCATGACGCGACAGTCGATTGTCCTGGTAAGGCAATGACGCGTTTCTACTACCGCCGTACGCTTGTTGACGCGAATTAACAATTACCGAAGTAGGACTACCGCTACTTGACTTAACAGAACTATTACTATCATTATTATTGTTAATTTCAGTCTTAATTGGACTACTCATTTCCTCGTCATCGCTTTGGTTGTAAAACGCGACCATTTCATCCGCATTAACCACACCAGTAACTTTGGAGTGTTTTTTAATCAAAAATGACCGAGGCATCTTTATATGGCACGATTTAGTTTACAAAAACTAAACTTAATTGTTAAATAAAATAAAACACACGTGGTGGTAGTAATTTTTGACGTATTCCAACATTTGATTAAAAGACGACAAAAAATACTTTAAAATACAGTAGTTTAGGTCAGGGGGTAGAAGTTTTTCCGAGAGTTTTTGGTCTACTATCATCAAAGTCAACCTAACCAAAAACCTAGGAACTCCACACTCTTCGAATTCCCAACCTCAAATGATCTCCGATCTACAGGGTCGCTCTCTTTTTGGTCCGGGGACCACCACCATCTCAGAGGGGATAGGGCGAAAAAGTTTCGAGAGGAACCAGCAGAAGAGAGGAGAGAAGTCCCAGAGCAAGCGGGGACGGTGGTGTAGAGAAAAAAAAGCAGGTGCCAACCAAAACCAAAAAGACCACCAAAAAAAAATTATATATTTCCAATTTTTACATTCCCCCCCTACTTAACAGTCAGTGCTGCCAATTTTTACCAAAACCAAAAAGTTCCAAAAACTAAATTTCCCTTCCTCCAGCGCCTCTACTATAGTTTGAATCAAACTTTCTTATAACCAATCATAGCCAAGTATCGGAGAGATTGGAAATATTTCTCTTAACTCTGATTGGGTCTTTCTGGGACTAGGAGATTGCGTTGGAAAAAGCGCGCGCTATCGCGGCGCACGAGAGTACGGAGCGCGCGCGCGCAAAAAACAAAAATTTTGATACAGAAATTTTTATATATTGGGGGTTGGGAATGTTTGATAACTCGTGAACTCGCGCGTGGCGCGAGAGATAAAGGCGCCAAAAAATAAGCGCGCGCGGGAGTTGGGTTGGGTGGGGTTTAATATTATGGTGGCGGATACAGGTGTTGAAATATACTTATGTCCCATGGTTTGGACCGTCCGTCGGACCGGACATAAATAGAAGTAAACAACATACGGATGGCTATTTCATTATATTCTAATTTCAACCCCCCCATATTAATGTCATTTAATTAATAATAGAGACGTAAACAAAGACGAACTTTGTTGTATAATATTAATAGGCGAGTTTCAGCTGCGTATGGTTTTTCCTTCAAACATTTTTAACAGCAAACTCATGAAACCGGTCACCTTACCCACTTAAAAAAAATCACCTTACACTTCATATCGCCTGTATACAGGGTGTTTCTGAAGGTTCTTTAAGGAATTATGGTGGGGGGGGGTGGAAGAAACAGACCTTTCAGAACCTCTTGCATTTATAGAAGAACAATAGAAAATAGTACAATTAAAATTGTGGATTCAATCTTAGAAGAGGTTGCAGACGGTAAATCTCAACAACTTCCATCTGTTTTACCCCATTTTATATAAAATTTTAAACAATAAAAAAAACACCCTATCTTATATATATATACAGGGTGTTTCTGATAAGTCTACATCCATAAATTAAGGGGGATGTTAATTCTTTGGGGAATCAATTTTGAGTCGAAAATGTATAACTTCTATCTCCATTTTGTTTGCCCTAAGGGACACTGTTTTCGAGTTATGATTTCATTTGAGTGTTTTAGGGATGGCCCCTTAATTAAATTAGAAATCATTGTCTTGAAATCAATTTAAGGGGGTCATCCGTAAAATTAATACTCTGGATGCAATCTTAACTCGAATACAGTGTCCCTTAGGACAAACAAAATGGAGATAGAAATTACATTTTCGACTTAAAATTGATTTCCCAAAGAACAACATCAACCCCTTAATTTATGGATGCATACTTATCAGAAACACCCTGTATATATTTCAGAACGGTTTGAAATCAGTACATCTATACAAAAGCTACTCGAGTATTATATTATAAGAGTTCAGATTGACTGTATTTTCTCAAGCGCATTCCATTGACTGTTATTCTTTATCTCAACTTGTACTGGTATACTTGAAGGAAAGTTTTGCCACGCGCTCCGTGTTTAATAGAGAAGTTAAGAAAGACACAGAATCCGGAATTAATATTATAATGTATAAGCCTACGCTTTTGAAAAGAAAAAGTTTCTTAACCTCTCTAAAATTAAGATAATATATTCCTTGATAAGCGCGTGCCCCGTTGCACGAGCCAAATTCATTCTCTTTATACGGTATTTCGATTAAAACAAGTGAAGAGTAATGCTTCACCTTTGATAACGCGCGATGTTTGATTAAAATAAAGGTAGGGAGTGATTTTTCAATTAAAAAAATTGTAATGGCCCATCTTAGAAAAACAACTGCTTTTTATAAAGGTGCCAAAAAAAAGTAATAATAAAAACTATAGAAAACCAGGTGTAAAATAGTTAAGCCTAAATGCATAAGGCATGCAGTCTTATTACGTAAAGAATAAAGATAAACCCGAATTCAGATTTGTTCCAAATCGAGATAAGATATATGTGGATTGGATTTACTTACCAGCCCCTGTAGAAGTGTTCCATCCGCTGAACATCGGTGTTCAGGGAGAAGCCAGCATTCAGGAACTATTTTTAAAAAAAAATATATTTATATATTTATTAATTTTAAATAAGATAAAATTAAAAGGGATATTAAAAATTTGTTTTCATTAAAGAATTTAATTTCAAAAGAGGTGATCTTTTATACGTTAGGGGGTAAGGTTTTTTTCTATAAAATTATTTGAAATTAATCACGATTTTTAAGATGATTTCAAATAGTTTTGGGTGTGTGATGTAGAGTTTTTGAAGGTATAATTTAATAGAGTATAACAGCACCTGCCATGAAATGTTCTTACTTAATTTTTATTTTTTTTAAATTGTAGAACAAATTTAAACTTCACGATTTAACTCTTTGCTAAATTAGTGTTAAGAAAGTTCATAAAGAAAAGGAGAAAATACACGTCGATTGGTTTGGTATACACGTGCCCCCTTGAAATCTATCGCAAAGTCACGAATTGCAAATTGTTTTATAGAAATTTACAGCCAATTGTAAGTTGAATTAATAATTCTAAGAACTGTATACGGGAATATAATAAAGTTATTTCATCCCCTAGATTATGCTGGCATCTGTTCAGTTCAGTTCTAACTAGAAATATTTAACATATTAATACCATATTTCTAATTATATTTTCTATTGTGTTAAATTTCACGCCTCTATGGCAACGAGGGGTTTTTATTTATTATTTTTCTTCTGGCTTTTTCAAATACCGTTAGAGAACGGTTCTAACAGATTGGGTTCGTTTATTTTAAATACATACACTTCTACATTACAACACACATACACACTTTATATGCCTCATAAATTGAGATAATATCATCGCGTATAGAAAGAAACCGGATCTGTAAAGCGATTCTCAACATGCGACGGCAACATCATAAACCCAACACCTATAGCATCGGTCAAATATTAAAATAATTAGAATTTTTAATTGAAATGTTGATCTTCTGATATTGAACTTCAATATGTAACTTTAATATTTCTTCGCACAAAAAATATAATTAATATTTACAATTATGTATTGAACTTCAATATCAATATATAAATGTATGTATGTGTACAGGGTGTTTCTGATAAGTCTGCATCTATAAATTAAGGGGTTGATGTTCTTTGGGAAATCAATTTTGAGTCGAAAATGTATGACTTCTATCAAAAACGGATTTATGGGATAAGAACGTCGGATCATAGCTTTAGCCTCTAGTACCATCCTCGCATACTTTATTGAGAAACTTCGTCTGCTTATATTTTGACTCCACCCACAAATTCGATCTCTAGAAGTAGCTATGTACAGAATTTGTGGGTGGAGTCAAAATATAAGCAGACGAAGTTTCTCAATAAAGTATGCGAGGATGGGGAGTGAATTCGCTAACTCCGACGTTCTTATCCCATAAATCCGTTTTTGCTTCTATCTATCTCCATTTTGTTTACCCTAAGAGACACTGTATTCGCGTTAAGATTGCATCCAGAGTATTAATTTTACGGATGACCCCTTAAATTTAATTAATTAAGAAAGTGATTAAGACAATGATTTCTAACTTAATAAGGGGTCATCCCTAAAATACTCTGGATGCAATCTTAACTCGAAAACAGTATCCCTTAGGGCAATCAAAATGTCATAGATAGAAGTTACATTTTCGACTCAAAATTGACTTCCCAAAGAACATCCCCCTTAATTTATGGGATGCAAACTTATCAGAAACACCCTGTATACTTAAAAACACGTGCATTTAATTTATTAGTCAGGTCCGAAGACCTATAATAACCTCAAGATGTTTATGGTTCCTTTTAGCATCTATAAAGAATGTTTCAAAAATTAAAGTTCATACACAATTGAAACCTTTTTTAATAGGACAGACGCCACGAAGTCGACAGTCATTAAACCTCGTTAGCATCGCACGGAACTTATTGTAACAAATAAAAAAAAAAGGTTTTCAGATAAGATTGTTCAAGTTTCTCTTATATATTAGTAACATCTGCATTAGGTATATATATTAAGGTCCTAATAAGGCGCCAAATCAGTATTGTACCCCCCTCCCAAAGCAATAGCTAGGCCCGCGCAATCTAACTAACTCCATATGCCGAAACCAACTGAACACCGGTGCATGGTTAGGTTAAAATCATTGTAGAAGCGGGGAGGGGACAAGGACAGGTGATATTAATCGAGTAAAATGCTTTCCATAAGGTACAGCACAGTACGCATTTAGTCGATCCTTTTTCGAAGCAATGATGGGTGCAGTTCAATACAAGACGAGGCAACCGGGTCCTTTCTTTTGTAGTATCCGGTCAATGAGAAGGAATATCAGAAGGAGAGAGAGAACGCGCGTGCGCCAATGTTTCACGTGTTTTTTGGCGCCTTTTGGGCACGTGCGGATGTTGGAAAAGGAAAAGGAGAGGAAGCATGCAAGCAGTTCCGTCGTTTTTGGCGGGAAACAAGCTCGCGGGAAATATTCTTTTTCTTTCCAACACATTTTGTTAAAAAGAGACCCCTCCTTTTCATTGACTGGTTATGGGGTTAACATCGGTCGTGTTTTTGACCCATCCTCTAGAGAGATTTGTGTAAATTTCATTGATGATGGTTTTGCGGATATATCTATCCCCCTTCCGAAAAAAGGATCGCTTTGGCGGTAATTCTCCTCATAGAGCTCGCGGAAATGGGCTCCGGAAATGTGGTCCCCATGGAGTACTTGTAAAAGCACTTTTTAGGATATGGTTCCCTTTTTTAATGACATGCTGCGAGGTTTTTATTCATTGGGTTTATGGGTGTGAAAACTTGAAATTATATTAATAAATGGTAAATTTATTTGGAGAACGATGATATTATTATTTTAATAATTTAGTAGATCCTCTTCAAAAACGGGGATACTCATCAGTATAGTCTGCTTAATTGACATAGGGCTCCACGATTTTGGTGTCTGGTCAAGCGTGATCTCGCTAAAACGGCGTTTAAAACCTTACCCATCTGGATACTTTACCCACTTTAACTAAATCCCCTGATTTTGTTGAAATTCTTAAAATTCCCTGACTTTTCCTTGACCTTATGGGCCAATTTAGAAATTCCCTGACTTTTCCTTGACCTTATGGGCCAATTTAGAAATTCCCTGACTTTTCCTTGATCTTATGGGCCAATTTAGAAATTCCCTGACTTTTCCCTGACCTTTTTGGCCCAGTTAGAAATTCCATAACTTTTCCCTGACCTTTTTGGTCCATTTAGAAATTCCCTGACTTTTCCCTGACCTTTTTGGCCCATTTAGAAATTCCCTGACTTTTCCCTGACCTTTTTGAAATTCCCTGATGACTTTTCCAGGTTTTTTTCTTATCTATGGCAACCCTGTTCTAGAAATCCAACCCAGTTTATTAAGAGCATCGTGCTAATAAAGTTTGGGCACACGCAAGGCCCAAAGCTGGTTGGTTGATATAGGAAACCTTCCAATGAACTATGGTATAGTACTATTATTATTATTAAAAAAATAAAAGAAAAATAAAATAAATTTGACAAAAGACTAAACCTAACTATTCAAAGGCCTATATGGCATAGCATACACGATGAACATCCGCTCGTGCGCTAGACGCGTGACTGACGCGTGCGATGTTAAGGTTATATTATATGATCTACCCTAAATTTTTTTATACCCCCTCTTTTTTGAAATCTGTTTAAAAATCAGGGATCAAATGCAATACGTAGGTTCCCCCGCCAAATTTGGGCTGGCTCTAAACGCACAGTATATACACACACAACCTGTAGGCAGCTGCACCCCCAATACCAACCAAAAAGCTTTATAGTGCTCTGCAACGTTCATATTTTTCTAGAAGGGACTAGCCTACGTGTTCTTTCCTCTTCCAACGGTCTTTCTCCCATTAGAAAAATACATGCGCACATTGAAAACACCTTGATCCAAACCATCCCCTCTCCGGATGCACGAGCCACAATGTATAAGATTTGGTCTGGTTTTTATATGGAAGTGGGGTTGGTCTGATCAAGGGCCAGAGAGGGGGACCCATATGTCCCCGAACCATAAAAATGGGCCCCCTTGGTATATATAAAACCATTAAATACGCGGGGGTTGATTTTTTTTTTTGAAAAGGTGCTCTAGGTACATATAAGGTATACATGCACAAACAAGGGATTTTTATAACGACGGATATTAAAATAATCTCCTATAAATTTAATTTGCAAATTTGGATATCATCGAGGGGCCCCATGAAGATTGGTTGCAGGGGGATATAATTATATTTTCGTTATTGTAACTTTTTGAAAAGGTGCTCTAGGTACATATAAGGTATACATGCACAAACAAGGGATTTTTATAACGACGGATATTAAAATAATCTCCTATAAATTTAATTTGCAAATTTGGATATCATCGAGGGGCCCCATGAAGATTGGTTGCAGGGGGATATAATTATATTTTCGTTATTGTAACTTTCACTTTGGAGTTACATAATCGTTTAACTCTGGTTCTATAAGAGATACATGGAAGTCCTTTGAGTATGTTGTAGCCCTATTTCTTAACTCTCCAACGATGCTAAATACTTGGGGTTACAGCAATCAGGGCCTGAGTAATTAAGCAGAATGTTCATAAACAAACATTCTCTCCATAGGATTAACATGGGCTTATTTACTCGACACCTAACTCTGGTTCTATTAGAGATACAGGGAAATCCTTTGAGTATGTTATAACCCTAGTTCACCCCTTTTCATGGATAATAAATACTTGGGGTTACAACAATCAGGGCCTGAGTAATTAAGCAAAATGTTCATAAACGTCCTCTCCATAGGATTAACATATTGGATTATTTACACGACACCTTATAACTCTGGTTCTATAATTAGAGATACAGGGAAGTCCTTCGAGTATGTTATAGTCCAATTTCTTAACTTTCCTACGACCCTAAATACTTGGGGCTACAGCAATCAAGGCCTGAGTAATTAAACAAAAATGTTTGTTTCCATACCAAAAACAGAAGTCACGTTAAAGGGTTCAAAATCTATCTAGAAAAATTCCCAACAAGGTCTGTTTTTAATTATCCCAATTTTAAACCAAATCCAGATCAGAATCAATAAACACGACCCAAAAATTTCCCTGTTCATAAAGCCTAATATCCCGCCCTTGTTAAAACTCTTAACGCCAGATTTTTTTTGTTCATTTTTTAATTTATTTCCAAAAACGCGAATTATCACCGTTTAATTCATTCTCGGTATACGAGCGCATAATCCCAAGTTGCAGAAATCACGATCCGCGGGTGCTCATCTTTACTTGGAATAAGTGAGGCAGGGCAGCACTGGGGGTAAGTTACCATGGACAGAAGCGTGCCGTATTAAAAAGAAGCGGTTCTCTTAGACGTGGAGCGGGGGATTCTTCTCACCTGCTCCGGAAACAGCCGGAGAATCCGAAAAGCGCGCGCTTTCGAGGAGAGAACAATATGCCCATCTCGGCTCCTAAACTTCTCGGTATTCCGAATGATGTACTACTACCAAGAAGTGATATCTAGTATATTAGGGAGAAGGTATAAGATGCCTTAGTATTCGCGCGCCATAGTCCCAGCCAGTCCCCC
The DNA here is from genome assembly GCF_054372755.1 of Phalangium opilio. NCBI lineage: Eukaryota > Metazoa > Arthropoda > Arachnida > Opiliones > Phalangiidae > Phalangium > Phalangium opilio. The sequence continues at coordinate 3,480,877 of NW_028324168.1, read as the reverse complement.
TTTCAAAATACAAAGGGGGGGGGACGTAAAAGGAGGCCGGGCTATTTCGCCTCTCCTCAGTCGGAAAATACGTAATTTTCGTCATTCGCGTCGCCGCGCTGACGTGAGTGTTCAAGAACCAATGAGATGCTGGTTGTAATTTAGAGGCGGCGGGGATTAACTCCGGACCTATACGTTTGGACTGGAGATAAAGCTAGAAATGTGGATGAATGAATTTATACCTTCTCCCTAATAAACTAGATATCGCTTCTTGCTAGTACTATAAGTTTCCACGGCGCTCGCGTGGGTTTATGTTAGGATGGTCCGTGTTATTATAAAGAAACACGTGCCAAGCCATCATTTTTATTGGACCCATGATAATGGAAAAGATGCCCTTGGCAGATTTTATATAACTAACATCATGCATGTGCGGGGCCCAACCAAAAACAATCTGCCTTTATATAGCGCCTATCATGTCGTAAAAACAACAGTTTTAAATGTAGTACAAGGTGAAATTAAACTTGAATTTTAATTAATTTTTAAGGTCTGTTTGTTTCTGCCTAAATGAAAGTTTATATTACAAATTTATTTTTAAAAAGATTATGTTGACATCGATGTATACACTGTTCCCACGGATATAAAAATTTGGCCGTTATATATGACGAAATCACACACGTTATATCAATTGATTACGTTATTCTTATATTCCTGGGCTTATACAGGGTGTTTCTGATAAGTTTGCAATAAATTAAATAGGTGAAACTGAATGGAAAGTGTCATCAAAACATGGAATTTGCAACAATTAGTTACATTGATTGGTCCCTGATACTTTTCACTCAGTTTTACCCTCAGAGCAAACACATACACCCTTTAATTCACGGGAGGCTTATCAGAAACACCCTGTATGGTAGTAGAGGTATCACTAATCCGCCATTAGAGATTTGAGTCTCGTGGGACCAGTTTAAATTTCCATATTGTATAAAGCCCTCGTGGGAATAAAATAGTCTGGCACGCGTCGGATGACCCTGTCACTGGTAAAGTTCGCTCAAGGATCGCCCATATCGTACTTTTCCCGCCTTTTTATTCCATGATCATTTCCCGCGCTCTTTTGTGTTGCGCTCGTTGCATATAAGCGCGCGCGCGCCAACGGAACTTTGTCTTTGCTTTGATACAAGGCATGCAGGTGCTCGCGACCGAAGCCTGGCCAAAAAAAAAAGCGGGAGATGGCTCGTGCACTGATTTTTGGCGCCTTCCGACACGCGCGCGGGTTTTTGCCTAAGTTCTACGGAAGTCCGTGACATAAGGGTGCTTTCATTGATAACTTTGGCTTAATCCCGCTGTCTAGTGACGTACGTTTTTATAGGACTATACCGGTAATGAATGTATATAGGAGAGGAGGGGGTTCCTCCAAATTTATAAGGGTGACATATGGTTGCGGCTCGTGGGCCGCGCGTGCCAGGACTATGAGCCTTGTGGACAAAAGCGGGAAACGAGTTTCAAGTTATTGTATCAAAGGTTCCGAGCTTATGGAAAATATCGTCAGATCATTTTATTTTTTTTTAAATTTCATTTCAAAGGTTTCTTGTTAGCTTCTGTCTGTGGTCCAAGCATGATGTGATAAGCATGAGGCTTATGTTAAAATTCTAATAGAAATATATCAATAACCCCTTTCCATAAGTAGAGTGTTGAGTCTGGCGTGTTGACCATCTTGACCTGCTTGTTGTCTTAAGCATGGACAAAGTATTGCTTTGTCCATGTCTTAAGCATGTGGACAGCAAAGAGCTATGGCTTCAAACCATACGGACCAAGATTGTTGGACTGGTAACATTGAAGCCCTATCTAATGTCTTTGGTGGGCCCTCAAACCGAATCTAACCCCAATACGCAGTCGACATGTGTATCCATCCGTTGGTCTCCTTCTAACGGATGTCAACGAATTAAGAATCATTCAATGGAAAGCCGAAGGAAGGTCTAACTAGTGGCCCGTGGATTTTATTTGTCTATAAAACTATATAACCAACCGTGGGTTAGGTAGACAGGTGGTAATATTAAAATGTTTGGACTACAGCTAGCTCGGGGTCTCCAAATAAAAAGCCACTAACTATACTGGGACTATTGTAAAAGTCGTCTGTAAAATGGGCACGCTTTTTAAGGGTGATAGGGGGGAAGGAGCTTGCTTGCATGCGCGTGCTGGATATCATTGTTCTTGCTCGAGTTGCCAGCTGCTTCGGCACGAGCCACGGAAAACTAGCGCGCGCAAAAACTTCACGCTCTAGATCAGTATACAGGGACTTAACCCGCCAAAAAAGAACGAAAAAAAACCCCGGGAAACCACTCTTTATCCGATGGGTAAACTCGCGGGGCACTCTCTCAGACTCAGGGACTATGGTTTTTAGAACTTGATTTACCTAACCTGGCCTTAAGGAGACCTTATTGGTTGATTTTGGAACTTTTTCTATTTGATTCATTGATGGTACCATCGACCTTTTACGGTTGGGTTTATGGCGCATCTTTATAGAATCAATCGGATATCGGAGGATGTTTGCGATTTCACTTTTAATGGCTTCATTTCATTGTATTGGAAAGTTTTTCTTTGGTTTTTGTGGCAGGATGTTTGTTTTTCATCTTTGCATGCAGGGTTTTGAATGATGACTTAAAAATGGAAATCTATCTGGTCATTCACTACACTGAGAACGTTTCTTTTGAAATCTTGGTTTATCATTGATTTCATTTCGGTTAATAATGAAAAATTATTGTTCCAAAAAGATCCAAGGGGATACGCTTGATAACATCTGGACCCAAAGACGTTGTAGATAGGGCTTCAACGTTAAGTTACCCCAAAGTCCTTGTGTTTTAGGCCATTTATAACGTCTTTGTGTAAACATACCCAATCAAAATTTCGTCTCAAGAAGACAACATCAAACCAAGAAGTGATATCTAGTTTATTAGAGAGAAGGTATAAGATGTCTAAGTATTCGCGCGCCATAGCCCTAGTCCCCCTTTCAAAATACAAGAGGGGGGACGTAAAAGGAGGCCGGGCTATTTCGCCTCTCCTCATTTGGAAAATATGGCTGTAATTTACGTTATTCGCGTCGCGCTGACGTGAGTTTTCAAGAACCAATGAGATGCTGGTTGTAATTTAGAGACTGGGATTAACTCCGGACCTACGTTTGGACTGGAGATAAAGCTAGAAATGTGGATGAATAAATTTATACCTTCTCCCTAGTAAACTAGATATCACTTCTTGATAGATCTAATATTCCGGTTTCAAGATGAATATTTTATCATTTCAAAAACCGAAATTTTAACCAACCGAACTATAACATTTTTTTTTTCAAAACTTCTTTCACTCATCGAAAAATAAAGTTAACCCGAGTCTTAACCCCTAAAACTTTTAGGGGGTACAAATTCCAAAAAATTAGTATATATCCGTGCCAAACCGTGGTTATGGACCCTATATAAAGCAACCTATCTCTATACCCATATATGGTAAGGTAAATTTCTTTTCCTTTTTTCTTAACCATGCACCATCAAGTTACAAGTGCATGAGGGGTAAAAAAAACCTATTTGAACAAACTACCCAAAAAAAGAACTATACACATAGTTAAATTCAGACTAGGAGTATTGATACCATTTATACTACAGGAAACCAGGCTACTTGGCGGACAGAGTGCAGTACCAAGTAACCATGGCCTCTTAGTGTAAATGGTATCAATACTCCTATGAATAGGCGGTACAGGATAATTTTTTTTTCTTGTAAGGGGTAAAAATCGTTCTCTACGCTTAAATTTTAAAAGACTAAAAACTTTGGTCTAAAAGGGGGGGTCAGGGGGGAGCTGTTCAAGTCTGGTTACTTGGTAGGTTGCTGGTAACCAAAGGATTTCAAGTTTTTTTTATTTGAAAAAAGATTTCCAAGGCATTTTTATGGGTTCTTCGGTCCCAGACTTGGTTGGTGGATATAGAAGAGAGTTCTATTCTTAACATGACCCCTCAACTGGCACGCATAAACATCATAATATAAAGAACAATCCGATACTTAAGAATATACCGCGGGGGTAGTGTAAGAAACATGTTGGGTAAGACCTTAATGGAAGGATTACTCCATTTCAATACATTTATCAATTGGAATTTTTGACTAGATTGGTCTTATTTTGAACTGGGAAATAAAAGTAATTGTATCACGGTCACGTGAAAATAGACATTCGGTAGAGTAATGGTATCTTGAGAAATTAGACATTCGATAGAGTAATGGTATCATGAGGAATTAGGCATTCGATGGAGTAATGGTATCATGAGAAATTAGACATTCGATAGAGTAATGGTATCATGAGGAATTAGGCATTCGATGGAGTAATGGTATCATGAGAAATTAGACATTCGATGAAGTAATTGCATCACGAGGAAGTAAACATTCAATAGAGTAATTACTCCAAGTATCTATATGTTCACAGCAAAATTCATAACTTGAGATAATCGCAAATAAGTTTCTTGCTTAAAAAGAAATAGGACCTCCTCTATGGCTCAAAACACTGACGCAAATATAACCATAATCGGACAGAGGAAAATAGACCAATATAGACCAATTTCACCTAATAACAACAGACTACAAGAAACTAAAGAACATAAGCCACGTTTTAATTAGTCGATACAGAACTAAAAAAATAATAAAAAGAAAAAAACGTATTTTCACGGGTGGTAATATAAAAGTCAAACTCGGGATCCACCCGTTCACCTGACTCTAGTTTCTAAATTTTGGCACCAGGGTGTGTTATATACGTTTTTATGCCCCCGTGTGGTTGCGGCACCACTTTTTGGTTTTTGCCCTCTGCCGGAGAGTGGGATGCCCGGATAATGTACGAGCCATTTGCATGGAAATAACCCTTTCTTTTTTATTTCAAAGTGGTCTCTTACGTATATATATTTTTTTACCATCAATTCTGTTTCGGTCGTGCCTTTTAACTTGAATTTGTACCCTCAAAAAAAAAAAATATATTAAAGACCCCCGGTGCTACTTGCGTGTCCAAAAAGAGGGCCAAGTATAAAAAAGCTAACCATCGCAGAAAAAAAATATGATCATAATTTCTTTTTTAAGCTCCAATTAGAAATGTTTAACTTTTGGAAGCTCGTTTAAAGGAAACCCCAATACACTTTTGTGAATTTTTAAAATTTATAAAATGTTGAAATTTCTTTTTATACGCCACCATCCAACTTGTTTTAAAATACAGGGGTATCAAATTAAAAATCGAGATCAACGAAACCTTAATACCTTTCTTAAGGGGGGACAAATAGCTAGCGGGCAAAAGCCATCTACTACAGTAAAAAAAAATAATTTTAAAAACTGTATTTAAATATATTCAACATTAAAAATTAATAAGTCCATTTTGTATAATAAATAAAATTTAAAGAAAATACACTTGTTTCCAACCAACCCCCAAAAATTCGGTATATGTTAAGCCTAACGTCGTCTATTGAATGCAAAATTAAGTATTTATCCGAAACATAGTTTTCAAGAGGCCAGGCTATTTGTACTGCAATTTTATTATAAGTAGCCTATCCTGCTGGTGTAAATGGTATTAATCCTCATAGTCTGTAAATTATGTACAGGGTGTTTCTGATAAGTCTGCATCCATAATTTAAGGGGATATTCTTTTCGAAATCAATTTTGAGTCGAAAATGTAGTAACTTCTATCTCCATTAATTTTGTTTGCCATAAGGGACACTGTTTTCGAGTTATGATTTTCAACAGTGTTTTAGGGATGACCACTTAATTAATTTAGAAATCATTTTATTAATCAGTTTCTTAATTAAATTTAAGGGGGTCATCCGTAAAATTAATACTCTGGATGCAATCTTAACTCGAAAACAGTGTCCCTTGTGGCAAACAAAATGTCATAGATAGAAGTTGCATTTTCGACACAAAATTAATTTCCCAAAGAACATCCCCCCTTAATTCATGCGTGCAGACTTACTAGAAACACCCTGTACATAAGGCCTCTTTAAAAAATACAAATAATAAAAGAAATGGGCGGTTCATCGTTCCAACACCTAAAGTATGAATTTTTACACCTATAAAGAATATAGATTCAATCTACCGATTAAGGAACTAAAGAACACGCGGTATATCACCTTCGAGTCCTACCTGACCTTAAATGATTAAAATCTTAATTTTTTTTTCTCGTTTGCTTTCCTAGAAATTGGAATTACACGAAGTTTGTTTAAGGGCAAATTTTTAAAGGCGAGATCAGACTAAAGTTAAAGCTAAGTGTTATTGTAATTTAGCGTAAATTGTTCCCTTCCTTATGGTATTATCTCAACATTGAAAATTCTTATTACCATTCTGGGCGCTCCTTACCGGTATTTTTTCCCCCATAAACCACCTCTATTTCTAAATATCTTCATTTACGTGAAATATTTGACCCATAGCCGGTGTTGGTCGGTCCCCTTGACCGCACCCACGCGGTTTATTATCATTGTGTACAATCAAAATTAAGTCTAAAATACATTCTTTTTCTTCTGTAGCCGCAAATGACTTAAAATTCTTGACTATAAAATTATCTCAGGGCGGATCTATAATTGCATTTTTTATACATATATATTTATTTCAGTTCAGTTCTATTCAGTTTGCGTATAAAATAAGGAAATAACCCAAGAAGGTGACCTCCCCAGTCTCTGTGGTGTTTGCTTCTCTTCGGGCATTAATGGAATGATCTATTGCAACGTGCAACACTGTATAAGTTCAACGTTGGAAGTTTCGTCAACCCTAAAATTTTCTCCACTTAAAGATCAAATTTAGTTCTTAACTTTCTTTGACTTGTATCAAATCCCGCATCTCATAACTTATTAAACATAACGGATATACTGAACACGTATCGCGAGCTACCCCTAATATTTTTACAACGGTTCTATAACTAAAACCACACCACAAGCGATAACCCCGCCTTAGGCCTAAGCGCGCGAAAGGTCAAGGTTATATAAACGAGTAAAAACATTCTGATCATAATCCTTTTAAATTAAATTTTGACGCCTCGCGTGTATTTAATCGTAGAGAGCAGAAGGCCCGCAAGATGATGAATCGAATTAAAAAAATCAAACCCCCTTTCCTTGGGTTACCCTCTCTAAACTTCGTAGAAAAGCGTGAAAAGTGACCCCGAATGACCTATGTCCGTTTTTAATTTCGTATAAAGAAATTTGGAGGTCATATATTTTTTTTATATGGGCGAGAACGGGTATATAGTGTTATTGCTTACATACCCCCTTCAACAATCTGGGCTAGATCATGATTTTCGTGGAGGTACATTTTTTATGCGTTTGACTTTGAAGAAATTTCATATAGTTAAGAGGCCAATATTGTTTCTCGCGTGCCATGCCCTCAAGGCGCGGTTAAACCTAACGAAATAGGGCTACGTAACCAGTTTATTAAATCAAATTAAATAAATTTTCCTTACTTAATTAAAATTAATAAAATTTCATGACTTTTCAACTGAACTTCATGCCACATTTTTAAATTATCGGACGTTTCCCTGACTTGGTAAAATTTCTTCAAATTATTTAAAATTTCCCTGATTTGGTTAAATTTATTCAAATTATCTGACATTTCCCTGGTGCTTGTGCTTGTACTTGTGCTTGTATTGGTGCTTGTACTGGTGCTTTTACTTGTACTGGTACTTGCACTAAAAGTTACTGGACATCGACACTAAATCCCTTCAAAATATTTTCATGATAATGTCTTTTCGGAAAATGGAATAGTTCTTTAAAAAGCGTAAATGTGTAATTTAGATGGAAGTCTCCTAGATACGTAGTCCATATAAGCACCCTTGACTTTAAAATAAAACCAACCCACATTTTTTAGTTAACCGAGTTTCTGGGAGGCCTTTTTTTTTGTAATCACGCCAGCCAAAGGTAATTATCAGTACATGTTGTGAAAGGGCTAAGACAGTATTATCCATAGACTGATAGGGTAAGATCATGTGTGTTTTTTCTTTATTTCCAAGCAGACGATAGCTTCGGGGTATAGGGTTGTAAGGGTATATGAGAGGTACTATAAGGGTATAAACTACACACTAGTTACCTACATTTTTCACTCTAGGCTTGTAACAATATGAATTAGAGGCCACCCTAAAAATCGTGGGATTAGTTTTGAACAAAGTTTAACTGTAACATCTGTACAAGGTTAAGGTCAACATTTTCTTTTTTTTAACCAATTTTCTATGGAAAAAGCTGCCAGTATTAAATTTTAAATTTTAGGTGTTATAGTAATTACTAAATAATAAAACGAGGTTTTAATATTAACCAACCGTATCCTTTAACTTAAAAACGGTGCAAAATAAATCACTAAATTTAATTAAGTTTAGTAATGAATAAAATTAACCACCCAGGGGTTAAATTTAAAACCGAAATTAAATTAAATAATATCAGGGATAGATTTAATTTTAGAAGTAGGAATGGAGAACAGAGTAACGTGGGCGCGCGTCAAAGTCCCGGACCCCTTCCAAGGGACGGAGAGGTATGAAAGATGAGGGGGGTCATGGCGACAAAGGTAAAAAGGAATTACGTATTTTTCGCCGTCCCCGTCAGCAACGTCTTCAAAACGTAGTTTGAGTGAGCCAATAAGATCATTTAAACTCTTCGTTACGTGTTGGAGGGAGGGGCTCTATACTGGGTGGTCTATGAGTCGGAGGACTGAAGTAAATACTAACCGTTCTCCATTCCTACTTCTAAAATTAAATCTATCCCTAATAATATATACCCTTTTCAAAGGTTTACGTTGGTAAAATGGAGTCTGTTATTTGACCACCTCGGACATTTATTACGTATGTGCAATTCAACAAAGACTGCGCCCCCCCTTCCATTGATAAGTCTATTTAAACCCAAAATTAATTAGATTAAATTACATTAATTGTAGTAGCAACAATAGATGATTTCGATGAGGCCTTTAGGTGTCAGGAGTATGTGATATATCAACATTGAAATATAACATTTTAGAGATCTCCTTATAATTTATGTTAAACACTTCAGACAACTTTACTCGACTTAAAACCGATTTACCTAGATAGCGTTGCTTTTTATTGGCAGGCCGCAATTGTTTCAAATACGGTACAAAATTAGGGGTATCGTTCCTTTCAACCGAATTCCCAATGGACCGAAATCCCATTCGACCGAATATCCCGCAATGATTTTAGATTTCCAACCCAATGGCTATATTCCCGATGGACCGAAATCCCAATCGTCCGAATATGCATATATACATATGAATATAACTTGAAACACTGTAGCCGTCAGCGACTCGGTGGATACGATGTTGGACTGCGAAGCGATAGGTAGTTGGTTCGAATCTCCGAAAGGTATGTTAATAACATTAAAAGTAAATGGTTCGTGATACTAATTAAAACGCTCACTTTCATTCCTTTCAAGGCAAGAGAAATATAGAATTAATAATCAAATTGTGCTTAAAATGAAGTACAGTCTTAATGGTAGTTCCATCAATGTCTTTAAATTTTAAATTAAAATTTTAATATTTTGGTTTCGGGTGGGTTAGGTTAGGTTAGGTTCGGTTCGGTTAGGTTAGGTTAAGTTCGGTTAGGTTAGGTTCGGTTAGGTTAGGTTAGGTTCGGTTCGGTTAGGTTAGGTTAGGTTAGGTTAGCATAGGTTACGTTAGGTTAGCATAGGTTACGTTAGGTTAGCATAGGTTACGTTAGGTTAGCTTAGGTTAGGTTAGGCTACCTTAGCTTAGGTTAGGTTAGGTTAGGTTAGGTTAGGTTAGCTTAGGTTAGGTTTGGTTAGGTTAGGTTTGGTTTGGTTTGGTTCCAATAATTCGTTGACACCTTTTCCAAAATGTGCTCCTTTTAATTAGCTACCACCTTTTCCAAAATATTCTCCCTTTAAATAGCTACCACCTTTTCCAAAATATTGTCCCTTTAAATAGCTTCCACCTTTTCCAAAACACTCTCCTATTAATTAGCTGCCACCTTTTCCAAAAGATTTTCCTATTAATTAACTGCCACCTTTTTCAAAATATTCTCCTATTAATTAGCTGCAACCTTTTCCAAAACATTCTCCTACTTATTAGCTGCCACCTTTTCCAAAACATTCTCCTATTAATTAGCTGCAACCATTTCCAAAACATTCTCCTACTAATTAGCTGCCACATTTTCCAAAATATTCTCCTTTTAATTAGCTACCACCTTTTCTAAAATATTCTCCTATTAATTAGCTGCCACCTTTTCCAAAAGATTTTCCTATTAATTAGCTGACACCTTTTCCAAAATATTCTCCTATTAATTAGCTGCCACCTTTTCTAAAATATTCTCCAATTAATTATCTGACATCTTTTCGAAAATATTTCTATTATTGCTAATAAATTGTTCGTGGTAAGAGGCGGGCTTTTAATACTCATATAAATAATCTTTTTACCTCCAAACAAGGTTGGGTTGGGTTAGGTTAGGTTAGGTTAGGTTACGTTTGGTTTGGTTAGGTTAGGTGAGGCTCGCCGTAATTAAAACGTAGTTAAAATAAGTGCAGTAATACATTTTCAAATCACATTTATTTTAACAATAATAAGTTGTGAAATTAAAAATATATTTAATGCAAAACCACACAGTATGTCTTCTTCCAGTTCAATAGAATTTCGGTCCAATGGGACAATAATAAAATCGCACCTTTGGCTACGTTCGGTCGAATGGGACCCCCAAAAAAAACCCCCTTCTGTCGAATGGGAATTCGGTTCAATGGGACCAAAGCAAATTAGGTGACCCCAAAACTCTCCAAAAACCACTATATTAACTTTCATAAGGTAAATTAAAAAAAAATTATTTCAGAGTTGCTTTCTCTCCTTGGGGTCAAGGGGTATACAATATATTTTTATATTTAATTCTTTCCTTAGAGCGGGAGAGAGACGCGTTGCATGGCCGGAAGCTATAAGCTCTAGGCGGGATAAAACGTGCGAAAAACCGAAAACGTTAACCGGCTACCTGTTGTAACCTTTTTGACCAAAATTGTCCGTGAGATCTCGCTTTTTATTTGGCGCCCCTTTTTGCCTCCGCTGTTCCTTAAGTCTCGTGCGGAACCGAACGTGAAATTTAACGCCCCCTTCTTCTATCTTATCCTCCTCGTCTTAGCTTACGTATCATAAAAGATGATTTGACCTTATTAGAATTATTATATTCATTAGATTTAAGTCCTGAATTTTGGTGAAAGTTTGTTGGATTTGAGCTTTTAATCTGCCACCCAGAGATGTTTCATTTCAAAAATTCCCTGACTTTTTCAGGTCTTCCCTGATCGTCTAAAGTCAAACCAAGAAGTGATATCTAGTTTATTAGGGAGAAGTGATAAGATTCCTAAGTATTCGCGCGCCATAGTCCTAGTCCTCCTTTCAAAATACAAGGGGGGGGGGGAGACGTAAAAGGAGGCCGCCGAGTTATTTCGCCTCTCCTCAGTCGGAAAATACAAGTAATTTTCGTCATTCGCGTCGCGCTGACGTGAGTTTTCAAGAACCAATGAGATACTGGTTGTAATTTAGAGGCGGCGGGGATTAACTCCGGACCTACTATACGTTTGGACTGGAGATAAAGCTAGAAATGTGTATGAATGAATTTATACCTTCTCCCTAATAAACTAGATATCACTTCTTGGTCAAACTTTATCATTTACACCCTTATTTTTTTACCTATTTTAAAATCCCTATAACTTTCCCATGCGGTACCGTGACAACCCTGCTTAATTTGAAACTTTAAATAAATAAATAAATAAATAAATAAATAAATAAATAAATAAATAAATAAATAAATAAATAAATTATAAAACCTATCAAATATCGAACGTTGAACTTAATTAAACAAAACTAACGGTTAAAATATCTCCCACATAAAACAGGTAAACATTTCTAATCCCCCACATATATAGTATATAAAGTTACATTGAAACGGAAGGCAGCCTGCATATATCCGAAACAATGTCACCTGTTTCCACATTCGCACGCATTTTAATACTACTAAATTTATTTAATAAAAGGGGAAGTTAGAAATAGAACAAGTACCCATAACCAAAACTTAGCTAGAGTAACTCTTATACCCCCATAAAAAAAAACCCAAACGACATGTGCATTTCCAAAAAAAAACCTAACACAACCCTAACCCCAGCTAAGGTAGATGATAACCAAGTTAGGCCTACAGTATTTTGGACCATTTTTGTGAACCCAGGAAGGAAGCCAGGATGGAGTATGAAAGGGGGGGGGAGCTAATTTAATCGTCATTTCCCTTTCCTGCAGGGTCCCCGGACATATGGTATTCGGGTATTGGAGGCAAACTGGTCTCACCTCTAGAACGACAACACCCGATTTCCGCGACTAAAGGTAGGTATCTATAGATAAAGCTATAGCTATCCAACCCCAAAATCAACAGATGAAAGCTATAGTTTTGTTCAATGAGTTTCTCTGTTAGATGATGGATAAATTAAAAATAAGGACCATGTGTCTCCGTGCTGGACAATTACTTTTACTTACTTACTTACAATGGCATGGTTTAGCTGTATATAGGGTGTTGGAGTATTATATATATATATAGTATTAACACATGGTGTTTAGGCCGGTTTTAATGGCATTATTACTAGGTAATAATATTGAGGGGATTTTTTTTCAGTTGAAATTGGATTAAATCCATTTTAAATAAGTTTATTTTTTTTCTTTCGAGGATTAATTCGTAAGCAGGCGACACTAAAATGCCCTTCGACCCATCCGTAAGAATACCATTGCCGTATGATCACGTGGTTTAATTAGCTGTTTTTTTTAATTCAGTTGCAGGACAAAATATTTAATCTTATATATTAAAAAGTCGATCTTGAAAATTTAAAATTCTGGGTACCCTGATAACAAACTGGGAGATAGAGATTGAGAAAAAAAAAGGACAATTTGACAAATTTGAAGATAAGTAAGTCTTACCTAAGAAAACACATGGATACCCGCAGAGAATTTTACAACTACTTTTATTATCTACCTGTGTCATTAAATAACAACCAACGTAGATTATATAAATTGAGTTTTTCCTGACCTTGGGAACGCGTAATCCGGGCTTATCTATATAGACAATAATTCCTATTTTAATTGCAGGCTTCTTAGCGTTAATTAAGTGAGGATCTTGTATTATAAATTATACTCAATCCGAAATACCGTCAAAATCTCCTGAAGTTTTAATATTTTAGAATTTCACACGTAGATATTAATATTATTACGAAATGGTTACGTTACTTGTTTGATACTGTTCAACCTGGCGAAGTACATTTTACGTTTAAAAAACCATTAAAAAAAGTGGGAGCCAGACTATTCTCTATAATCAGTGAGATAGGCGACATCATGAGGGTACACCTTGTCTCCTTGTAGCTCATTCGCGTGCCCTTATGTAAATTAAGGGAAAATTTTAAACGCATCCAACAAAAGTAAATAAAACAAAAGTGTTTTGTTTATTTTATAATCCCCCAAAAAAGGTAACGTAAGATATATCACTAAACATAATAAAAACCAGGGCTTCAATCAGTGGAATTGACCCAGGAACTTTCAGATGCTAGTGGTGCGAAGCAGTATCGTGCTCAAACACAAGGTTTCTTCATAAAACTTTTGGAAAACCGATTTCCCTGAGTGTTCCAAGTTTTTTTCCTATATATTTCCCTGAGTTTTCCAGGTTTTTCCCCCAAATTTTTTCCAGAGTTTTCCAGGTTTTTCCCCCAAATGTTCTCAGTAAGTTTTCCAGAATTTTCCCATATATTTCTAAGAGTTTTCCAGGTTTTTCCCATATATTTCCCTGAGTTTTCCAGGTTTTTCCCATATATTTCCCTGAGTTTTCCAGGTTTTTCCCATATATTTCCCTGAGTTTTCCAGGTTTTTCCCATAAAAGAAGTAATAACAACTGGAGTGGTTTTTTATATAGTTGAAGCAACTCCTTCAGACTCACAAATTTAAATTTTTTCCCTGAATTGTACTAAAAATTTTAAATATCCCTGCGTTTTTTTGTCAACTATTTATTTCCCCGAGTTTTCCAGCCTTGTATGATTCCTCAGATGGTTAGAATACTTCGGTGTTAATCAACTTCTGTTTGGTTATAAAAAAAGAGAAATAGACGGTGCGTGCGTGTCGCGTGGCGTTGACGACATTCCAGAAGTACTTGCAGCGCGCGGTGTATCCATCTTATATCGTTATAAGACGTTTTTTTACCCCCGTGGCACCCTTATGCAGCTGTCCCTCTGAGCCCTCATCTTTTTTAGACTTAAAAGAAATCTTTAATTATTTCAATAGCTATTTAAACTTTTTTCCCTATATAGAAAACAAGTTGGGAAAACCAAAATATTACCTCTCCGAGTCAAGAGGTCTACTACTACAAAGTTATTTACCTAGATATGGAATTATTTCTCTTTTTTGAAGTAAAAATTTTCGAAATATTGAAGCAGTATTCCAAGCATAGCGAATATACAGTAAAGCAGACGACATTTTACATCCAATAAGGATAAATCTTGGACCCATGGAAATCAGTTAATGGCAAAAAGAACAGGAAATGAAGTCTACGCTTCAGCTGTTTACCCTATATTCTGATAGCTACATTCACAACTGGTTAGCAGTGTAAACACTATCGTCTCGTCTCACCTAAACAATATTCTTAGTTTGCCAACATGAGTGTTAACGTTAAATAATTAACTTATGATAATACCAAAGCTAAATTGTAGCTAGACGCACTGATAGTCAATGCGCACCATAAAGAGAATAAAAACTCTGTAGCTTAGCCCTACTAATCTAATTGCCAACATGATCTTTTCTTCTATTATAAAATCTTAACCTGATTATTTAAGAGTGTATTTAACTTTCGGCTCACTCTGAACCGTTCATGTCTCTTCATTTCAGACACGAAAATCAAAACCCAAAGTTTACATCACCTCAGGCCTCAATTATTTACTCTATATTTCACTAAGATATACCCGCCGGAGTCTAGTTCTTAGCTTTCTTCATAAAATTACTAAACCAAGGATTATTCTATATACAGATGTAGTATAGCTTTAGTAATTTATAAACAGCCATTTCAAATAATAATATTAGTAAAACTCTTTGGAATATTAAAATGAAACAGAGCTTTAAAGACACCAAAGCACTAAATGCATCATAATTACGAAAAATATTTCATCATATTCACTTTATATTAAGGATAAAGGGAATATTATGGTTCTGTAGGATTTCTTTACACATCAAAACAAAACGAACTTTTAACGCAGCGCACTGCGGCACTAGTGTAATAACGGACGGACACACACAGACAATAACATAGACTGCTTTTTAACCATTTCCGTATTAATTTTGAATTGAGAAACAAGATTATCTTAAATATTAAAATAAATATAATTAATATTTAATATTTTCTTCGTTAGTTATTCGCTTTATTGAACGTTACATCGTTTTAAAAAAGAACAATTAAACATTCTTGAGAGACCTGACTAATATTGGCGTTTGAAATGAAGCATACGCCCGTTGCGTCGCCTTACTCAAATAGGTAGTATATAAGGGTTTCGAATCGCAGCTATGGATAAGAACATCGCAATTGCGTGAACCTTGGCGGAAGACCCCGTCAATGGAAGGCTAGACGTTTCTCGTAACCCTAGCCGATCGCCGCGTATGTCTTAACCTTAAGGATGATGGTGGTGTTAGAAGCCAGGTGTGCAGACTGGTGTCCATGTGGGATGGACAAAGAATAGAAGATGGTGGTGTTTAGAAGCCAGTAAGTACAGACTGGTGTCCATGTGGGATGGACAAAGAATAGAAGATGGTGGTGTTTAGAAGCCAGTAAGTACAGACTGGTGTCCATGTGGAATGGACAAAGACGAGAAGGAGGTGGTGTTTAGAAGCCAGTAAGTACAGACTGGTGTCCGTCCATGTGGAATGGGCGAAAAACTAGAAGATGGTGGTGTTTAGAAGCCAATAAGTTCAGACTAGTGTCCATGTGGGGTGGACAAATGAACAGAGTTGTTAAACAGGCAATGGAGTAATAGCCTGTAAGTCGAATACAATTTCCGGGACTGTAAATGCGGTCTGGAAATTGAATATACGTTTGCTCCGATTTGCAAACTGCGAACGCGGTCACGTGGGTGTAACAACGGACAGACAGACACACAGACAGACACACAGACACACAGACACGTCGAAATTAGAACCTCTCCGTGACATACGTCACTCGGAGAGGTAAAAAGAGCAAAGTATTTTTTCTTCATCTTCTAAATCTATATATTTAAATGGCCTTAGGGACGCGTGTCTGACATGTGCATCGAAAGAAAGAGTCGCCGTCGCTGCCGACAATTTTGGTTAAATTTAATTTTTTTTTCTCTTCTCTCTCTGAGTCAGTTAAATGTTTTCTTTAATCAATGGTTAAGGCTAAAAAATCTGCGCATGGTGGTATAGTGGTGCCTAAAGCGGACCTAAAGTTTTTTAATTTTTATAATATAATAAATTACAGGGAAATCAGATGTATCTGATATCCATTATAAGAGTTCGACTAATGAAAATTGGCATATTTGACATGCAATTTTATTAGTTATGACAGGGTTGACACACACAAAACTTTCAAATTCAAATTCCCTGACTTTTCCCGGTTTTCCCTGTTCTTTTCAACGATTTTCGCTGATCTATTCAGTTTTTCTACGATTTTCCCTGACCCTTTTCAGTTTTACTACGATTTTCCCTGACCCTTTTCAGTTTTACTACGATTTTCCCTGACCCTTTTCAGTTTTACTACGATTTTCCCTGACCCTTTTCAGTTTTACTACGATTTTCCCTGACCCTTTTCAGTTTTACTACGATTTTTCTGACCCTTCTCAGTTTTACTACGATTTTCCCTGACCTTTTTTAGTTTTTCTACGATTTTCCTTGAGTTTTTCAGTTTTTCTATTTTTCCTGACCTTTCCCAACGATTTTCCCTGACTTTTCCCAACCATTTTTCCCTGACCTCTTCCAACTATTTTCCCTGACGTTATCGCGATTTCCCTGACTGATCAAACGTGCACCTCTCTAAAATGGCATTTAAAACATCACCCCAGCCGGATGATTAAACCGCGGATATTTTAGCAACAACTAAAACCAAATTCTCTTACTTTTTATTGCTCTAAACCAATTTCCCTGATATTTAAAGATCTTCCCAAAATAGTAAGATTTTCAACGCAATGAAAAAAGCGTCACTCGCAGGTGAAGAAAAATCCTTAGGGAGACAAAACACGCGCCACGAAAAAGCAAAATAAAATCTCGAAAAAAAAAAACATTCTATGGCCACAGCCATCCACGTTGCAACACCTGCATTAAAGATATTCACAAGTTAATAACCAGAAATTAACCGGTAGTAGGGGTCCACGCCTATCCTAGAAGATATAGTTGGATTTTGTATATAATCATTTAAATTATTTCGGCGAATTTTGGTACAAGAGGCGCCAGTAAAACAGGCTAAGCCTAAACAGAGGGAAAAACAACATGGTGGAATTTTCAAATAATAGTCTTCCAAAAAAGCCTAAACAATTGACATAAGACTGACAGGTAATTTTTTTCGAAAGCTTACAGTAGTTGGTCATTAAACAGTTTAGTTTTTAGACGTAAAACGGTTTGGGTCCCAACGTTTTAAAGAATATAATAATTTCTTACATGAATATGAACTTTAAAATTGGCCAATTTTAATTTTAAAACTTCTGTAAGACTTTAGTATTCCATATTCATGCTATTAAGAAATTAATTTTAATTTGAAAAATAATCCCAACTATAAATAAGGGACCCTCTATTGTTTCACCTGCCTTTAAACTAAAGCAAGTCGCTCTTAAAAAATAATACAAATGTTTTTTTAGGAGAGAAATCACGTATCTTTAAACCACATAACCATAAAAATACTTGTGTTTTGTTCTTAATAAGGACACGTTTCTATATTCTATAGTGGGTACGTGGACAGGTGAAAAACTGGTGGCATCTTCACTCGGAAAGGTTATAAGTCTGTCAATAATCCAACCATCCAAAATTAAAGGTTTCCAAGGAGTAAGGTTAGATTAGGTTGTATTTTAGCTATTTAAGGTGCTGAATTCTAAAGCCGGGATGGATGCTTTTAAACAAGCGGAAGCTGTTAGCAGCACGTGCCTGTTTACCGCCTGTTTCCCTAATTCGTCCGTTTATTCGACGTATCCCAAGCAAGGTATAAAATTAAGTCCCCTCGTCTTTATAAATAAATGAATGAATGAGGTTGCTTTGAGCGCCCATGCGAAGCGCCCGACTATAATTAAGTTTCTAGGTGGTGGTGCAAGCCGGTGGTGGTGGTTATTCGGATCGGAGGATGAAGGTTTTTAATCTCCTACGGGATGCTAACGAAAAAACACTAAACGTTTAGAGGCCTACGGTAGCAACCTGTCGTCTTTCTGCCCAAAACCTAAACACCCCCGTCAAACGTACATATATACATAGATAGACCAAGGTCCCTAAAAAATTTCCCATGGAGCTACGCAATCATGACATGCCATGGGAAATTATTTCAATTTCAAACATTGGGTTGCCGTTTAATCAAGAAGTGATATCTAGTTTATTAGGGAGAAGGTATAAGATGCCTAAGTATTCGCGCCATACTCCCTGTCCCCCTTTCAAAATACAAGGCGGGGATGTAAAAGGAGGCCGGGCTATTTCGACTCTTCTCAGTCGGTAAATACGTAATTTTCGTCATTCGCGTCGCGCTGACGTGAATTTTCAAGAACCAATGAGATGCTGGTTGTAATTTAGAGGCGGCGGGGATTAACTCCGGACTGGAGATAAAGCTATAAATGTGGCGAATTTAAACCTTCTCCCTAGTAAACTAGATATCGCTTCTTGGCTATAAGTAATCATGATATGGCATGGGAAATTATTTCAATTTCTAACTTTGGGTTTAGTAAAAATTTGAATGGTCTTTTATGGTGTTTAATTATAGCTAGGGAGATATTTTCTAGCCGTTCATCATGATATTGGGAGCAATTACTCTACTGAACGTCTATTTTCAAATGATATTACTGCTGGTTTTAATGTTACTAACTAAAGTTGGAAAAAGTACTCTCTATTCAAGCATGTATTTTTTTTCTTTTTGCATTAGTTATAAAATCTCTTGCAAAATAAAGTGATTAAAAGTTCATAAAGGTTTTCAAATGAGATATATCTCCATTCTCCCCTTTTCCATATGTTGCATCGCGATAATTGCAGGACCACCGTCCTATTAGGGGAAGTGGCTCTAGTGCTAAACGACGGTTAACAATAACCTAATGGATCTCTAAATGAGGGACAGGATTATAGACTGTATCTGTAACGGATGCTTGACCACCGTCTCATCCATCAGCTGCCCTTTACTACATCATTTTCCATCATTTAATCCCTCAACAATGAATGGGACGATGATGGTTTAAATATTTCTTTTTGCCCTAACTAGAATCGAATGTTTGGAAAAATACGAATGAGGTATTAATAAAAAAAAATAGCCAGGCCACGAGGAAAGTTAGTATTCAAAAAACCCTCTCTGGGATGTTAGGAAAAATCTAGTCGCGCCATCTGGATGAAAACCACTAAAGTATATTATGAGGAAAAAAAATAATTGTAAATCTGCTTTGGAAATTAAAGTATAAAACT
Source organism: Phalangium opilio (assembly GCF_054372755.1). Taxonomy (NCBI): domain Eukaryota; kingdom Metazoa; phylum Arthropoda; class Arachnida; order Opiliones; family Phalangiidae; genus Phalangium; species Phalangium opilio. Next base: position 3,461,269 of record NW_028324168.1, on the reverse strand, counting down.
TAATCAAAAATTTTATGGCTCAATTGCATTTTTTCTGGGTAATATATATATTTTAGTTTATCAATGAAATTATTAGTTCTAAGGTATTACTCTAGATGGCGCTGTTAAAGTGAGCAACAAAAAATTTGAAATCAAGTCAATACCTCACTGACTCCTATTTAGTTTTAGTTTCAGTTTGAGAGAAGGAAATTATGAATGTAATAAAACTTTCTAATAATAAACTGAGGACCAATATGCAGCGGAATTTGAGAAAAATTTCAAATTATATCAAAAATAAACAGCAACAAAACAAGAGCTATACTTCCAATAAAAACGTTTGGTTTCCCCAAATACTTATTTTAATTAACATTAAATATTAAATAATTAAAAATAATGTTAATTTAAGACTAAATCACGCCGCACTGAAACCCGAAAAAAAAAATAGCAAAAGACTAAAAAAAATTCCACAAAAAAGTGGAAGGTCGCGAGAAACGACTTTGAAGTTTGAACAATTGTGATCTCGCACAAACAAAAACCGTCTTATTCTTTCAAACGGTACAATTTCAAAGATCCGTTATTTTCAGGCGTTGTAACCGACTAAGCATTGTGTCAGCGTGTAACTGGTACCTAACGACGGGCGTGAATCCAAAAAATCCCTTATCAAAAGGACCAATAAATAATAACAGGTTTTAACTTCTAATCTGCCTTTCGTCATAACATAAGTTCATAAGATACGTTCACCATAAGTTTGTTACAAATTGGAGCTTGTCATGAAGTGAGTGAGGGAGGTCATAGATTCGCCGTAAGGCTAGCGACGCCTGGTGAGACGCTGCATATAAAAGGCTTAGTATTCAGACTAAATAGGAAGATGGAAGTCCTGCAAAACTAACAGAATAGGACTTCAATTCTCACTTGTCTTTCTCGAACTAGCTCGAGCTGTAAGTCTCTAGCATTACGAAGTATAGAAAGTCTCATACTTATACATATGACTTATAAACTTATGATCAAAAGTACTTCTTAACATTGTAAGTTGGTCTGACTGTAATGCGAGGGTGTGAATTTTGTACTGATTCAACTCACGAAGTATAAGAACTGACTAAGCAACTTTTCACATCATTAGGCCTGGTATAAAAAGTGTATTTTAATGGAGGATATATTAAAGTTACGAAGAATATAACATACGCCATTGTAATTTCTACGAGGTGAAATTATAAAACCGGGTTTTTTTACCGGTAATAGGTATTGTTTTTGTCTTTGGAATGTAACGACGTAAGTTTCGCAGGTTTTTTTAGGTCTAGGTATGAAATTAAATAGCTACGTTTCGTGTTGTGTTATGTTAGATTATCTTATGTAAGATTTATAGTCCAATTATGCGATGAAATACAAGTTCTTTGAATTTCGACCCAAAACCTGAATTAAATAGTTTTCGTACAAGAAAAATTGGAATATTTCTTTTGTGCGTTTAAACGATTTGATCCATTTCAAAATTTCCTGACACTTACAGGCTTTCCCTGACTGACTAAAGTCAATTCCCCTGACCAATTTTCGCACTTTTATTTATAGAAAAAGTCAGAATGTCGCGTTTAAAGATAACCTTTCTGACAATTTCAAAATTCCCAAATATTAACCATTCATTTAAAAAAAAAATCCCTGACTTTTCCAAGACACCATTTCAAAAGAGTGAGGGTCCCCTTGGATACCATTTCAATAGAGTGAGGCTCCCCTTGGATACCATTTCAAAAGAGTGAGGTTCCCCTCGATCTATTATCTTTTCCAAATTTAAAATTAAATCATATCTCCTTAACCCATATTAATCGCAAGAATGAACACCATCTATTTTAATCCGTAAAAATTTCTTCAAGAAAAAAAAAGCGTTATGGAAGAAATAAATCAATGAAGCGCGAATAGCGTTCACCCTAAAATCAAATTAATTAATTTAATTATAATTATAAATTCGTCATCATCAAGAAAATTAATGTTTCTAAAAGTTGCCATAACGAAATCGTGCAACTAATGTCAATTAAAACGAATGCCAAATAAATATAGCGTTAATAAATAAAATAAATTTATAGAAATAGAAAATGCGCGCTGGCATTAAAAATTGGGTTAAGGTCGTACAGCACAACGGGGAAATCCGCCATACCATACTACGCCAGAAAAGAAAGTTTTAATTTTTGTTTGGGACGAATTCAAATTAATTTCCCTGGTTAAGACGGGAGCCGCCCCGGGCCGGATTTGTATGGGCTTGAAATACAAATTAACCCCATGCACTTTTTTAAAGCTATCTTTGAGGGATGCTGGAAACATGGAATCATTTATCAAAACGTACGTATACAATCTTAATCCTCAAAGTCTAAAGAAAACATTTAAATTTTGTTTGCAATTTCTTTCTAAAGATATTATTAAAATGGATTAGAAATTTTCAAAAGTTTTAAAATATTGCCATGACAACATTATGAATGATGAATTAGCGCGATTTGATTTGTCAAGATTTACAAATTTCTAAGTAGAAAATTAATATTTAAAATACACAGGTGGTAAGTGTTAGGACCGACTATGCATCAATCCAATACCACACCTTTTTTGTAACACCCCATATACACCACTTGTAAAGCATAATGAACAGAGGGTTGACGTCACTCACAATGCATTTGTTTTGAATTATAATATAAAAGAAACGCGCAATCCTTCAAATAATTAAAATTAAAATTAAAATAATTAAGTATTCATAAAAATTAAACAGACCATCTTTCAACTTTTTTTTTTAAAAAAAATCCAATGCCGGAAACTTAAAAGTTAAAACTCCCCAAAATTCTTATATATTAATTAAAGCAAGTTAATTCTCTCTTTTTCGAATTAAAGTTATTACACGCATTGTGGTTCTTTTTTTTACAAACCAACCTCAGTTAGTTTTAAGCATTAACCGAAATGAATCATTCTAGAAAAACATTTTGACCCTCAAATAAGCTATAACTTAAAAAAGGTGTTAAAATTAATTTATAAAAGCTACAAAAGTAATGAAAAGTAAAAACTGCCCAACAGAGCGTTTCGGTGATCTTGGCCTTTAACAAAACTATACACTTTAAATACTCCCACTACTATAGTACAGAGCATTAGAAGATAGATTACATTACAGACCAGCCTCTACAGTCTTTTGGACACGCTGTATTTATACATAGGCGGTCAAGCTTGAAAGGAGCTCTTTTAACCTTGTTGTAAAAATAATTGTATCATTCATTGCAGAACCCTGTACTGCACCATAATTGGTTGTTGAATTAAAACTACCTCGCATTTTTTTGTGCCTTATATATAAGGCTTGGTAAGTATGGTCTGACACTTCATTGTGGTACTCGCTTACGGTATAGCCTAACAGACATGGTTTTCAAAGTAAGATTTAACTTGGTCTTTAAGTACTTAAGTTGTATATAGAGTTTCATTCGTGTTTAAGTACTTAAGTTGTATATAGAGTTTCATTGGTCTTTAAGTACTTATGGTATACATGGTTTCATTAAATATATTTTCAGTTACTTGTAATCAGCGCCTTGGTGGCTTACGCTAGTGCTGGAGTACTTGGAGGTAAAAGCGTCCAATCGAGACAACAGGATGTAAGTACTTTCAAATACGTTACGTTCATTTACTTTTGAGGACCTTATACCATTTTTGTGATATGCCTAACACAGGGACACGGAAACTACGCTTTTAACTATCAAGTAGTTGACGGCCTAGGGGCCACTAATGGTCGTTCGGAAGTCGGAAGTCCGGGTAGGGTTGTGGGAAGCTACAACATTGCCGATATCGATGGCAGAGTGCGTAGAGTTGACTACGTAGCTGACGAACACGGATTCCGAGCTAAAGTTCATACAAACGAACCTGGAACCGCTGCTAGTTTACCAGCGGCCGCGGTCATAGATTCACCATACGCTGGTAATGTAGCTGGAGACGCGCCCGTTTTGGCTGCTGCAACTGGATATGGTTACGGATATAGTAGATACTACTAAACTGAACTGAACTGAACCGATCCGATCCGAAAGTATATAGCATCAACGTAATTTATTAGTTTCATTGTATGTGCAAAATCTTGGGTATTTTAATAGGTTAAAGGGCACGGGGAAATTGGTTATGGTGGTTAATACTAAACTATCTTGGGTTAGAACTGAACCGATCCGATCCGAGAGTATAACATTAACATAATTTATTAGCTTAGCTTCATTGTATGTGCAAAATCTTGGGTATTACTATTTTAAATAGGTTAAAGGTCACGGGGAAATTGGTTATGGTGGTTAATACTAAACTATCTTGGGTTAGAACTGAACCGATCCGAGAGTATAATATTAACGTAATTTAATTTATTAGCTTAGCTTCATTGTATGTGCAAAATCTTGAGTATTACTATTTTAAATAGGTTAAAGGTCACGGGGGCAATAGGTTATGGCATGGATATGGTCACGCTACCTTATAAGAGTTCATCATTAATTTTAAATATTTAATCATCATACGGTTCGGGTCTGAACTGATTCGTTTAAAGGTTACAGGGTCATGGGGTACGCAGCTTGCTTTTCATTCTTTGAAAAAAAAAAAACTTAAAAATTCAAGTATCAACCTTTCTAATAAATATTAAATAGTTGCGCTATATATTCCTCTATAGCTGGTAACATTGCATTGTTCTGTTAAGTCTGTATTGTATAAATGTATGGTTTTTAATGTATCATTGTTTTGGTAAGCAAAGCTATATAGTTTTGTACAGAATTTTGTATTTTAAAAGTCGTGAATACTGAATTATTATAATTTAAAATAATAAAAAAAAAGTATATGGTTTTTTTATATCATTGTTTCTTTATAATATTTTTGTTTAAAGAACAAAAAAGACGGGGATAAATTGGGCTAAGGGAATTAATACCGTCGCGTATGAAATAATTTCGTGTCGAATTTTGAGACACTAATTGGCATTTTTTTTTTATTACCAAGAAGTGATATCTAGTTGACTAGGGAGAAGGTTTAAATTCGCCACATTCCTAGCTTTATCTCCAATCCAAACGTAGGTCCGGAGTTAATCCCCGCCTCTAAATTACAACTAGCCTCTCATTGGTTCTTGAAAACTCACGTCAGCGCGATGCAAATGACGAAAATTACGTATTTTCCGACTGAGGAGAGGCGAAAGAAATAGCCCGGCCTCCTTTTACGTCCCCCCTTGTATTTTGAAAGGGGGACTGGGACTATGGCGTGCGAATACTTAGGCATCTTATACCTTCTCCCTAGTAAACTAGATATCACTTCTTGGTATAACTATTATTTCTTTAAACCGTTTCTTCGCAGTCTCAAGTTAATTTCGCAATTGAATTTCTACGCTTAGTTTAGTTTAAGAAATGGTCAATGCTTAGTAGCACTTAAAGTTAATTTTCTTTAGCGATAATTAGCGTCAAAGTCTTTGAGATTGGGCGGCGGTTTGCGTCACTACAGAATCAGAAGCGCGGAATGTAAGAATCGATTTGAGCTGAACCATTAATGACTTGATGACCAAATTTAACGACGTTCGATTGTCGTAACTTATAGAGTTACGAAATATATAAAATAATTCTCGTATAATTTAAGATAATTTCGTTAATTTTAAGGTCATAAAATAAATAATTTATATCTCGTTTTCAAAATGATTGAAGCGTTATTCGCATAATATTTTTATTTATTAATTCCAAAAATTATATATTTTAGAATTAAAACAATAAAAATGCTCCGTTTCAAGAAAACAAGGTGGTAAATTTTGAAATAGTTCTAAAAAAATTCAGGAATAAAAAAATTAAATAAGATTAAAAACGAAAGTTAAAATATTCCTAAACACTTCCGTTATATTAAAATTAAAGGAAAAACGTTTAAAAATTCCACGCTGGGATTTAAAAAAATTTTAAACCGATAAATCTCTCTCTACCCGCCTGTCCAAGTTCTTAAAGGCTCAGTAACTGTAATACCTCACGCTACCTCTTATTAAAGGGTGGGTGAAAAGGAAAATGAGGCGATTTATATTTATTTGTTCTTCTAACAGGGATAGATTTAATTTTAGAAGTAGGAATGGAGAACAGAATAATGTGGGCGCGCGTCAAAGTCCCGAACCCCCTTCCGCGGGACGGAGGGGTATGAAAGAAGAGGCGGGGGTCATAGCGACAGAGGTAAAAAGGAATTATGTATTTTTCGCCGTCCCCGTCAGTAACGTCATCAAAACGTAGTTTAAGTCAGCCAATAAGATAATTTAAACTTTTCATTACGTGTTGGAGGGCGGGGCTCTATAATGGGTGGTCTATGAGTCGGACTGAAGTAAATACTAACAGTTCTCTATTGCTACTTCTACTAAGACCAATCTGCACGGGGAAAGATCCAAGAATTAAATTGCCTCCGAATGATTTTGAAATTCAAATTAGTCTGAGATTCCTCGCATAATTTTCAACCCTCCCTTTAAAGTTGGGTAGTAAAATCATAAACTAGTTTTTCACCTTTATCCCTATTGATATGCAAGTCAGTTGGCTGGTTGTTCTACTTAGAAATTAAAGAACAAAATAATATAATAAAAAAAACAGCATTCTCAAAACGCCTGTATCCTTATTTGGATGAAAGCAACACTAGGCGAAAGTATTTAAGTATTATATAATTTTTTTCAAGACGAGATACGACCACAACCCAAAGCTTCCTGCGATTATAACTGGTTTACTTTTAAATTAAACGGAACCTTGCCTTTCACACCAGTGTACTTTCACGTATTTAATATGCACCGTATAAACTGAGCCAATATCCCGTTAGATAATTTGAATGATTGAAAAATATCTAGAGTAGGGGCACCTCCCTGCCTTTGACTAAATTATGCCCTATAGGTGGTTAACATGGAGTGCCACTACTCGATAGTCGCCTATGAGGTAGTTGGTTCCTTAAAAGAGTGCAACAAGGGCGCCTAGCAGCAACCACACCCATTCTGCTTATATTTACTTGCTTTTTTGAAGGTGAACAACATGATATTAAAATGATCGGACTTTCTAAACAGTCTTTTGATATTGGGACAACATTCCCGGGAAGGGCACCTGTATTCCTACGCGCGGCGACAGAGGAGTGGTTCAATCAAGTCAAGGAAAATAGGCTTTATTTAATAGAGGGGTAGCGTAGTTGCTCAATTCAATTACACCGAAATTTTTTTTTTAAATTTTTTTAAATATTTATAAATTTTTGGTATAGTAAATCTGACGCAAATATTCGGGATTATTTCACTAAAAGAACGTTTAGTTGAACCGGTATTAGGTAATATTTCCTGCTTTGCGATTTTACGTAATCTAATTTCAATAATTATTAATTAACATTCGAATTTGTTCGTTGGAATTTTCCTAGTAATAAATTTTTGGGGTTTGTTTTTTAATTTTTTTTTTTTGGAATTTTAGGGAAATGAGAAAATCGTGATATACTAATTACGTTGATTAGAATTTTTTTTGGGTGTATTAAATTAACTATTGTATTTTTTCCTTGCTTATAATTTAAAATTAATTGCCCATAACGTCAAGGATTCTCAGGAAAAATATATGGCGCTAATTTGATTAACGAAGTATGATGGTAATGTACATGTATGTTCATGGACAACTAGAATTCACACTTCCAATTCTTAAAAACCCTTATTCAATATGTAGACAGGAAATACTGAATTTTCCAGGTTTTTTTCCATATATTTCCCCGAGTTTTCCAGCTTTTTTCCCATATATTTCCCCGAGTTTTCCAGGTTTTTTCCCATAAATGGAGTAATAACAATGGGAGTGGTTTTATATAGATGAATCAACACCTTCAGACAGAGCAAACTTACTCAAACCTCACAAAGTTCTCTGAATTTTTACTAAATATTCTAAGTTTCCCTGAATTTTACTAAATATTCTAAATTTGCATGAATTTTACTAAATATTCTAAATTTGCATGAATTTTACTAAATATTCTAAATTTGCATGAATTTTACAAAATATTCCGAATTTCCCTGAATTTTACTAAATATTCTAAATTTCCAGGTTTTTATGAACCCTGTAAACCAATATTAATCAATCCTAAAAATAAACTATATAAGGCGGAAATAAACCTGGAAGAAATAAATTAAATCTAACCCTTGAACTATAAACTATGACATCATTAAATCCGTCACCTTTAACCTCCATAATATAACAATTGAATATTCGATATAAAAATATGTAAATTATTTAAATTTAAGTCTATGGGATCGTAATTAAATTTAACTAACATCCGGTACCAGACAACTAAAGTTGATATGATATTATTTATAATGACCCAATAAATAAAACCAGAAAGTAAAAACACGTGGTGGAGAAAGTAGGTCTTACGGAAACCGTCGTTCTACTAATTGTACGATAATTAGTGTAAGAAAAGAAAAGAAATTATAATTATTCAAATCCAGTAGCTAGCTACAAGGGTGTTGTTTTCGGGGATCGAAAAAACACGATTGTAAAACAATGGTACATTTTTACTAAAGTCTAGTATTAATTTTAATTCTAATCCTTGGATTTGTAAAACGGCATATTCACCATTTAACCTTGGACGCCGACAAAACTAAATAAATTACTAGAATTCGTTTTCGGTTTCAACCAACTGTAACAATTCTTTCAACTTCATCACGTTTAAACATTAAGACTCTGGAAAATCCAACCTTATACATTAGTTAAACGGCGTAACTAACTACGCTTAACCAATGCGGGGTCCTTTTAGTTAAAAAAACAGAAGCTCAGAACCTAAAAGTAAATCGTTTAACTTGCTAGCTAAAGTTTGAAGGCATGCCGAAATTTAAATACACGAAATAAGTTTACACTACATTCAATTAATATAGCTCTAGGACCCATAAACAGAGACCCAACCTTGGCTACCTTGATAAACAAAATAGAGAAGAAAGAAAAAAATATTTAAACCACGCCCAATTATTAAATAAAATACAGGCTGGTTTTTAAAGGTCGCCCAAAACGGACACACCAATAAGAATTTCCCACATGTTCCCGGTTAGGTTAACCCTGAGATTCTCTGACAGTAAAATACACAGCTAAGCCTAACGTATAGCTCGTGACTTTCAAAGGTAAGGTTAGATACCAGGGGGAGGGGGGACGTGAATAGTTAGTGATCGTGGTTATACTCAAAAAACCACTACAGAAGCACACACCCTATTGGGATGGTCAAAATTGTATTCGCAACTAGTTTTCTTACACGTCTTTTACGTTTTTAATGGTAAATAAATAACACCCTCCGGCGTTTAAACGTCTTACCCCCTTGCAGAAACAATGATCCTATTACAAACACCCTTGAAAAAAAGAATTCAGGATTATAATTTGCCGGAATATATAGTATGATACAGGCTAGTACTTGAAGAACACCCTTAAAATTTTTTTTTTATGGATAAAAATTAACACCCCCTTAAGGATTCATTGCGATCTCGAGACGGTATATAAAGGGGTATTGGTCACCCCATGAAGTATCAGTCTCACTTTCGACGAGTATCTTTGAATACACGGTCTAACCCTTAACATATCTCAATATGGTTGCCAAGGTATTTTGGATTTACTCTACAGCGATAATATTGGATTAACTAATCATCGTACGGATTGTAATGTTATCTTTTTGGTCAATTGCAGTTTGTCGTTCTCGCCGCCCTTGTGGCTATTGCCCATGCTGGAATTGTTGCCCCCGCCATCGGAGGCACTAGTGTCAGCTCCAGGCAACAAGACGTAAGTACTTTCGATTTTATAACTAAAACAATGAATTTGGATAGCTTTGGTGTTGATTTCAAGTCCCATGATTGAGTTCTAAGTACTTTAGTTACTTGATTGATCTTCAAGTACTTGAGGTTGCTCATGTCCTTAAACAATTTCTTCCTTTAATCATGGTTTAATTCGCTTCCGGAACAGGCTTACGGCAATTACGCTTTCCAATACCAAGTCACCGATGGTGCTTCAACCCACGGACGTGCCGAAGCCGGTAACAAACACGGAGTCGTTGGATCTTACAACTTGGGCATCATCGATGGTCGTCAACGTAAGGTCGATTACGTCGCTGATGGAGCCGGATTCCGTGCCAAGGTTGCCACCAACGAACAAGGAACCGCCTTGTCCGCCCCAGCTTCCTCCCTCACCGTCTCTCCCTACGCCGGAACCGGAGCCGCTGATACCGTCGCTGCTGCCCCCGCTGTCGTAGCCGCCCCAGCTGTTGTTGCCGCCCCCGCTGTCGTAGCTGCCCCAGCTGTCGTCGCCGCTGCTCCTTACGGACACGCTGGTATCGCTGCCCCATACGGAGTTGCCGGAGTTGCTGCCCCATACGGAGTCGCTGGTGTTGCTGCCCCATACGGAGTCGCTGGTGTTGCTGCCCCATACGGAGTCGCTGGTGTTGCTGCCCCATACGGAGTCGCTGGTGTCGCTGCCCCATACGGAGTTGCTGGTTTGGGAGCCTATGGAGTCGCTGGTTTGGGAGGATACGGAGTCGCTGGAGTTGCCCCATATGGAGTCGCTGGTTTGGGAGCTTATGGCGCTTATGGACACGGAAAGGCCTACCATGGTTAAGCATTTCAACGTTATCCATAAGGTAAATGAATTTCCCATAGAATCCCAAATTCTAAATATCAAAAGTTAACCCTAATTAATATTACAATTATATCTTTACAGTATTTCAAAACAAATCATCCGCGATTCTATGTTACACCGTCAAAGTGAGATCGACCCCAAAAAAGAATTATGACAAGTTCCGCGTATTTAATTTAATATTAACATTAAAATAAAAATAAAAATTATCAAATCAAATATTGCCTTGAACTATCTACTTACTATGGGGGAATTTTAAATTTAATTATTTGGAATGAAAAGTGAAAAGAAAAAAATTAACTTCAATTTTATTTTCTCGTCACGAACATTCTAATTTTATACCTTCGGGTTTTGGCTCTCTGACATTTCAGCTTCCGGTTGTTAAAATTATTTATTCCTTTCGTAGTGTGGGATTATTAAGTATTTGCTTAGGTTATGATAAGGATTATTTTATCGTGGCAGTTCGTGAAACGTACCTCACACACACACGAACGCGCTCTACTAAAAAAAAAAGCCCAACGTTTTGGTGTCAAAATATTTTTTTTTTCAACGACTTAAATTTTTGCAATTTGTAAAAAGGAATTATTTTTTTATATTGAAAATTTCGTTGCCTTTGTTGTAATAAAATATATACTGTGCTCAAATATTATGCAATTTTGTTTTTCTATCGTATAGGTGAAATTAGTCTAATCATTCTTGAATTTGTTGAAGTTATATATAAATTAAGGAAAAGTTTCATGGGTTTTCGTAATTGCAAATTTATTTGGTATAATAAACATTTCTAAAATATATATGTGGGATATAAGTCATCAACCACGTCTAAATTCACGGACAAAAATTATAGAACATTGACATTTTAAAGTATACGAGATAACATTAAACTACCACCAAGGATTATAGAAAGCTTGGGCGGCTAAGGCCTTAGCTTGAGCAGCTTGGGCCTTTGCAGCGGCGATTTGGGCAGCTTGTTGAGCGGCTGACTTGGCGGCGGCTACTTGGGCAGCTTGTTGAGCTTGGGCCTTGGCAGCGGCGACTCGTGCGGCTGATTTTGCAGCAGCTATTTGGGCAGCCTGTTGGGCTTGAGCCTTAGAAGCGGCGATTTGCGCAGCTTGTTGGGCTTGAGCCTTAGAAGCGGCGATTTGCGCCGCTTGTTGGGCTTGTTGCGCAGCCGACTTAGCAGCGGCTACCGAAGCAGCTTGTTGAGCTTTGGCAGCGGCAATCTGGGCTGACTTTTGAACCTGGGCCTTTACAGCGGCAATTTGGGCAGCTTGTTGAGCCTGGGCCTTTGCAGCGGCAATTTTGGCGGCTAATTCGGCGGATGACTTGGCAGCGGCTACTTGGGCGGCTTGTTGGGCTTGAGCTTTGGCAGCGGCAACCTGGGCGGCTTGCTTAGCTTCCGCAATTTGAGCCCGGATCAAAGCTTCGGCTTGAGCTTGAGCAGCGGCGTTGGCGGCAATATGGGCATCGGCAGCTGGATCAGTTACTTGTCCAGGGGCTCCTGGTCCGGGAACGTGAAGAACGGAAGTAGAGTAGATAGAAGGTGAGGCTGGTGCGTATCCAGCAGATGCGGAATCAGAAGCCCATGGATCGGCGGTGTTAGATGATGAACTGGAAGAGTCATCGGAAGCCCATGGATCGGCAGCGTTAGATGACGCGCCGGAAGCGGCCCCAGAAGCTGAGGATTGTGATTGAGACGAAGATCCAGAAGAATAAGCGGTAGCAACGGAATAAGGATTGTTGGTATCAACGGGAGCAACTGGTAGAGCGAATGGAGAGTTGTAGAGAGCGTCACCAGGGTTGCTAGCAGCGGTTCCTTGTTCGTTTGTCGTAACAGTAGCTCTAAAACCACCAGCATCAGCGATATAAGTCACAGTCCTGGTGCGTCCATCAGGATCAGCGACATTGTAAGATCCAGTAACGCTAGCGTCATTCCCAGTCTCTTGGCGACCATTAGACCCTCCTTGCGCATCGTTTATGTTGTAGTTAAAGTTGTAATTGCCGGAAGAAGCCTTAATTACGTATTTAACCAACCAACCCAAGTTAATTTAGAACCCATAAAACCTTAACCCACCACCACTATTACTAAAAGACAGTAATCTTACATCCTGACTTCTGGAACTAGTACTGGTACCACCGGCCCACCATGGAGCTGGAGCGTAACCAGCATGGCCAAAAGCCAAGCAAGAAATCAGTAATACAACCTGTAAAATTATCCGTTAAGACCCGGCTCACAAGTATCCGAGTTATCTTTTTGAAGAAGTTGAGCTTACTTTAAAACAAGCCATGTTGAGATACACCAAAAGGATCAGTAAAGTCACTAAGATCAGGAGAGAAGACTTAAGAAGAAACTGATGACTTTACCACCAATTCCGAACCCTTTTATACCCCAAAAATCGCCATGGTTTAACAGTAATTAACTGAAGTATTAATATTAAAAATTGTTCGATGAATCTTTCTTCATAAGCTGATTTATATCTCCTCCCCCATTAAATAGCCGATAAAATATTTTTAATTATTGTCGGCAAGACATCACAGCTTCTTCGTCATTGGATCAAATAATATATCAATTAACCTTAACGTTTAGTAACTAGTATTAAGGTTGAAATATTTAGACAATTTATACTAATTATGAACGTTCTAATTGGGGTTTATAAATATTTTTTTATTTATATATTTCTCAGTATAAGCAATCTAAATTTTTCTATCGAAATAATTTAATGAAGCCTCTTGATTTTAATAATTGGATGGCTTAACATTTTTGTAAAGGACGTAGAGGGAATTTTAAACAACTTAAAATCATGATTAAATGAGCTCCAGATATCGAAGGACGAACTGCTTTTTAAGTCAGAATTGAGACTAAAGGCGACGTTGCAGCGTAGGTATTATTAATGTAAATGCCCATAGATCCAGATCTAATTTAATATTAAAAACAATGACCCAGGCTAACATTATCTTAAAACTAAAACTTTCCCATATGTATCTTCATTAAATTATCTAGATACTTGGTGTTATTACTCTACGGAAGTAGTTAATCATGGCGTCCACCATAAGGGCTCAAAATAAAAAATATATATGGTCCAATCGTCTCTTAATCATTGAAAATTCAATTAAAGCATCTTAACTAATCCTTAATTGCTTTGGGGCACTCTAATAAATAAATAAATAAATAACACTATAAAGGTAAAACCACTAATTAAGAAAAACTAATTTGCAATTAAAACAGTTCAACGCTGAAAATAACAATTAAGGTATGATTTCTCTAATTATTCTCTATCTAAAACACAAAACTTCTTCGAAAATCACGTGATCCCTTCAGGCAATACAAGTATCAATCAATGCGAAAGTCGAAAATATCGGAATAGTTTTCAAAAAGTGAAAATTAAAATCGAAGGTTAGGATCATTATAAATTTCCTTATTTTACCCCAAAGGCGGGGAAAATTTTTGATATTAAAATAATAAGATGATATTTCAACCCTGAAAATTTAAAGTGCCGGCCTGAGGCAATTGAACTAAAACTATATTATCGAGACCGGTTCGCCTAAATAAGAACCTTCGGAATAAAGAAACATTTTGAAATCGAAGAATTTTGACAAATATTAAAGTGTATTACGCGATGTAGGGTTTATAACGCCAGGCCCAATTATTAATCGCATATTTAAGTCATTAATAGACTTTAATTTATGCATTTCTATTGAAAGCAATCAATATATTACAAGCTAACCCTAATTGGACTCTAGGTACTAACTAAAAGGCCTAGATTTTAATTTTTGCTGACTCAAGTCTCAAGATAAGGTCTCTCATTCTTCTAGACGGAGACCTAAATTCCCAAGTAACACCGGCGAATATAAACGTCCAATTATTCATCCAATAAATGTCAAAATGCGTAATTGGAAAAAATATCCCCTCCTATAGCCTAGATTATTAAAAATTAAAAATAATAAACAAGAGTTTACTAAAAAGCTAATTTCTCAACCTGTTTTCAGGTAAGGTTTCAACCCCCAAAATAAAAAATTAAAACTTTTATAATGAATGTTTTTTATTTTGATCTATGGATAGTTTGACTGTAGTTAACATCGCGAAAAAGATCTAGATGACTTAGGAACTTTTTACAAAATGTGCTTGGCGCTGAGGATACCAGCTCCGTAAAGACCAGAGTTGAGGAGTGGGGCACCGTAGACTCCGGAATTGTAGATGTTAGCTCCAACGAGTCCAGAGTTGTAGATGTTGGCTCCAACGAGACCAGAGTTCAAAAGAGGAGATCCGACGAGTCCGGAGTTGTAGATGTTAGCTCCAACGAGTCCAGAGTTCAAAAGAGGAGCACCGACGAGTCCGGAGTTGTAGATGTTAGCTCCGACGAGTCCAGAGTTCAAAAGAGGAGCTCCGAGGGTGCTGTAAGCCAATGGAGCGGATTGAACGACGGTCTTGGTGACAGCTGGGGCAGCAGCCAAGGCGACTGGAGCGGCGACAACTGGGGCGGCGGCGACTGGTCCGGCGTAGGGAGAGATGGTCAAAGAAGCTCCGGTGGAAGACAAGGCGGTTCCTGGTTCGTTGGTTTGGACCTTGGCGCGGAATCCAGCGGCATCGGCAACGTAATCAACACGACGAGCGCGTCCATCGATATCAGCCAAGTTGTAAGATCCGACAACACCGGCGGCGGTTCTGACTTCGGAACGTCCGTTGGTGGCTCCGAGACCATCGACAACTTGGTGGTTGAAAGCGGCGTTACCCAAAGTGTCTTGGCTTTGTTGGCTAACACTGACGCCTCCCAAAGGAGCGACAACACCGGCGTAAGCGGTGGCCACGAGGGCGAGAACGATAGCGTATTGGAAAGCCATTGCGATACTAACTCAAGTCAAACTAAGTTGTTAACTAGCTAGACTAGATGAAGAAATGTGATTTTTTACATCCATACCCTATCCTTATATAGTAAGTACACCAGTGGAAAAAAAGTGCCCTACCACACCCAAATCAACCGCCCTGAACACCCTTCATTGAAGCAAATTCATTCAATAACTACGATGGGTTTCCCCGTTCAATTATAGACATTTTCGATAACAGACACCAGCAGCATCTCCCTATTACCTTAGACAAGGGTGGGGTTTTTAAATAGGGTTAAACCGTTAAAGATACGCGCTGAAATGGTCCATTAATTTTACCGGCATTCCACAAGCATATTTTTAAAGGTCGTATAAAGAATTAAGAAATACACCTTAGACTAAGGAAGGAAGATATCTAAGAGAGTGGTTCACCTTGCCTAAAGTATATCACAAATTTTGATGACCGAGGACGCCTGTATTGACGTATAAATTGGTTTAGGTGGGGTGGGGTTAGAGTAACAATAGAACATTTTTTTTTGGGTGAGATTTAAATTTTTTCATTTGAGACTTGAGGCGATATGTTAAAAATCAGAGCAAAACACGTTATCGACAACTTGGTAAAAATTCTAGGAACGTTCAGCTAATTTCTGATAAATTAAAACCTCATTATACAAGCGTAAATTTCGAAAAGGATTAATGGATTAAATTAACATAAGTTGAAGATTAACTCCCCCATTTAAAAAATATAACGGAACATTTTATGTGTATGTCAAATTCCGAGAACCCAAAAAAAAATATCAATTTAGAGATATTGTCGCGTAATGTGTTTTAATGGAAGACCTTGGCATTTCCAAATTTAAACACTAAACACTAGGGTTCGTGTAATTAAATAATTAAGCTCCCATTCATAATTTTAATCTAACGGGCTAAAGGGCTTAAAATGGGCTGCCTTAAATTCTTGACAACTAAAATAAATTTCCCGGCCGAGACTTAAAACTATCTAAATCAAGTTTTATCTACAGAAAATGTCGTTATTTGGACAAAATGACATTAAGAACATTAATCAGTTACGGTTAAAATTTCCCTTCATCTATGGATTAATTAATTTCAAAACCCGTATAAGCCTATCAGTGACAGATTAAAGGTAAAGTTTCACGTCAAGCTATAAAACTCGGTGCGTCAATCTTAAGCCTCGTTAAGACAGACGCTCTGAATTTCGGAAATATAGGATACTAGCTGTTACCCGCGGCGTCGCTCGCGTGTAATAAGAACTACCATCAAAATGATACAAAGAATGTGTAGATTTTACTGATGACTAATATTTTTGTAGCATCCTAGGAGCGAAGGCACTCGGCGTTGCCCGTCAGCCCGTCGGGACATTTTTTATTACTTTTCACGCGGACATTATCCCATAAAGAAGGGTTTTTTTAGTTTTTGGCCGCCATTTAAAAAGATGGCAACAAATCGAACCCAAAAGAGCATTTAGTCTGTCTATAGGTTAAAGGAAACCCGTGTACTAAATATCTGTGAAATCGGTTGAAACGCGCGGACTTTGTTGCATAGAGAAGAGTTTTTACATTTCTGGGCGCCATTTTTTAAGATGGCGGCGGATTGCAAAAATCTTTCTTAGTACGCGCCTACTTCTTATGAGTAACGTTCCTGCAAATTTTCAGCCTTCTAGGGCAAGCGGTTTGGGCTGGGCGTTGATTATCTGTCAGTCTGTCAGTCAGTCAGTCAGTCAGTCAGTCAGTCAGGACTTTGATTTATATAGATATAGATTATAGGACCTTTCATGATATTTTAGGATAATATAGGACCTTTCATAAAATTATAGGATAATATAGGACAGGTTCAAAAATATAGGATATTATAGGACAGGTTCAAAAATAGGATATTATAGGACCTTTCATAAAATTATAGGATAATATAGGATATTATATGACAGGTTCAAAAATATAGGTTTTTATAGGAATTATAGGACCCTGGGCTCCCTGCGGTGACTCAGCACATCCATCTTCATAGCCTCATAAAGACAGACGCACTGAATTTTCCACCACAATTGACCAAGGTAAATTTAGGTTTATCTAACTCACAATTAATAGGTCTGTTAGAACTAAAATTACCCAATTAAAGCCTAAGAACCCAGGAAAGGAACTCAAAGCGACCATCTTCATAGCCTCATAAAGACAGCCGATTCAAAGATTTTATAGGAATTATAGGACCAATGGGCTCCCTGCACTCAACGCGTCCATCTTCATAGCCTCATAAAGACAGTCGCACTGAATATACCCACCCCCGCCTCAGTTGGCCAAGGTAAATTTAGGCTTATTGAACTCACAATTAATAGGCCTGTTAGAACTAAAATTACCCAACACCCACCTAAGAACCCGGGACACGACCTCTGACAAATCGACCATCTTCACAGCCTCATAAAGACAGCCGATTCGAAGTTTTACCTATATAGACTGAATTTTCCACCACAGCCCACAGTTGACCAACGTAAATTTAGGCTTATCTAACTCACAATTAATAGGCCTGTTAGAACTAAAATTACCCAACACCTAAGAACCTGGGAAAGGAACTCAAATCGACCATCTTCATAGCCTCATAAAGACAGCCGATTCGAACTAACAAACCTACACTACCCCTTGAAAACCTTACTCCTTTTAACTGTCCGTTAGTTACACATTAAATGAAATATTAATTAATTTCAACGAGAGTAAAAATTAACAGAACCCAACCCAATAGAAAAAAAATTCATAAACTTGAAATATTTTTTTTTGCGTCGAGGTCGACTAGTTTTGCTTTAGTGATTTGCTTGAGGGGTGAACTTTTGGGGCAGTAATGCTTTTACACGCATTTCTTACAAGCTTTAGGACACGTAACGGAAAATACAAGTGGGATATTTTTTTGGTTTAACTTGTCCGGGCTTATCATCCAGTAGGAAGAAGTTTTAAAGGATTTATCTTTCAAAGTGAAAGGAATTAAATTAATTTCGAGGTCGTTTTAATATTTGAAGTATAAGTTAAGTTAGAGAAAGGAGAAAGAAAAAAAATTAGGGTTTTTTCTTCTACCGAGGGTCCTACTCCCTAATATAATCTTGGGTGTGACTTTTTTTTTCTTGGGCGTCATTGGGGTATATAAAGAGATGCCACACCATGTTTAAAATCAATCCAGCTCCTGTTAACTTTTTCAATCAGTCAAGAATTGAAATTTAGTAGCAGTACAATGGCTTTCCAAGTAAGAAAGATTTCTTCAATTTCTTTAAAGCTTTGGGACTGAGGTCTTAATTCCACCTCAAGTACCAATTCAATTACCCAAAAAATTAAACCATTAATAATTTCTTAATGTCTTATTTAACAGTACGCTATCGTTCTCGCCCTCGTGGCCACCGCTTACGCCGGTGTTGTCGCTCCTTTGGGAGGCGTCAGTGTTAGCCAACAAAGCCAAGACACTTTGGGTAACGCCGCTTTCAACCACCAAGTTGTCGATGGTCTCGGAGCCACCAACGGACGTTCCGAAGTCAGAACCGCCGCCGGTGTTGTCGGATCTTACAACTTGGCTGATATCGATGGACGCGTTCGTCGTGTTGACTACGTTGCCGATGCCGCTGGATTCCGCGCTAAGGTTCAAACCAACGAACCAGGAACCGCTTTGTCTTCCACCGGAGCTTCTTTGACCATCTCTCCCTACGCCGGACCAGTCGCTGCCGCCCCAGTTGTTGCCGCTCCAGTCACCTTGGCTGCTGCCCCAGCTGTCACCAAGACCGTCGTTCAATCCGCCCCATTGGCTTACAGCACTCTCGGAGCTCCTCTTTTGAACGCTGGACTCGTCCGATCCGGAATCGTTGGAGCTAACATCTACAACTCCGGACTCGTCGGAGCTCCTCTTTTGAACTCTGGACTCGTCGGAGCTAACATCTACAACTCCGGACTCGTCGGAGCTAACATCTACAACTCCGGACTCTACGGAGCTAACATTTACAACGCTGGTCTCTACGGTTCCCCACTCCTCAACTCTGGTCTTTACGGAGCTGGTGTTCTCAGCGCCAAGCACTTGATCTAAATCGCAATTCCAAACCTAACCAAAATTCGCAGTCAGGACCCCAAAATTATAAACGCCTTGTCTCGTGTGTTCTAAGCTATTTTGTGTTTTCAAAAAAATGTTCAAACGCTCAAGTCAAAATAAAGAAATAACTTATTAAGTTTGTTTAAAAAAGAGTAAGTCGAACTTTGTTGTCTAAATATTATTTTAGGCTTAATTTGAACTTTCGATAGCGATTTCCAAAAGAACTAAATGCCACCAATGACACAATACTTTTTCAAACAATCGAAGTCCCTTCAAAATTTCTTAAAACAATAAAAATTAGAAAAGAAAAGAATAAAAAAGAGGTAAGCTTATGGGACAATTTTAAAAACGAAACAATACCCTCCTCTAGTCGGTGGTTCACAATCGTGAATCGTCATCCTAATTTTAATTCTAGAGAAAGGGGCAGAATTCTTACAAAAGATAAAGCTTACACATCGAAAGAGAGAAAACTAAATTGGATTTTAAACGTTTCCTGATCCCAAAAAGAATTTGCAAAAAAAAAAATATAATAATTTCAACAGCATTGTGGTCTCTCACTCTCTATAAGCTGATGAAAAATGCTTGATAATATTTTGCGCGGATAATTTTAAAACTTCCTAAAAATCTGGGTTAATCATAATTAACTAAACCATTAATTTATGGTATATATATATATATATATATATATTTCTTTTCTGTCGAATTTATAGATAAATATTTGATTTGTTTTCCACACCTATCTACGGGATTTATTTTGGCATTTATAAAGATTAAAATCGGTGTTAGGTACTGCCACCATTTATCAGAAAATTGGAATATAACTTTAAATTTAAGTTTCCCCCAATAATCTTTTATCCTACAACACCATGTCCTAAGTACTTAGTCTCCACCCAACCACCTTATAATAAACCTGATCATATTAAACAAAATAATAATCAGAATAATTTAAAATCATCCTAAAACTAAAATAAATTAAATTAAAATACAGAATAGTCTAGAGAATTATAAGAACATACCATATAATACAATATTAATTTCCCTTAAATTTAAATAATTAATATCCACACGCCCATGTCCATGTTTTTCATCCTAGGAGTATTGATACTATTTACACTGCAGGAGGCGAGGCTACTTGGTACTGCACATTGTCCCCCAAATACCCTAGCCTCCTACAGTGTAAATGGTATCAATCCTCTTAGTCTAAAAAATTACAACAAAATTATCCAACCAAATCAATCAATCATTTGCCATCCTTAACCCATAAATTAAAAAATAAAACCGCACCACAACAGGATATACAAACCAGATCAAAACCATTCAATTAACAACTAAAACACAAAAACCCTTTCCCATTATATCCAAATAAATACCTGCATTTACCTTGCACCATTTCAAAACTAAAAGAAATAGCCCTTTCATCTCGATAAAATAAAAAGTCCTCAGTAAAGAAAATTCAAAAGTTAAAAGTTAAAACTGGCAAAATTTGAAGGCCACGAAATCACCACGGTATATTGAAAGTGAAAAACACCACCACCTACTATAAAGAAGTCGGGGGCATTGTATTACAAACTGAATGTAATATAATTCTCGCTTTTTTAACTTCATGTTATTAAAAGTCCAACACGCCTAGCCTACTAGTCTAAATACCTGGTACTCGAGCGAGACCCACGAATTAAGATGCTAATATTTCGTCGTGAACAAAATAAAATCTCGAAAATAAAAAAAAAATAATAAAATAAAATAAAATAATCCAAAAAGGGGAAAGGGGGTGTTATGGCATTCGCATTTTGAAATATTTTGGTATGTACAACTAACACCAACACAAGTACACACAACACGCTGGTATTATTATTAAACGGATAATAGTAAACTTGGACTCGAGAAGGGAGGGGGGTTGAATTAAAATTTAGGATAAAGGGGGGAAGAGATGGTTGGGCCCTAGATGCAAGGCAACCCCTAGCTCCCCGAGGTCACACCCAGGGTGTAGCGATATTTTACGGGGGATATATAAGCCGGACACATTTTGGTCAGAGAATCAGTATCGAACCAACCGTTCCAACGAGCTTTACTATCCAAAATGGTCTTCCAGGTGAGATTTCTTAGTATAATATATCTTCAACTAAACCCACCAACTTGGATTAAGAGACAGAGCCATAGAAAGAAAGAAAGTGTTTGAATGGTTTAAACACGTCTATGACCCGGATTATTTTCGCGGTACCGCTATTGTTTTCCCGTGCTTGGTGGCGCGTTGCATTATTATTGTTGTTATCAAGATCGTAATGTACTTAAAAAGACTCGATTTCGGGCCCAAACCAGGAAATTATATTACCGAGGGAGAGAGAGAGAGAGAGAGAGAGAGAAAAAACCTAGAGAAAAATGTAGATTACGAATTATATCTGACCTCCCCCCCGCCCAATACCGAGAGGAATTAATGGGCATCCTTTGTTATGATATATGGGTTACATAAATTCCCAACACGGTATCATTTTAAGTTTCCTTTTACAGTACACCGTCGTTCTCGCCCTTGTGGCTATCGCCTCAGCCGGAGTTATCGCCCCACACGGTGGCACCAGTGTCAGTTCCCGCAAGCAAGACGTAAGTACTTAACTACCAAGTAAAACGTAACCCAAACCAAACCCAAGACGTAACCCAAACCAAAGCCAAGACATACCCTAATCTCGGGGTAACCTATAACAGGATCATGGCAACTACGCTTTCAACTACCAAATTGTCGATCACGTCGGAGCCACCAATGGCCGAGCTGAAGCCGGTAACAAACACGGAGTCGTAGGAAGCTACAACATCGGGGACATCGATGGACGTCACCGTCGCGTTGACTATGTCGCTGACGGACACGGATTCAGAGCTAAGGTCAAGACTAACGAACCAGGTACGTTATATAAGCTTCAATTCTTGATACAATTACTAAGTTTCACGCATGCAACTCAATTACAGGAACCGCCTTATCCGCTCCCGCCGCTGTGGCCATCAACTCCCCATACACCGGAACCGTCGCTGTTGGACACGCCCCAGCTGTCATTGCTAAACCCGTCGCCCACGTTGCCCCATTGGCCGTCGCCCCTGCCGCCATTGCCCCAGTTGGTATCGCTGCCCCATACGGATACGCCGGTCATGGCGCTGGTGCCTATGGCGGATACGGTCTTGGAGCTTATGGAGGTTACGGAGTTGCCCCAGCTTTAGGAGCTTATGGTGGATATGGACACGGACACGGTCATGGACATTACTACTAAATACTTAAGTTAAAATTAAGTATACGATAGTATTTTTAAAAAAATCTGTTCCCGTACATATAAATATATATATTTTTAAAGTATTTTTAAAATCAAACCAAAAAAATTAATTCAGAAGATTGTTATGTTGTAGGCTACGCTTCTCCCAAAGATATTTAAGGTAAATTAATTTTAAATATTCAGCTCGGGCTGTTATCTATTTTCCTTTTAATTTTTCCCAATCGACAATATTGTATTTGTTTGTAATTGTTATTTATTAGTTATAACTTCTCTCGTGTGATGTAATGTAAATACGTGACGCTGGTAATAGCCTAATTTAAATTATTTAACTTAAAAACTTAGGTTAAAATGGTTTCACTATACATTTTACTATGACACTACTTTTTTCCCAATCCAAAGATTATCTCTAACTATAGCTCAATTTTCTACGCCCCCCCCCCTAATCAAAAAACAATTAATTATAAATGGTTTTATTAATATATGTTGTTCAAGCAATAAAAAAATATCTCTATATTTTTAAATCAATTGTCTTTGTTTTAATAAAAAAAACCTAACTTACTAACGCTATAAATCAACCGTTTCTCCAATTATTTCAAAAATCAAAATTGGCCAAAAATTCAAATTCCTTAATCTGTTAAAAATAGTCATAAATTTATCTTGGGGGAAAATAGGAACCATTTTTCGTGGTTCCCACCCCGCTCTCCGCAACTTTTATTAAATCAATAAAATGATAAAATGGAAACTAAAGAAAAACTTTCCTTTTTTAAAGAAAAGCTGAGAAAAATTATTCGAAAAGATAAATCACCTTCCAAATGGTACAGAACAAAAATTGGGCGAAAGATACAACCTTATTTTATCGTTTTACCAAAAAAACCCCCCAAAAAAGAATTTGTTTAGTATTAACAAAGTGTGTGTGGGGGGGGGACTGTTCAGAATTTTCCCCCCAAAATGGAGGGGGGAAAAGTCGTCAAAATTACGAAGAGAAAAATAAAATACGAGCTTTCAAATTTTATCAAAAAATATATATACACCCAGAAGTTCATACTTCGAAGTGACACAGTTCCTTGGTATCTGATAGCGAATTCCATTGGACTTGGGGCGCTCTAAGTGCTCTATTCTGCCGCTCCGGGCGCTCTGAGTGTTCTAATCGACCGCTCCGTGCGCTCTGAGCGTTCCATTGTAGACCTAGATCCACTCTTGCTCGTATTTGCATATTCAATACGCCTGGCGCTTGACCCGAGGGCAGAGATCAGCTACAAGCTGATCTGTTCAAAAAGACAGATCACAGTACGGTCCGGATAGCGAAGTAAATCAGCATAGACATTTTGAGGGGAATAAAACTCCAGTTAAAAACCTCTCCGGAAATGACGTGTATTTTTCTTCAAGGTCAAACTGAGTACAATCTTAAGGCTCTTGATGACGTAATAGAGCGATTTCAGAGCAGTCCAATGGAATTCGATAAAAAAATAGACCCTCCTTTTCAAAAAGGTGAAAGGTCGCAGTACTTCCGTCCTCATTATATAGTGAGTTTAAGACTAGAGATCCGTTGCAAAGACATTAGATAATGCTTCAAGGTTACCAGTCCATCAAAGTAGTTATTTTGATTGAACTTTGAAGTCACATTTTATTATACAGATAGTTTTCACACTTGGAGGATTCATACCATTTACACCAGGAGGCCGGGCTACCTGGGGAACAAAAACCCGTCTGCTTTTGTCCTCCAGGTTGCCTGTCCTCCTGGTGTAAATGGTATGAATCCTCCATGTGTGAAAACTATCTATTATGTCTTTGGCATTCCATTCTTAAGAAAACAAGGCGTTCAAACAACCTAACCACGTTCATTATGATACTAAAACAGTATATTTTTAATAACTTCTATTTACGTCCTTCCGGCATTCTATTAAGTATTTCGCGGCCCTTCTACGCGCTATTCTTTCTTCTTTATTTTTTTTTTATACTCAGTTGTTACGTATGTATAAATTTCTAACTTTGAAGAAATCAATATGAAAATGGATTTGCGCTTGGCTTGAAAATTGTATTACAGTACAGGAGTGACGACGCTCAGTGTGTTCAAAGGAAAAAGATACACACATTTTTGGAAAACTCCCCCCATAAATTACGCGTTGAAACACACAGTCAAGGCGGAAAAGGGGGGCTTAAAAATATTCCCGCTTGGATTGGAAGAGGATGAGAGAGAGAGAAAGATAAAAGGGATGTGGATGAAGGGTTACCATGGAAACCAGATTTTCTACTTCCCACCCACTGACTTATATATTTTTCCAATCTTATTTGAGTGTTCCGGAGGGGGGGAAGAAACGTGTATCAAGTATTTTAGTAATGGTTGAACAGTATTTTAAATATTGGAATAGAGGAGTTTTAAATATTGCAAAATTTTGAGTCGAAAATGCAACGTCTATTACATTGTGATTGGAGTGTTTTACGGACGACCCCTTATTTAAATGAGCAGTCTTTAAATTTCCTACTTAATACAGGGTTCGTACAAATTTTTTGGAATGAAATTCCCTGACCTTTCCAGGTTTTCCCTGACTAAATCCCACAAATTTCTCACAAATTGCAAATTTTGGGCTCTGATCAAATCTCAGACAACACATTTTCTGATTTTCCCCGACTTTTCCAGGATTTCCAGGTCGTGTACGAACCCTGTAATAATAAGGGGTCATCCCTAAAACACACTAATTGTAACACTTAATCGATGTCCCTTAGGGCAATCAAAATGTCATGAACATTACATTTTTGACAGAAAAATTTATTTCCCATAAAACCATCCCAGTGTGCTTAGGTCCTAACCACCCTTTTAGTAACACCCTGTATATATATAAATTCAAGGGAGAAACTACAGTCTACAAACCAAAGCATTATTTCCTAACCTAAAATTCAATCCCTTTACCACAGTGTTTTTATGACCTTTCTTGTTGAACTTTAGCCTATAAAATTGGACAAGTCCAACTTCAAAAAAACAGTGTAAACAAATAAATATTTAAATCAATACCAAATCCTTTTCCCCCAGTAAAAAGATATTAAAAATTCATGCAAAATTTTGGGATTTGTAAAAAATAAATAAAAATAAAGTAAAAATGATAAAAAATTCAAATTCAAATACTCAACTTTTATTGTTGTTGTATATTTTCTTGCGTTGATTTTTTTTGGTTTTTTTTTAATCTTTTTTTAGTTTTTGTTTAAATTAAGGGATTCTACAATTTATACGACTAAAAAGCGCAGTTGCTTTAAGAGATAAATTTCTTCAGAAGGGGGAGGGGGGTGAGAAATTGGGTTTAATTATTTAATTTAATTAAACCCAGAGAGAAATTAAATACTGAGATGTTTTTTTATTTATTAAACCCTCGAATTTAAATCAGATTAAATAAATCCAATTTTAATTTGAGATAAGATTAATTATAATTCTGACCAGATATTTATTTGAGGGGAAATTTTTTTCTTACCAATTCTAGAAGATGATATGCATTTTCCGAAGCATTTTAAAATGTTTTTTTTTTAATAAAATTTCCCTCAAATCAAATCCCAAGTTTTAATGATAGATTTCAAATAAAGGTCAGTTTCAACATAATTTCTTTGTTTTTCAAAATCTCTTTAAACTTTTGAAAAGCGGGGCGGGGTTTGGTTGGTTACTTTTTTTTTTTTTTTTTTTTTTAATAGCGGGTTCATAAAATTTTGTATTTCAAATTTACATGTTCCTAATATTTTTCCAAGGAATATATATATTTATATAGTTTATATTACAAAAGGATCATCAATTTTGTTTGTTTGTTTGTTTGTTTGTTTGAAAAGCCAGCGAACAGCTGATAGTATTTCAAGGGAAAGATTGTTTTATTCATAAAGGAAAAATATTTTGGTTTATATTTTTGTTTGTTAGTTTTTTAAACTGTATTTGTCTTTCTTATTTTTCATTCATTTATTTATTTTCTTTTTCAATATATATTTTTAATAATATATACGAATACTTATTAATATATATATATATATTTTTATATAGCTACAACAGGCCAAAAAAAAACTGAAGGGAAATGCGTTCAATTATTTGTTTTTTGAAGCAAATATTGACAAAAACAACAAAAATGAAAAAACCAAAATATTTTCATTTTAAACAGTCTTAAAAATCGAGAGTTTTGAGTTTATTGTTTTAACAAAAAAAACCCTTAAACATAATTTGGCCAAATAAACTTAAAAATTAAATATTTCAAAAAAAAAAAAAAAAATTCAGTTTCTTTAATAACTAAAACTTTTTTTAAAGATTCGCGCATGGTATTATAATAGTCTTGACCAATCGCCGCCGGTAATTGTCACAAAACGCAGCGCGCAGAGTCGTTCGCGCACATCTTAAACCCGACCGCACAATAGTTTCCAAAACATTTTAAATCTCGCGTTATATTGAATTAAATACGTCTTTTAAATGAGCATTTAGAATAGCTCAAAAGATAATTAAATTTAAGTACAGATTAATAATTTTAATATCAGAAAAAAGTTAAACGGTTGTCATTAATAATACTGGCATTTCTTTAATTAATCAATTATTTAATTAATATATATATATATAATTATAATTTATATACTTGTTTTTATTTTTGTATTTCAACACCCGGCCGATTTTGTTGTTTTTTTGTTTTTCAATTTCAAAATTCACGTTCATTTGGTATATATTTTCTTTTTAATAAAATAATGCCATCGCGGGTGTGAAATTTCAAATTTCGCTCGTTTTTTCAAATTAGATAATTTTTTTAAACGAGTCATTTAAAATGTTTTTTTTTTTTTTTTTTGAGATATTCGCGCAACAAGAGTTAATGAAGGAAAGGGGGGGGGGTTTGTTTAATAACTCGGTATCAGCAGCGGAGGCGTCATTTTGTCCATTTTGTATCTCATTTGAAGAAGGAATATACAAAGGAAAAGCTTTTTACAGGAAGAGTCGAACAAAAACAACGGAGGAAAAAAATAAAATAATCCTCGGACAAAGATTGAATTGAATTGAATTCGTAATTCATCATTTAACAGAGGCGAAATTGGCATTGTTGGCCGAACTGTCCTGCCGAGCTGTTACCCAATTGGTAAATACGTCTCTACGAAATCAACAAACAACGTATTCCCATTAAAATTAATTAAATTTTTAAATTTTCAATGGTTGAAATGAAAGGGATTGTGCAATTTGAAATTTGCAACAAAAAGCCTGAACTTCGCCCGAAAAATAATTGTTTGCATTGCAGGAATTGATATATAACCAATGAATGACAACAACTAACCAAAACCACAAACTATTCATGATACCAAACTGAGTTCATCTTTTTTCAAACAACAACCAAGGTTACCAAGCAAGGAGTGAATGAATGAAGTGTAACTAAGAACCGGAAACTACGATGCCAA
This sequence comes from Phalangium opilio, assembly GCF_054372755.1. Lineage (NCBI taxonomy): Eukaryota > Metazoa > Arthropoda > Arachnida > Opiliones > Phalangiidae > Phalangium > Phalangium opilio. Next base: position 3,433,185 of record NW_028324168.1, on the reverse strand, counting down.
GGATTTTAACTACAACAACCAGGAGAGGAAGAGGAATTACAGGAACCTTATGCAACTACGCAATTATTCGCCATAAAGCAAGCACTGCGCACCTTATAAGTTATTATCACCAAAGAAACGTGAAAAAAATGTGTGCAATGATGGATAAATATAACTACAACAACCAGGAGTGGAAGAGGAATTAGAGGAACCTTAAGAGGACCGATTTCGAATGCAAGTACGCAATTATTCGCCAAAAAGCAAGTATTTCAAAAAGAAAACGTGAAAATGTGTGCAAGGATGGATAATTATAACTACAACAACCAGGAGAGGAAGAGGAATTACAGGAACCTTAAAAGGACTGATTTCGAATGCAAGTACGCGATTATTCGCCATAAAGCAAGCGCACCTTATAAGTTACTTTCACCAAGGAAACGTGTGCATGGATGGATAATTATAACTACAACAACCAGGAGTGGAAGAGGAATTACGGGAACCTTAACAGGACTGATTTCGAATGCAAGTACGCAATTATTCGCCAAAAAGCAAGCGCACCTTATAAGTTACTTTCACCAAGGAAACGTGAAAATGTGTGCAAGTGATTAAAATAAAATATGTAACTACCAAAAATACACCCGACCAAAGCACAAATTAGTGCACATACAGCAATATTCAGTTAAAAAAATGCACTAATGTACTAACACCAATGCGTCTAAAGTACTACTATACAAGAGTGGTAATATCATGGATATGTATAAATACTAACTTTTTATTTATGTTAGTATTTATACATATCCATAGTAGTACTTGTACTCTACAATAGATCGCAAAACAATGCGTGCCCATTACAAGTGTAGTAGTATCATGGATGTGCATGAATACTAGCTTACTATGCTAGTAATCCATGGTAGTACTTGTACTATCCAAAGCGTGCCCATTATAGAAGTGTAGGATTATCATGAATGTGCGCGAATACCAACTTATTATGTTAGTATTTATACGCATCCATGGTAGTACTTGTACTATCTAACACACCGAAAAACAATGTGTCCATTATGCAAGTGTAGAAGTACCATGAATATATATCTATTGTAGTACTTGTACTATTAAACGTACTGAATAACAAAGCGTGCCCAAAAAAAGCAGAGCACCAAAAATACAAGAATAAAAACTATTCACCAAGATGCCTTAAATACTAGTATAGGAAAAAAAAAAACCTAAGTGCGCGAAGCATGACTAAGTACTAAAATGTTACAGACCTGCAATGAGAAACGACGCAATCGTTGCTGCAATACTCTTGGTCCCAGTCAGGAGAATTGACGGCGGGATTGGTGCAACCATTGCGCAAACACCTCTGTTGTACCGAGTTTTCCGTCGTTTGGGTATTGACTGGGGCCACGGGGCCTGGAGGAGGGCGAGGAGGATAGTTCTCTCGATTGGCACCACCACCGCCCCCTCCCACTGACGAATTTCCGTCACCACCACTGCTGTTCGTTCGCTGCTAAACATCGAGAAAAACAAACAGAACAAAAGGGCGAATTATAGTCAAAAACTCCAAACTCGCATTTTTATGATAAAACAAAACTAGAGGAAGAACAATAAATCTACAGAAAAACTTTATATTATTCTTGCAAACGTGATATTTTAAATGAAATTTTACATGAAATTAAACTAAACAAGTAACACTTAAGTTTTAGGAAAAAAATTATTATAACTATGCTGATAGGCATGCACAAATTAAACTAAACATTTCAATTTGAAAATTCCAAGAGTATAATTTAAAACTCTGTCCCCTGTCAAACTCCCGCCAAGTGTTTGTCCCCTGTCAAACTCCCGCCAAGTGTTTGTCCCCTGTCAAACTCCCGCCACGCGTTTGTCCCCTGTCAAACTCCCGCCACGCGTTTGTCCCCTGTTAAACTCCCGCCACGCGTTTGTCCCCTGTTAAACTCCCGCCACGCGTTTGTCCCCTGTCAAACTCCCGCCACGCGTTTGTCCCCTGTCAAACTCCCGCCACGCGTTCGTCCCCTGTCAAACTCCCGCCACGCGTTCGTCCCCTGTCAAACTCCCGCCACGCGTTCGTCCCCTGTCAAACTCCCGCCACGCGTTCGTCCCCTGTCAAACTCCCGCCACGCGTTCGTCTCCTGTCAAACTCCCGCCACGCGTTCGTCCCCTGTCAAACTCCCGCCACGCGTTCGTCCCCTGTCAAACTCCCGCCACGCGTTCGTCCCCTGTCAAACTCCCGCCACGCGTTCGTCCCCTGTCAAACTCCCGCCACGCGTTTGTCCCCTGTCAAACTCCCGCCACGCGTTCGTCCCCTGTCAAACTCCCGCCACGCGTTTGTCCCCTGTCAAACTCCCGCCACGCGTTTGTCCCCTGTCAAACTCCCCCTGACCTTTTAGAGACCCATTTTCGATTCCCTTGAAATAACAAAACAACATGCACATGCTCCCAAGCAATGTTTTCCCCATTGCAGCCATGCTTGCATGCCCACCATGCAATCTCAACACCAAAATACAGATACGTACCCCACCTAGGTAATTGGGCGTGTAAGAAGAGCTGTTTGTTGTATTATTGGCCATTGTAGAAGACTGTTGCTGATTACTATTGTTTCCATTTCCTTGATGTTGTTGGTCATGATTGGCCCCCGTCGTTTGTTGTTGTTGTTGTTGTTGAGATTGTTGAGTTTGTGGGACTTGAGCTGATGCTCCTTTGCCTTTCACTTGTTGTTGTTCTCCTCCTCTATTTCCACCTTGATTCATGGAATTTCCCCCAGAATGCATCAAATTAATCATATGACCCTGTTGTTGCTGCTGCTGTTGTTGATTTTGAGACTGCACTCCTCCCATATTTGCAGAATTCATGGACGGATGCTAAAGTGACAAAGAAAAAGAACCAAGATTTAAACACTTTCTCTGGACAAAAAATCTTTGGTTTCATGGTTGTCACTGAATTTTCAGAACCAAATTCCCTGACTTTTCCAGGTTTCCCCTGACCCTTTTCTGAGATTTCCCCCTGACCTTTTTCTGAGATTTCCCCCTGACCTTTTTCTGAGATTTCCCCCTGACCTTTTTCTGAGATTTTCCCCTGACCTTTTTCTGAGATTTTCCCCTGACCTTTTTCTGAGATTTTCCCCTGACCTTTTTCTGAGATTTTCCCCTGACCTTTTTCTGAGATTTTCCCCTGACCTTTTTCTGAGATTTTCCCCTGACCTTTTTCTGAGATTTTCCCCTGACCTTTTTCTGAGATTTTCCCCTGACCTTTTTCTGAGATTTTCTCTGATAGGGGGATGTCCTTTGAGTATGTCATAGTCCTATTTGTCCCCTTTCTAACGATACTTAAAACTTAGGTTACACCAATTAGGGCCCGAGGAATAAGCTCCAGGGGAATTTGAAAAGTAGGGCCATAAATTTGATGCTAAACTATACGAAAACTTCGACTATGTCAAAAATATAGGACCTTTCATGAAATTATAGGATAATATAGGACTGGTTCAAAAATATAGGAATTTATAGGACTGTTAGGCTCCCTGCCAGACCCTTTTCTGAGATTTTCCCCTGACCCTTTTTCTGAGATTTTCCCCTGACCCTTTTTCTGAGATTTTCCCCTGACCCTTTTTCTGAGATTTTCCCCTGACCCTTTTACTGAATTTTCCCCTGACCCTTTTACTGAATTTTCCCCTGACCCTTTTACTAAATCCCAGATGGTGACCTTTTACTGAATCCCAGATGGTGACCTTTTTCTGAATCTTTCCCAGACCTTTTTCTGAATCTTTCCCAGACCTTTTTCTGAATTTTCCCCTGACCCCTTTTCTCAGATTTTCCCCTGACCCCTTTTCTCAGATTTTCCCCTGACCCCTTTTCTCAGATTTTCCCCTGACCCTTTTTCTCAGATTTTCCACTGACCCTTTTTCTCAGATTTTCCCCTGACCCTTTTTCTCAGATTTTCCCCTGACCCTTTTTCTCAGATTTTCCCCTGACCCTTTTTCTGAATTTTTCCCTGACCTTTTTCTGAATTTTTCCCTGACCTTTTTCTGAATTTTCCCCTGACCCTTTTACTGAATTTTCCCCTGACCCTTTTACTGAATCCCAGATGGTGACCTTTTTCTGAATCTTTCCCAGACCCTTTTTCTCAGATTTTCCCCTGACCCTTTTCTGAGCTCTTCCCTGACCTTTTTCTGAGATTTTCCCAGACCCTTTTCTGAGATTTTCCCAGACCCTTTTCTGAGATTTTCCCAGACCCTTTTCTGAGATTTTCCCAGACCCTTTTCTGAGATTTTCCCCAGACCCTTTTCTGAAATTTTCCCCAGACCCTTTTCTGAAATTTTCCCCAGACCCTTTTCTGAGATTTTCCCAAACCCTTTTCTGAGATTTTCCCAAACCCTTTTCTGAGATTTTCCCAAACCCTTTTCTGAGATTTTCCCAAACCCTTTTCTGAATTTTCCCCTGACCTTTTTCTGAATTTTCCCCTGACCTTTTTCTGAATTTTCCCCTGACCTTTTTCTGACTTTTCCCCGACCTTTCTGGCCCATTTTTAAATTCCCTGGGCAACACTGTAAATCTTACAGGCAAGACATTTCATGGCTTGGTTAGTAAAATTAAAACTTACCATGTTCCACACCTGACCACCAGCCATCTGTCCTTGTTGTTGGACTGGAGGTGAGCTTGGAGAATTGCTTCCATTATTCATGTAAGTGTTTGGAGGCATATTAGAGCCAGGACTGCCACCACCAGCTTCCATTAGGGAAGTTAGTAAGGGAGATTTCTTTTGCAAAGGCGATAATCCTCCACTCCCACTATTTATTTGATGGTGCTGTTGCTGCTGTTGTTGTTGCTGAGCTTGTTGATGGCCACGTGGAGGAGAATTATTCATAGAAACATTTGACACTTGATGGTTACCGTAAATGCTGTCAGACTGTTCAGATGCTGCCTGCTTTGCAAATTAAATGACACGGAAAAACATTGTAAGTTACATTTTATAGTGGTCAAACCAATTAATCCACCAATAATTATTCTTGGTGCAAGTGCCAAGGCTTAATACGCGATTTTAACTGACAAATATGGGTAAAAACGACGCGTCGTCCGCTTCAGAGTCAAAAATATTGAAATACTTCAACTCTAAAGCAGATTTGTCAGTTAAAAATACATTTTATAGGGGCCAAACCCAATCCACCTTATTCTTGGTGCAAGTGCCAAGGCTTAATGCGCGATTTCAACTGACAAATATGGGTAAAAACGACGCGTCGTCTGCTTCAAAGTCAAAAATATTGAAATATCTCAATTCTAAAGCAGATTTGTCAGTTATAAACGTGTATAAGGCGGATTTGAAAAACATTTCATTATCACTTTAATTTAAAAAAAAAACCAGGAAATTTTGTTAAATAAAATTCACTGACCTTTGACACTAAACTAGCTCTATAAGCAGCCAATGCTTTTAAATACTCCTTTTTAGCTGCCTCAGTTTTTCTCTTGTAAATCTGTCAAATAAACATTTTATGTTATCATTACTATAGACTAATGGCAACCCATGTTATTTCCCCATAGAACTTAATACAGTCGAAGCCAGAGGGCTGCCATTACCCTATCAATGACACTTTAAAAATATTTTTTAATCAAAGATTAGAAATTATAATTACATCTTTATGGTCAACATCGAGAGTGTCCCACATGGAAGCGACTATCTTGGACACTTCGCCAAAAGACGCATTTGGATTTTGACCTTTGATGGCCGCTTGAGTATCCCGAAAGAACAGAGCGTAGGCTGAAACGGGCCTGGGCAAACAAAACGGGGGAAAAATTTCATTAAGCCTTGGTCGTAATAGAAATTTACCTTTTAATACTATAAAAATCGAGATTTTTATCAACCTGTTAACGTTTAAGGCATTCTCAGACTCTGGGTTTTCAGACATAACCATTATTTAAAATTAAAATCAACTAATTAAAACGAATTTAGTTAAAAATAGACGAAGTCAATGGCGTTTGACGGTCACATAACTTTAGAACAAAGCCGCGGCTGCCGCCAAAGCGATCATCTTCTCGCGACCGTGGGCCGTCCGCCCGTACTTCGCCGTGAGCCGTTGGAGGAATTTGAAAAAACAAAAAAATGGCGATCGATAGAGGACGCGACTGAACTGCGTAGAATATTGCGCGGAAAAACTCCCGCCTAATTTCAAATTGGTCTAAGCATTGACTAAAATTTTATTTTCGATAAATTTAAAGTTTAAAACGCCGACTTTTGGGTTTTAAAAGTGTGGGAAAAAGGTTCGATATATTAAATAACATACCAAATCATAGGAAATTAACTGATAATTGATTCCTGACTAATTTGGTAATATAATACAAAATAAAAATAACTTACTTTTGTGGCTCATTTGGGTCCTTTTTCTTTTTCTTCTTTTGAACTTTGGGTTTCTTGGCGACACCTTTCCCCGCCGTTGTATTATTTTGGGCTCCATTACCAGCTTGTTGTTGCATGTTGGTATGCGGACTCGGATCCATGGGTTCCGGACTGGGACGTTTCATACCACCCATCATTTGCTAAAATACACAAATAAACAAACAAATTCCATTCCATATGAAATTTAACACCAAGGGGTTATTTTGTAGGGGTATACGAGGTTTAGGTAAGCTACCAACCTGAGCAAATGGTCCACAATCGTCGCTATCTTCACTTCCGGTTTCCAACCCTGGTGAAGAAGTATGGTTGGAATTTGGTGGCGAACCACTTCCGGCGGAACCGGGTCCTATAGGATGATGAAGATGACCTTGAGGACCCATTTGATGACCTTGTTGAACGTGCATCATTTGAGGTGGCCTCATAATTCGCATTTGATTGGCGTAAACCATTTGCTGCTGCTGTTGTTGCTGCTGCTGCTGTTGCATTTGGATGTGATTGTTCATGGCGGTCATATTGGGGTACCTTGTAGGATCGTACATAACGTGTTGATGATTGTGTATTTGAGACATTTGCATATGTTGCGTCATTCTCTGTTGTTGTGGCATGGGTGGAGGAGGCGGTTGCATATACATGACGTCACCTCCTCTTGGACCGTAAGACGCGACTTGTTGTTGTTCCATTTGTTGTTGGGGATGGTGCATTTGTATCGGGGCGGCCGCCATTGGTCTATTACCGTAGTTGATGTCCATATGAGGATTGGACGAAGAATTGGGCGGTAATTGCGCCTCACCGGGAACTGAATTTGTTTGGCTGACCATATTGGAAGGCGCCGAACCTTCTTGAGGGGCGTTTGGGTGATGTTGCGGAGGTGACTGTCGATGTTGCTGTTGTTGCGCCTGATGTTGCATCTGATGTTGTTGTTGTTGAATTTGAACAACCGATTGAGGCGGAGATTGTAAGGCCCCTAATGACGGTGGAGCCAAATCAAAATCTTCGTCACCGAAACTTGGCGTGTGAAAAGTCTACAAGAAGAAAGAAAGACCAAACCAAATTTAAACAACATGCATACGTCATTTAACGCAATTAATTAAGGCAAGTTTTAAATTATATTGTCGTTTTAAGGAGGAAATCCTCTTACAGTTTTCCCTTGATGTACGTTGCGTCTTTGCACCAACCCCAACCCCCATTTTGAAACAAATTTCAGTCGGTCGGGCGGGGTGTTAGAAGTTTCGAGAGCGTAAGGGTTTGGTAGGTTGGTTTGGTTTAGAACTTTAGATGTGGTGGTGGTACCCCAATTCCCTTCTAGCACTCAAATTTAATTCTCAATTTCCCTAAAAGCATTTTCTCTCCTCTAGCAAGAATAAATCTATTAATCCAAAATTGCATCGCGACGTCACAGAGGGAGATAGAGCAAGCGAGAGAGATCAGTATAGAAGCAACCTTCAGGCAGCTTCAAAAGCGCGCGCCAGGCCCTTAAGCCCCGTTTTCAATCAAGCTTTTTTGATCAAAAACGCAAGCTTTTGCTTGAAAAATCACAACAAAACGCAAAAGCAAAATATTTAGCCGTTTTCAATCGCGCTTTAGCTGAAGCTTTAAGCTTTCATAGGCCCGCTTTTGCTTGAATGTTAGTTCAAGCAGATATCTATCCTCCGTAGATATTTGCGTTAACTTTTTGCTTTGAAGCGCGATGGAGGATGACGTCACAGTTTAGTGTCCAATAGAAAGTCTCCATTTTTCATGCCTCTGAGTGTGTGTTGACCCTTCGACTCGGAGATTTTTAGTGTTATATTTTACATTGAATAACTTGTAACAATTATACTATTATTGAAAATGGCAGAAAAAAATAAATAATAAAAGAAATGCACCAGATAAAAAGAAAGGCAGCTAAAAAAGGTGGCGCTGTTAAAAGTTGGTGAGACATAAAGCAAACTTACGGAACCGAGGCTTAGCATACTCCGTCTTTTCGAGGTGACCGCCATATTTGTTTATAGTTTTAGGGCCGAAAATGCTTTGGTACCCGCCCACTATCACGTGATATCGGTAAACGCACGCTTTAAAAGCTTTGCGCGACCAGTTTGAAAACGGTTAGTAGTTTTGCAGTTTGCTTTTTTCTCACGCGGTAGCGCGCTGATTGAAAATACGCTTTTTTGCCACCTCAATCGTAAGCAAAAAGCGTAAACTTTTTGCTTGATTGAAAACGAGCCTTTAGAGAAACTAAATATAACACCAATCTCAATCGTATTACCTTTAAATTTTAAAACCCTCCAAACCTTTATTTAATACAACGAAATTTAAATATTTTTACAAGATATTAAGAAAAAGTTCATATTTGATCATTTCCTGGAATATATATACAGGGTGTTTTTGATAAGTCTGCATGCATAAATTAAGGGGGATGATGTTGTTCTTTGGGAAATCAATTTTGAGTCGAAAATGTAGGTAACTTCTATCTCCATTTTGATTGCTACTGTTTTCGAGTTAAGATTTTAAGAGTGTTTTAGGGATGACCCCCTTAATTAAATTAGAAATCATTGTCTAAATCAGTTTCTTAATTAATTAAATTTAAGGGGTCATCCGTAAAATTAATACTCTGGATGCAATCTTAACTAGAAAACAGATATAAACAGATTTTAAGGATTGATAAGATAACTAATAACAAATTGTGCCAATTTTTTTAACAAAAAATCGGACAATCTCATTGGTTATTCAAAGTAATACGAAAAAATATAAAATTTCCGCATTTTGTACGTAGAAAAATGTAGGCCTAATATAAAACAATGTAAATAATAAAAATTATTAATTCAAAATAAAACGTAACCATTTTCAAATTCGTGCCTACATTGAAAACGTCTGGATTAAACATTAAAATAACCCTTTCCTCTCCGATCATCCGATAGTTCCCCCGTTCAATCAAATATAGTCAATACATTGAAAGGTACGACCCAATCACCTGACGACCAGTTAATACCCATTCCCTAGAATACTCCCTTATTGTTTAAGATAAAGTGAACGAAATAATTCACCTTCGTAAAACAAACATTTTCCGTTGGGGCCCCCATTGTTTTCAATTAAAATATCTATAAAGGTTTTACATCGTTGTCCATTCTGGCACGTACGGTTTCCTTTAAAATATACCCTACACACTCTAACCTCTTACCGAAAGGTATTCTGGGAGAGAACGGACGGTTGGAAGAATGGGTTAGTGGAAAAATCCCTAATGGTATTATCGGAAACTTTTGCATTTTAAATGAGCAAGATATAGTCGATTGCGTCCTTGCATTGCAACAATACAAAGTAGAACTAAAAATACAGTGTGGTCTAGTGTTCTAAAAGCCCATAAAGTGATAAACATCGCACTAAAACCACGGTTGATATTATTGTCCCCTATAGAGGGTTATTTGTTATTTGGGTGATTTTGAGTCGGAAATGTAACTTTTTTTTGATTGCCCTAAGGGACACTGTTTTCGAGTTAAGATTGTAAACAGTATTTTACGGATGACCCCTCAAATTTAATTAAGAAACTGATTAAGACAATGATTTCTAATTAAATTAAGGGGTCATCCCTAAAACACAAGTCAAATCATAACTCGAAAACAGTGTCCCTTAGGCCAAACAAAATGTTATAGATAGAAGTTACATTTTCGACTCAAAATTGATTTCCCAAAGAACATCAACCCTTTAATTTATGCATGCAGACTTATCAGAAACACCCTGTATATTATACATAATAACGGTCCGTATGAGCAAGGAAGTTATCGTTAAGACTCTAGTATATCAAGGTCACCAGCCAATCTTTCCCTAAAACCATCTACAGATAGCTTTCAATCTAAGCGAATAATACGTCACATCCTTCTGACAGTCATATTGGATACCATTTTCCCTGCATTCAACCCACCAATATGGCCGTACCGCCCAACAACCAAAATCTCTCTCTCTCAATTGCAATGTAAAAATGTTCAAACATTAATTCACTTACTATTCTATTTCAAATAACGAGCTTCCGTCAAATTTCCTAACAAGATTCTTAATGCATTCTTCGAATGAAAACGGGGAATATTCACGTTTACAAAAGGTAAAAATCGTTCAAACATCAAACTAAAATGAATTTTAGGAACGCCCCCCTTTCTTCGTTCCTTCCCCCTCTCCCTCTTTATACATAAAGTGGAATTTTCATCCAAGTCTGAAAATTAATAACAAGCGCATAAACTTTTGCATGATGCTTTTAGTGGCCGCTTTTCGTCGGTCCTTTTGCAACAATTTTAAAAATTCCACTCAAAAATTTGAATTTTAAAATAAACCTTTATACTACATACGAGTATATACAGGGTGTGCTTCCCAAAAAGAGTGGCGGTATCAAAGTGCAATGGGATATAAATTTCATAGTCGAAAAGTAATTTCTGTGATATTTTGCCACAATTAAGGGCCATCGTTGCAGTGCTTTACGGATGACCCCTTACATTTAAATAAGAAACTGAAAGACAATATAAATTTAATTAAGGGGTCATCTACAAAGAGCACTCTAAATCATAACCTGTTTAGGGTCATAGAAGTTACATTTTCGACTCAAATTTGAGGGGTCATCTATAAAAACACTCTTTAGGGAGTTCCGTAGATCAAAATCGGTCATAGAAGTTATTGCATTTGATTTCCCACTGTACCTTACTTTTTGAAACACCCTGTAGACACGTAATTCTATAAAACATTTCATTTCGAAGTGAGTGCACTAACTTTATTTTTGCAGTTTCTCTCTGTCTCTAAGAATGCGCGGAGGAGGTTTCCTTATTAAACTGACTGGAAGGAAAAATACGTACAATTTTCTCTGTTTATTTACGGGGCCAAATTTTCTAGGGGAATTAATAATTTTAAACTTTCGCAAATTTTATTTTATTTTCTTTTGGTTTGGTATGTACCTATGTTATTTCTCTTTTTTATTCTTCTTTCTTTCTTTCTTTCGAAGAAAAGCATAATGTAATTTAAGAAAAAGGACATGGGAATATTGAATTATAAAAATTTCTAAAGACGGGCTGGTGGGGGTTCATTCGTAAAGTTTTGAAAAAGAAAAGTATTTATTTATTCGTTTGTTAAAGTATTTATTCATTCCTTTGTCTAATTATTTATCCATTTCTTTATTTATTTATTTATTTATTTGTTCATTAATAAATTTATTTGTTCATTAATTCTTTAATTTATCAATTTATTTGTTCATTAATAAATTTATTTGTTCATTAATAAATTTATTTGTTCATTAATAAATTTATTTGTTCATTAATAAATTTATTTGTTCATTAATTCTTTAATTTATCAATTTATCTGTTCATTCATTTATTTACTTATGCATTTATTGATCAATTTATTTAATCATTCATTTATTTACTTATCCATTTATTGATCAATTTATTTAATCATTCATTTATTTATTTATCCGTTTATTTATTAATTTATTTAATCATTCATTTATCCGTTTATTTTTTAATTTATTTAATCATTCATTTATCCGTTTATTTTTTAATTTATTTAATCATTCATTTATCCGTTTATTTTTTAATTTATTTAATCATTCATTTATTTATTGACTTATTTAATCATTTATTTATTTATTTATTCATCCATTTATTTATTTATTCATCCATTTATTTATTTAATCATTTATTTATTTATCCATCCATTTATTTATTAATTTATTCATCCATTTATTTATTTAATCATTTATTTATTTATCCATCCATTTATTTATTTATCCATCCATTTATTTATTTATCCATCCATCCATTTATTTATTTATCCATCCATTTATTTATTTATCCATCCATTTATTTATTTATCCATCCATTTATTTATTTATCCATTATCAGACCTTATGTAACTACAATATAACCATCCGTATCACTATCCCTTTATTTTTAACAGATAAAAACGGAACTGTACTAGAAAGCCAAGGAGGGGGGGGGATTTAAAAGGGAGGGGGAAGCGACTATAAAATTATTAATTAAATTCTGTAAAATGAAACTCTTGTAGCGGAGAGTGCATAAAAGAGATTGCGTTGCTACTCTGTGAAAGCCAGAACCCGACTCACTCTCCAACCCCCCCCCCAACCCCTCATACACACAAACCAACCCTTGGTTCTTATCGATTCAAAAATTTAATACATTTTAGTAATTAAATAAGGTCAAAGTTCATTATAACCATTTTCAAGTATAGTGGTCAACAGATGGTGTATTTTTAAAATTGATGAGATTTTTAATACTATACCACACGCAAGCAACGCTGGACCCCTAGCTACTACCTCTTTCGGCTTTCTATTTTAAAATTTAGAAGTTCATAACCTGAAGATGCGTTGTACGATTCGAGGGGGTCGACGCCCTGGATCTCTGTGTACACCCGAGTTCAAAAGAGTTCAGCTTTGACAGTGCATTGAGTCCAAAGCCTTCGGAACTCCAAGTTCAGCTTTGACAGTACATTGAGTTCAAGACATATTGTACACCTGAGTTCTCAAGTGTCTACCCCCTCGGTACGATTATTTCTATAACGCTCAATGACATATTGTCCAGCCCAGTAAGGTAAGGGTCACGCTAAACAATTTACGAAAATTGGAAATGTTTTATGGATGACCCCCTTAATTAAAATAGAAAATATATTAAATATATAAAATTACCTAAAATTTAAGGGGTCATCCGTAAAATACACCCTGCATATTTAAGATTACAAAATGTGTACTGTCACAAATCAAACTTGTTTATAACATCGCAAATACAAATTATTTTTATCATTCTAGAAACTATATTCACGTGGATACACGCGCCACGGGATAAAATTGAGCAACCTACGCTGCTATGACTCTATAGGCCCGCCTTTTGAATTTGTGTAACTGTGTTTGTATATATATATATATAATATGTATGTACATTGGGTTATTTATAAAATTTCCCCAGTGGAAAAAAGGGTTCTTGAACTTGTATTAGAGGCCGGTAGAGGTCGCGTAGAGTAAAGGAAGAAAAGCGCGCGCGAAGCCTGGTACTATCGGTTGCTTAGCAACGGCAACACTTTTACCCCTCCCTCTACCCTCGTCCCCTTTTCTCCGAAAAAGAAGCTTCATAAATCAACGAAATGAGTCGCCTTTCCCGCGCGCGAGCTGAGCTTCTACCCCGGGCTCGCGCTGCTGCTGCACCAGAGCTACACCCATTCTGCCCCGGAGTATCGCTAAAGCAAATAAATTGCCCCGCTTACGTATAGAAAAAGGATGTTTACATGTATGAAAATGGCGCAAAAATTGGACGAACCTCCTAAAGAGTAAAGAACACAACTTCGAACCTCCCCCTCGAGTAAAGCAAAAAAGATAAAAAAAAAAAAAATTACAGAAATAAAATAAAAATCAAGGCATTTCCGCCCCAATACATGCAAATATTTCTTCTAACCCTTTCGTCACCAAGCAAAACAAAATTCTAAAGTGACTACACTAACCCTGTTTATGTCACAAAGTTTATCTTTTCAGGAATAAATACAGCCTTAAGGAATCAATGCGGCCCCCACAACATCTCCCGTTTTAAATTCTACCCGGGTTTCGTGGGCCGGGCTAGAGTACTTTCCTTCACGCCTCATAATTCTGACGACATTCTTACTGCGATTTCATTGGTTGGTAAGCAACACGAGGTCAGGCGCAACGAGATAAATTATTCGCGATGGGAGAAAATTCGTTATACTTAATGATTACTCTAGCTCCTCCCATAAAACCCGCCAAGATACATTGAGAGAAAATGGATGCAGCACAAATATTCCTAGTACCTCTATGCATTCCCAATCTCAGTGATAATGACAACCTTGATTTTAAAATAAAAAAAATCTGAATTTCGAAAGGTTTTAGAGGTATTTCATAATAGGACTTAAATCTAAAATCATAGCTAATATATTTTGTGAACAAAATATTGTTGTTTTCTAACGAAAGAAATAAACAAACCAATATTTCACCATAAACAAACTTATCACGCGTGACAAGATACTAAACTACCAAAACTAGATAATGATATAAACGCACCTACTTGCCTATAAACAAAAAAATTTAAAACAAAATAATGTAATATATATATATGTTTATGGGAGTTTCCAAAACAAAAAAAAAATCATAAAGGCCATAAACAGAAAAAACAAAATAATAATTAAATTCGTGTAAGTACAATAATTAAATTTACAAAGCCATTGAACCCTAACTGTCCTAATTATCCCCCCGTCAGACTCGACTCTGAATATATATACACGTACATATACTGTATATGATATACATATATATGATATGTATATTATATACATGTCAAAATACCAAATTCATCAAACTGAAAGCGTAACCTAAAAGTACCACGGTATAAATTTAAAAAAAGGTATACCAGATACCTGACACCCCCAATCTAAATTTAGATAATAATAATAATATACCTAAATAAAGGACCAACAATGGTATAAATCTCCAAAAGAGCTACAAATATTATTGTTACTTTATGTAACCGTCAACTTCTTCAAATAAGTGGGCCTTGGTTCATGATTTATTTAAAATATACCTTCAATTCAGGAGCTGCTACAGATATTTCAATTTTATTCAACGATTGTCTATTACTTCAAAAAAAAAAAAAAATGAATTCGTCCATCACTGAAATGACGGAAGAAACTACGATCAACCCATATCTTAACTTAAAGTATGTCAACGTAACCTGAAACCGCCAAGGACGGCGGCTAGAAGACCCTTAAATATCTCTTTTCTTTTCCCAGGTCAAAGTAAAGTTTGAAGGAGTTAGAGGGATGGAGCCGTAACCTGCATGCCTATAAAGTTACAGTACAATGTACCACCCCCATCTAGGGAACGGAAGGGCAACGAAGTCCTAATAGCATCCTCAGCGTTTAGGTAGGGTCGTAAAGTACAGAAACGTCGACGATACCCCCAGGTCTAAAATAAAAGAACCTATAGAGTAATTTCTTTCCCATTTACGGCAACGTCATAACCCTCTATCTCTTACCTTAGTGATATCCCCCCTCCCCTTCCCTTGGCAAATAGTATTCTCTAGTACAAAGTTGCCCCTAACGTAGGGGATACACAGTTCACTTCCCCTCTCAACCGAAATTACTCTATATAGTTCTCATACTACAAATACAATGGTGCTACGTGGCAGCACTAAACAATTGCCTCTTCCGAAGGATAGATGGCGTGCGCGAGGTATAATGGGAGAATTTCATTGCCTCGGATCGCCCTTCTTCATTTACCGCTCCATCTTACACCTTTCTCCCTGACTACGAAAAGACGCTTGTATTTCAACGCAGAGAAAACAATGTAAAAGGAATTGAAAGTTACTCTTGGTCACGGCGCATTAAGATTTTTAGAGAATTACATTCAATCGAGTGTTAGCGAAAACAGGAACTAAAAAACATTAATATTTAAAACATAATAATAATAACATATAGAGATAGAAAGATTATTCGAACCACGGCACCTTATCAAGCTTAAGTTTCTACTCCTTTTTCTTCATATTCTCTCTGCTAACATTGTATTTAACGCATTTACAAGGCAAAACTTAACTTAAAAATTCGAAATTTATCCTAGATTTAAAACAAATTACTTCGGTAATGACAGTAAATTCAATCAACAACGCTACTAACTAACACACGATCTAAATATACACGACGCCATTACGGTATAGCGACTTATTATAATTTCCAATACCCAAGTTCATTGTAACCGAACAACGTATAACTGAACCCAACCGGTGATGGTGTTACATACACGTGTGTTATAAAATTACATACTAAAAAGTATATAATTTTACGTAGCAGTAGATACAATTTTCACGAGTAGTTGACAGCACAATAAAACAAACAGAACAAGAAAAAAAAATAAATAACAAGAGCCTTGCACGTGCTTTTATAAGCCAATAAAAAAACCATAACAGGAGTATAATATAAATACAGAGGCGTTATATAAACTTGAATTCCAATTTTTTTCTTTTCTTTTTAATATCAAACGATATATATAAATAAAAAAAATTTAAAAAATCAAAAAGCATGCTTTTAACAAAAGGAGTTCAAAAAGAAAATAGTGAAAAACTAGTTCCTAAAAATAAGCGATGCAAACTATATAACCCCCAACTGTGGCTGTGGTACACTGGTATTATAGTAACACCACAAAACCAAAATAAAAAAAAAATTTAACTTTTATTCAACAAATACTTCCTCATTCTCGGCCGCGAATTCTACCTAAACTTGTGGCAAGGCGTCGGGGTTTAAAAAAAAACTATTTCAGTGTTATGTTTGATTTTTGGGAAGAAATTTAAGGGGTTAGATTTAATATTTACTTAATTTAATAATGGTACCGGCCTAAGTATATACCGTCTAACCTGTCTCCTAATAATATTTTAAAAGATTTACTGTTTGTTTGTGAATAAATGTTTGTTTAAAAAACAAACATTTTTTTCTTTAGTTTTAAGGAAGGAGAAATATAATAAAAATGAATGATATTGTTGATTTAATAGAGGATTTTGTGTAACTATTAGATTTAGGATACGATGCTTGATAAGTGTGTATATAGGTGTAGATAGAGAATTTCAAGGGCTTTAAAACGCGACAAGTTTGGTCAAAATCGGACCAAAAATAAGGAAGATATTACATAATTTTTGATAAACGATATTGTCGGTGTAATAGAGGATTTTGTGGAACTATTAAATTTATTATACTTCGTTAATAGTATGTGTATCAAGGGCTTTAAAACGCGACAAATTTGGTCAAAATCGAACCAAAAATAAGGAAGATATTACATATTTTTGATAACAGATATTGTCGGTTTAATAGAGGATTTTGTGTAAATATCATATTTAAAATACTATGTTAAAAATATTTGTCAAGATAGAGAATTTCAAGGGCTTCAAAACGCGACCAATTTGGTCAAAATAGGACCACAATTAAGGAAGATATTTCATATTTCCTACACACCGGACTTTCTTTAACACTTAAAAAGACGTACGTTCTACGAAAAACGAAAAGGCTTCAAGGCGACAAATTTTATATTGATCACAAACATCTTAGCAAATCATGTACTAAAAGCACATACACACACAAACACGCTGAATGCAAATGAAACTTTTTAAGGACTGTTTGTTTAATATTAGCACGAAATTTCAATATATATATATAAATATATATTGTTTTTGGTTAAAACAAGAGTGTTGAAACGAAAGGCCCGGCCTTTTTCGTCTTAAGGTTAGTCCACACTATGGCTTTTTTTCGCGTCGCAAGCTACGTAACGCTCGCGCGCGCGGTACGTCTCTTCGCACGGATCGTTTACACTATAGAAATTCGCTAAGGTATACGCCATCGTTTTGACAAACTTCGCAGCATATCCGAGAGCTTCATTGGCTGAATATTATATCCGGGTTAACTTTAGACCTTAATAAATAATCAACGAGGGGTTAGTCATTCTCCAAAATTTTGTACACCCGATTTCTGATTTCTGAATTTTTATGTGAATTCCGTTGATTACTGAATGAATTTCTTGATTTCCGTGATTACGATTATTTTAGGTGATTTCCATAATCTTTACAATGATTTCCCGTTATTGCCGCAGATTACTCGTGATTACTATTTGAATTCCACTGATTACTCGTGATTACTATTTGAATTCCACTGATTACTCGTGATTACTATTTGAATTCCACTGATTACTCGTGATTACTATTTGAATTCCACTGATTACTCGTGATTGCTATTTGAATTCCACTGATTACTCGTGATTACTTTTTGAATTCCACTGATTACTCGTGATTACTATTTGAATTCCACTGATTACTCGTGATTACTATTTGAATTCCACTGATTACTCGTGATTACTATTTGAATTCCACTGATTACTCGTGATTACTATTTGAATTCCACTGATTACTCCATTTCAACTGATTACGATTTTTATTTTGGATTTTCGAATTCCTCGATTGATTATGCGTGATTATTTGACGAAATATGTGATTACCGAGATGATTACAAAAGATTACTAGGAAATCATGTGATTATTTCTGATTCTCTCAATATTCCATGTGATTTCCAGTGATTATCGGAGATTTCTGATTACTCACAAAATTGATTATGATTACTTATGATTTTCTTAGAATTCTAGAAATCAAGTAATCGATTTCGGCGGTTTTGTACACCTGATTACTCAAGTGACTAGCCCCTCGATAATCAAACTGAGAAGGGGGTTAGTCAACAATATTGAACATATAGGGAATCATCATAAAGCTCTTTATATAACTGAAGTTTTGGAATTAAATGATGGTAATTACCAACTCTTTCTCTCTGCAAAAACTTCGCGAACCCATATCCTTCTTCTCGTGCAATTTCTATTAATTTCTATTTTTATTAATAAAAACGAAAATAGTTGTTGATTTCCACTCGTTTACGAGAAACACTAGGCCTATTAACTGGAGACCTCTGATTGGCTGCGAGGCTGCAATCCTTGCGAAAATCTTTGACACGCCAAAGATTTTCGCGAGGTTTGCAAGACCTTGCGAGCATGGCTTTGGCGCGAATTTCAGTAGTGTAAACGATCCGAGCGAAGTGACGTACCGCGCGCGCGAGCGTTACGTAGCTTGCGACGCGAAAAAAAGCCATAGTGTGGACGGACCTTTAGTGCTACGTGGAAGCCATACGCAAGGAGAGAGAGCCACACCCCGTTTATTTAAACACAGAACATGGAAATGATCTTAGACGATATTGCAGTGGTAGTTCTCTCCCCCTTCCAACACACTCTTTTCTTTCTTTCTTTTTATTGACATTTCTCCGCGAGCAAATGCTATGCAAAGGCATCTAGCTAGGCCTTTGCGAAATCGATTTTTAAATTTCTCCAAAGCAAGCCTAGTAGTACCTACATCCTCCACACACACAACTCTCTTTTCGACAGCTATAAAAGGGAGCGGAGATCTAAGCCCAACTAAAAATATATATAAATTCATCCCCCCCCCCTCTCTCTCCAAATATGCAAAAATGGTTGCCAGGAGAGAAAAATGATTTTCAAAGATTTCTCTCTCTCAACCAATCCTACGAAAAGGGTTCCTAAGCCTTAGCCTAACTCAGTGTATCAACGAAATAGACCCTTTTAAAATGTCGAATAGATAAACATCCGGACAATTAAGATATGGATGGTTTAAAACCAGGGATAGATTTAATTTTAGAAGTAGGAATGGAGAACGGAGTAATCTGGGCGCGCGTCAAAGTCCCGGACCCTCTTCCACGGGACGGGGGGTATGAAAGAAGAGGCGGGGGGTCATAGCGACAGAGGTAAAAAGGATTACGTATTTTTCTCCGCCCCCGTCAGCAACGTCATCAAAACGTAGTTTAAGTGAGCCAATAAGATAATTTAAACTTTTCGTTACGTGTTGGAGGGAGGGGCTCTATACTGGGTGGTCTATGAGTCGGAGGACTGAAGTAAATACTAACCGTAAATACTCCATTCCTACTTCTAAAACTAAATCTATCCCTGTTAAAACGCAAACATTGCGTCCATTCACAAAAAAAAATTACTTTAAAAACAGAGCGTATTTTCAATTACCCACGTGGTATTAAATTAACCCTCCCACAACCAAAATCAAAAACAACATGAAGCAAAATGCATTAGTCTTATCCATTACAGTACAGCCCATCACTTAAAATTCTGTAAAAACCACGTGTTACAGGAAAAGCCACGAGGCACCCTTCCGTCTTGAACGACCTTGCCCTTCATTCCCGCCAAAAATATATATATATAAAAAACACCCTCTCTTTAAAAAAAAAGAACTTCAGTAATAAAGATTTCCTCATTCTGTGTCAAACTAGAGAGAGAGAAAGAAAAAAGAGATGATCTCTTTTTTCCCGCCTTTTTTTCCTCAAAGAAGCGCCCTAGACTTTCACCACCAGCAGCAGCAAGCACAGCATCCGAGGCTTTGGCGCGACACACAGACCGTTCAAGAACAAGAAGAAAGGCAGGCCCTTGACTATGAAGAGGCATTGGGGGTCTACGGCCTACTTCGTTTGGTAAAAACGGTAAAACCCGCACGAGCTTTGAAATATCGCCATTGTTCAAGTTACCCTCGTTAATACGCGCTACGCCTTAAACGCCTGCATTCAAACTTTCGCTACAAAGTAGCCTTGTCTTCATTCAATCATTTAGAAATGAACAACGTGCACGCGCTATTCATCGAAAGATAACTTGAAATACGGTAATACAGTCAAAGGTTACAACCGTGTTAAATGAATAGCCATATTCCCGCGATTGAGTGTATTCATTATTATCGGTTGAACACGGGTGCTTTTTTTCCTCCCATTACATTTCCTCCTTCGGGGTCCAAGGAGGAAAAAAAGTGAGAAAAAATCGGTTTCGCCGCCCGTAGTCATTTGTAGCGGAAAAGGAAAAACGTTTTAGACAGTATGGATTGACAGCGTTACAAAAGGCGGGGAAAACGGTAACGATAGTTGTAAACGGACCCTAGTTTGATAGGTTGAGTGTATAGTAATTTGGACGCGTTTAGTGGTGGAAGTATGTCAAGGGAAAGGCCGTACGTACAGGCGGGAGCGCCCCATGGTGGTGGTATGTCGTGTCAAAAGCTAGGGCGTGCATGGACGCCACGCCGGAAATATCAAGTTAAGGTTTGCAACAAAGTTAAAAGCTATATCGTTCCTTGTGGGCTTTTACATTTCTACAAGCTTGGTGCAAACTCCGGGTGTTACCAATGGGATCGGGTCCGTCCGTCTACGGACTTCCAAGTGTCAAATGTCCCCTTTAGCCCACGTGTCTTTGTTTAAATGAATCAAACGGTTTAAAAGGCCTATTACGAGAGCTCAACAACGCTATGGACATATCCTATGAGAGGGGAAATAATTTCTATGGACAGCTGAAGATCTAGTGAAATAATCTTAAGTTTAATATTAAAAAAAAATACCTTCAATTAAATTTGGTCACGAGGTTTTATAAGGGGGCCTAACCATGTTTTTGAAGGTATTTTCTAACCACTTTTTTTTATCAATTTTCGCCAAAATGGGGGCCATAATATTTTCACCGCTTGCCATATGGCGTTAGCTCGAGCTAGCAGGTGCTGGAGCCTTAAGGTACGAACGACACTCGCTCCAATACCAAAACAAGTACCAGCGTTACCCCACCAGAGAGAAAACCGAGTAAAATTTTCATTTTAACGGATCCTTAACGTATCCCCAATTTTAAACACCAAAACACAATATTTCGAAAATATATATAAGTTCATAAGATATGCTCCATAAGTTTGTCACTGGTTACAAACTGGAGATTGTCATGACGTAGGTCATAGCAAGGATGATGCGGGAGAAAGCTTAATCTGAGGGAAATCAGCACGCTAACTGTGGAACGACTCGGGTCCGGTGGGACGCTAGAAATGGGTGAGGAATAGTCGGAAAAATGGCGGCTGGTCTATGTCAGACGAATCAGGAAGACCGCCATTTTTCCGAGTATTCCTCCCTCATGTTCTAGCATCACATCAGACCTGAGCCGTTCCACAGTTAGCCGGTAAATTTCCCTAAGATTACGTATCCTTCCCCCCATCTTCCTTGGTCATAGATTCGAGGTAAAGCGACGCCTGGTGAGGCGCTGTATATCAAAGGCTTAGTAATGCATACTAAATAGGAAGATGGAAAAAAGTCCTGTAAAACTAACCGAGTGTAGTCAATCAATTCTCGCTTGTCGTTCTACTAGAACTTGCTCGAGCTGTAAGTCTCTAGCATTACGAACTAGTATAGGATGCGTCATACTTATGGAACATACCCCTACGATAAGATAAACAAATTTTACCTGATCTGCCATGTTGTTATTATCACTATACGACGTGTGTTCGCGATGATGCAATTGTCCGTGATTATTTGTTTGTCGCCCAACAGGAGATGAACGACTTGGCGGGGGTGATGGCTCGGCTGGTTCCGATATGTTTAGAGACAAATCGAAGTTATCCACCGGCTAAAATTAAACAAAAAAAAAAAAGAAATGACATAATTAAAACTTCAAAAATCCATTAAATCGGTAACCTAATTATAAAAGGAAGGAAAAATAAAAGAGCAGAATTCTTAAAGAGTGTCAGGCAAATTTTGAAGGAAAATCTTTTACGAAGTTAGTTTTGTAACAAAATCACAATAGAAGCCCATTGGCCTGCCCCCCTCTCCCTCTTCTTCTAGAGTCGAAAGGGCGCGGAGATTATCTATATGGCGGGAAAATTGTTAGAAACAATGGAGGTGGTTGGTATAAGATTCGGATAACGAGATGTCGGATATTACCCGAGGCAAATTCCTAAATTATTAATTAATGCTAGCCGAAGTATATAATACTTCTATTCGCGAGAAGTGTACCAGCACAAAGCGGGCTGGTAATTGTAACATGATTCTTAATCCCCAACATCAGATTAACAATTACTATAGCAAGGTTACTAAATCGAATCACATACACGATAAATAGTTCTCACATCATCATTACTCTATTAGCGCTGCTTAACTATTTGCCAAGGCGCATGCGCTTGTGCATGGATTTTTGTCCCACGTCAAGACAATCAAGGTTTGAGGGTTGATTGCTGAGGATTTAAGTTCTAGAATTCACCCTAACACGGTGCCATGCCCATCTACAGTTTTCAACCGAATCACATACGCGATAAATAGTTCCCCCTCATCATTACTCTATTAGCGCTGCTTAACTATTTGATTTCCATGGCGCATGTGCTTGTTTTAATTTTTGTCCCACGTCAAGACAACCAAGGTTTGTTGGCTAATTGATTGCTGAGGATTTAGTAAATACCAAACAGTTATAGAATTTACCCTAGCACGGTGCGATGCCCATCTGAAATAAGTTTGATCAGCGGGAGAGCAAACAAAAAGGGCATGAGCCTGCATGGGAAGAATCACGTTACATAACTAAAGTATTAAGAGGATACAGAGTGTCACTCTTCTTCTATTATCTCCTTCTGATGCTAGTTAATTTCATCTGAAGTATTATGAGCTGGAAAGCAAACAAAAGGAGCTCCCTTGCCTGGGAAGAATCACGTTACATAACTAAAGTATTAAGAGGATACAGAGTGTCACTCTTCTTCTATTATCCCCTTCTGATGCTAGTTAATTTAATTTCAATGAAGCTATTAGAAAAAAAACACCGAGAATTGTCATATAGGGCAATTGTCCGACTACACGGAGGGGGGAGAAAGGTTTCTGGACGTGTTTGAGTGGCCGTTACGCGGTCGGTAATCGCGTCGCCAAATCGAGCCAAGTGTGAAAATAAATTATACACTTAAGCAAAACGTGCTCAATCACGTGATTAACAAAGGGACTCGTGGCGCGCGCGCTCCAGACCTTAAATAGGATTGAGAGAGAGAGAGGTGGGGGATAGGGGTTTGGAGACGAAATTCACTTAAAGCGCCTAATTTGCTCTAGAACAATGTAATTCTAAATTGAAAACAGTTGTAACTTAAGACATATATATAGAAGCTCGCTTAGTACTTGCTTAGTAGACCAACCAATCCTTAATACGTGTGTGGCGGTCCCCGTCTAAAATTAATTCGAGTTAAGTAAGGTTTGCTAATTACGAGATTATAATTAGTCTTTAATAAGAATTAATTACACTCTATCCAAGTGTACTTTCAAAGTGTAAATAATAACCGAGGAACTCTCCTAAGTAACCGAAACGATAATAATAAACTATTTAAACTCTGCGTTTCAAACGTTAAAATTTAATTAGGTTAACTGAGAAAAGGTTAACATAAAAAAAACAAGTTACCAAGGCTTAGCTGATAATATATTTTGTTGGTAAATTTCGTATATCAAAACTTGCACTCCAAAAAAAGTAAAATAATAAAAAAAAAAATAGCCACATAGTTTGCCCAGAGAGGGCCAAACATGATATATCAAACCCCCCCTCAGTCTCCCCCCCTATGTATTTTCAGGTAAAATAGCCAAACCAACAATTCCAGCCCTATTTACCTGGCCATGGAATAGTTCATTTTCTAAAAAAAAAAAAAAGAAAAACGGGGGAATTTTTTACTGATTTTTTGCCACGATAAAAAAACCTAAGAAAAGTCATAAAATTCTAGCTAAATTCCACAAAAAAAACAAGCATAATATAATACGGCTTTTAAGAAATAAAAAATAAGAAAGAAAATTAACTAATGTTAATTTAAAAATAAATTATAAAAATTGGTCAGCTTTCGCTTTGTTTGGTTTTTAGATCCTTAATATTAATTTAGCAAATGAAATTTTATATTATAAATAATATTATTAATATAATACTAAATTGATAACAATCGGCTTTGAAATTCAAGGTCAACTGGTTTTTTTTCTTTCTTTTTTATTCTCTCTCTGTCAAACTCGTATATAAAAATTATAATCACGTTAAACTATGCGTAATTATGTAGGGGTAATGTATATTTATTCTTTCACGTGACAATGGGGGGTTGGATACTATCACGTAAAACACCATTAACTATCGGGGGTTATTAAATTAAAAAAAAAATTATTTATCTAACAACTGTCCTTCCCCTTTCTGTGTTTTTTTCCACGCGCAGAAAGAACTTTAGTCGAAATAAAAAATTAAAAAAAAAATAAGATTTATGATTTTAAACCAGTTTTATATATACCTATATAAAAAAAATAAAATTAAATTTATACCTGTACAGTTGTAGAGAGTACATTTGTCAGAAAAATTACGGAATTAAAAAAAAAATGCCCATTATAATTAACTAATAATTATTTAATTTAAGCGTAAATTAACGTATCTCTACACGTAGGCGGGTATAAAATGATAATTAATTCCGTACCAGCTAGCTTTTCCAAAGTAATTATGTTTAATATCGAATTTGTCCTCATTAGCGTTTGGAAGGTCATTACCTGACTTTTAAAAGGGGTTAACTTCGCGGTAAATTGTCGTAACTCCAAATTCTTAACATTTTCCCGAGCTTAAGAGTAAAACTAAGCCTACAATATGTATATTCAATCTTAAACAGACTTATAATTCACGTTAAAACTATTTAAAAGGCGTCCAAAAATCACGAATACGACAATTATCCATTCAAAATGTACCCACGGCTTAATCTTCTTTTAATTAGAGGTTAGTTGGTAATGTAAAAAAACAATAAATAGAGAAACTAAGACCCTCGGTTATTATAAATTAATTATTAACTCCAAACATAATGCGGGTGGAACTTTAAATATGGTTTTTTAAAATTATATATATTTAAAAAAAATACTCGCCCGTTTTAAAATACTAATTTGCATAAATAAAAAATAATTTAAAAAAATATAATATAATAAAGTAAAGGTTAAACACCGGTCAATAATATAATGTAATATAATATAATATAATATAATATAATATAATATAATATATTATATAGTTTTCTTGGAGTTTTTAATTAAGTTTGATATTATATTATATTATATTGCTTTCTTATAGTTTTTAATTAAGTTTGTTGGCAATCTACGCTAATATTAAATTGTTTTTATCAAAATTATAGTTTATCCAAAATAGATTGTTCCGCTTGGCTATGACTCACACAAAGAAAAGAAAAAACCCTGAAGGTTGTTTTCCAGCCATATTATTTAGTCTCCTTATTAATTTTAATAATGGCAATATTCACTTAATGTTATAATGTCACGAAACCGAGGGGTTAATCACTCAACGTAATCATTGTACACGTGTACGTGTTTAAACTCGTACATTTTGCAATACTAACGTGAACTTTAACCCCTAATGTAGATGGGAATATGAGAGGAGAGTGATTACCCCCTCGCAAATAATAAATAAAATAAATAAAAGAGCTAAATTACTTCCATTCATTTTTACTTAATTTAGTTTCCAAAAATTGCGCTATATATAGGTTTCAGACAAGAAGGATTGATACCATTTACACAAGGAGACCACGCTATGATACCCCAGTTTCATATTAGTTTACTTGTACTTTGAATAACTTAATCACATTCGTAATTGAAATATAGAAGATAACTATTATTATTACGAATAGTTTCACAATCCCTTTAATTATACCCATAATGATGATGATAAACAACATATTCTAATCACAAATTACCTTGAAAAAGTACAGTGTGGACTAGTAACTACCGGATATTAATAATTAAATACTTAGGTAGGTATGGATTATAATTTACCGGTACCTTATGAGTTTATAAGGAAAAATTATTCCCTCTAGAAATCAAATATAAAGAAAAAGAATTCAACCTCACCTAAATATTTTCGCTAACGAAGCGAAAATATGTCACAATTTGTTTAAAACAGTGATACGCCAGGCAAAAATCGAGGCCAACTAGCTGTTTGTGGCCCAGCGGGCGTTTGAAATAATAAAAAAAAAATCTTCGATAAAACTCGAGAAGAAATATACACCATTACCCTTATCGCAAAATAATATAAAAAAAATGTCTACTATTAGATATAAAGACGTATAAAATATAAATTATGTAAGGTTAAGAACACCTAACGGAACGGTAGCTAGCACGCACCAAGCACGTGCCGAAACCGCGCGCCAGGTAAGTCAGACCAAGGGCTACAAAAGGCCAGGTAATAGAAATAAAATTACACCACCACCACCACCACGCGAGCCGAGGCTTAACGCACGCGCCAAGTTTCAACTTTTGAAATTAGGCTTAAGGTAAAAACAAACTCACCCAAGGCTTAATACATTTCATCTGCATCGCATATCACAGATACTTAACATTAATTAATAACTAAACTAATTTTAAATTAAA
Source organism: Phalangium opilio (assembly GCF_054372755.1). Taxonomy (NCBI): domain Eukaryota; kingdom Metazoa; phylum Arthropoda; class Arachnida; order Opiliones; family Phalangiidae; genus Phalangium; species Phalangium opilio. Next base: position 3,406,062 of record NW_028324168.1, on the reverse strand, counting down.
TTAAACGAGAGATAATATAAACAGCGACTTATCGCTAAAGTCACTGCGCGGCCATCTTAAAAAATTGCGTTTTGTTTTTAAAACGGAACGGAACGGGCCAGAACATAAGCCCCTTGTCGAAAAATGGGGGGAAATATTTTTTATTGGAAGAACAACAGCGCCACGGGCGGCAAAATAAAAAACGAATTTTTCTCTACTGACTACTCTCACCGTGAGCGCCTTGCCTATATCAATTCACATCACGATGAGGAAAATTTTTCACTAAAATCGAAAAAAAAAGATAACTTACTGGGGATTATAATTCCGTAAAACTGACATTGTGGGTTTTTGTCGATTGAGTGGTTTAATATGACTACCCTACAGAACTGGTCTAGAAACATATTTTTCATTTAATAAATAAAGAAATAAAGAAATAAAGAAATGAAAACTTAATTTTTTTCCCTCTCGTTTATATCGAATAAGATATAGATATATTAAAAAATATATTTTCTTTCCCTTTCAAACTAGCATTTAAGCTGTCCGTAATTAACCCTAATTATAGTATATCCTAAGGCTCTTTAAATATAAATCAAGATTTAATATCATTTTAAAAAAAATAAAATAATAATAAAAAAAAAGATATCTATATAATTAAATTCGTATCTTCACTCCATTAAAAAATTAAATATATAAAAATATTAAAGTACATTAACTTTAAATATATATAAAGGTCATATTAAAATAAAGTTCAACTTGGTGATTTTTTTTATATAAATATATCAAAGTTTAGTTTGAAGTTATTACAATAAAAGAAAATATAGCTATAGCTACATAACTAAAAACCTAAAAAAAATATTACCTGTCAAAATTGACCAAGAAAATATATAAAAAACTGGTCTTCAATTGTAGAAAAATAGAAAAAATACCAAGCACCATAAAAGAGAGATTATCTTTAGATGTCATTCACCCTCTACTCACGATTGTATACATACATATATACATACATATAAATAAATATATATATGTATGTATGTATGTTTCTTTTATTATATATTTTCTATATCTAAAAAAAAAAGTTTGAAATTCTTCTTAGAAAATAACGAAATATATAAAATACATAACGTAAGAATAATTTCATGTATTTTAGGACCCGGAGGCCATGGTTACTAGAAGACATGGTTGCGAAATTTATGTTATTTATTGTTTCTAATAGTTTTTAATCGAGTGACGTCATTATATCGAGATGCGTAATTGGCCAATCAGGAGTTAGTAAAATTTTAAAAGGGCGGGACGTAAAGTGATTTCGGCTTAACAAAAAGCAAGTATTGGCTTCCATTAGTTTACGACAAAGACCATATAGAGAGCTTTCAGATGGGATAGTAGTACATCACACGCTCCCAAGTCTTACCGCTGTTCTGTTAGCCATATTGGGTGGTCTCAGCTTCATTCCTGCTTTATTAAACCCACCAATATGGCCGCGTAAATTATGTCACGAGACTCAGCTTCTCCTCCAACTGAAAGTTCTCTATTGAAGACTAGGCTCAGTAGGGTGTTTGTCTGGTTGTTTTGAAGCAGACGAAGCTTCCAACGAGGAACTCTACGTTTCAAAATTAAAAATTTAAATTTTATTTTAACAATATTAGTTTTCCCATTAAATAAACCACCTCATTTGACTGACAAAATTGTTTTAGGCTAACAAAACCAATCACTTAACAATCTCATATATTAAACGTTTTAACTTTGCTACGTTGGCCGCGAAGGATTATTATTTGTTACTTCGTGTCTTTTATTTTTATTTCAGTTTAAATGCCGACGAACTAGAAACATTTAAAGATACAACAAAATAAAAAAAAATAAACACAAAAAAGAAATGGACTTTTTCTTAGGTTTTTTAGCAGAAAATAATAAGTGTTTGGGGGGCAAGTATTATTATAGACCCCCTCCCCCTATCCCTAAGAAATAATAATAAAAAAAAAACAGAACATTTTCCAAGTTTTATGGGCCATCAAGCAAGAACAACGTTAAAAATAATAAGAATAATATGATTCGTTTGGTCAACGCTGGAGGGCACTTTTTACGTTTTTTCGCCGCTAGAGCGTGCAACAAGATTAACTCTAAAAATAACTATAGATTTCTCCGTCAAGGGAGAATGAAGTATAATAATAATAATGTTACTTCACTGTCCCTTGAAAATTATATTTTCATTAAGATATCAAAATAATCACTCTTTTTCCCCTCTCCCATCAACCCTTGCAATAAAAATCCACCTTTTTCTTTTTGCAATAAATTATATTTTGTTTAAAACTTTTTATAAAAAAAATAATAATAATTCATATTTTTGGGGGATGAGAATTGGTGGTCTTATCTCAAACCAAAAATGCATAAATTTCTGACGAAATAACAATTTCTTTTTTTTTTATTTTGTTCATTGCGTTACTACGGTTTCCTTTATTTCCCGCCAAAACTATGTAAGGCGGGAAAACAGTTAGGCTTAGTGAAAAATTTAAAATCGAGTTAAAAACCAACGGCAAAGCGTTAAAGATTGCAAGGGGGGAGGAACAGAAAATGGGTGAAATTTTATTATTTTTTGTGAAAAATTCGCGTAATGGGGAACATAAGGTAGGAAGCAAGGTGTAAGGTGAAAAAATAAAGGAAGCAAACTAAATAAACCTTAAGCCTTGGCGTGGGTCTAACTAAGCCTTGGGTAGGTGACGAGCAGCACGAGATTGCTTTGAGCCAGCCCGGATGGGAGACCTTACTTTTGCACTCGTAGTTGTTGTAGTTGTAATAGCAGTAGTAGTAGTTGTAATAGTAGTAGTAGTAGTAGTAGTAGTTGTAATAGTAATAGTAGTTGTAATAGTAGAAGTAGTAGTAGTATTATGTGTTATAATAATAGTAGTAGTAGTAGTAGTTGTTATAATAGTAGTAGTAGTAGTAGTAGCTGTTATAATAGTAGTAGTAGTAGTAGTAGTAGTAGTAGTTGTTATAATAGTAGTAGTTGTTGTTGTAATAGTAGTTGTAATAGTAGTAGTAGTAGTAGTAGTAGTAGTATTAGAGGTTTCTGATAATTTTCTAACCATGCAATGACGTAATACGTTGTCGAAAAACAGGTTATCTACCTTAGTAACTCATGGAAAATATTAATACCCTCGTATTCTGTGTAGAATCTGACAGACAAACTTTATATCTAACATAACGTCACCGAAGTAGCTTTTCTAAGGTAACTGAAAAATACAAATTTAAAGTCCCTTCCGAGAAGCTTGGGTTGGTAGGGGCAGGGAGTTAGGGGGAAAACCTTTTAGAATTGAAAGAGAGAGCAAAATTTTCATCAAATGGTAGGGGGGGGAATGGGGTTTAAAGGGATGTTGCAAAGTGCATTAAATTTAATTTAAATCGATTGGGGATTAAATTGGATCCAGGGGAACATGTAGTTAAGGGATAAAGGGGTCACAGATGGTGCATGGTTTATTTATTCTGTAACATAACAACTTAAATTTCTTACTTTTAGATGATTTACTTTTGTTACTATAAATTTTAAAAGACAGATTTAATGATAAAATCAGGAATGCATAAAGTTAATTGTGTACTCCCTATCTCAAGTGTTAATTTCTATGCGAGTTTTTTGGGCCGGGCTTTAGAACTTACTATCAGTCACGACTATTATAATTCTGATGGCGTCTTGCTAACTGCATTCACTGGTTGCTAGAAACGCGAGGTCCTATAGGGGGTGGGCAAAGGGGTGAAAATCTCCCCTACTTAGCGTCAGACCCTCAATTAGCCAATCAGGAGCCTTCCCCCATTAGCCTTTCACTCTGTGATGTTTGCCGCCATTTTGGTGTAAAGGGGAGGAGCCATCTTAAGTCACACCCCTCTGGCAGCTAGCTCCCTATAGGTGCAGCAAGATTAGATTATTCACGAGGTGAAATTCGTCTAGCTGCTCTTCCCACAAGATCCGCCTAGATACGTTAAGTGAAAATGGATGTCTACACAATGATTCCTAGTGGCTGTATTTATTCCTGATAAAATTAATCACAGAGTGTTCCAGTATCCCTTTAAGATTAAAGCAGAGTACATGGCTATAAAAATACTGGTGGTGGTGTTGAGGGGGGAGGAAGTAGGGGAGGGGAGGGGGTGTTGCGAAAGTAGAATACTATGTACACTAAAGCAGCAAAATATTGATTGTGGAAATTGCATCAACCCAAGTCTGTTGCTCCTTTTTGACATATAAATATAATATAGACACAAGGATTTTCTCTTCCCATGCTCCGGAGCCTCCCAAAAACTTCGTACGAGCGAGTATGTATAGCAAAAAGTACATAGAATCCGTTTGTACAAGGTTTGAACAACAAAGTACCACTACGAGCGAGCGAGGCAAAACTGACACAAAATGAATAGTCTGTCAGTTGCTAAGTAACGGAATAGGAGGGCGTTCGGGATGACGTAAGAGCCACCCAGCTGATACGTCACGGCGGTAATAGGAATATATGGATGGAGGAGGTTGCCGATCTTTCTTTCTCCGAAGATGGGATAAAAATGGGACCAAGATAGAATAAAACGCGGCGAAAAAAGGCGGGAAAGTTTTGGTTTTCTTTTACAAATTTTCAATTGGATAGGTCACTAAATTCGACTTGACCCCTTACTGAAAGGTTGACCCCTATTGCCGGGAAAGATACCTTAATAAATATTTGTTTACAAAACTATGTTCTACAAACATATTTCCATTCAATTAATTAAGATAATTGTTAATTGACAATGTTTAATAATTAATTATTTTAATTATAAGAGCGGAAAGTTTTAAATTTCATGCATTAATGCCGCTGCTAATTAATTTTAAATACGGAATATTTTCAGGTAACCTAATTAAAATTATTTTTTTTAATTCAAGATTAATTATAAATACCTAAGCTAGGTAGGGGAAATACTTTTAATATTTTATTTTTAAAATAATAATATTTAACACTATCAAAGTCACCACGTGTTTTTAAATAAATCACCAAAGTGACAACGTGGATGTTTTCGCGGTTTAAATATTCTGTTGGACAATAACATTAGCAGCTTTTACTTTGATGTTAATAACAATCAAACTTTGCACTATTATTAAGACATGTTAATAATATTAGAATATTACTATAATCGTTGCAAACTCAGATTGAAACGTGTTCGAAATATTATAAATTTACAATAAGCTCTTTCTTTATAACTCGATGTTTTGATATTTATTTCTGTTTATACATTAAAGCTAGAGAGAGAGAGAGGGAAAATAAAAATTTGCTTATAAAATATTCAAATCGCGTTCCATATATTTTTTTGTTTGTTTTGTTTTTTTTTGCTTTGTTTTTCCTATAACGTTTTATAAGTGAATTGCAAAACAACCAAAAGCAAATGAAATAAAAGTATTTTCCGTACAGGGTGTTTCTGATAAGTCTATCATAAATTAAAGGTAGTTTTCTATGGGTCAAAACAAGAAGTGATATCTAGTTTACTAGGGAGAAGTTATAAATTCATTCATCCACATTTCCAGCTTTATCTCCAGTCCAAACGTAGGTCCGGAGTTAATCCCCGCCTCTAAATTACAACCAGCATCTCATTGGTTATTGAAAACTCACGTCAGCGCGACGCGAATGACGAAAATTACGTACTTTCCACTCTGAGGAGAGGCGAAATAGCCCGGCGGCCTCCTTTTACGTCCCCCCTTGTATTTTGAAAGAGGGACTGGGACTATGGCGCGCGAATACTTAGGCATCTTATACTTTCTCCCTAGTCGCTTCTTGCAGAGAGAATTTAGAAGGGGAGTGGAAGGCCCCCCCTTTGACTCTATTAAACGTGATGACGCCCAAACAAGATGTCGCGTTGAGCTTTTTGGGGTAGGCTAGTTTCCGGTCACGTGTTCTAAAATCTATCTATTACAAACGCATCATACCGGAAATCGACCTGCCTAGATAACGTTTAGCAGACGACGTTGTGCTACATTCCAAACCACCCCTTCCACTCCCCTTCTAAATTCTCTCTGCTTCTTGTTGGCCCCTAAAACAAGGAAATTGTCTCACATGGGGAGTAAGACATATCAGAGTTCCTATCTTGTTTGGACAATTTCAATAGCCTCCGATCTAATAAAGTTAATGATACCGCAGAAATTTACTTTTAAAGGTAGAAGTGTCTAAACTGGTAATGTAAATTAGTTCAAAAAACACTCCCTTACGGCAGACATATCATAAACACCCTGTATACATGATACAAAATACGCTCAAATGAATATAAAACATCCCCCCTGCTATAAAATTAAGGTCTTGAATATTCAAATATTGTTTATTTTCTTTTGCCCCAACATTCCGTCCTTATATTTAGGTATTTATAAAAAAACAGGGAAGCATTCTTCCTAAGCCTAATTTTGTTTTATATACAACTAATAAATTAACCATGGAGTAAAATAATATAAGGAGAAAGAACACGAAACCCTAACTTACCTCCTTACGAAATTAAATATATTAAATAAATAAATTATGTTTTACTCAATTAAACTAAGGAAATTTAATAGTTGTTTAAAAGTTCTCGAGAAAATAATAAATAAATAAACAACGCGAGGTAGAGGTTTTAATTCAACGTTGAACGCAATTATAAATAACGAGATAGACAACTTACGTACTTGTACAAAACAAAAACACGATAAATATAAATTAACTTGAGTTTAAACGAAACGTTAGCAAATCAAAGTCAAAATAAATAATTTTAAATTATTTACTTTTTTATTTAGATCGTTTAAATTTATGGAAAATTATGAAAAATCGTTTTTAAGAAATACCATTAAGTAAAATTATTTCAACAAATGCTTTAAAAGGCTAAGCGCAATTAAGTTCTTAAATCGTTCTTTAAAGTTGTTTGAGAAAAAATTAAACAAACTAATTTTTCTGGTCGTCATACTTCAACAGCTACCCTCTTTACATCCTTGGCAAAAAGAATAAAAAGAAAAATTATTTCTAAAGGTCAAAATACTCCCAAAACAACGAAATGTACTGTGGTTATTCGTATAGTCATCCCAACCCAAGTTGGGGTTCGCGGACCCCCATACTCTTCTGCCCCCCCCCCTGATTGTTCTTTTATTACATGATATACAAGATTGAATAAACTGATTACGAAACGTAATGTAATGTGAGAAGTAAACCTAGGTAATTTCACTTAAAAAATAGTGTAAAGTTACGATAATTTTGCTGTAAAACCCTGATGATAATATTTCAAGGTCGGATTAATTTTTCATGAAAAGTAAGATTTCTATTATATATTATAAAACTTGATCAAAAGATGAAATGAAATGTATTTTCTTTTAACAAAAAAAGGCTAACTTATTTTTCAGGCTACTCCATCCCAATTTAAACTTCCAATGAATATAAACCCGTATCTTCGTTAAATCGAACGTATATTAATTTGAACCTTACACCTGACACGAGAAACCATAGATTCAAGCAGGATCTTGAGACTATGCGGTTTATGGGATGAATAGGGGAATATCAATATCAAGTTTACTGTACATTGTAAAGAAGCCTAACTCTTGATTGAAACTTGCCTTAAAACTGATGCAAAGTTAAGTTGACTTTTCCGAAAAAAGAAATACATAAATTTTTTTAGACGTTTTTCTTTTAAGCTATTCTTCTCTGGCACTTATTAAACAACACTTTAGTGAAAGAATCAGAAAGAATTTAATATTTTCCACGAGAAGAATCGAGATAGAATCATCGATAAAACACCATAGCCAGTCACGATTTCTTTTTTGGTTAAATTTTTTTCTAACACCAAATTTGAAAAGAGAAATGAAGAGAGAGAAGACAGAAGAGAAAAAAATGCAAAATGTTTCTATACAGATTAAACTCTCAGATTAGGAGTGGGTGTTTTTAAAAATCACTCTTTTCACACTTTCCAGGAGGCATTATATTTATCCTCAGCAGCTTTTAAACCACCGGATTTGCTTTCTTCCAGTGTACAGACACGTAAATATAAACAGATTTTTCGAGTATAAACCAATGTACAATTTTTGGCAGATTTACGATTTTGCTTGGTAGTCTTGAGATGTAAAGCAAAACAGAATTATTTCAAACCCTTTTTAATCCTTGCGGCACCTCCACTTTTGAAGTGTTATAACTCTGGTTCTATTGCAGATACAGGGAAATCCTTTGAGTATGTTATAGCCCTATTTCTAAACTTTCCAACGATACTAAATAATTAGGGTTACAACAATCAGGGCCCGAGTAATTAATCAAAATGTTCATAAACGTCCCCTCAATAAGGGATTTTTTACATTACACCTTATAACTCTGGTTCTATAAGAGATACAGGGGAATCCTTTGAATATATTATAGCCCTATTTCTTCCCTTTCCAACAATACTAAATAACTGGGGTTACAACAATCAGGGCCCGAGTAATTAATCAAAATAGAAACAAAACCAAAAAAAATAATAAACTTTAATATTAAATCTAATTAAAAACTGAACCCTTCAGTTACCAAAAATAGTTTCCCAAATTAAAATAATACATAAATAATGTTAATTAACATTGGATCAAATCCTATTAAACGTAATTGTCCAAATTAAAATCATCTTTCTCAAAATTTGACATAAAAACAACGAGGTAATTGTAATCCGTGGCCTAATATAATATACGACCCTGAAACATCATCGTAAAGCTGTTATTATCCATTCTTCCGCCGCTATTAGCGTCTGTCTAGGAACCAAACGAGTTATGAAGAGAAAGAAAAGACCCCCCAAATTATTTAAAAATAAAATTATCCACCATAAATAATTTAATGTTTTTGTTTATCCATGATGTGTGTAAAACATGTCATTATATAAATTACTTAAATATATTCCCATGGTCTCAAATAATACGAAATTTGCTCAATTACATCATAAACTAGTCGTCGGGATAATTATAAACAAAACATCTCAACAAAAGTATGTTGAATTGCTTTGTATTGTTAGACAAACAAAAAACATTCAAATTAAAGGCCGACTTCCAGCGAAAAGGGTAGGGTTCTAGCGAACTGAAAACCGAGTGCTCATCGAGACAAACAACGTACATAGCGACCGTGCCGATTTTCGAATCCCCGCTGGGGAAAAGTTGGAAGGGTTCCAGCTAACTGAAATCCGTTCTAGCAAACTGAAGATGAACAATAGAGAATCTCCTTCAGAGGAAAGCAAAAATTCGGGAAGAAATAAATTCTATTGTTCATCTACAGTTCGCTAGAACCGCCTTGCGCGTGTTTCAGTTAGCTGGAACCCTTCCAACTTTTGCCGCAGCAGGGGGATTCAAAAATCGGCACGGTCTCATGCTCGGTTTTCAGTTCGCTGGAAGTCGGCCTTTAAAATCCATAACTTGGAGTATAAAATGATTAACTTCGAAATTACACGCTTCTTCTAAAATTATTTCATAATTAGCGTTAAGCACGTTTTATTCCGATTATAAATAGACCTTTCACGAATTACGACAATATAATTACGGGGGTGTGTATTTTTCATCCTAAAAATATACCACGTATAAAGCTATTAACCCTAATGAGGTAATAGGTACTAATCTACCTTTATTCGCAGTATGATCTGAAGCTCGTGTTTTCGTTTGGATAAATTGAACGAGGTGTACGAATAAAGCTCCGTATTTCTTAATTTGCGTTCTTTTCTGTTGTGTTTATTTTATTAATTATTTTCTCGGTTAATTTGGTTTTTACGGAATTAAGGTTGGATTAATTTATTATTAAAACCCTAACGTATAATTTACTATTAGCCTTAATTAAATAACAGCGAAAATAATTAGTTTATAATCGAAATAATAAACATTAAAAGGTTCTTCCCTTAATCAGACTTGAGAATAATTTTTATGTTGTATCAGAAGTCCATTAAATTAGCCTAGGAAGTAACCAAAAGCGGGGTTTGGGACTCCCCTCTCTTGTGTAGCAATACTGAAGAAGGGCGACACCTTCGCCACCTCGCGGTAATTTTTCTCAGATCTCCGGTTTAAGTGCGACTCGTACGCCAAAGTTTGCCCTATCGAGAGAGAAAAAACTATTGGCCGAAAACGCCCCCTTCCACTGTAAAACCGAGCTCTTTTTAGCATAGGAGAAGGGATGGGGGTGTGAATTTTGGAACAGTGAAGGTCATTCAGTTTTTTTATGACTCTTCATAAACCTATTTGAAAAAAACTATTTAAAGGGAGGGTGAAGTAGACAATCAAGTGATATTTTATCGATTTTTCTACTAATTGTAAGACCAGTCTCCATTGTCAAACATTCAGGAAATACTTCCGAATGATTTTAAAATTCAAATAAGGTTCAGATTTAAAGAATAATTTTAAATAAGGACGTCCGACCAATCGCGTAACCCCCTGCCTTTTTATAATTAGTAGAAGAATCGATAAAAAACCACTTGATTTTCTACTTCACCCTCCCTTTAACAACCGTGGCCGTTCCTTTTTTAATTTTTTATAAAGCAAACAATATACCCTTTAAAGATCCAGCGTTCATGGGCTGAAGAAGTCACGCCCCGCTCACGTCAAGAAAGACTTCCTAGAGAGGAGCTCGAGATTTCTAACTGTGTTAGGAAAGGGGAAAAAATTTAACCCCCTATCCATGGAGCTAGAAGGTGTTTTTATCCCAGCAGAGACGTACGCTATACCAGCCATTGTAATTGTTCACTTCCTAGGCTAATTTAATGGACTTCTGGTTGTATGAATTTTGTTAAATAAAATTATATAATTAATCGATTAATTTGCAGACGATGTTAACTTCGAAATTCTCGTGAATTTGAATAATTTGATTGGTTAGAGTTAAATAAACATGCAGAATAACTAAATAAATAAATAAAAAAATAAAACTTTCGAATCATTTCAAATTTGAATAAATTTAAATTTATATGAATGTATCCAAAATTCCTAAACCGTGAAAAATAAAATTATTTGCCTTTATTAAACATAAATCACTCAGAAAATTAAACTTAATTATTGGATTAACATAAAAAGTTACTAAATTTATTTAAGTTCTAGGATGCGTTATGAAAAAAAATTTAAAATCAGAATAATTTGCAATGTTCATAATTAAGCGACTTTAGGAACCAACCGGCGGCAAAATATTTAGGGAAAAAAATCTATTAATTTTTAAAGAAGAAATTAAGTTTCGCAGTTAATTATACTACGGTTGGGCGCATTTTTGGGCATAAATAAATAAATTAAATGTGAAACATAACTTTAAAAAAAAATAATAAAAAAAGAGGCGATCGGAAATTTTTTCATACGTACGTGTTTCAATTAAAATAAAAAATTGGAACGAGAAATTTCAAATATTTTTCTCCTTTTTATTATATTTTTGTAAATTACTATTTAATATCCGATTTTAATCGGTAGATAGCCTTGAATCGTTCGGAATTTTTTCCTTTTAAAAAATAAATATATAAATTTTTCCCTATACTGGAAACAAAATTGGTTCAATACTTTTATTGGGATCCTATTTGATTCAATGTTATTTATTATATAAAAATAAATAACATGTAATAATAAAATTACTCTGTCAAACTAGGGCAATAAAGGCTTATTTCTTTTATCGTCATTATTATGCCACGACTACGTACCTATTTGTATGTTTTCAATTTTATGTATTTTATTTAAAAAAATAAAAAAACTTTCAAAATCAGGAACATTTCCCGTCTATTTGTATATTTTATTTAAATCACGACCATCAAATTATATATACAAATATTATGTAATAGCGTTCAGGGTTGATACAAATTTTTTTTCTTAAAAATTTCAAAATTCCCTTTAGGACATCACCACGTTTTCCAAGGACACAATTTAAAGTGTAAAGTGATTTTCCCTGACCAATTTTAACTGAATTTTATTAGTAGAAAATCTTACCTAATCAGAATTTAAATCAAAGTTTAAATTATGGAAAATTACCCAAAACTTAAACTACATCTAAAATTCCTTGGCAGTTATGAAAATTTTAAAATTCTCTCAGAGACATTTTAAAATTTAACAAACTTTTCCAGATACTGTAACAACCCTGAGTGCACCCCTAAAAATTATGTTTACGAGTAACTGCACTCCTAAAAATTATGTTTACGAGTAACTAAAAACACATTCTAATTTAACGCTTGAAATAATATTTTGAACTAAATTTAAATATATTTAAATAACCAATAGACTGTTTCATTAATGACTCGCTGAGAAATTAAGAGGCAACACCAGACTTAGTCTAGCCGGCTCATGTTGCCCTCTAGCGGCGCTTCTTGACGCGAGGAAAATAACTCAAGAAGGTTAATCTCCCCCGTCCCTGTGCTGCAATTAGCATCTCTTCTGGAATTATTGTAATCTATATCAGAAGTCCATTAAATTAGCCTAGGAAGTGAACAATTACAATGGCTGGTATAGCGTACGTCTCTGCTGGGATAAAAACACCTTCTAGCTCCATGGATAGGGGGTTAAATTTTTTCCCCTTTCCTAACACAGTTAGAAATCTCGAGCTCCTCTCTAGGAAGTCTTTCTTGACGTGAGCGGGGCGTGACTTCTTCAGCCCATGAACGCTGGATCTTTAAAGGGTATATTGTTTGCTTTATAAAAAATTAAAAAAGGAACGGCCACGGTTGTTAAAGGGAGGGTGAAGTAGAAAATCAAGTGGTTTTTTTATCGATTCTTCTACTAATTATAAAAAGGCAGGGGGTTACGCGATTGGTCGGACGTCCTTATTTAAAATTATTCTTTAAATCTGAACCTTATTTGAATTTTAAAATCATTCGGAAGTATTTCCTGAATGTTTGACAATGGAGACTGGTCTTACAATTAGTAGAAAAATCGATAAAATATCACTTGATTGTCTACTTCACCCTCCCTTTAAATAGTTTTTTTCAAATAGGTTTATGAAGAGTCATAAAAAAACTGAATGACCTTCACTGTTCCAAAATTCACACCCCCATCCCTTCTCCTATGCTAAAAAGAGCTCGGTTTTACAGTGGAAGGGGGCGTTTTCGGCCAATAGTTTTTTCTCTCTCGATAGGGCAAACTTTGGCGTACGAGTCGCACTTAAACCGGAGATCTGAGAAAAATTACCGCGAGGTGGCGAAGGTGTCGCCCTTCTTCAGTATTGCTACACAAGAGAGGGGAGTCCCAAACCCCGCTTTTGGTTACTTCCTAGGCTAATTTAATGGACTTCTGTCTATATCTATATAAATCAAAGTCCTGACTGACTGACTGACAGACTGACTGATAATCAACGCCCAGCCCAAACCGCTTGCCCTAGAAGGCTGAAAATTTGCAGGAACGTTACTCATAAGTAGTAGGCGCGTACTAAGAAATATTTTTCCAATCCACCGCCATCTTAAAAAATGGCGACCAGAAATGTAAAAAATCTTCTCTATGCAACAAAGTCCGCGCGTTTCAACCGATTTCGCAAATACTTAGTACACTGGTTTCCTTTAACCTATAGACGGGCTGAAAGGTCTTTTGGGTTCGATTTGTTGCCATCTTTTTAAATGGCGGCCAAAAACTTAAAACCCTTCTTTCTGGAGTAATGTCCGCGTGAAAAGTAATAAAAAATGTCCCGACTGGCTGACGGGCAACGCCGAGTGCCTTCGCTCCTACGGTGCTTCAAAAATATTAGTCATCAGCAAAATCTACCCATTCTTTATACCATTTTGATGGAAGTTCTTATTACACACGAGCGACGCCGCGGGTAACAGCTAGTCCTCTATAATATCTCTTTTAAATTTTAGTTCATTTGCGAAATAATTGTGATGTCCAGTAAACCTTGAAACGCTAGCTGCCACATCGTACGTCTTTCAATTAAATTATCCCATTCCTTTATTGACCACTAGACTAGTATGTGCCGGATTCCGGTGTATCTTTATTGTGGATTATTTTATTTTAAACGCATTCCTTTCCTTCCCGAGTTCCCGGGGTCCATTTCCCGCCAATTCCGGCCTCGGTTATTAAGAAGTACACTCACTCCGACATGTCGTGCATATCTACTCGTTGAATTATCGATTTTACATTTGCTAAATCCCGTAGCGCTGAAATCCCAATCGCAATTTGTCCGACTCCTTTCACACTAACCCTAACTAAAACCCACGAAGCGTCTTTCACGCAGAGCAAACTTACACCGGAAGGAATGGGAGTCAGTGGACAGAGGGGGGTTTGGGCGGGTAATCGCGTGACTTGGGACAATTTCTTGAACGACGTGGGCGGGGTCAATGGGGCAGAAACGTTACAACAACTAGGGCGCTTTCCCGTTCTTTCTCACCAGCACCACAATGTAGTCGTTCAAGACCTTGGTTTTTCCCTTTAAAATCGTAATAAACAACCATTTTCTTCATGCGCAAACCAAGACGCTAAAACACTATATTCACTTTGGCATAGGTATAATGCTCACGATTACGAACACCTTTATTGAAGAAAATTGTTATATAGTTTTAAATAAACAGTGTGTTTTTTCTTTTTTATGGCTAAAATGATGAAACGATTTTCGAATCGACTTCCGTCGTGGCGTGACGATTTGAAATGGTGTGTTTAAGTAAGCTTAACGATACCGTTCGACACTTTTTTGCGCACATTTATCTTATTGTCGCGTGTAGGTATTCACCATTCCATTCCATCATGGTCAGTGGAATCTTGATTTTAACTGCGTGTAGCTATAAACAATGTTGCCAGTCATTTGTGACGTGTATATTTGAACCGTTTATCAACAACAACAGACAGCTGAAAAGCTTAATTGTAGTTCATTCAGTTTCAAACCTACATGCGATGATCTCATAAAAATAGACCATTTCGTTGTAACTAAGAGGGAAAGACACGTGGGTACAACTCTTGCCTTCCATCTCACTTTTTGGCGCCTGCGCTGTAGTCTTTTTGTATCATGAGAGTGCGCAGAGACCGATGGCAATGCATCAATCCCATTGTATGTCCCGATGCTGATAGTTGCCTACCCCATTTGCAACACTGAAGCGCGGTTAAACTCAAGAAATATGGGCAGAAGGAAATTTCTCTAGCCTCTTTTAAGTGAAGACACTTTCTCTAAGCGTGGCTCGAAATCAGTCAGTTTTGTTAATCGAATTTCTCGTTAAAGACAACTTAATTTCAAGACCAAGAGGGGTTTGTATCGCAACAATCATGGTAATCAACTCGAGAAAGGATTTTTCGACGCTCTTTCGATATCGAAAGCAATATAGCCTAACGAACAACAATAGTCCAGAGCTCGAAAACTATAGCAGCAACAGAGAGAGTTTGATCGAAATCCATTCATTGAGCTTAGGGGATAGAAACGAGAGAAAGCGAATAAAGCAAAGGCTTAACGATTGATTATAAAAGCCACTAATGTAACGCCGATGAGCCTCTAATCCATTTGATCACGGGGCCAATTCGTAATATTTCGAGTGAAGAGAGATCGACTTCGGGGTGTAGGGAGTAATAGATAATGTTAAAAATGTAGGAAGTTGCAATTAAAGTGCTGCCAAAACACTTTGATTACGTTATAGCCCTATTTGTCCCCTTTCCAACGATACTCTAATGCTTGGGGTTACAACAATTGGGGCCCGAGTAATTAAGCAAAATGTTCATAAACGTCCTCTCCATGGGATTAACATGGGACTTATTTACACGACACCTTCTATAAGAGATACAGGGAAGTCCTCTGAGTATGTTATAGCCCTATTTCTCCCCTATCCAACGATACTGAAAACTTCGAATTACAACAATCAGGGCCGGAGTAATTAGTCAAAATGTTCAACCACGTCCTCTCCATAAGATTAACATTTACTTATTTACACGGCACCTTTTAAACTCCAGTTCTATAAGAGATGCATGGATGTCCTTTGAGTATGTCATAGCCCTATTTCTCACCTTTCCAACGATACTAAAAACTTCGAATTACAACAATCAGGGCCGGAGTAATTAAGCAAAATGTTACCTGTTTCCTAAAATTTACTTCCCAATTTACATCAACTTTTCGGTAATTTCCCATCACCACCGGAAGTGTACAATTGGGAAGGGGGGGGGTCACTTCTTGCCATTCCAGCACGATCACTGACTCGTCTGGTTTTAAATTCGATAGATATTTGGAGAGTAGTACGTACGTATGTAACGTACGCTAGAGGATGAGATTAATTATTTAGCCCGTTGCAAAATTGATAATAGCTAAAGCTTAGTGCCAGGGAGGGGGGAGTACGATGGGGAAAGGAAGCCCTAGTAGTAACACAACGAGAGTTAAAAGGGGAGAAAGGGGGTTGGCCTTTTGAATGACGTAGCGATCGAGAATCCACCCAATTCCAATTAGTCAAAGTCCGAATCGTTACCAATCGAACAAACGTCCGTCCGACTTAATAATGTAGCAGCTAGGTCGCTCGCTGTTAAGACGAGACATCAATGAACGTCCCAATACCCAAATATCCAACATTTGCAATATCTTTGCAAAGACAGGCTAGGGGAGGGGGGATAGGGAGAGAGGTGAGCATTATGATGGCCTTAACTTGTTAACAAGAGGTTTAATCTACTGGTTTTAGGCGCGGATACCAGGATTAAGATATGCATAACAAACGGAATGTTTAAATATATGCAAAATTGTAATAATTAATTCGACACCAAACCAGGGATAGATTTAATTTTAGAAGTAGGAATGGAGAACAGAGTAATGTGGGCGCGCGTCAAAGTCCCGGACCCCCTTCCAAGGGATGAGGGGTATGAAAGAAGAGGCGGGTCATAGAGACGTCGAGAGGTAAAAAGGAATTATGTATTTTTCACCGTCCCCGTCAGCAACGTCATCAATAGGTAGTTTTTAGAGAGCCAATAAGATAATTTAACCTTTTCGTTACGTGTTGTAGGGAGGGGCTCTATACTGGGTGGTCTATGAGTCGGACTGAAGTAAATACTAACCGTTCTCCATTCCTACTTCTAAAATTAAATCTATCCCTGACCAAACTAAGTTCACTATAGCTGCTTATAATGTTTTGCAAAAAAATAAAAAACCTGAATTACCCATAATGCACTACTTCATTACTACTACTAAGGAAATGAGAAAAAGTCACAACCCGAGAAAGAAAAAACCTCGTAATAATCTCTTAATTAATAAAACGTGCATTAATTGACTTAAGTACTCGGTCCTGTTAATAATCTAACCATTTTCGTTAAGTACATTGAATTGTACAATATGATCTGCACAACCCCGACAAACCTATTCACCCACACTGAATCCTTTTTTTTCCTGATGAGACTCTTACGGAAGGAAGCCAAGTAGGAAGGTTATGTCCGGACCGGAAGTAAGTTCTTCGGCGAAGAAAAAAAAACCAAAACTGTAACAAAATCACTTGGCACGAAAGCTAAATGTATTGTGGATCCTTTCATCACTTGTAATTTAATACCAAGTAACATCGGAACATACCTCACCGATTGACAAAGGAACTAAAAAAAAATTATGTACCTAGATTTCATTTTCTTTTAATGACGATAAAAATGGGCGGTAATTAAGGCAAAAAGCGGTCGGAAATTAACAATTAACGAGGCGTGTTCAACTTCGTTTTAGTCATTTTTTTTTGGTCGTCGTAAATTGTTTCCCGTTCTAACTTTCTTCTGCAACAATCAAACTTAATTGATTAACAAAATTTAATTACCATTTATTACAGTTGGAAAATTATAACTATGATTAGCGTATAGGGTATAAAGTAAACAAAATTTATAAATTGGAGCGTGAATTCGAATAAAACTTGAAGCTTTTGCGGGAATTGTTTGTTGTTTCCCCATATAAATCATATAAACTTCAAGTCAGAAAATGCGCGAAATCTTGGAAAATGTTTGTGTATGTGTTTGGGAAAAGTTCCTATGTAATATTCCATTTTTATTACACGTTATATTCCTAAAATATGGACCATTTTCGTGTAAAACGCGGGCCGTTGGTTTACGACAGGCTTCTATTTACGAGTGACGCGAGATAACATGCGCGTGAATTACGTCATTCAAAATGGTCTATATCAATTTAAAAGCAACTTAGGCGCGTGCGCAAAAAACCACCATTCCCGCTCTAAAGCGCAGACATATTTTTGAAAACCATTACAAATGCATTAAAACGATTAAAATCGTTCTAGGCCCGAAATAACGTTAAGGCAAAAAGAAAAAAGTTAAAAAAGAAAAAATATATTTTTGAGAAATGAAGTTTCGAGGAGGAGGGGGTTATGACAGAGGGCCAACCATTATTCTAAGGCGTGGCCAAATTCTATCAAAAACCCTACCATTATCGTCCGCCTAAATAACATTAGAGGGAATTATTTCAAATCTACACGCCTAGCCACTTTGATTATATATTTAAAACTACATTTTCACACCGTCGTAAAAAAAAAAAAATAGAAAATCATCAATTTCATTATTTAGGTATGTCTTCAAATGGCCATAACTTTATATCTACAGCGGATAGAGCAAAATCTCTTACACTATGATAAACTAGACAATCCGTAGAGTAATCGCACCAAGTAACATCCCCGTCGGAATCGAAATAAACCACAGGAAAAAGGTTAATGATTTTACCAACTCAAAAAGAAAAATAAAATCTCAAATTGACTTCTTTTTTTTTTGAACATTTTTAGGTATGTCTTAAAATGGCCATAACTTTATTTCCATCGCGGATAGAGCAAAATCTCTTACACTATGATAAACTAGACAATCCGTAGAGTAATCGCACCAAGTAACATCCCCGTCGGAACCGAATTAATTTACTGGAAAAGGGTTAATGATTTTACCAACTCAAAAACCCAAAAAAGAAAATCTCAAATTGACTTAAACATTTTTAGGTACATCTTTAACAGGGCATAACTTTAATTCGAATGCAGATGGGGCAAAATCTCTTACACTATAATAAACTAGACAATCCATAGAGTAATCTCTCCAAGTATCATCAATGTCCTTCGAATCCATACCAGAAAAATATTATAAACAAAAAAAAATTTTTTTTTTAAAGATTATAGTTTATGGTTATGTTTTGCTAAATAATTTTTCGCGATTCTGTCGTTGTCGTGCGTGGCTTATATTTGGGCCAAACTTATAATAAATACCGAGATGTCATCCATCCCTAGCTGGCAATGGAATAGCCAGCCAGCTCTAAATGTTATTTATCTCGTAATATAATATTCTGTCATGGCCATCTATGTATGTATTTTAAACTAAGTATATTGAACAATAGAAGAAGAGAAAAATGAAAATACCATATATTATAGCGGATATTCCAACTATATCCATTTGTTTAACAATAGAAAAAGAAAGAAACCAATATAAATTATTTTAAAAGCATTATGTCAACTTAGAAGAAGAAAAAAAGGTCGAAAAGTTCGGAAAACATAATTATAATAATTTCAATATAAAAACTTAAAAAAAAAATAAAATAAAAAAATCAAGTAGACTCGATTTTAAATTTAAAATCACTCTATAGAATAAAAACAAGTTGTTGTTTAAATATTTCGACCTACATAACTTAAAAGTGAATAAATTAAACATTAATCATAATCACCGAATAATAAAAGGTCCTTAATTATAAAGAAATTAATCATTCCAATTTAACATACAATAAAGAAAAGTTTTTAAAACTCACTCTTCTTCCGTCTTTGTTTAATTTTAATTTTAAATTAGAATATTTTATGTTATGTTAATTATTTTTGGAGAATAATAAATAAATAAATCAAGAGAATTTTTCAAAGGTATAAAAACAAGCGTGATGAAATATAACTGAGGTATATTAAATTAAATATGTAAGAAATTAACTTTGTGCGTGTATAAAAAAGAAGAAAGAACACAAAGAACACTTAAAAGAAATTAAGAAGAAAAAAAGCTAGCCACTCCTATACTTAATTATTCTTTGTCTTTTATTAAAAAAAGAAGACCTTGATGGTATGAGGCCATTGAAATCAATTAAAAGAAAAATAACATTGTACTTATTCAACTTAAAATGTATTGTATGGTTATTAATTGTAAAAATATGAATTAAAAATTACGGCTTTTACCTCAAAAAACCTGTTATACTAATAACTTGACTGCCAAATTTCGTATCGTTAAAAATATAATTTAAAGGGATACCAAAAACCTTAGCATTAACTTCAACTTCCTAAGCCTAAAAATTCTATAAAGGGGTACTGAAAACCCTTTTTACCAAAGTGAAACCAAGAAGTGATATCTAGTTTATTAGGGAGAAGGTATAAGATGCCTAAGTATTCGCGCGCCATAGTCCCAGTCCCCCTTTCAAAATACAAGGGGGGACGTAAAAAGAGGCCGGGCTATTTCGCCTCTCCCCAGTCGAAAAATATGACTGTAATTTTCGTCATTCGCGTCGCGCTGACGTGAGTTTTCAAGAACCAATGAGATGCTGGTTGTAATTTAGAGGCGGCGGGGATTAACTCCGGACCTACTATACGTTTCGACTGCAGATAAAGCTAGAAATGTGGTAGAATGAATTTATACCTTCTCCCTAATAAACTAGATATCACTTCTTGGTGAAACTTCAAACTTAACGCTCATGCATGATTTTCTCTTTCTAGATCACATGACTCCTGACTTCATTTAAGTGCACCTTTAGATAGAGAGTAACAACAGGTGTGGTCAGTACATTTTGGGGGGTGTTTAAAGAGGATTATGGTGAATTTGAACCTCGCTTACCAGATGCTATCGTCAGTCGAATTTTACCCTCACACACAAAAAAAAATCATGTTTTTATAGAGACATCCGCTTCAAAAACCAACCAAATATCTCAAATATTTTTTCTTAATAAAATTTAGAGAGGTCGAACATTTTATTCTGTTTAATTTTTAAGGATGAAAACGCATCAATCAAATTTGTCAAGTATCCAATAATCATTTAAATTAATGTATAAGAGGACCTTGATAAATATATTCAACTTTAAATGCGTAGTATATTATATTTATTATTAAGTTTAAATTAATTAAATAAACTGGTTTCTAAGAGGAAAAATGAAAAAAACAATATATTTGTTTTTTAATGACGGTGTAATTCTATATGGGTTCCATTCCAAAGTCATTTTGATTAATTGCACAGCCTCTAGCAAATGACATTATTTTAAATACGGTGTACTAGATTATTGGAAATTTAATTAATATACGAATTTAAATAAGTAATTCGAGTACAATACTGGAGCCTCCTCAATCCTCAATTCTTCCAAGTTTTATTTAACCTTTACAGGTGGTCAAATATTTTATAATTTATTTAAATATTGTTAGGATAAATGATTAATAGTAAGTTTGAATTCATTATACAAAGGTAATTTAAAACCTGTTACGTAAATTTTAGAAACTGGAGTTTGACCTAAAAAATATTTTAGTAGTAAAAAAAAAAGAAATAACTAAAAAATAAGCGACACGAAGGCCTATTTTTCGACTTCTCGTAAAAAGCAAAACGTGTTTGAAACATAGCAGCAGCAATTTTGTATCTTTCCTTCAACCCACACAGAGCTCTAAGCTAGAAACCTAAGAAGATGAATTCCAACACGTAAACCTTATTAAATCAGAGGTTTTTATATATATATATTTTAACATCTTGACAGATTGACTGTCAATTATAGTTATTTCTGGAAAGAAACATTTGTTTAAATCTTACATAACTTATATACTTAAACGTGTCTTCTGAAGTGGACTTATGTGTATCTACGTCAAATTTAATAAACCTTGGCTGGCACTTTGCCTAATTTTAAATAAAATTGTTAAAGCTCGCTTTAGTTGCTAAGGGACGGTACTATTCTCATTCAAGTTAACTAAGCCTAATTTAAAAGTAAAGGCATTGAAGTTGTTAACCCTTGGTTCAAAGTTCAAACTTTAAACGTTAGGCCTCATTCTTATTCAACGAAGCCTAACTGTAAACTAAAAACATGATGTTAAGCCTAATTGTAAACTTAAAACATGAAGTTAAGCCTAATTGTAAGCTTTAAAGATCAAATTCAGCCTAATTATAAGCTTTAAAGATCAAGTTAAACCTAATTGTAAACTTTAAAGATCAATTTAAACCTAATTGTATGCTTTAAAGATCAAGTTAAACCTAATTGTAAACTTTAAAAATCAATTTAAGCCTAATTGTAAGCATTAAAAATCAAGTTAAACCTAATTGTAAACTTTATACATCTAAGATAATAAGCCTAATTATAAACTTTAGACACCTAAGTAGCTAAGCCTAATTTCAAACTTTAGACACCTAAGTAGCTAAGCCTAATTTCAAACCTTAGACACCCAAGTCGTTAGGCCCAATTTAAAACTTTAGACATCTAAATAGCTAAGCCTAAATTTAAACATAATGAGGAATTCTACAGAGCTTAAACACATAAACACATATCTTTATTAGTATACTATATACCAATCCTAATATATGTTATTTTATGTTCCAGACTAAAACGCACGCTCTCTCTCTATCTATGTTATCTCAAAATATCACCATCGAAAAGCTAATAACATTTAGGTCTGCCATTTAGGAATCGTATATACGAAGCTTGCTTATAAGGAGGGGCGCAAAATATAATTTCGGACAAGTCAATAATTAAAATTAATAAATGATGGCAGGCCGAATCCCATTCGTTAAAACTAAGGAAAGACTGGGGGGAGGGAGGTAGAGCTCGGGCTCGAAGCTAATTAGTTAAACCAGCAATCCTTATTATATAAGGAGAAATTTTCAACGTAAATCATACATTATTAATTCGGCGTTATTTATAGCGTTCCCTGATTAATGCGAACGCCAAGGCCCCCAAACCCAAGCTAACCTAAGCCTTTGCAGCCACCTTTCCAAAACTATATTACCCAAATGAGCTTTTGAATTTATGGAAAGATGTATACCGAACCGAACCAACCAGACGAGAGTGAACGAGTTGCAAATAACAATATAGATAGTGCTCACTAATATGTCAAGCTAAACCATAAATAAAATTGCGAGTACGTCACCAGAAAATACGCCCCATTTAGATTTTACGTTCTAAAACCTTTCATTTCCATTTAATTTACTTCCAACAGAATCTGTCATCATAACCATATAATGTGTAAGTATGGGTTTCCGTTGACTCCAGAAGAGGAGGCAAACACAGCAGCACAGGGGGCGGGGCCAACTTCTTGGGTGTCAAGAAGCCCCACTAGAGTCGGTGATTTCTCCCCTGATAGAGAGAGTATGGGGTAAGGGTTAGAGATCAGAGTAGGTCATCATGGTTTCTGCAAGACGGATTTCCCTGTTTCTGTTTCCAGAAACTCCACCACCAGGAGACGCTCTTCCGCCATTGTATAGAGAGCTTTCAGATGGGATAGTAGTAAGTACGTCACACCCTCCCAAGCCTTACCGCTGTTCTGGTAGCCAGCCATATTGGGTAGTCTCAGCTTCATTCATGCTTTAAACCCACCAATATGGCAGCGTAAAATATGTCACGAGACTTGGCTCCTCCTCCAACTGAAAGCTCTCTATAAAACAAATATTCCTTAGACCCATACTTGGGAAAGTATGACAAACTTATGCTGTCGTATTAGGCGGGCTTAACGCGAAAGAGAGAGTGGAGAGTTTGGAGAAAAATTAAATTCTCCCAAAAAAGTCAGGAGCACAATATTAAGGTTTTGTACGTTAGGCCTAATTAATTAACTTGCGCCATTAATTTCGACTAGTTTGGTCATTAATTAGAAAAGGGAGAGAAAGATAGGGTACTGTACAACCCCATCCTCCCCCCCCTCGGTTATATAAAGCCAAGTGAATCCAACTAGTTCCTTCCTCATTTATAGCCGAGGCTTAGCGATTCACCCCGATTTGGTATATTATACAACGATTTTCGTAATATTACAATTCTAGTACGGTTGTTCAATTCGCCCACCCTGTAAGCCGGAATAGAGCAACTATAGTGTTGTTTTCAAACTATCTCAGTAAGTCTTACTAAGGCGAAACACCTTTGGCTTTATTCGTGGATTGAGAATGGACAGAGAGGTTATAATGGGGGAGATGGTGGGCCCAAGTAATAACCCTTAACAAGGAGGAATGGCGAGAAACACATCGGGTCGATTCGAAGGGAACATCTCTCAGTTACTACAAGGCTTAGATGCACACATATATACTGTTAGAATATTATTATGGACGGAATTGTAAGACGAAATCCATTAGAACTCAAACAATATTAAATGCACGCACGTATAGCGATAAACATTAAAACCCGCTTCCAAAGGCCCATTCAGACTCACTAAACTAAAATCTTACCTTCACCTTGGTGAAGTCTCTTTTTGCTCACTTAGTCACGTGTCAGGCAGTATCGAGATGACAACAGAAACACTACGTATTAAAGAATCCCATCCCTTACCTTCCACAAAACATTTCGCTTGTTCAGCAGAGACAGAGAGAAAATACTTTCAACCCCCCACCCAACCTTGTGAGGGGGAGGGAAATTGGTATTTTCTCTCTTTGCGCATGGGCGAAAATTCAAACTCAGCACTCGGGATTCTCCGGAGAGTTTTCCCTCAGTCTGAATGGACCTTAACAACTAATAAATTTTAAAAAGTGAATAACGATTTTCACTAATATTAAAGCAACAGTACGGGATTTAAAAAAACTCTAAAAATTAACCTAAATCTTTTAATTCGCAATCAGGATCTTCTCCGCTCTAATTTAAATCGTTTTAAAAAATAAAAATAAAATTAAAAAAAAAAAGCTATTCAATCTATAACAAATCAATCAATGACCCCTTTAATATAAATAAATATTCAAAACCCGCATAGCCTTAAGCGTATATTCCGTTCATCAAATAAATTTTCCATAACAATACAAATGACGTTTATTCCAAAAATAAGCTCATTCCTTAATCAAGGCCATCCAAGCATATTTTAATAGGTCTTCCACAAAGTTTATAAAAGGGTACAATAACGCGGGGCGCGCATCCAATTAATCCTAATTATTTTAATAAGCCTTAATTAAGGAAGAATAGTAATTTTTCGGTGGGGTAATTATTAAAAATTAAAGTTCCTCTAATGACCAAATTTCTGAAGAAAGAAAAAAAAAAAAAGAAAAATAATTCTTTGACCTTTAAAATCAATTCTCTGAACTTTGGGGTGACCTTTTAAGGTCTATTATGTAATTTCTAATATTTCCCCTGACCCGTGACAAACCACGATATATTGAGGGCTTTGTTTTGGTTAGGGGAGGAGCCAAGATTAGTGAGATAGTTTTCAGGGTCATACTAGTGGGTTGAATGAAGAAGGAAAGCTGATATAGCCACCAATATGGCTGCCAGAGCCGTGGAAAGGAGGACGGTGTCAACTGAAAGATCTCTATGCACGAGCAAGGGTAAACGTTAGAATTATAGTATATCAAGGTCGTTAAGCTACGGCGGGGATATAAAAGATTGGGATGTTTTCTTTTTCTGGTATTTCAAGGTCAATATTGAAAATTAGACACGTGATGGTGGCGCATCTTTCTCTGCCCTCTTATTGGTTGAAATGCGATGAACCGAATATTAATTGGAAAATATAACAAACAAATGCATAAAAGAAAGAAAAGCGAGAACTCCCATAATGCCTTGATATTGATAAAGGCTCTGCTTCTTTATACCCTCTTATGGTCTCACTTCAACTCTACAAACTTCTGATCAATAGATCTATACCCCCATTATTAGTTCGATTTGCATGAATCGCCGGGTCTTTTAAAAATCTTACTAACTTTGAATTTCTACACGGTAACATTCTAAGTTAGTGAAGTATAAGAGAATAGGTTTCCTTAAAAGGGGGGTAGCGTAGGTAGGTATGTTCCAAGGGGGTTATTTTTCCATGACGAAGCAGATGGGGGTTCGGGGGGATAAGGAGAGAAGCTAGAAAAGAGGTTAGAGCAAAGGATTGGAAGGAGCGAAACTCAACCGAAAAGTTCACTTAGGAATACATATAGAACTAATAAGAATAATTGTGCCTTTAATAATATCTTATGTTTAATTTCTACGCGGTTTTATGGGCGGGGCTTGAGAAATTACTGTCCGTCACGTGTCTTTCCCTCTTAGCATAAGTTAAATCATAAGATACGTTCCATAAGTTTGTCACTGGTTACAAACTGGAGCTTGTCATGAAGTGAATGACGTAGGTCATAGATTCGAGGTAAAGCGACGCCTGGTGAGAAGCTGCATATCAAAGGCTTAGTACAGACTAAATAGGAGAAGATGGAAGCCCTGCAAAACTAACCGAGTGTAGTCAAATCTCGACCTAGTACCTAGTTCTTAGTAAGTCTCTAGCATTACGAAACATAGGTACTGTCAAAGGCTTAGTACAGACTAAATAGGAAAAGATGGAAGTCCTGCAAAACTAACCGAGTGTAGACAATCAATTCTCGCTTGTCGTTCTCGAACATATCTTATAAACTTATGTTTTTAGTTACATCGAAGAGGCTTGAGAAAATGGCTGGCTACGCAATAATTCCAATTAGCCGGTATGCATTCCCGGTTCAGGCCCATAGTAAAGGGAAGAAAATTTCGGCTTTCTCAGCGATAAATCACTTCTCTAATGCCTAGCTTTCAAAATCATCTAGGCACCCATTTTATATTCATTGTAAAGCCTGTACCTTGCTTTCTCTCTCTTAAACCTATTATTAGAGAACATTACGCCAATGCGATATTGTACTCGTCCAGCATGGTGAGGGGATAGACATACTTCTCTCACTAACCTAACCCTACTCTCCCCCTTCTCTCGTAGCACCCCGTTTTAAAAATATGAACTTCTGCCAAATGTCAGTGCTTGAGTTGTAAAAGAAAAAGAGAAATAAATAATTCATTTTCTGATGTAATGGTTGTTAAAAAATAAAAATAAAAGATAAACGTGTTATGATTATGATGAGGCGGTCCGCGTGAATGTTTTTGTGTGCTTAGATTCAATTTTAAAGTGAATGTTTTTTAATTTATTTTTCATAATGTTTCTTAGGTTTATTCAATTATAGACGGATGGATTATGTATTGGATTTTGTGAATTTTCTCGCTGAAACCTCAATTTCTTACTTAAAACATTAAATTTCTTACTTAAAACCTCAAATTTCTTGCTTAAAACATCAATTTGTTATCGAAAAACCTCAATCTCTTATTGAAAACCTCAACATTCTTACTGAAAATCTCAAATTTCTTACTTAAAACCTCAAATTTCTTACTGAAAACCTCATCTTATTTTCATTTTCCTTGTTTAAACACCACTATTTATCAAAAAATAAATAAATAATAAAAAACCAATTTTCCTGAGAACAAATTTTTGCCAATGAATTAGATAAAATCATAATTTAGTTTATGGATAACATTTTAACTACGTCCTGCAGATCTACACACACACATATATAGATTTTAAATTAAGTTAGTTTGCTGTTGAAAATTATAGATGACACGATAAGAGGGAATTTGAAGGAATGAAAGCCAGAGGAAAATCCAATATCGTTTAAACACGAATCAATATTCATTCATCCATGAATATTCGCCTTAAAATTCATCAATGCCTAAAGATAAATATGGAATACACGCTCCTTTTACAAGGTTCATATAACTTCTTGAAAACCATTTTCCCTGAATTTTCCAGGTTTTGTCCCATATATTTCCCTGAGTTTTCCAGGTTTTTCCCCACATATTTCCCTGCGTTTTCCAGGTATTTTCCCATATATGGAGTAATTACAAAGGGAGTGGTGTTTATAACTGAAGAAACCACACAAATTTCGCTGATTCCACTGAAGATTTTGTCCCGAGTTTTCCATGTTTTTGTATGAACCCTGAATGTCCCGTCTTAAGCAGACGACACTGCGTCCCTCCTCCCCCTTTGAAAAAGGGTCTAAATATTGCTTGATACGTATTCAAGAAGTTATATAAATTAATTCATGCCGAAAGTGGTTAAAACCACTATAGTTGACAGGACAGTATAGAGAAAGGAGGAACAGGAAAACGCCATCACGAAATTTGTCGGATCTTAACCCAAAGATAAAATATTTATCCATCCAAAAAGGGGGGATATATAATACGGAATATCAAGTTAAGCCTTGGCCAAAGGAAGGCAAGAGGAAAATCCTTATTAGTCGGAGTTTAATCCGGGAATAGAGTTTGCGGTAGCACACACGCCGGGCAATCGGAAGCGGCAAAGAGAAGCCAACAGCAGTGAGTCCCTTCTCTATAGTATAAATGCAATCCCCCACAATCCCTTTCATCTGTTATTATCCCTTATCGGCTGCGCAGAACGAGAATATTTAATACATCTAAAACCGCATCATGGTTTAATTCAACAAATTGCATTCTATCATTTCAACCTTTGTTTTAAATTTTAAAATTAAACCAAGAAGTGATATCTAGTTTATTAGGGAGAAGGTATAAGATGCCTAGGTATTAGCTCGCCATAGTCCCAGTCCCCCTTTCAAAATACAAGGGGGGACGTAAAAGGAGGCCGGGCTATTTCGCCAGCTCTCCTCAGTCGGAAAATACAAGTAATTTTCGTCATTGGCGTCGCGCTGACGTGAGTTTTCAAGAACCAATGAGATGCATGCTGGTTGTAATTTAGAGGCGGCGGGGATTAACTCCGGACCTACGATTGGACTGGAGATAAAGCTGGAAATGTGGCTGAATGAATTTATACCTTCTCCCTAGTAAACTAGATATCACTTCTTGATTAAATAAACTTTAATCTAAATTTCGAACCAATCAAAAGTTATCTTTTAATTGCCGGTGCTCTGTTGATAATAATAATAATATAATAATTTTGACATACTTTTAATTTGAAATCCCTGACTAAAATTGCACAAGCAAAATAAATACATTTATTTTGTATAATGTAAGAGTAAACATAAACACTATTAAGTTTGCAAGGCGTATAGCGACGACGTAATAAAGATTTGTGGAATTTCGTCTCAAAATCGATTAAAATATTCCTATCCCCCCACACACCAGATTTAAATTTAATGACAACGCAACGACTTAAAATTAACATATAGATTTAATTTTCAAATTATTTTAATGACCACGCGCACGCCATTCTTGTAAACCTGTTTAATTTAGGCTATATTATTTGAATTTTTCTTGCTTGACAATAAAGACTTAATTCCATAAGTTCATAAGATATGTTCACCATAAGTTTGTTAATCTCTGGTTACAAACTGGAGCTTGTCATGAAGTGAGTGACGTAGGTCATAGATTCGAGGTAAAGCGAGCGACGCCTGGTGAGGCGCTGCGTATCAAAGGCTTAGCACAGACTAAAAAGGAAGATGGAAGTCCTGCAAAATTAACCATCCGAGTGTATAACTTTAATTCTCGCTTGTCGTTCTCGAACTAGCTCGAGCTGTAAGTCTCTAGCGGTACGAAGTATGGGAAGTGTCGTCATACTTATGGAACATACCTTATAAACTTATGCTAATTCTAATATTTGTAATATTAAGAAAAATATATAAATATATAAACAAATTGTAATTTTTGATAAAAATAGAGTTTATCCCTCAAAAATTTTATATACTCGTGGACTTACAGTACATAACCTTCCTGGGTTAAGCTTGAAGCCTTCTGTATGTTTAGGGGACCCAAGAGTAACGTCGTTTCGGGGCGTTCGCGCGCTTTTAACCAGAGCAGGTGTTAGCGGGAAATTATTTTCCCATAGGCGACTTCAATTAGCCTTCCTTTTGGAACAAGTTTATATAACTATATAAATGTACAGGGTGTTGCGCCAGAAATTAAGGTTCCAGTGTCCCTTGAACGATTTCGAGCCCAAAATTTTTTTGCCCTAAGGTACACAGTTTTCAAGTTATATTTGGAGTATTTTAGGGACGACCACTTAAATTTAACATAAAAAACTGAAAGACAATTTCTAATTTAATAAGGGGGTCATCCGTAAAATACTCCGAACAATCTTAACTCGAAAACAGTGTCCCTTACGATAAACAAAATGGAGATAGAAGTTACTACATTTTCGACTCAAAATTTATTTCCCAAAGAACATTATCCCCTTAATTTCGGACATACCTTTCAGGAACACCCTGTACAAGTACACCGTACCGTTCGTTAGGTATATACATACACCTTTTGTGGGGTTATCTCCCACCCTCCCTCCCGTTCCGGAAACCCCCTGGTGTATGTATGTATGGTGCATCGAGACAGCCAAGGGTTAATAAAGTCTGCCCCCCCCTACTTGAGTTTATGCCATTATATTGCTTTGTTTGTTTGAAGTAAATCTACTGTACATACAACTGAAAAGGACACCCATAATGTATACATTCCTCCTCCACCCATTAACATCCTCGCCCCCACTCCAAACTAAAACCTTTCCTGTAAACAACACCAAAACGCAAATAACAACAAAACAATAAAAATTTGCATACAATAAAAAATTTTTACTTTTGTATAATTTAAAATTTTGATACTAAACTCCAAGGTGCAATTACAGACCAGTGCTTTGTTTTATATTTTATATATTTCAAAATTCCCTGACTTTTCCAGGTGTTCCCTGATTGTCTAAACCCATTTTCCCTGACTTAATCCAATACCTTGAAGAATTATTACTCAAACTAAATTATATCAAACAGAGTTGTATTAAATTGAACTAATTGCCTTATATTTTAAATATTTCAAAATTCCCTGACTTTTAATGGTTTTCCCTGATCGTCTAAAACCATTTTCCCTGACTTAATCCATTAAAAATATATATAAACAAACATTATCTTCAAGATTTATTAATCAAATTAAATTATATCAATGTGCATTATATTAAATTCAATTAATTGCCTTAAATTAAATTTTAAATATTTCAAAATTCCCTAACTTTCCCTGATCGTCTAAAACCAATTTCCCTGACTTAATCCATAAAAAAAATAAACATTATCTTGATGATTTATTAATCAAATTAAATCAAATCAAATCGAGTGGTTTTAAATTCAATTATCATTAAGAACGAATATTAATGAATGTCATTATTCCATTTGATCATTGAAGCGTATAAATTAGCGATCCTATCGAATTTGATATTTATTATTATTATTATTATTAGGTCAAGTATGACGTTGTAATGAATGTACTTGAGAATTTATTAGAGATATAGGTGCTATAGGTGGGTGGAATAAATTAGACATTCTTATCCTCTACAGAAAAGAGGCAAATTACTTCCGTACACCCGGAAGTTCGTTCGTTAAGCCTAGCTGAGCCATTGATGAATAATAATTAAAAATATGGCATTTAATTAACCTGACGGTCGCTCATCCTCTACATCTATCTCCTACCAAAAAAAAAACGAAAAAACCCCAGAAGTGTTAATTTTTTGAAGAACTCTTTCAGTGAACACTCTAATATTAAAGTTCAAAATTAAATTAGATACAATCTTTACGTAATAGACTATTTCATTAATTACGGCGTGTTTCTGATAAGTTTGCAAGCATAAATTAAGTGGTTGATGTTCTTTGCGAAATCAATTTTGAGTCGAAAATGTTCTATACTTCTATCTCCATTTTGATTGCCCTAAGGGACACTGTTTTCGAGTTATGATTTTCAAGAGTGTTTTAGGGATGACCCCTTAATTAAAATAGAAATCATTGTCTTGAAGTCAGTGTCTTAATTAATTAAATTTAAGGGGGTCATCCGTAAAATACTCTGGATGCAATCTTAACTCGAAAACAGTGCGCCTTAGGACAATCAAAATGTCATAGATAGAAGTTACATTTTCGACACAAAATTGATTTCCCAAAGAACATCCCACTTAATTTGTGGATGCGGACTTATCAGAAACACCCTGTACAATCTTGGTTGCAACCATGCTAACGTGATCTACATATAAATCTCCCGGTTTGTTTTTACATAGAATTTAAAAAAAAGCAAACAAAAACCCACACGAATAGAACGAAATAAATTAATTACTTAGTATTTACCCAGGTGTATAAACTAAAATAATTAATTTAACAATCGTATAAGGTAACTCCCACATAATATTAAAAGCGAATTAAACCACTCCATTATTAAACAGTTTGAAAAGCTGATCAATCAATTAAAAAAAGCTAAATGTTTAATCTATTAAAATCTTGTTTATAAAAAGAATAAATTTTATATTTTACTTCATTTTAAAGTAAATTTAAAATTTCGGGAGCTTACGGACCGTGGCCTTCCATAGCCCTTATTATATCTAATTTGTTTAATCAATTAAATTAACCATTAATTCGATTGCAAAACTATATAAAAATACCTAGTAATTTTCTAAATATAAATAATATATTTCTACATCCGTGAAAGTGTTTAGTTTTTGTGGATATTTCAAATCATTAAGTAAATAGAAGCCAAAACGATTTAGCATATTCTCACAGCGTGAGCTGTTGAATGTTCAATCTAGCAAATGTATTTATTTTTTTTCGTTCAATGTCATTGACATTACCAGTCAACTAACGCAAAGCACAAAACGAAATTTATACCTAAAAATAGACCCGCCTACTCAAATTTTGAATATTGGGATATCCGGATTTATAAAAATGTTTGTAATAAATACTTTTCCGGGATATCTATTGTTCCATTAAATTTTCATTTTATGTGTTTTTTTCTTCTCCAATTTTTTTATATATATAGTTGAAAAGGTGCTACTCTATGACAGGGTGAAATACTCTTTTTGATTTTTATGTATTGCAATTTTATGGGCAACATTATAAACAACAGCCTGTTGTTGAAATAAAATAACAATATGTTTTGTTACAAATTTTAATGAGAAAAAAAAATTAAATTTAGTTTTTTGGTTTAAAATATTAAAATTTCTGAAACTACAATATAATACAGGGTGTTTCTGATAAGTCTGCATGCATAAATTAAGGGGGATGTTAATTCTTTGGGAAATCAATTTTGAGTCGAAAATTTATGTAACTTCTATCTCCATTTTGTTTCCCTTAAGGGACACTGTTTTGGAGTTAAGATTGCATCCAGAGTATTTTACGGATGACCCCTTAAATTTAATTAATTAAGAAACTGATTTCAAGACAATGATTTCTAATTAAATTTAAGGGGTCATCCGTAAAATACTCTGGATGCAATCATAACTCAATCAAAATCGAGATAGAAGTATAGAACATTTTCGACTCAAAATTGATTTCCCAAAGAATTAACATCCCCCTTAATTTATGCATGCAGACTTATCAGAAACACCCTGTATAACTCGTAGGTGATTAAAGTAGGACAAAATAATTTTGGTATATTATATTAAACTTACATTTTAGTTAGTTAGTTAGTAAAGTAATTCAACCAAAACTTCAATGTGTCCAATCGATTTGTAACTTTGTGGACAAACAAAGTTCAGTATTAATTATAAACAACAGCATAACTTGCGTGTCTCTGTCCTCTGACAAACTTATTTGTTTGTTTATTAGCAAAGATACATTAATTCCTGTTTTATTTAAGATCGCAATGAATTCTGGGAAGATTTTCTTTTGTAAAGACATATTTGAAAAGTAAAACTATATAAAACGAAACATAATAATAATAATAATGGTCATTGTCTTTGGGTAAATTTGATTAAGATAATAACACTATAATTCTAGCTCTCAAACAGGGTCATATTATATATACTTCTACCGAATATTAATAAGCATTCCATGTACATTTCGTTTCGCTTAAAGGGGAAGAATATTTAACCATAATCCATTGCGATTTACCCTTAAAAATGACCCTAAAACCTTAAGAAACTATCCTACCCCTCATTATTATTACCCCCCCCCCAAACCCACCCCGCAGAAATTGCATACACTGATGAAAGCTAACAGCATATAACAAAGCATTTTGTAAAACCGGTTTAACTAAAGTTTGGAGAATTAAAAAAAATAAATTTAAAAAAAAAAAAATAAAACTCAGGTTCCCCTAGCTTTGGTTATAATATGACGTCACAACTATTGTTTGCGCACGAGCTTATGATAAGGGGAGGATTTGAAATATGTTTCGTATCAAGAGATATTAATTTTTTTCTTTCTCTTTAATTTTTTCGTTCTTTTGAATTTTTTTTATCAAAACCGGTTTTATAACTTCTCAATCTTATAACACAAAAATGTTCATATCACTTAGTTTAAACAGGAATATATATATAGATTTCTTTTACTTGGAATATTTAAAAACGGCAACAACAGACTTCGTACAAGAAGCGATATCTAGTTTACTAGGGAGAAGGTATGAATTCGCCACATTTCTAGCTTTATCTCCAGTCCAAACGTATAGTAGGTCCGGAGTTAATCCCCGCCGCCTCTAAATTACAACCAGCATCTCATTGGTTCTTGAAAACTCACGTCAGCGCGGCGACGCGAATGACGAAAATTACAGTCATATTTTCCGACTGAGGAGAGGCGAAATAGCCCGGCCTCCTTTTACGTCCCCCCGCTCTTGTATTTTGAAAGGGGGACTGGGACTATGGCGCGCGAATACTTCTCCCTTGTAAACTAGATATCGCTTCTTGATTCGTACTAATCAATATCTGATTGAAGGAAAGGGGAAGGGCTAGATCTGCTCGTTTAAAACACGGAGATAGAACTTGTTTACATTAGGGTTCGGCTATACCTCTTCATGTCAAGTTTAAATACATTATGCGTGACGTCAGCGGTGACGAATTCAACACCTTTCCTTTAAAATGCCTTGTTAAAGATTCCAAGTAGAAGATATGTATTCCCGCTTTAAAATATGAGGTTCATTATCTTAAAACCAAGGTCAAAAAAATATGATTACTATAGATTTAAACTTGGCGCGAGATGGAAACCAAAATTATCATATTTTGAGAGATAATTTTTCGACTAACTTTAATTATTTAAATTGTTTTATAAAATAACCTTAAATATATTTAACGAGTTTCAATCCCCCACACAAAAGATTTAAATCGTAAACTTTTAAGAGTAACTTTAAGTAACTTTGAAATTATAACCGGGAATGAGTGACGTGAGAATCTGTAACTAAAAGTAAACCTAACCTAACTCCTCAATTACTATTATCTAACTCTAGCTTATAGAAGAAGTGGATTTCAGATGCCACTCTTATAATGCGCCTACGCTTTCGTAAAAATGCGCAGTAGAATTGCGCAATAATAGTATCCAGACAAACAAAGAGCAACTTTCCACTTGGGAGGATTTTTTTGATTTTTTATCAAGTTCAAATTAACGATAATTTAGCTGCAAAACTTCTTCAAACGTACTTGGGATTTTTAAGAGAGAGAGAAGTTCAACTTAATCAAAATGAATATGAGAATTCTTCAAAACTAAAAAAACTAAAAAAAAAACTCCTTCACAGCTATAAGACGCGCTTAAGAATGTATAAAACCGGTTAACGCTTCCGTTTTCATTAGAAAAATTATCGGTAATCAAACGCAAATGCACTAAGCCTAACTTGAAGAGAAGAAATATAAATTCTTCGATAAAAAGTTTTTTGAAGCATACATTTGAATCATTTCATTTCATTACATTTAAGAAACCTCTTTCCTAATAAATATTTTCAATTTAATTATCTGTTCTTTATTTCTTAAATTCTTTCTCGTCATTCCTTGCTAGAACTTTTTTTAATTTTTTAAATTTCAATCGTCAAATTTTGACAGTTCCAAAAAATAATAAAAGAAAGACAAGTCTTCACCGTGAACTATACAGTTCCCAACGCTCTGTATGTGGTGGGCTTTTCAAACACATACCGGCATGCATTGTAATAACGTAAGCAAGTATTCTAACTCATCATATATCGAAGAAAAAAGAATTAAATAAAGAAATAAAAACGAAAACGTTTCTTATTCTTATTTGAAAACGAAATTAAAATTACTTTTCACTTTGAATTAAAAACGAGTCCGACGTTCCAATTTATAATTTTTTTTTTTCGTAATTAAACTTCGTCATGATAATGATTACAAAATACATTAGAAACTAAAATTAATTAGTACGATTTCTTTTAAATTAAATTATAAATTGTTATTGTGTTGTAAAGTTAATTAAAAATTAAATAATAAAAGATGTAATGGAGTCATTAACGCGTTTGAAACTACACGTGTATTGTACGTGGAAGGTATGGACAGAGGTTTGTAAACCTAAGGTGAAATTACTCTAAAAGCATATAGAGGATTTGAGCTAATTAAATTTCTTATTGGAAAAATGGGAATTTATAAAGCGGATTATAGGATTTTATAGGAGAAAAAACATGTGTTGTTATAGGAAAATATATGACTAAAAATGATGATCATATATAATAATATTTTGTCTTAAACTATGTAGAAAAATATCAAATAAAAAATAAAACAAATTGGATTTTATTTTGAAAATGGAACTTAATTAAAATATAATATATAAAAATCCTGGTGTCTATAGTTAAATGTTACCTCGATAAAATAGCTAAATTTTAAATAAATTTGATGCTAAACTACACGAATACTTCGACAAAGTCAAAAATAAAGGATATTATAGGACCTTTCATGAAATTATAGGATAATATAGGACAAGTTCCAAAATATAGGAATTACAGAACCACTGCTATCCCTGAATTGGCGCCGCGTTTCACATGATTTTATGGAGGTAAAATTTAATATATAAGTAACAGACGCTAATCACAAAAACTTGCGAGTGAAAAGTAGTGGTGACGTTATCAGATGTGAATCTAACACAATCGGATACGTTTTTTTATATTATTAACCGTATCAAGTACAAATAATATTATAATAGACTCCCTGCCTTTAACAACGCTTTCAAGTTATGTTGACTTCAACTATAGCTCAAACCCGAATTATGCCCTTATACCTTGGCCACGAACGTGACAGAAGGACCGACCCCCTTATGGAAGCATGGACCCAACACGGGATTAAAATCAGTTACGTAAAAAAAGGGCAGATTTGTACTGTACAGATTTGTGGGGAGCCCCTAAAGACTCAAGAGGGATATATAGTTTCCATTACAAAAACTAGAATAGTCAGTGAACCAACACACCAAGGCTTAAGTGGGGAGGGTACAAGTACTTGAGCTTGAAATTGTCAAACTGTTATCGACGCGATGATGACATAAGTACGATATTGAAATCAACCTTCCCTCTAATCTGGACATGAATTTGCGTTAAGTATGTATGGCCCTGGGCTTGTAACCTTGATATACCATAAAATAAAATCTAAGACCATTAAACATATGGACTGAAATGATAAGCTAAAACACCCGTTCTAATAGTATCGACTGTATCGTGCACCTAGCGGGAGAGTTCCGAAACTTTTCGACTCATAGATGTTATGGCTATGGTTTGGGTCGAAAAAGTTTCAATATTGGTCGCGGCGTGGCGCTAGAGAGGCGCTGCCCTAAATGAACCACGTGCCGTATCTGTGTTTAATGGTCTTAGATAAAATGCAGTCTCACTTTTTACGTTACCAGGGATAGATTTAATTTTAGAAGTAAGAATGAAGAACAGAGTAACGTGGGCGCGCGTCAAAATCCCGGATCCCCTTCCCCGGGACGGAGGGGTATGAAAGAAGAGGCGAGTCATAGCGACAGAGGTAAATATAAATTACGTATTTTTCACCGTCATCAAAACGTAGTTTAAGTGAGCCAGCCAATAAGATAATTTAAAGTTTTCGTTACGTGTTGGAGGGAGGGACTCTATACTGGGCGGTCTATGAGTCGGACTGAAGTAAATACTAACCGTTCTCCATGCTTACTTCTAAAATTAAATCTATCCCTGAAGTTACCAATGGATACCAGCGCCCAGATTTAAATAAATTTCAGTTAGTTCTGAAACTAAATTAAGATTGACATTGATACTACATTCCTATACTTATCCCCTATTACTCGTGAAATGAGTACAATATTTCCCATTGAAATAATTTAAATTATCATCTTTTTGTAGTAACATTAAAAATTAATGAAAATAAAGCAAAAAAATATACAAATCCAATCATATCATGAAAAAAAAAAGATATAGTAAAATATTCCATTTCATTTACTGATTAAATATGAAATATTTATTTGGAGATGATATAAAATTTCGTCAAATCATTTCCCCCTTAAAAAGAATTTTTCATTAATTTTAAAGTAAGCGAGTAAACACACACATATACATACATACGGGTTACGAAAAATATCCTGAAATAAAATCAAGCTAAAAATGCATAAAAATATCATCTCCCAATCCCTCCTCTTTTTTATAATGAATAACTAATGAAGTTAGGAAAGAGAAATATTTTTAGGATGAAAGCTCCGCGAGTTTATGAATTTGTTAGCTTTCCCACGAGAATGTTATATTTTAATAAGTAAATGTTGCTAAAGCTAACCAAAGTTATAAAAAAATCTGTTTTAAAAGGTTATTTATGTAAATTATACTCTTATAATTAACACCGTTCGGAAATTTCTCTGATTTTATGTTCAAATTATGAAATTCCCTAACTTTCCTTGATCTTTCCGCAAATATATTCCAAAACACTTCCCAAATATTTCCCTTAAATTTTGCAATTATCTTAATTTTTCCTTAAATTTTGTACAAAATTTCAAATTCCCTTAATTTTCCACAAAATTTCAAATACCCTTAATTTTTCCTTAAAGTTTGTGCAAAATTTCAAATACCCTTAATTTTTCCTTAAAGTTTGTGCAAAATTTCAAACACCCTTAACCTTCCCTTAAATTGTGCACAAAATTTCAAATACCCTTAATTAATTTTTCCTTAAATTTAAATTTTGTACAAAACTTCAAACTCCCTTACATTTTGCAAAAACGCATTTTAAAATTCCCTTACATTCCCTAAAAGCTAAGGCAAGGTTATTTTGGAAAAACACGTAATAAATTTCCCTGACAAGCCTTTCCTTGATAATTTGTATTCGTACAAACTTTGAAACTCCTTTAACAATCAATATTCATAAAGCAACTGAATAAATTCCCAAAAAAATACCAAAAAAAAAAAAATATATCAAGTTAATATAAAAAAAGAAGTCACTTCGTGATAGAGAGACGTAACAAGATTGCCAAAGCAATACCAATATTGATTGATGTCAGATTTGGTTATTACAACCTGCATGTACATTCGACATAACATACATGATACATCCCATCATGCGTACCAATATAGAGTCGAAGCATACCTCATCTTAGTTTAGAATACGTGCTAGAGAGAGAGAGCTAAAGCTAGTGGAAGAGTAAGAGAAGGAAGGACATAGATTCGGAGGAGAAATTGCTTGATCAATTATGTATAGATGAATAGTAGACCTAGCTAGCTAGCTGGCTTCGGCTTGCTCGTATAGATTCGGAGACCGGGGAGCCCTTGCTAAAGGCCCCTCAGGGCTCGCCGGTTGGTACAGGGGGAAAGGGTGCAGGGTTCATACAACTTTTGGAAAACAAATTTCCCTGAGATTTCCCGGTTTTTCCCCATATACTTTCCAGGTTTTTCCCGTATATAGAGTATCCTATGGAGCAAATGTTAACGAAGGAGGAGGGGGGGGGGAATAAATATGACTATTACATAATAAAAGGACATCGCTTATCTCTAGTAGAACCAGAGTTATGAGCCTCCAAAGCATAGTGTAATGTTAATCCTACGGAGGGTATTAATTACTCGGCCCCTGTTTGACGAAAATTTCCCTGATTTCCCTGAATTTTACTAAAAATTCAAAATTTCCCTGAATTTTACTATAAATTCAAATTTTTCCCTCAGGTTTTTGTCAACTATTCATTTCCCTGATTTTTCCAGGTTTTCCAGGTTTGTATGAACCCTGGGGTGGTATACGCTACTCCCTGTATATTCATTTCAAGCCATAATATCATGATGAAAAAAAAAAAATCCCAAAAAGAAATAGGAAGTATAGGTATCTCGGACGGTAGTAACTTAAGTAGTTTTATTTCTAAATACATCTTTTATTAGCGTTATAAATGTTCCTCTGGCGGAAGTAATTTATTTATTATTATTATTTTAGAAGTTATTTATTTATTTATTAATTACTATATCGGGGCAATGAAATACAGGGTGTTTCTGATAAGTAAATTAAGAGGGATGTTCTTTGGGAAATCAATTTGTCTGCATACATAAATTAAGGTGGAAATCAATTTTGAGTCGAAATTGTAACTTCTATCTCCATTTTGTTTGCCCTAAGGGACACTGTTTCCGAGTTATGTTTTTCAAGAGCGTTTTAGGGATGACCCCTTAATTAAATTAAAAATAATTGTCTTAAATCAGTTTCTTAATTAATTAAATTTAAGGGGTCATCCGTAAGATACTCTGGATGCAATCTTAACTCGAAAACAGTGTCCCTTGGGGCAAACAAAATGTGATATAAGTATAGAACATTTTCGACTCAAAATTGATTGATTTCCCAAAGAACATCCCCCTTACTTAATTTATGCATGCAGACCTATCAGAAACACCATGTACAATAAAATTACCAAACCATATGAATTATCGGAGTTATACCAATTTTAAAATTCATTCATTGTTACATTTTTAAAATTTCCTGACCACACCCATTTTCCAAAAATAAAATCCTTAATCCCCAGCTGGCAAACCCCATCAAATTTAAATTATAGACTTACAAAAAATAAATAATAATCCATTAAAATAAATAAAATCAACTTACAATTACCCATTGATAATTCTCCATAATTTTAATCGAATTAATAATTAAAAATATTAACAAAACAACCCGATGGTTTATCTATTCTTTTTCGTGAAAAAATTGTACCGGCAAAAAAAAAATTAAATATAACTATGAAAAAGGTACATATATATATATATATATTTATATCTATATTAAAACGCGCTGAAGCGGTAGACTTAAAAGGGGAAAATGATTTAAAAGGACTAATATAATATAGCGGGTCTATTTCCATTTATTTTCGCAAATCCACGACAGGTGGCAAGCCTGGAGAACGTGGACTTATACACTCGTTACCCGTATCGGTTGACACTAATATTTTGACCGATTTAGTTAATTTTAAGTTAGTGTTTTTACTGTCAAGTCAAACGGTAGGAAAAGCGGATTAGAGTGCCCCCGTGACGTCACGATGTAGTGGCAGCTGGATTAACAGCTGTTATTCGAGCTACACAACGCTACTCCCCCCTTCCACCCGTTAAAATCTAGCCCCCCCCCCCCTTTTCATCTATATACGTAAAAAGATAATTTAAAATATATATATACAGGGTGTTTATGATGTTCTTTGGGAAATAAATTTTTGAGTCGAAAATGTATAACTTCTATCTCCATTTTGTATTTTTCTTTGCCCTAAGGGACACTGTTTCCAGTTATGATTTGAGTCTATTAGGGATGACCCCTTAATTAAATTAGAAATCATTGTCTTAATCTGTTTCTTAATTAATTAAATTTAAGGGGTCATCCGTAAAATTAATACTCTGGATGCAATCTTAACTCGAAAACAGTGTCCCTTAGGGGCAAACAAAATGTCATAGATAGAAGTTACATTTTCGACTCAAAATTGATTTCCCAAATTACATCCCCCTTAATTTATAGGCCAGACTTATCAGAAACACCCTGTACAGAATAAATATATAGAAGTTTCTCCAACTTATATACGTCAATATTGAATTTCGCGCCATGTTTTCTCTGGTTAATATACTTGGTTTAACGCGATCATAATGTGATTGGATTTATATTGAATTATACCCCCTTAATGGAGCAAATTACGGTTGGTTTGTTAAGATCATTGCAAAAGTACTTTTAATATACC
Organism: Phalangium opilio; assembly: GCF_054372755.1. Classification (NCBI taxonomy): domain Eukaryota; kingdom Metazoa; phylum Arthropoda; class Arachnida; order Opiliones; family Phalangiidae; genus Phalangium; species Phalangium opilio. The sequence goes on along the minus strand of NW_028324168.1, from coordinate 3,364,493 downwards.
CCAACCTACGAGTCTCTACTTATAGACTCGCGTCAAAATTAAAAAAATAAATAAATAAAATAAATATATTTTGTGACAGCTTAGTAGTTGCGGTTTCTAAAGATAAATACGCATTAAAACGCACTATATTTTAAATTAATCTGAACGAAACACGAAACCCTTATACGTCACGTCACGTCAGGTGGTTTAACTATCACGTGATAAAAACCCTTCAAATTGTTGGTACTTGATGTCCAAATCAAATCTTCTCAATGGTACAATAATTTATTTATAATAAATATAAACCGTTAAAGAAAAATAAATAAATAAATTTTAAGTGGTTTGAAGATAAAGTAAATAAAAGAAGATAAAAAATAATATATAGAAATAAAATCGTTTGATCCCACGAATCCGAAGAGAGAGAGAAATGCAGACGTCGAAAAGGGCAAACCGTACGAGTTTTGAAAGATAGAACCGCTATCCTAGGACTAGGCTAGAAGCCAAGAAAAAGATTAGGTCCCTAAGAGACAGCCTGGCGGGAAAGCCGAGGGTTAGTGTGGTAAAGAAAAGGCGCAAAAAAAAATCCTCGGTTTTCAACGTACATACCACATACAACCAAGAAGTGATATCTAGTTTATTAGGGAGAAGGTATAAGTTGCCCAAGTATTCGCGCGCCATAGTCCCAGTCCCCTTTTCAAAATACAAGGAGGGACGTAAAAGGAGGCCGGGCTATTTCGCCTCTCCTCAGTCGGAAAATACGTAATTTTCGTCATTCGCGTCGCGCTGACGTGATTTTTCAAGAACTAATGAGATGCTGGTTGTAATTTAGAGGCGGCGGGGATTAACTCCACACCTATACGTTTGGACTGGAGATAAAGCTGGAAATGTGGCAAATTTATACCTTATCCCTAGTGAACTAGATATCACTTCTTGATACAACTAAAAATGTACTGCAGCGATTTCGGTGGTTAAGTGATCAAGAAAGAACAGCAGAAACGCGTTTTTAAAAGCCAGTAGTCGATTTATACCTAGTACCCCTGTAGGGTACTTTTTTTCTTATCCCGCCTTTCTATTTTTGGCGGGTATTTTTGGGCGCGAAATTTTCCCACGCTTTCCTTGGGTAAAAAGAAGAAAAGGCGTTGGCGGTGACGCGTGTCCTTACGTAAGAAAGAATAAAAAAAAATGCGAGCGAGGGCGCGTGCCCGAGGCGACCTCCCATGGACCCGTTGACACGCGACAAACCGCCATACGATCCTCTTCCTCTTTTTTTCCCGCCTTTTCATCTTCTTCACGAGCGTTTTTTTTTTCCGCGAGCGCGCCAGCCAACGATCTCTTGAAAGAGAGCCGGCGGAAAAATCGGAAACGTTTAGCGCGTGCTTTTCTTTTATATACACTGTAACCCCTTCCGGATCCACCTGTAAATCTTTCCGCGTGTTTTAAGGAAATATAAAAAAAAAGGAACAGAAAAGGCGGGAAAACCAACTCGCGTGCCGATCATTTCTCCCGCTTTTTATTCCTTTTTTTCTCGCCATTTTTCTATCTTTTTCCGTTCGCGCCAAAAATAAAGCGGCTCGTTTCGTTTTCCATTAGTGTCTAGATCACTGTAGATCTTTTTCTTTTCTTCTGATACAAAAACACGCTGGTTGGTAATACGTCGCTGTCCCATGGCTATTTGCCAAAAAACGTCACTATGGTGCCCTATTCCAACTTCTTTTTGGTGCACAAATCGAGAAAGAATGAATGTTCAGTTACAAATGGGGGTTCAGGGCTTTTTCACTATTTTTTTACTTTTTATTTAAGAACAACCAATTGATAAATTAATTTAGCGAATTGAGAGAGACGCAAAATAAAAATGAAAGATTATTTTTCTTTCACAAAAATGGTACGTACAACTTAAGCAGGGATGGATTTAATTTTAGAAGTAGGAATGGAGTATTTACGGTTAGTATTTACTTCAGTCCGACTCATAGACCACCCAGTATAGAGCCCCTCCCTCCAACACGTATCGAAAAGTTTAAATTATTTCATTGGCTCAATTAAACTACGTTTTGATGACGTTGCTGACGGGGACGGCGAAAAATACGTAATTCCTTTTTACCTCTGTCGCTATGACCCTCCCGCCTCTTCTTTCATATCCCCCCTCCGTCCCATGGAAGGGGTCCGGGACTTTGACGCGCGCCCACATTACTCTGTTCTCCATTCCTACTTCTAAAATTAAATCTATCCCTGGTACAAGCTATAAGAAAAATAAAAATTCTTAAAAAAAAACCGCCAAAAACGGTCAGCGGACATCGTTGGTCGATCGGTTTCGCGCCATTTGCGGCTAGCGGCCCAATTTCCCGCCCTTATGCAAATGATAATATTCGTATCTTACTTAAAAAGCTAAGCCTAAACGCCATGCAGAAATGTAATAAAAATTTCACTAATTTTCAAAACGGATATAGGTTAACACTGTATCTATAAAATTATGTTGAAAAATGACGTGTTCTTGGGAGGAAAATTAACCGACATTAAGTTATAACGTAAAGTTGATCTAAACATTATTTAAGATTATATTATAGGGGGGAAAACTAGGTCAAATACTATAAACTAATGAGGTCACGGGTAAAATGTTCCAGGTAATTAGTGGATAGATAATAATTAGGTGCCGAACCAGTTAACCCCCCAAAAAAAAAGAAATTACTCAGCTTCGGTATGCGCTTAAATATGAAAAATTTAAGATATTTGTCATAACTCTGATTGTATCATTACAAAAGTCCATAACTTAAAGTCAAAAATATCAATAAAGTGTTTCAATTCAAGGGTTTAACCACGTGAATTTAATTTTCTTACGAGGGGCTACTCACTTCAATATTAAAATTAGATTTAAGAAATTAAGAAAAAGATATAAGTTACTTAAAATAAAATTTGAAGTCAAAAGATCAACGCAGTTTCAATTCAAGAGGCTAACCACGTGAATTTAATTTTATTACGAGGGGCTACTCACTTCAATATTTAAATTAGATTTAAGAAATTAAGAAAAAGATGTAATTTACTTAAACATAAAATTTGAAGTCAAAAGATCAACACAATTTCAATTCAAGAGGTTAACGACGTAACATTTTTACGGGGAGCTACTCACTACAAAATTTAAATTATAAGAAAAAAGGTATATAATAAATAATTTACTTTAACATATGAACTTCCGTAAATTTAACTAGGCAAAAACATTTCAGAGCGCGATTTATAAACAGAATGAAATAAATCGATCACTAATCAATCAATCAATCAATATCCTAAAACTACAGATAATACAAGATCTACTGGTTTTGGGGGTACTGTCCAATCATTATCAAATCCGGTGTTGTATTAATAAGGGTGTAACACAGCGGGATATCGCGCGGGAAATAAAAAATAGTTGCGTATATAAACGAAATCCCTAACCCAAATTATCGATTAAATGTCGGGAGAGAACAGTTAGTTGTAAAGGCGCCAATGTTTCAGCATCTTGGGGGGTTTTACCCACAAACCCTTTAGCTAGGTCACTCGCTCGCGTGGGTGGCTGGATTCGACATTCAATTATATGACCAATGTAAAGTAATTTGGAAATAAACGTATCAAAAGTTAATATCTCGAAGTTGTTGTTGTTACAGGGTTCAAGGGTTGCCACGGAATTTTCAGAACCAAATTCCCTGACTTTTCCAGGTTTTCCCTACGTTTTCCAATGTGTTTGTTGCAACAAAATGATTAAGAAACATTTTAACTATAAATAACAGTCTAAGAGATTTGTTTTGAGAGCATTTACTTTACAAAAACAATTCTAGACATTTTTAAGGAATCGGATTGCTCTAGAGTTTTCTGTGTTCAGAGAGGATGAGGAGAAACTTTAATTACTTTTTCAATAAAGACTTATCCCCAAAAATTTTACCCGTTAAAATCAAATTCCCTGACTTGTCTGAAACTTTCAAAATTCCCTGACTCTTCCCTGACCTTTTTGGTCCATTTTTAAATTCCCTGACTCTTCCCTGACCTTTACGGCCCATTTTTAAATTCCCTGACTTTGCCCTGAAACTTTTAAAATTCCCTGACTCTTCCCTGACCTTTTTTTAGCCCCCTGACCTTTCCAGGTTTTCCCTGACCCTGTATTTCCCTGAGTTTTCTAGGTTTGTACGAACCATGCTGTATTTTAAACACCCTGATGTTTGACGCGGTTTTAAAGATATTTTTCAACTTAAATGTTTACTATAGTGTAAAGCAGAAACTGTACAATATTTACTGAACACTAAGACATCATTATTGGCATCAATAACAGTATAATCTTGAGCTTAAAATATTTAGAGTTCAGGTGGGGTTCCCTTTATTTGCTCCCCTTCCGAATTAATCATAAAAGACAATGAATTTGATTTGACAGGGGGTTGTACCCCCCTTTTACTTTATATGCCATGTTTAATTTAAAGAGTGCGTTCGGGGGGGGGAGAGAACTGACTCATCATACTCGTAGTGACGTCATTTTTTATGTATCACGAGGGAGCTCAAAAGAAAAAAAAGAAAGGGCAGGAGATATTACAATTTACATGTAATATTGTAATTTGTTAAATATACAGCACTGACATGTGTTGGGTTGGATTTGATACAATTTTCTAAAGGGAGGGTAAAGCTGTTTCTTTTTATCGATTATTTTCAAGCTAGGCTCGTCTTTAAAGAAACGTATTTACGAATGATTTTACAAAATCAAATACTTAAACAACCAATCGCGTAACGCCCCGCTTTAATTTAATTTAACAAAATTTCTCCTTTTAAAGGGAGGTTGAAACATTACCCATAGTCCCTGTGAAGTACCGAGTAACAGCACTGGCAGCTTTGTAACATTTATAGCATTAAAATGTATTTAAAAAAAATAATGATTCGCTGCCATTAATACGAATACCTCATCACAATGGTAGGTAGATTGACCTTGAGAAAGGTCATGGTTGTTATCGAAAACAAATCTTGACCGCCCAAGATGACTTTGAAGAATTGACATTTCAAGTATTCAATGGAAAATCCCGCAAAAATCACCTAAACACGTCAAACCCATCAACCCAACCCCCTACAAATGTAAAGAAACCCGAATAAACTCAACCCCCTTGTCACAATCAATGTTTGACCTTTAACCTCCCCGACTCCGCCCATAATGACTAACAAGAATAAAATAAAATAAAATAAACACCTGCGCAAACTTTTCCACATCAACAAATCCAAACAAGAAACCCCCGTTAACCAAAAAAGACGTAATTAAAAATTGAGTAAAATAAACTCACTTTATATTGCAAATATGGCTCAAACATCTGCGCCATCATGATTGCCAAAAAGAAGAACAAACCAAAAACGCTAATAAATTTATTTGGTTTGCGAAGAAAATAAATCACGCCACCTGGAAGAGGTTCAAAATCCTTCTTTTCACGACTGTCCGTAGATTGTAATAGTTGTAAGTCACAAATGATAACTTTTCGAGTCACAATATTCAATCTTCGCTAAGCCTAATCAGACTATATTTAAATTTTAATCCCGCAATGGGGCAGGGCATAAGCTCGCGCCGTAGAAAAAAGAAACAATTATGGCGGGCTACCCGCTGTCGTACAGCGCGGGACAGGTTGAGAGAGAGAGATAGCGCGCGTAAAAACGTTCTGCACGAGCAACGACCTTGCGTAAAATTTTCTCGCGCGCGTTTTCACGAGAGATACGGAGAGAGAGAGAGTACGGAGCTACGGAAACACCGATGTTGTTTAGCCTGCTCCCAAGCTTGAACTATTCTCCGATAGCACGCGGCGAGAAGCGCGCGCTAGCGGGCAGAATTTGTACAGTGGAGACGAAATCGGCGCGCTAGCTAGCGATGTTGGTGGGAAGCGATAGAAAAGGGGAAACACGGGGATATTTGGTATTCGCTTCCCGCCCCCCTCCCCTCCCTCCCGTTTTCTTCCCTCCATTTTGCGCTAGAATCGAGCTCCAACCGCCCCGTTCCGTTCGAGCGCGAATATACGCCGGGAATTAAGGGACAATTCATAAAGAAAAGCTTAAATTTAATTAGATATAAAACGGTTTGCGGTTTTCCTTTAAAATCCCGTTCTAAAATTCCTGAAGTTCCGTAGGGATTAGCGATTTATATCTTAGTTTTCTTGACTATCAATACAGACTCAATCAAAGACGTTTAAACTTTCTGACACCATCAAAACTGACAAGGTGCATTGGGGTCTAATTTATCAAGTTTTGTGCGATGTTCATTTATAATTAGCAATTATATTTGGACGGGAAACACCTGTAAAAGTGTTCTAACTGCAACACACCGATGTTCAGGGAAATGTCAACTTACAGGGGGATGTAATATAATTAATTTCATCCTTACACGTTTGGTATTAATTACTAAAATACTTAAAATATGTATGTAAGATTCAATTCCCAGGCCCATTTTTTCTTAACGAAAGAAAAAAAAAATTAAATTCCAACATGTACCTTAACCTTCCTAATATACCGGTGTAATTGAATTATTAATTTAATCTAAATTCACAAGGTCATAAAGCGATTTTCATCTCGACGTATTAAATTCCCTGATTGCCCAATTCCAATCACGAGACGATAAAGATAAAAAAACCTGTTTTCCATGATTAAACAGCTAAAATTAGTCCCGTCAAAAGAACCACCATCACCATCCTTCTCTTCCTTCGGTTTTCCAAGTATCTTTCTCCCGCCAAAAAAGGGAAATCAATTCCCTAGGTTTAAAAAAAAAAGAAACTAAATCGGGGCGATTTCGTTTGGAAAAAAAAAACCCCCTAAAATAACCTAAGGAGAAAGAAAGAGCGTCTCCTATAGATGAAGAGTAAAAATGGGCTGAGAGAGCGTAGGCGATAATTAAAGTACAGTCCCCTAGTGCTCTCGAACCCGCGCTGACCCCCCCTTTCGTTCCCCCCTATCTTCGAAAGGATCCCGTAGTTGTTCCAAAATGGTTCTTCAATCCCCCTATTCATTCCCTCCATCCGCGAGATTGAAATACCGCGTCTTGATTGGTGGTTGCTATTAGCAACGGGATTAAACCAATCTTAATCTTCAAGATGAAGGGGAGGTAGGATTTTCACGAGAACAGAATAGGGAAGGGACCGCGGAGTTTTGCCGCGCGCGAGATGTACTAGGAATCATGGCTGCGGGATCGCGAGAGAAAGCGCGAGGCAGAGCGCGCGAGCCGAGAGAGAAAAATAAATAAATAAAAAAAAAATTCCCCGAGAAGGATGAAACGTTCAAGAGATAATTGCTGATTTTTGAAGAAGTTGCGTGTTAGGTGGGGTTATTTAATTGCAGGGAGCCTTATAGGATTTTTTAGGAGAAAAAATGCGTTTTTATAGGGAAATATAGGACTAAAATTGCTCATATATAATATTATTTTGGTTTAAACTATGTAGAAAAATATATATAAAAAAACTAGATTTTACACAATTAAAATATAAAACATAAAAGATTTTCATCAAACTGCGCAATTTCGGTGTCTCGTTAAATCTGATCTTGATAAAAGAGCCGAGCTAAATTTTTAAATGATGCTATATTATACAAAAACTTCGACAGCGTCAAAAATATAGGATTTTATAGGACCTTTCATGAAATTATAGCCTAATGTAGGACAGGTTCAAAAATATAGGATTTTATAGGAATTGTAGTACCACTGGGCTCCCTATAATCGATAATTACAGTAAATATACAACGGATTATGGTAAATTATCGACTCTCTATTAATAACCTTAGTAAACACCTTGAATTTGTAATCTTAGTCCACGTTAGAAGCAAACGGTTTTAAGTGTCAACATTGGGTTTAGAAAAATCAGCCACTTCTACGACTTGATCATCAACCTCTGCTCGGCTTTAAAAGGAGAAGCGCGCGCCAAAAGCTTTTGAAAATGCGCGAGCTGCCATCATCCTTACGCAAAATGCCATTTTCTCGATTCCCGCGGCAAATCTAGCATACAGAGCGCGCGCCCGAGGTATAAAAAACGCGGGAAAAAGACCAAGGGATGGATGGAAAGAACATAAGCCTTTTTAATTGCCCATACTCCTTCTTACCCTTCCTTGGGTTTTCTCGAGTTTTCTTTACAGTTAATTTTTTTTCTTCTTCTTTCCTTACGTCTTCAGGATGCGCAATTAGCGACCCACGCTAATTTAGTAATTAGATTTTAATTACGAATGATAATTAATGTACTAGAACTCTAGAAGAAAAAGGATAGTTTTTTTACCCCCTTTTTAAAATTAATTAGAAACTTATACGCGGATGTTTTAATTAGAGGATATAATCCCAATTAAGATAATATATTTTTCTCGTAATCAGTAATTTAATTAATTAATTAAGATAATTAGCTAAATTATAAATTAAACTTTGGTGTAGTGTTTTGATAAATTTAAAATGAAACTAACTTATCTAATTATAATATCAAAATTCCTTTGCATTTAATTCCAATAAAATAAAATATTATATTATAATAACTACGTTTTAATAAAAATGTATAAATTCGATATTAATCTGAATTAGTGGTTGCATTAAATACCTGAGAATAAATCACGTTGCAATAATAATAATTTTAAACTTAAAAAAAAAATTAGAATGGAAAATTACTTAGTACCGTAACCTTGAAAACTAAATATTCCGAGGGGTGGGTCATTTTAAACGCGATAAAATGTTTCGAGATATGATTAAAAATGTAAAAGGGGCAAGTATTCAACCTCTCTAAGGTAATTTCAATGTACATGAAAAATATATGGAAATGTCAATGATCAGATGAGGGTCGATTCGACTTTGCATAAAAAAAATGTGGAAAAACTTGATTTATATTGCAAGGTATTTTATAATGATTATGTTCAAGCTGAATGAATTAATAAAGATAAAGAATAGAGAATCAAAGAAAATAACCTAAGCTATTCATTAACTTTATTGACTATATTATCCCGAACCCAATACCCATACGAATTAACCTGAAAACCACGCCCCATTAAATACACGTTGCGCCCTCTACAAGCCTTGACCGTTTAAAATAGGGAATTATATTATAGGGTGTTTATGACAAGTCTGCCATATTATTAAGGGGGATATTTAAACTAAAAACTAAACTAAAAATTAAATATTAATTATCAGATATGCAAGAAATTAACTATATTTATAAAAAGAGATTTTAACAGTTTCAAAAACACGTGATATCTAAAGTTAATTACGAAAATAGATTTTCCACGGTACGTGACATTTTTTTCAAACCTAACGAAACGTAAAAAAAAAAGAAAAAAAAATTCAAGGTCATTGTTTAATTAGAAATTCACTCTCCAGGTGGTTAATTGAGAACTTATCATTTGAGGGTCACGTGTTGTACTTTTAATAACCAAAATAATTGGTTTTTTCTAAATAGGGGGAGCGTGTTATACAAGCTTCAGCACTCGCAATTAAGGGCTACAAAATGTTATTAGGCTAATATTGACCCAATTCCCCATATTTAATCGACTTGAAACGACGATACAATATTTTGTATTTAAGAATTAAGGATCCCTTTTAAGATCAAATAAATGTATTAATTTTAAGGAAAAGATTGGAATGAAAAATTAATTACTCGGGTCCTAATTGTTGTAACTCCAAGTATTTATTATCGTTGGAAAGGTGAGAAATAGGGCTATAACATACTAAAAAGGCTTCCCTGTATCTCTTATAGAACCAGAGTTAAATGATTATGTAAATAAGTCCATATTGAAGGGACGTTAATGAACATTTTTCTTAATTACTAGGGCTCTGATTGTTGTTACCCCAAAGTATTTAGTATCTTTGGAAAGGGCAGAAATAGGGCTATAACATACTAAAAGGACTTCCCTGTATCTCTTATAGAACCAGAGTTAAGAGCCTCCAAAGTTTAGTGTTAAAAATCATAAGTAACAGATAACAATAAGTGAGACGGTACCAGTAGTTGAGGAACATTTTCCTAAATTACTCGGCCCCTGTTTACTCGACCCCCACGTTTTTAGTATCGTTGGATGGGGGGCAAATAGGACTATAACATACTCAAAGCACTTCCCTGTATCTCTTACAGAACCAGAGTTATGAGCTTCCCAAAAATGAGAAAGCGTCAATACGAGAATGATTTAGATATACAACCTCGTCCTTAGCATTGCTATCGATAAAAATATGCCTAAATAATTCACCCGGAGTATTCAATACGAAGAAAAGTAGCAGTAAATAAACTCGACGCTAAAAAGAACTCAAAACGCCTACACTCCATAATATTATAATGTAAGAATATTATAACTTTCTGTTTATCAACTTCTAATGTAATAATATTCTCAATTTGCGTGATGAGGTGACTATTGAATGTACGAATTGAGATAGCCAATAGGAAAAGGGGGGAGAAAATAGGATGGGGGACGTCACAAAGATGGAACGGGGTTGTGAGGATGGAGGTAAAGACTAACTCTAGCGTTTATTATTCAGCAGCACGTCATTGCAGCTTCTCGATTATAATATAAGCAAATATTTGTAACGGGACAAATTACAGCCTCCTCCTGTTCACTGTCAGAAATAGACCTTTCCCGGCAAAAAGGGGTATTAGGCGCGAGCGCGCGCGCGCGCGCCCCCTTCACGCGTTGCAACTCTACTGTAAATAGATATCTTAAATATAATTGGACGACGATGCAAACACGTGCAGACAAAAATATCACGCGCCAAAAGCGGTTTAATATAGAATTTTCATATCTACGCGCGATGTAAATTGTAATCCGGCTTAGCTATGTTTCTGTCATCTCAAGTTTAGTGTAATATTCGTTGACGCGTATACAGGGTGTTTCTGATAAGTCTGCGTGCATAAATTAACGGGGATGTTCTTTTGGAAATCAATTTTGAGTCTTCTATCTCCATTTTGATTGAGCTATAAGGGACACTGTTTTCGATTTAAGATTTTTCAGAGTGTTCTAGGTATGACCCCTTAATTAATTAAATTAGAAATTATTGTCTTTTGATCAGTTTCTTAATTAAATTTAAGGGGTCATCCGTAAAATACTCTGGATGCAATGCAATCTTAACTCGAAAACAGTTAGGGCCATCAAAATGTCATAGATAGAAGTTAAAGGGATAGAATCGGCTTTATCTGAGTTGGTCACACTAACATTGGTTTTCTATAAATTAACCACCCCTAAAAACATGGGGGTCAGTAGAAATCGCGAGAAAAATTTATTAATTAAAATAAACGTGAATAAAAATTGAAATTTTGAACGCCAGATTTAAAATCGGCCACCATTTTCAACCCACTACCTACGTAGGTAAAGTTCGGCCTCTGATTGGTTGGTAGTAGTTGGAATGAAAACTGTCGTTTAAGGAGTAAAAAGTAGTAGGAACGAGAATCTAGGTCAGCTTGCCTGGTGAATCGTCGTCTGCTTATATGCTTAAGAATGTCAGACGAGAAAGTATTTCTGATCATTCCGGTCCTGAATCTGAGGATGAAAGTTCGAACTCTGATTCTTTGGATTCAGAAAATTCGGAACAATTTATAATAAACGAATCTGAGGGTAGTTCTTCTGAAGTAGAAGAATTTGGTGTGCAGCCATACCAATTCCCGTCAATCTGTATCATACTGCGCTCACAGAATGAATCCCCCTACCAGTAGGAAAAACACTACGGAGCCTTAGAGACTTATGAAGTCGAAATTGGTAGAGACGAACTAGTAACGTTTTTCGGTGGTTCGGCCCTGTGTCACCAGGTGCCCTCATGATCGCAAAACAAGAGCATTTTGGATCTTTTAATCGTAATTTAAAAATCATTAATTAAACTAAAATATAAAAACATATATATTTTCAGAATCCTTATTTGTCTATCTATCGAAATAAATTAACCTTATAGGGATTTATTGCAATGAAATTAAAAGAAAGTATCCCTTTAAACATTTTCGACAGGCTCAAAATTGATTTCCCAAAGAACATCCACCCTTAATTTATGGAAGGCAGACTTATCAGAAACACCCTGTATAGCTTAGGAGATTCCGGTCGGTTTTAAAAATGTATTTATACGTGTACGGTTACGTATAATTTCATGGTCATTAGTTAAGTAAGCAAGTGAGTCCAGCTTGGAAAGGGGGAGGGGAGGGGGGTGGAAGAGTGCAGGCAGTCCGAATTTTAATTTCTAATTAGTTAATAGCTTTCTCTCGGTTTTATTATATTGTCTTAACAAATGACGGAATTTAATTTGCAAGGCGAGATTTCAATTTGCCTAGAATTACTATTATTATTATTATAAACCCACGTCACGAAAAATTATCGGAGCGTGATTACGATTTAATTATAAAAGAGACCTTGGATAAATTTTTAAAATTTAAAAAACTAAATAATAATATTATACAGGGTGTTTCTGATAAGTTTGCAAGCATAAATTAAAGGGGAATTCATGTGGTTTGGTAATTTTATTGTACAGGGTGTTTTTGATAAGTCTGGCATTTAAATTAAGGGGTTGATGTTCTTTGGGAAATCAATTTTGAGTCGAAAATGTAACTTCTATCTATGACATTTTGTTTGCCCTAAGGGACACTGTTTTCGAGTTAAGAGTTTTAAAGAGTATTTTACGGATGACCCCTTTAATTTAATTAATTAAGAAACTGATTAAGACAATGATTTCTAATTTAACTAAGGGGTCATCCCTAAAACACTCAATCAAATCATAACTCGAAAACAGTGTCCCTTAGTACAAACAAAATGAGTTTACTAAAAATTGTTTACCTAAAGAACAACATCAACCCCTTAATTTATGCATGCAGACTTATCAGAAACACCCTGTATATTATTATAGATTAAAATCAATTAGTTATAATAACACGGGATTTAAATTAAGGTCATGTATAATTAAATTGACGGGTTGCTGTGCTAATTGAATTGAAGTTCTATTGATTAAAACTAAAATAGTAATAATAATATTTTGAGCAACCTAGATTCAAAGACGGTAACCATGGCAACTTGGATCTTTGCTTACTACAAACTATAAAAGCCTTATCGGAATGGAGGCATTAATCAAAAATTCACTTTTAATTTGGACCAAAGTAATAATTTGCATTCCGCCACGCCACGCTCTTTTCCCTCACTTTAAAAGAATTTAATTCAAAAATTGTGATTTATGAGGAGTCGATGAATCATTTTTACTCCCAAAAGTCTTATCTTTAATTAATCGTATTGCAGACACATTTCCCTCGTGAGAGAGAGAGAGAGAGAGAGAGGGAGAGAGAGAGACTTTTTACACGGATGGACCTTTTCAAATGAATATTTAGCGTCATTTCGAGTTCGACTTACGCTACATAAACAATGATATTAAAACTGCAAAAACCTCGCGTGCAATTTAAAATTTCTACAAAACTAGTCTATTGTTTCACCAAGAATGCATGCAGCTAATTGGAACCATTGTGTAGCCATTTTCTAACGTTGCTATCAACCAATGAAATCACAGTTCAAATTTAGAAAACGCCAGAATAAATTATGCGTGACGGACTGATAGTAAGTTCTCAAGGCCGGCCCACAAAACACACCTAGATATTAACATGTGATATTTATTTGCATTAATCAAAACTGATAGAAATAAATATAATTAATAATTTAAATCAAAATAATATTAATCTTTAAGCCTTGGTCAAATTTTAAACACGTCTCGCTTGTAATACGTGAAAGCCAACATTCAGGCTGAAACATTCCCATGTATTTTCAATAGGCCCCTGTAGAAATGTTTCACCCGCTTTACACCAAAGTTCAAGGTGAAGCTTACTTACAGGGGCTATAATAAAAATAAATATTTTATTTCGATAGGCCTTTTTTTACCAATTTTGATGCGTAACTATACCCCGCGTGTTATTTAACTATTAAACTATATACATATAGCTGATATCAAATTCCGGGCGTGATTAAATCGAAAATATCGATCGATATTTTGAAAGGGAATGGACTTTAATATAATATTTGTATTATTTCCTTACTTCCATGATTTCATACTGTGAAGCAAATACAATATTCCCCATTTCTGTGTTTATTCAAACATTATGATCGCGAAAATGGATTTTAATAAGAATATAGTAATAATAATAATAACACCATTTACGAAGCCTTGGAGGTTAGAATAGAAAGCTTTTAAAATAATTATTTCCAAAGTATAAAGCGCCTTGCTTTTCCATGAAAATTTTGGGAATGAATTAAGTTACATTCTTAAAATAGGGGTCGGCGTCGACTCGAATTTGTGAAAATTTTAAAAATTCTAATTTAATAATTTGAAAGGTTTATTTTAACGCGATGGGCTTAATTATTCCAGTTGAAGTAGGCGGGGCTAAAATTTAATAGCGCGTAGGCAGAGGTCATCGGCCTGTATACAGGGTGTTTCTGATAAGTCTGTTATATAAAGTAAGGGGGGATGATGTTCTTTGGAGTCGAAAATATTACTTCTATCTCGATTTTAATTGCCCTATGGACCACTATTTTCGAGTTATGATTTTAAAAAGTGTTTTAGGGATGACCCCTTAATTAAATTAGAAATCATTGTCTTAATCAGTTTCTTAATTAATTAAATTTAAGGGGTCATCCGTAAAATACTCTGGATGCAATCTTAACTCGAAAACAGTGTCCCTTAGGTTAGGGCAATCAAAATGTCATAGATAGAAGTATAGAACATTTTCGACTCAAAATTAATTGTGATTTCCCAAAGAACACCCCCCTTAATTTATGCATGCACACTTATAAGAAACACCCTGTACAGAATAAATATAAATATTTTTGGCCGTTTGAAATAGCTTGAACTTTGTTTTTGTTTGTTTCATTTATTGTTAACACAAACGAATCATCGCTCTTAGATTATTAAAGCCTATAATTCTAGCTCTTGGATTGGATATTTTACCCGTTTAGACTATATTGAAAATCAATTTCTTCTAAGTATAATCAATTTACAATGTTGAAAAGATACGGTTAGAGCTAAATGATAATAGAGTTACAATATAGTTTGTTAAACACTTAAGGGATCCAGTAATACCCATTTGCTCAATAGACAGACTTAAAAGGCTCTTCTCTAGCTTTGGATAAAGGACCAGGTTGGGTGAGTTGATGGGGTGCAGGGAATTGGGCGGTAGTCCGGATTTTATCGCGGCAGCAGGAAACTCAATGGAACGTAACAATCGAGGGTTCGCTGAGTTTCCTCTCTCTCTCTCTCTCATCCTGCGGCTCTCCTCATCCTCCAAACCTTCCCATCTTGCCCAGGGCTCCGTTCGCGAATTGCCGCCAGTGTAGTAGAGTAGACCTAATATAGATGCCCGGGATCCCTGAGAGGTGGTCCGAGTTGCTCTGGAGCAGCTCCAGGAGAGGGAAATACGCTGGGGATTGAAAACCGTAAGATATCTCGTGATTGTGGTATAGTCAGGATCGAGTTTGGTTTGAAAGGGGGGGGGGTGAAAGGCAAGGGGGGACCGGTCACGTGACGAAAGAGATTGAGACTTTTAACTTGTCAACAAACTAGGAATGCTGCAGGGATATCAGTTTTCATTCTATGTGGGTTCAGTTCAGTTTTGAAGGGGGAGGTGAAAGGTAAGGGGGGACCGGTCACGTGACGAAAGAGATTGAGACTTTTAACCAGGCTGGGAAATAGCACACTTCCTCTGATCCAAAACCAGTTTATTAATTGCTTGGACTAGTTTTTTAATTCAAAAAGTGGGGGTTACTGGTCCTCGGGACCAGTTTATTAATTTCAAATCTATTGGAGAACAAAGGCTGGGACCAGTCCGGAGACCAGTTAATTATTTCGGGGACTAGAGGGGTCACTGGTCCCAAGGACTAGTTTAAAAAATATCCTTATTTCCCAGCCTGCTTTTAACTTGTCAACAAACTAGGAACGCTGCAGGGATATCAGTTTTCATTCTATGTGGGTTCAGTTCAGTTCGATTAAAGGGTTTGAATGGAAACCAACAACAAAATATTGGGAAATTCAGGTCAAACCAAATAGCAGTGCACCATTGAAAAGAAATAAATTATCAAAAACGTTTCTCAAACAAAAATAATAAACATTATTAGCTTTTGTTCATTAAACAGAAACCGGAGAAGTTACTGTTAGAAAAGAAAAAAAATCAAAAACAAACCGACAGGAGATTAAAAGCTAACTTCCCTTTCTCTGCTTTTCTATTATACGACGATATCCGCCTATTAGCTTACAACAAAAGAAGCAAGCCATCTCTCGCTTCAATAGAGAAAAAGCGCAAAAAAAAGGCGGGAAAAAGTATCGCGCGAGTCGCGACCTTTTAACAAAATGGCGTTAAAGAAAAAAGCCCCCCCCTTTTCCCCGCCAATTTTTTTTAACACCGTACGAGCTCATACACACAAGAATCCGCGTTTCAATCCGCTACGGACAAAACCCCAACGAAAAGATTGAGCGTAATTACTGAAGGCTATGGTGTAAAAAAAGAGCCGGAAAGCAAACCTTCAACGGAGTACAGAAATCGACCTTTTTCCCGCCTTTTTTTCTCGTCTTCATCCGATTTTTCTTTTTCTCCTCATTTCCCCCAAACGTTTTTCTTCTCGATCCTCGGAGAAGATCGCGCGGGAATTTTTTCTTTCTTCATCCCGATGATTTTTTTGTTAAAATAGGATGGTTATCTTCAAAAATCATCCTAAGGATATCATTCAACGGCAACGTTCTCAACCATGTCATCTATTTTGTTTCACCAACGTCTCGCGCCGCACGAGCCTGCTTTGCGGAATCCGGCATCTCGCGCGCGAGTAAAAAGGCGGGAAAAGAAGGTAGAATGCGGAGGTGAATTTTGGCGCGAACGTATATCCGCCGTCAAACGTGTTAAAGTGGTCGCCAGTTTTGTAACATTAAACGGAGGATTGAGCGCAGAAGGGAGAGGGGAAGGGAGAGAAACCCTCTTCTAAAGGAATTAATGATTTCTATCCAAAAAGAGAAAACCAACCGCGGGAGGAAAGAGAAGGACCAAGACTTAGCTATTCCTTCTTACAGTATGGTTGGGGAAACATGGCGGCCCTCAAGGCGATTTTTCTCTTTTTGCATTCACTTTACCAGTTCCCCAATCAAAACCCATCGTGGATTAAGATTTCTTATTTATTCAAGTCAAGTGGCGTCGCTAGGCCTTTTTTCACGGGGCTATAAGGGATTTACGAGAGGTATTTCTGTGGGCGCTGCCATAACTTGTCGGCGGTATTTAGCTAGTGGTTGACATTCCCTGTCGTCCAACGCGCTCCGTAGCCTCGTTAGAGCAACTCTGGGAAAAGGGGCGGTAACCTCGCAAGTCCCGTAAAAAATAATCCGCAAACCGTACCAAAAAATTGTTCGTGCTAAGCCCCCAAAATTCTATAGCAATTTTAATAGCTTAGAAAACTTTCATCTTCATAAAGAGTCGACGAAAATCAATATCAAACAGTATGTTGAGAAACAATCCCTCCATAGGGTTAACACGAGATTTTTCACACCCTATTTTGGAGGGTCGAGTAAATAAGCAAAATGTTCTTAAACATACCCTCCTTAGGATTAACATTACACTAAACTTTGAAGGTTCATAACTCTTGTTCTACTAAAGATACGGGGAGGTCCTTGGAGTATGTTATAGCCCTATTTGCCCCCCATCCAACGATACTAAGAACCTAATCGAATAAACAGGGGCGGAGTAATTGAGAAAAATATTCCCCTCTGTAGGAATAGCCTCACACCCAATTTTGAAGCATTGTACCTCTTGTCCTACTATAGATACAGGGATGTTCTTTCAGTATGTTATAGTCCAATTTGTCCACCATCTAACCATACTAAAAACGTAGGGCTAGTAGGGGCCAAGTAATTAAGCAAAACGTAAACAAACAAACCCCTCCATAGGAATAGCATTAGACTATACTTTGCAGGCTCGTAACTCTGTTTCTACCAGAGATACGGGAATGTAAATAATGTCATCTTGACACAAATGTTCAGATAATTATAAAGGTCTTTACAAATCCCAAGCAAAAAAAAAAAAAATCTTCGCGGTTCTTACGCGGTTTCGAACCTGTGGCCCTCCGGATGTGAGGCGGATTTGATAACCACTTCACCACAGATTTCCTTCCTGTTGATTATCGAGAAAACAGGTCCGAGCAATTAAGGAAAACGTAAACAAACAAACCCCTCCATATGAAGTGTATTAGACTATACTTTGCAGGCTCGGAACTCTGTTTCTACTAGAGATACGGGGATGTCCATTGAGTATGTTATAGTCCAATTTGTCCCCCATCTAACCATACTAAAAACTTTGGGCTACGACAAACAAGGGCCGAGTACTTAAGCAAAACGTAAACAAACAAACCCCTCCATAGGAAATGCATTAGACCGACGATGGGGGACAAATTGGACTATAACATACTCAAAGGACACCCCGTATCTCTAGTAGAAACAGAGTTACAAGCCTGCAAAGTATAGTCTAATGCTATTCCTATGGAGGGGTTCGTTTGTTTACGTTTTGCTTAATTACTTGGCCCCTGTTAGTCGTAGCCCTATGTTCTTAGTATGGTTGGATGGGGGACAAATTGGACTATAACATACTCAAAGTACATCCCCCTATGTCTAGTAGAACCAGAGTTACGAGACTCTAAAGTTGGGTGTGACGCTATTTCTATGGCATGTTTTTGAATATTTCGCTTAATTTCTCGGCCCCTGTTTGACGCAACCCCAAACCTTTGGTATAGTAGGATGGGGGACAAATTGGACTATAACATACTCAAAGGACATCCCCGTATCTCTAGTAGAAACAGAGTTACGAGCCTGCAAAGTATAGTCTAAAGCATTTTCTATGGAGGGGTTTGTTTCTTTACGTTTTGCTTAAGTACTCGGCCCCTGTTTGTCGTAGCCCAAAGTTTTTAGTATGGTTAGATGGGGGACAGATTGCACTATAACATACTCAAAGTACATCCCCGTATCTCTAGTAGACACAGAGTTAGGAGCCTCTAAAGTTGGGTCTAATGCTATTCCTATGGAAGGAGTTGTTTGTTTACTTTTTCCTTAATTACTCGGCCTGTATTCTCGGTCACCCATAATAGCATATCTGTAGTGTAGTGGATAACACATCCGCCTCACTCCCAGAAGGCCACAGGTTCGAAACCCCGAAGTTTTTTTTTTTCGCTTGGGATATGTAAAGACCTTTATAATTATCCGAACATTTGTGTCAAGGTCACATTATTTACATCCCCGTATATCTGGTAGAACTAGAGTTCCGAGCCTCCAAAATTTAGTTTAATGCATTTACTATGGAGGGGTTTGTTTCTTTACGTTTTGCTTAAGTACTCGGCCCCTGTTTGTCGTAGCACAAAGTTTTTAGTATGGTTAGATGGGGGACAAATTGGGCTATAACATTCTCAAAGGACATCCCCGTATCTCTAGTAGAAAAAGAGTTACGAGCCTGCAAATTTTATTTTCAAAAATCAAAAGTAGCCTCCTAACAATAAGTAAGACAAAAAATAAGTTGACGACGATATTGAGGTAGCCTCAAGTTTAAAGTATCCTTGTATG
The DNA here is from genome assembly GCF_054372755.1 of Phalangium opilio. Classification (NCBI taxonomy): domain Eukaryota; kingdom Metazoa; phylum Arthropoda; class Arachnida; order Opiliones; family Phalangiidae; genus Phalangium; species Phalangium opilio. The sequence continues at coordinate 3,345,010 of NW_028324168.1, read as the reverse complement.
GGGAGCAAAGAGTACTATAACATATCCAAAGGAGATCCCCGTATCTCTAATAGAACGAGAGTTATGAGCCTACAAAGTTCAGTGTTAAAATCATAAGTAACATAATAACAATAAGTGAGACGATACCATACGTTGAAGAACATTTTGCTTAATATCTCGGCCCCTGTTTGTCGTAACCCTATGTTCTTAGTATGGTTGGATGGGGACAAAATGGACTATAACATACTCAAAGTACATCCCCCTATGTCTAGTAGAACCAGAGTTACGAGACTCTAAAGTTGGGTGTGACGCTATTTCTATGGCATGTTTTTGAATATTTCGCTTAATTTCTCGGCCCCTGTTTGACGCAACCTCAAACCTTTGGTATAGTAGGATGGGGGCAAATTGGGCTATAAAATAATCAAAGGACATCCCCGAATCTCTAGTAGAAACAGAGTTACGAGCCTGCAAAGTATAGTCTAATGCATTTCCTATGTAGGGGTTTGTTTCTTTACGTTTTGCTTAAGTACTCGGCCCCTGTTTGTCGCAGCCCTATGTTCTTAGTATGGTTAGATGGGGGACAAATTGAACTATAACATACTCAAAGGACATCCCCGTATCTCTAGCTGAACTAGAGTTACGAGCCTCCAAAATTGGGTCAAATGCTTTTCCTATGGAGGGGTTTGTTTCTTTACGTTTTGCTTAAGTACTCGGCCCCTGTTTGTCGCAGCCCAAAGGTTTTAGTATGGTTAGATGGGGGGCAAATTGGGCTATAAAATAATCAAAGGACATCCCCGTTTCTCTACTAGAACCAGAGTTACGAGCCTCCAAAATTGGGTCAAACGCTTTTCCTATGGAGGGTTTGTTCGTTTACGTTTTGCTTAATTACTTGGCCCATGTTTGTCGTAGCCCTACGTTTTTAGTATGGTTAGATGGGGCACAAATTGCACTATAACACACTCAAAGGACATCCCCGTATCTCTAGTAGACACAGAGTTAAGAGCCTCCAAAGTTGGGTCTAATGCTATTCCTATGGAAGGAGTTGTTTGTTTACTTTTTCCTTAATTACTCGGCCTGTATTCTCGGTCACCCATAATAGCATATCTGTAGTGTAGTGGATAACACATCCGCCTCACTCCCAGAAGGCCACAGGTTCGAAACCCCGAAGTTTTTTTTTTTTCGCTTGGGATATGTAAAGACCTTTATAATTATCCGAACATTTGTGTCAAGGTCACATTATTTACATCCCCGTATCTCTGGTAGAACTAGAGTTCTGAGCCTCAAAAATTTAGTTTAATGCATTTCCTATGGAGGGGTTTTTTTTTACGTTTTGCTTAAGTATTCGGTCCCTGTTTGTCGTAGCCCAAAGTTTTTAGTATGGTTAGATGGGGGACAAATTGGGCTATAACATACTCAAAGGACATCCCCGTATCTCTAGTAGACACAGAGTTACGAGCCTCCAAAGTTGGGTCTAATGCTATTCCTATGGAAGGAGTTGTTTGTTTACTTTATCCTTAATTACTCGGCCTTTATTCTCGGTCACCCATAATAACAGATCTGTAGTGTAGTGGTTAACACATCCGCCTCACTCCCAGAAGGCCACAGGCTCGAAACCCCGAAGTTTTTTTTTTCGCTTGGGATATGTAAACACCTTTATAATTATCCGAACATTTGTGTCAAGGTCACATTATTTACATCCCCGTATCTCTGGTAGAACTAGAGTTCCGAGCCTGCAAATTTTATTTTCAAAAATCAAAAGTAACCTCCTAACAATAAGTAAGACAAAAAATAAGTTGACGACGATATTGAGGTAGCCTCAAGTTTAAAGTATCTTTGTATGGGGAGCAAAGAGTACTATAACATATCCAAAGGAGATCCCCGTATCTCTAATAGAACGAGAGTTATGAGCCTACAAAGTTCAGTGTTAAAATCATAAGTAACATAATAACAATAAGTGAGACGATACCATACGTTGAAGAACATTTTGCTTAATATCTCGGCCCCTGTTTGTCGTAGCCCTATGTTCTTAGTATGGTTGGATGGGGGACAAAATGGACTATAACATACTCAAAGTACATCCCCCTATGTCTAGTAGAACCAGAGTTACGAGACTCTAAAGTTGGGTGTGACGCTATTTCTATGGCATGTTTTTGAATATTTCGCTTAATTTCTCGGCCCCTGTTTGACGCAACCTCAAACCTTTGGTATAGTAGGATGGGGGCAAATTGGGCTATAAAATAATCAAAGGACATCCCCGTATCTCTAGTAGAAACAGAGTTACGAGCCTGCAAAGTATAGTCTAATGCATTTCCTATGTAGGGGTTTGTTTCTTTACGTTTTGCTTAAGTACTCGGCCCCTGTTTGTCGCAGCCCTATGTTCTTAGTATGGTTAGATGGTGGGCAAATTGGGCTATAAAATAATCAAAGGACATCCCCGTATCTCTACTAGAACCAGAGTTACGAGCCTCCAAAATTGGGTCAAACGCTTTTCCTATGGAGGGTTTGTTCGTTTACGTTTTGCTTAATTACTTGGCCCATGTTTGTCGTAGCCCTACGTTTTTAGTATGGTTAGATGGGGCACAAATTGCACTATAACACACTCAAAGGACATCCCCGTATCTCTAGTAGACACAGAGTTAAGAGCCTCTAAAGTTGGGTCTAATGCTATTCCTATGGAAGGAGTTGTTTGTTTACTTTTTCCTTAATTACTCGGCCTGTATTCTCGGTCACCCATAATAGCATATCTGTAGTGTAGTGGTTAACACATCCGCCTCACTCCCAGAAGGCCACAGGTTCGAAACCCCGAAGTTTTTTTTTCTTTTTCGCTTGGGATATGTAAAGACCTTTATAATTATCCGAACATTTGTGTCAAGGTCTCATTATTTACATCCCCGTATCTCTGGTAGAACCAGAGTTACGAGCCTCCAAAATTTAGTCTAATGCATTTCCTATGGAGGGGTTTGTTTGTTTACGTTTTGCTTAAGAACTCGGCCCCTGTTTGTCGTAGCCCAAAGTTTTTAGTATGGTTAGATGGGGAACAAATTGGGCTAAAGCATACTCAAAGAACATCCCCGTATCTCTAATAGAAAAAGAGTTACGAGCCTGCAAAGTTGGGTCAAATGCATTTCCTATGGAGGGGTTTGTTTCTTTACGTTTTGCTTAAGTACTCGGCCCCTGTTTGTCGCAGCCCAAAGGTTTTAGTATGGTTAGATGGGGGGCAAATTGGGCTATAAAATAATTAAAGGACATCCCCGTATCTCTACTAGAACCAGAGTTACGAGCCTCCAAAATTGGGTCAAACGCTTTTCCTATGGAGGGGTTGTTCGTTTACGTTTTGCTTAATTACTTGGCCCATGTTAGTCGTAGCCCTACGTTTTTATTATGGTTAGATGGGGGACAAATTGCACTATAACATACTCAAAGTACATCCCCGTATCTCTAGTAGACACAGAGTTAGGAGCTTCCAAAGTTGGGTCTAATGCTATTCCTATGGAAGGAGTTGTTTGTTTACTTTTTCCTTAATTACTCGGCCTGTATTCTCGGTCACCCATAATAGCATATCTGAAGTGTAGTGGATAACACATCCGCCTCACTCCCAGAAGGCCACAGGTTCGAAACCCCGAAGTTTTTTTTTTTCGCTTGGGATATGTAAAGACCTTTATAATTATCCGAACATTTGTGTCAAGGTCACATTATTTACATCCCCGTATCTCTGGTAGAACTAGAGTTCCGAGCCTCAAAAATTTAGTTTAATGCATTTCCTATGGAGGGGTTTTTTTTTTACGTTTTGCTTAAGTATTCGGTCCCTGTTTGTCGTAGCCCAAAGTTTTTAGTATGGTTAGATGGGGGACAAATTGGGCTATAACATACTCAAAGGACATCCCCGTATCTCTAGTAGACACAGAGTTACGAGCCTCCAAAGTTGGGTCTAATGCTATTCCTATGGAAGGAGTTGTTTGTTTACTTTATCCTTAATTACTCAGCCTTTATTCTCGGTCACCCATAATAACATATCTGTAGTGTAGTGGTTAACACATCCGCCTCACTCCCAGAAGGCCACAGGTTCGAAACCGCGAAGTTTTTTTTTTCGCTTGGGATATGTAAACACCTTTATAATTATCCGAACATTTGTGTCAAGGTCACATTATTTACATCCCCGTATCTCTGGTAGAACTAGAGTTCCGAGCCTCCAAAATTTAGTTTAATGCATTTACTATGGAGGGGTTTGTTTCTTTACGTTTTGCTTAAGTACTCGGCCCCTGTTTGTCGTAGCACAAAGTTTTTAGTATGGTTAGATGGGGGACAAATTGGGCTATAACATTCTCAAAGGACATCCCCGTATCTCTAGTAGAAAAAGAGTTACGAGCCTGCAAATTTTATTTTCAAAAATCAAAAGTAGCCTCCTAACAATAAGTAAGACAAAAAATAAGTTGACGACGATATTGAGGTAGCCTCAAGTTTAAAGTATCCTTGTATGGGGAGCAAAGAGTACTATAACATATCCAAAGGAGATCCCCGTATCTCTAATAGAACGAGAGTTATGAGCCTACAAAGTTCAGTGTTAAAATCATAAGTAACATAATAACAATAAGTGAGACGATACCATACGTTGAAGAACATTTTGCTTAATATCTCGGCCCCTGTTTGTCGTAACCCTATGTTCTTAGTATGGTTGGATGGGGGACAAAATGGACTATAACATACTCAAAGTACATCCCCCTATGTCTAGTAGAACCAGAGTTACGAGACTCTAAAGTTGGGTGTGACGCTATTTCTATGGCATGTTTTTGAATATTTCGCTTAATTTCTCGGCCCCTGTTTGACGCAACCTCAAACCTTTGGTATAGTAGGATGGGGGCAAATTGGGCTATAAAATTATCAAAGGACATCCCCGTATCTCTAGTAGAAACAGAGTTACGAGCCTGCAAAGTATAGTCTAATGCATTTCCTATGTAGGGGTTTGTTTCTTTACGTTTTGCTTAAGTACTCGGCCCCTGTTTGTCGCAGCCCTATGTTCTTAGTATGGTTAGATGGGGGACAAATTGAACTATTGTCACGGCTATATTTTTAGATATATTGTTAGATTCCATTTTTGTCAAGAAATACATTTCATTTTATAAATTCCCAGTATTACTAATTATTCCCAAATGGTTACCTGCTCTCGGGTAGGTCCGAGAATCCTTCCTTACGCTTTTTCCCTACGGCGGTATCCTCAGTACTTGGCTTCTCAAAGAACCCTATTTTTATTACAGTCATTCATTCTCCCCTATCTTTCTTTTGTATCTACGAAAAATGTCCAAGCGAAAGTTTTTGGGTAGGGGTTAAACTGTACATATATCGGGTTAAGAATCTATAATTTCATTTTGTCGGTTCAGGCCATTTGAACTATATTTTCGAATGGCTCTGTTATCTTTTTGTATTTTTGTATTATCTCTATTTTTGGAAAGTTGGACTATTCGCGTCTTCGCGGTGCCACTTAAATGGTACCTGGTACCGCACTGATTAATTGCTCTCTCTCGGGACACATTTGGTGCCGAGAAATCTACTCTCTCTCTCTTCGACCTTTGAACCTTTACCGGAGTTCGGAGAACTAAAATAATTAGACCAAATCCCTGAACATGATTGGCTAAAGAGAAAGTGCCCGCGAAAAAGAAGAATTGAGGAACTGAACTTGGAGGTCGTAAAGAGTTACTTTTTGACGAGGACTCGACAAGGAAGGAGAGCAAGGCTTTGCTGCTCCTGGACTTAACGACAAGGAAAGACTTAGAAATTTTCGAGCGGCCCAAGACTTAGAAGATTCTTAGAGGACCGAAGAGTGTCGAGACATAGCCGTTTTGGAGGAAAGAGTCCAGGGACATAGTAGTTCTGAAGAACCACAAACCAGTCCGTCTCGCTCCAGCTAATCCGGGTGCGGGCTAAGTAGTTAGCGCCAATCGCAAATCGTGCGCGTTCGCTTCGTGCGTGTTTGAAAGAGAGAGAGAGCCAACGAGTTCTGGGTATCGTAAAACAATTTTAAATTCGAACCTTAAAGTGTTAATATTATTTTGGGGGCTAGTGTGCATGCGAATATTATTCCGGGGTTTATAGTGTGCATGTTAATATTATTTTGGGGGTTAAGGTAAATAGAATACGGGCATTTAAATTAACTGTTTATTATTTGTTAGACAGGGCCTTCTGCCTTGGTTAGGTATTTCTTGTTTGTTAGCCAGGGCCTTCTGCCTTGGTTAGGTATTTTAATGCTATTAAATTTGATTTCGTTTGGACATTTAAACCAGTTCTAGTTATTACTCCTATATTCATACCCTAGACTTTAATTGAACCCACCGTTAGATTACGAGAAGCCTAGTATTTTATGTTTTCCGCTAGTTCAGGGAAACCAGGAAAAAGCGGTTACACTATAACATACTCAAAGGACATCCCCGTATCTCTAGCTGAACTAGAGTTACGAGCCTCCAAAATTGGGTCAAATGCTTTTCCTATGGAGGGGTTTGTTTCTTTACGTTTTGCTTAAGTACTCGGCCCCTGTTTGTCGCAGCCCAAAGGTTTTAGTATGGTTAGATGGGGGGCAAATTGGGCTATAAAATAATCAAAGGACATCCCCGTATCTCTACTAGAACCAGAGTTACGAGCTTTCCTATGGAGGGTTTGTTCGTTTACGTTTTGCTTAATTACTTGGCCCATGTTTGTCGTAGCCCTACGTTTTTAGTATGGTTAGATGGGGCACAAATTGCACTATAACACACTCAAAGGACATCCCCGTATCTCTAGTAGACACAGAGTTAAGAGCCTCCAAAGTTGGGTCTAATGCTATTCCTATGGAAGGAGTTGTTTGTTTACTTTTTCCTTAATTACTCGGCCTGTATTCTCGGTCACCCATAATAGCATATCTGTAGTGTAGTGGTTAACACATCCGCCTCACACCCAGAAGGCCACAGGTTCGAAACCCCGAAGTTTTTTTTTTTTTTCGCTTGGGATATGTAAAGACCTTTATAATTATCCGACAATTTTTGTGTCAAGGTCACATTATTTACATCCCCGTATCTCTGGTAGAACCAGAGTTACGAGCGTCCAAAATTTAGTCTAATGCATTTCCTATGGAGGGGTTTGTTTGTTTACGTTTTGCTTAATTACTTGGCCCCTGTTTGTCGTAGCCCTAAGTTTATAGTATGGTTGGATGGGGGACAAATTGTTCTATAACATACTCAAAGGACATCCCCGTATCTCTAGTAGAAACAGAGTTACGAGGCTGCAAAGTCGGGTCTAATGCAATTCCTATGGAGTGGTTGTTTGTTTAGGACTTGCTTAATTACTTGGCCTTTATTTTCTATCAGAATTAAGAACATATCTGTAGTGCAGTGGATATCACATCCGCCTCACTCCCGGAAGGCCACAGGTTCGAAACCGCGAAGTTTTTTTTTTTTTTTTCGCTTGGGATATGTAAAGACCTTTATAATTATCCGAACATTTGTTTCAAGGTCACATTATTTACATCCCCGTATCTCTGGTAGAACCAGAGTTACGAGCCTCCAAAATTTAGTCTAATGCATTTCCTATAGAGGGGTTTGTTTGTTTACGTTTTGCTTAATTACTTGGCCCCTGTTTGTCGTGGCCCTAAGTTTATAGTATGGTTGGATGGGGGACAAAATGTTCTATAACATACTCAAAGGACATCCCCGTATCTCTAGTAGAAACAGAGTTACGAGGCTGCAAAGTTGGGTCTATTGCAATTCCTATGGAGGGGTTGTTTGTTTACGTTTTGCTTAATTACTTGGCCCCTGTTTGTCGTAGCCCTAAGTTTATACTATGGTTGGATGGGGGACAAATTGGACTATAATATACTCAAAGGACATCCCCGTATCTCTAGTAGAAACAGAGTTACGAGGCTGCAAAGTCGGGTCTAATGCAATTCCTATGGAGTGGTTGTTTGTTTAGGACTTGCTTAATTACTTGGCCTTTATTTTCGATCAAAATTAAGAACATATCTGTAGTGCAGTGGATATCACATCCGCCTCACTCCCGGAAGGCCACAGGTTCGAAACCGCGAAGTTTTTTTTTTTTTTTTTTTTCGCTTGGGATATGTAAAGACCTTTATAATTATCCGAACATTTGTTTCAAGGTCACATTATTTACATCCCCGTATCTCTGGTAGAACCAGAGTTACGAGCCTCCAAAATTTAGTCTAATGCATTTCCTATAGAGGGGTTTGTTTGTTTACGTTTTGCTTAATTACTTGGCCCCTGTTTGTCGTGGCCCTAAGTTTATAGTATGGTTGGATGGGGGACAAAATGTTCTATAACATACTCAAAGGACATCCCCGTATCTCTAGTAGAAACAGAGTTACGAGGCTGCAAAGTTGGGTCTATTGCAATTCCTATGGAGGGGTTGTTTGTTTACGTTTTGCTTAATTACTTGGCCCCTGTTTGTCGTAGCCCTAAGTTTATACTATGGTTGGATGGGGGACAAATTGGACTATAACATACTCAAAGGACATCCCCGTATCTCTTGTAGAAACAGAGTTACGAGGCTGCAAAGTCGGGTCTAATGCAATTCCTATGGAGTGGTTGTTTGTTTAGGACTTGCTTAATTACTTGGCCTTTATTTTCGATTAAAATTAAGAACATATCTGTAGTGCAGTGGATATCACATCCGCCTCACTCCCGGAAGGCCACAGGTTCGACACCGCGAAGTTTTTTTTTTTTTTTTTTTTTCGCTTGGGATATGTAAAGACCTTTATAATTATCCGAACATTTGTTTCAAGGTCACATTATTTACATCCCCGTATCTCTGGTAGAACCAGAGTTACGAGCCTCCAAAATTTAGTCTAATGCATTTCCTATAGAGGGGTTTGTTTGTTTACGTTTTGCTTAATTACTTGGCCCCTATTTGTCGTAGCCCTAAGTTTATAGTATGGTTGGATGGGGGACAAATTGTTCTATAACATACTCAAAGGACATATCCGTATCTCTAGTAGAAACAGAGTTACGAGGCTGCAAAGTTGGGTCTATTGCAATTCCTATGGAGGGGTTGTTTGTTTACGTTTTGCTTAATTACTTGGCCCCTGTTTGTCGTAGCCCTAAGTTTATAGTATGGTTGGATGGGGGACAAATTGGACTATAACATACTCAAAGGACATCCCCGTATCTCTAGTAGAAACAGAGTTACGAGGCTGCAAAGTCGGGTCTAATGCAATTCCTATGGAGGGGTTGTTTGTTTACGATTTGCTTAATTACTTGGACCTGTATTTTCGATCAAATTTAAGAACACATCTGTAGTGCAGTGGTTATCACATCCGCCTCACTCCCGGAAGGCCACAGGTTCGACACCGCGAAGTTTTTTTTTTTTTTTCGCTTGGGATATGTAAAGACCTTTATAATTATCCGAACATTTGTTTCAAGGTCACATTATTTACATCCCCGTATCTCTGGTAGAACCAGAGTTACGAGCCTCCAAAATTTAGTCTAATGCATTTCCTATGGAGGGGTTTGTTTGTTTACGTTTTGCTTAATTACTTGGCCCCTGTTTGTCGTAGCCCAAAGTTTTTAGTATGGTTAGGTGGGGGACAAATTTGACTAGAACATGTTCAAAGTACACCCCCGTATCTCAAGTAGAAACAGAGTTCCGAGCCTGCAAAGTATAGTCTAATGCATTTCCTATGGAGGGGTTTGTTAGTTTACGTTTAGCTTAATTACTCGGCCCATGTTTGTCGTATCCCAAATCTTTTAGTATGGTTAGATGGGGGACAAATTGGACTATAACATACTCAAAGGACATCCCCGTATCTCTAGTAGAAACAGAGTTACTAGCCTGCAAAGTATAGTCTAATGCGCTCCCATCTTACCATACTAAAAACGTAGGGCTACGACAAAAAGGGGCCGAGTAATTAAGCAAAACGTAAACAATAGCATTAAACTAAATTTTGGAAGCTCGTAACTCTGGTTCTACCCGTTTTTCGTTGTTTTCCTCTCTTTTGGAATTAATGGAAATGGTCCGCCCTCTGTTTTTATTTTCTCTGAACCATTCTAGAGTATTTGATCATTTTTAAATCATTCCTGGGCTGGATGGGGATGGGGATTGTGGGAAGGGCTGATGTAGAAAACAGATAGAAACCTTATTTTCTTGTTCTTTAGGGCCACGAGTTTTACTTTGAAACTTTACCGAGATAGTGGGGGAGAGTTAAAGAAAAACGGGAGGGGGGAAAGGAAAATTGCAGTAGAATCTCATTTCAGAAAAGAGAAAATGCAAATTTGATGATCCCGAAAAATATAAACAAGGTGGTTAAAGATATGAATATAAACACATTTCATTGGGATAGTAAGTGCCTTACCCTACTACGACTACAACACACCTAGAAGTAAGTATATTATCAATGTGTAGGACTAAAACTAAAACGGGAATGAAATCCATTAAATACTCGTCCCTTTTTACGCCCCCACCCTATCCTCTGGTGTACATTGGTTAAAGGGCAAGCGTCACACTTCAGGGAGCCCAGCCAAAAATTAAAATTCCTTATATAGGAACAGGGACAGATTTAATTTTATTAGTAGGAATGGAGAACAGAGTAATCTGGGCGCGCGTCATATTCCCGAACCCCCTTCCATGGGACGGAGTGGGGGGGGGGTATGAAAGAAGAGGCGGGTCATAGCGACAGAGGTAAGAAAGAATTACGTATTTTTCGCCGTCCCCGTCAGCAACGTCATCAAAACGTAGTTTAAGTCAGCCAATCAGATAATTTAAACTTTTCGTTACGTGTTGGAGGGAGGAGCTCTATACTGGGCTATGAGTCGGACTGAAGTAAATACTAACCGTTCTCCATTCCTACTTCCAAAATTAAATCTATCCCTGTAGGAAAAATGGGATTCTTTTTTCCGGAATTATAGGATTTTATAGGAGAAAAAATCTATTTTTATAGAAAAATACTGAAACAAAAATACTCAAATATAATAGTATTACGGGTTAAACTATCAAGGTTCATACAATTTTTGGGTTAAACTATCAAGGTTCATACAATTTTTGGGTTAAACTATCAAGGTTCATACAATTTTTGGGTTAAACTATCAAGGTTCATACAATTTTTGGAAAACTGATTTCCCCGAGTTTTCCAGGTTTTTTCCCAGATATAAAACTCTTTGAGCTAATTTAGTGAATTTAAACTAACGAGCATAAATGAAACTATCCGCTCCCACGTGGACTCGAACCCGGGGCCTTCCGGATCTGAAGCGGATGACTTAACCACTACACTGCTTACACAATGCGCCGGAACAGTTTGACTAAATCTTACTTCAAATAAAACAGGCTTCATACAACTTTAGAAAACGGATTTCCCTGAGCGTTACAGTTTTTTACCATGTAGTAATAACAACGGGAGTGGTTTTTCATATGTAAAGCAACCCCTTACTAAGACCTCGCAAATTTCGATGAACTTTACTGAGTTCACTGAAAATTATAAAATAATTTTTTTTACGACTTGCCCTTTAAAAAAGGGTGGGGGTGAGGTTTCTAGATCGAAGCAACAGCTAAAAGGAAAGGGAAGCAGTGGGGAGGGGGGTTACACACCTAATCTTACCCCCTCCCCCGAACACAATTTTTATTTTTACAAAGATTTAAACAAGGTGGTATTGTTCTGAATCCGAAGTTTTCAAACCAAGTCTGAAATATTTGGATTTTCTAAAATATTTCATATAATATTTACCACACTGAATAAAACACCCGTCAAAACGTTTCACTAAATATTACATCAGGAATACAGGCTTAAATGGATTTAAGTCCCGTAAGTTACTCTCGAGAAACTACCATTTTAATTATCGAGTATATACTAATAATTAAAAATTCATATTTTTAATTATAATAAATAATCAAATTCCTATTAAACCAAAGGATATGATTTTCCTACTAAATATATCTACACTGTCGCTGTGGCTACGTACAATACAAACTTGACTTGAAATAAGACTGTTTGTCACGTAATTAAAACTTTTATTTATACAACAAATAAATCTAGTAAGAAGCCCTGTCCCGGAGTACGTTTTTCCCGCCAAAAACCGGATACAATCTACAGCGCCTACAATTCGCCTTCCGTCCTAGACCCTTTGGAACGCGAGCTAGAGAGAGAGCGCGGCGCTCATCCCATTTTCACGCGCATACCTAAGCCTAAAGCCCAGAAATTTCCTATTAAAATAACTTCATTATTAAAACATGGCACAATTTTAGGGAGGCTTCCTGAAAATATGATTTCCCCTTTGCATTCGCTCACCGCCCGTCTAAATTTAGAGTCGGAGCAGCTTGTCGTTCGATAAAATACGCCCCCCTTCCCTTCCCCCCTGGTACCCATTCCTTACTCCACATCCCCTATTACATCCTATCTCTTTTGCAAATTCGTACATAGCTACAATGAATTCACTCCATTTTACCATGAATCAATACTTGAATCTGTCACAATATATCCTAAACCCCCCCCCCCAAAATTCGCAAAGTTTTACAACAATAGGGACTTGGCAATTCGGGCTTAACTCCGCCCCCAGCGCCATTATGGTATGTTTTTTTAACAGAATGAAAGCTACATAAGCCCCTCCTCCTGGTATGTTTTTTAGCACTAGTCGAAGGTAGCCTGACGTTGCATGACGTAGTACTGCCAAGTCCCTATATCCCCCAAAATACGGCATGCAGATATCAAGTAGCAAGACAACATGCAATTAAAAGAAAATCAATCTATAAGAAAAGAAATCTAGGAAGAAGTTGAAAAAAATGATTGACTTACGAGATTCTCTGAGACGTTCGACGATGACCTAACACTGATAAAGTTCACAGTCCTAAGCTAAGCCTAATTTAAGCTAAAGTCACACACACATCTAATTAAAAACCTAATTTTGTTGCCGTCGTATCTCGTAGGCGCACAATATATCCGAAATTCGTGATTTAGTAATCCAAAAGGTGTGTTGATGTTGGCAACCTGTCAGAAAAAATAAAAATTAAAAGTTAAAAAAAAAAAAAATTGAAATGGCGGACTTATAAATTATAATTTACTTTTGTGAAAAACTAGTTGTCATACTTATAAAAAGTCTGTTACTTCTCTCTCTATCTACTACCCGCCGCGCCATCTACCCCGAGTCATTGACATAATATTAGCTAAATTTTCGTGATTCTATTTCGAATTGTTAATGAGAACGGTTTTCTCTACCGAGATTTAGTATAACGTATACATCCGCCGTAAGTTCATACCTACTAATATTACAAGGTGAAATTGACTATTGACTAACTTTTCTCCTAAATTCTTTACCGCCCTCTATCATACTAAAACTATGAAAAAACCGTTAATTTTCAAAATTAATCTAAATTCAAATTTTTCTTTAAATAACAAATTTTCATAATTTTAGTCGCCATTAAGATTATTTATTTAAAACCTGAGACTAGTAAAATTTGATCAAATTGAAACATGCAAGATTTAAACTAAATTAAAATTTAATCTTCTCGTAAATTACAACTAATTAATATTAATAATCTCACCAGATGTTTCATGATTGAAAGTTTTTCTTTCTTGAATACGGCTCTATGTTCCCATTTTAGGCAAAATCGTTCTTGGACTCCCGAGATTTTGAAATTCCCTCCAAAATTTTGACAATTCGCACCAGGCCCGTTGGATCGTTGTTTGTTTACTTGGGTTACATTACGGATTTCTTTAGTCATCGAATTTTAGATCTCGTAGCCTTGAAAACGACCCATCAACATGATCATCCAGAGCTCTGGCATCGTTTTGCCAAAAAATTCCATCTTTCATGTTGGAAAAGTTGAAATTTTCATCCGAAAATAGGAGCTCGAAGTTTGCGTCTCAGTGATTTATCCAGAGATCGGGAGTTCTACGGCGGCTGGCTGATCATGACCAGGCTCGGGTCGCCCCGGAAGGGGTATGCCCCGGGACTTGGAAATCCAAAAAAACTTTTCGAGAGATGATCCGAACTTTTCCTTAGCCTTAGTACATCTTTTCAAAAACTCATTTGCAACTTTCTAGGGATTATCGTTGACACTTCAAACTATACTTTTACCTATTTAATTACTATTACAACTAATTATTTACGTAATATTAATTGAAGCAATACAAAACAAGCAACAAGGGCGCTTATCAGTTGTCACTCCCGAGAAGCGCGCAGCGCGGCAAAACTTCGCTTCGCGAGAAGTGCAGTAGTTATCCTGGGAAGAAAACAAAAGAGGGGGAGGGGATGAAAACGAAAGTTTAAAATGGAGTCAAATGATTGGACAATTATTTTAATCGGTTTAAATGAAATATTAATTAAATATATTAACTTGATTTTCTTTAAGTACTAATTATCTCCATAAAAAATAATGGCTTTATGCCACATTTTCGTGATAGTTAAGATAAATAAATGGAAAGATTTCGAAAAGAAGAGTTGTATCATTCTACATCGGAAGCGTTGTGAAGCCGGGGGATTTCGGCGGGAAAAGTAAGACCCTCGCCTCTCTAGTACTATCTCTAATGGTTGATACTTAAGTTATGTAGGGACGACACTGTGGTGCTACTGTGACGTCATAAGTTGCAACTTTTACGATTCGAATTCAAATAAAATCCAGCAACTGATTGTTTGTTTAGTATTTTATTAAATTATAAAACAATATATATACAAATAAAAGTATTAAAATAGATTTTTGTTTGGGCCAATGCTAATAACTTCTCCAATCAATAACATAGATAAAATAAAGAAAAACCCGCCCAAAGTTATGAGCAAAAGAGCTGGTCTGATAGCAATTCCAAATAGCTTCGCCTGTAATTAAGTATTTAATTAAAATTTAGCTTTTAACGAGGCTTTTAATCTACTTACCCTTAATGTAGCGCTATTGACAAATAATATGAACGAGTCTAGATCTAGTTGGGAAGAATTTTGATAGCCAAAAACCCTCATTTCAAATGAAGTTTGCCTTAATCTCTGTCCCATTTTGGAAAGTCTGGCTCCCTGTCAAAAATTAAATTAATTTAGTCTTAATTAAGATTAAATTGAGTTTATATATACTTGAATTAAAGGGATAATGAAAGCTATCAACCAAATAATTATGTATAAAGAACGATAACACCAAACTAAAACATCGTCATCCTTGTTAAGGAATAATAGACATAATCCTGCGTGAACAAAAGTAAATAAATACTAATAAGTGTAAGATTTAATGATATATCTTACCAATTAGAGTCATTTCCAAGTAGTTAACGACGCATAAAGCCGTCATTTTACCCATAGTTCCATTTAGAACGCTTATAAACTCTCTGACCCTCAAAATCTCCTGCAAATTAGGCATTTTTCGTCTATTTTTCAATGCGTAGAAGCGGGTAAATGGCTTAAACACGATCTTACATGCATAACCAACTTTAAATCCTTTGATTTTTCTCTCAACCATAAGTTAATGTCCTTAATGTACATAATTAACATCTCACATTGGGTGCAATAATTCAATATGACAGCTATATTAACGGCGTGAACCAAAATTAGGCCGGCAGTTTTTAATGTCAGTAAAAATATCAAAAGTCCAAGACTGAAAATATTGGTTGAATAAGAAATTAGGCCAAAAAATAGACAAGTTTTCTTACTTTTCGAAGCTTATCACTTTTGATAAAACCCTGGTTTCAGTTCCGTAGGCGAAATTATATAACAATTCCAGTACCAAGTGTAAACATAACCAACCAAACAAAGCGTATCGAAATCTCCTATTAAAAGTAATCGCCTAAAATTAATTTAAACGGTACGCAACTTTAATTAACTTTGGTAATTAATACCGTGAGTTTCTAATAATGACATCGTGGGTTCCTATACTGTTTCTGGTTCTTATAAAGACCTGAAAAGTTTAAATTTATAGGCCAAAATGACAATAGACCATTTCAGTAACTCCACAAGGGAAGCAAACTGCACCACAGGGGTTATTTCCCTGGTGCCAGGAAGCACCACTAGAGGCAACGCGAGTTGGCTAGCCTCACTTCCGCGTGTAGTGAACTCGTTTGAACTCCGTCTTTCGTTGCCTCTTGGTTGGCGCCATGGAAATAACCTGAGAAGTCGCCCTCCCACCCCTGTGTGTTGGTTTCTCAGCAAGAATTTAATGGAAGAGTACCTACTCTTTCCATTAACGAATAAAGTTGCTCATTTTCAGATATTCTAAAATGGTAGAATCCGTATATGAAGGCGACAAGATGTAGAAGGCTCGGGATGACGTAAGTTGGCACCAAATGATGACACATTGGTGACTCTGGATAGTCTATCGGTTCATTTACACCTACATAACCTGTTGAATTGTTACCAGCGGTATATCGCTGCGCTGGTTGGAGCTTTTTCGGCTGTACAAAACGTGCTAATCAAAAATTGTTCTAAACACAAAGGTCAAAACAATTAAAAAACTACCTTTGTATCGGCTATAATGTTTAATTTCCCTTGACAAGTGGCGCCCTGAATTATATCGTAATATAAAATCAAACTGGTTATCAAAATGGGGTAAAAAAAGTTGATAAATTGCCATCTTTTCAGAGAAAATGTTTCCTTCTCCTTTCGAAATGGTCTCCAACCAATCTAAGTTCATTACTTCATTTAATTAACTTCTAATTACAGAGATTAACAGGACATACCAGCAATTGTACTCGTTTATAGGGTTTCAAAACGGAACTTTTGCAAACGTGGATCGACTGAGTCGTGGCCAAAGCTTCGTCATCGCCGTTTAAATCGCTAATCTGTGAAAGAGTTTTTAACTTGCGCTACAAGTACAGTTCCAAAGTTCTTCAAACTTAGCTCACTTACATCTACACAGACTACGCTCTGCGAACTTCCAAATTCGCATTGTTCCATTAGAGTTTTGGGTCTCGTTATTGAAGCACCGCCTCCGATACTCGAACCATGGTCTCCTGGTTTCCAGAAAGTTATTGGTCCGTTGTTGAACCCCGTGTAGTATTCGCTAGAAGCTATGGAAGACTGATATGACGAAGACAAAAGTCTATTTTCAGCGTATTCTATGATAGGCGAATCGGCGTACGCTCCATCTTGAAGGAAAGTGGTTTCATTGGTCGAGTGGGTTCGGTGATTAGATTGATACGAGCAGGGTACTGGATTACTTCGGCTAGTCTGGTTCGACCTCAACGACCCTGATGGGGTTAGTTGACGGCTCGAATTGGTCATTCTGCGATTGGTGTTGCTTTCCCTCGTTAGGATGCCTAGTCTCTGCAAAGAAATAGGCCTTCGTCGAATATAGGCCTGATTTTTGGCAGATTATAATTTGAATGATTGATAAAAGTTAAATGATATTTACCTCAGGGTCACTACATGATTTGGCTCGCGTGAAGCAATTCATATCGTTGGATTTTGGTTACTCTTGGTAACTTCTGTCATGTTTCTCCACGGGATTTTGACTCTTTGAATGCATCTTAAAACTAATATACGCACTTGGCTCCCTTTAAAGTGTCATTAATATCTATCTGAACTCAAAAACAATTGGAGTGATTAAAATCTTGTTGATAACATTGTTTTTGCGTGCTTATCTATCAAAACCCAATCATATCGTTGTGAAATTTGTCTGTTGAGTGCGTTTTATAGCGGTGTTTAACTACAAATATATTCAAACATCACTTTAAAGTCACGTTTTGGCCCAGATGTAACTATTTATTGTTTAAAAACGATTTTAAATGAGTTTATTGACTTCTTTTTGAAATAGTCGCTTTTAAAATCATTCAAATTTAGCGGGCAAAATGGTTTAGCTTTTAAACTATAGATGGCAATTAATGCCTACGTAAGCGGACGATGTCTGATATGTTCATGTTGTTTTGGTAACTTAGTTTTCCCAATTTACTCGTATTTAATATCAATTATTTATTCTTAATTGAATTTTTATTAAAGTAGAATCAAAGTAATTACATATTTCATTTAGTAGTAAACTTCCTTAACTGAGAGTACAATGAGAATTGTTAGTAAGTTTATAATTTCGAGACTAAGCCTTGGTCAAATACGCGTGTGTAATTTCACTAATTTGGGACAAAGTTGCAAGTTTTCCACAAATTTTAATCTTAGGCTGTTAATTAGTTTTGATGGAAAGGTGTCATCGTCATCGTCATCTTTGACACGCTTTAATAAAAACTACATAAATTGTCGTCATATAACCTACGTTGAGCGTATGAAACAACTTGATAGTTTAAAACAAGAGCCATTAGCTGAAACAACTGCCGAAGCTTTTCAGAAAGGAAAATACCTTTTATTTAACGATAAAAATGTTTTAATGAGTAAGAAAGTATTAGAAGTACTAAAAGAGGGGGTACATATTGCTGGCAAAGATTATCAGTCGTATGAAGCAATATGGCTTACATTTAAAGGTATATTTAAGCATTAAAAATACCTTTAACCTTGGCTAATCCAAGACCAATCTAATCCTCACTCCTCAGACATAAAAGAATTAAACCTTGACAAAAATATAAATGAAGATGCGGGTTTGGGAGACTGTTGCATTCTATTGAATATAGATACAGATGGGACTCCTTTATTTGCCTTACAATTTAATAACCTGGATAAAGATGTTGAAATTGAGCTAGATGCTAGATTTGGCGGGGCATTTCTTCAAATTGAGGTAGCCATGTTCTTAGGGACAACCCAAAAGAGTGCCAGCTTCGAACAAGCCCAATCTCTATTAAAATGGCACCGTCATTATCAATTTTGCTACCTTTGCGCTGGCAAACTTCGTTCCAACACAGTTGGATTGCAAAAAATATGCTCAAATTGTGAAAAAGTCCATTATCCAAAGGTTACCCTACACATTTTAACTTTAATAATAAATGTGGGCTTACAGTAAAATACTTTAATAATTAATTAATGCAGCCTGATCCTGCCATTATAACTGTAATAACAGATGAAACTAACCGAAAATGCTTATTAGTCCGTCAAAAAAAGTTTCCACCAGGAATGTACACTGCTATTGCTGGGTTTTTAGAAATGGGTGAATAAGAATTTAAATTTAAACCCTATAACCTGTTTTAGTTAATTAATTTTAATTAATTCTGTGGGGAATTTAAGGAGAAAATGTTGAAGATACAGTTCGCAGAGAGGTAGCTGAAGAAGTTGGACTTCATGTTGAAAAAATGGACTACATTACTTCTCAACATTGGCCTTTACGCGGAACTACTTTAATGCTAGGATGTTTAGCTATCGTTAAACCTGGTGGTGTTGTAAGTTAACCTTCTCTCTAATTAATTAATTTAAGAGGTTTAAACAATTATCCTTATTCCTGATCAGCGCCACCTACCCATAGCGGCGTCTTTGAGAACTACTGTAATCGTCAAGCCAACCAGATGTTGCTAAAATCTGGTGACGTCATTTTTGGTAAGACCCCGAGAGTGCCCATCAGTGACGTCACCAGATTTTAGCGACATCTGGTTGGCTTGCAGATTACAGTAGTTCTCAAAGACGCCGCTATGGGTAGGTGGCGCTGATCAGGAATAAGGCTAACTAATTTACCTTCAAAATTATAAAGGTTGAGTTGGATAAGAATGAGATTGAAGACGCTAGATGGTTTTCAACTAAAGAACTCGCGGCTGCTTTATCTTTATCGGGAAATGACCCTTCTTTGAGATTAAAAAACAAAGGAGGTGATATGTTATGGGTTCCCCCTAAACCAACAATTGCTAATAATTTATTAACAGCGTGGTTAAAGAAATATTCTAATATAGATTAAGAAATTAAGATTTAAGACAAACAATTATTTAATTTTAATTGGAAAACTTTTGTTTTTATTTTAAAAGATTTATTTTTAACAATAGAAAAACAACAACAATGATATAATAATTTCAACCCCCCCAAAGAAAACAAATTGTAAATTATATAATTAATATTAGTTAAATCTTTTAAATGTTATTAAAATGTTATTGAATATTTACAAATATTTGTTTATTTCTTTTTATATTTTGATCAACAGCCAATAGTGATTTGAAATTTTTTTTATAAGATGAGTTCATGAATCCAATTCCAAAATGCATCAAACCAAAATTATTATTTGCTAAATCTCACTTAAAAAATCCTAATTTTTTTTACCTCTTTTAGTACTAAATTCGCAGAGTATTAAAAATATCCAGAAAAATGTGTGTGAACTTTACTAATTTTTGTAACAAAATAATTAATTTATTTAATTGATTATGATTTAATTAGCAAAAGTTGAAAAAGACAAAAGTGTCGTTTTTAGTTTTAACATTTTGTTTAAAAAAATGCTATGGCTATATTTATTTATTTAATTTGTTACTTGAAGTTGAAGCATGGCACTTTTGGGTTTTTTAAATGGCGAAAATGTTTTTATTTATTTATTTATTTATTAGAGGCCAGATTTATTTATAATAGAAAAAATGTAGCGTTTATAAAAATAGAGTTTTAATTTTTAAAAAACCAATTGGACCATTTTTTACATTACTTTTAAGTTTTAAGTTCACTTCTAAATTCGGTAATACTTAATTAAAAAAATAGGAACTGCTAATTGGAAATATTTTAAAGTTAGTTAATTAATTAATTAATTAATTAATTTAATTGGAACTGCAAGCAAAGGTAGCTTAGTATTATTAATTATTAATGAAGTTAACATCATTAACATAAAAAATGGTCCATAGTTTTCTTTAAATTATTAATTATTATTATTATTTTCTCCTTCTCCTTCTCCCTTATTTAGTTATTTGTACATCATAAACAAACATTAATTAACTTAATTAATCTTTGGTATGCCATTGAAGACATCTGGAAACGGCTCTATCCCACGTTTTACGAACATCTTCGTAACATTCACCTCTATCATCATCAGGATAAAATATCTTTTCTGTTTTACGCAATGCTGTTAATTGCGCCGGATCTTTCCAAACACCTGTAAAACGTCTCAATTAAACATATTAATTAATATTAGCATTTTTTACAACATTACCTATTGCTAAACCAGCCAGAAACGCGGCCCCTAAAGCTGACATCTCTTTTTGAGCTGGTCTATCAACTGGTCTATTTGTTAAATCAGCAATCAACTGAGCCATGAAATTATTGCCGGACATTCCACCGTCTAACCTGAAGTAAAAATTAATTAATTAATAAAAGTTAATGGGATAAATTAATTAAATTAATTAATTTAGATAAGTTTTTATCAGGGGTGTGCGAGTACTCGTTAAGTTCGAGTACTCGGTTCGAGTATCGAGCCGAGTACTCGACTCGATACTCGATAACAACACATTGAGATACTCGAGACAGATTCGAGTAGCTTTTTAACATCTTAAATACTCGACGACAAATACTCGAGTCCGAGGCTTACAACTATAGCAGACGATGAGTTCATGATCATTTATTTTGAAAATCACCTGTTCAATGTTTAATTGATCACTAACAATCTTTTTGAACTAGTTAGATGTTAGATAATTGAACATCTTCGTTATTTTGAAGAAATTTACAAAATTGCTACTCGACAAGTCAATATTTGAGACTCGATAATTACTCGAAAGAAGCAAAATTTGACCTTAATCTAAATACTCGATACTCGAAAGTATTTTTGAGACTCGGCTCAATACTCGATAAGAAATTAGTTTTGATACTCGGACTCGGCTCGAAACCGAAAAAACGGGACTCGCACACCACTCGTTTTTATACTATACCTTAAAGATTTTAAGTCAAAATCAGCCTCTAACTGCACGGTCTCAAACATTTGAAGGACTCTAAAGGACAGGGCTTCTAATATTGCTCTAATCATGTGAGGTTTTGTTGTATTAAGAGATAAACCGACAAAAGCCGCCACAGCTTGGTTATCATTTATCGGGGCTTGAATTCCTGTGAATGCAGGAACAAAATAGACTCCATTGGAATCTAATATTATGATAATTAATCATCAATTTCTGTGGTTATAATCATTTTAACACTGAATTTTTACCAGTAACAGACATAGCAATATCGCTAGTCGTTGCCGGGTCATCAATAAGCCCAATACTTTGTGCCCAATTAATTATAGTACCATTATCATGGTTTTTTCCTTCAACTAAATACGTTACTTCTTTACCAATTTGCCATCCAACCACCGGATAAAGTCCTGCGAAATTAATTAATATGCAATAAATTAATTTAATAAGAACACATTAAAATAGGCCAACTTAATTAAAGAGAATCGAACAAACCTTTACAAGAGGCATGGGCGTAACTACCAGTATTAACTTGTATAAAAGATCCAGTTCCTAATGTACATTTCACATCACCAACACTAAAACAACATTCACCAAAAGTGGAAGCCTGTTGATCACCAACCTTGAATGAAAAGTTTGTTAACTGTAAACCTTGACGACAACATCAGCGAACAACAACAGGTGTTTCGGGTATTTTTACCGCCTACCATTGCAGTGATAGGAATTGAAGCTCCGAATAGTTCAGGATCAGTTCTACCAAAGTCACCGCTAAAAAAATAATTAGGTAAGTATTAAAAACCCAAAAAAAAAAAAAAAAAAATTAATTAATTAAGGGACCTTTGTCGATTTGTACCTTGTACTTTTAACCTGAGGAAGTAAAGATGGGGGTATATCAAACATGGAAATTGCCCATTTACCCCAACACATTTCAAAAGGGTCATATAAGCCAGTAACACACGCGTTTGAAGGTTCCGTCGCGTGAACAGTACCATTTGTCATCCTCCATAGTAAAAATGTGTCTACTGTACCCATAACGGCCGCCCCTTGATTGGCACGTACCCTTATCTATTTAAAATAGATGCAAAACTATAGAACAACTCTACCCTTAACAGAAAAAGATGTAAAAACGAACCTCTGGGATGTTTTTTAGCACCCAAACTAATTTCATCACAGCCTAAATAATTGTTATATTTTTAAAATTAATTAAATTGGATTAAAACTTGTTTTAAAAAAGGCAAGAAGGAATTAACGAACCATAGCTGTTGTAAACCTTATTATGCTAGCACTTAAAAATCTTTTATTTCTCGTAATTAAATGAAGCATTTTAGCTCCTATTCTTAATATCTGCAAAAATTAACATTTAAGTTAATCTCACTCACACACAGACTATGAATAGAGTGCTGTCAGTTGTGACGTCAGATCCAAGGTTAAACGTCACGAGTCTGCCTTTAGCAATGGGCGGCCATGACAGTTACCGTTTTTTCTTTATGGGAAAACAGCATGGGTGACGTCACACCAGCGCTTCTGACAGCACTTTATTGAGAGATATAGAGAGATGAATATGGCAGAGTGCCAAAACAATCCCCCCATCATAATTTAACAAAATTAAGCTTCGTTAAGGTTAAAGAGGGGGGTGCCTTAATTGAATAATTGAAGGACATAAACCAAAATTAATCTGGATGACACCAGTTAGTTCCTAGCGTAACTAAAGAGGATATCACAGTAGTGATTTCAGCCGTGCTTATTATACCTTCATTTGTAAAGATTTATTCCATTCTTTACATAGTGAATCAGATCTGGTATCATTCCAAACAATGAAATTATGAAACGGTTGGCCAGTTTCTCTAAAAATATAGATTTTAATCTTGAACATACGCAAGGATTAGTTGGAAGTTCAGCTATAAGGAGCTAACAGTTCTGACCCTGAAACGTCACACCCTTCTATCTCTTACTGGAGTTTCATCCCCCTAATGGTTGGAAACAGCTAGTATTCTACGCGCAAAAATGCCAACCAGAAAGGGGCTGAGTGACGTCAGACTATCTCTTCCCCCTAGCCAGTTGTTAGCTCCCTATTGTTTTTTTGTTTTTTTTTACCTATCCCAGGTGGTAAAAGTACCCCTTTGAGTAGATATTCCAATGCATGATATTTGAGAGGGTTGTAAATTGGCAGCTTATTTTTTAAAAGGAAATTTTTTGGGTATATATCAGTAATTTGGTGTTAGATATTTAACGAGGAAAAAAAATAGATAGATATTTAAGACTTTTCTTAAAACCTTTTAAGCCGTCCTTGAAAACTTGGAGGAAGGTTTCCCATAATTCAGCTGGATCAATTTCAATCCAGTTAAGTTCAGGAGAGATTAATTTTATCTGCGCCATTAAAGGGTCATTAAATATTTCTAAATATAACTGTAAAATAACTATAGCTTTTGAAACAAGGAAAAAAAATAAATAACCAAAACTGGTTTGTTTTGGTTATTTAATAAGGGGCAAAGTTTCCTTAATAATAGATGACATACTTAGATTAAAATATTTAATGTTAAAAACAACAACATACCGTTTGGCATGCTTCCCCTCTGATTCTGGCTAACTGGTCATAAATGTGGCATTTGATATTGGTTGTCCCCACATCAATGGACACAATGAATTTTTCATTTTCACTAGCTATTATTCCATTCATAGTATTTATTCACAAATCTAATATCGTTCTTATTCTCCCCGATCAAAATTTACAGTATCAGCTTCATCTACATGCAGACCTGCAATGAATGAAATAAGCAATATTTCGTTTGCCTTTTCAAATGTCACTACAAAGGCAATGGTTACAGCTACAGGGAAACCCACTTAATTTTTTTCTGGTTTATTGCTTGGAAATTACGATTACAGTTAAATGGCCTATATTTTATACTCTTCAGATGACGTCAAATATTTTAACAGCTAATAAAATTTACATAGTAGATTCTAACTAAGAACCCTATGTTTTGGCAAACCCCTACAGCAGTTTGTTTTCATAGCTGATATTAAATTATAAGCTTTCTGAAGATGAACGTTTTTATGTTTGAAGCAAAAATCCATATAAAACGCTTCAATTATTATTAACACAGGATTTAATGAATATTTAGGTTTTTGTGTCATTGACCTACCTACTAGAACCTGGTACATGTACCGTACTGTAAATAATACTATGTATTTTCCAATTTTTAAGCCTAATCTATGCATATAATAAACTGCGGTAACAGAAAGATAATACTTACATTAATGATGTAATTAATTTAATTAGGGTCAGCTGTGATGGCACATATCCATTTAGGTTTCACACAAATCACTTTTTTAATCAAATTTCCACGTTAGAGTGTTAGTTTTTGTTATTACCACCGAGATTATAGTAAAATCTTGATTATTCACACCAATAATATCGAATTAATTTGATAAATACGTTGGTTGTTTTTCATTGATGAATGAACGATCAACCCGAGTCCGACACACACCGATGGGCAACACTATTAAATCTGAATGTATTTAAAAATGGCAGGCTTGGCAGCGGGCGCCAGTGGGCAGAGTAGGAAAAAGACCATCATTGAAAGTGTGAACGCCCCATATCTACTCTAGAATGCACTGAGTGAAGTTTCCCACGTATTTTAAATCGACGGTCCTACTCCTACCTTACTCAAGACAGCACGTTGCAACTATCCGAGAGTAGTGGGTGGTGCAGAAACCCACGTGGTCAAACTTAGCGAATGACATAATCTGGAAGCCCGGAGGGAGCCGCAGGAGCTACTGTTTTCCCCCTTTTTCACGACGCACGTGGTGCATTACGCATTTTTTGACGTTCGTGACCTTTTAGCGCCATTTTGAAGGTCATTCGGCAAGTTTAGGGAACTTGGGGCTTGCCGGAAGTGATTGATAATTAGTTTTCCCGCGCCGGCTCCGTCAAAACGTGGCTTCCGAAATAAAACTAGGCTAGTAAACTGTAATTAGGGTGAAAATAATTCTAATTATACTGTACGTATATATAAGGTACGTAATGCATCCTTTAGCTGTTTATTTTACATGTATCTAAAAAACTGCATCATAATTTTAGTCACGTAGGTTAAATTTCTAAGCCTTGGCCAATTATACGCACTAAGCCTAAAAAAATGACGGCGGTTTAAAAATCTTGCTTGTCATTTTTACATTTGTAGGAAAGATATTCATAACTGCGTACCTGCGTTTGAAAACGAATCTTTTCCATTACAATATCAAGTTTATAATGGTAAAGGATTGGCGTCCTTTTGTCTATGGTGGTTTGGCATCAGTTGCAGCTGAATTTGGTAAGATTTTGTTCACTGTTGGGGATGGTTATATTTGTATAATTAAAATTCAAAGAGTAAGGCACATTGCCTTAGCTGGTGCCTTGTTCTTAATAAATCGTTAACCAATAACACTTTTTAGGTTTTTGAAGCTTCAACTCGTTAACATTATTAATTAGATACAAACAATTGGGGTGTGACACAAAAATAAATTTAGTTTTACAGAAGGGATGGATCAACGCAAATTTTGTGAACTGGTTTTTCAAGGAGCCAAAATTAAAATCAAACAAATCTATGTTTCTCCTCCCATAATCGCGTGTTAATTTAGGAACGTTTCCTATTGATACAACCAAGATTCGACTACAGATTCAAGGACAAATTCATGATTCTCGATTTAAAGAAATTAAGTACCGTGGCATGTGCCATGCCCTTTTAAGAATATCTAAAGAGGAAGGAATTAAAGCTCTTTATTCAGGGTGAGTTTCCTTCGAGAAAAATTCAAAATTGCTTTTTTGCGATTTTATATAAAAAAAAAAAGAAAAAAACCAAATTATTAAGATTTTAACTCATTTTGATTTTTTATTACATTTTAATGCAAAATCTGTGTTGTTTTGGTTTAAAAATTGAATTGCCGCTTGTTGATTACCATTTTTTCAGCATAGATTCCTCTACAGTCCCAAAATCAAATCAACTTAACGAGATTCTTTAGGAATTTCATCAACTATTGGATCTTCTACTATTTAATTTATAGAAAAACACGTGTTAAGACCTATACTTTATCATTCCACTTAGTTTATAAATTAATCTCTATAACTTTCAAAAGAAGCTTCGTTTTTCTTTTGTAACAGAGTTAAACCAGCCTTACTCCGACAATCAATCTATGGCACAATCAAATTTGGCATTTACTATTCATTAAAAAATACTCTAGTTAAAGATCCACGTGGTAAGAGATATTCCTAACAGGGTTCATAGTACAAACCTGGAAAAAATCAGGGAAATAAATAGTTGACAAAAACCTCAGGGAAGTTTAGAATTTTTACTAAAATTCAGAGGGGAATTCAGGGAAATTTGCTTCAAACAGGGGCCGAGTAGTAATTAAGCAAAATGTTCGTAAACATCCCCTCCGTAGGATTAACATTACACTATACTTTGGAGGCTTATAACTCTGGTTATATTAGAGATACGGGGATGTCCTTTGATTATGTAATAGTCCTATTTGCCCCCCCCCCTCCTTCGTTAACATTTGCTCCATAGGATACTCCATATATGGGAAAAACCTGGGAAGTATATGGGGAAAAACCTGGAAAATTCAGGGATGTATATGGGGAAAAACCTGGAAAATTCAGGGAAGTATATGGGGGAAAAACCTGGAAAATTCAGGGAAGTATATGGGGGAAAAACCTGGAAAATTCAGGGAAGTATATGGGGAAAAACCTGGAAAATTCAGGGAAGTATATGGGGAAAAACCTGGAAAATTCAGGGAAGTATATGGGGAAAAACCTGGAAAATTCAGGGAAGTATGTGGGGGGAAAACCTGGAAAATTCAGGGAAGTATATGGGGGGAAAACCCGGAAAATTCAGGGAAGTATATGGGGGGAAAACCCGGAAAATTCAGGGAAGTATATGGGGGAAAACCTGGAAAATTCAGGGAAGTATGTGGGGGAAAAACCTGGGAAATTCAGGGAAGTATATGGGGACAAAATCTGGGAAATTCAGGGAAGTATATGGGGACAAAACCTGGGAAATTCAGGGAAGTATATGGGGACAAAACCTGGGAAATTCAGGGAAGTATATGGGGACAAAACCTCCCACAAATCTCAGGGAAATTCTTTTTCCAAAAGTTGTATGAACCCTGTCTTAAGGATTCGTAAGATTGTAGGAAAGCCTTAATTGAAATATTATTTTAATTTCAGATGATACATTATTATTAAGTGTAGCTTGTGGGGTAACTGCCGGAGTTGTTTCTTCCGCAATTGCCAATCCTACTGATGTTTTAAAAGTTCGAATGCAAGCTACCAATAAGGCTTACGGAGGAAAATCAATGTTGGAATGTTTCTTAGACATTTACAAACACGAGGGAATGAAAGGGTTATGGAGGGGAGTCGTTCCTACAGCTCAAAGAGCGGCTGTTTGTGTTGGAGTTGAAGTTCCTGTTTATGATATGACAAAAAAACACCTACTTTTATCGAACATTGTTGGGGATAATGTTTTTAATCATTTGATGTAAGAAAGGGTTATTTTAACTTATTTATTAAATTATAACCATTTTTTTTCTCTTTAGGTCTAGTTTCATGGCTGGAGTTACGGGAGCTGTTGCATCAACTCCGATTGATGTTGTTAGGGTAAATATAAAACCAGCTAGACGGGATTAAAATTAAACTTAAAATGACTGACTTCTTATTAAAATTAAATAATAGACAAGATTAATGAACCAAAAACGGTTAAAAAGGGCAGCTTTTGTTGAAAGTGGTGCTACTACTACTACAGCTAGTGTTAAACCTGTAGGCTGTTTTTACACTGGTGCAATTAATTGTGCAATACAGGTACAAAAAAGCAACACAAATTAATTAATTAATTAAATAAATTAATAGAGAAGTTAATAATCTCATTTAAACATTAGACAGTGCAAAATGAAGGTGTATTAGCTCTGTACAAAGGATTTGTACCAACTTGGGTCAGATTAGGACCATGGAATATGATCGTATCCTTTCAAAAATGATTTAAAATTCATCTTAACATGATTCAAAATTCATTTTAACATGATTTAAAATTCATTTTAACATGATTTAAAATTCATTTTAACATGATTTAAAAATCATTTTAACATGATTTAAAATTCATTTTAACATGATTTAAAATTCATTTTAACATGATTCAAAATTCATTTTAACATGATTTAAAATTCATTTTAACATGATTCAAAATTCATTTTAACATGATTCAAAATTCATTTTAACATGATTCAAAATTCATTTTAACATGATTTAAAATTCATTTTAACATGATTCAAGATTCATTTTAACATGATTCAAAATTCATTTTAACATTATTTAAAATTCATTTTAACATGATTTAAAATTCATTTTAACCTGATTTAAAATTCATTTTAACATGATTTAAAATTCATTTTAACATGATTTTTTCAAATTTCCTTAATTTAAATATTCAGTTTTTTATTACTTATGAACAGATGAAAAGGTTTTATTAACTTTAGTATAATTTAGATGTATATTTAATTAATTTTTCAATGTGGAAGAATTAGAACCCCAAATATTTATTTATTTGGCGGTTATATAACTTTATTGCTAGTCAATTGATGCCTTTTTTATTACGTAATGTTTTTTTTTTTTGATTTTTCTCATAGATCTGACAAGTTAGTCCAGATCCTAGGAATTTTTTTTTTTTTTTTTTTTTACGAATTAAAAACTCGTATACTATTTACTATTTTATTTATCATAATTTATGTTGTGATATTTAAGTATGGTATTTTAAAATTAAATCCCCATCCCCCTTTTAAGTTTTAGATATGAAATATTATTTAAGAACAAATAAAAGAAAGATCCATATACTCAATTTAAGAATAGATAAATAAAAACTAGGCCTAAACCTAGATTTTAAGTTTTTAAAGTTCATTCCATAAATTATTATACAATATGTACTTAAAAGTTCTTTTTAATTAATTAAAAGATATTCCTTAAAAGCCAAAAAAAAAAAAAACAACAAAGCCGCTGTTTAAAGTTTTTTTATTTTATTGTTTGTACAAATGTAAATAAATGTATTAAATAATGAAATGGGTGTGAATGATAATATTAATTAGGTTCTAAACTCCGGTGCAAATGATCTTCCTCTGTGATTAAAAGTGTAGAAAGATGGTCGATTTCCAACTGTTTCAAATCCCCTTAAATGCAAAAAAAAAAATATATAATTTAGATTTTTGCTTGAAGTTTTATCTTTTAAGAATATAGGGACTTGGCAATTAGGGCTTAACTCCTCCCCCAGCGCCATTATGGTATGTTTTTTTAACAGAATTAATGCTATATAAGCCCCTCCTCCTGGTATGTTTTTTAGCACTAGTGGAAGGTAGCCTGACCTTGCATGACGGTAGTACTGCCAAGTCCCTATATAGGGACTTGGCAATTCGGGCTTAACTCCTCCCCCAGCGCCATTATGGTATGTTTTTTTAACAGAATTAATGCTATATAAGCCCCTCCTCCTGGTATGTTTTTTAGCACTAGTGGAAGGTAGAGTGACGTTGCATGACGTAGTACTGCCAAGACCCTATTATAAAACTTTACACACTTGCTCTCTAACTCTACTGTAGCTCTAATTTCTTTAAATTCACCCGCTGCAATCATAACACCATACATTGTTATAAGCAGACTTAGAATTCCTTGCAATATGATCTGTAAATGCGTTATTTTTAATTTAATTGCGTTTTAAAACGATTTTTAAAATTTACATCAATAGGAAGATGATTAAATTCTTGCTCCGTCAGCCTTATATATGATCTATCTGTGGGAAAAAAATATAAAAATCAACTTTTCTAGATAGTACAGTGGATACTAAAGAAGCTCCAACGCGTTTTATGCAGCGTTCCTGCCTTCCACAGTACTATCTCAATTAGATGAAAAATGGAAGGCGCAATTTAAGCCTTGGTCATACTAACTTTCATAATTTTCATTGGCGTTTTAGGCTCATATTTTTATTATAACTTACGTTGTGCAGCTGAGTAAGCAGCGTGAATAAGCGATATTAATCCAAAACTAACGATAAATTTTGTTGAAGATCCCATTTTATTAAAAAAATAAACGGCACAATTTGAATTACTCGAAAAAGTATTTACAAATTTTTGTACGGACCGATTTGAGAACTTAGGAATCTGTGGAGTATTTTTAAAGTAGTGGAAACTGGAAAGTTTTCTTAAAAGTGGGTTACATTGCAGCTAGGTCTCCCTTAATATTGCTCCATATTTTTTGCTATTATGAGCAAATGCTAGAGCGAACGGTGAGCAGTAGATGTTGCAAAATAGAGCGAACGGTGTTGAGCAATAGATGTTGCGAAATAGAGCGAACGGTGTTGAGCAATAGATGTTGCGAAACAGTCTGGGAAATAGCACACTTCCTCTGGTCCAAAACCAGTTTATTGATTGCTTGGACTAGTTTCTTAATTCAAAAAGTAGGGGTCACTGGTCCTCGGGACCAGTTTATTAATTGCAAATCTATAGGAGACCAAAGGCGGAGACCACTCGGGAGACCAGTTTATTATTTAGGACCGCAGGGGGTCACTGGTCCTAAAGACTAGTTTAAAAAATATCCTTATTTCCCAGACTGTTGTGAAATAGAGCGAACGGTGTTGAGCAATAAATGTTGCAAAATAGAGCACGGAGCTTCTATTAACGGAGAGGAAACTCGGTCTCTTCCCCCTCGCTCTTAGCGTACCTCGGTTCTGCGCACCGTTTTCATTCCTCGCGCGCACACTGAGCCGAAGTAAACAAAGTCTGACGTCATTTTCTTGTCGTAAGGAAGTTGGAGGAACGCGACCCCTGCTTGTAGACAAGGCTTACCGACCGCCGTTGAAAGTTTGAAGACGTTGAACGTGGTCGTGTAGCTCCGTTGTGCTCTGAACAAATCCAGATTATATTAAGCTCCGTGATTATGTTGAAAATAAAGGTTTTGTGACTATACAAATGGAGACAAAAGCCTCTCTCCCTGCTAAGACTAAAAAGGTACGGACTATAAACTTTAATTCCTGGCCATAAAAGGACGATTTATATCGTGAATCGCTTCTACAGCTTCCGTAAACACATTTATTCTTCTTCCCCTTTTTACAAACTAACTGATTGTAATCCCAATCCATTTTAATTTTTAAAATTGTACCAATTATTATAGCAATTAAACATTAAAAAGTCCGAGGCTTATGTCTTTCTACGAACGAGTGAAGGCAGACATCTTTGTTGTTTACCTAGGCTCCAATTTTTTACCAGTGAAAACCGAGGGGGGGATTAAAAATGTGCCCCTTTTTATGGACAAATAGTGTCTACGTTTCCTAAGGGCCTTTACAGTACTTGAGGGGAAGGAAGTTTCCTCTCCCTGTTAATAGAAGCTCCGTGAATAGAGCGACCGGTGTTGAGCAATAGTTGTTGCAAAACGTACGAACCGCTATGATTTGCAAATATTATTGCGCAAAAGAGTTGAGTCAGGGGATCCCTTGTTGAGTTGAATCACTGTTCCTGGTTCTATCTTGTTCGCGGATTTTTGTTAACATCTGTGATATAATTTGGCAAGTAATCATATCGTAATTAAGATAAAATCTAAATAGAGTTTTTGTAACGGAGAGAGTAATTAATTCGCTCTTTGGTTGTAAAATTTAAGTGAAATCAATTTTAAAAATTAGACCAAGGCTTAAGGAAGATAGTCCATGTTTTCAGTTTGTTTATGATTAATTATTTATTTGGTTGTCTTGATCTTGTTGTTCTTGCGTTTAGCATAACGTATTCAAAAATTATACCTCAAAATGAGTGAAAACGGTGTAGATATAACCCCGAATCAAGATGGAGGTGTCATTAAAGAAATAATTAAAGAAGGCACTTCAAATGATTCCCCATCAACTGGAGATACAGTCTATGTCCATTACGTTGGGAAACTCTTAGATGGAACTGAATTTGATTCAAGTCGAAAACGTGGAGAAAAATTTCAATTTACTCTGGGAACTGGTAAAAGAAAAGATAATTTCTCACTGCCAATTACTTGATTTTTCACTGGGGGGTTATTTATTAAAGGAAATGTTATCAAAGGATGGGATATTGGTGTTGCCACTATGAAAAGGGGTGAATTAGCAAACTTAATTTGCAAATCAGAATACGCTTATGGCGCTGCCGGTAGTCCCCCAAAAATTCCGCCAAATGCCACTTTAGTCTTTGAAGTAGAGCTCTTTGATTGGAAAATGGAAGATTTGTCCCCAAAAAAGGATGGAGGAATTCAGAGAAGGATTTTAACTAAGGGAGAGGATTATGCTATGCCAAAAGACGGTGCTACAGTTGACAGTATGTTATATAAAAAAAACTATATTACATTTGCCTTAGATAATTTAAACATTATTTTTAGTACATTATTCTGGAGAATATAATGGAAAGGTGTTTGAAGAAAGGGACTTGAAGTTTATTATCGGAGAAGGCCCTGATAATGGAGTCGTTAGTGGCTTAGAAATTGCCATTCAAGCAATGAAAAAGGGAGAGAAATCTTTGTTTAAGTTAAAACCAGAATTTGGTTATGGAAATGATGGAAATCCTGAATTTGGGATTCCTTCAAATGCCGAATTGACTTACACTGTTACCCTTAATAGCTTTGAAAAGGTGCTAATTAATATTATACTTAACTTTAAGAGGATTGTCAATTATTAACTAATTGATATTTTTAGTTAAAAGAGCCATATGAACTTAACCCAACAGATAAACTTACAGAATCTGAAATTGCCAAAGTCAAAGGAACTAATTATTTCAAAGTATGAGTAATAATTTTTTTATTTATATTTTTAATTATTAATTAATTAATTTTAATTAATAATTTTTTATTTATAATTAATTATTAATTAATTTTAATTTTTTATTTATATTTAATTATTAATTAATTAATTTTATTTTTTTATTTATATTTAATTATTAATTATTTAATTTTAATTTTTTATTTATATTTAATTATTAATTATTTAATTTTAATTTTTTATTTATATTTAATTATTAATTAATTAATTTTAATTTTTTATTTATATTTAATTATTAATTAATTAATTTTAATTAAAAAATTTTTTATTTATCTTTAATTATTAATTAATTAATTTTTATTTATATTTAATTTTAATTAATAATTTTTATTTATATCTAATTATTAATTAATTAATTTTAATTAATATTTTTTTATTTATATTTAATTATTAATTAATTAATTTTAATTAATATTTTTTTATTTATATTTAATTATTAATTAATTAATTTTAATTAATGATTTTTATTTATATTTAATTATTAATTAATTAATTTAAATTAATGATTTTTATTTATATTTAATTATTAATTAATTAATTTTAATTAATGATTTTTATTTATATTTAATTATTAATTAATTAATTTTAATTAAAAAAAATTTATTTATATTTAATTATTAATTAATTTTAATTGCTTTTTCAGGCGGGTCGATTCAAACTAGCTGAAAAACAATACAAAAGAATTTTAACTCTGATAGAAGATGATTATGATGCTGAAGCAGATCAAATAGAAAAACGGAAAACTTTAGTTTTAGCAGCTCATCTCAATTTAGCCGCTTGTTTCCTTAAAACCGATGAACCTTTGGAAGCTTCCAAAGTAATTAAATTAGCCTTAATTAATTTAATTTAATTATATTTTATTTATTTTACTTTTTAATATTGAAATTATAATTTTTTAGGCAGCAGAAAAAGCTATTCAACTTGACCCCCAGAATATCAAAGCTCACTTCCGGAAAGGTCAAGCTCAAGCCAGCCTCAAAAACTATGAAATTGCTCTAAAAGATTTTGAAACTTTACTTAAAATTGACCCTGAGAATAAGGCTGCCAAAAATCAGTTCATTATTTGCAAAAATAATTTGAAACAACAACTTGATAAAGAAAAAAAGATTTATGCAAATATGTTTAATAAATTTGCTGAAGCTGATAAAAGGGTAAAAAAAGGGTTATTGATGGAAATAAAGTTTGTTTTTTAATTAATTTTTGGTTACAGAAAGAAGCCATGAAAGGTTGTCAATCCACAGAATCTGGAGTTTGGCAAAATGGTCAAAAATCTGAGATGGGAGATAAACTGGAACATTCTGACTTAGAAAATGTTGAAATTTTAAGCGGAAATTAGAATAATTCAATGTCAATTAATTCAAAATTCGTCACTGATCATAGAAAGTTGAAGATATAATGAAACCAGTATTCTAGAGTTACTCTTTAACGTCTTAATGAATACATTTTGCACATTTATTGCGGGTGTTATTATTAGGCATCTGAAAGTGGTTGTTTTTAATTTTTTTACGTATTACGATTATCAACGAATACATTTATAATTAAATATTTTCCTCAGGGAAAAAACGATTACTTTTAATATTTTAGAATGATTTTGTGGGGTTTTTTATTTGTAAAGTGGATGTTTTTGGATTTGCAACTGAGTTTGCAAAACTGTTTTGCGAATATTTTTTGGGGAATTTAGTATTTTACACAGCGCCATCTATCAAACTCAAAGTAGGCCAAAATCCGTCTGACTCGCCGCAAGCGCAAATCGCGAGCTTATGTTGCCGTTTCTTGCCTTCTTCTAAAAAAGTATGTTAAATATTGATTTATATGAATGAAGGTTATAGTTTTACGCAAAAATTAAGAAAAAGTAATTACTTATCCAAGACACAAAGTGTAACATGGATGTTTTTGGATTTGCAACTGAGTTTGCAAAACTGTTTTGCGAATATTTTTCGGGAATTTAGTATTTTACACAGCGCCATCTATCAAACTCAAAGTAGGCCAAAATCCGTCTGACTCGCCGCTGGCAAATCGCGAGCTTATGTTGCCGTTTCTTGCATTCTTCTAAAAAAGTATGTTAAATATTGATTTAAATGAATGAAGGTTATAGTTTTACGCAAAAATTAAGAAAAAGTAATTACGTATCCAAGACACAAGGCGTAAATTTGAAGGGAGTGGGTTTAAGCAGTTGTTCCCGCTAAGCCTTGGTCATTTTTTGTGAACCCCCCCCCCCACCCGTTGATTCAATTATTATTAAACGTTCTTGGAATCGGATGTTGCCGGGAAGGGGACCGGCAACAGAGCATTCAGCTTGATTTGTTGCAATTATAAAATTACCAGAAGAAAAATATACTCAATAAACATTTAAATATGGAGGTATTTAATAAACTGAAAAGTACAGTGTCAAATCTAAGTACGGTACTACCCGGAAACCCAGTGACAAGAGAGTACGAAGTTGGTAAACAAATTGCTAGTGCTGGACCTGGCTTAGTTTGGAAGATATATCAAGCTTCAAAACGTTCTACGAAACAAGTAATTAAAATTTTCGTCATTTTTTTAATTTCATTTTAAAATGTATTAACCTATGCAGGAAGCGTCAGTTTTTGTTCTGGATAAAAAGGTTTTGGATAAATACCCAAAACACATCAAAGACGTTATTTTAGACCTTGTCAAGAAGGGTGTTTCCCAGTTGACTCGTTTAAGACATCCTAGCATTTTAACAGTTCAACATCCATTAGAGGAATCGAGGGATTCTTTAGCATTTGCCGCTGAACCCGTGTTCTCAAGTTTAGCCAACATTTTAGGGAATCATGAAAATCTACCATCGCCTCCACCACCGGAGTTGAAAGACTTTCAGCTTTACGATGTGGAGATCAAATATGGCCTTTATCAAATAGCCGAGGGTTTAGCTTTTTTGCACAATGATGTCAAAATGTTGCATCGTAATATTTGCCCCGAATCTATTATAATGAACAAAAATGGAGCTTGGAAGTTGTGTGGCTTTGATTTTTCAGTTTCAGCTAGCAATTCTTTTGATAAGCAGGTATTTTGATGGATTAACCATTGAATTGAGAAAATTACCACTAGAGTGGCCTTTGCGTTAAGCTGCCTATTGGGGGGACCCGGACACTTGGGAGGGACGGACAGCCACCAAGTTTATCAAACGATGGTGTCGCCATCTGGAAAACGAACTTGAATTTCGGCCATTTACATGTATTTTTAAAATTCGTCAAATTTGAAATTTCCCGCCTTTTCTTTTAGTTCCCTTTTTCGCACCGGGATGGCGCTACAAGCTCGTGATAAAGTTCATTTGGTCTATATCCTTGCGGGTGAAAGGCCACTCTAGTGGTAATTTTCTCAACTCAATGGGATTAACTTCAAAATTCATCATCTAGCCTATAACTTGTATTTTTGATTCAAAAAAAAGCTACTATTCCCATCATTGGAGTTTGATTACGATCTTCCACCAATATTATATCCAAATTTGGAGCATCTTGCCCCGGAATATGTTTTGACTCATAATTGCAGCCTCTCTAGTGATATGTTTTCATTGGGGGCATTGATCTACACAGTATTTAATGATGGAACACCTCTTTATCAATGCAATGGCGACCCTTCATCCTTAAAATATAATTCGGATAAACTTAAAAATTTGAATAAGTTACCTACCATACCTTCTGATGCTGTTGAACACGTTAAACTAATGCTTAATACAACACCCGAAGTTAGGCCTGATTCCCATCAATTTTCTAAGGTAAATTAGGCCAACCTAAACCAGGGTTCATACAAACCTGGAAAACAGGGAAAACCTGGAAAAATCAGGGAAATAAATAGTTGACAAAAACCTCAGGGAAAATTCAGGGAAATTTCGAATTTTTAGTAAAATTCAGGGAAATTTCGAATTTTTAGTAAAATTCAGGGAAATCAGCGTCAATTAAGCAAAATGTTCATAAACATACCCTCCATAGGATTAACATTACACTATATTTGGAGGCTCGTAACTCTGGTTCTACTAAAGATACGGGGATGCCCTTTGAGTATGTTATAGTGCAATTTGTCCCCCATCTAACCATACTAAAAACGTAGGGCTACGACAAACAGGGGCCGAGTAATTGAGCAAAATGTTCGTAAACATCCCCTCCATAGGATTAACATTACACTATACTTTGGAGGCTCGTAACTCTGGTTATATTAGAGATACGGGGATGTCCTTTGAGTATGTTATAGTCCTATTTGCCCCCCCCCCTCCTTCGTTAACATTTGCTCCATTGTATACTCCATATTCGGGAAAAACCTGGAAAATTCATGGAAGTATATGGGGAAAAACCTCCCATAAATCTCAGGGAAATTCTTTTTCCAGAAGTTGTATGAACCCTGTAAACTTATACTCGTTCAGGTTCAAGATTTATAAATAAAGTTTCGCGTTATAGCTTCAATTATTCAATGATGTTGGAGTCAAAACTCTACAGTTTCTCGATTCAATCTATCAATTGGACAATCTTCAAAAATCTCATTTTTATAAAGGCCTTCCACAAATTTTGGCTCAAATGCCCAAGAGAGTGTCTCTTCAACGCGTTTTACCATGTCTAGTCAAAGAATACGTCAACCCGGAAATGATACCCTTTGTTCTTCCTAATGTTTTATTAATATCGGAAAAATCTACAAATGAAGAGTTTAGAGCTTATATTTTACCCGATTTGATACCCGTTTTCAAACTGCAAGAACCAATTCAGGTCTTACAATTACCATAAGTTTATAAGATATGTTCCATAAGTATGTCACTACCCATACTTCGTAATGTTAGAGGCTTAATGAGAGCTAGTTCAAGAACGACGTGAGAATTGACTACACTCGGTTTTGCAGTCCATCCTCCTCTTTAGTCTGTACTAAGCCTTTGACAGGGCCTCACTAGGCGTCGCTTTACGAGAATATATGACGTTTCACCTACGTCACTTCATGACAACCTCTCATTAACGAGTGACTCACTTATGGAACATATCTTATAAACTTATGAATTACCTATAGGAAAAGTCAAGCTAACATAACTGATTATACCGTAAAAGAATGGCTGCTTTTTCTAAATATAAAAGGAATTAAATATTAAACAAATTAAATGATCTCTTATTACAATATGATAATTAGTACATTTAATTAGTCTTAAAAATAATCAAGGACTACTGCGCGCCGCCATTCGCCATTGCTTTAGTGGCGTCTGCTAGCCAGAACAACTTACCCTCACAGGATTGGTTGAAGCAATCCCTTGTGGGTTCTGGGTAGCTAGCAGACGCCTCTAAAACAATGGCGGATGGCGCTGTAGTCCTTGATTATTTTTAAGACTAATTAAATGTACTAATTATCATATTGTAATAAGATTGTCATTTATTCATTGTTTTCGTTTTATATTTAAAAAAAGGGCGTTCTTTTAAGGTATAATCAGAAGTATATAATACTTCTCTTCGAGAGAAGTGTACCACAAAGCTGGGTGAGTGTAACGTCACTCTTCCCAACATCGGAACGCTTAGAGCAAGGTTACTAAACCGAATCACATACACGATAAATAGTTCCCTCATCATTACTCTATTAGCGTTTAAATATTTGGCAAGACGCGCTTGTGCATTTTGTCCCACGTCAAGACGAGGTTTGTGGGATGATTGCTAGGGATTTAGTGCCGAACAACTATTGAATTCACTTTACGGTGCGATGCCCATTTGTAGTTTGATGAGTGGGAAAGCAAACTAAAAGGGGGAGCCTGGGAAGAATGACGTTACAAAACTAAAGCATTAAGAGGATACAGAGTGTCATCCTTCTTCTATTATCCCCTTCTGGTATAATGTTATGTTACCTGAACTTTCAATTCCTTTAAATTTTAAATGACAAAACTTAAGTTTCAATAATTTTATAAACAGATTTTGTTAATATTCATGCAAAAAATGGAGTTATTGTTAACAAAATGCAACCCGGATCATATCAGAAATTATATTCTACCTATGGTTAACAGTGCTTTAGAAGCAAACGCCCAACAAATTCAAGAATTGTGCCTGAATGTTATTCCTAGCTTTGCTGGTCTAATAGACTATCCCTCTATGAAAAACGCTCTTTTACCTCGTATTAAGAAGATTTGTTTAACAACTAATTATCTATCGGTAAACTTTAAACCCAATTACAGTCCTTTAAAGGGAGGGTGAAGTAGAAAATCAAGTGATTTTTTTTATCGATTCTTCTACTAATCTTAAGACCAGTCATAGTGAAACATTCAGGAAATACAGATTCCGAATGATTTTAAAATTCAAATTAGGTTCAGATTTTAAGGAAAATTTTAAACAAGGACTGCCGACCAATCGCGTAACGCCCTGCCTTTTTGTTAACAAAATTCTCGTGGCACGTTCCGTGTCGAATGAAATTTATCACGAGATTTGATAAAATTAGGCGCGCTACGTGACAATCGTGGCGCGAGACATGGAGCATGCGTGCCACGAGAATTTTGTTAACAAAAAGGCAGGGCGTTACGCGATTGGTCGGCAGTCCTTGTTTAAAATTATCCTTAAAATCTGAACCTAATTTGAATTTTAAAATAATTCGGAGCTGGTATTTCCTGAATGTTTCACTATGCAGACTGGTCTTATGATTGTTAGAAGAATCGATAAAAAACCACTAGATTTTCTACTTCACCCTCCCTTTAAATTGCGTAATTATTGTACAAAACTTAAATTATAGGTTCGAGTCAACAGTTTGGTTTGTTTGGGCAAACTTTTGGAGCATTTGGACAAATGGTTGGTTCTGGATGACATCTTGCCAATTTTGACGCAAATCCCTTCGAAGGAACCGGCAGTTTTGATGGGAATTTTAGGAATTTATAAATTAGCAATGGATCACAAAAAATTAGGCATAACAAAAGATATCATGGCTACGCAAATAATTCCATTTTTGATGCCGTTAACTATTGAAAATGGATTAACTTTGAATCAGTTCAATTCTTTGATGAGTGTGGTCAAGGATATGGTCAATAGGGTAGAAACTGAGCACAAAACTAAACTGGAACAACTTAATTCCATCAAACAAGAACAAAGAACGACTTTAGATATGACTAGGGTTGGTAATTCTAAACCAAATGAGATTATACCCGATTTGGTTGCTGATAAAAAGATGTCATCTGTAAGTATGGACGCTATTTATCGTCATAAGGAGATCATCTCTCTAAGGGCCCAAGCGCATTTATTAGCAAAAACATCTAGTTCTGTTAGATGTGACGTAGATTTTGTATAGGGGCTCCTTCCGAATTTTTCGTGAAATTCGCGGGAGAGAAAAATAATTTTCAAAATCAGCCACGACTGATACCGATATCCTAAGCCGGTCGTGGTCTAGACGCGAGCTCTGAGATAACGCTCCCAAGCGGTTGGGAATCAAACTAAAACACACGGGTAGGCGAGAGAGGAAGGACTGAGGGGAAAAAACAAGTAAGAGAATTTCCACAACCCCCCCAGCTCTCAGACACAAGAGGTAAATTCGCACTTAGTAAAAATCACGAAGAGCTGTCGTGATAAAACTTTGAAGGAGGGAAAAATGTTCAATGCCGGATTACTCTGCAGCGAATGCGCTCGGCCTCTGTTTAGGCTATACAATGGCTGCGTTCAGTAACCGGCATCAAAAACATCGATGACTAAAAGATGACATCGATGTCTTACTGAACGGTTTTTCGCGTCTTTGGGCGTGACGTCATGATGCTCATCGGATGCTCATCAGAAAAATCGGCTGTGAGAGGAGGTTTTTTTGATGAGCATCGGATTCATGACGTAAATTTCGTCATTTTGCGCCGCGACAATTAAAATAATGTAGAATTGACAAATATTATCCTTATGGATAATAATACTGGAAAGCAATATATTATTTCGGTAAAAAATGGATTCTGACAGAATTTTGATTTAATTGATAAATTGAAGTACAATATCTTTGTAAATATTTCGGATTTATTATTTAAGCCTCTGCAGTAACGTTATCATAATATCGTCGCCATTTTGAAAAGCATCGATTACACAAAATTGTGCCGTTCAACAACTGCAACGTCATCATGACGTCAAAAGAACACCGATTTCATTTTCCCAAACATCGATGATTTTCCTGATGAGTGTTACTGAACGCAGCCAATTATTATACCACTTGCGGTGAGACGGATGGCTGACCAAATCGGACATACATACATTTCAACCGTAACATAGAATCTTGGGCCCTTAGAGAGATGATATCCTTATGTTATCATGTATGTTTGGTTTAAATTCAGCACAATTTTGACTCTGTTTAGATGGATGAGATGTTTCAGGGACTTGGATTAGGAAGTTACATTGATAAAAAATCAAACCAAAGCTCTTCTTCTTCTTCGTCTATATCTAGTCAAAATCAAAATTCATTCCAGAGTCCTTCTCTTAAAACAGTAAGAATAGTAATGTAATGTAATATTATGAGGAGATGACGGAAGCGGGTAAAACATGTCAAATGTTTGGTACATATATTACAAAGGGTGAATCGCTAAGCATGGAAGAAAAACAAAGATTGGCTAGAGAACAAGAGTTCCAACAGAGATTGAAAGATCAAAGTCCAATGTTGACACCAGTATCTCAATCTTCCGCTGTTTCTAGAACATCATCTAATGTTACTAAAGATCTCACATCTTCTTTAATTAATTCCAATTTATCGAGTCTTAATTTAGGTGGTAGCAGCCCAAAAGGTCCCGCGGCCATGCAATTTTCCCAAACATTCCCTAGTAGTTACGCTCCTACAAATGTACCCCTACAATCTACCAACCCTGGACCAGGTATGATGGCAAGCGCCCCTTTTAACCCCCAATGGAATATGGGAAATGTTAGACCTTACGCTCAATCTCCGCAACAACAACAACAACAAGTTGTTCAACCAAATATGTCGGCATTTGATAATTTAATATCACCAACGTGGAAAAATATTCCTAAACAAACAACCTCAGTTAATGTTAACTCTGTAAACTCGTCTAATGTTAGTATTCCAGCACCGCCAATGGTTTTACAACCTGTAAGGTTAACCAACGCTTCAGCTAACGCGAACAATACCCCTAAAACTTCCTATAAAGATTTGGAAGATTTGTTAAGTTAGCAAATTAATTTAATTAGATTAATTAATTCAGGACCAAATTGGTTTTTTTTTTCTTTTCAAGTTAATGGGTGTAAATTTGTAAAAGATGAGTGCTTTTTGCGCTATAGAGTGCTGTCAGAAGCGCCGGTGTGACGTCACCCATGCTGTTTTCCCATAAAGAAAAAAAAAACGGTAACTGTCATGGCCGCCCATTGCTAAAGGCAGACTCGTGACGTTTAACCTTGGATCTGACGTCACAACTGACAGCACTCTTTATAAATGTGTTCAATTTTTAGGTAAGGAGGGCTTAATATATATATATATATATATATATCAGGGTTTCTTTTTAGTACCCAAGATGGCCTCTAAGATGAGTCTAAATACTTAGATAAATCTTGAACTTAATGCGAGCGAATTTAAGCCTATATTATATTTGAATTAAATTAATTAACCTTTAAAATTCCCCCCCCCCCAACTATTGTAATGGTATTGTAAATCCAAGATTAATATAATATATTTGTTATAAGATTTAAAACAAAATTAATTTCACGCCTCGTAACTTATTTAATCAATATTCAATCATGATTATGATATTTTTATTTTGCAATGAAACAATTCAAATTATCAGTCATACTATTCAATATTCATACAATCATCATGCGGAAATATTTTATAGAAAATAATTAATTTCTAAGAAAAGAATTAATTAATTAATTAACCAACAAATCATTTAAAATTTTTTATTATTAATTTTTAGCTTAATTTTAAATTGGCACTTTTGGTGGTGGTCAGTTCCGATGATGATTTAGTTTTGGCCAGTTTCTTTTTGACGGTAAAACTCAAGGTTTCTTTATCAAATTCTAAAGGCATGATTCCAATATCTCCATCAAAACGATTCTTCGTAACTTGCAAGTATTTCTTGCCGCGTAACATGCTCAATCTTTTATCCTGCAAGATTATAATGTTGTCCGCTTCCTGACTTGCTTTTGCTCCACCAAATATTGAGCTATTTCCTAATTCTTCCATTTCTCGTTCCTTCAAAAGAGATTACATTTATAAAACTAAAAGAAAAGAGTACTCGGACGCGGGTATCCGTTTTGAGGACTAGAAAAACGAGTACTCGGACGCGGGTACCCGTTTTGAGGACTAGAAAAACGAGTACTCTGACGCGGGTACCCGTTTTGAGGACTAGAAAAACGAGTACTCGGACGCGGGTACCCGTTTTGAGGACTAGATAAACGAGTACTCGCACGCGGGTGCCCGTTTTGAGGACTTGAAAAAAGAGTACTCTGACGCGGGTACCCGTTTTGAGGACTAGAAAAAACGAGTACTCGGACGCGGGTGCCCGTTTTGAGGACTAGAAAAACGAGTACTCTGACGCGGGTACCCGTTCCGAGTC
This sequence comes from Phalangium opilio, assembly GCF_054372755.1. Taxonomy (NCBI): domain Eukaryota; kingdom Metazoa; phylum Arthropoda; class Arachnida; order Opiliones; family Phalangiidae; genus Phalangium; species Phalangium opilio. Next base: position 3,301,080 of record NW_028324168.1, on the reverse strand, counting down.
CTAGAAAAACGAGTACTCGGGACCCGGGTATCCGTTCCGAGTCCTAGAAAAACGAGTACTCGGGACCCGGGTATCCGTTCCGAGTCCTAGAAAAACGAGTACTCGGACGCGGGTACCCGTTCCGAGTCCTAGATAAACGAGTACTCGCACCCGGGTACCCGTTCCGAGTCCTAGAAAAACGAATACTCGGACGCGGGTACCCGTCCTGAGTCCTAGAAAAACGAGTACTCGCCCCCGGGTACCCGTTCCGAATCCTAAAAAAACGAGCACTCGGACGCGGGTACCCGTTCCGAGTCCTAGAAAAACGAGTACTCGGACCCGGGTACCCTTTCCGAGTCCTAGAAAAACGAGTACTCGGGCCCGGGTACCCGTTTTGAGGACTAGAAAAACTAGTACCCGCGCAGGCCTAAGTAATACTCACCTTCCTGGGATGTATAACCAAAGTCACGTGACAATTATTATGAGTGGCAAACTTCCTAAATGCGGAAATAAGTAAATCCTGTCTGAAAAATCTGTCCAATTTTGAACTAGAGGCGTCAACTCCCAGCATAAATTGAACATTATCAACTATAACATGTTGAATATCATGAACATAAACTGCGTGAGACATGGCCTGAAATAATAATTAACAATTACCCAATTAGTTATCAATTATTATAGTTATTAGTATTAATTCTTACATCAAGGACATGAGGAATTGACTGTTGACCATGAAAGGTCATTAAATAAAGAGGTAGTTGCTCAAACTTATCAGCCCAAAAATCGAACTGATCTAAATGCTTATCTAATGGCAGTCTTTAAGTTAAAAGTTTAAAATAAAACCAATTAATAATAAGTTAATTTTTAAATAATTATTAAGAATATAAATAATATTACAGGGAATATTGAGTTAGCATCATTTTAGCCAATCTAACATTCTTAATTTCAAAGCTGCCCCATAAAGTACTCATCTGCAATGAATAAATAATTAAAATTACAGATTAAATCACGGAGCTGTATTGTAGAAGGAGTAGAGACTCGTAGCTTCCCCTCTACTAAAAAAAGCTAGACCTTATTTGTCCATAAAAAGGGGGTATGAATTTTGACCCTCCCTCCAAACCTAGGCGAGCCAACGTAAACAATAAAGATGGCCGCGAGCTACGAACGTTCAGGAGGGTTAAGCCTCGGTCTTTTGTGTATCGAGTCCGAGTGACGGGAGTTTCTCAAGCGTTTGCAAATCTCATTTAAATTTTTATTTTTACTATTATTTCTATTTATATTAATTATAATATGGAAAATATTCAAAAAATTAAGCCAGGAAAGAAGAAAACGACGCCTTCTTTAAAACACGTGACGTCAGAGATTGTTTACATTGGCTCGGTATGCGCGAAAATTGTGCGCGGAACACTAGTACGCTTATGTCTAGGCCCCAGAGGCCTAGTCTCTACTCCTTCTACAATACACATCCGTGATTAAATATCGTCATTAAACTAATCATGCAATTATTAAACCCTCTTACCTACCCCCTGCATACACAAATCCAAAGAATATTCGCTAATAAAAGTAGTTTTCCCTGATCCAGTTGGACCAGTAAAAACTGTCAACTCCCCCCTTCTGTGTCCTTTTAATAGACGATTTAGCCCTGGAAATCGTTTCCACTGAAATTGATGGCAAAGAGTATTTAGTAATTAGCAAAATAACTTTAAATTATATTTATGATCATACTTTCATTCCTGCAACTTGTTCTTTATGGCTAAGTTCATCTAGAACATCTTGTCGGAGACTCTCAAATGTTGTTATTGATTTGTGACTGATGGATTGAGCCTCGCGTAAAATATTAAGGAGATTCAGTTTTTGTTGTAAACCCAATAAGGGAACTGGTTGATCTTCTCTTGGCCTGATTTAAATTAAATTAAAAATTAGTTTTATTGCAAGGGGGGCGTCCGGGGGGGGGTGGGGCTTATAATGTGTACCACCTAATGAACGAACATCTTTTTTCTCCAAGTTTCCTTGCAAATACTTTTGACATTTCCCAATCTTTAATACTGTTTCCTAACCATATTGTTATTCTTTGGAATTTTTCAAACAGTGGAAGAATCTATTAATTAATTGTGATGATGATAGTTAATTAATTTATTGTGAAATTTTCGTGTTAATTAACTCTTTAAAGGGAGGGTGAAGTAGAAAATCAAGTGATTTTTTATCGATTCTTCTACTAATCATAAGACCAGTCTGCATAGTGAAACATTCAGGAAATACCAGCTCCGAATGATTTTAAAATTATTTCAAATTAGGTTCAGATTTTAAGGATAATTTTAAACAAGGACTTCCGACCAATCGCGTAACGCCCTGCCTTTTTGTTAACAAAATTCTCGTGGCACGCTCCGTGTCAGGCGCCACGATTGTCACGTCGCGCGCCTAATTTTATCAAATCTCGTGATAAATTTCATTCGACACGGAACTTCCGTGCCACGAGAATTTTGTTAATAAAAAGGCAGGGCGTTACGCGATTGGTCGGAAGTCCTTGTTTAAAATTATCCTTTAAATCTGAACCTAATTTGAATTTTAAAATCATTCGGAATCTGTATTTCCTGAATGTTTGATTATGCAGACGGGTCTTATAATTAGTAGAAGAATCGATAAAAAATCACTTGATTTTCTACTTCACCCTCCCTTTAAGTACGTACTTCAGGTGATAGGTTTTTAACGCCTTGAGGTAACGCGATTGCTGGTGTATTTGTTTCTTGATAAACAGCCATAGCATCAGCTGGAGATGCTGTCAAAACAACATCACGATGTGTTTTTCCGATAGTTGAATATCCAAATAATGCCACAGGAGAAACTCTATTCAAAATAGGAGTAAATGTTTTTTGTTGTTGTTGTTTGTTTGTTTCAGGTAATATTACTTAGGTAACATTGTTTCTTTTATGTTTTCGTTGTCATCTATTGAAAGAAGTTTTATGCTAGCTAAGTTTTTATCGTGATCAAAAAATGGGAATATTATTGAAGTTCCGTCAGATGTAATTCTAATTTGAAACTTTTTTAAGGTGTCTGCTAATAATCCCTGAAATTGATTTAATAATTAATTAATTAATTAGTTAAATTTATTTAAAAGGGGAATCTTTAATTTAATTTAATTTAATTTAATATAATATATTGCCTTTAATTTAAATTTAGCTAAAATATCTTGAAGTTCGTTTAGCTGATAAGTATGAAGAGATACACCATCTTCAAAAATCTTTTCTAATTCCATTTTTTGGTCTGTTGATAGGAAATAATTATTTTCTGACTCAGGAAACTTAATTTTCCTAAAATATATATATATATATTATAATTAGTATCAGACTTATTGCCTTAATAATTAACTTTTAGTCTAATTACTCTTTCTTTTCTGGGCTTTGTAGTTCTAGCACATTAATATAGTCAACAAAGACTTGAAAATTCCCAGCTTGTTTACACGAATAGCATATAAACATGCCAGTGTGTGTGTTGATGTAAAGTTTCCCCGTTTCAGGAGGTTTAGGGGGTGAGCTTTTGGTATTTGAACAACAAGGGCAATGTAATTGGAAGCAGGTTGGGCCTTCCACAAAAGGAAGGTGACTATCTTGTAAGAAATTTCTGATTTTAGTGACAGTTACGCGTATAGCAAACTCTTCTGGTGGGAGATCAGTTGTGAAATGCCTCATTTGGATTTTGAGATTATTTGTAAAGTAATCTGGTATGATTTTTGGGGTGAAGAAAGATGGTCCTAAAATGTGAAATTTTAACTGTAGTTCAACAAAATAAGCTGTGGGTTTGACTTTTTACTAATTACCCATTCTAACAGCCTTGTTCAAAGTGTGAATTTGATTTAAACGGCAATATGTGCTTAGAGATTTACATGGACAGCGGATTATATTTAAATTACTGTTTCTAGTCATGGTTAGTATCCTTTGGTAGTATAAAAGGGGCTTCAAAATATCAATCTTCATTGAATAATTTGGGGGTTATGGGAATTTTAGTTATTAATTTTTCTCGTTCGTTTAAATTTTTCAACATTATTTTTATATTTAAAAAGTTTGTAAACTTATTTGTTTTGGTTGTTCAGTTGAAATTGTTCCAACGCGAAGCCAAGGCTGCTCCGAGCACATGGCGACAAAGGTTACCAAATTTTGGCGCCAAATTCCGAATTTATCATCATGAGCCTGTTTATATCGGAGACCGTTACTTTCGTACTTATCAACGCATATCAATAAATATGTTTGGTTAAACTTGAACAAAAATAACTCTTAAACCCGGCTTATTATAAAACATTATCTAATTTTGATAATTTTTGATAAATATGCAAAATTTACCCGTCTTTGAGAAAAACAAAATCGCTGGTTAAAGGGCACGACCTTGTCAATGTTTTCAAGGGCTTTAGGAAACAGCTGGACATAAAAATCAATATTTTTGCAAACAATATTTACTTTTAATAAAAATATAATTAAAAGTAAGTATTTTTGTCCCAAATAATATATTAAATTTAGTTTTATTGGTTTAAATTTTGGTTTTAAAGGCAAAAGTTGCAACTAGTAGAAAGTTTTGACTTATTTCCAGCCCTGATTTTTATTCCCAGCTTTATAAAAGGCGAGCCCCCAGTCACGTGACAACAGTCTTCGGAGACTTTTTGTTGGAGAAGCATGGCTGCAGCGCGTATGGCAAGACGTTTTTACCGTTTAGATGGAGGTGTCGATGATAATTATTTCGATAAAGGAGCCGCGGCTGAAGCGGAAAATCGTTTTGTTTTCGAAATTTCTTGGGAAGTCGTCAATAAAGGTAAAATAAATGCATTTGTCGTTAAACGAAAACATAGACAATCCCTAGGAATGTATAAGTACATGTACACTGTGGTATATGGGCCAAGGTTATGTTGTCGATAAAGTGTTTGCATTTGAAGGTCTCCCCTTTTTTTAAAAAACTTGAATAACGTGGGGTGATACTTGTTCAAGGAGACGCGAACTTATCAATTCATATTTATAATCTACACATATCGAGGCATAGCGGCAATATGCCTTAACAACTAACAATTGTTTTGCAGTTGGTGGAATCTACACTGTTATCAGGTCAAAGGCAGCTGTCAGTACTGAAGAACTTGGTGACCAGTATTATATGGTCGGACCTTTAAATGACCAATTAGTCCGCACTGAAGTTGAAATTTTAGAGCCGCCAGAAACTGAACTTAAAAACGCCATACACACTTTGAAAAGTGCTGGGATTAGAGTAAGGGCATTGCAGATACCATAAGTTTATGATGCCTCTAAGTACACAAATATGGGTTACAACTGGGCATCTTAGTAGGCAGGCTACTGTGACGTCAGAACTCGTATAGCGCTGTGCAGCCACCAAGCGGTTGAGGCGATTTCTAAATGGGTCACATGATAAAAATTCATCCAATGGAATAAAGGAGATTTTTACATTTTGTATAGGCAGGCATTGGGGGGGGGGACGAATTTTACTTAAGAAACCCCCAAAATCCCCCTCTCTCTCTTTAGATAGAGGAGGTTTTAGTCCTGAAACATTCTAAAAGGGATAAAAGAAACACTAGGCTAGGCGGTACAATTTTGTATTGAAGTTGAGGTGATAAATGATACGGAGAGAGTATAGAGTAATTTCGGTTGAGAGGGGGAGTGAACTGTGCATCCCCTACGTTAGGGGCAACTTTGTACTAGAGAATACTATTTGCCCGGGAAGGGGAGGGGGGATATCACTAAGGTAAGAGATAGAGGGTTATGACGTTTCTGTATATGGGAAAGAAATTACTCTATAGGGTTTCATCAGAGAGAATTTAGAAGGGGAGTGAAAGGGGTGGTTTGGAATGTAGCGCAACGTCGTCTGCTAAACGTTATCTAGGCAGGTCGATTTCCGGACATGTGACCGGAAACTCGCCTACCCCAAAAAGCTCAACGCGACATCTTGTTTGGGCGTCATCACGTTTAATAGAGTCAAAGGGGGGGCCTTCCACTCCCCTTCTAAATTCTCTCTGGTTTCATTAAAGGGAGCCAGACAAACACTATTGCCATTGGAGTAGCAGCCATTTCTCTACTTAGAGGCATTATAAACTTATGCAGATACACCCATACTCAATGCCAATTAAGATTGACAGTAATTTAACAACATTTAGGTTGTTTATGGGAGATGGCTTATTGAAGGGTATCCCCGGGTTTTATTATTCGATATTGGTTCCGCCGCTTGGAAACTAGATGAATGGAAAAGAGACCTTTGGAATGTAGCTAACATTGGCGTACCGTGGCACGATAGAGAATCAAATGACGCTATCATTTTTGGATACTTAGTAGCTTGGTTTTTAGAAGAGGTGAATTAGACATGGGATTATAATATATCAATCTAGAAGATCATAATTTGAAGTAGAATATTCATTTATTTATTTAAGTTCCATAAAGAGGTTAAGAATGAAAGGGGTGCACCACTTATAGTTGCTCACTTTCACGAATGGTTGGCTGGAGTCGGACTCATTTTACTTAGAACTAGGCACTTGGATATTGCTACTGTTTTTACCACCCACGCTACGTTACTTGGGAGGTATTTGTGCGCAGCCAATATAGATTTTTATAACAATTTAGACAAGGTGCGAAATTTAATTTGCAAAGTCTTTTCTTTATTTTGAGGACATTTTCTAATAGCTCAAATATTTCTTAGTTTAACCTTGATAAAGAAGCGGGTGATAGAGGAATCTATCATAGGTATTGCATGGAAAGGGCCGCGACACACGCCTCCCATGTTTTTACTACCGTCTCCGAGATAACTGCCATAGAATCTGAACATTTACTCAAAAGAAAACCAGATATCATAACCCCTAATGGTTTAAATGTTAAGAAATTCAGCGCTCTTCATGAATTTCAAAATCTACACGCTTTGGCTAAAGAAAAAATTCACGAATTTATTCGTGGTCACTTTTATGGGTATGCTTAATATTAAAGGGAGGGTGAAGAAGAAAATCAAGTGGTTTTTTATCGATTCTTCTACTAATTATAAGACCAGTCTGCATAGTGAAACATTCAGGAAATACCAGTTCCGAATGATTTTAAAATTATTTCAAATTAGGTTCAGATTTTAAAGATAATTTTAAAGAAGCCCCTCCGACCAATCGCGTAACGCCTTGCCTTTTTATTATAATTAACAAAATTCTCGTGGCACGTTCCGTGTCGAATGAAATTTATCACGAGATTTGATAAAATTAGGCGCGCGACGTGATAATCATGGCGCGAGACATGGAGCGTGCCACGAGAATTTTTTTAATAAAAAGGCAGGGCCTTACGCCATTGGTCGGAAGTCCTTGTTTAAAATTATCCCTAATTAAAATCTGAACTTAATTTGAATTTTAAAATCATTCGGAGCTGGTATTTCCTGAATGTTTCACTATGCAGACTGGTCTTAAGATTAGTAGAAGAATCGATAAAAAATCACTTGATTTTCTACTTCACCCTCCCTTTAAGCAAACCTTTTCACAGTTTCGGTAGATTTGACTAAATGTCATTTATTCAAATTTTTAAGCCACTATGACTTTGATTTGGATCGCACACTCTATATCTTCATCGCTGGTCGTTATGAATTCTCAAATAAAGGAGCTGATCTTTTTATTGAGTCTTTAGCGCGTTTAAATCATTACTTAAAGTCATCTGGGAGTGACGTGACGGTTGTAGCTTTCATAATCTTCCCAGCAAAAACAAACAATTTTAACGTTGATTCACTAAGAGGTCAAGCTATTACTAAACAACTTAGGGATGCTGTAACGGATGTTCAATCTAAAATAGGAAAAAGGATGTTTGAAATATGCCTTAGGTGAAACTTAGTTGCCAAATATTTGTCTCAATTTTAGTCCTTTCTTTCTTTTTTTCTTTAATTTCATTTTATAAATACTCTTTAGTGGTAAAATTCCAAGTCCAGATCAACTTTTATTAAATGAGGATTTAGTTCGTTTGAAAAGATGTATTTACGCATCACAGGTATCCTAGTAATTGAGATAGGCAAAGTTCAGTTAACATAACATTATACCTTAAAAAAACGGCCTTTTTCTAAGTATAAAAGGAAAATTATTGAAATGATCACTTATTACAAAATAATTAGCGTTTAATTAGTCTTAAAAACGAGGACTACTGCGCCATCCGCCATCAGGCTGGGAAATAGCACACTTCCTCTGGTCCAAAACCAGTTTATTAATTGCTTGGACTAGTTTTTTAATTCAAAAAGTGGGGGTTACTGGTCCTCGGGACCAGTTTATTAATTGCAAATCTATTGGAGAACAAAGGCTGGGACCAGTCCGGAGACCAGTTAATTATTTCAGGGACTAGAGGGGTCACTGGTCCCAAGGACTAGTTTAAAAAATATCCTTATTTCCCAGCCTGTCCGCCATTGCTTTAGATTCGTCTGCTAGCCAGAACCCACCAGGGATTGGTTCAACCAATCCCGTTGTGGTACGGGGTTCTGGCTAGCAGACGCCACTAAACCAATGGCCATACAGTAGCGTCTGCTAGCCAGAATCCACCAGGGATTGGTTGAACCAATCCCGTTGCAGTAAGGGGTTCGGGTTAGCAGACGCCACTAAACCAATGGCCATACAGTAGCGTCTGCTAGCCAGAATCCACCAGGGATTGGTTGAACCAATCCTGTTGCAGTAAGGGGTTCTGGCTAGCAGACGCCACTAAACCAATGGCCATACAGTAGCGTCTGCTAGCCAGAACCCACCAGGGATTGGTTGAACCAATCCTGTTGCAGTAAGGGGTTCTGGCTAGCAGACGCCACTAAACCAATGGCCATACAGTAGCGTCTGCTAGCCAGAACCCACCAGGGATTGGTTGAACCAAACCTGTTGAAGTAAGGGGTTCTGGCTAGCAGACTCCACTAAACCAATGGCCATACAGTAGCGTCTGCTAGCCAGAACCCACCAGGGATTGGTTCAACCAATCCCGTCGCGGTAAGGGGTTCTGGCTAGCAGACGCCACTAAACCAATGGCCATACAGTAGCGTCTGCTAGCCAGAACCCCTTACCGCGACGGGATTGGTTGAACCAATCCTGTTGAAGTAAGGGGTTCTGGCTAGCAGACGCCACTAAACCAATGACGGTCGAGTAGTCCTCGTTTTTAAGACTAATTAAACGCTAATTATTATGTAATATTAATACTTTTCCTTTTATGTTTACAAAAAGGCCGTCCTTTTAAGGTATATAATGTTATGTAAGTGGAACTTTTCCGTCAACTATAATTCTTTCACTTTTAGAACACAATTATGCCACCAATATGCACCCATAACATGATTGATGACGCTGCTGATCCTGTACTAAGCCATATCCGGCGATGCAAACTATTTAATGAATCCTCCGATCGCGTCAAAGTCATTTTCCATCCCGAATTTTTGTCCTCTACTAACCCCCTCTTTAGTATGGATTACGAAGAATTTGTCCGAGGTTGCCATATGGGTGTATTCCCTTCGTATTATGAACCATGGGGCTATACACCTGGTAAAAATTTAATCACCACTCTTGACAGGGTTCATACAAACCTGGAAAACTGGGAAAACCTGGAAAAATCAGGGAAATAAATAATTGACAAAAACCTCAGGGAAATTTCGAATTTTTACTAGTAAAATTCAGGGAAATCAGGGACATTTGCGTCAAACAGGGGCCGAATAATTAAGCAAAATGTTCGTGAACATCCCCTCCATAGGATTAACATTACACTATACTTTGGAGGCTCATAACTCTGGTTATATTACAGATACGGGGATGCCCTTTGATTATGTAATAGTCATATTTGCCCCCCCCCCTCCTTCGTTAACATTTGCTCCATAGGACACTCCATATAGGGGAAAACCCTGGAAAATTCAGGGAAGTATATGGGGAGAAACCTCCCATAAATCTCAGGGAAAATTGTTTTCCAAAAATTGTATGAACCCTGTCTTGAGTTTCTCATTATTTCTTTTCTTTGGCTTCAAATTTGCCGTGTTCTTTTTTTTTTTTTTTTTCTCAGCTGAATGTACAGTTATGGGTATTCCCAGTTTAACAACCAATTTATCCGGGTTTGGTTGTTTTATTGCCGAGCATGTTGTCGATCCTATGTCTTACGGAATTTACATAGTTGATAGGCGATTTAAAGGTCCGGAAGAATCAGTTCAACAATTAGCTCAATACATGTTTGATTTCTCAAATCTATCGAGGAGGCAACGAATTATCCAAAGAAATCGTACTGAACGACTTAGTGACCTTTTAGATTGGAAGAATTTGGGAGTTGTACGGATATATATTATTTAATAATAATTATTTTAATCAATTTTAAGTTAATTTTAATTACAGTATTATCGTAAATCAAGACATATGGCTTTGCAATGTACACATCCTGAGATTTTAGAAGAAGCCATGGTATTATTATTATTATTAGTTTTAAAACAGAAGTGGTATGATACTAAAAGTATTGACTATTGAGCTAACCAAATTCTTCACTCGGCATTAGTGAATATTCTTGATAACACACGAACGGTTGGCCCTCTAGTGGCGGTTTTAGAATTTTCCCTCCAAAACGTGAGACGCTCGCGGTGGTAGACGGCCGAACTAGATTCAAGGAGCCGCGCCGGTGTTCCGTGGCTTTAGGTTAAGGGGAAGGGGGTAGGAAATGTTTTTGGAACTCGACCAATTTTTTTCTCTCTCTAGTTTTAGGGCGTGGGATGGGGCATAAAATCCTCAAATTTGTTCACTAGTGCCAGGATCTATAGAGTAGGCCTGTGCGGGTAGCGATTTTTGGGTTTCGGGTCGGGTACGGGTAGGGTACCCGGATTTCTAAGGGGTACTCGAATAATTAGGCCTAGCTAAACTACCATTAGTCGGGTGCTTTTCGGGTAGCAAAAAATCATATCTGGTACTTATCGGGTTGAAATACTTTTATTTGTGAAAAAAATAAGTGTCATGAAAGACTTGAATACCATTATGGCGAAAAGTACAAAAATAAGACTAAATCTATTAGCGAGGATTGAAATAATGAATAATACTGAGCATTGTGGAAAAGTTTACTCAAACTTAAGTTCAAGAAACTTTGCCAAACCAATACCCGATTGTCCTAAGCCTTGTCACGGGTTATGAGCGGGAAAATTTAAATATTCGAATAATTTCGGGTATTAAGAAATTAAGTTTTCGGGTATCGGGTCGGGTACCTACTATAGAGTAATATTTGCTGAGGGGGGTGAGACGTCATTGGTTTTTCAGCCAATGAAATTAACAAGCCAACAGATGGCGTCACCTTCTGGTGGCTACAGAGCTCATGTTAAATTCTGCCTCCAAAAGGGCGAATGGGCGGAGTTTAATGTCACCCTCCCCGTAACCGATATTACTCTATTACCAATGCTAGAGCCCTTCACTTCTAGTCTCATACCACTTCTGGTGCTTTTAATTATTTCCAGGATCATTTAATCAATTAATTCTTCAGTTTAATCAAGTTAATTTTAATTAAACAGGGTGAGAAACTTCAACTTAAATACCCGAGACCAGTTTCAGAACCACCTTCGCCAACTTCATCAAGAGCTTCAACTCCCGCTCCTTCCGAACACGGAAGTGATGATGATGAAGAAGAAGATCATAATTCCGAGGAGGAAAGAGAAGAAATTTCCTCCGCTGCTGGAAGTAGATAACCACCAGTTTAAAATACTTAAATCGCCCCCGGTGGAAAGCCATATCTATTAAGTATATCTTCTGAATGAAGATAAAAATAAAATCAGTTGGCAAAAACTGATTTATTCATTTCAAAGATAATCTTAATCTTTATATAGGAATATATTCATTTTTCAAATTTCTAATCACTTTAATAAAATTAATAATCGTTTCTTCTATATTCTAAAGATCATTCTTTTTGCAAAAAAAAATCAAAAAATGTTAATAAACTAATTAATTATGTTTGAAAAGTTGTAAAAGATGTCTTAAAGGGAGGGTGAAGTAGAAAATCAAGTGATTTTTTATCGATTCTTCTACCAATTTTAAGACCAGTCTGCATAGTGAAACATTCAGGAAATACCAGCTCCGAATGATTTTAAAATTATTTCAAATTAGGTTCAGATTTCAAGGATAATTTTAAATAAGGACTGCCGACCAATCGCGTAACGCCCTGCCTTTTTGTTAACAAAATTCTCGTGGCACGCTCCATGTCTCGCGCCACGATTGTCACGTCGCGCGCCTAATTTTATGAAATCTCGTGATAAATTTCATTCAACACGGAGCGTGCCACGAGAATTTTGTTAACAAAAAGGCAGGGCGTTACGCGATTGGTGGGCAGTCCTTGTTTAAAATTATCCTCAAAATCTGAACCTAATTTGAATTTTAAAATCATTCGGAGCTGGTATTTCCTGAATGTTTCACTATGTAGACTGGTCTTGTAATTAGTAGAAGAATCGATAAAAAATCACTTGATTTTCTACTTCACCCTCCCTTTAATGTCGGGGTTTGCAAATGTAACATTTAAAAAGTTTAAATTTTAAACTATTGTTGCGGGTTTAGACAATATTAACTTAACTAAACGATCCTTAATAATCTGTTTTGTTAATATTAACTTATTAAGACAAAGAAGTTTTAAATTAAATTAAACCCTTGATAAGATAAATTTTTTTTATTAAAAAGAATGACCTTTAAATTAATTAATCAATCAATTTATCACTGTTAGCTTATTTTTCATAGTTTACTTATTACTTTCTTCAATTTATTGTTATTCCGTATTCCTTTGCAACAAGTCGTCGCGCTTTTTTGTATTTGAAAGGCACAAAAATACTTCTACGTCATTAGACAAAAAATACTTCTACGGCGTCATTAGACAAGCGATCGGCACAATTTTAGTCATAATAGGTTCAAAATAGTTAGTAAGAAATAGTGCCAAAATACTAGTAGGAACTAGGAAACTTGTTAATGAACGTTACGTTAAGGTCAATAATTTTTTTTTACAAAGACAAATTTGAAATTTTGTTTCTGAGCAATATTATTAATTATAGAATAGAATAGAATATTTTTATATATATGAAATTATAACTCTAATAATAATAATTAATAAGCCAAGTTCCTGTTTTTTTGTTTTTTTATTAATTTCATTATCAACGTCAATTAAATGGAGTGTTATCTTCTTTTTTTTCCCTGCCAGGTTACAAATAATTGTGCCATTCAATTACTCTACAGCAAATAAATTCTTTTATCTGTTAAATGTAATTAATTTATTTCCAAGTGGTTAGTATATGGGCGCAATTTTTGGGCAAAAACAGTATGATAAAGTCATTAAGGATGATGGGTAATTTGAGAGAAATCGCGCACCCCCCCCCCTCGCTAACTATGGGACGGGTCAGGTCCAGTGGGATGCGAGAAAGTGGGGGAGAAATACTCGAGAATGTGGGGGAGAAATACTCGAGAAAGTGGGGGAGAAATACTCGAGAAAGTGGGGGAGGAATACTCGGGAAAGGGGGGAGGAATACTCAGGAAAGTGGGGGAGGAATACTCAGGAAAGTGGGGGAGGAATACTCGGGAAAGTGGGGGAGGAATACTCGGGAAAGTGGGGGAGGAATACTCGGGAAAGTGGGGGAGAAATACTCGGGAAAATGGCGGATGGTCTTCCTGATTGGTCTGAGCAGGCCGCCCGCCATTTTTCCGAGTATTCCTCCCCCCCCCCATTTCTAGCGTCCCACAGCGTGGCGATTTACCTCAAATTACGCATCCCCCCATTATTCAAACTATTTAAGCTCAAAACTTGCGACTAAATAGAAAGTAAACAGCAAATTTATTTATCTCTCCAATTCAGGAGTCAAGGATTCAGCAAAACAAATGTCCAGCAATTGCTTGCAATAATCTAATTCTTCTTGAAAGCTTTCTTGATTGTTAATTAAAGATATTCTTTCATTAAGGAGACTTTCCAGCCCCAAATCATTTCGTCTGCATTCAATTTTCGATTGCAAATGATCTTTAACCATGGACAATAAAACACTAAGTAGATGTTCATGGCTGTCATCGTGTTCTGAATGAAGTAAACCAATTATAAGTTCAATGAAACCCATTTTATAGAGTAGATCTGTGGAAGAATTAGTAATTTTGAAAGTTAAATTGATTATTTTTCAACCCAGGTAATGTTTTATACCTCTGTATCGAGATTGCTGATGGCAAAGAGAGTTTAATAAGAAGGATATTTTGGTTCTTAATTTTTTAACATTGGTTTGCATGGCGCGTAATAGTACTGAAAAGCCATCTAGATTCTCAAATAATTCCTGCGCTTTGGGGTTTTGACGAATTAGACAGGAAAGCGCGTAAAGGGCTTTAATTTTAACCGTTTCCAGCTCGTGTTGATCTACTAAATCTAGCAAGTTATTCAACAGAGAGCATTCTAAAGCTGCAGTTTGACAATGGGGGTTATTTTGAACAAGTTCCGCTATTAAATCGGCAGTTTTGCATTGAATTCCTTCACGATTAATTGCCATTAATTGTGGGAGAAGAGAAAAACCTCCCATCTTTTCAAAATCTATGAAAAAATAATATTACATCTGAACTTTTAAAGGGGCTATCCGGAGCTGTTGGGGTCAAGGGGGGGGGTCAATTTCTTACCCACCCACCGCGACGGTGGCGCCATTCCTTATGGCCAAAGAGCTGGGTGTTTTCCCCCTGAACTAAGGGCGGTCTCGCCCCCCCCCCCAACAGCGCTGGTGGTGAGCCCCTTTAACATAAAATTAGTACCATTGGCATTATCTATGGATCCTGTATGATCAGTTAGTTCTTCTAGGGTATTTTCTATCGAAGTTAATATGTCAGTGTTGGTTTTATCATTGTTATATGTCTCTATGCTTGAGTGTAAAAATGCAATACACTTTTTGATCTCTTCAGTTATACTGTTATTTGAGAGGTTTGACAAAACATTGCTTAGCCATTCTCTTCTCTGAAAGTTTATCATAATTTGTTACAGTATTTGTATTGTATACGGTGGTTTCTAAGTTTTTATTTAAACCTCAGGATCCATAGCTGGAATATGAGATTGTGAAGCAATCATATCAGGGTTTGCAGGAGTGTTTGATACAGCAAGACGTAAAACATCTTGCAAACTTTCTTGTGATGGAGGATCTCTTCGTTCTGGGTTATCAGCCATTTTAATGGGCTTTTCTGGTTTGATTTCTAATTATAAAATGTATAATTATATTTATTTATATTTAGTTAATAAATAAATGAGGAAAAACCGTACATTTTATTCCAACACGTGTCTTCTTGACAACTCCAAGGCTTAAAATATTAGCAGACGATAGGTCAAATTGATAGTGACCGCCTGACCTGACCGGTGTTTTGAAATCGAAACTTCTATGGAAAATGCTTTAAAATATAATTAATTTAAAGGTATTAAGTAAATTTAATAGCGTTTGTTCCGTCATTTGGAGAATAAGATGGGCAAAGTCTATGCAAAGGTAAATTATATGCTTAAATATACAGATACTAAAGGAAAGTGTGTGTGTTGTTAAGCCTACTTGTCCTAAGCCTTGGTCTAATCACAATGAGAAGGCCATAATTAGAAGTACATTGTTTTTGTCGGTGAAGGGCGAAGGGGTTAAATAATTAAAATTAACTTTGACAATAATTAAGTAGCAAAGTCTACGCAAAGGTAAATTATATGCTTAAATATCTGATACAGAATACTAAAGTGTGTGGGTCATTCCTATTTTAGAGGCCGTTTTCCATAGTGGTAAAATTTTTAGTAGGATGATGGTAGTAAAAATAGTAGTATTCCCCCTACGAGGAAAAGCGGAACCTATGATGGAGAAAATAGTATGAATTGCTACATTGTGCCGACTAACCATAAATTGCCGCCTTTTCCAAAATATTACTGACTAACCATAAATTTCCGCCTTTTCCAAATATTGCTGACTAACCATAAATTGCCGCCTTTTCCAAAATATTGCTGACTAACCATAAATTGCCGCCTTTTCCAAATTATTTCTCACTAACCATAAATTGCCGCCTTTTCCAAAACATTGCTATATTACTGTCTTTTTCCGTGTAAAGAGGCGCATACTTAGCCTTTCGTGAATAAACAGGAAAAATGAAATGGGGTAATGCACTGGCCTTTTAACAAGGCGTTTTAAGTGTTCTAATTGCGAGGCCAATACAGAATGAACATGCAAAACGAAATGTTGGAATAATACATTGGCCTTTAACCTAATTGCGAGGCCAGTACAGATATGCCCTTAAGTTCAAACGAGATTAGACCAGGTTAGGTTAGGTTAGGTTTAGGCGAGGCGGGTGAAATTCCATGTCGGGTCTCTCAAGTAGGCGTTGGTAGTGGCCTACTTGAGAAGCCATTAGAAAATAAACATGCAAAACGGAACCGTGTACAATTACACGCGCCTCTGAACTAAGCGTTTGTAGTGGCCTACTTGAGAGGCCAGTAGAGAATAAACACGCAAAATTAAACTAGGGACAATACATGGGTCTCTTATCTATGTTTTTATCGTCGGCTTCTTTGACGTTCGTGAATAAATATTAAAAACGAAATGGAAGCATCACATTGGCCTTTAAACTAGGTGTCCTAAGTGGCCTAATTGCGAGGCCAGTACAGATATGTCCTAACGTTCAAACTAGATAAGTATAGGTTAGGTTAGGTTAGGTTAGGTTAGGTTAGGTGAGGTTAGGTTAGGTTGGTTTGGGTTGGGTTAGGTTAGGTGTCGGGCCGCTCATCTTGGCGTCAGTAGTGGCCTACTTGAGAGGCCAGTAGAGAATAAACAAGCAAAATGGAACCATGGACTATTACACTGGCCTCTCAACTAGGCGTCAGTAGTGGCATACTTGAGAGGCCAGTAGAGAATAAACAAGCTAAATGGAACCATGGACTATTACACTGGCCGCTCAACTAGGCGTCAGTAGTGGCCTACTTGAGAGGCCAGTAGAGAATAAACAAGCAAAATGGAACCATGGACTATTACACTGGCCGCTCAACTAGGCGTCAGTAGTGGCCTACTTGAGAGGCCAGTAGAGAATAAACAAGCTAAATGGAACCATGGACTATTACACTGGCCGCTCAACTAGGCGTCAGTAGTGGCATACTTGAGAGGCCAGTAGAGAATAAACAAGCTAAATGGAACCATGGACTATTACACTGGCCGCTCAACTAGGCGTCAGTAGTGGCCTACTTGAGAGGCCAGTAGAGAATAAACAAGCAAAATGGAACCATGGACTATTACACTGGCCGCTCAACTAGGCGTCAGTAGTGGCCTACTTGAGAGGCCAGTAGAGAATAAACAAGCAAAATGGAACCATGGACTATTACACTGGCCGCTCAACTAGGCGTCAGTAGTGGCCTACTTGAGAGGCCAGTAGAGAATAAACAAGAACTGGCCGCTCAACTAGGCGTCAGTAGTGGCCTACTTGAGAGGCCAGTAGAGAATAAACAAGCGAAGTGGAACCATGGACTATTACACTGGCCGCTCAACTAGGCGTCAGTAGTGGCCTACTTGAGAGGCCAGTAGAGAATAAACAAGCAAAATGGAACCATGGACTATTACACTGGCCGCTCAACTAGGCGTCAGTAGTGGCCTACTTGAGAGGCCAGTAGAGAATAAACAAGCAAAATGGAACCATGGACTATTACACTGGCCGCTCAACTAGGCGTCAGTAGTGGCCTACTTGAGAGGCCAGTAGAGAATAAACAAGAACTGGCCGCTCAACTAGGCGTCAGTAGTGGCCTACTTGAGAGGCCAGTAGAGAATAAACAAGCGAAGTGGAACCATGGACTATTACACTGGCCGCTCAACTAGGCGTCAGTAGTGGCCTACTTGAGAGGCCAGTAGAGAATAAACAAGCAAAATGGAACCATGGACTATTACACTGGCCGCTCAACTAGGCGTCAGTAGTGGCCTACTTGAGAGGCCAGTAGAGAACAAACAAGCAAAATGGAACCATGGACTATTACACTGGCCGCTCAACTAGGCGTCAGTAGTGGCCTACTTGAGAGGCCAGTAGAGAATAAACAAGCAAAATGGAACCAAGGACTATTACACTGGCCTCTCAACTAGGCGTCAGTAGTGGCCTACTTGAGAGGCCAGTAGAGAATAAACAAGCAAAATGGAACCATGGACTATTACACTGGCCGCTCAACTAGGCGTCAGTAGTGGCCTACTTGAGAGGCCAGTAGAGAACAAACAAGCAAAATGGAACCATGGACTATTACACTGGCCGCTCAACTAGGCGTCAGTAGTGGCCTACTTGAGAGGCCAGTAGAGAATAAACAAGCAAAATGGAACCAAGGACTATTACACTGGCCTCTCAACTAGGCGTCAGTAGTGGCCTTCTTGAGAGGCCAGTAGAGAATAAACAAGCAAAATGGAACCATGGACTATTACACTGGCCGCTCAACTAGGCGTCAGTAGTGGCCTACTTGAGAGGCCAGTAGATAATAAACAAGCAAAATGGAACCATGGACTATTACACTGGCCTCTCAACTAGGCGTCAGTAGTGGCCTTCTTGAGAGGCCAGTAGAGAATAAACAAGCAAAATGGAACCATGGACTATTACACTGGCCGCTCAACTAGGCGTCAGTAGTGGCCTACTTGAGAGGCCAGTAGAGAATAAACAAGCAAAATGGAACCATGAACTATTACACTGGCCGCTCAACTAGGCGTCAGTAGTGGCCTACTTGAGAGGCCAGTAGAGAATAAACAAGAACTGGCCGCTCAACTAGGCGTCAGTAATGGCCTACTTGAGAGGCCAGTAGAGAATAAACAAGCAAAATGGAACCATGGACTATTACACTGGCCGCTCAACTAGGCGTCAGTAGTGGCCTACTTGAGAGGCCAGTAGAGAATAAACAAGAACTGGCCGCTCAACTAGGCGTCAGTAGTGGCCTACTTGAGAGGCCAGTAGAGAATAAACAAGCGAAGTGGAACCATGGACTATTACACTGGCCGCTCAACTAGGCGTCAGTAGTGGCCTACTTGAGAGGCCAGTAGAGAATAAACAAGCAAAATGGAACCATGGACTATTACACTGGCCGCTCAACTAGGCGTCAGTAGTGGCCTACTTGAGAGGCCAGTAGAGAATAAACAAGCAAAATGGAACCATGGACTATTACACTGGCCGCTCAACTAGGCGTCAGTAGTGGCCTACTTGAGAGGCCAGTAGAGAATAAACAAGAACTGGCCGCTCAACTAGGCGTCAGTAGTGGCCTACTTGAGAGGCCAGTAGAGAATAAACAAGCGAAGTGGAACCATGGACTATTACACTGGCCGCTCAACTAGGCGTCAGT
Organism: Phalangium opilio; assembly: GCF_054372755.1. Classification (NCBI taxonomy): domain Eukaryota; kingdom Metazoa; phylum Arthropoda; class Arachnida; order Opiliones; family Phalangiidae; genus Phalangium; species Phalangium opilio. The sequence continues at coordinate 3,281,842 of NW_028324168.1, read as the reverse complement.
AGTGGCCTACTTGAGAGGCCAGTAGAGAATAAACAAGCAAAATGGAACCATGGACTATTACACTGGCCGCTCAACTAGGCGTCAGTAGTGGCCTACTTGAGAGGCCAGTAGAGAACAAACAAGCAAAATGGAACCATGGACTATTACACTGGCCGCTCAACTAGGCGTCAGTAGTGGCCTACTTGAGAGGCCAGTAGAGAATAAACAAGCAAAATGGAACCAAGGACTATTACACTGGCCTCTCAACTAGGCGTCAGTAGTGGCCTACTTGAGAGGCCAGTAGAGAATAAACAAGCAAAATGGAACCATGGACTATTACACTGGCCGCTCAACTAGGCGTCAGTAGTGGCCTACTTGAGAGGCCAGTAGAGAACAAACAAGCAAAATGGAACCATGGACTATTACACTGGCCGCTCAACTAGGCGTCAGTAGTGGCCTACTTGAGAGGCCAGTAGAGAATAAACAAGCAAAATGGAACCAAGGACTATTACACTGGCCTCTCAACTAGGCGTCAGTAGTGGCCTTCTTGAGAGGCCAGTAGAGAATAAACAAGCAAAATGGAACCATGGACTATTACACTGGCCGCTCAACTAGGCGTCAGTAGTGGCCTACTTGAGAGGCCAGTAGATAATAAACAAGCAAAATGGAACCATGGACTATTACACTGGCCTCTCAACTAGGCGTCAGTAGTGGCCTTCTTGAGAGGCCAGTAGAGAATAAACAAGCAAAATGGAACCATGGACTATTACACTGGCCGCTCAACTAGGCGTCAGTAGTGGCCTACTTGAGAGGCCAGTAGAGAATAAACAAGCAAAATGGAACCATGAACTATTACACTGGCCGCTCAACTAGGCGTCAGTAGTGGCCTACTTGAGAGGCCAGTAGAGAATAAACAAGAACTGGCCGCTCAACTAGGCGTCAGTAATGGCCTACTTGAGAGGCCAGTAGAGAATAAACAAGCAAAATGGAACCATGGACTATTACACTGGCCGCTCAACTAGGCGTCAGTAGTGGCCTACTTGAGAGGCCAGTAGAGAACAAACAAGCAAAATGGAACCATGGACTATTACACTGGCCGCTCAACTAGGCGTCAGTAGTGGCCTACTTGAGAGGCCAGTAGAGAATAAACAAGCAAAATGGAACCATGGACTATTACACTGGCCTCTCAACTAGGCGTCAGTAGTGGAATACTTGAGAGGCCAGTAGATAATAAACAAGCAAAATGGAACCATGGACTATTACACTGGCCTCTCAACTAGGCGTCAGTAGTGGCCTACTTGAGAGGCCAGTAGAGAATAAACAAGCAAAATCGAACCATGGACTATTACACTGGCCGCTCAACTTGGCGTCCGTAGTGGCCTACTTGAGAGGCCAGTAGAGAATAAACAAGCAAAATGGAACCATGGACTATTACACTGGCCGCTCAACTATGCTTCAGTAGTGGCCTACTTGAGAGGCCAGTAGAGATGGGGTTTACTGATTTCCGTGTAGAGACAGACGAGATTAGGAGTGGCCTCACAATAGGGCGACTATAGACACCTAGTTGAGAGGCCAAGATGTGGGGAAGTTCACTTTGGTGACATATGTTCGTTATTTTGAGCGCATTAATTGTACAAAATGAATTTCTTTTGGGAAATTTTGCTGAGAACATTAGGTTAAATAATCAAAAACTGTTAAAACAGTAAAATCATACGAAAACGTTGCTTCTGAAATATGCCTAATGAGTATTCAAATAGAGCTGTTCATAGCATTTTCTCCGTCATCGGTCTAGCTTTTTGATCTAGGAAAAATACTACTATTTTTACTACTATCCTACTAAAAAAATCCCACTATCGAAGGCGGCCTCGTAAATAGGAAAGATCCAAGTGTGTTGTTAAGCCTACTTTTCCTAAGCCTTGGTCTAATCACAATGAGAAAGCCATAATTAGAAGTACATTATTTTTGTCGGTGAAGGGCGAAGGGGTTAAATAATTAAAATTAACTTTGACAGTAATTAAGTATTACTAAATTCTACTAGGAAATGCCGAAGCAGCCTGTACCCCAGGAACCAGAAAGCTTCGAAGTTTCTGCTGATCGTATAAAGGTATTTATAAACTTTGACACTAAACATTTAATTGAGGGGTAGATTAAAATAGGCCGAATCTTTTTTAGTATCTAAAGAAATTAAGGAAAAAAATTAAAGATTTGAAGTTACGATTATTCTTCCTCAAATTAAAACACAAGGTTATAAATTAATTATCTTTGGGGTGTACATTGCTTGTTAATTGTGTCATTTCAATTATTTCTTCTTGTAAAACTGGCATTTTATTTGTGACAGGCTAGAGTTGATAAAGTTCATATTGATGGTGTTCAAAGAACAAAGAATGATGTGCTAGAAAAAGCAGTACAGGAACTGTTCAAAGTCACAGATTACCAAGAAGTAATTAAGTATTTGGCAAGTGGATTACTGTTTTTAAAGTAACACTTGTGAGTGCGTGTGTTTAGGTTTTTGTGAAAGCTAATGCAGTTAGAAGGCAACTAGAATCTCTGGGAGCATTCAAGAGCATCGGAATCTTCATTGACACCAGTAAAGGAGAGGATGCCAGTCCTAATGGAGTTGAAGTGACCTACCATGTCATTGAAAGTCGGAGGGCAACAGGGGGTGTTAACACTTTAGTGGGAAACAATGAAGGAAGCTTAGTGATTGGAACTAAGTTTCCAAATCTGTTTGGAAGAGGAGAGAGTCTACAAACCGAATACCATTACGGAACCAAAAAGTCATCCGGTTTCAATGCTACTTTATCCAAACCGCTTCTTGGATGGGCCAATCCGAGAATTACAGCTGCCATCTTTCAACAAGGAGCTGATTTTGTTTGGAGTGGATTTCATGAAGTTGATAGAGGAACACTGATTGAAGTTTTGGTAATATCTTTAACAAATTAGCAGGGGTGTGCGAGTACTCGGTTCGAGTATCGAGCCGAGTACTCGACTCGATACTCGATAACAACACATTGAGATACTCGAGAAAGATTCGAGTAGCTTTTTAACATCTTAAATACTCGAGTCCGAGGCTTACAACTATAGCAGACGATGAGTTCATGATCATTTTTGAAAATCAATTGTTCAATGTTTAATTGATCACTAACAATCTTTTTGAACTAGTTAGATGTTAGATAATTGAACATCTTCGTTATTTTCAAGAAATTTACAAAATTGCTACTCGACAAGTCAATATTTGAGACTCGATAATTTCTCGAAAGAACCAAAATTTGACCTATCTAAATACTCGATACTCGAAAGGATTTTTGATACTCGGCTCGATACTCGATAAGAAATTAGTTTCGATACTCGGACTCTGCTCGAAACCGAAAAAACGGGACTCGCACACCACTGTAAATTAGGCCTAGTAGTTAATTTTTTGGGTCTTAGTTTGAATCAGCACCTCAAGTTCGTCACAATCTTAGATGGGAAGGGATCTGGAGGGATTTAAAGTGTTTAGCCAATCAACAAACGGCCTTTGCTGTTAGAGAACAAATGGGCCATTCTTTAAAATCATCTTTAAAGCACATTTTAACCGTGGATAAAAGAGACAACCCTATTTTACCAAATTATGGTTCTTTCTTTCGATTAAACCAAGAATACGCTGGTCTAGGAGGAGATATTGGTTTCTTAAAACATGAAATTGAATATCAAGTTAATCAACCCATTGGAAATGATTTTGTAAGAACAATTTAATTAATTTTAATTAAAATTTAACAATCAAGTTATTGTTTAAAAGATCCTGCAAGGAACGATCATGGGTGGTTTGATGAGGAAAGCTGGAACGGATAAAAAATTTAATATTAGCGATAAATTTTTCTTGGGTGGGCCTTTAAATCTAAGAGGTTTCGGAATTAGAGGAGTTGGACCTCATTCGGAAGGTATTGGGAGTTATTTTTATTAAAATTAAATTTATTAATGAAGATTAATTATTTTTATAGATAATGCATTGGGTGCAGAGTCATATTGGGCATCTTCTATTCATTTATACACTCCTTTACCATTCAGACCAGGACAAGGTGGTATCGGAGACTTTTTTAGACTTCACGGGTTTGTTAATGCTGGGAATATTGGAAAATTTGAATTTTGTGAGTCACTTTATTTATTTATTTATTTATTATAAACTGGTGACTTTTGAATAATTTATTAATTTATTAATTTTGCTTCCCTTAGCTGATGATTATTATCAAAGCCTGGTTATGTTAATGAATAATTATCGGTTAACATATGGTTTGGGTCTTATACTCTCAGTTGGTCATATTGCCAGATTTGAACTTAATTATTGTTTCCCAGTGAAATTTCAACCCGGAGATAGGTAAGATAAGATTAATTTAATTTCTAAGGTTAATTTGAGTTAATGATTGTTAATTTAATCTCAAAGATTAAGCTGAGTTAATGATTGTCAATTTAATCTCTAAGATTAATTTGAGTTAGTGATTTGAGTGTTTATTCTTTCTTTATAGAATGAAATCTGGTTTACAGTTCGGTGTTGGAGTGGAATTTCTCTAATGCACCTTTCCCTTCATTAGTTCTTCTTAATTAACAGGTTAGTTAATTAAATTAATTTAAATTATAATTAGAATTGAATGCTAAGAATTTTGTTAAACTTTTTCCTTAGCCATTAGGAAAAAATTTAAAATAGCTGGGTGCATTAATTAATTAATTAATTAATTGTCATAGAATTTGTAAAAAAAAACAATAAAATTATTGGTTGGCGCTATTTAGGTTGAATAAATTATCTAAAGACATGAATATGAATGTTATATAAAAAAATGGTTTATTCAAATTGAATACATGATTTAATTTTCTCTAGATTAAATTTAACTATGATTAAATACAACACCGGGTATAATGTTCCTTAGTTTATTTAGAGTATACTATACAAGTTGCAATCTTAAAAGAACCTGAAATTTGAATTTCCAAAGGAAAAAAAATTTAATTAAATATTGTTAATTAATAATTATCACTTTGGAACTTTAAATTTATTTAGATTTCTTTCAAGGTTGCAAGTTGCAACAAAGTATGGTCCTGGAATATTGGGAATGTCTTAATACCATTAAATAAGTCTTTAAGATTAATTAATTAGATTACCTAGTTTACAACATGATTATATAATTAAGATGGTGATATAGAAAAAAAAAAACTTTTAAAAAAAGTAATGGATTTTAAATTTGAAAGTAAGTTCAACTTCAATTGGAATGTTTGAGAGATTTTTTTTTTAATGCATATTTTGTCTCCGTCTCATGGCTCTTTGCTTATCAAATCTCAATTCCATTTCTTCCAATACTTTTGGGGTATAACGTACAACCAATTTCACTGTCCCTTGAGCGGCTTTTAAAAGTTCAACCGCCTTTTCATGGTTCTCCCCTTCAACACTCTTCATTAAACAAAATTACTTAGGGTCAGATTTAATTTAACAGCCTGTAAAATCAAAACTTACAACTCCGTTAACGGAAAGAAGTTGATCACCCCTTTTTAAACCCCCGTGACGATCCGCAACCCCCGCGGGAATGATTCTAGAAATGTAAATAGGGGAGTTCTGTTCTCTTCCACCCATAACATTAAATCCTAAACCTTCATCAGTTTTTGGAAGTTCGACAACTCTGGGATGGGCGTGGCCTTCACTAGCTGCAAAAGCCGCCACTGTGGCCTAAAAAACAGTATTATTTATTTAAACTCGTATAAAATCTACTCAATTTGAGCAAAATACTTTTGCGGTAGCGCTGGCTCTAATATCGGGGCTACCAGAAATATCAACAGTTTCATAAACATGTTCGTAAACTTCTCTAACTGCACTGCAGAAATCACTTTGCAAAACCTTTTGCAAAGCGGCTAGTTTTTGAGAAGGGACTTCACCACCTTTAAAAATACATCGTGAATTAAATTTATGATTAGATTTTATTCTAAAGGATATAATGTGTTAGTTAATTAATTAATTAATTAATTTAGAAAAGCGACATGCAAAGGTCAAAGGTTATTACAAAAATATATCTACCAGGGTTGCAGGCTCTACCATTAAGTTTTATTAGTGTTAGTAAAAGACCGCATACCTAGCCACTTAGTGTACTCACTCTTTTGAAGTTTCTCGAGCAATTCAATTGCCCTTTTCACATCTAAATTAAAAATAATTATTTATAATTAAAATTTTTGTAAACTTTTTAATTAAAAAATTTGGTAAGCCTAATTTAGGCCTCGGTTTGTTTACACTAAGGCTTAAAGTCAAAAATGTTTCCGAGTATTATATCCTTACTAATATAGCATTTCTTATATATTTTATAACAAAAATAATTTAATCAAGTGAGTAGAATTCAGTTTTTTTAATTAGTATTCAATTTAATTACCTCTTTCTAGAGTTAAAGGTTCTCCCATCGTTATCGGCGGTTCGGTAATAGCGGCCATATTTTTAATTACGGCCCGCCTTTTTTCTTGCCATGTTTGCAAAGAATTGTTTTGCGAAATAGTTTGTAAAAATGGTTTGCAAAAGTTTTCTGGGCAAATTAGGCCCACCCTAAATTTTTCAATCTCCCACCATGGAGTAGTATTAAAGGAGACTTAGAAATAATGTAGCAGACTTTCAAGGAAACCTTTATTGCTACTCCAATAAAAGTACTCCTTGTTGGTACATTGCTAATTTATAACCATGGAGCTATATTATAGGAGACCTACCAACAAAATAGAAGACTTTCAATTAAACTTTTGATGTCACTCCAATAAAACTACTCCGTGTTGGTACAGTGCCAATTTGCCATAGAATATTGCTTATTCGGAAATTTTGGGAAACGGGACTCGGACTCATTTTGTTGTTCAGTCATCAGCGGATTACACAAATCTCTGTGATCCTTTTGTAAATTAAATTAAACTAGTTGCGTTCAACAATTTATCTAGTTTATATAAAGCAGAATCAAGTAAGTATTTCAAATTGTAATTAAAACTTGAGGTGAAATGGGAAACCGCGGTAAATTCCTTTCATTTTCCGTGTTGGTAAGCCTTGGCTAATAGAGAAGTGACACGATCGGTATCCCCCCTGCCTTTGACTATACGTGAAAATAAGATTGAGTGCCGATTCTCTGTTTAAACTTTGTTGTCAACTCCGGAGTCTTTTAGAAAAATTATATTTTTTTTTGTTGGATGGGCCTTGGCTAGTCTTAACTCTTAATATTAAATTAAATTTGACTTAATTAATTGCTTAGAATGCCGAACATCAAGCTTCAGAGTTCGGATGGTGAAATCTTTGAAGTTGATGTTGAAATTGCTAAAGCTTCTGTTACAATTAAAACCATGCTCGAAGGTATTGTAGATTAGGGGGTGAAAAATAGCCTTGATTATTGTTTCTAATTGTTTTTATTTTGCCTAATTAGATTTGGGTATGGACGAAGATGAAGAAGAAGTGGTCCCTTTGCCAAATGTTAATTCTGCCATTTTGAAGAAAGTGATCCAATGGGCCACTTACCATAAAGAAGATCCTCCCCCACCGGAAGATGATGAAAACAAAGAGAAAAGAACTGATGATATCAGCTCTTGGGACGCTGATTTTCTCAAAGTTGATCAAGGAACTCTTTTTGAACTCATTTTGGTAAGTTTTAAGAATAATTTTGGTTTATTTAAAGTTTTATTAATTAATATTTTTTATCTTTTTTTTAGGCTGCAAATTACTTGGATATCAAAGGTTTGTTAGATGTTACGTGCAAAACAGTGGCTAATATGATTAAGGGAAAGACTCCTGAGGAAATTCGCAAAACTTTCAACATCAAAAATGACTTTACACCCATTGAAGAAGAACAAGTACGTTTATTTTTAATTATTTTTAAGAAATTTGGGATTGGTAAACAGTTGCCATAGCAATTAATGGTTTTTAATTATTTATTTAACCAAAATCAAGCTTTTTTAATGGTTTTTAACTAGTTATTTAACCAAAATCAAGCTTTTAATGGTTTTTAACTTTATTTAACCAAAATCAAGCTTTTTTAATGGTTTTTATTTATTTAACCAAAATCAAGCTTTTAATGGTTTTTAACTATTTATTTAACCAAAATCAAGCTTGTAATGGTTTTTAATTAGTTATTTAACCAAAATCAAGCTTTTAATGGTTTTTAACTATTTATTTAACCAAAATCAAGCTTTTAATGGTTTTTAACTATTTATTTAACCAAAATCAAGCTTGTAATGGTTTTCTAACTAGTTATTTAACCAAAATCAAGCTTTTAATGGTTTTCTAACTATTTATTTAACCAAAATCAAGCTTTTTTAATGGTTTTTAACTATTTATTTAACCAAAATCAAGCTTTTAATGGTCTTTAACTATTTATTTAACCAAAATAAAGCTTTTTTAATGGTTTTTAACTATTTATTTAACCAAAATTAAGCTTTATTATAAATTAATGGGCTTCCTAATAATAACTCTTAATTATTCTAAATTAATTTAGGTGCGAAAGGAAAACGAATGGTGTGAAGAAAAATAAATAAAAAACTTAAAAATAAAACACCAAAGAGTTTTCTTATGTGATCTTAAAAAAAAAAACTTATGAACGAAAAAAAAAAGAACTTTTTTATTACATTAGTTTGTTTGTTTGTTTAATCTCCCTTTCAAAGTGTTTCGGTCCTTTTTTGGATAATATTAATTAGTAAACAATATCAATTATCAACCCTTTTTTAATCAAATTTGAAGACACACAAGTTGATTAAAGAATAAAAATACAAGATGGAGCCTTTCCTTTTCAAATAAAACTGCTATTGGTATTGATTAGGAATTTTAATTTTTCTCTTATTATTTCCTCAGTAATTAACTAATCAATTTTGAAAACATAACTAATTAACCAACCATTCTGTTTGTTAAATAATAAATATAAAAAATTTAAGCAGCTTTATAAATAAGAATGTCACGAAAAACAACACAAAAACATGTATTATATTGGTAACTTATTAAAGGGGAGAATCATTTAAAGGCCAAGTTTCATGAAACCAATATCATGGGATATTTGCCTTTTAAAGAGAAACAAAGAATTGAATTATAATTCGAAATTTGATTAAAAAAAACTTGATTATATCAGTTTATTATTACTAAAAAAAATTACAAAATAAAATACACTTTGTCATTTGAACTTATCAGAATCAAGGGGGGGAAAAAAAGGGGATTTTAAAGGATTGTTAGGCATTTTTTTTTTTTTGACTTTTAAAGAGAAACAAAGTATTGAATTATAATTCGAAATTTGATTAAAAAAACTTGATTATATCAGTTTATTATTACTAAAAAAAATTACAAAATAAAATACACTTTGACATTTGAACTTATCAGAATCAAGGGGGAAAAAGGGGATTTTAAAGGATTGTTAGGGAACAGTTAACTTTGTTCTTTGTCTTCTAATGATAAAATGAAATCCCATTCATCTGTGGATGGATTAAAAGAAATGTTGGAAGCCTTTTTTTTTTGGAAATACATTTAGGTTAACTTATTTTTATTAGGCTTATACCATTTGTAACAGGTTGAACTGAAAGTCGAGCTCTCGTGAATAAGGACATGAATTGAAGAGGTCCACTATTTTTAACATGTTCCACGTGAACAGCTTTTAGCTCTTTCAAACTTATGAACCTTTTCAATTCACGCACAAATTTTACATCAACCATATCCCATCTAGGATTATTCTTGCTGCTAGATCTACAAGAAAAAAAACGCCAGTTTTTAATCATTAAAATTTGTATATCTTAGAATATGAGATTTACTGGTCATAATGAGCTTCTTTTTTGTCAAATTGCGTGAAATCAGGGTAAGCTTCTTTCACAATTTCTATAATTCCAGCAATTCCTGGTTCTTTGCAATTGCTATGATAGAAGAATGCAGTTTGGCCAACTTTCATGTCTCTCATAAAGTTTCTGGCCTAATTTTATATATATATTTTTTTTTATATTATTTGTTAATTAGGTTTAATTAGCATCAATTAATATTTACCTGATAATTTCTTACTCCATCCCAACCACTTGTTTGTTCCGGACATTTTTTCAGATCATCAATTCCAAACTGGATTCCATTAGGGTTAGTCAAGTGTCATGGCGGCGTATTATATCAAAGTAGGCTTAGCAATAGTAGCGGCGCCATCTTGGTTCATCATCCGCCCACCAATTTGACAAGATTATGATGACTTATTAAAACTACTTACTTTAACATCTTTTCCTTTTTCAATCCGACTTTCAGGTTCGGATTTCATCAGCCAGTGATTATAAGTTGGTTTATTAGGCGGCGGGACATTTTGCTTTAAGCCCTTGGCCCTTCTAACAGTTGCTGGCATAGAATCATCAGAATCCGAGGAATTACGCGCCTTTTTAGTTTTATTCGTGGATCTTACGGATGAAGCTGTAATAAGCTAATCGTAATTAATTACAATTGATCAATGTCAATTTTAAGTATGATATAAATACCCTCATCTTTCCGTTTTTGGGGTGGCATCGTGGCGCGCCTTTCAGTCTTACACGCAACTTTACGTAACAGCTGATTTTACCGCGCAAATCTACTAAGAACAAGCTGTTTTTATTGGGTTTTTAAATGATGACGTCATTTTTGCAAGAAGAGTAGCAGACGACACTCTTGAATTTCATAATAACATCACCACGTGTTTAATGCGAAGGTCGTAGTAATTTTCTTCGTATTTATTTTGTTATTGGTTTTATGAATTAATAATATTTTTAACACGCCTATGAAGTCAATTTTGGGCAAATTAGTGTAATTATGATACGGAATAATCAAGGAGTTTTAAGTTTACGCTTTAATCAAGATCATGGTGAGTAATATTCTAAGCCTAACGTGTTGTTACCACCCATTGTTTACATCACAATAGAACCAAGGCTTACGATGTTTTTGTTGTTATTGTTATCAAGGATGTTTTACATGTGCTATGGAATCAGGGTGTAGAATTTATAATGTGGAACCACTCTCTGAAATTGCACATATTGGTACATTTTTAATTAAAAAAATAAAACCATTAATCTAGGTAATTATAACCTAAATTGTTAATTAATTTGAACAGAATCATTAGATGTTGGTAGTGTAGGTGCGTGTGAAATGTTACATAGAACTAATGTTGTTGCAATAGTTGGTGGAGGTTCTAGACCTAAATATGCTGATAATACTGGTAAGGGTTATCAGTTTAAAATACTTAATTTAATTTAATTTAAGCCTAACTATTTCTATAATTATTTTTAATAGTTTTAATATGGGATGATGATAAGAAAGCTTTTGTTATGGAATTTACTTTTACATCCAAAGTCATTTCTGTCAGAATGAAAAGGGATAGAATTTTTATAGCACTCAGGAATCAGATTCACGTCTTTAGCTTCCCACATTTACCAGTGAAACTATTTTCTTTCGATACCATTGATAACCCTAGAGGTTTGTGCGAAGTGAGTCCTCTTAGTAGTTCCGAGAGACAACTACTAGTCTTTCCGGCAAACAAATTAGGATGTGTACAGATAGTGGTGAGATTATAATAATTAATAATCCTTTTATCATCTTATCTGGGAATGGAATAATCATTGAACAGGGTTCATACAAACCTGGAAAACAGGGAAAACCTGGAATGGAAAAATCAGGGAAATAAATAGTTGACAAAAACCTCAGGGAAATTTAGAATTTTTAGTAAAATTCAGGGAAATCAGGGTTCAATTTGCGTCAATCAGGGGCTGAGTAATTAAGCAAAATGTTCGTAAACATCCCCTCCATAGGATTAACATTACACTAAACTTTGGAGGCTCATAACTCTGGTTATATTAGAGATTATGTAATAGTCATATTTGCCCCCCCCCTCCTTCGTTAACATTTGCTCCATAGGATACTCTACTCAATATAAGGGGAAAACCTGGGAAATTCAGGGAAGTATATGGGGAAAAAACCTGGGAAATTCAGGGAAGTATATGGGGAAAAAACCTGGGAAATTCAGGGAAGTATATGGGGGAAAACCTGGAAAATTCAGGGAAGTATATGGGGACAACCTGGGAAATTCAGGGAAGTATATGGGGAAAAACCTGGGAAATTCAGGGAAGTATATGGGGAAAAACCTGGGAAATTCAGGGAAGTATATGGGGACAAAACCTGGGAAATTCAGGGAAGTATATGGGGACAAAACCTGGGAAATTCAGGGAAGTATATGGGGACAAAACCTGGGAAATTCAGGGAAGTATATGGGGACAAAACCTGGGAAATTCAGGGAAGTATATGGGGAAAAACCTGGGAAATTCAGGGAAGTATATGGGGAAAAAACCTGGGAAATTCAGGGAAGTATATGGGGACAAAACCTGGAAAATTCAGGGAAGTATATGGGGACAACCTGGGAAATTCAGGGAAGTATATGGGGAAAAACCTGGGAAATTCAGGGAAGTATATGGGGAAAAACCTGGGAAATTCAGGGAAGTATATGGGGGAAAACCTGGAAAATTCAGGGAAGTATATGGGGAAAAACCTGGGAAATTCAGGGAAGTATATGGGGAAAAACCTGGGAAATTCAGGGAAGTATATGGGGACAAAACCTGGGAAATTCAGGGAAGTATATGGGGACAAAACCTGGGAAATTCAGGGAAGTATATGGGGGAAACCTGGGAAATTCAGGGAAGTATATGGGGGAAACCTGGGAAATTCAGGGAAGTATATGGGGACAAAACCTGGGAAATTCAGGGAAGTATATGGGGAAACCTGGGAAATTCAGGGAAGTATATGGGGACAAAACCTGGGAAATTCAGGGAAGTATATGGGGACAAAACCTGGGAAATTCAGGGAAGTATATGGGGAAAAACCTGGGAAATTCAGGGAAGTATATGGGGACAAAACCTGGGAAATTCAGGGAAGTATATGGGGACAAAACCTGGGAAATTCAGGGAAGTATATGGGGGAAAACCTGGGAAATTCAGGGAAGTATATGGGGACAAAACCTGGGAAATTCAGGGAAGTATATGGGGACAAAACCTGGAAAATTCAGGGAAGTATATGGGGAAAACCTGGAAAATTCAGGGAAGTATATGGGGAAAAACCTGGGAAATTCAGGGAAGTATATGGGGGAAAACCTGGAAAATTCAGGGAAGTATATGGGGAAAAACCTGGGAAATTCAGGGAAGTATATGGGGGAAAACCTGGGAAATTCAGGGAAGTATATGGGGAAAACCTGGGAAATTCAGGGAAGTATATGGGGAAAAACCTCCCATAAATCTCAGGGAAAATTGTTTTCCAAAAGTTGTATGAACCCTGTTGAAGCTTTATTTATTTATTTATTTATTTATTTATTCATTTGAAGGATCTGGCTCTAACTGAACCTGGTCTTTCAACAACTCCAGTTTGTATCAATGCCCATCAGACTGAAATAGCTTGTATCGCGCTTAATCAACAAGGAACTAAGTTAGCAACAGCTTCCAAAAAGGGAACCCTAATTAGGGTCTTTGATACAGTGAAAAAAGTACAATTAGTTGAGCTTAGAAGAGGGGCTGATCCAGCAACCCTTTATTGGTAAATTAATTAATTTAAGTTAAACCTTAATTAAGATTTTGGCATTAAATTAAAGTTATTCTCTCTCTTTAGCATCAATTTTAGTCATGATTCAGAGTTCCTGGTGGCAAGCAGTGATAAAGGAACCATTCATGTCTTTGCTCTGAAAGATACAAGTCTGAACCGTAGATCAACGTAATTATAAGATATATTTAAGCTTAAATTAATTATAAAGTTTTAATTAATTAATTAATATTAATTTTTTTTGTTGTAGCTTTTCCAATATGGGATTCATAAGTCCTTATGTAGAGTCACAATGGGCTCTTGCAAATTTTACTGTTGCAGCTGAATGCGCTTGCATCTGCGCTTTTGGTTCAAAATCTTCAGTTTATGGTGAATTGATTTTTAAACTTTAGTAATTACAGGGTTCGTACACGACCTGGAAATCCTGGAAAAGTCAGGGAAATTGAAAATGGGCCTAAAAAGTCAGGGAAATGTCAGGGAAAAATATATTGGAGGGAAATTTTAAGTCTGGATAGCAGTATAAGGGTGGCCAGAAAATGTATTCTCTGACATTTGACTAGAGCCCCAAATTCGCGGAGCTCGCTTCGCTCGCTCCGGTTATTTATACTTTACTTGGATAAAGTTAAATTTAAACAAAATAGTTATAAAACACTTGTGCAAAATTGATTCAAGTGAATTCAGATTGGTTTTCATATGTGTTCACCATGTGCGTTATTGCAAATGGTCAGGGAAATTTGTGGAATTTAGTCAGGGAAAACCTGGAAAAGTCAGGGAATTTCATTTCAAAAATTTTGTACAAACCCTGAATTAGTATTTAATTTAATTTAATGAACTTCTAATAAAAGTTTTTAGTAATTAGTATTTAATTTAATGAACTTTTAATTATTTTTGTAGCCATTTGTGTAGATGGAAGTTTCCATAAATTTTCTTTTAACCAAGAAGGAAATTGCAACAGAGAAGCCTATGACATTTATTTGGACCTCTGTGATAACTGTGATTTTTGAATTATTAAAAAACTTGTAAAAATTAAAATTAGTATCAAAATTAATTATCAGTGGTTAAATATTGATAATATATGTATAGAAAATATACTATTTTTTTTCTTTATTGCTAAATTAATTATACATTTAATTAATTTTATTTAAACTACAGAAATATTAGCTGGATCATTTATTAATTAATTAGTCGTTTAAGTCTGATTTTTTTTTAAAGTTTGATATTAAGGGAATTCCTAATTCCTTCCGGGATAACTGTTTTTAAAGAAGAAAGATTGATTAAAATAAACTGTGTAAATGTTTCTAACAATTATTTTTAACGCTTACATGTTTTAACATGAGTTAAATCACAATAAGGTCGATTATTTGTTTGTTTACAACAACAAATAAGGTAAGTCTTGCTTTTATCAACAGTAAACTTCAATGGTCTAAGTTTGTTGTTGGGATCCTTACCATGAGAACCATCACAAAGGTGCTGGGGGGGGGGAGGTTAGAAACGTAATTTATGTTTAATTAAAATTAAAAGCAAAGGCTTAACAGATCTAACCTTCTTTTTGCTCAGTCCACAGGTACACCAGCTATAAGTTTTGCCTTCTTCTAATTTTAAAAATGCAGGGATTTTCCTTGCAATTTTACCCTTTTCAACTGGACCACTTTGCCCGGCCCCCTGGGGGTTTGGTTGGGCTGAGCTATAACCATGGGTAGCCTACAAAGGCCTAGGTTAGATTTATTTTTATTATGGTTATTTTTATTAAATTTCATATTTACTAGAATGTAGCTGGAAGGGAAGGTCTTTATTGCAAATAACCCGCCGTTTTTAATACTAATTAATTGTTTTAAAGCTTGCATTTTTACAACTTTCAAGTGCAAAGAAGATAACGTTATCGTTAGGCTTACGGATATAGTCTTAGTTCGTCTACTTATAAGGTCATAGGTCAATTCTTTTTGGATTTGGCGCGGGTTTGCTTTATGGTTTTCCCACGAATCTTTTGTTATTATTCGGTTAATTAATGAACTTTAAAGCTTGATTATGTGTTTCATAAGAAGCCTACTAGATAATTAATGTAAAAATTAACAACTTTTAAGGTAAAGTTAATGAATTTTAGTAGAAATAAGATTTTATTAATAAATCCTTTCAATGCTAAGCCTTGGCTTTAGAGGCGCGAAATTTGAATAATTTTTAAAGCATGTCGTCAACTTCAAGCTCGAGAGACTGTTACGAAAATGAGGATTATTTTTCAATTGATAGTATATTAGCTTTAAATGAACGTGTTCCGTGTAAATTTGAGAAAAATGTTGCTAAATTAGGTTTGTTTTAAATATTTTGAAAGTTTTTAGGTTGTTTCCTAGGCCTAGTAAGGAAAGTATGTTTATTTAGGTTTTTTAAGTACATCTACTGAAACTGAGGAAATACAAGCTGGAACCAAGTTAGAACTACCCTTATGGGTAGTCAAGGATCTTGTCAGACAAAACCTTTGTAAGGCTGAAGTTCCCAAAGCTTATAAAGAGACTATGAGGGAAATATTATCAGCTGATGCTACAACCGTTGACTTCACTAAACATAGCCATTATTACTACAAATTTGGGCTATATTTACTACAATTTCAATTCCCTGATACGGAAGAAATATCCAAATCACTAATTCAAGCTTTTCAACAAAGACTTAGGAAGATAATAGACTATTCTCAAAACGCTTTGAAAGGAAATATCCATAATGATTTTTCATTAACTTTGGAAATAGAGGAGAAGGAATTATATCTCGTTAGCCAAAAATCTATACGCGACTTTGAGAATTGGCAATCGAGGAAAACAAGCAAGATATTGACAGCTGAGGTTATCAACAATCACAAGAAAAGGAAAAGAGGTTGATTATTGAAATAAATATTCAATAATTAACAATTAAAGTTAATTAGATAATATTTATTATTTTCTTTTTCAGTTTGATATTAAGAACAAACAAACAAAGCAAATTAAACTGAAGCCAAAACTTGTTTATTGCAATTTATTTTAATTTTTTTTCTTCTTCCTAATGATATCAATTAGTTTTTAACTTTTTAACCTATTAAATATTTACAAATACAGACATTTCAACTTTTAACAATTGAAATAATTTAACATATCATTCATTTCTTCTCCGTTTTTGGTGGTTGAGGAATTTTAACCTCTTCCGTTTGGGGACCAGGCAATGCAGACCTATGAGCTGGGAAAGTTTCCCATGGTCCAACCAAATCAAATTTACGGAACTCTTGGCTAAGTTCCACAGGTTCAACTACGACCCTTTTGACATCATCATCGTAACGGACTTCTACATAACCACTTAGAGGGAAATCCTTCCTAAATGGATGCCCTTCAAACCCGTAATCAGTTAAAATTCTCCTCAAATCAGGATGATTTGTGAAGAAAACTCCGTACATGTCCCAAATCTGGAGGAAGATAAAAAGTGTAAAAAATTACTGTAAATGTCAGTTCAATTAATTAGCCTTATTCCTGATCAGCGCCACCTACCCATAGCGGCGACTTTGAAAACTACTGTAAGCGGCAAGCCAATCAGATGTCGCTAAAACCTGGTGACATCACTGAGGGGCACTCTCGGGTCTTACCAAAAATTGCGTCACCAGATTTTAGCGACATCTGGTTGGCTTGCATATTACAGTAGTTCTCAAAGTCGCCACTATGGGTAGGTGGCGCTGATCAGGAATAAGGCTAATTTGTTACAAAACTTACCTCTCTTTCATACCAATTAGCGGCTTTGTAAACATCATTAGCAGAATCTAATGAACTTAATTCATCAGTATAAGTTTTAACCCTAATACGCGCGTTGTATCTTAGAGAGAGAAGATTGTAAACAACTTCAAAGCGATTTTCTCTAGATGGAACATCAACTCCGGCAATGTCAGCCAATGATTCAAACTGGGCATTATGATGATCCTTTAAAAATGTTAGAACAGGAACAACCCCTTCAGGTGCAATCATAACTTCAAGTTCATTGCCATGAGTCAGCTGCACCTGCTGAACGTACTTAGGGAGACAGTCTGCTACGTATTGACCAAAATCCTTAAGCTGACTACGAATCATCAAGTTTGGTTGGGCAACGGTAGCTATGAAGAAGTATGTAAGATTATGTTTAATCACTTATGGATTGTTATAAGCTCACGTTTTGATGGGGTTTCGGCCTTAGCATCGCTGTAATTTCGGAGTAGGGCTCCATTTACCACGGGTTTAGCTTTAAAATTAAATTATATTAAAAATAATACGAGATGATTGACCCCTTGACCTTAACATTATGGCCCGGGAAAAATTTAGCCAAGGCTTAAGATAAACTGTTTTAATTTGGGATTTGTAACTAGTTATTTAGCTGTAATTTCGGAGTAGGGCTCCATTTACCACGGTTTTAGCTTTAAAATTAAATTATATTAAAAATACGAGATGATTGACCCCTTGACCTTAACATTATCATCATTATGGGAAAAATTTAGCCAAGGCTTAAGGTAAACTGTTTTCATTTGGGATTTGTAACTAGTTATTTGGCTGTAATTTCGGAGTAGGGCTCCATTTACCACGGGTTTAACTTTAAAATTAAATTATATTAAAAATACGAGATGATTGACCCCTTGACCTTAACGTTACATTATGGCCCGGGAAAAATTTAGCCAAGGCTTAAGGTAAATTGCTTTAATTTGGGATTTGTAACTAGTTATTTGGGTTTAAAACCGTCTAGTATATTTTAGTCATTGAAATATTAAAATTTTTCATAGATAATTACCATTTAAACGGGTTTGAAAGCATATTGGAGATCCCAATTTAGGTAAATTACGGAGAAACGACGGTTTAAGGAGGGCAGCCATTTTTAATTTTAATTAGAAAACGGTTTGCAAATATATAGTGAGGGGAATTAGTGCAGGCCAAAATGGTTTGCAAAATTAACCTTGCAAATTAGCCTTGTATTTGCCGAACTGCACTTTTAGAACTTCAAAGTCACGTTTTGTAAATTAGTACTGCCCTTTGCCCTTTTTTCATTTACCATGGAGTAGCTTTATTGGAGCGGTAATGTATTCTCCTTAAAAATTCATTATAGATATCTACAACTTTTGTAATATTGCTCCATGGTTTAAGATTCCTAACAACCAATGAAAATTCTCCCTTCACGCGATATATGACGTAATAATTAAAAAAATCTCTCCTTTTTGATACGGAATCAAAGTAAAAAGGTGCGGGCTTCACCTTCTCCCTTATAAAAAATACTATTCTATGAGATAGTTAAGACATAATTAAACTGTTAATAAAATAATGAAGATTTGGACTTCAGAACATACATTTAAGTAAGAATCATATTTCTATTATTATTTTAAATAAAATAATTATAAAATATAACGTTCCCTAAGCCTAACTTTCACCATTTTGGTGGTTGAAACTGAAACCAATGTCACGACCTTTTTCAAGGAAAAATTAATAAAAAAAAGTTTTTTTTGATTTATTTAATTAATTAATTAAAGCCATCCGTGGGAAACGGTAGCGCAGGCTACATGGAGAAAGTATCCCAATCCCATGAACCCAGCTGTAGTTGGAATTGACGTAGTTGATAGACAAGTTAGTAATGGAGTGTTGAAATCACACAGATTGATAAGCACAAAGTGGGGCCTACCTTCTTGGGCTGTTGCGGTAAGCTAATTAAAATAAACGGAGTCAAAATAATTAAGTGCCTTTCAAATATTAATTATAAGATCAATTAGATTCTAGGTTCAGATAGAACTTGTTACGCTAGTGAACACTCGGAAGTAGATCCCAATCAAAAGACATTAACATTTCAATCTAGAAATGTAAGATAATCTTAAGTACAGGGTTCATACAAACCTGGAAAACAGGAAAAACCTGGAATAATCAGGGAAATATATAGCTGACAAAAACCTCAGGAAAAACTCATGGAAATTTAGAATTTTTAGTAAAATTCAGGGAAATCAGGGAAATTTCTAATTTTTAGTAAAATTCAGGGAAATCAGGGAAATTTCTAATTTTTAGTAAAATTCAGGGAAATCAGGGAAATTTCGAATTTTTAGTAAAATTCAGGGAAATCAGGGAAATTTCGAATTTTTAGTAAAATTCAGGGAAATCAGGGAAATTTTGAATTTTTAGTAAAATTCAGGGAAATCAGGGAAATTTCGAATTTTTAGTAAAATTCAGGGAAATCAGGGAAATTTCGAATTTTTAATAAAATTCAGGAAAATCAGGGAAATTTCGAATTTTTAGTAAAATTCAGGGAAATCAGGGAAATTTGCGTCAAACAGGGGCTGAGTAATTAAGCAAAATTTTCATAAACATCCTCTCCATAGGTTTAACATTACACTATACTTTGGAGGCTCATAACTGTGGTTATATTAGAGATACGGGGATGTCCTTTGATTATGTAATAGTCCTATTTGCCCCCCCCCCTTCGTTAACATTTGCTCCATAGGATATTCCTTATAGGGGAAAAACCTGGAAATCTCAGGGAAATTTGTTTTCCAAAAGTTGTATCGTATGAACCCTGTAATTAATAATTTTAGGAGTTTAAAAAATTAAGAAATACAACTTTATAAGAGAAATTATTAATTTAATTAACTTTGGGGGGTGTTTTTTTCTCAGATAACCTTTTGTAATGAATTATCTATAGTTGAGAAATTAACCTACAGTCCTCATCCAACCAGAGATGATTGGTAATTAATTAATTATTTAATTATTTCCTAGCTTTTAATTGTTAAAATCAAGTACTTTTGGTAAATTATGACTTATTTATTGACTATAGTACGTTACTGAAACAAGAAGCCTTAGTAACCGTGAAAGGAATTCCACTTAGCAGTTATTTAGAGACATTTTTGGCAAAAACAATTTCTTCAAATGCGGGTAAAGGGAGACAAGCTATGGAATGGGTGATAGGGAAAATTAATTGCGAAGTTCAGGAGTTAACAACCAGAACTGTTAAAAGTATGGATGAAATTACGACAGTAGCCAAAAAGGGGATGGATGATTTGAGTCATTTTGCCGAGCCTTTATCTAAAAATCATCATTTTCATTTTAAAAAATAGCGTTTAAAATTAAATTTAATGATAGTAGCCTAGTTTTAGGATACTATTGAGCTTCTAGATAATTATTTAGTTGTTTTTTTTAATGTAGGGTTTTTCTTGTTTGTTAAAATTAAATTTGATTATAATCCATTAAGAAAATTGTGGCCTTCAGAAAGAAAGTATATTTTATCTATATTATTACATTAAAACGTGTAAAGGTAAATTCTGTTTAAAGAATTTGTCTTTTTTTGGAATGCTTTAATATTAATATTAAAATTAAAAGTTAGTAGTACTGTTAAATCTAAATGATCAGAAATGTTAGCCTAAAATAACAAACACAAACGAGAAAAACCTTTTTTTAACAAGGTCTAGGAATCAACTAGACAAAAATTTATACTGCTGTAGTTTCGCTTTCTTTCCAATTTAATTTATGGGCCCACAAAAAGTTGGTTTAAAAAATTAAATAATCCAATTTTTTTTTTTTTTTTTTCAAAAGCAAGCACTGCTTGTATTATTATTAAAAGTTTACGGACAATTTTGTTCAAAATAACAATAATAATACTGTTATATTATATATATAAAAAAAAACATGTCAAAAATAAATTATTTTGGCTAAATTTGATTGATTTTTATTACTCTTAGCCTATCATTTAATATCTATTACTATTGGGGTTATCAGTGTAAGTACT
The DNA here is from genome assembly GCF_054372755.1 of Phalangium opilio. Classification (NCBI taxonomy): domain Eukaryota; kingdom Metazoa; phylum Arthropoda; class Arachnida; order Opiliones; family Phalangiidae; genus Phalangium; species Phalangium opilio. The sequence goes on along the minus strand of NW_028324168.1, from coordinate 3,260,622 downwards.
TGTAATCTAAACACGTTTTTTCTATCTTTGATAAAGGATGAAAACGTGTCTGTCAGCTCACGTTTTAAATTTTACATTACGTCATATATTTCACAATTTTTTATTGTTCTTACTTTTATTTGCATGCGGACCAAGGATTATGGAATTTAAATTTCGCGCGTTTTTAAGTTGCGTTTTACCGCTAGATGGCAGGTAATATGAGTCCAGGCGGCCATTTTGGTTCAAGTTTTGCTTGTTTCTTTGTCCGCTCCGCTTTTGGAAAAATTAATAATTTACGTGATTACGCGTATTGTAGGATTAATTTAATGTAAGTAATCAGTATTTAGAATTGGATTTTATCAGTTTCTGAACAAATAATGAGAATTTCAGATTATGGAATTTGAATTTCGCCCGTTTTTAAGTTGCATTTTACCGGAGCTGTAAGACCTTTTCTTTGGTCCTAGCTCGACAATAAAAACGGAGCAAAAAAAAAAAAAGTGGCAGGTAATATGAGCCCAGGCGGCCATTTTGGTTCAAGTCTTGTCTTGCTTGTTTCTTTGTCGGCTTTTGGAAAAGTGAATAATTTACGTGATTACGCGTATTGTAGGATTAATTTAATGCAAGTACTAGTTATTTAGAATTAGATTTTATCAGTTTCTGAACAAATAATGAGAATTTCATCCAGTACGAACTTACGAAGACGGAAATATCGTAAATTCTTTTTTCTATAGACGAATTCGGAAACCCCATACTCAGAAAACAACTTTCAGGGGCGCTAGCCATATCGGGGGCCAAATATTTGTAATAACACATCACGGTAGATGGCGCTAAAAGACTTGCTCTTGATATTAATTTTTTTCTTAAAAATGTTCGTGTTATTTTGCGTTTGTATATATACAAATAAATTTGTACCTAAGGTCCAAACTTGTTTATGTCAAAATTGATATAATTACTTTATGTGCAATTAGTTATTAGTTCTCGTTTTAAAGTGTAGGGGGCGAACGGTTTAAAAAAGCGCACTCTCATGCTGATTGGCTAGACGGACCCGTGAGCAGACGATGCTAATGACTTGGCGCGTAATTCTAGCCAATCAGCATGAGAGTGCGCTTTTTTAAACCGTTCGCCCCCTACACTTTAAAACGAGAACTATTAACTAATTGCACTTAAAGTAATTATATAAATTCTGACATAAACAAGTTTGGACCTTAGGTACAAATTTATTTGTATATATACAAACGCAAAATAACACGAAAATTTTTAAGAAAAAAATTAATATCAAGAGCAAGTCTTTTAGCGCCACCTACCGTGAAGTGTTATTACAAATATTTGGCCCCCGATATGGCTAGCGCCCCTGAAAGTTGTTTTCTGAGTATGGGGTTTCCGAATTCGTCTATTTTTTTTTTTTTTTTTTTTTTTTGCTCCAACGAAGTTGCCGAGCTAGGGCTTGTATAGCCTTACAGCTCCAAATGTAGGATAGATAATGTCAGAATTCAAATGCCCAAAAATTTCTTAACTCCAGTTTTAAAATGAATTATTGATGTCTGGGAGACTAGGTCATTAGGGAGGGAGTTCCAAATGGGAATGGTTCGACGGAAGAAAGAGTGTCTCAGAGGGCCCTTGCGGGAAGGGGGAAGGAATAGCTTTCTATTATTTCCGCGCGTTTGATGTAAGTGGGGAACTGAGGTGAAGTAACGCTGGGTCGATTTACTTAAAACTCTATAGAGACTGACGAGGTCAAGATAGGTACGTCGCAGCGACAGGGGGGTCCAGCCCAAAGCAGATAATCTAGTGGCGCGAGGAAGATGACGCAGGGACGTACAGAGCTTGGAAGCACGACCTTGGACACCATCAAGTAGGGCAATATCTCCTTGGAAAGAGGGGTTCCATAACTGGCTTCCAAACTCCAGTAACGGCCGCACATAGCAGTGAAAGATACGTGTGAGAAGCCGGGGAGAGAGGTTTGGGAAGTTGGCCTTTACTGTAGCAAGAAGACCGTTAGCACGACTGCATGCTTGCTTAACATGAGTGTGAAATTTCAGATTGTGGGAGATACGAACCCCCAAGTCCCGACACTCATCAACACGACGGATGTTAGAACCCCCAAGATAGTAAGGGGTGGGTAATTCTAGGTCTAATTGAGAATTGTGGACTGTAAGGAGCAAGGATTTTTGACCGTTAAATTGGAGACCATTGCGCGCCGACCAAGCTTCCAGTTGGTGTAGGTCTGATTGCAAACCCCGAACATCAGCATGCGATTTAATAACACGGAAAATTTTGAGATCGTCAGCAAACAGACATAACGGAGAAGTTAGATGGGAGGGTAGATCATTTATATAAATGAGGAATAATAAGGGACCGAGGACGCTGCCCTGGGGAACGCCACTGGGCACTGGTAGGGGGTCACTTAAGGATTCGCCAACGCGTACCGCTTGGGTTCGTTGAAGGAGGTAGGATTGGACCCACTGGTGGATATTGTTAGATATGCCTAGTGATTGTAACTTAGCCAAAAGGCGCTGGTGGGGAACCGAGTCAAACGCCTTCGCGATGTCAAGATAAATTACATCTACCTGGTGGCCCTCGTCGAACGCGTTTAACCAAGTAGAAAAGGCAGAGAGGAGATTCGACTCCACAGAGCGCCCACTGAGGAAGCCGTGTTGGAAAGTACTAAGTAGGGGGTTAACAAACTGCATTAAAGGGGCGCGAATGCATTTCTCGAGTACCTTACAGACAGTGGATGTTAAACTAATTGGGCGATAGTTTGCTGCGTCACTTCTACTACCCTTGCCTTTATAGATCGGAGTGACAGACGCAACACGCCATTCCGAGGGTATGGTGCCGCTGGTTAGGGAAGTTGAAAAGAGGGTGAGAAGGGGCGCGGCAAGTGAAGCGGCGCAATTTTTGAGGAGGCGGTTGGGTATACCATCAGGGCCTGAGGCACTCTTAATGTCAAGTTGATTTATTGTTAAGGTAGGCCTAGGGTTTTGGATATTGTCTTTTCTGTGTTTAATGAATAATTTTAGGACTAACTATTTAAAGTAAAGGGTTTGGAATTAAAATTAGGGTTTCATTATATATATAATTTTAAGCCTATACCAAATGTATTTTGTCATATAAGGTGGTAATTTAATTACGAATCGTAGTTTTTGTCCACCATATTTTGCCGGTAAGACTCGCCAGTTTCTTATTGGCTCCTCGCGATCCAATTGGCGCGTCGTATTTCGGTTGTCTGCAAGGTTACCTCACGCGGTTTTCGATTTTTAGGCTTAGCGCTCGGGTTCTTGATCTTGACGCGTTTGGTGGGGAATCGATCGGTTGTGTTTGTTTAATAATTATTTAGAACGTAGTTCAACCATTTTGGCGGCTTATTATACGTGTCAGTTGGTTTATATAAACGAAATTAAACACACTTAAAGCGTCAAAATGTCGATGAATTTGTTCGCTGCTCAAGCTTTCCAAAGTTTTGGTTCCAAAGCTACTTCTTTACTAAATATCCCTCAACTGACCAACTCAACTGGGCTTTTCTTAATTTCTTTGACCACTGGAATTGTGGTATATCTTTTCTTTCGATCCTTTGTTCTGAGGAATGTTCACTTTACCGAAGAAGGTATTGTGACTGGAACAGAGGTTGATGCCAAGGATGTTAAAAGAGAACAAATACGCTTACAGGACCAGGAGCTGCTGCTACCGAACCTGGACAGTGATCAACCCAAACTGACGAGAAGGGAACGTTTGGGGCTTGATCTTCCACCCGATATTGCCGAAAACTTTCTGGCTTCATCCTCGGATGAAAATGAACAAGATGTCGTTTCTTCATCAGGGGATGAAGTCCATGATAGCATTTCGGATCAATTTAATCCACATGATAAAGAGAACAGAGTCACAATTTTTTACGGAACACAAACTGGAAAGGCCAAGCATTTCACAGAGATTTTATCAAAGAAACTAGAGGAGAAAAAATTTCTAGTCAAGGTTGTTGATTTGAAAGATTACGAACCAGATGATAATCTAAGCAGGGAAGGTTCCAGAAACAAATTCTGCGTCTTCATTATATCTACCTACGTGGATGGTAGCCCTCCAGACAGTTGTCTTTGGTTTTGTAAATGGCTTCAAGATGCTAGTTGCGATTTTAGAGTTTCAAAGAAGACTTTGGAAGGCTTGAAATATTGCATTCTTGGACTTGGTAACTCTATCTACGAAGATAACTTCAACAAGACTGCATTGTCTTTGGCATCATGGTTGGATGAACTAGGAGCTGAAAGCGTCATCAACATTGAATTGGCTGATGAAAATGTATCAAAAAGCGCCAATGGTAGCATGGAAGCTGACTATGAAAAATGGGAAGCGAAACTATTGGAAACCATACCCAATATGAACAAAAAGCCAGAGGTTAAAGTTGGAGACACTTTACCAAATCCTGAAGCGGAATTTTTACTACAAGAAACTGATTTTCTGGAAAGTGACGATAATGATGAAGAGGAGAAAGAGATAATGGATCTGGAGGAATTGGGGAACATGGTTCAAAAACTTAAGAAACCTCAAGCAAAGAACAACCAAGAAGTTTCAGTGGAACAAAAAGAAATGATCACGCCTTTACTGAGAAAAGAACTAACGAAGCAAGGATATAAATTGATTGGATCGCATTCTGGAGTCAAACTTTGTCGGTGGACCAAGTCAATGCTTAGAGGTCGTGGAGGTTGCTACAAACACACTTTCTACGGAATTGAGAGCCACCGGTGCATGGAAACAACTCCCAGCCTAGCCTGTGCTAACAAATGCGTATTTTGTTGGAGACATCACTCAAATCCTGTTGGAACTGAATGGCGTTGGAAAATGGATGAACCAGAAGTTGTTTTTGAAGGAGCCTTGCAAAATCACTACAAAATGATCAATGAATTCAAAGGAGTGCCCGGAGTTATACCAGAAAGATTAGCTGAAGGAATGCGGGTCCAACATTGTGCCTTATCTCTTGTGGGGGAACCCATAATGTATCCGGAAATCAACAAATTTGTTCGACTACTTCATGGCAAAAAGATATCCACTTTCCTGGTCACCAATGCTCAATTTCCCGAGGCCATAACCAACTTGGACCCAGTCACCCAACTATACGTTTCAATTGATGCCAGCAACAAAGAAAGCTTGAAGAAAATTGATAGACCTTTGTTCAAAGATTTCTGGACCAGATTCTTGGATAGTTTGAAAGCCTTATCAGCCAAAGGACAACGCACTGTTTACAGACTAACCCTTGTCAAATCATGGAACACTGATGAAATTGAAGGCTATGCAAATCTCGTCAAGATGGGGAATCCTGATTTTATTGAAATCAAAGGAGTTACTTACTGTGGAACATCGAAAGCCAGCACCCTAACAATGGAAAACATCCCTTGGCATGAAGAAGTCTTGAGTTTCGTACAAAAACTGGCGGATAAATTGGGAGATTATGAAATGGCTGCTGAACACGAGCATTCCAACTGCGTTTTGTTGGCACATAAGAAGTTTCGTATTAATGGAAAATGGCACACTTGGATTGATTATCCAAAGTTTCACCAACTGGTGAAAGGTTTCTGGGAATCTGATGGAAAGGAAACCTTCACTTCAATGGATTACTACGCGGAAACACCTGATTGGGCTGTGTTTGGAGCTAAGGAAAGAGGATTTGATCCAGTGGAAACTAGAGTCTTCAGGAAAAGCAAGAAAGATATCGGAGGCTGTTAATAAAGAACTGAAATGTGTTGGAGCAATTTTCACTGAAATTTTATTAATAATAAGCACACATCTGTTCTCTACTTCTATTCTAAATGCATCTTGAAGGCCATCCAAGTCTTATCATAATTAATTAATTAATTAATCATTCTTGTTTTTGTCTTTGTTTTATTATTAAAATAGAAAAAAAATTATTTTCTAAACTGTAATGTTAGTTGAAGAATTAAGTAGATCAAACATTTCATATTTTTTTGTCACATTTATTTATAAGATATTCACAAAATGTATGAAAACAAGAATCAATTTTGTCACTGAAATGTTAATTGAAAAAGCAAAAAAAAAAAAATGATTAAAAGTTTGTTGTTGCAGTAATATTTTCACCACAAAAAAAACCCATTTATTTCACATATTTTTCCATGAATTTTTTATGGAATTCTGATCTTAACGCGTCATTTATAAAAGGCTTTTCTTTCTTATCACTGTCCCCTCTAGCGCAATTTTTGAAAACCACATCATCGTCCCATCTTCTTTTTACTTTGAAATCTGCTTTTGTTCCCGTTAGCAAGGGGTTTCCACTTAGAATATTTTCCATTCTTATTCTTTCTTCTTGAACTTTACGTTCAGCTTCCTGAGAATCGTGCAAAATATGTTATATTTTGAAACTAAACTGTATCAGGGTTCATACAACTTTTGGAAAACAAATTTCCCTGAGATTTATGGGAGGTTTTTCCCCATATACTTCCCTGAGTTTTCCAGGTTTTTCCCGTATATGGGGTATCCTATGGAGCAAATATTAACGAAGGAGGGGGGGGGGCAAATAGGACTATAACATAATCAAAGGACATCCCCGTATCTCTAATATAACCAGAGTTATGAGCCTCCAAAGTATAGTGTAATGTTAATCCTATGGAGGGAATTTTCACGAACATTTTTCTTAATTACTCGGCCCCTGATTGACGCAAATTTCCCTGAATTTTACTAAAAATTTGAAATTTCCCTGAGGTTTCTGCCAACTATTTATTTCCCTGATATTTCCAGGTTTTCCAGGTTTGTATGAACCCTGTGTATCTATTTATTCATATTACCTTTTTAGCTTCTTCCATTGCTCTCTCTTTCTTGATTCTATTTAATTCTGCCATTAACTCTGCAGTATCATCTTCATCACTTTCATCCCCGCTATCTTCTTCCTTTAAAATGATTATATTTAATTTTGCAGCTCTTATAAATTAATTAGTTAAAAATAACATACCTCATCTAAGGGATCATCAGCGTCTAAATTTGATGCTGTAATAGCTTCTATCCTAGGTTTCTTAACACTACTTCCTCCACTGCTAGATTCTCTATTAGCTCTTCTTCCTTCTCGTTCTCTGATAGCGGTTCTTTCTCTTTCATCTAAGTCTCTTCTGAAATCTTTCTCTTTTAATTCTTCAGCTGTACCTTGACCAGGTTGTCTGTAACAATTGGGGTTTAATTTAGGTTTGTTTTCGTGTTTATATTACGCAGTTTATCGACCTGTATTTTAGTTTTGTATGGCCAGGTAAATCTCTACTGGAATATTGTTTTGACAAAGCACTTAAGTCCTTTTCACCTCGTCCTCCTCCGCCTCTGGCAGGTTCGAACGTAGGTCGAGCGGCGGTGGTCATATTTTACTAGTTTTCACCCTGAAAGTATATAAATTAATTTAAATTAACATGAATTTTTAAATTTGAATCTGTAACTAACAAATTTTAACACTCAACGCTAAGCCTTGGCATTATCACCGGTATTTTTTAAAAATATCTTACAACTTAATAATCAAATAACTTACTTATATAATTATACTGTAGTTAAATTGATAAGGAACGTTTTATAATCAATAATTTCTTAAAATTTAATTACTTTTAATTGTTATTTAACTTAATCGTTAACCCTAGTTAACAACAAATATTTTCCCACACTTTGACCTTTGATCCGGTTCCCAGACTCCAGTTCCATGGTTTAAAGCTAGATGGCACCGCAAGCCCTATCATCCAATCCAAATTGAGAACTCTTAAGCCTATTTATTTCTAATTCAAAACATTTGCAATGACGTTGTTGGCAATTGGAAATTTTTTATAACGGTTCTATATTAAATCTGTGTAATTAAAGTTGAATTTTAGAAATATTCTAATAAAATTATGAAAATTCGAGTTGCTTAACATAAAATTCAAGGTTTTTATGTTTATTTTTAAAGTTATTTCTTGTGTTTTTTTTGTTTATAATGAAAGTAGCTTATGCCAAGATTTTCAGGTGGTTTATTAATGGTACTAATATGTTATAATTTAATTAACACGTATTTAGTTGATTTTTATTAATGATTCATATATTGTTGTTAACGACAATCATTCTAGATGAATATTTGCCATTAATATAACTCCTTTTAGGTCTGTTAGTCACTTTCGCGAACCTTATTCAATTCCGCCTTGAAGGACAGAGGGATGGAGTTGAAACTTCAAGTTGCAGTCTGTTGTCTGTACCCCCATGCCCCATCTACGACAATGAAATCCTCCCAGCATGCTCAGTGTTTCGTTAGGTCGACGAAAATGTCGAGAATGCCCCCCGTGTCTTAAAAATAAAGTAGTTCTCATACAAATACAATGATGCTAGGCGGAAGCACAATCGACTACCGAAGGGTAATGGCGTGCGCGAGGTACACTGGGAGACTTACATTGCCGCGGATCGCCCACCATCATTACCGCTCCATCCTACTTCTTTTCTCCCTGTCCTAAAATGGGTTTTAAAAACCTTAAGAGACTCCTTTCACGAGAGTTCTTTAGTTCATTAAGGCTACATAGGGAAAATCCTTTGATAGGCTTATCTCTTCCCTTTGTTCATCGGTTTGCGCTAATTAGTCCGTAATTCCATTGCCTTTGAAGGGATCGACGATTCGGAGGTGAGCCTAGTCCACTCCTACCTCTAGAGAGAAGATTAAAGAAAAAAAACCTTTTTATCTTATTTTTGCTTCCCTCCTCGTTTCAAGATAAAAAGAAAACCATTGAATTGAGATGAGGGTTTGGGTATAACACGACAAATCCAATTTCCTTCTACTTTTACCTGGTGTTTTACCACTGTTTTTAACCTACGAAAACAATTGTTTTACCTAAACATATGAAAGCCTATCAATGAGTTTTTTCTCTTTTGGAGCTTATCTCTCTCGGTTTGGTACAAGTTTAAATCAGACCTTCAGTTAAATGTCAGTCAGGGTTTGTTTTAATGAAGTAGGCAAAATTTACTAATTTAGACCAAAGCATTTAACACGCCTATCTCAGTTGGTAACTTGGTATTTCTGTTTCAGATAGTTTCGTGGATTTTGAAGACTAATTTGGAAAAAGGAGAGTGGACACTCATTTGACCTTCATTTAACCTGTAAGTAATTTTTATTTAATTTCTTTTCGTCTAGTCCTGTTAAGGGTACTCAAAGCTACAAATCAACTAACATGTTTTTCACGTTCAATGGATGTTGAAAACCTACGCAATCCTCATTATAATTATGATATTCTTAGGTGTACAAAATTAATTGAGCAGTTGGTTCTCTTATCAATTTCCCTTAACCACCTAAATAAAAAATAATTCCACAGAATGCACAGTATCATCTAATGAGCATAGGGTAACTTTACCATGTCAAATATTAGCCAAGTTTGAACAACATCCTCCAATGTGCAGCAAAAAATTTTACAGCACCTTTGTATGTTGACTATGTCATGTACATTTTCAATGTGATTGCGGGATAGATTTTTTTCAAGGATATCTACATGGATTTTCGTGGAAAATTCAGTTTTAGTCGTGATCTGAAGCGGGGGTGAATGGGGGGGAGGGGTTAAGGGACCTCGGTAGCTTGCTTGGTTGTAAGATCACGTGGGGTACTTCCGCCTGGTACGCAAACGAACTGGAAGTAATTGTTTGGGAGAGATGTGAAGGAATAAGAAGGCTATAAGGCAAAAGGGGGCATCGGGAAACTGAGCTTTGGCTATTCAGCATATAGACGTAATGCCTGCATGGGAGAGACTAAGGATGGTGGAGAGGGGGAGTGGCTTACTACACTGTCGTAAGGAAAAATCGAGGGATTTCTAAGAAAATGAGCCTTCTTAAGGATGCAAATTTGGTCCCGTTCTCATTATATATTCAGGAAAAAAAGAAAAGTTTCAGTGTAGATTTTTTATCTTTCTTATTTAGTTTAGGATGTAGTGGGTATAAATTTGAAAGCAAGTTGCCAGTGTTGCAGGCAACCTTGGAATTTCACATAATCTGTAATAGGTTTTATTATAATTCTTTTGAAAGCTAAATATTCCAACAAAACCTCTTGAAAACCTACACAGCTGTTTGAAAACCTAATATATTTCAAAATAAGACATTTCAAACCTACACAGACTTTAAATTTGATAAACTGTTGAAAACCCAATAGACTTAAATGATACTTCATAGATTTTAATTTAACCAATTACATATGCACCCCATAACCTTTATCAACACTGACCTTTGACCTCTACTAGTTAATTTGATCCGAACTCGACTTCTCAGGCTATAAAGGGCAAAAAAGGGGTGCACTTTTTACGCTTTACGAACTACGAAAAATTGCCGACTATAGGCTGGCGTGGGTTTAGCAATACCATAAACGACTAGCTGTAGTATGGGTAGCAGCATAAATTTATAAGTGATATGTTCCTTCCATAAGTATGACACTTCCTATACTTATACTTTGTAATGCTAGAGACTTACTGAGAGCTAGTTCGAGAACGACAAGCGAGAATTGAAGTCCTACAGTCGGTGGTTAATTTTGCAGGACTCCCATCTATACCTATTTATTCTGTACTAAGCCTTTGATATGCAGCGCCCCAGTCACCAGGTGTCGCTCGATTTACCTCGAATCTATGCCCCACTTCAATCACTTCATGACAAGCTCCAGTTTAATTGTAACCAGTGACAAACTTATCTTAAGAACATATATTATGAACTTATGGTACCATGCAGCAACTTTAGCCTGCCGGAGAGAGACCCTATTGGGGCTTTAACAATCCTTCAGTAACTGCTATCCATACCATACCCTTTTGCCTTTTTACGTACGACTTTTGATAGTACACATGATGGCCTCCCATTCCTTGGGCCATGCATTCACGCTCTGGGAATAACCGTACTGGCCACATCAGCGAAATATCGAAGCGTGCCAGAATTAGTACTCGCAGTTTCCTTTCGGAAGCCCCCCTCTATACTATTCTCGCTTCCGTAGACATCCATGCTGACTTGGCTCAAGTTCCTCGTGCTAGGTCTAGGTAGCTACGGATGGCTTCAGTCAGGCGGGAACCAATAAATGGGTTTCAGCGACTACTCCTTCTCCAGTCCAACGATATCTAGCACTATTTTCGATTGAATGTATCATTAACTTCTTCGACACTGCATACCAAGAAGTGATATCTAGTTTACTAGGGAGAAGGTATAAGATGCCTTAGTATTAGCGCGGCTATCATAGTCCCAGTCCCCCTTTGAAAATACAAGGGGGACGTAAAAGGAGGCCGTGCTATTTCGCCTCTCCTCAGTCGGAAAATATGACTGTAATTTTCGTCATTCGCGTCGCTCTGACGTGAGTTTTCAAGAACCAATGAGATGCTGGTTGTAATTTAGAGGCGGCGGGGATTAACTCCAGACCTACTATACGTTTGGACTGGAGATAAAGCTGGAAATGTGGATGAATGAATTTATACCTTCTCCCTAGTAAATTAGGTATAACTTCTTGGCATCCTTTTTTATCCTTGGGGTTATGAACTCACTATACTTGTACTTGTATTTGTAGACTTGCAAATTAAGGCTTCCATATTTTCAATGGGAATTTATCAAGTTATCTTATGGTTTTATCTAATAACAAGGTGTTTTAAATCCAGCTTTATATCTAAATGACAATGGAAGGATTTAGTAAACATCGGACGCTTTTGCTATGTACCGACGACGACAAGTGTAATCCCCTTTAAATTCGAAGGTCCACTTTCTCTCTCTCTCTCTCTCCCTTGTAAAACGGTGTCTATACAGGGTGTTTCTGATAAGTTTGCCATAAATTAAGCCGGGGATGTTCTTTGGGAAATAAATTTTGAGTCGAAAATGTTCTATACTTCTATCTATGACATTTTGTTTGACCTAAGGGACACTGTTTTTGAGTTAAGATTGCATCCAGAGTATTTTACGGATGACCCCTTAAATTTTATAAAGAAACTGATTAAGACATTTAATTCTAATTTAATTAAGGGGTCATCCCTAAAAAACTCTTAAAACCATAACTCAAAAACAGTGTCCCTTAGGGCAAACAAAATGGAGATAGATAGAAGTTACATTTTTGACTCAAAATTGATTTTCCAAAGAACATATCCCTCTTAATTTATGCAAGCAGATTTATCAGAAACACCCTGTAACAGTGTACACCGACTTAAATTCAACGCGCTTAAGCTAATCCTCGGTCGTGTTAAGATCCTTTCTTGTTCTCTCTCTCTCCTCTTTACTCGTTAATGGTATTGAAATATAATATAAATCATGTAAAGTCCTTGTTTCGTGAACCAATTAGACGTCTTATAATTCTACGTATCCGTTCTTACATTACAGAATTAGTTTCTTGATCCCTTTTAAGGGGAATTCGAACCAATCGCGCCATTAATTCGTCGAACCTCCCTTTATAATGATTTAAAAATTAAGATTATACAGGGTTCGTACAAACCTGGAAATGTCACGGAAGTACATTGTTGACTAAATCTTCAGGGAAAATTATAATTTTCAGGGAAACCTGGGAGGTACAAAGCTTGAAATATCCGGGAAGTAAATTGTTGACTAAATCTTCAGGGAAAATTATAATTTTCAGGGAAACCTGGGAGGTACAAAGCTTGAAATATCCGGGAAGTAAATTGTTGACTAAAAACTCAGGGAAGTCAGTTGTTGACTTAGACTTCAGGGAAAACTCACGGGAAGTTTATTATTTTTAGTAAAATTTAGGGGAATCTGGGAACTACAAACCTGGAAATGTCCGGGAAGCAAATTGTTGACATAAACTTAGGGGAAAACGTTTAATATTCAGTAAAATTCTGGGAAATATGGGAGATTTGTGAGACTTTTTTGTTCCGAAGGTATTGCTTTAATTAAAAAAAATCACTCCCGTAGTTATTACTCCAAAAGAAAAAAAACCGTGGCCTGAAAATCTCAGGGAAATAAATGGGGGGGAAACCTGCATTTAATGTAAGGGAAATAGGTTTTCCAAAAGTTGTATAAACCCTGTGGTTATATCTCTATTCCAATTTTAAGGATTTAGAACCCTTACAATTTGATTTCCCGTATTCGGAGCAATTTTGATATTACTAATTATCGATCCTGGCTTTTGCTAATTACCCAGATCTTATCTTTAATAATTAGAAACGTAGAATTTGGGTTACGTCTTAAATTAAATTAAAGGTAAATGGAGTTCGAGTAAGTCATGATGACGTTAAAGATTTACGCAATTCCTTAAGATTTCTAGAAGAAGAAAAAACTTTATTTCAAGACACGCTTTGCATATTATTTTAAAGTTCATTCCGAAAAATTGTTACTTGGCATTGAAGGTGGGGAATGGATTTTATTTTTTTATTTTTTTATTTTTGGAAAGGTTAGAAGATTCATTAGGGGAAATAACTCTTGCTTGGGGTGACAGAACCTCTGGAAAAAGGCTCTTTGGCAGGCATAACGACCGTTAAATTAAAACCTTTAGTAGCCGTTATTGCTTCACATAAATTTGGGTGTACAAAGCGACCCTAGGGACTCGGATGCTGTATGGTATGGCCTGAGCCGATCTCCTTTTTTTTATCCCTAGCTCTTTCCATGATCTCTCCTTGCCTCTTGCGCTTCTTTTACACTCTCCATCCTCTCTCTCTCCGCTTCCACGTCACTTTTGGCCTGGCTGTTGGGATTAAAGTTCCACAGATAAATTTTCCTTTTTTTTTTCATTTATTATTATTTTTTTCTTTTTTTCTTCGCCTTTTACAAACTTCAACGGACTGGAATTTAATTTCTTTAAAGGGAAGCAGGCAATGCAGCGGAATCTTGAGTATTGGTTTTTTTATTTTCTATATAAACGTTTTGCTTTTCTTTAGAAGAAGGTTAAACGGTTTCATTTTTAGACTATTATGGCCTATTACCTGTACGCTAGAGTTTTAGGTTAAATTTAATTAAGTAACTAATTTCTCGACAATGATTTCTAATTTAATTAAGGGGTCATCCCTAAAACACTCTTGAAAATCTTAACTTGAAAACAGTGTCCCTTAGGGGGAAACAAAATGGAGATAAAAGTTATATATTTTCGACTCAAAATTGATTGCCTAAAGAACAAATGACCCCTTAATTTATGGATGCAGTCTCCCCTTTAGAAGTAGGTTAAACGGTTTCAGTTTTAGACTATTATGGCCTATTACCTGTACCATGTAGAGTTTTAGGTTAAATTTAATTAAGTAACTGAAAAACAATTAATTAAGGGGTCATCCCTAAAACACCTTAAAATAATAACTCGAAAACAGTGTCCCTTAGGGAAATCAAAATGGAGATAGAAGTCTGTTGCATTTTCGACTCAAAATTGATTTCCCAAAGAACAAATGACTCCCTTTAATTTATGGATTCAGACTTATCACAGGGCTCCCATCTGGTCTCTAAAATACCTAAAGTCTCTACTTTTTGGGTAGGTCTCTAAACCACCCTAAAATCGCCATTTGGTCTCTAAACCACCCTATTTTCAAAAATTCCCGTTTTTAATATTCCATCTAAAATTTTTTGCAACAGTAAAACTATTCTCACTCCGATCCACAGGGAATTATTAAACGCTTTAACCTTTACAAATGACCTTGGCAATATCTCGCCAATTTGAACTATGTTTTTCCGGTTTTTCTCATTGGCTGGTGGAACTGTGTTTAGAAAGTAAATTCGTCTTGGCTCGGAGAGGTTTATTTTGGTTTCCCAACTTTTTTTGTGATACTTCCGTACAAATAAAGATCTAATTTTGATTTTGAATTGGTCTCTATTTGGTTCCTATTTCCAAGAATTTGGTCCTTATTTTACCCTATTTTTACCGTGAAAGGTCTCTTTTTTCACTATTATTTTAAGAAATTTATGTGGGAGCCCTGTTATCAGAAACACCCTGTATAGTTGACAGTATCAACAACTGTATTAGTAAATATTTATTGGCTTCTGTGCACGGTGGTAGATCGAATCTTTTGCCGTGACCCCGACCATATAGTCCGGCATGCAGGCTTTCAATCTCAATTGCGTGTTTTTTTATTTCTTCTTTTTTTTTTTTTTTTCATCGCGTTTCTATTCCATCCTTTCTCTGTCGACCAGCCACTTGGAGGATGGGCAAGCGCCCCCCCCCCCCACCATCTTCCGCCTCTCTGCCGCCCGCAAGCGTCTTTTTCTTTGACCGAACCCTTGGGAAATCATCATAATACAAGTAGCCTTAGGCTATTTTCCTATAGGACCTCTAGTATTTTTTTTTTTTACTATTGGATATTGTAGGTAGAAGAACGTTTGTTGAACTTGAAACCAAGCCCATAACAAGGATTTGTTTTAGACTGATTTGATGACGCGGAGAATTATTTTCTCGTGATGAAAGAATTTCGGAATTGATTTTGTAGGAATTAATAAATCACTCGGCGTTGTCGGTTTCGTATGAAGGACAAGGACCTAGTGGAGCACAGTGGTCCTATATTTTTGAACCTGTCCTATATTATCCTATAAATTTCATTAAAGGTTCTATAATATCCTATATTGTTAATGTTGACTGAGTTGAAGTTTTCGTATAGTTTGGCATCAAATTTATCAAAATTTAGTTCTGTTTGGCTTTTATCGAGATCACATTTCTTAAATAAATTTGAAAACAACGATTTTTTTCAAGTGCACAAGAAAATTTATTTTAAAAACTCACTCCTGATGAAGGTCCAATAACGTGACCGAAACTAGTAGAGTTTTTAAAATAAATTTTCTTGCGCACTTGAAAAAATCGTTTGTTTTTAAATTTATTTAAGTTATCTTGCGCAAGGTGCTTCCAATCTTTTCATTCTAATGAGATCACATTTGACTAGACACCGAAATTGTGGAGTTTGCTCAGGATTTTTTTCATATTTTAACTAAGTTTCTTATAATTATTATTTTTTTAGATTTTTCTACATTTTAAGCCAAAAATAGTATTATATATGATCATCATTTTTAGTCCTATATTTTCCTATAAAATACATATTTTCTCCTATAAAATCCTATATAATTCCGGAGTAAAATTCCTATAAAGAATTAAAATATTTGAATATATAATTTCATATTCAAGCTGTTAAACTCGTATATCTTAAGTTGACAACAAAATTTTGTTACCCCAAAAAAGAATGTATTTTTTTACCTAGACTCCAATAGAGTAACTCATTCTCGGTTTGTTATATTTATATAAATCCTTGTTGGAATGAATCCCCGTATGGGATATGGGTATGTATGAGAAGTATCATAGAGCCATAACGTTTGCTTTAACAAGAAAACATACAGAATACGCCATGTTTATATTCATTCGCTCCCCCCCCCCCACCCCCAACGTCTTTCTACCAAATTCGCGCCTCTATTATTCCTTTGGACTTTTACCTTATACATTCCCTCTTCGATAAAGGAATAAAATGTACATAGCATATCTTATATATACAGGGTGTTTCTGATAAGTCTGCATGCATAAATTAGGGGGCATGTTCTTTGGGAAATCAATTTTGAGTCGAAAATGTTCTATACTTCTATATATGACATTTTGTTTGTCCTAAGGGACACTGTTTTCGAGTTAAGATTGCATCCAGAGTATTTTACAGATGACCCCTTAAATTTAATTAATTAAGAAATTGAAACACAATTATTTCTAATTTAATTAAGGGGTCATCCCTAAAACACTCCAATCATAACTCGAAAACAGTGTGTCCCTTGTGTCAATCGAAATGGAGATAGATAAAAGTTACATTTTCGACTCAAAATTGATTTCCCAAAGAACATCATCCCATTAATTTATGCATGCAGACTTATCAGAAACACCCTGTATTTTTCTTTTTTCTTATTCAAAGAATCCATGTATAGCATTCTTGGTAAAACGGGAAGTTTTAAGAAGTTTTCTTCCATTTTACTATTGAGCAGTCACATTTTTTTTCTTTTGCATATAAAGTGCATCTATGAATAAATCCAATTTTTTTTACCTTATTTATTTTATGCTCTGTTTTTACTATATTTTTTTTCTTTGAGTTTGGTGCAGTTTTATCTTTAAAATATTGTTCAGGATTATTTTGGGTTTTAAAAGTAATGATGATGGTACAGGGTACGGTTATAGACCAAGCTCTTACCACTTTCCTGCCAGTGCTGTTGATAATTATATAGTCTGTGCATTGCTCGTAATACTTTTTGACGAAACCTCCGGGCCATTGTACGTTGGCCCTGTAATTACTCTTTATGGAACACCCTGTATCTACACATATTTAGATCTTGCCCATAATGCCTTTCGGTGCTAGAATAATCCAAAGTAATAAAATTAACCTTTTGAACCCCTAATATTTCACACTCACGCTCTTTTCGCCGAGAACTGTTAATAAGAGTGGTGTGACCACCTGACACTCTCCGAAACACTCCTTCTCAGGCGTTAACGTTAATGAATGCAATTTTTATTGCAGTCTTTTCCTACGCCCCATCATCCATTCTCTCGATTGGAAGCAAGCCCCCCCCCCCGAATATCTAAATAGGCAATGCAATGAAGGCAACGCGCTAATCCATCAGTGTTTCAAGCCAACGGGGAGTCAAAGACTCTGCCAAAAGCTATATCACTAACTCCTGTATGAGTTTTAGTTCCTCTCTCTCCCTCTACCCGGTATCGTGGCGTACATTGTGTAATCATCGTAGACTCTGACTATAGCCCGCGCTGGCTCGCTAGAAGTGCCATGCATGGTGTGCATCTCCCGCTGGTAGGCCTAATACATCAACCCTTTTTATAAGAAATCTCCTAGGAGAGAAAGGAATATCACGGGATGTTGGGAGCTATGCATTCGAGTTCGGCCCAAGCTTTTCCTTGATTAGAAGCCCGTAATGTAATGTGATGTGTAAGAATGTGTAACATGCTCTAGTATTATACAAGATGCCCTGTTTCATCTCTTTCCAATGATACCTAATACTTGGGGGTTGCAATAATCAGGGCCCGAGTAATTAAGCGAAATGTTCATGAACAAACATTCTCTCCATAGGATTAACATGGGCTTATTTACTCGACACATTTTTAACTCTGATTCTATAAGAGATACATGTAAGTCCTTTGAGTATGTTATAGCCCTATTTCTTAACTTTCCAACGATACTAAATAATTGTGGTTACGACAATCAGGGTTCGAGTAATTAAACGAAATGTTCATGAACGTCCTCTCCATAGGATTGACATGGGCTTATTCACACGACATCTTTACCTCTAATTCTTTAAGAGATACGGGGGTGTCCTTTGAGTATGTCATAGCCCTATTTTAACCCTTTCTATGGTTAAAAGTAACAATCTGGGCCCGAGAAACAAACCATTTTTTGTCGAAAGCCAATTCATCTCATCAATACGAATTTCCATAGATTCATTAAAGAAATATATTTCTTTATACACCCATTTATGAACTTCTAATATAGTCCATTCTCATTTGAATAATAATTTGGGTGCATAGGGATGGGAGTATAAAAAGCCATTAGTCAAGGTAACATTCAAAGGGTGCTATACTGTTTGGGATAGCTTTCCTTGATCTACCATGAATTTCTAGCAACAATAGTTTTGGGCCCCATTGATTTATTAGTCGACTCTTAACGAAGGTCGGTTCTGGCTTTAAGGGCTAAAGGCTTCTCTCATTTTCGCTCTCTCTCGTATCGCTTAGATAAGACCTCCCCCCCCCCTCCATAGTTTCCGATAAGAAAGCTCCTAGTTTATTTTGCGTCGAACGTATGTTTCCAACTATATTGTGACTCATTGGAGTGTATTACTATGGGGGAATCGATGATTATTTCGAGTACTCGTCTAGTTGTTTGCTATTCTCTCTCTCTCTCTCTCTCTCTCTCTCTCTCTCTCTCTCTCTCTCTCTCTCTCTCTCTCTCTCTCTCTCTCTCTCTCTCTCAGGGTGTTTCTCTGATAAGTCTGCCATAAATTAAGGGGATGTTCTTTGGGAAATCAATTTTGAGTCGAAAATGTATAACTTCTATCTATGACATTTTGATTGCCCTTAGGGACACTGTTTTCGAGTTATGATTTTCAAGAGTGTTTTAGGGATGACCCCTTAATTAAATTAGAAATCATTGTCTTAATCAGTTTTCTTAATTGATTAAATTTAAGGGGGCATCCGTAAAATTAATACTCTGGATGCAATGAAAACAGTGTCCACTCAAAAATGTCATAGATACAAGTTACTACATTTTCGACTCAAAATTGATTTCCCAAAGAACAAATAACTCCTTAATTTAATGGCAGACTTATCAGAAACACGCTGTATATATTATCATTCTTGGTATAACATTTGATTTATGAGAAAGGGTTCTATATGTTCCGTTGCTCTATTGAAATCAAGGGTTATTGAGAACCTCCCGAAAATTTTCATTTACGCTTCGTGTGAGATTCTTATTGGAGAAAGAGAGAGAGAAGGAAAGTGGAAAAGGGAAGAACAGAACTATAGCCCCGTTGTCTTAATTTTAAAGTTTATTATTGAGGGAACTAGTCTTTGAATTTTCTATTTGTTGTACGAAATAGTTTGACAGCTTAGTTTAATTTATCTCGGTTCTGGAAAGATGATATTATTTTGGTTTTCTTATTTGTTTTTTTTTACTTCTAAATATTTTGAGATTGTGTAGAAATGAAGTTGAGTTTAGCGTATATGTATATGTACAGGGTGTTTCTTGAAAGGTCTGTCAGAAATTTACAACTGAAGATCTGATTTTCTTATTAACTTTCTGCTAGATTTAAAGTAAAATTTCAAAATGACTCAATTTATCCTTTGATCAAAAATATAACAATTTGAGGTACCTTCTTATTTATTTTTTTTCTGTAGGTTAGATATTAAATTTTATTTATTAAAATACACCTTTATACGGTTTTACTTTCAAATTCGATCATTTCATTTTACAAATATCTTAGGTAAAACAAGGTACCGTATCATATAATATGTAATATTCCTATTTTAACCTCAATTTTAAAAATATATAAAACCATTTGGTTTCTAGGTATGCCCTATAGCTTCTTCCGAATTAGTTACGCTACGTTTGCTTAAAAATTTTCATTTGAGAAAAATTCATAGGTTTTTGGCGCGCTCGCGGACCATTCATGCACCTTCAGCCTGGAATTTTCTACCCTCCATTTGACAAAACGGTATATAGCCTAGCCTATAATGTAAGCTGTAGTATAGTATAGTAGACCTTTTCCGCGTTGCTATGGAGCTTACTTTAACCTACCTTTAACCGTACTGAAAAAGAAAGTGAAGAAAAGGGTTTAGCACGTGCTCTCGAGACGCTAACTTTAAATTAGTCTTTATAGCGAAAATGGGACGCTGTCCAAGTTAAACCGCCGGTCTTAAACCCCGGTCCTTTACTTCCGATTAAGCAGTCGGAAATTTGCTAGACACGCGCCGAAGGGTTAACGAAGCGGAAACGAAAAGGGAGCAAAGGACAAAATTTCCAGTCAGCTCCGCGACAAATTGCAAACTCTGGGAATTACTGGGCTAAAATGCGGTGTGCGGCATGCGCGGGAAAAGTTACTAAAATTTGCGACATCTCCCTAAATATATTTATACGTATAAAGATATAGGAATTCAAAATTAAAAGCCAGCTAGAAACCCTAAGGGAGTATTTATTTACATTTTTGAGGACCTAGCTGCTGTTGACGCCATCGGGTCCAGCTAGCCACGTTCTTTATAAACGGAATTCATTCTCTTAATTCCAGGAGATTTAATTTTTACGCTATGCGAGTACTGATTGTCCAATGGCCAGGCATTTTTACAAGAAGTTCATAATTCGAGGTTAATTTTTTTTTTTTTACAGAATAAGTGGTCTTTGTAATAAGAAGCATTATACTAATATGAACCCTTTAAGTGAGGAACTTCTATACGGTTATATTAATTTAAATGTTTTGCTTTCGGACAGTGACATTTTTGCTTTAAATGGTTGGTTTGGTTTGGTGGATTCCATACTCGTTTGCCCAACGTTATATTATTTATATTCTATAAGGGACTCTAAATATGACGCAAAAGGGCTCTCTGGGAGATAAGCCTACGTAACGTGCGGATATTTTAATATATACAGGGTGTTTCTGATAAGTAACATTTTGTTCTTTGGCAAAGCGATTTTGAGTCGAAAATGTAAATTCGATCTCCATTTTTTTGCAACAAGGGACACTGTTTTCTAGTTATAATTTTAAGAGTATTTTAGGGATGACCCCTTAATTAAATTAGAAATAATTGTCTTGAAATCAGTTTCTTAATTAAATTTAAGGGGTCATCCGTAAAATTAATACTCTGGATGCAATCTTAACTCGAAAACAGTGTCTCTTAGGGCAAAAAAAAATAGAAGTATAGAACATTTTCGTCTCAAAATTGATTTCCCAAAGAACATCCGCTTAATTTATGCATGCAGACTTATCAGAAACACCCTGTATATCTGCATGCACCCTTTATCTCTTTTTAAAAACGCATTCCTTTATAAAATTTTTGGGTATGTTCGTTAGACTTTAATATAAATTAATTATTCTGAAAATATTTTCCCCTCTCCGTAACTTTTAGTTTCGCCTTATATACGCTTTTCTCGGGCTATACTGTTTATTAATGGGTTTTTAATTACACATAAAATAGATTAATCGCATCCTTTCGCTTTGATTTAAGCGTATAATTTTAGTTTTATTACAGGTTAATTTAAAAAAAAGTTAAATAATGTTTATTTAAACGGTGACAACAAACTTTGGGAAGTCGACTTTTTTGGAAACTGTTTTATCTTTAATGTACGAAGAAACGAAACAGAAAAAACGTTTTAGCTTTTAAATCTAACCACTGAATAATAGAAACTGATACCAAAATTTTAGGGGGTTTTCTTTCTTATATATAGGCCTATACAGAAGTGAGATGAGACCAGAAGTACTGAGCTAACCAAATTCTTCACTCGGCGAAGGTGAATATTCTTGATAACACACCAACGGTTGGCCCTCTAGTGGCGGTTTCAGAATTTTCCCTCCAAAACGTGAGACGCTCGCGGTGGTAGACGGCCGAACTAGATTCAAGCACCCGCGTCCGTGTTCGGCCACTTTAGGTTGAGGGGAAGGGGGTAAGAAATTTTTTTGGAACTCGACCAATTTTTTCTCTATAGCGTAGGCGCGATTGAAGCGGCGTAAAATCCTCAAATTTGTTCACTAATGCCAGGATCTATTACCAATGCTAGAGCCCTTCACTTCTAGTCTCATCTCACTTCTGGCCTATAGTATATATTTTCTTCTCTCTCTCTTGGGTTGGTATTTTGTGGCAAGCACCCGAACACACCTCCTCAATCCCGCCTTTTTTTGGAGGCGCAACATATAATCACTATTCTATCTACTAACTTAAAGGGAGGGTGAAGTAGAAAATCAAGTGATTTTTTTATCGATTCTTCTACTGATTATAAAAACAGTGTGCATAGTCAAACATTCAGGAAATACTTCCGAATGATTTTAAAATTCAAATTAGGTTCAGATTTTATGGATAATTTTAAAGAAGGTCGTCCGACCAATCACGTAACGCCTTGCCTTTTTATTAGCAAAATTCTCACCCTCCCTTTAAGAGAGAAGGAATGTACAGGGTTTTCCCAAAATGGAAGGCTAATTAATGGGGGATGGTTCCATGGGTCTTTTGATTACCTTAACCTTTTTGAACACCCTGTATAGTTTTAGCTGTATTTTTTCAGATGAGCTCAAATGTTAGGGATACCTTTATGCTAAGCCTAATTTTGAGTTTAACCAAGCGTTCATCTTTACAAGTTACTGAAAAGGTGTAAAAATGGACACACGTGGGAGTTATAGTTTCGCGCCTACATCCCTTCCTTTTATCTGTAAAACACTCAATTCTATTTTTCTTTTTCGTTCATCCTCGAATGATGAAGCAGCCTTCTGCTATACGTTTGAAAATAACAAATAAAAAAAAGAAAGGAAATATTTACAAAAAAAAAAGAAAAGGGAAAAAATCTTCCGTTTTTCTTATTTTTCTTTTCGTTCAGGATTTTTTTCTTCTTGGTCAGAGTTCTCTTTCTTTTCTTTCGCTTAGATCCCATTAATCTCTCTTCTTTTGAATTCTTCCTCCACGGTGAAGCTTTTTTTTTTTACTTCCCTCTGAAGTTAAAGCTCCCTTCAGACGGAATTGTTTAGCTTAATTTGACTTTGGCACGGCTCTACAGCAGCCGGATGAGAGGTTTTCCCCATTTCTCTAGTCTAGTTAAGATTACAATACTTGCAACCAATTTTTATTCAGTTCATAAGAAATGTTCACCATAAGTTTGTCACTGGTTACAAACTGGAGCTTGTCATGACATGACAACGTAGGTCATAGATTCAAGGTAAATCGACGCCTGGTGAGGCGCTGTCAAAGGCTTAGTAATGCAGACTAAATAGAAGATGGAGTGTACGACTTCAATTCTCACTTGTCGTTCTCGAACTAGCTCTTAGTAAGTCTCTAGCATTACGAAGTATAGGTAGTGTCAGTCATACTTATGGAACATATCTTAATCTTTGGGAGGATCTCTTGGAAAGGATCGATTAGATCTTGAATATTCTTTAAAAACAGCGCTGTCTGAAGGTGCATTATATCTCCTTCACTCAAGCCTTAGATTATAACAGGCTCTAGCTCAAGAACAACAACTCAACCTTACGGGAATTTTTTCTTTTTCTTTTTTTTTAATCAAAGACGTGTTTATTGTTTAATGTTTAATTAGTTTGGAAAGGCTCGAGGTGTAGCTGAAACTCCTTAATTTTTTTTACTCCCCTGTCTAAGTCTTTTTCAATTTTCAGTGTAAGAAAAAAACAAGTATCTCTGTACGGTTTTGAGTCGGATTTTACTGCATTTTTGATCTAAATTCACGTTTCTTTAATTATTCTTTCGATGTATACATACCTTCTTTGACTAAACGTGAAGGAATTTGGGTTTTCTCTAAAGGTTTTTATTGTTGGAAACCAGCGGAAAGATGGGTTGTTCTTTAGCTCCCTTTATCGCAATCAAAAGTGGTGGGGTTTTTTTTTGTAATGGAATGTTACAGGGATTTAATTGTAATTTTTATATTATATAAAGAAGTGATATCTAGTTTATTAGGGAGAAGGTATAAGATGCCTAAGTATTAGCGCGCCATAGTCCCAGTCGATCCCCTTTCAAAATACAAGGGGGGACGTAAAAGGAGGCCGGGCTATTTCGCCTGTCCTCAGTCGAAAATACAAGTAATTTTCGTCATTCGCGTCGCGCTGACGTGAGTTTTCTAGAACCAATGAGAAGCTGGTTGTAATTTAGAGGTGGCGGGGATTAACTCCGGACCTACGAGATAAAGATGGAAATGTGGGTGAACGAATTTATACCCTCTCCCTAATAAACTATAGTCTGTCAAACGAAAGAAGAGCCCTGAGAAATTGGTCCAAATTGGTGTCGCCACCATCGACCCCATAGTAGTTTATCAACTTGTTTTGTTTTGTCAATAGTCGTCTGTAATATAGTCTGCTATAAACAGATAGGCTTAATCGCAATAGAACCAATACATTTTGCAATATATATTTAATATGTTTATGTCGAAAATGTGTAAAGGCTCAACTATCCGTAGTCAAAGGAAACCACAATTGAACCTCTTATAATTAATATGCAAGAAGACAGCGAAGACTCTGATGAAGACGTGTATTGAAGACGCTTTGATGCTAACTACTTAGACTTATGGACAAGTACTTTAACTAATGTCATTAAAATATATTGCAATGCTAGTTCAATAAAGATAAAACTGGTGTCTTTTCGTTAATTTTGTTTTTTTTATTCTTTAATACTCAATGATCGTAAAAAACCATGAAACATAAACATATTAAATATATATTGCAAAATGTATTGGTTCTATTGCGATTAAGCCTATCTGTTTATAGCAGACTATATTACAGACGACTATTGACAAAACAAAACAAGTTGATAAATTACTATGGGGTCGATGGTGGCGACACCAATTTGGACCAATTTCTCAGGGCTCTTCTTTCGTTTGACAGACTATAGATATCACTTCTTGATTATATTTAAAAACAGTTTGACTCTACCTTTAAATTTTCAACCTTTTTAAAAATCATTCAGGCTTGCAAAACGTTGGGTGTACGTTTTTTTCTTGTGTGTCAAAAAATATCTACCTGTGTCTGTAAAAAATCCATCTCCTTTTTTTTTTACACAAGTTAAGGAAAAAAGTGACGAGTTTTAGATGAAGAGACAAGCCTATTTTTTTTTCTTTACTGCTCCATTCTTTTGACTCCCAAGTTTTTTCTCTGTAAAAGGCTTTAAGCAGCATCTTCTCGATCAATTGAGCGTGTTTTGATAGAGAGATTGTCTAACACCGTACCGCGGAAGCGAAACTGGCTAGCTATATATAGAGAAAATCAAGAGAAACCTGCATATACAGGGTGTTTCTGATAAGTCTGCATCCATAAATTAAGGGGGGATGTTCTTTGGAAAATCAATTTTGAGTCGAAAATGTAACTTCTATCTATGACATTTTGATTGCCCTATGGGACACTGTTTTCGAGTTATGATTTTCAAGAGTGTTTTCGGGGTGATCCCTTAATTAAATTAAATTAGAAATCATTGTCTTAATCAGTTTCTTAATTAAATAAATTTAAGGGGTCATCCGTAAAATACTCTGAATGCAATCTTAACTCGAAAACAGTGTCCCTTAGGGGCTATGAAAATGTCATAGATAGAAGTACAGAACATTTTCGACTCAAAATTAATTTCCCAAAGAACAAATAACCCCTTTAATTTTATGGATGCAGACATATCAAAAACACCCTGTATATATATATATATATTGACAGAAAAGGGGAAGTGGTGCGTGGTTTTTGGCCAAGGCTTAGTGAAGAAACTGTCGATCGATATGTTCACTTAAACTTTAACTGACAAACCTTTTTTAGCATCGCTTTCTTCTTACTTATACTTATCGTCTTAAGCCTGGTTTTCACTGGCCCAAAACGCAGGAAAAACCGCGTTCCGCGCCGTTTTTTTAGAGGTAACTTGCCGCAAAGTTTCGCGTTTTCTGTGCGGCAAGCACGGATCTGGTTTTCTATTTTTCCGCAAATTTTTACGGAAAGGAAAGCGGTGGCCAATAGGAATCGACGAATGCGTGACGTCATAGGCTTGGTTTTGGTCAGCTCGCGAGGCTTTTTTTCGACGCCATTTTTTTATTTTCAAGGCGCTTCTGTTGTCGAGTTAAATGTCTAAAAATTTATAGTTAACGATTTGCTAAAGAAATTTGGCTTAATCGTTATTTATATGATAAAATTGAACGTTTTTACAAAGACAATTAAGTCTAAGAAAATAGATAGGTTGCTATTGGTGCATTTTCAACATAACTGATAAGCCTTGGTCTCCACGAACTCGCACTCTTTCATATTACAAGTGAAAACGTTTTGCCACCGCTTTTTAAGGAATTTTCCGCAAAATTTTGCGGATTTTTCTTTTCTGTTCCGTGAAAATTTCGGCAGTGAAAACCAGGCTTTAAGAAGAGAATTTTTTTATGCTAGAAAAAGGACTAAATTAAGCGAAAAATAAATTTCTACAGACAGTGTTTAGCGTACAGGGGATTTCTAAAAGAGTTGTATAGTGTTTTGGTCCTATTATTACCTTTTTTGTAGCACTTTGTACACTTGTTTATGTAAAATTTACTGAAATATATTTTGCAGCCGAGGCTTAACTTGCTAATTTTATATTATATTTATGGATTTAGTCTCTTTTCCAGCGAGTATTTGCAAAACTAAAAACCCTTTTAACTATATTTTGTAGATATCCTTTAAGCCATTGCATTAAATTCTCCCCTATTTTTCGAGTTTAATACTTTTTTAAAAAATCTAATAGATAAATCCCCACACCCCATCCCCAGACACAAAGGCCTACTGGTTGGTACTTTTAGGCCTATTATTTCTGGAATATCGCTTCAAGCGAAAGATTCCATTGAAGGGTTTATTTTCTATTAATTATACTTTGGTTCGGTTTCTATTTTTGTATAAAGATAAAGGCAAAGCTTTTGTAATTATTTTTAAATGCTTCCCCTTATAAACTGTATTAATTTTTTTACAATGAACAGTATCGCCTACACCGAGTTGTATCGTAAAATTCCCCTGGAGTAGAAACCCATAATATGAAGAATGCTTTGAAAATAATTTGGTTAAAGTACATATAATATTTTGAAATGGTTTATTCCCGGTTTTTAACCTGGTACTACCAGCCGGGATCGAACCAGGGACCCTCTAGCCGCGATGACTTTAAGTTGTGATCTTCTAAAAGGTGCACAACCAGCCGATCTTACCCTCCCTTCCCTGGGGTTCCTTGTCCCCCTAATCCTGTTTAAATAGGCCTTAAGTCGCTAGGCTTCTCGTCTCGTATAATCCTGCCCCTTTTGCTCCGACTCGATCTTCTCCTGTGAAATTGTTTCACTGGGAAAATTGTCCCCCAGTTTCACGTGTTATCACCAGCGGGCTCATGGTCGAATATTTGTAGAAGACCCTCTCTAAGTTCTACAAAGTGTAGGGCCTAGTAGTGTAGCCTAGTACTAAATAGGGTTGGTTTTCCCCCTACAGGCATTCGTGTTTCAATTAAATCCCTTACATCTCGTCTCCAATTATGGCGGGCAAACCTCTCTACCGATATCTTCTCTACTGTAGTAAAGCTAAAATACTCTCTAAGCCTTGGCTGGATTGTATACGATTTAAAGCCGAGGATAGAGATTCGTATCGTGGATTGGAATGGTTAGAATCTAATATAGAATTCAGTCTTGAATTGGGTGTACTCCGTAGGTTCGGTTTTCATATGGAGTTAGGGTTTGAAATGTCATTTTAAGGGTGGAATTTCGAGGAATGTAAAAGGTGGTATAGTTTCAGACATCTTGAATGAAATGGGTTCATGTATCAAAGGGATTTGTTACAAATTTTCGATTGGGGTAGGATTTAGGGTCTATTTTATCATTCAGACCTGATTCATATCTATATTTTAATAAAAAAAAATTGCAAAAGTCTGTCATAAATTAAGGGGGATGTTCTCTGGACGATTTTGAGTCGAAAAGGTTCTGTGACAATTTTTCGTCCGGGTCCCTGTTTTCGAGTTATGATTTAAATTCGAAAATACATATTTTTTCGTGTTTACGGGGGAAGCCTGAATTTAAGCTGAATCCTCCCCATGTATTTTCAATACACCCCTGTAGAAATGTTTTACCCGCAATACACTAGTCTCCAGGGATAAGCGAACATTCAGGCGCGCGCTAGGGTTTTTTTCCCTTTTATATATTTTCACTTCAATGGTATTTCGATCTCCGATAAAACATTCTGAGCATATTTTGGTTTTGTTACATAGACGATGCTACAATTTTATATGTAGAATATGTTAAAGAGAGAGGAAAGATGGGGGAGATGTTTTAGAAATTTAGCCTAAGGCTCTATTTTACTCTAATGGAAAATGTGGGGACTAGTATTCTATTTTTTCTGACAGTGTTTCGAAGGGGATTTTTTAAGCAAGATTATATTAATTTTCAGTTTCAAGGTTAGATTACACTACAGTTCAAAGTATAATACGATTTAATTTTACATTTAAGATAAGGTATCTTTCTTACTGCATTTTTCGTCTAAAAATTTTAATATAGTTCTGTATTTTTTGGAATTTATTTGTACTCTTGAAATGGGGTTTATTTATCTTCAGGCTATTCGTATTTTATTGTTACTATTTCACGCCTTCTTAGGTTACAAAGTTGCTGTTGGGTTATTGGAGTCTTGAGTCTTAAATTTTAATTTCCTGGATTGTTACCGTTGAAAGAGTAATGGCGTATTCACGTGTAATATTCCGTAATTTCCCATACACACACCGTGGTCAATGATTTAATCTCATTTCGTATGCAGAAGGAATTTTCCTTTATCGAATGAGAGAGTTGGATTTTCTCTCCCTCCTCCCTTGCTTTAGATGCGCTCTAGTTAATTTAAATTATTCTTGAAATTTTCGTTTGACTTGGCTTAGTTTTGTAAAGTAAATATTAACAAACGTGACTGGGAATTTAATGAAAGATATTTTAAAATTGAATGAATTGAATTGAGTTGAAAATTGACGTAATATTTTTAATTATTTCTGATTGGTTCATGATTTATTATCTCAATAGACCTTTATGAAAATGAAAAACCAAAAGGAATTTTGGGTAAATGGTCCTCGCGCAGTTACGCAAATTTAATTAGCGTTTAAATTAAAAAAAGGTGTCACGTGATCAAGTTTGTCAACTTAATACGCACGTTGCGCAGCCACAATATTGTTTATAAAGGACTAGCCTTTGCTTTTATTATTGAGGCAACTGCGACTATCATATCGAAGTGTATACTAGATTTCAAAAACTTCAAAATAGACCAACTTACGTAATAACGCCTATTGTCTACCCCCTCCTTCTCTGAAATTGCTCCCGAGCTTCCCTCCCTCTCTCTCTGGAAGTTGAATCATCTCCGATATCTTGGGGTCGCTTCTTGGGTCCCGGTAATGAGATGTTAACTGTTGCAACGTGCCTGAAGATAGGTATTGATCCGTTGAATGGAATCCTCCCTTCTCCCTCTTGCCTCCTCTCTCCCACCCCCGTTCACTTCTTTTATCTCATTTTGCAGCCTGAGGGCTACCAGGGGTGAAGATATCAGGACAGGGCATGGGGGTTAAGGCCTTAGCTTGATACGGACGGGGTCAAGATGACTCGACGACCCTTAATAGAAGCCAGTTCAACCGGCATCCAACTTTGGCCTTCGTCTTCTTTTTTCTTTCGATCTACAGACGGGAAAAATATGTCAGTCATTGATAATGCATTCTGCCTAACAGTTTTCACGAAACTCTTACGTTTTGGTATGGATGGTAGCTGCTCGATTTGAGTGTCGTTATTTAATTCGAAATGCTTAAATTTAAGTATTCGATTAATTTTGATACGAATCTAAGTCACTATAGTTGATAGAAATGGGTTTTTTTCGTTAATTATTTTTAATTATTGTCTTTTAAATTAAATATTCAATATTTTTAGCTTTTTTTTAATTTTTTTTACACAAATTATCGTCGTAACATGGCCGTTCTAAGCCACTAGTCCATAGAAAAATAATTATTTTACGAATAGTTTGTCACTAATTAATTATATTGGAAATTAAATACGCTTTCCCCGATTCTTAATCATAATTATATTATAGTAGGCTATGATATGAACTATACCCCAAATAGAAATCTTTTATATGATAATTTCCCCCCGCCCCCCAAGCTCCGATGAAAAAGTAAAAGGATAGCAACGAAATACGTATAAAGTATACCGCTATGAAATATCCCTAAAAATGGAAAGATATATGTAAATTCCCTTCCGTATTTTCTTCTCTTTTGGAGAGTTTTCAGGGCAAAATATATTCTGCCCTGAAAGAAAAGGGTCCAAAAAGAATTTGTGTTGTGAACGTTGCACGCGGGATCTCTTCCCGCCTTTTTTTTCTTCTTTCTTTTTGGCGCGCTCTCGAGCTCGCGCGTGTGTTGGCCACGTGCCTTCATTCTTGGGCTGCTGAGAAAAAGTTTTCTATTACAAATTGAATAGAGAAAAGAGCTTTACAATATTCCAAGGACCAAAAAAAGTTTTTTCTTCGTCGTCGTTGGAACTAACACCAACCACTCTTCTCGGTTTTCTCCCCAAGAAAGCCATGGATGGCGACTGGCGTAACGTGTATACCAGATTGAATATCAGGGTGCGCGGGTTGATGAGTTGCCGTGTTTGTCGGTCCGTATCATCTATTCGGTATTTTGGGGTTATGACATGGTCAAAGGTACCATGTGTCTCTTATAGAATCAGAGTTAGAAGGTGCACTCGTCCATGCTAATCCTCACGTTTAGGAATATTTTGCTTAATTACTCGCGTTCTGATTGTTTTAACCTTAAAGGAATAGCGACGTGATTTAAAAATTATCTCAAATCTAAAGAAAACCTTACTTTTTTGAGAGTTTAAACTCTTCTGATTCCAAAAATATGCTTGATAAATATTTAAATTTGAGGGAAAACACAGAAAAAACACTTCAAACATTTGAAATTTGGGGGCAAAAGCAAATTTGCGGAGAAGATTTTTGGCGGGTTTTTCTCCTTGATACGTCACTCACGGCATCTCGCGGGAAAGCCAAGCGCGAGCGCACGAGACTCCCGAGTCTACTAATGCCGCGCGAATCTGAATAAAATAGGCTTAACAAGGCGCGGCGACACTAACAGGCGTCACGTGAGCGATATCTAGAGAGAAAATTTCTCCTTACTACGTCATCAAACGAAACAAAATTTTAACTAAGCCTTTTCCAAACACAATACTTGGATTGCAATTTTCTAAATTGCTACGAAACCAAATAAAAAAGTAAACATATCATAATAAACTAGATTTTTCAAGCATTTTTTTCGCATATTAAGTTTGTGGATGACGAAAATATGTCACTAACACTTTAA
Organism: Phalangium opilio; assembly: GCF_054372755.1. Classification (NCBI taxonomy): domain Eukaryota; kingdom Metazoa; phylum Arthropoda; class Arachnida; order Opiliones; family Phalangiidae; genus Phalangium; species Phalangium opilio. The sequence goes on along the minus strand of NW_028324168.1, from coordinate 3,229,241 downwards.
GTATTTAGTACGATTTAGTATCCTTGGAAAGGAGAGAAATAGGACTATAACATACTCAAAGGACTTCCCCGTATCTCTTATAGAAAAAGAGTTAAAAGGAATTGTGTAAATAAGCCCATGTTAATCCTACGGAGAGGACGTACATGAACATTTCGCTTAATTACTCGTACCCTGATTGGTGTAACCCGAAGTAATTAGTATCGTTGGAAAGAGTAGAAATGGGGCTATGACATAGTCAAAGGATTACTACGTATCTCTTATAGAACCAGAGTTATAACGCTTTAAAAAAAATTGTCGCCGTTTAAAAGGCATCTTGCCCGGGACATCTTTGTTACAAATTTTGAGTATAAACCATTTTTCGTAAAAATGCTTTTCCCTTCAGAATGCAATAAGGGCTTTTTCCACCAACAGATGTCGAGTATTTGACTCTTTGAAAAGAAGGACCCCCTACAGCCTCCTTTTACTTTGTCCAGGGCCAGGGAGTCTTAGAACAATGTCTGCTAGCTGTTTTGCCAACCTCCCACGCTGCTCAGATACGCGTGTATAGAAAGAGAGCATCCTCGGTTTTCCCGCCAAAAGACAAAAGGCGCGAAATTATTCCTCCCACTGTAAGCCTGGATGGCGGGAAAGCTCGTGGCTCGCGCGTGGTGTCCTTGATTCATATTACTGTCTGCCCGATGACAGTCCACTTCAGATTTAATTGGGAACGGCTAAGGGCGTAACAGAAGGCCAGCTATGTATACCTACGGAAATACATAAAACTGAAATTATTAAATCAAGAAAGACGGAATTACGTACGCGACTCTTTAACGCGAGTAATCTTAGTTTGTGTGGTTACTTCGCGGTTTATCAATTTCGCTTGCACTTATAGGGTCTCCGTTCTGCACTAATTAGCGCGTTGCGTCGTCAATACTTTGGAGACTAGAACTTGGGAGAGTTTACTATATAGGAACCTATTGTCGAAAATTCAAAATTAGTAAAGCGCGCGTCAGGATTTAGGCTTAGCAGTTTCGCGGCCTTTTATTAGATTTTCACTCTTGATAACCTTCAACTTTCGCAGCAAAGTCACAGCTGATATCAGTTTGCGGAATATGGTAATAGGTTCGTTGCTGCGACTTTCGTGATTTTAAGACACCTGGATGGGTTTTTGACAATTTTTAAAATTTAATGACACTACCCAAAGTTTTTGAAACTTATCCTATATCGAAATTGTAACGGGAAAAATAATGGCTTCATTTTTTGGCAACCTATATAATACCACTTGTTAAGTTATTTTAAAATATAAAATTAATGACAACACCCCAAATTTTTGAAACTGGTCCTATATTAAAATTGTAATTGGAAAAATAATTGTTTAATTTTTAGGAATTCATTATCATATTATCACGTAATCTTTAAAATAATATTTGGATTTTGCATTTTTTTAAATTTAATCATGTCATTTATATTCTTATAATTTGAAATTACAACCTTATATATTATTATATTTTTATCGTGAATATAAACCGACTATTTATCGCGATGGAAATTAACTCGTGAATATTTTTAAATATATTGCCTTTTCTCCGTTGTATCTTCAAAAAATAAAATGAGGGAACGGAATATTCATTTATTTTTATTAGTCAAGTTTCGGTGGGAAAAATGTTTCGTTTTAAAAATGACGCCTCCTCCCAATGATAATCCATCATCTTTGTCTATAAGTTTTCTCCCGGAGAATGGATGAAAGAGAGCGAATAATTAAGCGCAGCGAAAAAGCGATTTGCATAAAATTGTTTTTCCAATGAGGGCTTGCTGATGGGAAAAAGGGCGGGAAGAAGACGCTCCACTCTTGTATGATAGTCAGATAGTTGGTAGGAATAATACTGTAATTTTTCTTTCATCCTAATCCAATCTCTTATAGTATCTTTGTAAAAATTGGATGGTTCATATTATTAAAACACCTTTGGGGTGTTGATCTAAGGTGTTTGCGTAAGTCTTGAACTTCCCATATGTTTCTTTAGAAACCCATATATTGAAGAAGTGGTAAACGACTTAGATGGGTTTTCATTAATTCTAGTAGATTTTTCTGTGGTTTGTTTACAATGAGATGATATGAGGATGTTTCTGATAAAAAGTCTGGGGTAAATTAAGGGGGGGGGGTGTTCTTTGGTAAACCAATTGTGAGTCGAAAATGTAACATCTATGACATTTTGAAGATAATTTGTATTCAGGGTGTTTTTGATATAAAAAGGTTTGGGATAATTAAGGGGGATGTTCTTCGGTAAATCAATTTTGTTTCGAAAATGTAACATCAATTACATTTTTCCAACCAAGGCCAGGAAGGAAACCCCAAAAATAAGTTACGATTAGAACCTATTTATACTTGTCTGTATATGATTCAATCTTCAAGTTAAATACTTCGAATTACGACCCTCTGATATTAAAGGTAAAAATGATCCTTATTCGGTAACGAAACGATTTTGTATTTATTCAAGGTTTTGCTTCTTTAATTGGATATTCTAGAGACTCGACCGGCGATGACTCTCTTAGAAAGGGTCTGATTTCCGTGTAAAACTATACATTTTTCAACTGGAAATTGAATACCTTCTTAGACTGTATCTTAATACACACCATTTTTGTTCTTGAGACAATTGAAAGTCGTACACATACATACCCTTTTGGAAACTTCGTTATTTCTGTTTCTGTCTCTTTCTGTAATAACAATTTTCTCTCGCACGCGCCGCCAGCCGTTACGTTTCGTTTTCTCGGAATTATATCCCTTTTTTCTTGGTTATTTTTATACTTCTTCTTTACCTTTCCTCGTGCTGCTGCTGGAAGGAAGGAAAGCTAGAGTTCTAGGTTTTGGTGCGAAATTACTTTTATATGACGTACGCCATGGGCCTGCCTGCCTTACCTTCTCTTCTGAAAAGTTTTAATTTCGCTCCGAGTAATACGTAATACGTTTATCAAAAGGATCGTTTCTGATAAGTCTGCCTTAAATTAAAGGGCATTTGTGTTCTTTGGGTTTAAATGATTAGTGAAAAGTGTCGTCAAAGAACATTTATTTTAATTATTAGAGATTTGGGCTCATAAACATTGATTGGCTTGTCAAAAGTAAGGAAATAGTAATAGCACATGTGCTTGCGGTAATTAGCTTTACTTTACCAGAGTACGCGCACCTCCATACCCATTTAATAGCACACTTCTGCTAGATAGAGGTGCAATAAAGTTCTTAGATTGAAGACTGTTGAAGCCTGGTTGGTATGTCTCACTCTACATTTGTGACTATTTTATTGTTTTAGGGAGCAAGCAATGTTTGGCAGCTCATATCTACCTAACTTAATATTGTAGAGTCCACCTTTTTGACACTTTCCTCTCAGTTTGTCTGTAAGATCGTACCCTTTTTTTAATGGCAGACTTATCAGAAAATGTTGTTTTTCCAGAAACAACTTTCTTTCGCTGTCTAAAATGATTTTTATGTCCGCGAAACAAGTTTTGTTTTACGTAAAAGTATTTTCTGGTTTTATTTTTACCCAATCCAAAGAAAATGTTTGTAGCGGATAAATTTTACTAGATCCCCTACAGTAGGAATATTTGCTGCTTTAAGTTTTAGATTCATGCCATATTTTCCTTATTCATAATAGAACTAGAATCACCCCTCTCAATGTTTCCAGTGGCCTGTAGGCCTACTTTTGGGGATGAATTTTATTGAGGACCTATGATTGTTTATCGATGGAACCACCACCGTTGTCCTTGCGAGCTGCCACTCGTTATTGTCCCCCATGCAGTAGCTTAAAAGTATACCTTCATGCACTTTCTTTCGTATAAAATGCCATATACCTGGAAGTCTTAGCCCCTTCTGGGCGCCACTTAGTCGCCAAGTATTTTCTATGAACAAAGTCGGTTTGTTTGTAAATGGTAAAGCCCCTTTCGGGCGCCGCTTGGTCGTCAAAGTCTCAAAAGGCTATAGAAGCCGTAAATAAAAAATCTTTGCATGCTCTCTCAATAACCGATGCCAGTACCGATGCCAGTATCTGATAAGTTAAGTTAAGGTAGGGTTAAGACCCATGGGATACACCACGGTACAGTGCGCGATATTTTCGCGCCAAAATAAATAGCGCGATATTTTCGCGCCAAAATAAATAACCAATAGACGATGGACCTCGACAAATACCGTACATGATTGGATGGCAATTTCAAGCACTCTCAAACATATAAAAGCCGGGAACACTGGTACAAAAGGATTATTACGATTATCTTTTTCAATACTGATGGAGATCGGGAATTTGGAGCCTACTCAAGTCGACTGAGGGATTCCAGAGGATGCCACTAGATCGTCCGACCCGAACCGAGACTATGGACAAGTCATTGAAAGTCCTAGCGCTGGCCGCCAATTTTTAATGGCAAGTTTAAACATAGTTCCGGGTCATAGCCCATCAGATCGTCACCACTAGTTCCCGCGTAATCAACGTACGTCGCTCTACTTCATCTAATAGACTTTCGTCAACGTTCGTCGTTCACCGTACCGTTGCAAATATACTTTTGTGTCAAACTAAAGGCAATTAAAAGCCATCGGTATTAATATATTAATATGAGACGTCGTAGTAATTAGACCTGGCATCGGTCAAAATGCATGCTGCATGAGTTAAGATATAGCTTTATCATGTTAAACAACTATTTTGGGGGATAACCATATATTAAATAATATTGTAAGGGATTATGTCGTAATAAGGGCAAAAGCCCTCATAGTTAAAATAGCCTATAGAGGCTCTATGTTTAGACATTTATTTAATATTATAATGGCTATAGTTTTATCCTAAAACATTAAAAATATTTCGATACAATTGAATAAAACTGACTCTACGTATGGCAAACCTTCGTTTAATTCTTATTCATACCCTGAAGCATTAACCGAACGATAGTAGTAGTAGATTTGTTAACGCTTGGCAGCTAGTATAGGCAATGGTAGTAGAAAAAGCGTTACATGTTGAATGAAGTTTATAAATTAAAGTAGATTTATTATTTTTATGGTATTCCTGCCTCTACTTCAGGATTTTTGGTGGGAACTGTACAGGGTGTTTCTGATAAGTCTGTAAGATAAATTAAGGGGAATGTTCTTTGGGAAATCAATTTTGAGTCGAAAATTTAACTTCTATCTATGACATTTTGTTTGCCATAAGGGGACACTGTTTTCCAGTTATGATTTGAGTGTTTTAGGGATGTCCCCTTAATTAAATTAGAAATAATTGTCTTAATCAGTTTCTTAATTAATTTAATTAAGGGGTCATCCGTAAAATACTCTGGATTCAATCTTAACTAGAAAACAGTGTCCCTTAGGGAAAACAAAATGGAGATAGATAGAAGTTACATTTTCGACTCAAAATTGATTTCCCAAAGAACATCAACCGTGGCAGACTTATGTAGTAGAAAAGATACTCCTTGAATTATGTATTTGCACCGTTGGGAATCGGATAATGCATGGGTATAATATCGTTCTGTATTGAAAGCCTTCTATCATATCGATGTACATGCTGCGTAATTACAAGTACTAGAGCGGGAGATGACACGCCACGCGTCCAGCAGTAGCAATAGCCTGGAAGATAGTATAACCTCTCGCCCGGACGCTTCTGGGATTATGGCCGCGTTTATGGTCGCCTATATAGACCGGCAACACGCTCATTTCTTTTTATTAAGCGGCGGTAAAACTTGTTTAATGCTCCGCTAAGTAGTTAGCCCTGTTACAGTATACACCTTACATGCTAAAACCAGCCCCTTTTTTTATTAACTTGGCGCGTGCCGAAAGAGCGCCAGTTATAGGTACATCGAAAGCTTTTTACGACGTATTATACAATATTACGTCGGTGGGACTTAATATTTTGTCCCCCGTCAACGAATATTTTAAGCGATTACGCGTGTCACGTGGCCTTAGCAAAAGGTGGAAATTTATAAATAGATAAAAAAATCGGGGTAATTTTAATAAAGGGAATTAGATTTAAGTTTCTAGGGGTTGACGAAATTTCTTAGGTAACGTTACTATAAGTATTTTTTTAAACTGAATCTAAATAGTTGAGTTATAGGAATTATACAGGTTGTTTCTAATTAATATGTTCAGAATGTTTTATCGGAGATCGAAATTCTATTAAAGCGAATATACGCATATATAGAAAGAAAAAAATAAACCATAGCGTGCGCCTGAATGTTTGCTTATCCCTGGACACAAGTGTATTGCGGTTGAAACATTTCTACAGGGGTGTATTGAAAATACATGGAGAAGATTCAGCCTAAATTCAGGCTTCACCCGTAAACATGAAAAAATATATTTTCGAATTTAAATCGGAATTTGCTAACTTTAAATTACCGACTTTTGAAAAAGGGTAACTATAGAAGATAAAAAACACACAACACGTCGCGCGTGGCATACGCTCTCACACTGACACACACAAAGAGTGCTAAACAAACGAGAAGCAATTAGTTTACGGTGGGAAACTATCCTTATATACACCCAAGTCGAGAGCGCCCAGGCTCTGGGGTTGCGGGGGAAGTCGTGGAAAATCGCTAGAGAGAATCTAATTGATTACATTCCAGACACTTAGATCGTCATAACCTCGTTAATACGGTTGACTGGAGTCGATAGAAGAAGGGAGAAAAGCTAGGAAGAAAAAAATTCCAAGGGATTAGACTCTGACTCTTCTAGCAGTAACTATAGAATTTAGTACGGTACGGCGCCCGAGATCGGCTCGGATGTTCAGCTGATTAATGGTTAAGGGTTCTTCCCCGCTCTTTTCTCTATAACTAGAGCTAATTAAACACCCCTGGTGTAACAGGGAACTTTGTCACACTCACAACTTTGGCGTCGCTCATACGACGCCATGCGCAACTTGGCCAAGTAATTTTAACTTCAGAATATACTTTGAAAAAAAAGTAAGCCATAAATACTTCAATTGCAAACAACTACACAAAAACTATAATATGCAAATAGAGAAATAATTTCGAGTTATTATTGACAATTTCACTTTTCTTGAAGAGAAGCAAACACTATCTTGTATTATTTTCCTCGCCCCAAGAAGCACCGCTAGAGGTAGCGTGAGTTGGCTAGCCTCCCCCGTTTGTTGTGAACTCAGGACTCCATCTTGTGTTGCCTCTTAATGCCAGGGAAATAGCCTAAGTGCAGGGCTGGCCTTTCAAGTAATAACATAAAACGTGTCTCTACATTTGAAAGATTTATCGAGTTATATTTTTCTCTCTGTGATAAACAATCATTTCTTGCATTCGGAAATAGGCCTAACTGTCCTACATGACGCCGTTGATAAGAATCTATCCGCACCACCCCACGTGACGTCGTCGTCGTCATCGGCTTTAGCGCTCGAGATAATACAATCACATTAACTAAATACACTCTTAAGCCTCGGTCTCCTCCCACGCGTAGCTACTTCTTTCTCGCGCATCTCCTTCTGGGGTGACTTAGCTCGATTTGCATCCTATCTATCATGCAAAATCCAAATCTTTCGACAGGGCTTCTTTACTCCTTACTCTCTCTCTCTCTCTCTCTCTCTCTCGCCTCCCTCCTTTCAAGTTTCAACCTTTCGGCGTCCGTACGTACTGACAAGTGATATTGTACTTGGTACTTGTAATACGCGATGATATCTAATCTAACTTGGCCACGAATACGAAAAAGGCGAAAGGGGATTTCATTAGTTGTGTCATTTGGGGTTACGATGGGTGGATAAAAAGGCTACGAGGGTTTATTCTTTGGAGAGAGTGGCGGGTGTAGGCTCTTCACGATGCGGATGGATATGCGCCGATGCGTGAAGTGAATAGGTTCGTGCACGCAATGCACGCGGATGAAAAGGATACTTCTTTTCCCTTGCCCTTTTTCCCTTTCTCGTCTTTGGGAGTTTTGCTTTGCTTACAGAGAGAGGTCGGGTAGTTGTGGATATTGTTGCGTTTATGTTTCCTGGAACGTTGCAATACTTTATTGATTTGCAGATTTTGCTTTCTAATCAGAATTACCTTTCGCTTACCATCTTCGTAGGAACCTATTTGAACCCGGTTTTTCTATGGATTTTGAGTACCTTCTAAGGTAGTAATCCGAGTGTTGATTGAAAAGTATTAAGAATAAGATATATCGGTCATTCCAATAAACCATTTCGATGTAGCTAATAGAGAAAGACACGGTGGTAAAACTTGACCTTCCATCTCGCTTTGTGGTGCCTGCGTTGTAGTCTTTTTGTATAACATGAGAGTGCGCAGTGACGGCAAGGTATCAACCCCCTTATACGTCCCGATACTGAGGGCTACCAGGGTCTATTTACCAAGCCAACCAATCGTATAAACCCCACGGTAGGCTGATATACCATCAAAATTCAATCGGGGCGATATACTTACATGTTTATCATAGTCACTCGTGTCCAGCCCCTTTCATTTTCAAAGATTCTTCGTGCTACTACTGAGTCAACCAAGCAACCACTGCATGATACCGACTCCGTGATGGACTCGGGGAAGAGCAACTGCAGTTCAAATCCCGGAGAGACATTATATACATACATACGCGTATGTACCCTTCTCACTCACTCGCTCACTCTTCTTTTGATCTATCTACAGTCTCCCGGATGAGATTGGTGGGTTGAAAAGCCCGTTCTCTGAACCAGGAAATCGTTCATTATACTTGTCCGATACTTTTAAATTTACTTTCAAAATGATAAGTACTTTGGTAGACGTCACTTTTACTATACCTAAGCCTAAACTGTAATCTATATCAGGAATATTTCCCAGGTTTTGTTTTTATTTTGTTGTTCGGAAACAAATACCTTTTTTTTATTGGTGCTGATCCCGATCAGAATGGTCGTCAATTCGGAAGTAACATGAACGTTTCCGGAAATGGCGCTTACGAAACGCGTTACTTCCTCGACAGATCAGATGCGCACCCAAAGGGGCAATAACCTATTCTCTTTTCTCTCTCTCTCTCTCTCTCCCTCTCTCTCGCGCTTTGCGATATTCATTGTCATTTTGGTACATCGATAAAAATCCACTGCAAAATAATGGAGAAAACGTATATCAGTTTTGGGAATGGGGAAACTTGTATTTGTGTATAAATTTGCCGGAAAATATCTATCTAAATGTATATATATTCAAATTCCCATATATACCATCCCATATCACCCCGTTTTAAAATAATCATTGACGTTTTACTGGTATACGATAAGCGGCGAGGCATCAGTATAGCTAACAGTTACAATGCTGCAGCATTTTGGCGCCAAATAAAACCTTATATATTCTTACAAGTATTTTACCAAATCGGATCGGAAACTTCCCGGGCCCGCCATACTGTGAGTTATGACTCTCGATAATATATCTTTTTACCGCCCCTTTCCCCCCTCTTTATAGATAGGGTATTTCGATATCTCGCACGTGCTATCATATTTCATTCTGTATCTTTTACTAAAACAAAAGCGAACCGTAGACCACGAGACCACGTGCAGTTGTTAGTCGAAATACCCTTTCTTTCAAGAACAAGGTTGATTCCACGTGCTAGCTCGCGCCTCGCCTTTGTCTTTGTATGATGTAAGAGTATTGTTAAAGGCGGGAATGACCCGGAGCCTTTTTCCAATTGAAATACCCTATTATCAGGGACGAAACGTATACTGTACATAGTCCATGAAGGAGGTGCCGGGTTAAATGTTACGACTCCCTGTAGCCGGAAAAAAAGATAAGGAACATTTATATATATATATAGAGAGAGAAATCGGGCGGGAAACGGGAAGGGACCCTTTCGCCAATCGCCATCGGGCAAAATACCCATTTTATTTCCTTCCACCCCTTCACTTACTTCCCCTGGAAGTGCTGCTGGGAAACCGGAAAACTTAGTGGGAAATGGTTCCTCCTTCTCCCCATCTTTATCTGATCAGAAAATAGTAAGAGTAAAAAATAAAAAAAAGATCCCAGAAATTTTCTACCAATGATTTTTTTACTTTTTTTAAGAATTTTTTTCGAATGGAGATCACATTTTTTTTTTTGGCTTTAGGGCACCAAAGGATGTGGCTCGGGTATACATCAATCCATATACTCAAAATCAATCTTTAAATGCGTGAAGTTTTTAAGGGAAAATCGGGTTTACTGGTTTGACTTTAAAGGGTTTAAAGATAGCAACTCCTTCCTCATTTTTGCACCATCTTTCTTATGGTTTCTTTGAAGTTCTCTCTCTCTCTCGTTCTCGAGGGAAGCGCAAGAGGAGAGAGAGAGGATCGGTTTTTCTTTTAAGCTTTAGAAGTCATAACTCTTCACTGGCAAGTTAGGAACTTATAGGGGGATCGTGTGTTGGGGTTGGGTAGGAGTAGAAATTTCAAACGGAGTTTTTCTAGTCGTTAGTCAACTTTTAAATGACACGGAGAGTATCGGGTTCTCTCCGTGCTGTTGGGATTAAAGGGGGTCATTCATAACTGTAAGATTGCTTTCATTGTTTTCAATAAGTTTATTAATTAATATTGCGTTTTTTCTTTAATTATTTTTATCTAATTATTATTATGTCTATTTGAATTATTTTTATTTTTTTATTTGAATTATTTTTATTTTTTATTTGAATTATTTTTATTTTTTTATTTGAATTATTTTTATTTTTTATTTGAATTATTTTTATATTTTTTATTTAAATTAATTTTAATATTATTTGAATTATTTTTATTATTATTTGAATTATTTTCGTCTTTATTTGAATTATTTTCGTCTTTATTTGAATTATTTTCGTCTTTATTTGTTTTATTTTATTTGAATTATTTTCGTCTTTATTTGATTTATTTGTATTTGAATTATTTTCGTCTTTTTTTGATTTATTTGTATTTGAATTATTTTCGTCTTTTTTTGATTTATTTATATTTTGAATTATTTTCGTCTTTATTTGATTTATTTATTTTTTGAATTATTTTGGTCTTTATTTGACTTATATTTATTTGAGTTATTTTGGTCTTTATTTGATTTATATTTATTTGAGTTATTTTGGTCTTTATTTGATTTATATTTATTTGAGTTATTTTGGTCTTTATTTGAATTATTTTTATATTTATTCTTTTAGTTCTTTTATTTTAAGTTTAATTTTATTTTTATTTTTATTTATTTTAAAGGTTGCTGATGAACTTACAATTCGTTGAATCACCTTGATTTCTTCATGAAACAGCAACGGTAAGTCAATTTTAATTTAAATAAAAATTAAAGTTCTTTATGTTCATCCCCTTTGGGTATACATGTTACTCGTACCCTCCCCCTCCCCTCAGTCGCATCGCATGCATTCTTTTCAAATTTCCAGGACAATTTTTCGCAAAGTCTGTTCGGTGATTGGGAAGAAAAAAAAGGAAGTCTTGAATGTGACGTGCACGAATGACTCCACGTGATAAAAGGAGAAATTCGCGCGCGAAAATGGAGGCAAAAGGGGCGAAACGCGCGCGCTTTTAGCTTATGGGTCTTCCCATCTTTATAGCTATGGTGCGACTGTAGTCCATAGAAATTTTAAATCGTTTGGAAGAAACGTATATGGCGTAAAAAAAGTAATGATTCTAGGAAAGCTTAGTTTGCTTTCACCGTTATCGTCTATCGAAACGATGTCATTTAGTAATAGTTTTTATCTCATTTTGTAAAATATAAAAAAAACTAAAGTTTTTATATAAATTTATTTATTTTCTATACAATAAGTTACGGTCTAAACGAAAAACAAATAATCTCTGTAATAAATAAGCGTTGGGAACACTTTGCAATTAATATAGTTAGCAATTCCCGACACGTTTCGCTCAAAACTATACAGCCATTGTCATAAGCGAGCTGCATTATCCCCTTAACTACAGTATAATGCCCAACCATCCGGCTATAATAACGAAGCCAACACGGTAAATTAAAACGACCCTCGTAACCTAAAGCTATAGTTAAGTCTCCCGCCAAAAAGTCATTTTAGCTCTAACGCAACGCAACTGCAACTGCGTATATATACACTATGAAATGCCAAGACCTAAGAGGGTCTATGTTGCAATACGATTGCACCTACTTCAGTGGTGCAAAGTAAATTTGAAATTGTTTGCAGAGTGGGTTAGCAATTTGAGAACCGAGGCCCCGTTTTCTATCAACTTTTTTCTAGCTGAGGATTTTTTGATGCAATTTCGAAGACAAAAGCTTAATTTTTAATGAAGAAAATCTGTTTGAAAACGCTCCTTTAAACTTGATATTTGTTTTAAATGGAAATTCTATATGCACCTTCGAGCAGTTAATTCCTCAAATAACTAAACCAATCTGTACACGGTAGAAAACATGTTAGCGTTTTCTCATTTATGGCATAAGACCTTACTTATCTAAAACGCGGGATCTAATAATAATAATGCTAGCATGGCTACCAAAGTTTTGTTCAGTTTAACATCGTGAATACTGTAGAAACTTTCTTGTTCACCGTATATTGAAGTCCTAGCTTTCTCTTAATTGAATTATTGTAGTTGAACGTGTACAGCTAGCAGTTTTCCCGCCGCGTTTTCCGAACCTATAAAGGGTTAAGGAGAGAATTTACACTACTCCTCTATACATAAGTGCTAGTAGAATTAATTAAAATTCAACTCTAGTGTTTAGTCTTTACCGTTTGTAGAGAGGATATGTATATATATATATCGTAAGTTCATAAGATATACTTCACCATAAGTTTGTAAGTGGTTACAAACTGGAGCTTGCGTTGAAGTCATAGATTCGAGGTAAAGCGACGCCTGGTGAGGCGCTGCATATCAAAGGCTTAGTACTTTATCTCCAGTCCAAACGTAGGTCCGGAGTTAATCCCCGCCGCCTCTAAATTACAACCAGCATCTCATTGGTTCTTGAAAACTCACGTCAGCGCGACGCGAATGACGAAAATTACGTATTTTCCGACTGAAGAGAGGCGAAATAACCCGGCCTCCTTTTACGTCCCCCCCTTGTATTTTTAAAGGGGGACTGGGACTATGGCGCGCGAATACTTAGGCATCTTATACCTTCTCCCTAATAAACTAGATATCATTTCTTGGTACAGACTAAATAGGAAGATGGAAGTCCTGAAAACCGAGTGTAGGACTTCAATTCTCGAACTAGCTCGAGCTGTAAGTCTCTAGCATTACGAAGTATAGGTAGTGTCAGTCATACTTATGAGAACATATCTTATAAACTTATGGTAGAAGTCATGCCCACCTCAAACTAAGGCAACATTGGAAACAGCTATAGGAGCTATAGAGGGGGAAAACTGTTTAAGTATTGATACTTGGGTTAAAAGTTTTAACGAGACCATGGAGGCAATAAGAGATAGCACGAGTTTGCTCACGAGGTTGCATGGGAGGGAGGAGATTTGCTTCTCGCGTGAAGTTTCCCTCAAAGTGCAAGTTAGCGAAGGGAATTATCTCGGGGAGAGCGAAGTTAAAAATCATTACCCAGCGGCCAAGTTGGTTTTAAGAGCTGCATGATGTTGGGGTTTAAAATGTTTTGAAAGTATAAAGCTCAACCTGGTTATCGCCGCACTATAACGCCATGGGAGAGAAGGGAGGTTTAAATTGCAAATTATAACCCGGCCTTTTCTTAATTAGTAATTTGAATTAAATTGGTTTACTTATCAGCTGGTCAAATCAGAGAAATCGCCTGAAGGAAAGTTGATAGGGAGTATATAGGTTTTATATTTTAGTTTATTTATTTATACAATTATATGGAATAAAAGGCGGGCTTCCCTCACGTGCAATCAAATCACGTGACATGACATTTAAAAAAAAATTATCAAACACGTGCGTTTTTTAAGAAAAAATTAAAAAAACTCAAAGGTTTCAACAAATATTAAGAAAATAAATCCTTATTGCGAACACCGGTGTATTGCGGGTTAAACATTTTTACAGGCGCTCGTAGGATTAACATGGATATTGTTTGCCCCTATAAGCTGGCTTTTTACATTGCAGTAAAAAACAGGCATATCCTTTATTAATATAATGGATAATTTAAGTTGACAGTTAAGCCTAAATCTCGGTTAGGTTATTATCACTCCCTTTGAATTTTTAGTACCACCCTGATCACTAAACGCCTTAAAAAACGTCACCAGACTCGGTTTATTTCGTTTTATCAGTGCTTTACCACGAACCCTACCTAGACTGTTATTTAAAAAAATAACCATAAAATCTAGCACCCCCTCTAAGCCTACAGCACCTTGGGTGTAAAGTAAAAAAAAAAAATACTAAAAAACCATAAAGAAAAATATGTAGGGTGGTTATAGTATCACCTACCTATATACAGACTGGATGGTGGGAGAAAATTTTGCCCTAAAAGTCACGTTTTACTAATTTACGAGGCTGCACTGGGTTTCCACCCCCCTTTTGGAAGCTAAACTATTATAGCGTCCGTATAACATTAATACGCCAGAGTGCGTTCCAGCATGCTCTGGTGTATAGTGTCGTGATGGAATGGGGCAAACATTAATGGTTTGGAATATAAAGGGTAAATAAATGGCCGAAGTAAATTCCTTCCCTTCCTTCCTTAACTTTGACAGTCTTTAGGAATAGCCCCCACCTTCCCGCCCCTTCCCCCTCCTTTTGTAATAATTTTAATTTGTGATGTGAGATGGATATTGTTTTTCCAGGCATGCTTTTAAAAAAAGAAATCAAATATGTATATAGCAGGCCTGCATGGTGGAGTTTTTTATTTGTCGGTACTGATTTATTAATAATGGCGTTTTTATGTGTGAAAATTTACATTCAGCGTCTTTTTTATATTTAATCGAGGTGTAAATGGGGTTTAGGATGATTCTACTATATTTGGGGTTTTCCTACTGATTTGGGTGAGAATTTTGCTGGAAGATTATTTTTTGAAATTATATGTAAGGGGTTTCTGAGTTCTTTGAGCGATTTTAAGTCGAAAAGGTTCTATGACATTTTGTCGTCCGGGTCACTGTTTTCGAGTTATGATTTAAATTCGAAAATACATATTTTTTATGTTTATGGGGGAAGCCTGAATTTAGGGTGAATCCTCCCCATTTATTTCCAATATACCCCTGTAGAAATGTTTTACCCGCAATACACTAGTCTCCAGGGATAAGAGAATATTTGACATTAAATGACATTTGGCCATAAGGGCCACTGTTTTCAAGTTAAGACTGGATGGAGTATTTTACGAATGACCCCTTAAATATTCCCAAAGCCTTATTCGAACTAATTAAAGATGTTAACTGCTAAGCCTAACAGGCTTATTACCCGTTGATACTCCGCGCATTATTTACTGGATATCAGTGGTCAAACGATGTATACTTTCATAGCAGGGTGTTAGAAGTGCATTTTAGCTTTTCAAAATATTTTATCGTATCTTGAAGCTGTTTGAACGCCCGGTCATCCAAGGAATTCTCCATTAGCGGTTAGAGTTATCTGTAACGAGCCATCTCGAATTTTCAATCCACGAGTTAAGGGACGTTATAGGCGACTTTGGGCCGGGAAGTGTTATCCTTTGGAAACTTGTGGGGATAAATCATTCTAAAACGGACGACAGAACACGAGGGATGCGATACTTACATACAGGGTGTATCCCAAGAACAATGGGATGGTTCTATGGTAAATATATTTTGAGTCTAATCATAACTTCTTTAGGGTGTCCATTGAAGAAAAATGTACTAGGAATTAGTCATTTTCCACTCAAAATTGATTTCCCATAGAACCCTCCCACTGTCGAAGTACCCTCCCATTTTGGAACACTCTGTATTGGGAAAGAGGAGATGGGACCTGTCTCCTTCATTAAGTCTACTCATCGAATTTATAGCGGCTTTCGCAATTACGATAAATATTGATGACAGTTTTCAACGGGTTTGGGAATAGATTAAAACCTTTAGATAACGAACGTAAGTATCCTGTATAGATTCCTGGACATTCCGGGACAAACAACTGACCACGTTATGGAACGGAACCTCGTAAGCAAAGTTTTCAAAATCCAACCACTATTACTAACCTTGGATGTATTTTACAGAGTTAGTTATATCTAAAACCACCATTTAAGTTTTAATAGCCAGAGCCTTCTAGAGTGTGGGGAAATTAGGTCAGTTTCCGCTGGTCCGTACCTTCTAGGGATCCCACGCCACCTCTAGGGCTGTCTTCCCTTGGCCCGTACCTTCTAAGGGGCCCGGGTCAACTCTAGGGCTGTCTTTCCTTGGCCCGTACCTTCAAAGGGAGCCCGGGTCACCTCCAGGGCTGTCTTTCCTTGGCCCGCATCTTATAGGGGCCTGGGACACCTCTATGGCTGCCTTTAAGCTGGAGGTCTCTCGATTTCGTCATTTTCCCCGGGACCCACAAACTCTCTCGACGGCCCTGGTACTAGCAGCTTCCGTCGTCTGCTATACAGGGATTATTCTCTAAAAATCAATATATATGCTTATATTATGACCCGAGTACACTGTACATTGCTTAATTAAATCACGAGATTAAAAATGATTGTGAGGTAGATGTACTAGATGCATTACCGTAAATAATCATCATTAACTTCGGTAATATTTTAAAATCTTTCAATCCCCTTTTCTGGTTCGCAAAGGCTTAGGTAATCCCCATTTAATTAGTGACTCCATAAAGAGCCGAGGATGCTGGGAGGGGGGAAGAGAGAAATTCTTTTCATAATCCTTTAACAAGAATACCGACGTCATCCCTTTAGCCCCCTCCCCCCCTTTTCGCATGCGCTGAAGTCAAAGGAATATTTTTGCCTAGATTAATAAATAGGTTTCCTTTTGAACTAAAGGGTTTCATTATCATTAAGCGGCTATTAATCCAAGACGCGAATTTTTAATTATCAAAAAAAAAAAATTAAGAAGAATGTTTTTTTTTTTCGGTCCAATTAGGGTTAAGATACTAAAAGTCGATGAAAACCGTTTCTGGTCATTTGGAAGATTAGCTTTTCTCAAAAACTTGGGACGTAACAGACCCGGTTTATAAAGGGGTTGGAAACTTGTTTACTTACTGATTTTATTTTTTTTTGTATTTAATTACTATTGAAAAATTAAGAAATTTTACTGCTAAAAACTAATTTAGATACTGTATTTTAATTCATTTGAGCCAGTTAAGTACAATATCCAACCCCCTCTTTTTTTTTCTTCAAAATCATTACCTCTCCGTCGATAAAAAAAGAATTTAAGGCAAAATATTTTGACAAGACTCTCTCTCTCTCTCTCTCTCTCTCCTCTTTCTGAGGGTAGGGTTGCAAGCTCCCTGGATAGCTATATAGCTTGAAAGGAAAATTTTGGGTCCACAGTATTGGCAACACTAGGTGAAGGGATTAGGACAGAGGGATGAGGATGGGGGGCTGAGAGACGTCGGTAGGCCGCTATCTTCCTTAATGAAGCTCTTTCTTGGGGTCGCTTCCCATCCCAGATAGCTAGCAAGGTTTATATATATGTATATAGCTCGTTGTGTCTTGTGTCGACTCTAGAAATATAAAGGAATTCCTTAGGGTCTCGCTTCCCAGCTATAGTTTCTCCACTTTTAAAGTCTTTCCTCGTATTCTTGCGCGGTTGCAGCATGTTACAGATTGAAGGGGGCGCGTTCGCATTTAATGAAGGATGCGTATACCTTAGGAACAAAACATAGACTAGGTTTCTACAACGCTTTTATCGTCGACTTTGTGAAATTCTAAAGATTATAGAGGCTACCTGCAAAGAGGTATTGCGACTCAAGGACCGGGTGTTTCTGATAAGTCTGCATCTATAAATTAAGGGGGATGTTCTTTGGGAAATCAATTTTGAGTCGAAAATGTACAACTTCTATATCTCCATTTTGTTTGCCATAAGGGACAGTGTTTTCGAGTTATGATTTTAACAGTGTTTTAGGGATGACCCCTTAATTTATTAACTTAGAAATAATTGTCTAAATCAGTTTCTTAATTAAATTTAAGGGGTCATCCGTAAAATACTCTGGATGCAATCTTAACTCGAAAACAGTGTCCCTTATGGCAAACAAAATGGGATGTTTTTGATGAAGCTAATCAAATCATCGTATCAGAACACATCCTTTTTCTTATCTCTGTAGACAAGTCTAATATCTCTTTTTATAAGCTATATACCGTATTGAAAGAAAGAAAGAAGGTTTTTGGGCATCCAAATTGGTACCCGGGCTAAAGTTGCTTGTCTTTATTTCGAAGAAGGTGCAGTACATACCCATAAAACCCTTTTCCATGCCACTAATTGAAGGACTTTGGGTATAAAATGTAGTATCTCCATTAGATTTTTCCACCGATCCCACCAATATCATTTACGGACTTAAGAGTGTCTTCTAATACTTGCTTTTGCTTTGAACGTCCATGACGCGGAATCCTTACGTAGTTCCGATTAATGTTAAAAAGAACCAGAGACCAGAGTTCGTTTCAACAGAGTTATCCTTGAAAAAATCTTAATAGAAACTCATAACTCGAAAAAGAAATACTTAGTTATAAGGTGGAGTCCCGAAACACTTAGCATATTGTTCTCTTATCTTTTACTTTTTCTATAGTCTTTGTCCACTGAAACATTTTTTTTAAATTAATTTTAATTGAAATTTGTCAATTTTAAACGTGTACCAAGAAGTGATATCTAGTTTATTAGGGAGAAGGTATAAATTCATTCATCCACATTTCCAGCTTTATCTCCAGTCCAAACGTATAGTAGGTCCGGAGTTAATCCCCGCCGCCTCTAAATTACAACCAGCATCTCATTGGTTCTTGAAAACTCACGTCAGCGCGACGTGAATGACGAAAATTACTTGTATTTTCCGACTGAGGAGAGGCGAAATAACCCGGCCTCCTTTTACGTCCCCCCTTTGTGTTTTGGAAGGGGGACTGCTACTATGGCGCGCGAATACTTAGGCATCTTATACCTTCTCTCTAATAAACTAGACATCACTTCTTGGTGTACTATCTCTTGATTGGGTCAGACAAGCACTTCTAAGTTATGTACCTCTGTGTACAATATCCTTGAGGTCGTAGACAATTCGGGTTGAAACGAACTTTGGGCTGTTTTCCCAAACTCCCATTAAAGGCGTCATTGTCCCAATGGTTCTCTTCAAATGGTTTCCTTAACATACTCTGCTGGGCCCAACTGTCTTGTATTTAGGGGTGACGGGCCGGGTATATCCGCTCCATTTGAGGTCGCTGGACTATTGGGTATTTTCTAGGTTTTCCCTCTTAATTCCTTCTCTTTTATATTGGAATCCTTTTATTCAAAATTTTTAGAAATCGAATTTAGTTTCGTTTTCTCTTCTCTCATTCCTATACAGCGTGTTTATGATAAGTCTGCCATAAATAAAGGGGGATGTTCTTTTGAGTCTTCTATCTCCATTTTGATTGACCTAAGGGACACTGTTTTCGAGTTATGATTTTCAAGAGTGTTTTAGGGATGACCCCTTAATTAATTTAGAAATAATTGTCTTGAAATGAGTTTCTTAATTAATTAAATTTAAGGGGTCATCCCTAAAACACTGTTTAAAATCATAACTCGAAAACAGTGTCCCTTAGGGCAATCAAAATGGAGATAGATAGAAGTTGTACATTTTCGACTCAAATTTGATTTCCCAAAGAACATCAACCCCTTAATTTATGCATGCATGCAGACTTATCAGATATACCTATAACTTTATTTTTCGGTCGCTAATTTTTGACGGTTTTAGCTTTGATCGTTATACTGTTCCATATACGTACTCAACCATTGAACGTCTAAAAAAGGGTCTAGACTATAGATTATCTTTGGATATTGCTTTTGATATTAAACAGGGATAAGTAATAAATGCACGCATGCATTTCCAGGAATTAATATTTGAATTAATCCATTTAAAATATATTTTAGTCTGGATTTTAGATGGTTTCTAAACACGACGAATAAGTATACTATAGTTTTTGAGTTCTGGAAAGCACTTTGGGTCTATTTATTTCTCTCAAGTTTTCTTCAAATTTGCAGAAAGCTTTTGCTTCTTATTTTTGCCTTATAAACTGAAAGCAATAATGTCGTAACTTCAAAATTTGCGATGAGTTTGGAATTGGGATTACGTTATATATGTTTAATAGAAAATTCTATATATTTATTTTTAACTATGTGAATACAGAATACTTTGGCATTCATTACAACCGGTAATATATCAGTTGTATTTGTATTTATTCTAATATCAATTATTTATAGATATAGAACGAAAGTTAGCGCATTCTAGCTCTGAATAATTCCTAAAAGCTTTCATCCATATTTGAAAAGGGAATGAAAATAAGATAGTAAGACCAAAATGGAATTGAAGAAGTAAAATTTAGGAAAGTTTCGCGAGCCTTGCAGCCGAGGGGCTGGTCACTTAATGTAAACTCAGCTGTACACCTTTGATTTTACTAAATTGATTACGAGTAATCTTTTAAAGCCCCCTTTCCTTTGACAACAGTGCTAAAATGATTACACGTAATCCCTAATCGGTGTAAAGCGATTTCTGCAGTGATTAGCCCCTCGCATGCAGCTTATCATGTTTGTTTAAAAAGCCTTCTGGATGGAATTTCCCAACGGAAGTTGTTGCTCGAGGTTTTACGCTTTCATTCTGGCCGCGCAACCTTTATATAATTTAATCAAAATTTAAAAATATTTTTCCAAAACTTAGGACGTGAGTTGTTTGTTTAAGAATTTAGCCTCTTTCGCCCTAAGGCCAAACAAATTCCTGCCCAAGATGAATTTTTGAAAACCTCACACACCACACACAAACACCGCGGACTTTTTCAAGTGAAGTCCGCTTAGACCTAATGTGCAACTGAATTCAAGATTATTATCTTTTTTTGGGGGGGGGGGGGGTTAAAAGTTCAACGAGGCTTAAGTAAAATTGACTAAAATCAAAATAAAATTAACTGCTCTGGTTTTTAGAAGCCTCTGAGTCAATAAGTTTGAACTACTCATTTTGTCATTATGAGATAGGAACACGTCATTTTTGGGCACGTGTACAAAAAACGGAGCTATAGTATTTGGCGCCAAAAACCACCACGAGCGTGTCGTTTAGCTCTAAAGGACCAGGAGGACCCCAATATATATATAAATTTTTCTCTTCCATCTAAACCTAACGTTTCCGGAAAGACCCTTACAGCGAAGCTTCATTTATTTTCCTCAAATTTTTTTTTTGGCTCGCTCATAAACGCCCCTGCTGAACAATTTTTTTTTTTTTTGCGTAACGATAGAAAATAAGTTGTACCGTATAAGACGGCGTAACTGATCCCGGTGATAAAATACTCGAAAAATGAGACAAATATCCTGATAACTATAAGCCCCTTTTATAAGCCTCTCTCTTGGCAATAACTTTTATAAAATGACACGCCAGTTATAGATGACTATTTTGTCTCTAGCTAACGGCCTTTTTTTTAGCTACCATTCCATATCGACGGGGTATTCATAGAGTAGACTTTAGAAGTAAATTAGACTAAAGTTTTTAACGCGTTGAAAGAAAGTATAGGTGCTTTTCCGAAGTCATTTCCACGAGAAGAAAGCCTCTATTTTTAATTTTTATAGTCTCGTGCGATTTTGTCTCGAGAGCCTTGATGTGATATCACGTGCTAGCTCACGAGAACCGATTTTTTATATTATTGGTGAGAAAGAACAGGCTTTTAAATGCTTTAGATTATTTTAAAATTAATTTACTTTTGATTGAATAGGATAGGCTATGAAAGGAAAAAAACGGTTATAAGAGCTATAGGCTCCTTTTCCTAAATTTCTTTTTCGTTACCCCACAGGCCAAAGGGGGCTTGAACCCCCTAACTAACGACTCCAGGAAATTTCGTTAACTTTATGGCTTTTTGAGAAGACTTTGATATAACGCCTTCTGGGTGCCCCTCCTACCCCTACCCCTCACCCTCTGAATCCGTACTTTCTGTACCTATAAGGGGCTAATGTTTTAAAGAACGGAGTATAGCTAGTTTTCTCCTGTTATTATTTCGAGGGGGAACTTACCTCCCTCCCTCTCTCTCTTTCTCTCTCCTTCATTTCGTAACGTCGATCACGAAATGAGATGAGCTGTATGGACGCAGATGCCCAAGATTGCCTCTTTTCCAATTTAAAACTGCACATCACATATCCGCGTGCTAGAGAGAGAGAGAGAGAGATGAATGTATAAAATTGCCATTTTCCTATATAGCTGCAAGAAGGGTTTAAAATTTATATTATAAAAGTTTAAAATTGTACCACCTATACTCTCTCTCTCTCTCTCTCTCTCCTAGCTAGCCTTCTGTAGAAGTTTTAGCTTAAGAAAATTCTCTTGTTTTTTGCAGCCTATTATCATATTTGAAATTGGAATATTATTCAACTTCTATGATAGGCCTAATACTAATAGGAGTGATTAAAACTGTATTTTTATTTTATATTATTTGGTCTAATTAAATATAGACAATTTGGTCGTTAATTAAGGAACTGATTAAGACAATGGTTTTCAGTTTAATTAAGGGGTCATCCCTAAAACAATGGAAAACAGTGACCCTTAGGGCAAACAAAATGGAGATAGAAGTTACATTTTCGATTAAAAATTGATTTTCCAAAGAACATCCCCCTTAATTTATGGATGCAGACTTATCATAAACACCCTGTACCTTCTTTGAAAAGACTTATTAAAGTAGATTTCGGGATCTATTATTGCAGTTAAAGAAGAAATTAGGAAACTACGAAAAACCTTTTTAAAAGGCTGCGTGGTTCCAGACGTTATTATTCCTTTTAATACAAACCCCCGGAATGTGTGTAAGAGTCGAGGAAGCATCCCCTGTAGTTTTCCTTTTTACGCTCTAAGCAATTAATTAACAAAAGCCAAGCCGGAAAGTTTTATTTTAGCGAATTTGTTTACTGACTGCTGCAATGGGGACTCTATTGTTTTGCAAAGATCCGAAAGTGAAATACTTTGTCTGTCTGAATTAGTTTTGCATTGTAAGAGCTATAGTTTTGAAGAGAAGAAGAATACTTGACCCCGATTATACTTATAAAAAGGGTTAGCCAAGGCCCAAATATATTATTCTTTTTGAAAGGATGCCCGTTGTATACTGGCTCCAGACAGTCTGTCCTTTTCAATTTAGTTTTCCCCCCTTCTTCGCTTTGAGGGATTTTTAATATCGAGGTCTTATTTTTAAGACCCCAGAGTATAGTAGTCTGGGACCCTCCGTGTTTGTACTTAAGTATTAAAATGAGTGTGGTGTGCATGCATTTTTCTAAGAACTAAGAGCTTTCGTAAAAACTTGTCTGGTTGGTGCAAATTAAAATACACAGGCTCTAGCTCTCTCTATCTGGATGGGAATTACGGCTTCCAATATAGACTATTCTATTTATTCAAGAAGAGAAGCAAACCGGGGGAGGTCATCTTCTTGGGTTATTTTCCTTCGTACCAAGAAGGGCCGTTAGAGGGCTACGCGAGTTGGCTGGTAGCCTCCCTCCGCGTGTAGTAGTAAACTGGGGTGAACTCCTTCTGGCGTTGCCTCTTGGTTGGCACGAGGAAAATAACCTAAGAAGGCAACCTCTCCTGTGAGTTGCTTTCTCTGCAAGTAATTAATGGAATGGTCATTCACGCTTTGGAATAAAAAAAAATTAAAAACGTTTTTCATTAAGAAGGATAAGGTGTATTTTGGTTATTTTTAGTTATTATAGTTTTTTAGAAACGATATTCAACACCCAACCCTATAAAGTCATAAGCAAAATGAGATATACTAAAAGAGGTATCATAAGTAAATATATTTTTGTAGCTAAGTGTATGGATGTTTGCGCTGCACTGTTGCCTTACAGTCGTACTTAGGTCAGAGCTGGTTGTTTGTTTTTGCAGCCTGCATGAGTGTAAGTTAGCTTAAAATCTACAAGAGATTCGAGGTGAATTTACAGTCCCATGCAATGATATCTGAAATTAAATTTAGAACGACCTTGATATACTACAATCCTAGCTTCTAAATCCTTTCGCCTGTAAAGTGTAAACCATGGATCTGTTTTTGACAAAGTGCATGCATGCTCTCTCTGCCGGTAGATATTAAAATATCCATAATTTTAAATCACGACTTAGTAGAACTTATAGTTAAAATGATTTTACTTATGTTATGAGCTGCGAGAACAGAAAAGAAAAGATATCATCACCCGTTATTTTATCTTTTTAAAAGGGATCTTAACTATAATATATATATATATACATAAAAGGCGCGCCTACCCTACGGAGCACACTGTGCTTCATATATGCACACAGGCTACAGCTTTCAACAAGAACAGACCAGGGTCTCCTTTTGCTTCAGCCTTCAGGAAGGACGCAATTTGGTCTAATGATCGAGGCGTTGTTTCCTCCTTAGCTACAGGCTCAGTCTTTTTGCTCTTCATTTTCATAAGTAAAACACGCCTACATTTTCTATGGGTATATCCATCCCGGAAAAAAAACCGTTGCTGATATTATAAAAGAAAGATTTTTGAGAGGCGGCTAGCTTGCAAAGCGCTAGCTCGTTGCCTGGGGTTTTATAAAAGGCCTTTTCTTTAATCTTTGGAAGTAACGCCACCAAGCACCATGCAGTATAGGAAGAAGAGAAAGACTTCCTTTTTTTTTTTTTTTTTGCTTTTTGGAAGTACCACCACTGATATTATACTACTCTTCTGTTTCCCTGGATGGTGAGAGATAAAACTAAAACCCGGCCACTACGCCGCTGGCCACGGTGTGCATTGACAAAATGTGTTCTTTATACGTGAAGTAATTGATGAAAAAAAGAAGGAGCGTAAGCTTAAAAGGATGTTTTTGAAATCAAGCAGTTAAAATTGTTTTCTGAGCCGAAAGGGGTATGTTCTTTGGGAAATCAAATTTGAGTCGAAAGCGCAACTTCTATCTATGACATTTTGTTTGTCCCAAGGGACACTGTTTTCGAGTTAAGATTGCATCCAGAGTATTTTACGGATGACTCCTTAAATTTAATTAATTAAGAAACTGATTAAGACGATGATTTCTAATTTAGTTAAGGGGTCATCCCTAAAACCTCTTGAACCTATATAATGGAGATAGAAGTTGCTACATTTTCGACTCAAAATTGATTTCCCAAAGAACATCCCCCTTAATTTCTATGGCAGACTTATCAGAAACACCCTGTACAGATGAGATAGAGAGAGAGAGTATCCCGTTTCCAAGACTCGGAAACGCGATGGAAGACCATTTCCCGTTTTTCGACAAGTGTTACCATGACTACGAAGAAGTACTTAGAGGGCCTCCTCGTGCCGGAATGAGCTAGTAGCTTCTTGATCCCTAGGGTTAATGGGTCGTGACGTTTTCTTCGACCAGAGGTCGCCTTCCCTCTTTCATCTTATCCGCATTGCCTCGACCACTGGTCATCCGACAGACAACACTCTTGTCGTGTTTACTAAAGAAAGATCTCGACCAGAGAACGTAGGCCTTATATAACCAAGGAGGGAAAAAATATACAACTTTTATCTTTGAGAGCCCCGTTGTTAAGATCGTGTACGAATGGAGACAGAGGCTTATATTAGGGACCAATTTTTGTTTCCTTCGGTGTAGTATCAGAAACAACCATAACGTAAAGATAACTCGCCTCTTTATGTACTGGGTGTTCCAAAAAAGGGTAATTATGGGACCGAAGTGTTTTAGGGATGACCCCTTAATTAAATTAGAAATCATTGTCTTTCAGTTTCATAATTAAATTTAAGGGGTTATTCGTAAATTCTCTAATCAAAACTTGTTTACGTTGATAATTAAGCCAAAATTTATTTCCATAGAAACATCCCACTATACTTCACTATCCTACCACCCTTTTTGTAACACCCTGTATTGTTAATTCTTTACCTAAGCCTAACTTTCGATAAATTTGTAAAAATATTATATTAAAATTGTGGTTTCTAGTTTAAAATTTCTTCGGATGGTGAATAGTTCTGCTTCATTAAGCATCGGGGATCATTTTTCACTCTTACAGGGAGAGGGGAAGGGGGTTTGATGGGATGTCATGCTTTTTCTTTTTATGATTTTTTAAGACTCGGAGGCATAAAAGAGTGATAACACGTACGCTTCTAGAGCATACTTTATCCATGCACTAAATTGAATGAATTTAATCTTAAATACGAGGTAGATTTCCCGTACCGTTTCCCCGGCTTTACTTTATTCCATTTACTTAAGTGGACAAACTATTATACTGAAGGAATTTCTCTCTCTCTCTCTCTCTCTCTCTCTCTCTCTCTCTCTCTCTTCCCGCAAAAATGTGTCTCGTAAAAAAAAATACAACATTTGGCGCGCTACCGGAAAGATATTTCCCGCGCTCTAAAATAACCCTAAAAGCAACTAAAAATGTAAGGCTTGATACGGAGGGATGGCTATATGGAATTTTTTTACTGGGTCTATCGGTATGGATATTAAACGTTGAAAACTACTATTTTATGCTCTCTACCAACGGAATATGATGGCTATGGTGGTTTCTTAAATTTCTTTTTTTTTTAACGTTATGTACTTTACTTACCTAAAATGCTTTTAGTTTCTCCTTTTTTTATAATTTTATTTATATTTTCTTGTGAGATAGCAGTACATATCCTTTTGTTATTTTTAATATAGTTTTTTCAGTTATGTTTTAATCGTTTGTTAAACAATGTTATAATGTACAATTTTTTATTTTAATTTTTATCTCGCAATATTTGAACATTTATTGTCATTTTAGGTTTAAAAACCGATAACAATCGATTTTTTACCGATTATCAACCGATTTTTATCGATCATTAACTGATTATCAACCGATTTTTATCGATCATTGACCGATTATCAACCGATTTTTCCGATCATTGACCGATTATCAACCGATTTTTACCGATCAGTAACCGATAAATCGGAAAATTAAACCTCGAAACAATTAACAGCTAAAAATTATTAAATTTAGTTCGAATCGATATATATCGGTTAAAGAACCATATCGGTCACCGATACCGATATTATATCGGACTCGGTTTGTTCCCATCACTAGTTTAAACTTTGATAACTTTTTATCTTATTACCACTTCAAAGACAAATCCACGGTATAGTAAACCCATGGGTAATTTTTAATACAATGAAACAGTATATGCATGCCTTAAGCCTTTTTCGATTGCCGCATTTCTGGTGAATTCCGTTCCATTTTCTATACAGATCAATATAGAAAAATTCAAATTTCATCTACCGTATACTAGGAATCTCTGCTTTTCTCTACACCCACGTGTATTATCCGTATTTCCCTCGAATCACAAATGCTTTACTTTCCTTATTTTTAGCCCTAGGGTTTCACTATACCTACCGTTGAATCTATATTTTTGAAATATTTCCGCTATCATGTTCCAGTCTCCGGGAAATACCCCCTGTTTCTTAGAATGTATATAATTGGAGGGATTGGACAGTTATACATAGTTTACAGGCATGGAGGATTCCTACCATTAACACAAGGAGATCAAGCGACTTAGAGTGTAAAATCGTCTGCTATTTTACACTCTAAGTTGCCTGGTCTCCTTGTGCAAATGGTATGAATCCTCTTTGCGTGTAAACTATGTATATAGCATCAGGGATAGATTTAATTTTAAAAGTCGGAATGGAGAACAGAGTAATCTGGGCGCACGTCATAGTCCCGGACCCCCTTCCACGGAACGGAGGGGGGTATGAAAGAAGAGGCGGGTCATAGCGACAGAGGTAAAATGAATTACGTATTTTTCGCCGTCCCCGTCAGCAACGTCATCAAAAAGTAGTTTAAGTGAGCCAATAAGATAATTTAAACTTTTCGTTACGTGTTGGAGGGAGGGGCTCTATACTGGGCTATGAGTCGGACTGAAGTAAATACTAACCGTTCTCCATTCCTGATAGAATATAGAAAAATTTTATATTGAAATATTTTCAATTTGGCATTCGTTCTTAATTAATTCTTGAGAAAGATTGCGTTTAATTTAATTCTATACGTTGTATTTTAAATAAGCTTTGGCAAGTGTTAGACACCACGGACGATGTCTGGCATGCAGGGTTACATTTTTGCGTTTCCAGGGTTTTTCTTGTCTGGGTCCCCTTTTTGCCTTGGATATTATACTAACTGCGTAGACCATTATATCTTGGGTAGGACAGCCTTACCGACTCCATCTCTCCGACTAGCCTACATTAGTTAGACAGACGTACCACAGCCTTTTTGGCTTCAGGGTTCTGGGGAAACTCCCCTAAAAATGGTATGCCTAAAGAGCTGTATCATATATACTATATATATATATATATATATATATACTTTCGTTAGCTTGGATATCCTAGCTCTCTTTTGGCCTGGGTACATTTTTCTCGCAAACAAACTCATTCCATTAAGAATGTATATATCTACCAGACTAAAAATACGAATCTATATGTTCCCCCTATGGATGGAGATGCTCGAAAGTTTTTAATGATCATAGTATGTACATCCATGTTCATTCAACAGGGTTGCAACTGTTTTTGAAAATCATGGAAACGTCAGGGAATTTTGAAAGTGCATGGTTGTAGCATTCATGAACTTTAATATTTTTTAGTGAATTTTGGTACCAACATTCTAATATTTTCTATATTAAAATATGCGTAATTTGTAATTGGTCAAGCTGGGGAAAGATCTGTTGAATTCGATATCCTTAAACCTCGATACGTTTTTCTTTTTTTTTTTTCTTGCCAAATGGTCGGTTACGAATCTAAAACCAATGTATCATATTATTGGATAAGCGGTGGAGTGTACATTTGGAAGAAGGAATAATCTCTCCATGGAGGATTAGATATAGAAAGTTTAAAGTAGCCTTCTCGAAAAAAAAATCCCTGCAAAAGATTTATTCTCAAAGGCCACCTCGCTCCGGGATCCCCGAGTGTCCGATTCTCGAAATTGGCGCGAAAAAAAAAAATAAGGCGGGAAAAGGAAGGAAAATGCGCATTAAACCATGATGGATATTTGAACACGTATCTGTGTACGCAATTCTCACTCTCTCTCGCTCTGTTTTTCCTTTTCTTACCCACAATGCTTTTCGATTTCCGACTTCCCAGCACCACCCCATTTTCTAACACCTGTGATTATACGTAACGATATATTCGTAGGGTGATGGTGGTGGTGGTGGTCCTGGGTCCCCCTATAATTGGTTTTCTTTCTCAGTTATCGCGCCTTCGCACGCGCCATTTTCAAGCCCCGTTTATGGGGATGGGTGTATATGGTTTTAGGTTATAGGATTGGCCGAAATCTACGGTGCAATACGAGTTCTAAGTTAGGCTTAACGAAAACCCCCACCCGGCCTGGACGATATATGGATGATGCCTACTCTAGGAGGAAAGAAAAAGATCTTAGTAATAGGCTGATAAATACGAGCTTCAGTCACGAAGATACACTTTATGCTTCGATTTCGGAACAAACGTGAGCCCGTCTTACGTTACAAAGGTGCGTTCGGACTACATCGTTTTTATGCGCAACTATGTTTAAATTTCGCTTTCCCACGCGCTTTGACATTTGAATCATTCTATTTACCTACGGTATATATATACAGAGAGTACCCTTTAAACAACTCCCGCCACTGTTTATACAAACGGGTGCCAACCATGTCGGTATCGATTGGGAAATCAAAATGAAACTAAAGCGTGAATGACACGTGTATCCCCAACTGGCGCTATACTCCCATCTGCATGACAGTCTCAATGCAAAGTGAAATAAAACGCATAAAACTCTATAGGCCAAGGCTTAGGTCATTACCACCACCCTACCACGTGACTAATATATTTGTATTTCAATTATTTTTCACGCCCAACTTTTAGACGCTTCTTTCGCTCGCAATTACAGAATAAGCTCTTAATTGCGCGAACCCCAAGACCTAATCAGTTTAAATATATATTCATTTCTACCCGCATGAGCCAACCAATTTGGCCATTATTGTGTTTTGGCGCGAGCGGAGCTATAAAATTTTCAACGTTATTCTCATTAAGGCTTAATTGTGCTAGAAGCCAAGGCCTAGCGACGCCATATAGCTTTTATTGCCTAAACTAAACTTCTAGCGGCTATTTCCCCGGTTTTACTAATTTAATTTCATTAAATGCGCCCGCTGTACGCCACTTTGACGTCAATTTTGACGCCCCCCCCTATTCCCGAGTCGTATTCTCTTCGAAGTCATATTAAGAATTGGTCAAATTTCTCTCAAGAATATTTCCTTACCAAAGTAGAAGATTGAGGATTGAATTTGTGGATGATTTTTTTTGTTTACAATTTAAAGTGTTGCATCTTAACCGAGAAGAGCTTCGTAATCTCAGGGATAGATTTAATTTTAGAAATAGGAATGGAGAACGGTTAGTATTCACTTCAGTCCGACTCATAGCCCAGTATAGAGCCCCCTCCCTCAAACACGTAACGAAAAGTTTAAATGATCTTATTGGCTTACTTAAACTACGAGTTGATGGCATCGCTGACGGGGACGGCGAAAAATACGTAATTCCTTTTTACCTCTGTCGCTATGACCCGCCTCTTCTTTCATTCCCCTCCGTCCCGGGGAAGGGGTCCGGGACTCTGACGCGCGCCCAGATTACTCTGTTCTCCATTTCTACTTCTAAAATCAAATCTATCCATGGTAATATATATATTCAAAGGAAAATTCCATCTATTCATGATTGAACTAGGTTATACTACCTTTGTTTAAGACATCAGTAAAGATGACAGGTGATATAAACTGCTCGGCGTTATGAGATAAGGTGTTGCTTCATTCTCCAAGTCCCCGAATCTTCTATTTTATAACTTACCAAAGAAAATATTGGGTAGAAGTTGAAAGGTAAACAATTTTCCTCTCTCTCTCCAAATGACTGCAGTGCTATTTCGTGATTGAGATAGTTTTGGCGCGTTCCATGGTCTATACTTAATTGAGTTTCATTGATTACGAAACTGATGATCTGATGGCGTTAGGTTTTGACAGCTTCGTTTATAGTCGGGTTGTTTGGTAAATTAATTGATTTACTCCTTCTCAGGCTGGAACCGACAGTTATCAAGTCTGATGCTGCTAAGAAAATCTTAATTGACATCTTGAAAGGTCGGTGCCATTTAGGAATTTTGATCCGTTCGGGTCCTTATACCTTTCAAGGTTGTTAATTTGATTCGAGACTTGATTTTGTTACTGAGGCTTAGTGGGTATCGTTGATTAGATTTAAAGTTATGTCCAGTGCATGCACTGGTGTAATTCCGCAAGGTTTTATTTCCCAACTATACTTGTAGGTGCATGGGTTTTCTGGGTTTATTTTTGGATGAAATCGCCTTAGCAACGAGGCCAATATCCGTGTAGAGATGAGATCTAGAATTCGCCAGAAGTATATAATAATTCTCTTCGAGAGAAGTGTACCAGCACAAAGCGGCAGGATAATTGTAACATGATTCTTCCCTACATCAGATTAACATTTGGAGCTGGGTTACTAAACCGAATAAATAGTTCCCTAATCATTACACTATTAACGCTGCTTAACTATTTGCCAGCCAAGGCGCATGCGCTTGTGGATTTTTGTCCCACGTCAAGACGATCTGAGGTTTATGGGTTGATTGCTGAGGATTTATCAAATACCAAACAGTTATAGAATTCACCCTAGCACGGTTTGGTGAGCGGGAGAGCAAACAAAAAGGGAAGCAAAAAAAAACCATGGGAAGAATCATGTTACGTCGTAACTAAAGTATTAAGAGGATACAGAGTGGCATCCTTCTTTTGTCCCCTTCTGATGCCGCGTATGAGATGTCGAAATTTTTATATACTTTCCACGAAATGCTATTTTCTTGTTTTTCCATTTCATTCCATTTCCGATGTGTCCTACAAGCAAGGAGGATTAGTTGTTTACTTCCTAGTTCCCATCACAGCGCGCGTATACCGGGACGTTTTAAATTGAATTCATCTTTCTCTCGAGTCCTGTAAACTCTCATTTCGTTGAATATATATTTTTGCAGCAAGAATTTATTTTCCTTTCATCTTTCGTCAGCTTTTACTTATTTGTTTTGGACGATTTTTTCCTTTAAAATATTATTTCGGATAAATACTCAATGGATGTTTGTTATTTCTTCTTTGAATAATCATTTTGATTTTTTTACTTTAAAAATGTTTTTCATCCATTTGGAAATTTTCTTTTATTGCGAAATATTTGAGTGTTGTTCGTGTTCTTCTAAAGGGGTGATAGAAATTTCCGTGTTGTCAGGCCTTTGTTGATGCAAATACGCTTTAGTACTGGTTCAAACTGAACTGCTAGCCTTTATAATTGCAGCCTCCCGCCTCTTCAACGATCTGGCAACACTGACAGGAACGGCAGAGGAAAAAACCTTTAATAAAAACTATCTTTATAAAGCTAAAAGTTTGACTTAAACTTTGCTTTAAACTTTGTTCGTAAAGTTACGCTACAGTATTAATATGTATGAATACATTTAGAAAAGCATACCTGACAGCTGTTGTTTAAATTTAAATTCACTAGCCCGTTGCTTGGTTGGTTTAACGTATAGAATATTCCATTAATTCCAGAAGAGAAGAAGCTAGCAAACACCACATGGATCAGCTTCTTGGGTTATTTAATTCCCTCTTGCCAAGAATTACCGCTAGAGGCATACGAGTCGTTTCCCTCTGGGCTCGAGAGAAGTAATCTCCCGCCTGTGTGTTGGTTTCTCTTCACGTAATTAATGAAATAGTCTATTCAGAACTCGGAGATGAGCGTACGTACGTCTTGACTTGTTTGTTGATATTATAGTTACGAATGTAAGGCAATTCCACCAGAGAGCTTTCGCCTCCCGAAATTGAAGATGTACACAGAACCGAATTGCCTGCGAAGAGACATTAGATATTCCGTCCTCTCTTCGAGGTTCCTGGTTCCTGTTATTGTAACATCTTAACATCGCGTAATGGTTCCAGCTCTGAAATTGACTCGCTGAATTATTGATGACCTTCCGCCGGAAATGGAAGACCTATGACTGGTATTAGCCTTACATAGGACGAGGCTTAGGTTATATAGTATTTACTTATATATATACTTTAAATTCGAGATATTTCCTGTGTATTTTAATTAAATACATTTTTTCTTCTTATATTCCCTTTTAGGATGCTTCACCCTGAGCTTTGGTGTGAAGCGTGGTAAACATTTCTACAGGGGCCATAGGAATAACACGGGGTTGTTTGCCCCTGGATGTAGGCTTTCCTTGAATGTTTAAAATTTATAAAATAATTGGATTAAACCATATTTAGTATTATTTACTACTAATTAATTTTTATTATTATTTCGTAATTGGTGTAAAGCGTGGTAAACATTTCTAAAGGGGCCATAGGAATAACACGGTGTTGTTTGCCCCTGGATGTAGGCTTTCCTTGAATGTTTAAAATTTATAAAATAATTGGATTAAACCATATTTAGTATTATTTACTACCAAAATAATTTTTATTATTATTTCGTAATTGGTGTAAAGCGTGGTAAACATTTCTACAGGGGCCATAGGAATAACACGGTGTTGTTTGCCCCTGGATGTTTAAAATTTATAAAATAATTGGATTAAATCGCATATTTAATATTATTTACTCCCAATTAATTTTTATTATTACTTCGTAATTAGGTTAAAAAGTATTTTAATATTAATAATTCCATTTAAATATAAATTTTAAGTAAACTATTAATAGGTTAAAAAGTATTTTAATATTAATTATTCCATTTAAATATAAATTTTAAGTAAACTATTATTTGACATAATTAAATTTTATGTTATTTTTCTAAAATTTTATTACGAGCTTTCGAAACCCCTCCCCGCTCCTACGTCACTTCACGTGCAACACGATTTTCACATGGCGCGCGTGCATTCAAATTCCCCTCGCCCGACCCTTTACACCCCCGCTTCTCTATAAAGCGCGGGACATTGTAGCATTGTCCACCCGCGTGGTAGAGAATACAGAAAAGAGAGATTTAGAATGCGCGGGAAATACGGGCGTGAATATTAACGTCGTTAAATCGTAATTTGCATTCCAGAAGAGATCCCTTTAATTAGCATCCGCGTGGCCCCCATCTCTCCTATAGCGCAGCAAGCTCTTTGTCCCTCATTTTCCCCCTTGTCCATTTAAATCCACCTGAAGAAGAATCGGACCTTCGTGCCTTGGCGTAAAATTAAGCTCTTTTTGTCGTCGTCCCGAGAGCGCGTTTTCCTAAATATAGGCCTAACACTCTTTTAGCCAAGGCTTAACGAAAAATAGAGCTGAAGGGGGTGGTAAAGTAAAAAAAAAAATAAAGGTCCAGAAAAGGAGGGTTTTATAACGATAATACTCTTGGATGTAATAGAGGGATTGTGTGTTTAGTTTAGCCCTTGGTCTAGCTAGATCTTTCCCTATCATTTACATAATGCTTTCTCAACGTAAAGGTCCTTTATTATGCTAATATCCAGCACCCCCTTCGCCTTGGTTGAATTTTAGGCCTCACCAGGTCCACTCCCCCATTTTCAAGGAACGCTGTCTTTCCAGGTCCAGGAGTGTCTATACTTTATACTTTGGTATTTGATTATTATGTCCTCGTGGGAACATTTTAAGAAATATTTATAATTATACGTTGGAATTTAAATCCATAATTTGAAGATTGCAATGCACGTGCTGTTGGTTAATAACAAAGGCTTAATATTTAGGATATATATTAAAAAAAAGTCTACTAAAAAAAACTAGCCCCTCCACCGTATAGATTAACCAAATTTATTCAGGAGCTAGCTATCTAGCTACCAAGTGTAGATTTCTATAAAAATATTAAAACCGCAAACTCGACATATTTTAACCCCCAAAATTCCTCTTCCCTCCTCCTCTTCCTCTTTTTCTCTTAAAGCTCTTCCTGGAGCAAAAATTAATTACAATATACGAGCGAACAACGTCAATCTGCCCTCCCAAAAACCTGTTCATTCTCATGTCAGATAATTCCTGCGTATAGGGAAAGGGGGTTGACGGGAGTAAGAGAGTAAACCCACCATAAAAACGCTTGTTAATAACCAACCACGATATTTCAACCAAACTTTTGCGGCCCGAAAGTTCATTATTTAAAAATGTCCACCACCAAAGGATTTTTGACTAATACGAGCAGGGAAATAAAAAAAAATATATTGACGAAAAGTTTTCGTCGGTTTTAGGGAAAAAGAGAACTGGCGCGAGTATGGGGTGGTGAGTCATTATAATCCCGCGTGCGCACGAGCTTTGGGATTGAAAAGAAAAACGCGGGAAATGAAGAGAAAAAGCGAGCGCGCGCGCGAAAACAGCACGTGTTGATGTCGTCAGCTTTTGACGTTTTCCCGCGCTCTCACGCGCTTTTCCCGGAAAATTGGCGTTTTTAGGCAACTCAAACAGGGGATTTAAACGGATTTCAGCCTCATTACAAGCAACGTGCGCTTGCTAAAGCTTAATTCCCTTCTCTCATATTGGTCTATTTTTATTGTATACTAATAACGTGGGTCGATAATCTGACGCACGCTAATCATTCGATGTAAATAAACATTATGGTCATAGTTTATCTTAATTGGTTCGTTGCCAAAATGAAATTGAATCTTTTACGCGTAAAAAAAAACACCTTATTATTAATATAACCTAAAACTTGAAATAAATTTTCTAGTTAGGCTTAAGCTAATAAAAGAAAAAGAATGACTAAAAGCAAGTTTGTGTATGTATGAAATTAGTCGAGGGATTGAATGAAGAGTTTCGAGATTAAAAGAGAGAAAATGCGGCGCGTTTTCCTGGAAAAGAGAGCTGCTTGTTTGACGAGTTCCATCCAACCCTAGAACATACCCCTGTTTTAGTTCTTCGCGATCCCTCTTGGGGGCGTGATGAGGATTTTTGTGCCTCTTGCTCCTCTATCCTCTCTCTCTCTCTCTCGCTCTCTCTCTCTCATCTTCTCTCTTTTTTTTATTATTTGGTTGGACGAGCTCGTGTTGACGCTTCCAGATGGGATGTTAATACCCAGGGAAAACAGGCTTCGTTTTATGGTAGCGATGTTATACCGTATACCCTTTAGCCCTGAAAAGGGAGAAAATTTTAATCCCGAGTAGAATATAGCTTCGAGGTTCTTGTTTGTTCTCTCTCTCTCTCTCTCTCTCTCTCTCGCCCAAATGAAAGTTTTGGCGCGCTCGTGAACGACATAGCATCAAAGAGCGCGCGAGATTCGACGTGCATACACTCTCTCCGCGTGCAATCACTGTATTTCGCGCCTTTTTTTTTCTTTGGACCATGCATGCATGGTTTGAAGCTTGTAAACGAGGGCGGACCAAAACCCTGATGATTTTATGGACCCGCTGGATTTATCAAACCATCAAATGATTGTTTGAACTACATTTTTATTAGCTGGGGGATTCTAGGGTTGAATTTTGCTTTTCGTCTTTATTAAGGAACTAAAGTTACTTTATATAAGTTTGTTTCGAGTTTGTGATTTGTTGGTCTATTTTTGTCCTGTCTATAAAAGTTTTACTAAAATTTTTTCGCCGTTCATTTAGATAATAGGTACCCTCTAAGCCATGTTAAATCCATGTGATATCATTACTATAATCACCCCATAGCTAGCTATACTCATGCTGAAGAAGGGTTGCATTTTATAAACTGTAACATTTTCATCGGTGCTTTAGACTCGGGTTGACTTCCCCTTGACATTACGCAGAAGCTTGACACGATCAGAGGCACTCTATCAAAGTAGAAGATTCTAATCCCTATACTGTATATACAGGGTGTTTCTGATAAGTAACTCGAAAACAGTGTCCCTTGGGACAAACAAAATGGAGATAGAAGAAACATTTTCGACTCAAAATTGATTTCCCAAAGAACATCCCCCTTAATTTATGCCTGACTTATCAGAAACTCCCTGTATATATCTACCCCGACATGCATTGCGCTATAGCCCTTTTTCTAAAATTTATATATATATATGTATATAGTGTTGGAGAAAAAATGTTCCAAGCTCTCTTGGGAATGAAGGTATGTAGTTAGCTTTATAATGTATATGGGGAAAAGAGATTTGACTCCGATAAAAAGAAATTCTAGATTGGAGGGTTTAGATAAAATGCATCTAAATGTAATTAAAAACAAGATGGTTGCTGTATGACGTAGTTAGACCTATTTCCCATTTTTGTGTTTCAATTTCCTTAATGTAAAACATTTGTTAAAATTATGAGTAGTTTGAAAAAATTAATCTTTGCATATTTTAAACGCATTTAGATAAAATGCAACTAAATATAATTAAAAACAAGTTATTTGTTGTATGACGTAGTTAGACCTATTTCCCATTTTTGTAGTTCATTTTCCTCAATTTGTGTATTTTAAAAGTGTTTTACTATACTTAACGAGCGGTTTTAGCATTTAATCTTCTAAACAGTATTAAAACTACTGTTTATTACTTATTATTCAGATAAACTTATTTTTAATTCCAACAAACAAAAGGATTAAACTTCAAAGTATTAAAGTATTATTAAGAAAACTCGTGCTTAACTTTTAAAGTAAAATCAGGGAAAACCAAATTATTACTTTCCCGCCTTGCACGAGGCTTAAAGTAACAAGTTATAATTAAGATAATGAAACTTTAGTCTCGTTGCATGCATGCGTTTTGGGATAGAATGAAAAATGAAGACTTTTCTCTTTTGTTGCTGCTGCTTCGGGGCCCTTGGACGGTCGATAATAAACGAGTTAGTACGTTAAAAGTGAAGTTTTAGCTACGGGCAGCGATTCTTATCGGACTTCTCCATGGGCTGACATGCTTCGCAAACGATATACGAGCTAAGAATAGCTAATTAGAACGCTTAAATTACGTATACATTCTCTCTGGATATTTTTTGACAACCTTTTCTCCGGAAAATAATTGTTACTTACTTTACGTTGTCGTGTTTTACATTTGAAGGCAATGATATGATCGGGTTGGTGGACGTACAAGAGTCGAGTCCAAGTCAGGAGGTCAGGACTCGGGAGGGAAATAACTGATTTATGTTTTTGGTATATGGCATATCAGGAAATTCGTAATTTTTCCGCCTACTCAGAGCTATAATTTTAATGTCAGTAAATGTCATAATTTTGGGAAATGTAATTACTTATATTTTTGAGTAATTTACTCCAAATAATGTCGTTTCTTTATAAGTCTGGCATAAATTAAAGGGTTATTTGTTCTTTGGGCGATTTTGATTCGAAAATGTAACTTCTATTTAAATTTTGCCGTCCGTTGCCACTGTTTTCGAGTTATGATTTTAGTACTTTAGGGATGACCCTTTAAATGAATTAGAAATAATTATCTTTCAGTTCATTAATTAATTAATTAAATAGTCTGGTAATCTCATGCTTTAAAACAATGTCCCGGACTGCAAAATGTCATAGAACTTTTTCCACTCAAAATCGCCCAAAGAACAAGAACAAATAACCCCTTAATTTATGGCAGACTTACCAGAAACACCATGTATAAATTAAACATATTCTATACATTATTTACGCTTTTTAATGCAATTTCAAATTTATTTCAAAGCTTAATCCTTTGATCTCGCGACCTTTTACAATGAAGTCATTGTATATTTTTATAGTTTATGTACACTCGGAATAAATTCCCTTTTAAAACTTTGGCATTATGTATAAGCGCGGCCGGTTTAAATTGTAATTCAATGCGTTCTACTTCGAATATTTGAGGTATTTTAACAAGGACCGCGCTGCTAGCAAAACTAATCCTACGATAACAAGCTTATTAGGTTTTCAAAACACTATAATCCTTTGTAGAGTCGTTCGGTTCTGTCCTGTTTTCCCGCTTGAAACTTTAAGAGGATTAAATACTATGTTTAACTTTTGCCCATCATCCAGATTCGGTGGAGTCATTTGCGTCTGTGTGTAACTTTAAACCTTTAAATTGTTTAGTTAGATTAAATTACTTTTTTTAAATTTATCGATAATAAGAAATTATTAACTTGAAGTAAAAATAAAATATAACCAGGGATAGATTTAATTTTAGAAGTAGGAATGGAGAA
The DNA here is from genome assembly GCF_054372755.1 of Phalangium opilio. Classification (NCBI taxonomy): domain Eukaryota; kingdom Metazoa; phylum Arthropoda; class Arachnida; order Opiliones; family Phalangiidae; genus Phalangium; species Phalangium opilio. The sequence continues at coordinate 3,190,382 of NW_028324168.1, read as the reverse complement.
CAGAGTAATCTGGGCGTGCGTCTGCGTCAAAGTCCCGGACTCCCTTCCACGGGACGGGGGGGGGTATGAAATAAGAGGCGGGTCATAGCGACAGAGGTAAAAAGGAATTATGTATTTTTCGCCGTCTCCGTCAGCAACGTCATCAAAACGTAGTTCAAGTGAGCCAATAAGATAATTTAAAAGTTTCGTTACGTGTTGGAGGGAGGGGCTCTATACTGGGTGGTCTGTGAGTCGGACTGAAGTAAATACTAACCGTTCTCCATACCTACTTCAAAAATTAAATCTATCCCTGCTTACTTATGATTTAATTAACATAATCCTTCTGTTGTTTTTACGTCAATTTATGGACTTCGCATTATATTTATTTATTTATTTAAAGGAACCGCCTCTTACAGAAATCAGAACAAACAAAACAACACCACGCCTTTTATACCTATAAGAAAAGCTAGGGTTATTTTATTTTTCATGTTAAAAGTACACCATAAGTTAACGTATGGGAACGTGCATTTCAAAGTCACGTTAGGAAACCATTAACCCCCTTTTTGTTTCTTGGGTTCCTTCTTGTGTAAGAAAGAAGATGAAAACAACATAGATGGAAGAGGATAGTGGAATGGGATGGGATGAAACGAAAGAAGAAAGGAAAAAACCTTGAGGTTCACTTCATCATTTTCACAGCTCACTGGAAGTCGAAACTTGGTGCAGGGATGCTTTTTCGGAGTATAGGGAAGGAAAAAAACTAAAGGGAAGACACTTAACTCAATGACGTCCTTTCAAAGATTCACTATGTTACACTGTAGAGAGAGGGAAGAGGCTGGGGATGAGGAAGGGGATGGAGAAAAAAGAAGCTCAAGAGCAAAAAATAAAAAAAGAAGGAATGGAGTAAAGGAAGTTAGTCTTTAATTGGATACCTGAAGAAAGGTTGAATAAAAAATTACACTGGGGGTTTTCGAAAGAGCTATCGGTTTTCCGGTAATCTATCTCCAATTTTCTGACACTTTTGATGAATTAATTTGCAAAAATAATAAAAGAAGAGAAATGAGAACAACTTTTTAGGGGGTTAAGAAAAATTTATTTTTAAACGAAAGCGAAATTTATGGGCGTGCACCTTAATTTTTAATGAGCTCATTAGAATTTTAATTCAGGTGCAGGCAGTTTTCGCTGTTTATTTATAATACTTAGAGCAATTACTCCGTGCAATATATCTAGTTTAATAATGAATTTTTTATTAAAATTTAATAATAATAATAATAATAATAATGTTTATTTTTCAGTAAAAAAATAAATTCCACTGAAGGCAACCAGATTAAGGACAAGTCCCATTATCGCACTGGTTGCCAAAGGAGTAAAAGTAGAAATGTATTTCAGACTTTGGGTTGGCAATTTCCCACTGTTACTTACTAAAGATAAATTCACGATAGGTGGGGGTGATTACTCCACTGAATGTCTACAGTTACTCATGTGTCACAGTTACTTTAAACTCAAACCCCCCGTCGAACTTTTTCGCAGTTTAACAATATCAGTCTGGTATCAGTCGGTAAAATCACTTTGTTCTCCTCTCTCTCCTTGCTAAAACGTCTGGCGCTCGCGCTCGCAATATTTTTATAGGGATCTAATAACGCGGGAAATTCGTGCTCCTCAGCCTCTTTTACTAAGCCTAATTCTCTCCGTCCCATTCCCGCCAGTTTTACTGTTCCATAATCTAATCCGCGCGCGGTAGCTATAGCTACAATAAGAACTCCCTAGCTCTGGGAGAGCAGCTCCCATGCCGGCGGTCTATTTTTATTGAAAATGTTTCGAGCACAATACTCTTCCGTTTATTCACCCTCAAGTACGCGTGAAAAATATTAACGCGATGCGTAAATATACCGTCCGTGGAAAATGTAATGGTCTCTTTATTCCCGGATCCCCCCCCCCCATGTCGACGCATAAAGTTTAACTGGAATGCCCATAGCCTATTGTAAATGTTCCTTGTCTGAGTGGAGACTCTGAGTTGCGTTTGGTATATGCATGGGACCGTTTTATTAAACGTTATTTTGACATATTGTTAGCGAAATTTGGAATTTTTGCAGTTGAGGGTCAAAATCAGTATTTGTTTCTTAAGGTATGCTGGTCTGTGACATGTACAGTGCCATCTTAAGGGCGTGAATTAGGGGCCCTAAAGTGCTTGTTCAAGTGCTAAGTACCCATGTAGGGTAGAAGTATTCAAATTCTAAGTTGAGAAGTTGATGTTTATAATAAGACTTAAAGGTTTTTAAGTAATATAACTAATTGAATATTGATTGAACTAATTGATATTGCGCCATAGATTAAAGACCACGTGTTGTTACCCAAGGTGAATCTTACCTTTAAAGTTAAATCAAATGGGCAAGAAAGAACAAAATCTATTTGAAAAAAAAATTCTTTCTGCGGGTTGCAGCAATTTTATTGCTGCAGGAATTCTGGAGTTCCAAAACCTTTTCCATCCACGACTCTACCGAAATAAACCCCCTCTCTATAAGCTCTGAGAATTGCTAGGTCAACAATGGTGCTATTTTACTTTAGAAATATTTAAATGCATTTGACTTGTAGGCTTAGAGTATTGGCGTCACCGTTGCCTTCTTTAAGACAGGGTTTTGAAAATACCTTTCAGGGTTCTATATACTTTTACGTTTATCTATAGAGAATTTAACTTTTCTTACTAGGCCTATAGCCTATATAGGAAAAGCTTATAAAACTTTTATTTCTCTTGGTTGCTTTTAAGGACTACCCCGGCGCACAGTGTGTAGACTAAAAGTACTTTCTTTTCTTTTATAACCTTATCCTAAACCCTGGGCTTCTCCTTCTTCTTTTACCTTATAGTTCAGGTTCGATCACGTGGGAGATTGGGGGATTGAGAGACCCTTTTTATTTTTACTAATGCGATTTCATTGTTCCAAGCTATCCCGAAAATTTCAATGAGATATAAAAAAGATAGGCCTTTTTTCAGAAAAAAAAGAAGCCAAGGCTTAAGAAGACCAAGGCCTAAAACCATAGCCCACTGCTAAAACAATTATTTTTTGGCAAAGGCTTCGTGAAACGAATGACTGGTTTCCATATACAGGGTGTTTCCAATAAGTCTGACATAAATTAAAGGACATGCTGGTGTTTTTTGAGTAGGAGGCCAAACAATGTTTGGGAGCCGACATCTCCGTAAATAAATGTTGTAGACCCCATGTTTCTTTGACACTTTGACCCCATGAACGCAGGCTCTTTAATTTATGACAGACTTACCAGGAACACCCTGTGTATGAAAAATAGGCGACGTTGAATCACCATCAGAAGCGCTGTCGTGTGAGGTCAGATCCAGAGTTCTAGACTAGGTTTGGCGGAAAAATGAATGGTGATATAAGGAACTATGTAAACACATTGAAGTATTTGTCATAGGGGTCCTGGTTTGGGTTCAATGGTGAGTCTCTCGGATGGCACGCCGTGACTCTATCACATGAGGAGCTTAAGGCGCTATCTCGGTGGATTTAGGATCACCCCTAAGGGTAGGGGACAAGTACTATCTACTATAGTAACCCCCCTCCAGTTGTCCCCCTGCAGTCCTTGATTTGACCCCCAACAGGGTAAGTAAGAGTGGTAATGATCATAGTCATCCGGCTAATCGCGGCGTCAAGGACCTGCAGCTTCCATATCGACCTTTTTTGTAATACGATGCACCCACACCTCGGAGTCTTCATCGCTGTTAAATGTATAGCCTCGGTTAAGGTTACCTTAGCGCGTTTATTAGGATGGTCTATTCCCAGATTGTGAAAAAGAAGCTATATGCCTTCAGGGGTTACATCCCCTAAAGATGATTAGGAAACGGCTATGGGGCTTCAAACCCCCAACCAGAAATCTCTTTAGATCCACATTTTCTTGATGAAGCTCCCCCCGTATTGAATAGGTTTTAATATGTACAGACCATATTGAGGAAGATTATCTATAGGTATGATTCACGTATGAACGTATTACGTATTTTCAGTGAGGCTTTGAAAGTAATGAAAGGAACCAATGTATCGGGTATTGGGTATTCAGAAAGTATATCAAATCCATAAGAGATATTTGGTAATAATTTTTAGAGGTTTTCAATGAGATACAATGTTTTTCTGTTTCTTTAGTTATTTTGAGGTATCGGTTTTAAGGATAAATATTATGTTTTAATTCTCTATTTTTTAATTCCCAATAGTTTTATTCGCATTTATAAATGGGTTTCCAATAAGGTAATCCGATATTTTTTAATGAATGAATGAATGAATATCAAGTAATTTAATAGGATACCTAGCTTTTTTACAGAATAAACTCCAATTTCAAAGTTACTACATTCTACTCCTACGCTTAATATCCCACAATTCAGTTCGACTTTATAAGCTTTTGGAATGGATATACTTGCAGCCCAAAAATACCTCCGCCAACATCAAAAATAATGATTTTTCCATTCAAAATCCGCTGTCTCTAGCATGTATCTCTCTCTCTCTCTCTGGTACATTGGCGTAAGAGTATATCAGTCGCCTATAGCTCTTTCTATATCTATATCTCCAGTTATAAAGGTGAACGATTCGAAGCGCAGCGCATCGGATCGGAGGTATTTATGGTAGGAGAGCTAGTATAGAAGAGAAAAAGGTCTCCAGGGAGCCATACTCTGGATTTCGACGTTACATCCTGAACCTCCCACCCACCATCCCGCGTACCTACGTCTCACCCCTAAAAATCAGAACCATGGGAAAATAGCTCGAAATGAATCTGTACATTTATGCCATGAATAAGCTGCTTTTTTGAAACATAATGGCATAAGACTTATGCTGTTAGAGCAGACGTTAAGGTATGCTTCTAAGAAACTTGGCCCCATTTTAACCATTCAAGATTGGCGCGAGAAATTTATACACGTGCATTTCGGTTTTTTATCGTTTTCAAATATTTGGCGCGAGAAATTCGGTCACGTGTTTTTCAGTTTTTTATCGTTTTCAAGTATTTGGCGCGAGAAATTCACCCACGTGTATTTCAAATTTTTTATCGTTTTCAAGTATTTGGCGCGAGAAATTCACCCACGTGTTATTCAAGTTACACATTTTTGTGGAATTTAAACCTAACTAATCTTGATAACTACACCACGCCAGTTGGATTTATTTATATTTAATTAATCCTTTCAATTATTCCTGGGTTAAATTGATAATACTCGTGGTTTGAACCCCGACCCCCCGTGCCACATTTATCTCCAATTGCATTCTATTTATGATACGAACTTTGAGGAATAGTTTGGCTATATCTAGGTAAATCCGACTCTCCCAAAGCTATTTTTCTCTTTTTGCTCTTCATCCATCCACCCACGAGGCGTAGTAGTAGGAGGACAATTTCTCCTCTAGTTTCTCCGACTTGGCCAGCCAGCAGACTTTCTCAACATGATTCCGAAGGTGGGGGTGGGGCTTTTCCTATGTCTCTGGTCCCGACTTAATTCCGTCTGACTCATAGGGATGAGCCCCTATTCAAGTTTTGGGGAGAGAACGTTGTACTGTTCAACCCAGGGGCGCTTCGCTCTCGTAGCCCCGCACGCTATCACCGGCATTATTGCCTCGTTTTGCGGTAGAGCGAACCAGAAAAAAAATAAAGATAGGTATATCCACTACCCCTGCATAGTTGGAATATGTCCCCTGTATGCTAGTGGGAAAAAAGTACTAAAAAAGTCTCGTGAAACAGACTTTTCCCCCCATATTTTTGTCTCGTTGCGCGGATTTTACTGGGTTTCTAGGATATAGTCTTTTCATGAACCACTTTTGGATAGGGTATAGTTATTTTACGCAAGAGAAAGTTTGCGTTGGTCTACGCATCTCCCCCCGACTAATGTATACAGGGTGTTTCTGATGAGTCTGCATGCATAAATTAAGGGGGGGTCTTGTTCTTTGGGAAATTTTGAGTCGAAAATGTATAACTTCTATCTCCATCCATTTTGATTGCCCTAAGGGACACTGTTCTCGAGCTAAGATTGCATCCAGAGTATTTTACGGATGACCCCTTAAATTTAATTAAGAAACTGATCAAAAGACAATGATTTCTAATTTAATTAAGGGAGCATCCCTAAAACATTCTCAAATCATAACTCGAAAACAGTGTCCCTTCGGAGGTAAAGTTACAATTTGGACTCAAAATTGATTTCCCAAAGAACATCCCCCTTAATTTTTGGAATACAGACTTATCAGAAACACCCTGTAGTGTATAGTATATGCAGGCTATGGAGGGAGGTATATAGGGACTTGAAATATTTATTTTTAAAGAGTTTTTGCAAAGTACTTTGGGTATATACTTTAAATTCATGGGTATTTTTGAAGGAAGTGCTTAACATACCTTTGGAATGACATTTTTTTTTCAATTCATTTATTTCCTCATCCATTTAAAATAACGTTTATAAGTGATATTTTCACTTGGTTGGAACTTGAATACCTGTTTTGTAATTATATATAATATTCTATAAACAATAATAATAAATACTTTGGGGGTCAATAACAATAATGCTTTTAAAAATCAGTTTCAACTGTCCACTTGAACCTACATCAACCAGGACTAAAACTTATGAACTCTCTCTATATAAAAAGAACAACTTTTTGACCCCCGGGGTCATGACCTGAACTTCTCAGGTTACCGTAGTAACTCATTAAGAGTGCATTTCTCTTCTGAAAGAAAACTAAAATAGCTAGTTTTATAGCCCCTAAACAAAGCCCCCAATACGAAAAATGTTTTATATAGTAAAGCAGCTATATACTAGCTCCCTTTGAATCCTTCATCAGAAAATTTTATAAAAGTGTTTGGACGTCATCTACCACCACCCCCTCTTTCTAATGGTCTCTTTAATATATCCATTAAGTCATCTTTCATAAAGGAAACCATATCGTCTAAGCCTAGCGCTTTTTGAGTCTATATGTACCCCTTTTCCTATCCAATAAGGCATCGAGTTAATGTCGAGGGCTGTTAGGCGCTTGTCTAAAAGCTATTAAGGGAAGCGACGTAACTTTTGCTCTCTCTCTCTCTCTCTCTCTCTCTCTCTCTCTCTCTCTCTCTCTCTCTCTCTCTCTCTCTCTCTCTCTCTCTCTCTCTCTCTCTCTCTCTCTCTCTCTCTCTCCCTCTCTCACTCTCTCGCTCTCTCTTGCCAAGTACAGTCTCTTCTATTAGTTATAAAAGCTTCTAGTCTGATGTAGTAAGTCTATTCGGCAAGCCTAGTGTTGACAGGGCTCGTCAAGTTCGGTAATATAGGTGCTGGGTTCGAATACTCTATGCATGCATCGACGACTTCCTGCCTCTTCCTTCTCCAAGAAGGTCTCTTGGGGGTTTTCCCTTTTCCATGCACTAGATTTTCCTTTACCGCGCGCTCCGCAACCTGTACTACAGTATCCCAATAAATGAATCATTTTCGACGACATAGCTAATGCCTAAGAACTTGGAAGAGGATACCTGCATGGTGGATGCGCCTACAGCTTCCGAAGTCATTTGCTTGGAAAACTTTTGACAGTATACCTTTTACTTCCTTCTTAACCTTTTATACATATCCGGGAGGGGTTTATGACATCGCTGAGCATCATGGGAACCGGAGTATTAGCGAGGATGGACACTATTACCACCCCCCAAAGTTAGGTTGGGTCTACATGCATTTTCGATGGGCATGGACTCACTTTTGTACCTGTAAACTTTTGAAATCAGTTCAAATGTTTTATTTGAGGTTAGGGTTGTTTTTCTCTGCATGTTGCGTTTGAAATAACAATAACTCGAAAGATTTATGAATAAATTATTTTTTATTAATAAATATTAATTTCACAAGCAATTATACAAGGGATTTTTCAATTAGGTTCACGGTTGGGTTCCATACATTTGTTCTGTAAAATAATTTTAATGTTTTAGTTGTTTTTATAAGCTGCTTCGCTTCATGGGAAATTCGCAATTGATAGAGTTTTACCTGTTGGTCGGCGTATTTTCTTTGAAATGACGTTTAACCAATGATACCGCCTCCAATACCGCCATAACCGCCTCCAATACCACCATAACCGCCTCCGATTCCAATACCACGGCCAATACCGATACCACCAATGGGTCCAATAATACCACCTCCAATACCTCCTCCGATCAAACCTCCCTTGATACCGCCAATTCCGTAACCGAGACCGAAGGGAATGTGGTTAACCTGAGTTTGAGTGCGATTTTAAATTATTATTATTTGTTTAAATTTAAAAATAATTGATTGGGCTTAGGTTTATTTACCTTGACGTTGTAAGCGTAACTACGGCCTAATCCGTATCCTCCAATACCGCCAATACCACCTCCAATACCGCCATAACCTCCTCCAATACCGCCAATACCTCCGCCAATTCCAATTGGTCCGATACCACCATATCCGATTGGACCAACAATACCGGCGAAGGCGGTTGCCACAAGGGCGGTAAAGATAACAGCGATCTATACGGGGAAAATAATGTAGTATCAGCAGTTAATTGGGATTAAAGTTTAGCATTAACTTTACATTAACATACTACGAAAATTATCTTAAAATTTAAAGAAAATTTAAGAAAAACTTACCAAGGAGTTCATTTTGATTTGGTGTTTTGGAAGTTTTTGTGATATGTGTTCGGAAGGATTGTTGATTCGATTCTGATTCCGGATATCGAACTAACGGGCGTATTTATACCCTAATATCGACAATTGTTTTTGGCTAGTATTTCTACAACCACAGCGCACCACCCAAGAAATTGTAGTACGGTTATTAAAGGGTTAAAATATGGAAAAAAATTGGAGCGTATTTCAATTTTCTACTTCATTTGACAAATGCATTTCACCACGCGTATAAATAAAGCAATATACGTGAAAAACAAAACCCTTGGTCAAGGTTACGTGTTGTTATAGTTTATCTATCGTAAAAGCCAGTTTAATTTAATACGAGGTTTATTCAATTCGAACCAGTGAAGGGTAAAGGCAGGAAACGGTGATAAATGGGTGTCAAATTTGGCCCCTATTTAAAATCAAATTAAGTCTCATTCTATTAGATTCAATTCGTTAGGCTTAGTTTGGTATTTTATTATTGATACGGTTCACGTTTGGGAAAAAAATTACGAAACTTAAAATATTTTGGTTTTTAAAGGCATGATAATGAAGTTAATTAGTTCATAATTTGAACTCTTTCACTCACTCACTCATTCTCGAGGGGATGCTTGACTGTTTTTAAAATTATTACGTCTTTGGTCAGGCGTGACATTTTTCCGAGGGTCGCGGGTTCCGCAATTAACGCTTTCTAATTATTAATAAGCGCATTTACGGATCACTTGTTGTTAGCGCAATTTGGGCGAGGTTTCAATTCTTAATCACGTATATATATAAATTAAAATTGCTTTGTTCGGTTTCCCTTTTTATCGTGTTGGAATTCAATCTATGCGAAAGGGTTTTTAATTTAGGTATTTTTTATCTAAGTTTAATTATTAATTTATGAAAGATATTAAATTTCTTAATTATCTAAGCATTTATACTTCTGAAAATACGGATATTTTGTTATCAAAATTTAATAATTAATTTATGGAAGCTATTAATTAACTACTAAAGGATGAGAAAAGGATATTTTTATCATTTTTAAACCAAATTTAATTACTAATTTATGAAAGATATTAAATTTCTTAATTAACTAATCATTTATTCTTCTGAAAATATATAAAGGATATTTTACTATTTTGTTATCCAAATTTAATAATTAATTTATGAAAGCTCTTAATCTTAATTAATTTAAAAAGGATGAGAATTTTTAAAACAAATTTTATTATGAGAAAATCAGAGTTTTTATTTTTAACAAATTATTAAAAAAACAAAAATCAGGTAACTTACTACAATATTTAATAACATTTTTAATGAATTTAATCATCGTAATCATTATCATCAATTCGGTTAAATCTCGAGGTTCTGGACTGTTTTCCTTGACCACCGCGTTTCTTGGATCTTTTACCGTGTCCATTATGACCAGGCGAATCAGGTCCCTGATCGAAACCCTGTTCGTCTTCGTATAGCCTATAGTATCCATTCCTGTAACCGTTGATAATCCCACTTTGGGGTCCATATCCCGGACCCCCAAAGCCTCCTAATGGCCCATGGAAAGGTAACGGGTATCCACCGTATCCGTATCCAAGTGGACCAGGGGCGTAACCGGGGAAACCTCCTCGAAATTGGTCCATTATACCAAATCCTCGCGTGTCCAGGTTATCGTAAGCCATGTTGTACTTGTAAGTTCGATCCAAACGTTTAACCCCTTGACCCCTGTTTCTACCGCCGCCTCCTTCACGGTGGTAGTCCTGTCTTTGTTGGGCCCAACAGGTTGTTACCAGGAGTAACGATATGAAAATCGTCTCGAGCTACAAGGGTAGGATCGCATTTAATTTAAGTAATAACTTTTAATCCAGAGTTAAATGTTACAAAACATGGCTACAAAATCAAAAATTTCGCTTGTTAAAACTAGTACATACCTTGAACATCTTGATAGACTCGTGTCTACGAAAGTTGAAACGCAAAATCATGAAAGTTTCCTAGACTACCCCTATTTATAGAGAAACTCTTTAATTAAACTAAAGGACTTAAAATAAAATTGTCACTAATTGGATGAAGTTCAATAGACCGTGGTCACTTACTTACTCACTCTTAACAACTCAAATACCCTTGAAAAAACTACAAACACCCAATATTAAAAATAATGAGCGTAAAATACAGTAAATAATAGTTGATAATAATAATAATAGGTTAGAATTAACTATTAACTATAACGTTTAAACTTTTTTTATTAATGTAATTGGCATAAACCATTCTAGAAATTTTTAGACCAAATATAAGTCGATATGATTAGATATTTCTTATATATATTATTATATATTGAAATTGAAATATTTTCAAGACAGTATGGCATTTTTAAAGTGACATTTTCTCTCTCTTGAATCTCGCTGAAATGTTGGAAAAGAAATTCAATATAAGCGTGAAGAGAATTTAAAATGACGTTCAGTCGAGCGGTTTATGATTTCTTTTTCTATTTTATTTTATTTTCCCGCCATTTTTTTTCTATTGTTGCCTCGTGAATATCCCGCCCCCCTCTTTCCCGCCATTTTTTATTTATTCCCGCCTATACTATAATATAAGATAGAGTCTAAACAATACTACGCATCCCTTATCGTATATTATTTTTCGATTTAAGTTTATACCACCTGTAAAGGTAGGCAAAACGCTATTTTTAACTTATGTTTACCCGTTTATCATAAAGTCAATTCTGAATATAGAAATGTACCCTTTTTTTCCCCCGGCGGTCATATATATGTTATTTCACGGCACGGGGTTGCCTTAAAGTAAAGACGCGTGAAAGCCTAAGTGAGTTTAGTGTAACGTTTTAGGGTTCTGTCAACTACCTGTCAAAGCGAATGTCTCACAGACATGGCGTTTCGCGACACTTTCTTTTTTTTATTATGAGACAATCTTACAGCGCGGCACCCAATCTTAGTCGCAGACTCGTAGTTTAGTTTTGTTCGCATTATCAATACGTATTTCTTTTAGAATAGACGATTTCAATAATTCTAGATGAGAAGCAAACTACACCTTCTTGGGTCATTTACATGGTGCTAAGAAGTGATATCTATAGTTTATTAGGGAGAAGGTGTAAGGTGTCTAAGTATTCGCGCGCCTTGGCCAAGTCCCCCTTTCAAAATACAAGGGGGGACGTAAAAGTAGGCCGGGCTATTTCACCTCTCCTCAGTCGGAAAATATGACTGTAATTTTCGTCATTCGTGTCGACGCGCTAACGTGAGTTTTCAAGAACCATGAATGAGATGCTGGTTGTAATTTAGAGGCGGGTATTAACTCAGGACCTACGCTTAGACTGGAGATAAAGCTAAAATGTGGATGAATGAATATACCTTCTCCCTAGTAAATTAGATATCACTTCTTGATGGTTCCAAGAAGCACCGCTAGAGGCAGCGCGAGTCGGCTAGCCTCCTTCCCCTGTTTGTTGGTTTCTCTACAAGTAATTATTGGAATGTGCTGGCAATGTGCTTATCACAGTACTTAGGCTTCTTGAAAATTGGTTCCCAGGGCTACCTACCTAAGTAACCTGATACGTTATCTTAACTTCTCAAGATAAGTTTCAATCACCGCTCTTTGGTGTTGTGATTGGGATCAGTCTGTTTTTTAAGCTGAACACGTCATTTACGTCAATTTGTTTGCAGACCACTCGAATTTCGAGTCGGATTATTTGATAAGAATGTTAATCTTTAGTCTAATTTTGTGTTTTTGTACCTTGCTTTTCAAGTGGGTAAAATTTTCTAGGGTAAAACATTAAGCCATACTAAATCCCCGCAGTTTGAGTGAGCTTCCTGCATTGAAAACAATTTTTGGAAACTTGTTTATAGTTTTAATTTTAGATTTGAAGTCCAGAGGACGCTAGTTTCGCGTCTTAAAGGTGACCTTGGCTTTCTTTTAGGGGGGGGGGTTTGGTAGTTCAGTGGTTCATTCATGGTTTGTTGATCACCAATTTCACACCAAAGGAGTCTTGAAGTTTTGGCCCAATTTATGAACTGATTGTTTATCAAGTTGAGAAGTCAATAAATAGTCAAATTAATTTCATAGTTTTCTTAGTGTTGCAATAATTTACCTAAGAAAAACCCCCTTTGGATATACTGAACATTTTATTTGACACGAACCCTTTAGTACGGCAAACGGTCCGTAGCGAATACTTCACGTTATGTCCTTCCGTAACACCGGAATAAGAACTGGTCACCTCTTTTTCTTTGTCCTGGGGGCCCCTCCGTCCCAATTCCTTTCCCGCCTTTTCCTGTTTTATTTACCGGACAATGCGTTCCGCTTTTATAAACCCGAGTTTTCTCTCGCTACGTTATGGCTTTGGCTTTGACCAAAAGCTGGACTCGGGACACGTGGAACGCTCGGAGGGCTTCGGGAAAGGGTCCCTTTCATTTTATTTCGGTATTTCGGTCGCTGCTGGACAAAAGATTTGACCCCCACTCGTCCTCCTCCAATACCTTTCTCTACATCTCTTTAGGAAAGAACTCTGCAACTCGCGCCTTTGTCAATGGAATTTCGGCCCTTTTACAGAATAGGTAGGCCTAGAAGAAGAAGCAATGCAATGGGACCTTTTTTTTGGGTCCCCTTTTGTAAGTTTCCATGGCTTCGGCCATTATTATATTAATAAAATGGGCAAAATGGCTTTGTACGCTTCGTTGAAGTTGAGCTCACGCTTTATAAAAATAGCTCTTTTTAAGGCAAAATTTGGGGACAAAATATTTGGCCAAGCTTAAAATTGGAACTAATGCATTGCGAAATTGCAGGATTTTATAATATGTTAAATTAATTTGAATGTTTAATATACCCTATTTTGATAGGATGTTAGATTATTGTTATTTATTATAATTGCTAAGCTGGAAATGATCTCAAAACATGAATTATTTATTCAAAGTAGTTTCCGAATGTAATATATTTCGCTGTAATATTGACCAAAGCAATATATTCCGTTGTATAAATATAGAAATACATTATGCAAATTTCTAACTACATTATTTTTGTTCTTTCCAAAACAGAAATCCGCAATCATAACGAAAAGAAACGTTCTTGCTCTCCCCTCCCCCCTTGAGATTTTGTTTACAAGAAAAAGTGGCTCGAGTTAATGGCGCCTCTAGCGGCTAAAAGCGCCAAAAACGAGCCAGAGAGAGGGAAGAGACCAATGAGGAGGAAGCTTCTCGACTCCGGCTGACAGTGGCAATCGTATCGCGGATGGAAGAGGTTCACGCGCGAGAACGGTGCTTCGTTTTGGTCGCGAAACGGGAGTTTTCTTTGTGTATTTTCCCGCTTTCCGCCTTTAATTAAGCTTAAAAACAGTCAAATTAGTACGTGGTTCGTCTCATCTCATCACCCTTCGAGTAAATCAACGCAAATATGGTCAAATAACCTTAAGAAAGTTCGTTATTTTTGACCGATTCAAGATTTGGACGGGAGGCCTCGCCAAGGCTTAGCGCGAACTGAAACTTACGGTCGCCGTCAAGTCTCGGGCTCTGGGGCGCGCGACAAACGCGCGGGGAAAATCAAACTGTAACCGCGGGTTAGGTCTAATGACAGAGTGTTTCGTTAAGCATAATCAACTAGCTGTAAATTCAACTCGTTCCCGCGTAAATTAAGGAAGAACTTGGGACGTGGGGAGCCGAGAAGAAACGAACGAAAGATTTTCGAATAATGGCCGAGGCTTAGCCGAGTCGTGAACAATTTTTAAACGACGACGCTATCGGTAACTTCCATCAAACGAGAGAGGAAAATCCGTGGGTTCTCAGCATGTGCTCATCGTATTACCCGGCGTCTGCTTTGGCCGTCTTCGCTCTACTATCAGCAGCGGTTGTTTCAGCGGTACCAGCCAGCTTCAATTTATTTTTGAAGCCCAGTGAGGTGCATCGACTATTAGGTAAGCCTATCATTATTTTTTTTTTCTTCTATTGCTTGAATATTTTATTATGTTGTGTTTTTAAGTTGCTACGGTACTGTTAGGGTTAAGCCATTTTTACAAGAAGGCTTTTTGCCTAGAATCTGTCAAACTTGACGGATTGCTGTAAAAAGAGTAAAGATGTGTGGGGGGGGCTTTGTTGTTGGTTTGGTGGCGGTTATATTTGCTACTGACAAGTAATGGTACTTGTTTAATGTGTATTATATAAAATGATTTGATAATATCTACAATGTTGCAATTGCAAGACCATAAAATATCCAAGAAAGTTATTGTTTTGACAGGAGATAAGAAGTAATTGCAAGTATAGCAGACTTTTCTGTAGAAACTCATTTGTAGTAGATTATAGACGAAACCTTTACAAACCTACCAGCCACCTGTCAAACATTAAAGACCCTCGCTGTTGCATCTATTTTAGGGGGCTTCCCAATATTCCAACCATTTTCCAATCCCCATCCCCACTCCCAGTTCATTTAAAATGGAACCCCACTTTTGGGGGGGTCCTCCTCCTTATCACTTAGCCCCCCCCCTAAGACCGCGAGGACGGAACCCCCCTCTCCCCCCCAAGCTCTCTTTGCGAATTTGACCACTAGCTGATCATTCTGAGATGAAGGCTTTTTTATTTACTTAGTAAATCCCTTTTACTACAGGGTTTTCCAAAAAGGGAGGGCAATTATTTTGGACAAAAAATCAATTTTGAGTTGAAAATGTAACTTCTATCACATTTTGCTCTAAAAATACACCCTAATAAGTTATGATTTTAAAAAGTGTTTTAGGGATGACCCCTTAATTAAATTATAAATCATTGTCTTCAAATCAGTATTAAATTTAAGGGGTCATCCGTAAAATACTCCTTCAATCATAATTTGTTTAGGGGTGATGTAAGTTACATTTTAGTCTCAAACATTTATTTGCCACTATACTTCGGTCCTATGAACACCCTGTATATTCCGAGTTTCAAATCAAATCTGGTCCTCTGGATTTGGTTTTAAAAATCGCCAAAAAATTGCTGGGTATAATTTGGGCTCATTTTTACTGAAACTGTTCATAAGGGAAATCATTCTCAGTTCCAACCCCCCCTCTCCCCCCATCCTTGTTGAAAAGCAATTTAGAGGATATGAATTCATTGCGGTGTAGAGTCACGTTTGGATTTAATTTCAGTCTATTTAGGAGCCTTATTACCTTCGTAACGTTTTGTGGGGTCTCTTCTCTTCTCTACTTACTCTTAAAATGACCCGGGTCCTTCCAGAGTCTACAAATTGATTTTGGGGGATGGGAAGGTTTTCTAACGATACCTTTTCTTTTGCTCCATACACGGTGGAAGTTAATCTAGTGAAATAATCTTTAAAAGAGATGAAATAATGGAAAAGGGAACTTTGTCACGTGATAGGCCTAGTGTATGGGGCGTTTATTAGGTTTTACCATGAATATTGACTTTTAAATATAAGTTTATAAAGATTTAGAGAATAAGCGGTGCTGCCAGGTTACCTTTTCTTTTGCTTATGAACGGTGGAAGTTAATTTAGTGAAATAATCTTTAATAGAGATGAAATAATGGGAAAGGGAACTTTGTCACTCACGTGATAGTGTATGGGGCGTTTATTATGTTTTACCATGAATATTGACTTTTAAAATATAAATTTATAATAAAGATTTTGGGATAAGCGGATTATTTCTTATTCTTAGTATTGGTTATGTTTCATATTCACAAATAATGAATTCTTGAAAATAATGAGCGGATTTGAAAGTCAAATTTTGGAATATTTTATTTATTTATTTATTCATTTTTTTAATTGGGGATTTTTGGTTCGTTATTTTTATTTTTAATAATTTGATTGTGTTTATAATATCTTCGGTATAAATATAAGGGGATTATAGCAGGCACTGTATTTGAATGTGTATTAGGCTATGGGAAGGTAATATGGGCTGCCAATATACTATAATTGCATCTAATTTGACCTAAATAATGGTGAAGTATATCGTTCTCTCCCTCAAATTTTTTTCTTTATTTTCTTCTTAAGTCGTGAGTTGTTTAAAATTGTTAAAATTTTTCTTCCTGGATTACTTATATTGTATTTGCAATGAACTACCTTATTTTTAAAAATGACAATATTTTGATCTCCTCTCGTTAATGTCAAATATACGACTTAGTTTTTTTTTTAAGTTGCCTTTGAACTTTATGACTGTTCTTAATGACTCTTTCTCTCTCTCTCTCCATAAGGTCTCAATTTGAATTCCTTTTTTCTATCTTAGTTAATTAATTTTTAATTAGGACCGGTTTATATAGTCAATAACGGTATTTGACTTATTAAAGGAAGCTCTAGTTTAAAACTAAAGATTCAACAAAAGACAAAATGCCTGTCTTTCTCTCCTCTCTCTGTTCTTTGACCTAAATATTTAATTGATACTTAATTATACGCCCCCTTTTTTTAAATACTTAGAAGGAAATTGCGTAATTAACGAAGAAAAGATTATTTTAATTGCCGCCGTTGAAAAGCAAGATTACAATAAGGCGGATTTTTAATTAATAGCCTACTGATTTTTTGAAAATTATTGAAAAATAAATTATGGATCTCATTATTATTAAACATCTTTAATTTATGATTTTCACATTTTTTAACATTCTAAGGTCATAATTTCAAATCTTTTAAATATATTTCTTTTTAAGATTGTTATGTTAAAGGGAGGGTGAAGTAGAAAATCAACGCGATTGTCACGTCGCGCGCAAATTTTATCAAATCTCGTGATAAATTTCATTCGACACGAGAATTTTGTTAATAAAAAGGCAGGGCGTTACGCGATTGGTCGGAGGTCCTTCTTTAAAATTATCCTTAAAATCTGAACCTAATTTTAATTTTAAAATCATTCGGAAACCGTATTTCCCTGAATGTTTCACTATGCAGACTGGTCTTGTAATTAGTAGAAGAATCGATAAAAAATCATTTGATTTTCTACTTCACCCTCCCTTTAAGGAATAAAAAAAGCTCGTCTTTTTTAACTTATCACCATCGTACAAATCCTTTATTTTTTTTCTTGGAAAATATGGCAACAAAAATAATGCATGAAAATGAAGAATTATGACTAAACCAAACAGAAACAAACCCCCCATATAATTTTAAAAATTTCGGAGAGAAGGAACCAGGGCCCAAGATAGTAAGTAGGTGCTTGGGGAGAGAAAATTTCTTCTCTTCGGTGATATGCAAATCTTAGAGATAAAGTAATCAAGATCAAGAAGCATCAATCTTACTCAAACAAAAAGGGATAGGCTATTTTTTTTATTCTTCTTTTTCTTATTCTTTCTTCTAAATATTTAGGGCTTTTTTTAAAAAATGTTTCTTAGGTATAGTATATCAGTAAAAATAAATACCCAAAAATTTTTCTTTTTAAAGCCTTGATTGTGGCGTAAAAAATGTTCTGGAAGATATGGGAGAAAAATATATTTTGGTCTGGGATAAAAATTAGGTTAATTAACTTTAAGGACACTATTAATAAGGAGAGTTGGTAGAGTTAGGTTTTTTTTATATAATTTTATCTTTAAAAATATAATGGATTATTTAAAATTTATTTAAATCGTTGGTTAATTATTTTAAAACAATTAAGAATGGAATTTATATAAATCTTATTACTGTTTACCTAGTTAAACATTCCTTGTTAATTTTAAATTCAACTTATAATTCTTTTTTGAACTGAATTGAATTGAACTGGACTTATCCGGGACCCCCATCCCCATAAGGTATTGTTTAAGATCCGCAGTAGTTCCCTACTAGTAAACCCCAAACTTAATTTACTGTTCTATATATAAGGAGCTATATCCTCTAGACTTTAATCAATACCAGAAGTTTCTGGACCTCCAAGTGTAAGTAAGAGACTGGCTGGAGTTAGGTGGGATGCGGGGGCGGGTTCTTCTTAATTCTGTTAAGCCAAGTACTTTTATCCCTCCACCTCTCTCTTTACTCCAGAGCAACACTAGAGCAAGACCAGAGCAACCCAAGCGGAATCTACTTTTTTTCTCTCTCCTTGATACCACGCGGCACGTGCCCCTAGAAATTCCTCTTTTTTTTCCCTTATTCTCCTTTTTATCCAGAGTGCATGGCCAGATTTTGGTCCTTTTTTTCTGGTAGCAGTCTCTGGAGATTTGGCGGGAGAAGTTGGCCCATGGTCGCAGCTGGGGCCTCTCTTGGTTCTGTTCTCCGTCTCTTATTGTTCGCGTCTAAATTTTTATTCCACTCCCAGAACTGAACTGCTTGGGTGTAGATTTCTTATCTCTCAAAGAGAGAGAGAGAGAGAGCACGCGAGAGAGAGAGAGGCTATGTTGAGTTTAGCGGAAATTCGATTATAGGATTGGAAATTCTTTTTTTCTTGTTTTATTTAGTTCTTCATTTTCGTTAGGTTGTAAAACAAAAGTTAGGAGTGTGTTCTGGTGACCACTCCATCGCAATGATTTTTTATTAGTGGTGTGGAGTTGAGGTTCAAAGGATTATTTATTTATTTTTACTAGTGATTTAATTATATTTATTGCTTATCATTATGTCTTAACAACGTGTATTCAATAGACTAATGGCACCCCATGTTATTTCCCCATAGAGCTTAATACAGTCGAAGCCAGAGGGCTGCCATTACCCTATTGAGTTACCCATCCATGTCAATGAAAACATGGGAAGTAAGCTCGGACGGAAAAAAGTCATAGAACATTTTCGACTCAAAATGTTCCAATAAACACGTCCCTTCATTATTGATGAACTTTTCAAAAACACCTTGTATTTTATTAATTATCCCTTAGTGAGTGAAGTCACGAGGAATGCCTTTTTTACTTGATTTTAACCACGTAATCCTCCTAACCCATAAAGAACCCTCTCTCTCTACTTATACTTGCTTTTTAAATGTATCTGGTTTCAATCATTCTTGAACTTGCAATTTTTTTCTTGACCCTCTAAATGAGAGAAAGAGAAAAGTTAAACACACTCTGATGATGATTATTTTCCCATCCCTTAAACTTTGCCAACCAGAATCCCACGTCTTCTTGTTTCGTGCATTTTCTCCATCCCTTTGAACATCCCGGATCTTGAGTTAAGCGTGATAGCTTTTAAAGTCAGGGACTGTGGATAAGTTCATAAGTTCACCATAAGTTTGTTAATCACTGGTTACAAACTGGAGCTTGTTATGAAGTGATGTTGGTCATAGATTTAAGTTAAAGCGATGTACGCCTGGTGAGGCGCTGCGTATCAAAGGCTTAGTACAGACAAGAAGCGATCTCTAGTTTACTAGGGAGAAGTTATAAGATGCCTAAGTATTCGCGCGCCATAGTCCCAGTCCCCCTTTCAAAATACAAAGGGGGGACGTAAAAGGAGACTGCCGGGCTATTTCGCCTCTCCTCAGAGTGGGAAAATGCGTAATTTTCGTCAATCGCGTCGCGCTGACGTGAGTTTTCAAGAACCAATGAGATGCTGGTTGTAATTTAGAGGCGGGGATTAACTCCGGACACTTCTACGTTTGGACTGAAGATAAAGCTGGAAATGTGGCGAATTATTTATACCTTCTCCCTAGTAAACTAGCTATAGCTTCTTGGTACAGAATAAATAGAAAGATGGAAGCCCTGCAAGTTAATGAAATATAGTACTCAATTCTCGCTTGTCGTTCTCGAACTAGGTAGCTCATGATTACAAAGTACATGTAGTGTTATACTTATGGAACATATCTTATAAACTTATGGTTGGTTATAGTAAGTAATTGCTCTTAAGTCAACCGACGCGGTGTTGGTATATAGATAGGGGGTAAGGGGTCGGCCTCTACTAATTGCCAAAAACGGACTCGACGATTTTGAGTTAAGACTCTTTTTTTCTTTTCTTATTTTTTTTTACTTAGCCGTTCCGTTGATCGGAGGGGCGGGAACGTTTCACGAAGACTTAAACAAAATATATATATAAGGGGGGGGGGATTTAATGATACTCAGGATACCCCCCCCCTCTCTCTTCTCTTCTCTTCTCTCTCTCCGATTCCTCCACTTTCTTCTGGATGAAAGATTAAAAGAAATAAAAATTATTATAAAAATATCTAGAAGGAATTTTAGTAACGTAAGGTAGTAGTATCGGAGGGATGTAATTTGAAGTTGATATTCAATGAAGGAAGCCGGAGTACTTGGTTGATTATAAAGAGGTGATGAGCTATAATATAATTGGGGCTGGTTGATTTTTTTTAATCATTTAGGGTTATGAGTAGGAAAAGTAATAGATATAAAATTAGGAGGGGTTCGTGCTGAACCTGGATAATTCAGGGTCCAGTATTTGGTTGATTTATAATTTATTTATTTATAATTGGGGCTGGTTTTTTTTTAATCAATTAGGGTTATGAGTAGGAAAAGTAATAGATAAATAATTAGGAGGGGTTAGTACTGAACCTTGGAAAACTTGGATAAGTCAGAGATTTGAAAAATGTCAGGGATTTTAAGTACTTTTTCTTAAAAGTCCTGGATAGGGCAATGGTTTGTAATATAATTAAGGGGTCATCCATGAAACACCCTTAAAATCATAACTCGAAAACAGTGTCCCTTGGGGTAATCAAAATGGAGATAGAAGTTACATTTTCGATTCACAAAATTAAGTTAAAAATTGTCTTATACTCTTAAGATGATTTCAAGTGTTCCAAAACTGCTAATAATATCTTTATTTTTACTTCACTTCAAGTTATGACCGCTTAGATTGCCTTACATAGACTGGTCTTTCAACCAATTCCCAAGGGCTACCTACTAGATCCATCTTTTGAATTTTAATATCTCTTCCCATCCCCTAGCCCCCCTCCTACTTATCCAATAACTTCTTTCGCTTGCCCTCTACCCCCCCCCCATCTAACTCATATCTTAAGTACTTAAACGTAGGTTTTTCTAATGTCTACAAATGAAAATAAAAGGCTCCAGGACCTTCTTAGATAGCATTTAAACAAGCCAAAGAAGACGGCGACGATGCTGCTATACGATTTTAGTTAATTAAGTTGTCATCCAACGTATGTTATGTCTCTATGGGTGGGACGCTTTTTTTTTAGTTTTAAGTTTTACCTTTTTACCGATTCAGAAACTGAATTTCTCGAGTTTAAAATTCTCTCTTTCTCTCTCGTTTTCTTTTTATGGTTGATTTCAAGTTGGTTGGTTCGTTGGTTTTACTGTCTGTCTATTCGGACAGCATACTTATTAAGTGGTTTTTTTTATGATGGTTATATATAGGTAATTTTTATATCAACGTCTATGGAATTTTGTAAATAGCTCCAAGCGGTTGGTGACTTTTGGAGTGACTGATCAGGCGTTTTTATGTGTTTTAAATTATGTATGGCTTGTTAAATTGTGAATTTATATGAAATATTAATTATGGTTTATTGGTTTTAGGTTTATCTAGGTGGTTTTTTATTTATTTTTTCTTCATTAGTTGCTCAAAGCGGGGTTCAGGAAGCTTTTAACTGTAGGAAAGGGATCCCAAGGTTGGGCAAAGGCGGGGTTTTTTTTTTCAACTGCTTCGATATAGTCTAAAATATAAAGTAAATTTAATTTATAGCTTTACTTCCAGGGCTCGCAAAAAACCAGGTTTTTTTTAATATTTATCAGAAATGTACAATTGAACATTTTAGTCATTGGTTTTTATTCAGTGGCTATAACCCAATAAAGCCCAAGTTTTTTAGCCACATCGTATGATGGATACCTACGATGGGGCTCTTAGTTTGACCTGGCCTGTAGTAGTAGTGGTAGTAGAAGTTGTAGTAGTGCCACAGTCCTGCCTTTGCCAGTATCATATTTTTCGTTCCTCATTTTTTTTAACTCGAACCAGCAGTTAAATAATAATTTTTAAACTTTTTTTAACTAATCGGAGAGTAAACAGCGGGTTGCCGAGCTGACTGACTTTTAAATTTTAATTTGTTTCGTCCAGGGTGACCACTCTTCCTATATTTCCTATTTTTTCCTATATTTTTAAGTCCTTCCTATTTTCTCCTATAATTTTATGATAATTCCTATATTCTCCTATAATTGGAAAATTCTAATGCATACGACGAGACTATCGGCGTTTTAATAGGCAGCTACTCAAAATTGAAAACAAAAAACACCATATGCTCCTAAATTTAACCAGCCCTAAAGGTGTTGAACCAGCTCCTAAAAAACCAAAAATAAATAGTTGTGATAGTAACAGTATGTGATAATTTATCGCTCATATATGTGAGGTGATATGTTCTGTTTGCAATAAAAATATGGTTCCTAAATTATAATATATAAATATCATTTTTCTAAAAGAAATGCACCCCATTTATCTTATATTTTTCAGTAATTTCCTCCTATATTTTCCTATATTTTACGCCAATTTCCTCCTATATTTTCCTATATTTCCAGGATAAAATTCCTATATTTCCTTTAAAGGAATTTACAATTTTGAGTGGTCACCCTGTTCGTCTTCCCACAGCTCAAATGATAAGATAGAATAAAACCGTCATTTAAGATACTTAGTTTAATGCGACCCCAACCTTCAACCATTCCACCCGAGTTTAATGGTTTTTGAGGTTTAAGTTTTGCGGTGACACTTTGGGGTATCTTTTCCTTTCTCTTTTTTTCGTAAAAGAACTGATGAAATTTTCACATTCCTTCTGAATTAAATGACCCCCAAAAGCCACCCCAAGCTTGGCTTTTAAGTTTAAATTGTAACAGTACGACGAAATATAAATGGGTCTCTTTCCCTAACCACCAATTTCATTTAATATTAACTTTAAGCTTTTTTTTTTAACAAAACTTTATCAGTGTAAGACCAAGCTGCACTGAAACCAACCTATAATGGACACTGACTTGCTCCCCCCTTTTTTCTTCAAAAGTTCTATTAAAATAAAAGATGGCTTCAAATTGAGTGGAATGATGTAAGAAAAAGCTCGTTTGCGCCCCCCTAATAGTTTTACCACATTCTAAGTATCTTTGCTCGTAGTCGTTTAGTAGTTCCTAACTCGGTACCAATTTGTTTAATTTTTTTTTGTGGTAGTTCATTTTGTTTTAATATTCATTTTCGTGAAGGGATCTCGCTGATCTCCCTGTGGCCTCCAAAACACCTTTGTCGTATAGACTAAATGAAGCGCAATTTTGAGTGAATTTTAGTGGAAGTATATAATACTATTCTTTGAGAGAAGTGTACCTACCACAAAGCGGAGTAAAGTAATTTTAATATCAAGGTGACATGTTTCGGGTTTATTTGTTCATAAAAGAAAACCCCTTTAAAAGAGACAGATCGTAACCACCACCGAAACACACACAAACTATACAAGAAAAAACTATACAAGAAAAGAAAATCCGCTGTCTGTCTAAATAAGAACCCGTCTCCTCCGTACACTACCAGTCTAACTTGGCATCGAAAACCATTAAACCAAACCTATCCCCAATTCCCCACCCCTTACATTAAACAAGTACACCGGCAAGAAGCGATATCTAGTCTATTAGGGAGAAGGTATAAGATGCCTAAGTATTCGCGCGCCATAGTCACAGTCCCCCCTTTCAAAATACAAGGGGGGGGGGAAGTAAAAGGAGGCCGGGCTATTTCGCCTCTCCTCACTCGGAAAGAATACGTAATTTCGTCATTTACATCGCGTTGACGTGAGTTTTTAAGATGCTGGTTGTAATTTAGAGGCGGGTATTAACTCCGGACCTACGTTTGGACTGGAGATAAAGCTGGAAATGTGGCGAATTTATATCTTCTCCCTAGTAAACTAGATATAGCTTCTTGGTACAGACTAAAAATGAAGATGGAAGCCCTGCAATTTAATTAAGTGTAGTACTTCAATTCTCAAGCTGGAAATGTGGCGAATTTATACCTTCTCCCTAGTAAACTAGATATAGCTTCTTGGTACAGACTAAAAATGAAGATGGAAGCCCTGCAATTTAATGAAGTGTAGTACTTCAATTCTCAAGCTGGAAATGTGGCGAATTTATACCTTCTCCCTAGTAAACTAGATATCGCTTCTTGGTACACCGGCTTGCTTGCTAAGGAGAGAAAGTTATTTTAAAAAGAAGAGAATTCACGAAATGATAAGAGTTAAAAATCGCAAAGGCATATAAAAAAATATATATAACTATAATTTTATAGAAAGTATATGTTGACTCCCCCCTCCTTCTTCCACCTGGAAAGTGGTAGAAGCTAAAACATACAATGATGGTATAAAAGAAAAGAGAAGGGAAAGCACCTAGTTGCTTCCAAAAAAAGATGATTATTCTGGTCTAATGACTGCCAATTTATACGTCAAGGACGGATTGTAGCATGCTTATATCAAAAAAGTTAAATTTAAAGGGTATGCCTTTTATTTTTTTCTGTCAATGTTACATTGAAATTTTACAACTTTGATGGGAGTATATATATAGAAAATTGATTTTAGGATATTGATAACTGTGTTCTATCATAACCAGCGTCAAAATTGAGTTTTCTGGACGCCATTTTAAAGTATGGCGTAGGTAGGATATACAGGGTGTTTCTGATAATTGTGGCATAAACTAAGGGGGATGTTCTTTGGAAAATCAATTTTGAGTCGAAAATATAACTTCTATCTCCATTTTGATTGCCCTAAGGGGCACTGTTTTCGAGTTATGATTTCAAGAGTGTTTTAGGGATAAATTTGAAATAATTGTCTTAATCAGTTTCTTATTTAAATTACCTACTAATTAAGAGCGTAACGTCCATGCAAAACTACTTTCAACTTGCCTGGTAAAGCCTTTGGTTAGTTAAGTCTGGTCATTAGAAATTATCCTAATGTATTATAGTTCGAGTATTGGTTATAGATTCTTGCAACCAAGTCTACTCGTGTTAATATATCAGAATAAATTGTCGCCCAGAACAGAAAGAGGCAGAGAGAGACGTTGTCGGACGACGGTTCAGTGAGGCCTTTAGTTAGTTTAGTTGACTGAGACTGGCGTCTTATCGATCAAATCTCTCTCATTGATCCAGTGGAAAATGCATGGTAGTACGTACCACGAGTGTTATATCCACCGTATAGATCTTTCGCTCGTTGTTTAGCCTCGTGGCAGACGATACTTTGATATCTCTCGGACGTTGTCGTAAGTCATCCATTTATCCGTTCCGTTCATAGATAGCGTATGGATATATCTATCCTTTCTCGCTATGTTCGACAAGTATAGAGATATCAGATATAGCATCGCTATTAGATGCCCGGCCACGTCACTACAACATCCTTTCCAATCATGGCTCGCTCGCTCGACGCTCGCGAATGAACGAGCGAACGAATCAAAATGCCAAGTGATTTATCGAGTTGGCCCCCTCATCTTCTCCTTGAATTAAGAATTACGAAAATAGGGAAGGGAGAGAGAAGTCTGGATGAATTTGGTTAATTTTTCGTATGAATATTGAAGTTGAAATTATTGAAATAGGGTTTTTGTTAAGATGGTTCTTCTATCTTCATTTTGATTGCCTTAAGGGACACTGTTTTCGAGTTAAGATTGCATCCAGAGTGTTTTAAGGATGACCCCTTAAATTTAATTAATTAAGAAACTGATTAAGACAATGAATTCTAATTTAATTTAGGGGTCATCCCTAAAACACTCTGGATGCAATCTTAACTCGAAAACAGTGTCCCTTATGGCAATCAAAATGGAGATAAAAGTATAGAACATTTTCGACTCAAAATTGATTTCCCAAAGAACATCAACCCCTTAATTTATGCATGCAGGTTTATCAGAAACACAATGTATATTTGTTGGTATTGACATTGTACGTGTGGAATTAATTCAAAATTAGCTACCAAGATTTACACCTTAAATAAAATATACTCCTTGTAATAATGAAGAATATGATACAGTGTCGGAATGCGAATATAAAGTTATCGATGTTCATCAGGGTATTAAAATAAATTCAGGTATTACTTCTTTGGTTTTGAAATGACACGATAATAAGATGACTTCTTTTTGGGTTTTCTTTTTTTTATTTTTTATTTCCTTTCCAAGCAACCAAACCAATCTTTTCTCTTTTCTTTAAATTAATGGTCTGTGTGCATCTTTCATTTTCATGGCATGGCATGGGGGGGGTGTCTTTGATTTTTGTTGTTTCAACCAGTTGGACCGGCTTTTTAACCATATATTTCGGCCTTTCTTCTCATGGACCTTTTTGATCAAATATTTCCCCTGTGATACGTAATTAATTTATATGTTCTAAGAAAGTCAGTGACGAACTGGCGCTTATCTTAGATTGGAAAGGGCCCCCTGAATTTTATACACATTCGCTAGAAAACTACTCATTAGTCATTTCCTTACGAGTCAAGGAAATGATTCTTTATTTTATTTCAAAGATGTTTTCGAATCACTTCTTCAAATAGTTTGAGGTGGTTTTTTTTTTTTATTTCAAATTGATGATTTTCTAGTTGATTATTTGGTCTGGATGTAGTTTTATCAAAGTTATATTTTTTTATCTTTCTCCTGTCATAATTTTTTATTGGTTTTTGTCTGTGGTTACTCATTTCTCAATTTGAAAGATTTTAAAATTATTCAAGAAATTTATCAAATGGAAATTTTAATCTTTATTGAGATGAGATGAGTTGAGTTTGTATTTACGCATAAATTAGTAATATATATTTTTAAGTTTATTCATTAAGAAAATTGAGGCTAAGTACCAGTACAGTATAGTACATGGGGCCCCAATTTTAACAAAATTTAAGTATGAGACGTTAACAACAACGTCAAGTCGTTATGCAAATTAGGAAAATTTTGAGGAAAATGATTAGCAGCGTCCGTGTGCGTCTGGATTTTAATTTATTTTTGCTTGGCCCTCTCTTTTTCCCCCGAAAATTTGAGAAAAAAAAATCACATTTTAATTTAAATTTAAGACTGCATGTAGGTTTAATTTAAAATACGTCTTTAAAATAAAAAACCTCAAATATTTGTAGAAAAAAAAGAACTAGTAGAAATACATGCCTCCTAAATTAAAACTTAACTACGATAGGGTCAAACCCACCCCTATAATCATAAAACCCAATATTAAAAAAAAATTACGTAAAAATATTCGACTTGGTGGGTCTTTTTGAAAGGCCATCAAAAAAACTTTCCTAAAAAAATTATTATAAAGAAAGCCTTAAGCAATTATTGCGTATGCTTGTCTAAAAACTCCCCCGGTATTTTCCATCAACCAATCAGAAATGAGCTATGCCTAATCATTACTAATACAAAAAGATGTACAGGGGGTTTTAAACGGGGGGAATAAACCACTAAATTAACGTGAAACTCGATGAAGGCACGTATACATACATACATATACTCTTGTTCATCAATCAGAGACTCGTTAACAGATAGATACAATCCAGTGTATGCCCACGGCTATTTTGCAATGTATAGTATATACTACCCCCGGCTTAATTATATCGGTATAGTATATCTTAAATTATTTGTTTGTAACTTATTACTTATTTTGGTTTTCTTAAAGAAGAGGGGGGGGGGAATGAATATATTTTGAAACCAGATGACGATGAAAAATATATTTAGCGTGTACTGAACCGGCTAAATATTTTCTCTCTCTCTTTTTCTCTTAGCCCACCCAAAATTTTAGGAGGTTTGCTAGAGAAATCACGATATAGTAATTAGCTTGATGATAGCTCTTGTACGATTATATTTTTTCATTTTTTTTTTCTCGTTGCTATCTCCTTGGTTTTTGGGGGAGATTAGACCAAAAGGCCATAATTTGGGAGTAAAAAATAGTTGGTTGTGTAATTTTGATAAACTTTAGTTTCGTCGAAGTGTTGGTTTGGTTGAAAGATGTTTCGTGATTTAAAAACAGAATTGTTAGGTTTATTTACTTGATTCCTAATGATTTTGATGATTTTTGGAGGGACTTTAATATTTTGTAAAGCAGTGAAACCGCAACTATAGTCTGCTACTAGTAATTTTCACCTTTACTCTAATATCTCTTACCTCGGTTTTGGCAACCATATTGAAAGTCGTCAGCTCAAGCCATGTAATTTAGACTACAAATATTGACGTGACAGTCCCGTAGCACCTCCCCCTTTCAGAACCACTCTGTATATAGCCATTTTGAAATTTGCCCTTTTAGTGAATTTTATTTTCTCTTGACGATGATTGCTTATCAATTTCAATTCTTTAATTTTATACTTCAAAGTTATGGGTTTCTTATAAAACCGTGGTTAACTTTTCATCTAGAATACATTTGGTGTATTGTTTCTTAAACCCTACCTTTAAGTGCTTGGGTGGTTACGTGCTGGAAAAAATACCATTTTTCTTTAAATATTTTTTTCTTCTTCTAAGACAAGGTTGCTTTTTTGCGATGAAGAGATAATAGTAGGTTATTTTGTATAATAAGGCTTGGATTGATGGATAAAATAGGGTTTCGTCATGCGTGTAATATTTAAATTAACTCGGATTTTAGTTTCGCTTGTTAACTAGCTAACCGTAAAGGAAAATGATTTTTTTATTTCATTATTTTTTATTTCGTATCGAGTTTAAAGCACGTATCAAGGTATCTTTGTTGGCTGAATTAATGCTAATGGAAGATGGAGGGTTTTAGGCTTTGGTAGTGTTGTAAATTGATAATGGAAAATATTATATTATATTATATTGTTGGAATGGTGGGCCCCCTTAATTGTTTGCTTATGGGAATAATATAATGGCTTCATTTTTTCATTAATTAGATGATTATGGAGATAGCGTTTGCATTTTTGATGAACAATATAGCCTAACTCTTCTTCACGTTTAAGACAGGATTTTATTAACTATATAGAAACTGGGTGCGTATAGTTTTCAGACTTGGAGGATTAATACCATTTGCACCAGGAGACCAAGGTTACTTAGCGGACAAATTGCAATTTACCAAGTAGTATGACTTTACTTTGTTACTTATCTCTTTTTGTTTTTTTTCTTTTTTTACTAATGTATAACTAAATCGTTAATCTCTGTATAACTAAATCGTTAATCTCTCTCGGTTGTACTAACCAAGCTCTAATGGCTTACCTGTACTGAACTAAATAAATAAATAAATACTGGTGGAAATGGTATCAATACTCCTAGTCTGAAAATTATGTGTTTTCGAGCTAGGGAAGGGTGGTATGGTATATCAAGGTCACAATATTCCAGCGAGAAAGATGATGTGTCTGTTATTTTCTATATTTATGAATAAATCTTTACTTTTGTCTTATTATACGTGACACTAGTATGAAAAATAGTTGTCTGGAAGTTCGTCCACGTCACAAAACGTGTCCCTTTTCCTTTGTATTCCAGGAGCGTGATCCTAGGGACATCCTTCCTTACCTTTTGATGTCTGAAATATAAAATGGTACAAGATATTGACGTATTTGACTGAAATTGGGAAAATGTCCCACGCTTTTCTTGCTCCCTACCCTTTTTCAGACTGAATAATTATGCTAGTTTGCAAAAGGGGCTTTGGGTGCTCCGTGAAAAGAATATTTTAAAATCACTCCCCCCCTCCTCTCTTCCTTTTCCTCTCAACTAGATAAATATCGATTCTTTTTAGCGATGTGGTTTACTTTCTTATTTTAAGTTGCCTAATATACTTTAATCGAAAATGTCTTCCAATTGATTTTTCTCTATTTTTATAAAGTGACTCTGTTTTTGCGCCATTTCGATCTGTACGCCCAGGCCCAGCTCTTTTATTTTTGGGGGGTTTTTACCAATGTTTAGTATGCGAGTAAGGTTTCGAAAGACTTGTTTTGTAGTTTAGTTTGGATCATTTCATGTCATTATTTAGTTCGATTATGATATATTTTCCGTTATAATCGCTAGTTTTATATTATTCTCTGAGTTATACGGCATGGTTAAGGTTTTCGCGCTTGGAATACTAAGTAATGAAGTATTTTGGGGTTTTTTCCCCAACTTGCTATATTAGGGGATACATAATTTGTTATTTTATCAACAGACTTTAATTACATTATAGTAATTACTTATTTTAACTTTGGAGTTAAATTTTCAATCAGATTTAATGATAATCGTTCAAGAAGAACTGTAATAAATTTCTATTCAACTCTCTTATTGGTGTAATAGCATGGAAATCTAATAATAATAATAATACGGCTTGCTCTATGTTAAGAAACTAATTTAGTTTCGTCAAATATAGATCAAAGTCAGAAGTATATAATAATACTACTCTTCGAGAGAAGTGTACAAGCACAAATCGGGTGGGTAATTGTAGCATGATTATTCCCAGCATCAGATTTACATTTGGAGCAAGGTTACTAAACCGAACAAACATATGCGATAAATAGTTCCCTCATTATTACTCTATTAGCGCTGCTTAACTATTTGTCAAGACGCATGCATGCACTTGTTTTAATGTTTGTCCCACGTCAAGACATCAAGGTTTATGGGTTGATTGCTGGGGATTTAGTACTGGCAAACAGTTATGTTCACCCTAGCACGGTGCGATGCCCATCTGAAGTTTGATGAGCGGGAGAGCAAATTAATAAAAAGGGCTCTCTCGCCTGGGAAGAATCATATCATGTTATGCATAACTAAAGTATTAAGAGGATACAGAGAGTGTCACGCTTCTTCTATTATCCCCTTCTGATGAATTTCATTCAAAGCCAGCCGACTCCCTCCCAAAAATTAGTTCTCTACGCCAATTTGGTGGGACTTTGGGCAAGAAATCTTTATATAGATTTAACCGCAGCCCTGAGGCTGAAGCAATGTAGATTTTGATCAAACCAATCACGTAACCCTTGGTTGTAAAAGAAGTCTAAAGAAAAAAAAAAAAGAATTCGGTCCCGAATCGGGCCCCGAAAATACTTTTATTTTCCATCCAACTGAATTTTTCCTTTTTTTTATTTAACTCTTTCCTTTCGTTTTTCTATCAAATCTTTCTTTCATTCATATTGCGTGCGAAATGAACATTAAAACACGAAGAAATTGAACTTTTGGGTGGGGGAAGGGTCGGGGGTGACTCTCCCTTAGGCTTTGCTGCCTTCTTGTAATTTTAAAGGGGTCACATTGGAGAATTATACCGATCCCTGTTCTCCAAGTTTGATTATGCAAAGTACCTTTTTTACTTTTTTCGTAAGGAATTGAGAATTGAGTGGAGTAAAGTTGAATTTAACAATAAAAGGAATTGGCTAGCTGTGCATGCGAGGAAATTTGAAAATGTGTATAGGGAAATGGAGGTGAAATTAAGAATTCCTTTCGTTAATTATATATAGGGGTTTTTTTTTTTTTTTGAAATATTTAAAGCGTACTTGAGCATTATTTGTTGCAACTGTTGCCCTACCTCTTTAAGTTTGAAATGATATTAACGGACCATGGTATGGAATTATTTACATCAAATTGATATCAATTTATAATGAAAATTAAATTAAACAACCGTATGTTTTATTGATCGCGGTAATGTCGGAAATAAGGAACGTTTTCAAAATGTATAACTTCTATCTCCATTTTGTTTGCCCTAAGGGACACTGTTTTCGAGTTAAGATTGCATCCAGAGTATTTATTTTACGGATGACCCCTTAAATTTAATTAAGAAACTGATTAAGACAATGATTTCTAATTTAATTAAGGGGTCGTCCCTAAACACTTCAATCAAATCATAACTCGAAAACCGTGTCCCTTAGGGTAATCAAAATGGAGATAGAAGTTACATTTTCAACTCAAAATTGATTTCCCAAACAATATCAACCTCTTAATTTATGAATGCAGACTTATTAGAAACACCCTGTTATAAGAAATATATCCAAGTCAACCCAAATTATATCATTTTGACCTCTATCCAACTGTTTTTAAACCCTTTATCTACTGGAAAATGGGTAATTTTTCACGGGTCTTATAAATGGGGGATTTTTATTTAATCTTTTGACTGTTGGCCCGATTTTGTTACGATCAATAAAATTTACTACAATTTTCTCTCTCTCTCTCTTTCTCTCTCTCTCTCTCTCTCTCTCTCTCTCTCTCTCTCTCTCTCTCTCTCTCTCTCTCTCTCTCTCTCTCTCTCTCTCTCTCTCTCTCTCTCTCTCTCTCTCTCTCTCTCTCTCTCTCTCTCTCTCTCTCTCTCTCTCTCTCTCTCTCTCTCTCTCTCATTTTTAAAACCCCTTATGTATCTAAATCCAAATTGATGGTTGACCTGAATCGGGTCATTTTTCAAGATTTAACATTCAGGATTGATATCGTCAGTATCGAAGTAAATTTACGAATCCGTCTAGATTAAAACTAAATCAAGTACAATCTCGATAAACGTAAAATTTAAGCACGTGTCGTAATATTTTACTGTTGTGATAAAATCAGAATCCGATCAGGAATCAAATCTCTTTTTAAAATCAGCGTATCAATTTTTAAGATCAGTTAGTCACTCGATCTCCGCGTTATATGTACGTTTTTCTCACGGTTTCTATAACTATACATAAGTTCATAAGATATGTCCACCATAAGTTTGTCACTGGTTATAAACTGGAGCTTGTCATGAAGTGACTTAGGTCATAGCAAGAAGTGATATCTAGTTTATTAGATGCCTAAGTTTTCGCGCGCCATAGTCCCAGTCCCCCTTTCAAAATACAAGGGGGGAAGTGAAAGGAAGCCGGGCTATTTCGCCTCTCCTCAGTCGGAAAATACGTAATTTTCGTCATTCGCGTCGCGCTGACGCGAGTTTTCAAGAGCCAATGAGATGCTGGTTGTAATTTAAAGGCGGGGATTAACTCCGGACCTACGTTGCGACTAGAGATAAAGCTGGAAATGTGGCGAATTTATACCTTCTCCCTAGTAAACTAGATATCACTCCTTGGTCATAGATTCGAGGTAAAGCGACGCATGTTGAGGCGCTGTTAAAGGCTTAGTACAGGCCAAATTAACCGAGTGTAGGACTTCAATTCTCGCTTGTCGTTCTCGAACTAGCTCGAGCTGTAAGTCTTTAGCATTACGAAGTATAGGTAGTGTCATACTTATGGAACATATCTTATATAGTATAGTACAAAAGGTTCATCAGTTTTGTTACGCATTATCGACGCTATTCCCTTTTTAAACTAATATACAAAGCTCCACTTTAGTTCCCGCTGCAAACTGAAGTTGAAAAATATTATTATTTTTTTGTTCAAGTCGAGCGAGGACACATTCCCTCCTTGTCAATGGCATATCCTCTCAATAATCTTTAAACGATTTGAAAGTGTACATATAAAAAAGAAACGGCTATAGCAAGGCATGCATACCCAACCAACCACCACCAGAGAGAGAACACAGCGAGAGTCTGTCAGAGGTGGGCCTCTCTCTCTCGATTCTGGCGTAGATTAAATGAAAGCCAATTTAGGGCAACATTTCCTTCCAAACCTATACTATGGTATTCACTAGTGGCTGCTGCTTGACTAACCATGACGTAACCCAAGCAGCAGCCGGAAAAGAGATTAAACTAACCCTCCTTCCCTGGAACAGAAATTGTTTTGCTTTGCTTCAGAGTCCCGAGTTCTTTTCTGTTCTTTTACTGAACCAATTGTTAGTAGGGGTGCTTTTGGCCTCCTTCGGGTCGCCCTAAGAAAAGCTATAGCTAGCTGAATTTAAAGCCGATACAGGTACCTACGTTGGATATTGGTCATGGGTCATACAAACCTGGTGAACCGAACTCAGAGAATTTAATTGTTGACACAAACTCAGGAACATTTAAGGAAATCTTTTGAGGTTCAAGTTTGTTCTGAAGGGGTTGCTTTAACTTTTAAAAAAATAACTTCCGTTGTTATTACTCCATTTATATTGAAAAAACCTGGGAAACTCAAGGGAATATGTAAGGGAAAAACCTGGGAAACTCAAGGGAATATGTAGGGGAAAAGCCTGGGAAACTCAGGGGAATATATAAGGGAAAGAAACCCTGGAAAACTCGAGGAAATATATAGGAAAAATTAAGGGAAATGTGTTTTCCAAAAGTTGTATGAACCCTGTTCTATGGAAAAATTGTAAGACTACTTTTGTCCGTGAGGATTATACGTTGGGTATTATGGCGCTGTAGGGTTCGATCTGGTTTGAATTGAAAAGGAAAAATTTCAACTTCAGTTTTACATTGGTGGGGGAAAATGGTAGGCACCTCCATCCACATCCAGACTTCGATCATACATACAACAAGGTCTCTTCCGGTACCAACTAAACCGTGCACGACAGACACCCTAGCTGCCAAAAGACCCCGATTTCGCAGGAGCCAAGAGCTGAAGAATAAGGAGAAAAAATTGTATTTTAATAGGATCTTCTTTCCTTCGTTCTTTTTTTGATATATAAACCCCCTCTTTTCCTATAAGATCAATGATGTTAAGAATGGGGAGACTCTTCGAACGAAGGAAGGGACTTACCCCAAGGTATTTGTTGAATGCTTATTCTTTAGCTCGTCTTTTTCTTTTTTTTAGACGCGCTGCTTCTTCTTCTTCTTTTATGGATGGGGGGAAAATAGGAATTCCACGGGGAATGTTATGTTGCACGGATGGGGGTGATGTCACGATTCACGAATTAGGGATTTTGATTTGATACCTATGTGGATTCGCTGGATATACTGTATACCTTACCCTATACCCGTCCTATTCGAATTTGGTGCCGGGGATATCTATAGTTCAAATATTGAGGAAACGTTTCGCGGTTGCTGTTTTATTTTTATGGGGTCTAGTTTGATGATATCTACTGTTTTTTGTAGCTTACCTGTGAGGCTGTGAATCTTATTTAGTGTTTTTTTTGTCTATTAATTTCTTGGGTAATATTTGATCATTTGTTCTTATTTGTTGATGTTTATGGGTTGTTAGTTTTTATTTTGGAGGTATTCGTGTGTTGTTAATTCGTGGTTTTTTTGGAGGTATTCGTGGGTTGTTAATTCGTGGTTTTTTTGGAGGTATTCGTGGGTTGTTAATTCGTGGTTTTTTTGGAGGTATTCATCATGGGTTGTTAGTGTTTATTTTGGAGCTATTCATCATGGGTTGTTGGTGTTTACTTTGGAGGTATTCGTCATGGGTTATTAACTGTTTATTTTGGAGGTATTCGTCATGGGTTATTAACTGTTTATTTTGGAGGTATTCATCATGGGTTGTTAACTGTTTATTTTGGAGGTATTCATCATGGGTTATTAACTGTTTATTTTGGAGGTATTGTTAGTGTTTATTTTGGAGGTATTCATCATGGGTTGTTAGTGTTTATTTTGGAGGTATTGTTAGTGTTTATTTTGGAGGTATTTTTAGTGTTTATTTTGGAGGTATTCATCATGGGTTGTTAGTGTTTATTAAATTATTTTGGAGGTATTCATCATGGGTTGTTGGTGGTTATTTTGGAGGTATTCATCATGGGTTGT
This sequence comes from Phalangium opilio, assembly GCF_054372755.1. Classification (NCBI taxonomy): domain Eukaryota; kingdom Metazoa; phylum Arthropoda; class Arachnida; order Opiliones; family Phalangiidae; genus Phalangium; species Phalangium opilio. Next base: position 3,154,647 of record NW_028324168.1, on the reverse strand, counting down.
TGGTGGTTATTTTGGAGGTATTCATCGTGGGTTGTTGGCGTTTATTTTGGAGGTATTTATGGGTTATCCATGTTTATTTCAATGTTCTCTAGAATCCTAAGTTACTTGTTTTTCATAAACTAATCTAACCTATATACGCAACAACTTCTAACTATAAAAACTATACTTCCATGTAAGGAAAGCTATATACTGTTGCACCCCTCCCCTCCCCTCCCTCCCCTCTTAATCCAAATAAACCGCCTTATTTTTTCTTCTCCAAGCGTTAAAAAGAGGCTAAGTTTACGGTTTGAAATCGACTTTAACATATCAATAGTAGGGCGGTTGTCGCCTGCCTATATTACATTTTGCACAATCCAACCCTCCTTTTCCGATCAAACCTCTTCTCTGACTCTTCGATCTTAAGACTTTTTTTTTTCATCTTCTTATTCTCCTTGGAGAGATGAAGATGGGGGAAGCGCAAGAGGAGAGAGAGAGAGAGGGGGGGGATGCTTGTCGGAATAAAAAATGGAGTGTATTCCTCTCAGGACCCTTTTATTTCTTTCCTTCCCCGCGGGGTGTCGCCTCCGAAAGACTTCCGAATTATACATCTCTTATAACCCCGGTCCTAAACCATCCGGAGTATGCGCCGCTGTAACCCATAATCTAATCCATTCATAGATAAAGGATTTATAGAATATTCCGGTTGAAATACGCAGGGTCGTTTCTCTTCTTCGATATGTTTTCATATACTGTATGTAAGCTTAACTTTGTACCGATCACTTTCGTTGGGTTATTAGGTATTACTACGCCGTAAGGGTTATCTTTGATGTGAAGTTAGGTTGTCGTAAGGGTGCTTCGGAGGAGGTCTTGACCTCTTTTTTTTTTTCAATATTAAGAAATACTGTATTTCTTTTAGGATCTTTCCAAACTGTCGCGGCGTTATGTAACATTCCAAGGAAAAGGTTGGAGGGGGACACACACGTCTTTCTTATATTTTCAATGAATTCTGATATAGTTTCCATCTCTTTCTTTCGTTTTGTCAAAGTATAAGACCCGTGACGTACATCACGTTCACCCCGCCCCCTTTTTTTGGTATTTTTTTCATTATTATTCACTCTTATCTGGCTATATATTCTTCTATCTTTATCCAGGGTTTTATATCTATTTTTTCTGCTACTTCTTTATAATATCGAGATTTTTATCCTAAAAAATTTCCATTTTCTTTCTTCAAAAGATGGATGAGACGGAATATATTTTGGGCAATTTTTTTTTGCTTTATTCTACTGTCCCGGAATATTCTGAGGATGACTTACTTTAGATTTTATATTTATCTAAATTTTTGTTTACTTGAAATATTTGTTGGTGGTCATTTATTTATTTATTAACGATGGGTTGATTTTATTGATGTTTTGGGTTGGTTGATCAGCTGTTTTTTCTTTTTTCAATAAAACCTGGGATTGTTTACTTTAAAAAGGGTCACTTAGCTTTAGCCCTGGACTTTGAGTTACAATAGGGCAGGAGAAAAAAGGGTTCTTTACGCGTTTTGGGCCAGCGGGGACCCAACAAAGTTAAACACTTTTCACGCTGCATTATTCGATTTTCCACTCACACACATCCTTGCCATTTCGCTTAGAGCTTTAATGGTCCGTCCTCACGGGGTCGACGCCGGAGCTACGCGTCATTTAGAACTTTTTCACGATACTTTTCACGCTTTCTTCACCACCATTTTGACTCCGAATTTTAAGCAAAGCCTTCCATCTTTTCTTTTGCCAATTCAATCAGGTGGAAAAAGGAAAACGTATGAAATATAAAACCAAATTTTGACGCTGTAAAATCGACAAACTAATTTTGTTTACTTGCCTTGGAATATAACTATGATTTAGGCCAATTATCGTCAATTTTAACATCGTAATAGATGAGGTTTCGTCGTATGAGGACATTGAAGTGTTGCCAGTGCAATTCAACAAACTGAAAAGCTCGGTAGAATTCTGTTCGATTCAGTTCCAAACTTGCAGAGATGCTATGACAACTTACTGGCAACCATGAAGGCTGAGCTCTGAAGCGCGGTTTAAGTTAAGAAACTTGGGAGAAAATTTCTCCTAGATCCTAAATTTATAGTGCACGCTGTCTTATACTTTGTACTTGGTCTTTAGAGAAAATTGTACAAAACTTTCCCAATTCCCAGGAGTGGTTAGCGAATAGCTTCCTGCTAGCTGGAATTGAAGTTTTCGTACCCAACTAGGGATAATGCATTTCGGAAACCCATGGTTTTGGTGGAAGTGGAACCGACCCGTGTTTTCCTCTTTCCAGCCAATTTCTGTAAGGTAAACAAGCCAGGTTTTCCCACCTTTTACCATCATCCGTCCGGACGCACGTGAGGTATACTCTGTATAAGAGGATTTTCTTCGTCCACTCCCATGCACACCCAACTCCTCCAAACCAGCGCGAGCTGTGGCGAAGAATTCATTGGGAAGATTTTGGATCTTTTCTAAACGCCTTTGACAGGACCCCCTACGGGTTTCCTTAACCTATGGACTAGTGCCCTTGTCCCTTTTTAAAACCGGGACCAAGTTCCCTAACCTTAACCCGGCGACACGCTCGCTGCCTTACGTTATTGACAAAAGTAAAAGTCCATAATTCGTTCAAGCTAAGATAGTGTTATGGGTTGATTTGAACCAAACCGAGTATACCGAGGTTGTAGATGGTCCTGAATTTTTATATATACTTTAGTTTATGGACACTTTACCTTAGAAACCTGGACGCAGCCTGGCTTCCTCTCTGGATTTCGGAACAAAATTGAAAGATTTATTTTTCGAAGGCAAGGGATTTTTGGGGGAAAAGGAATATTGGGTTTGGGAGAAAACTTTTGGCTGGCTCCATTTTGAAAGTTGGTAGTGGCTTCCATTGGTTGTTGGTTAGAATTGTTGGGAAACTTTGATTGTATTGGACTTGAAGCAACGTGGATGCCCGTACGTTCGTACACGTCCGTGTTTTTCAAAATTTTTAGCTTCCCCGATTTTCGATAAAAATGAGAGAAGTATTTTCCACCTTCCTACCAAGCTACCTCGAAATAAATATTGATTTTTCCAAAGGAAAGGGGTGGGGTGGATATACTTACTTCCGGGTGATTGATCAGGCCGGCTTTTTGAGGTTGGTTCAAATTAAAATTCGTCGTGAAAATATTGGGAAAAATTAACTATACGATCTCAATACAAGAAGGGCCTTACGTAAACCATTGCTTTCACTTGGACCCCCCCCTTGTTGTCCACGCTCACTTTGAAAGTTTTCGCAAAAGTTACTTAGATTCATTCATCAAAAATGTCAGAATTAAAACTTTGAGCGTTTCTATATGGTTTTTGTAATAAAAAATAAATTAAAAGCCTTTTTGATTAATTTATAGTTATTATTTGACCTGACCTTTGGCTTTTGTTTCGTCATGGATAGATTTAATTTTTGAAGCAGGAATGGAGAACGGTTAGTATTTACTTCAGTCCGATTCATAGCCCAGTATAGAGCCCCTCCCTCCAACACGTAACGAAAAGTTTAAATTATCTTTTTGGGTGGCTCACTTAAACTACATTTTGATGACGTTGCTGACGGGGACGGCGAAAAATACGTTGTTCATTTTTACCTCTTTCGCTATGACCCGCCTCTTATTTCATACCCCTCCGTCCCTTGGAAGAGGGTCCGGGACTTTGACGCGCGCCCACATTACTCTGTTCTCCATTTCTACTTCTAAAATTAAATCTATCCCTGGTTTCGTCCAAAAAAATGAGTTATTATAAAATTCATTGTATATTAAATGATACTCGATCCGTTGATTAGAAAGTACTTCTGGGGTTTCCGGGTTCTAATTTGGAACCTAAGGACAGTGTTTTAACGACTGTAATAGGGTGGACATCGGAGACAACACGCGTCTTTCGGACTCGGGTGATGCCCTGGTTGCTACTGCATGCTGGTACGGTGTTGTTATATTAAGGAGGACAAGAGTGATTGTGTGTCCGCTCGGACGTGTCGTGCCTTTCTGATAGATAGAGTCCTGAAGGATTGGTTCTGGAAAATGTCTTCCGAGATAACTACCTACCTACCCTTTTTCTTTTTGGTGTCTTGAAACAAAAGAATCTTCTTCAGTTCACTTTACTCTCTTTGCGCTATTCCTAACACAACCTAGACACACTATTAATAAAAGCAAAGGGTTATCGTATTTCGTTACTGTACTCCAGTAATATTATTTTTTTATTTTTGAAGAAGTACCAAGTTAAAAGGCAGGGACCTCGTTATATTTATGAGAGAGTTAACTTATTTTCAGTGATATCAACAGAAACTGAAATTTCTTTCGATGATTCGTTTGTTGATTCAATCGGAGTTTGCAATATTAGTAAAGACATTTTAACCCTTAAGCCTTTGGTTATAACAAGGTACAAAGATGAAGGGTTTTTGCTCATACTTAGACTGACTGAAGCGAAACCCCTGAAGTTCTTCCGTAAAGAAAACTTATTGATTCGGAGGAGGAAGCAAGCGTCTTACCGCTTCCTTAAAAAGATTTCAGTTCCTTTTATTTTTTATATCTTTTACTGTTGTGTCGGAGTGTATGGGGAGAGGAATTCACAATAGAAGCGTTGAACGCAGAAAGGTAATGATGTAGGTGGTAGTAGTAGTAATGCTACAAGGTACTTACTTGTTGTCGTCGATAATCGTCGTCTCTTTCGTCTTCCCCAAAGCTTTTAAGGGTAAATGGCGCGGATCCTTCTGTCTTCTCTTACTTCCGGTCTTCCTTGCCTGATATTCTTTCTTTTTCTCCCTTATTTTTTTATTTTTTATTTTTCAATTTACTTCCATTTTTGGCTTAGGTCCCGGATGGTTGCTTGCTTGGTTTTTTCTCTTCGACAGACATTGCCTTCTTTTTTTTAGATATTTCATAGTAAAAAATGTTTTGAAGACATCTTAAGAACCATTTATAAGGAGTGTCCTTGTTTTTTTAGGTCATCATTAGGGAAAACCCTGGAAATTTAGGGAATTTGAATTAAAATTCTTGATGTAAGGGGTTTAGAAGAAGGATGACACTCCGTATCCTCTTAATACTTTAGCTATGTAACATGATTCTTCTCACTCATCAAACTTCAGATGGGCATCGCATACACCGTGCTAGGGTGAATTCTATAACTGTTTGGTATTTACTAAGTCCTCAGCAATCAAGTATAGACACAAACCTTGATTGTCTTGACGTGGTGGGACAAAAACGCACAAGCGCATGCATGCGCCTTGGCAAATAATTAAGCACTAATAGAATTAGAGTAATGATGAGTGAACTATTTACATGGCGTATGTGATTCGGTTTAGTAATTAACCTTGCTATGATAAATGTTAATATGATGTTGGGAAGAATGATGTTACAATTACCTAACCCGATTTGTGCTGGTACACTTCTCTCGAAGAGAAGTATTATATACTACTGTTATTAAGTAAAGAAATGTTTTAACAACGTTGACTAACAAGTTATTTTCTCTTTTTTATCTCTTTTTCTCTATATAGGTAAGAACATTTTTTGATTGACATATCACGTATTCCGAACGAGGCTAGCCTCTATAGTTTTCTTTTAAACAATTCTCCGTATAAATCGAGAGAGAAAGCACCCGCATCGGAAAAAAGGTAAAGGTAAGAATCATGTTGAATGGTTAAATCCTTTTATATCGCGGCTCGGCCAAATTTAAGGGGGCATTCGCTGAGTTTCCAGCTAATTTTTCATCCCGCGAACGCTGTATCACGATTTCGCGGTATTTCGCCACGGTTTAAGATGTAATGTACTTAGAAGGCGGGGTTCATTAAGTTTGTAGGAAGATCCTATTACCTTGGCGGTACCTTTTTGCGATATTACTTAGGTTGCGTTGAACGAATCATGTTGGTTTTTTTTTTTTTTTTTTTCGTGTTTGAAATTTCGGTAGAAGTTTTGTATTAGTTTTAAATGAAGTTCATTTATCGAAGTTGTTACGTTTGGGTGATGAAGAATTTTATATTGAATTATTTTGGGGGAACTCGTGGAATTTAGTCTAGAAATTATTTGGGGGAAACTCGTGGAATTTAGTCTAGAAATTATTTGGGGGAAACTCGTGGAATTTAGTCTAGAAATTATTTGGGGGAAACTCGTGGAATTTAGTCTAGAAATTATTTGGGGGAAACTCGTGGAATTTAGTCTAGAAATTATTTGGGGGAAACTCGTGGAATTTAGTCTAGAAATTATTTGGGGGAAACTCGTGGAATTTAGTCTAGAAATTATTTGGGGGAAACTCGTGGAATTAAGTCTAGAAATTATTTGGGGGAAACTCGTGGAATTTAGTCTAGAAATTATTTGGGGGAAACTCGTGGAATTTAGTCTAGAAATTATTTGGGGGAAACTCGTGGAATTTAGTCTAGAAATTATTTGGGGGAAACTCGTGGAATTTAAATTTAGTCTAGAAATTATTTGGGGGAAACTCGTGGAATTTAGTCTAGAAATTATTTGGGGGAAACTCGTGGAATTTAGTCTAGAAATTATTTGGGGGAAACTCGTGGAATTTAGTCTAGAAATATTTGGGGGAAACTCGTGGAATTTAGTCTAGAAATTATTTGGGGGAAACTCGTGGAATTTAGTCCAGAAATTTTTTGGGGTAACACGTGAATTTCAGTCTAGAATTATTTGGATCTGAAAGTATATGAGAGAATTAGGTCTTTTCCATCATCAAAGAAATTTGATTAAAATCATAAATGTAGCTAGTTTGAACTTCAAATTACTAACTTTGGGTTGCGTTGGCAAGGGGGAAATAGATGTAGATGATCAAAAAAAATATGGGCATAAAAACTGGTCACTCCAGTTTTGTTAAAACACACAAGCCTGCGGGCACTATAATTATGGACTCACGAAGATTCTGTTAATAATAAAAGCGAAGCCGAAGGTTTTTTTCTTCTTTACGTTGCCTGCCTTCATGATGATGATGAAAGAAACGGGTCCCTCCTCCTTTCTCATCTGTGTCCCCCCCCACCTCACCCCCAAAATATGCCTCCGTCCGTCCGCCCGGGCCCAACTACATCCATATTTCCCTCCTGTATCTTTTAGGCAGTATCCAAACTTAAGATGGTATAAGAATAAGATGGACTTGGTTGGGTCTCTCTCTGGTAGACGCCGGCTAGGAAGCTAGCTAGCTTGCCGAGACGCGTAGTATACTTAGTTCTTACTTGTCCACCCCAAATTTTCCCTCCAAGTTGGTAAAGAAAACCGTTGTGTAAATAGTGGTTTTCATTCCAGGATAACTTGGTTTCACCATTTATTTATTTTTTGCGAGGGGCTTATGGATACTTTGTTAATGGGTGTCTACTCTGTTTATGTCGAATAAGTAATTGGTGCTGTATCAATGTTTGTTAGGGTCTAGTTTATTTCGCGAAATTCTTTATATTGGATTGAAATACTTGCCCGAATTAGGGGTTTATTTATTTAAATGTCTAATTTTTGGGATTTGTTTATCGTGCTGGGTATTGATTTAAATGAGTTGAAATTACGTTTTTTAGCTCGTTGGAATTAATTAAGTCTAGCGTACAACTAGAACTAGAAATTGAGATATTTCTAAATTAATTTTTTTATATCTCGAAAATTAGTTGGATGGGGATGAAATTAATATAATATAGACTTATTTAAATGTTCTTTTACACGATTATGTTGCCTGAAAATGCCCGGGGCCGTTTTTTAATGGGTGGGAACGAGCGATTAGACTCAAAATAATCTCTCGTCGCTACTTAAATATCCTTGATTTAATATTTCTTTGAACTTCAACATAATTTTTTTTCTATCTCTCCCTAAATGAGTTGGGATGGTCCTGTTACCCCTGGTGAAAAGTCAGCGGACGCAAAAAGACCACACGCGTCATCCTGTTTTCCCTCTTATTATTATTACTACAAACTTTTCTTTTTCTTTTTTTCCAAACCAGTTTTTCCCGCTTAAATTTAAATTTAAGACGGGGGTTAGGTAGGTAGTTAGGTAGGTAATGAAAATGAAGTCTGATTTCGCTATCAATTTTTTTCTTTTTTTCTCCGACGGTTTTATCTCTACTGCCAAGATATATTGACAAATTAGGTGGTCGTGTTCCATTAGAGTCGACCAAGTTAAGATGATAGTGAAGGTGGAAAGGTGGCTTGATAAGTACACCCCTCCACCATCCATGATCAAACCAACCCCTCGATGACTGACTAACGCTCCAGGGCCAAAAACGTTGGCCAAAAGCCGATCCCCTCAAATTTTATTATTTTTAAAGAAAAAGTTTCAGGAGAAAAATGATGATGAAATATTGGAAGTACGCAAGGTTTAAGATATATTTAATTTAGCACGTGATTGTTTCAAAATTAATAATAATTTAGAAAAAGCCTTTCTGGAACTGGGGGAGGGGGGATCCAGATGAAATAGTCCCTTCACGTGCTGCGTATTAAGGTGATAAACGTGCGCGCGTGAGGTTTTTATTAGCATGGTTAAGACTTGTTTTAAAATTCACCATTCAATTAGTGTTACTACGCCAGGGATTTTTAGCTCTAGCACTGCATGCATAACTGAGGATCATTTATCCAGGATTCCTTTCGGATTTTTTAAGGTCTGTTGCAGTTAAATGATTAGTTTTAAAACGAGTGGCTAAAAGTGCACCTCTTTTTAAGGTAAAATATACTAAAATAGGCTAGCAATATTGTTTTCAGGGTGGCAATAACTTAGCTAATTAGCATTAATTTCTTAAAAGTTAGCGACATTTAGGGAAAAACATCCAATTTGGTGATATTTTGGAAAAGGGGAAGTTTATTCAGTCGATAAAAGTTGATAATAACAAAAACCGGCGCATATTTAGCCGCTCATGTTTTAAAGTTGAGTGAGTGAGACTCTTCCTTTAATTTTGTCTTTTCTTTGGATAAGGGGGAATCATCTTTAAAAGTTATAAATGAGGTGCTGAGAAGCTGGAAGACGAAGAACTCGGACGGTTTGAGAATATTAAAATCAGTTACGCACGTATATCGTTAACTGGCCAAATGACTTCTTAAAAAGCATGCTATACTTTTCTGCCAAGCACGGGGGATGGATGGATGCATGGATTCTTGTTTGCCTTTTCTCTTTGATTTTTTTAGCCACATCGTAGTATACGATGAGGCTCTTAGTTTGACCCGAGCCGTAGTAGTAGTAGTAGTAGTAGTAGTAGTAGTACATGTGGCCGGAGTTTTCGCTTTCGTTATCGTTATTTTTTGGCTTAAAAGGAACTCCACATTACCACAACCCACCCATAGGGGTAACTGGGCTCGGTTAGAGATTTAATTTTAATTAAAATTTTTTTCGGATCGCAGCCGGGAATCGAACCCGGGTCGTTGGCGTGGTAAGCAAAGACTCTACCATTGAGCCATAGAGACTTGATAGAAACTCCGAGTTTTTTATTATTTATTTTTATCTCTAAAATGTCGGGGTGATGTGGGGTGGGGTACCTCTTAATCTGTGGGGTCGGATACTTATGAATTTGTATGTTTAGGGTTTTTATATTTATTTTCTTTTTATTTATGTGCTAATTAAATAGATAACGATTTTCCCCTTTTTGTTCTCGTTCGGTAGCTATCGCCATCTATGTTATGATTGACTGGAACGTTTTGGCGGTTAATTCAAATGTGGGTTTAGATAGAGCTAACATAGTGTTAAATGAGCGTAATGCGTTTGATCATTTTAGCATTGCTAAAGGTAATTCGAGGGGATAATCACTAAAATGGGTAATCACTATAATGAACTTGTATCTTTGGGGTCGGATACTTCTGAACTTGTATCTTTGGGGTCGGATACTTCTGAACTTGTATCTTTGGGGTCGGATACTTCTGAACTTGTATCTTTGGGGTCGGATACTTCTGAACTTGTATCTTTGGGGTCGGATACTTCTGAACTTGTATCTTTGGGGTCGGATACTTCTGAACTTGTATCTTTGGGGTCGGATACTTCTGAACTTGTATCTTTGGGGTCGGATACTTCTGAACTTGTATCTTTGGGGTCGGATACTTCTGAACTTGTATCTTTGGGGTCGGATACTTCTGAACTTGTATCTTTGGGGTCGGATACTTCTGAACTTGTATCTTTGGGGTCGGATACTTCTGAACTTGTATCTTTGGGGTCGGATACTTCTGAACTTGTATCTTTGGGGTCGGATACTTCTGAACTTGTATCTTTGGGGTCGGATACTTCTGAACTTGTATCTTTGGGGTCGGATACTTCTGAACTTGTATCTTTGGGGTCGGATACTTCTGAACTTGTATCTTTGGGGTCGGATACTTCTGAACTTGTATCTTTGGGGTCGGATACTTCTGAACTTGTATCTTTGGGGTCGGATACTTCTGAACTTGTATCTTTGGGGTCGGATACTTCTGAACTTGTATCTTTGGGGTCGGATACTTCTGAACTTGTATCTTTGGGGTCGGATACTTCTGAACTTGTATCTTTGGGGTCGGATACTTCTGAACTTGTATCTTTGGGGTCGGATACTTCTGAACTTGTATCTTTGGGGTCGGATACTTCTGAACTTGTATCTTTGGGGTCGGATACTTCTGAACTTGTATCTTTGGGGTCGGATACTTCTGAACTTGTATCTTTGGGGTCGGATACTTCTGAACTTGTATCTTTGGGGTCGGATACTTCTGAACTTGTATCTTTGGGGTCGGATACTTCTGAACTTGTATCTTTGGGGTCGGATACTTCTGAACTTGTATCTTTGGGGTCGGATACTTCTGAACTTGTATCTTTGGGGTCGGATACTTCTGAACTTGTATCTTTGGGGTCGGATACTTCTGAACTTGTATCTTTGGGGTCGGATACTTCTGAACTTGTATCTTTGGGGTATGGGTTTAGATAGAGCTAACATAGTGTTAAATGAGCGTTACGCGTTTGATCATTTTAGCATTGTTAAAGGTAATTCGAGGGATAATCACTATAACTAAACTTTCGCTTTCAAACGTTTCTGGGCATAAATATCTGTTCTTCGATTCGCCGGAATATTAGAATTACAGCGTAAGTAAGTTTATACGGTTATAATTTTATCACTGTTTAGAGTAGGGCATCGAGGGGCTATTAACTCTGATTTTATGCACGGTAAATCATTTAAGCATTGTAAAAGATAGCGCTATTCACTCATTAGGGTAAGTTATAGAGGGGTTATCCACTCATTAGGGTAGGGTATAGAGGGGCTATTCACTCGTACGATGTGGCTACTATTACGAGCCCTTGGGCCGTCTTGTTTCTTCTTCTTCTAGAAACCTTTTCGTCTTTCGTTTATAAATTTTTAAAGACATTATCCGTTTCGCTTCAAAGAAAGCTTGTTATTGAAATATTTATGTGCAGAATTTCGCTTGGTTTAACCTTAAACATTTATGTCTGGGTAGAATTAATTTTTAAATATAATTTATCTCTTAACATTGTTCGTATTAAAGAATCTGAAATAGCCTTGCCCACAAAGTTAGGTATTAAAGATAATATCAAGAAGTGATATCTAGTTTATAAGGGAGAAGGTATAAATTCATTCATCCACATTTCCAGCCGCCTCTAAATTACAACCAGCATTTCATTGGTTCTTGAAAATTCATGTCAGCGCGACGCGAATGACGATAATTACGTATTTTCCGAATGAGGAGAGGCGAAATAGCCCGGCCTCCTTTTACGCCCCCCCCCCTCGTATTTTGAAAGGGGGACTGGGACTATGGCGCCCGGGAATGCTTAGGCATCTTATACGTTCTCCCTAATAAACTAGATATCACTTCTTGATAATATTCTGTTAAATCTGTTTTTCCAAACGTTGTAGGAACCGTGTCAATTTAGACTTACACGCATTTATACGTCCCTGACTAGTGTAGCAAATTATCCAATCAGAATTATGGCAAGATGTCAAATCGTAATCATATTATAGAACGCAGATGCTGTTTTAGATAAGCTATGGATTAACTAACCATAACACACACACACCATCAGAGCTGGTTGGTAACTTGGTGGTGTGTTTTTCTTCAACGTTAAATGCCAGCGGACGTTTTTCTCTCACACACAAAAACACCACTCACTGATTTTATTTTTCCCAATGGTAAACGGTAAACCCACGCTTTTACTAGTTAGTTTCTGGTCCTGGTATGGTATGGTTTGGTTGGGGTGGTTATGGTTTTATAAAGTTGTCCAGAAATACCATCTTTCTCGTCGTCTTGTAGTTGTACAAAGATAAAAAGTTCTTTATCTAATCCCCTGCAAGAAAAATCCGAGAAAAAGAAATATTTAAGAAAAACCTATATAGAGATACGTGAGGAGGAATGACTAACTTGTTAACGAATATCACTGGGCGTAACTCGTAAGACTTCTGCCGCTTCATTGCTTCTAAAAATGAGAGAGGTTGGATAGGCCTTTAGTATTTCGTTAATCTGAAAACAATTCGGTTCCCTTTAATATAAAATCCTTTATTTGCTCCTAGTGGTACCATATTAGGAGGTTCCCACCAAGTGCTCTTACCCTTTCCATGAGCACATTTCTATAAAATATTCCAATATTCCTATAGAGAGGGCCAGATTGGTGTAGCTTAATATGGCTCCTCGTTTTACCACCAAAATGGCCGCAAATTTTACAGAGTTGAAAGGCTTGTGGGGGAATGCATCTGATTGGCTTAGCGGAGGCATGACGTTTAATGGGGGATATTTATACCCCTTTTCCCACTCCCTATAGTCTGCCACTACAAACTTTATCGTGACGTCACACCCTCCTAAATCTTACCTCGGTTTTGGAAACCATATTGGAAGTCGTTAGCTCAGGCCATACAATATTGACGTCACGTACCCGTAGCTTCTCCCCTCTCAGTACCACTCTATTGGGAAGAATCTAGAAATTTTCAAATTTTATTGAAATATAAATGAAGTGTCCGACGCCTTTTCTACTTCATTTTCTAAGATGTGGGGTTTGTGGGAGGTAAGAAGAAGAAGAGGGGAGAAAAGTTGTAAAAGTTTCAAAGGTAAACGACACGTTAAGAAGGATACATTGGTATCTAGTGGTTAGCCATCACGCTCGGTTGATACAACATTATTTACTTAACCTGGTCTACTCGATTGGTTTCTCGTGTCTTCGGACCATGGGGGTGCTTCTTACCTTTTGACAACCTTACCTGGGATTGTTAATACGAATTTAGATGGGTTCCAAAGACATTAATAATGGTGTTAGGATAGTTTGACGTTAGGTATTGGCCACCTAGCGAGTGGAGCGGGTCGTTTCGAAAGATGGAGGGGAATTTTCTTGAGGGGGGGGGGGGGTAGGGTAGATGGGCGGAATGTTGATATAAGGACCGGTGGTGAAGGTCAGCCCATTACGTTTTTTCAAGTTGAGCTTTTACTGAAGGATAATAGCCGGGTTTGTGATTTTTTTTATAAGAACTTAACTTGATTCCCATTACCTTTGGTATAATCTTAAAGTTAAAATTTTCCATATAAGTAACCATAGGTGAATTTAATTCCATCTCATTTTAAAAGTTCCAGATTGTATATTTAATTTTTAAAATCACGTAAAACTACTATGGTATTGTAATTTAAATTTGAGATGGTGTAACGTCTCGTTAACTTGAATGAAACCTTAGTACGCTTTAGGGGTTAAGTTGACTTTCGTCTCAGATTGACCTTACGATGTCCGTTGATTCCGCGCATGCGTCTTTACTGTGTTTGAAAGATAAAACTTCGGATAGGGGATGAGGGTTTCTTTTTTTTTTTTTTTTGGAAGGGATAAAAACAATTCCAACAAAAGGTTTTTCTTGCCTTTAGAGATCTTTTTTTTACTCTTTCTCTCTCTTGTAAGGTTTGATTACAGCTTCTTATAATGTTTCTTTGTTTCTATATTGTACCCTTGTTTTGAAGTAGAGAGAACGAACCATCTCCTTAGGTTTTGAGCTTGGCAACAAAAGGGTATCATTGTTAGGCCTTTGGCCCCTGTACTATTGTTTTGTCATTGTACTCCTGGGATAAGGGATAATGGTAGTTATCATCATTGTTTGTGTGGAAAACATCTTTTGTAAATGTTACGCTTTAGACTCTTGTTACTTCCTTAGGGGGGCCCCGCCGATCTTTATGGAAACTATTTAGTTGAAATGGAGTTTTGTTATAAGCCTAACCTGTGTTTTTAGTTTTGTTTTATTTTATTGTGTTTATGTTATTATTGCTATTAGCTTTGGTTTTAAGCGAGATAAGCCTAGGTCTAAACCCTAAAGTCGAGTTAAGCCTAATTATTTGGTTGTTGCGTTACTACTAAGCCTAAATCTTAAACATTTTGTATTCAAACTAAGCTGTTTCATCACACGTAGACAGACGTGAGCTTAACTTTGCCCTGAACTAAGCCTATATTGGTATTAAGTCGAGTTAAGCCTAATTATTTGGTTGTTGCGTAACTACTAAGCATAACTAATAAACATTATGTATTCAAACTAATGATATCTGTAGACAGACATCTTTACCCTGAGCTAAGCCTAAATATTGAACTATACACATGAGGTATGAGTTTGCATTTTAGATTATACACTGAGTTAAGCCTATTTCGTTATGTTAAGCCTAAATTCTAATAATTCACCAAATGTAACTAGTTTTATCTCGAACACGACCTTGGATTGGATCTCCTTTTATACGTATCATCAGTTTAATTCGACTTTTCAGTTAAAAACGTTAAACCAAAATCTTATAAGAAATAAAATAAAAAAAAAAAGTTGTCTTAAAAATCGCTTTAGCTTTAATGAAACGTCTATCAAAGCTAGAAAAGCATGACGGAGTTTGAGCTCTGTAAATGTTTGCTTTTAAAATTTCTTGATATTTTTTCTTCTTTTTTTAAACCTAAAGTCTTATCTCGAAAAAGCACTTCTTTTTCTGCGTGGTTTCCAGTTCCCTTGGTTTTTAGTTTTTTACCAAGAAGGCAGAAAAGATTTATGGAAGAAAAGCGATAAAAAAGGTTCTTTCGAGTTAAAAAAAGAAGAAAAAAAGAACATTTTTTTTGGTCCCCGTGCATGGAAAAGAGATATTTTATTTATTCGACAAGGTTAAATTTGTCGAAGCAATTTCAAGAATTATAGGAGACAAAAAGAATTAAACTTCTTATATATATTGGACCGTAGAAATGGTTTGGTTGCTGCACCAATAGACTATTCCATTAATTGCTTGCAGATAAAGCAACACACAGGCGGGGATTTCTTTTTTGAATATCGCGGTACTGCTGACGGAATAATCGGTATGGTAAATCACAGACTATATGAAATAGGGTGTAAACGTAGGAATAAGTAAACTTTGTTGTCTCCTTATTGTTGTATTATGAATAACTACTCATCGTGATGATTTAATTGATGATAATTAATCTAATTTTATGCAGTTTCATAGTGTCTGCGATTTAGTATACAGATTTCTTTCGTCGTTAGATCTGGTTCACATATTCCATTTTTCTCATGGGATTGGAGCTTTTATTATTTAACGGTGGCTTTCAAATTTCGTAAATCGTAAAACCTTAAAAACAAATTCAAATTTTGGTTTTTAAGGTATTATTCTTTCATTTTCTTTACCCCAAAGGAGATATTAAAATTGTAAAAACGAAACCGCACCGTATACTCGATCTGTTTAGTTTAAAATTAAAATATTTAAGATTGAGAAAATAATTTTCGATTAATTATACGGCAATGAGCAGGGCGGAGATTACAATATTTCTTATTTTTTTTTTCGGTGAATTTTTAGGCGTGGCTTTGGGCCAATATCTTTGGAATTTTAAATATGGGAATAAAAGCTTGATAAGCTTTTCCTTCCTGCCTTGTTTAGTTTTTTATTATGATAATTCGAGAATGCTTTAGCCGCGAGCCAATTATAAATATGTTAATTAATGGTAGTATATATTATGTATCATTACCATCAACTCCTAATTTGAATTTTATTATTTTATTTTAATTTTTTTATTAGATCTTTTTTGTGGTAAACAATGGATTAATCGTTTGGGCTTAATGAATCTGGTTTTATATTTAAAAATTCATGCTGATTTTTATTAAATTTTCTAAAGTATATTTTGCCATTTGAGAGAGACGCGTACGGTTATTCTTAAACTTTATGAAAAATCCCCCGAATGAGGAGACGAAGCATCCATGCCAGAGGGGATAAAAACTTTGGTAATAGTTGAGAAAAGAAAAAAAAACCGTCTTAAACAAACATGCCATCCCATGATCTTGAGCTCCTTCTTCTGTTTTTCCTTTCCGCTTTTTAAAAACACTTTAAAATATCTAACTTTATATATATATAGACATATAGGAAAAGAAATACTTTTCGTAGCTTAGTAACACACCCGTCAGTAATCGGCCCCTTTTTCCACTAGAAAACAAATTTTTTATTTTGTTTTTGAAGCTGTAGGATTTAATTTCTCAACGACGACACGCCTCGACGCCTAGAGTGCGCGAAAGTGTAACCCAGAACGCACTGAAATGCATTTTTTGGGTCTTTTGCTAAGGAATTCTTGTATACCCATGTTGCCATGTGGTATGTACACGTTTGTACCTCGAAGGGATCTCCCAACCTCATTACGAGTATCCTCTCGAGCTTAACACTAAATATTTGACATTCCACGCGTTTTAGAAACCCATAAATTAGAAGTCTTTATGATTAACTTAACTTATCCAGGAAGTAGAGAAGGTAAGGTTGAGGTATACCAACCACGTTAAGATATGTACTTTCATTTCATTTCTGTATTATGTCTTCACGGATCTATCTCGGTGACATCCAAGAGAGCTTTGGGAGAA
Organism: Phalangium opilio; assembly: GCF_054372755.1. NCBI lineage: Eukaryota > Metazoa > Arthropoda > Arachnida > Opiliones > Phalangiidae > Phalangium > Phalangium opilio. The sequence goes on along the minus strand of NW_028324168.1, from coordinate 3,137,881 downwards.
GATGAGGATGGGGGTTACCCCTAGCAACGGATAAGAAACCAACCATCACCTCTTGAGCCTCTCTCTCTCACTCTCCTTCATCTCTTACGAACGAAGATGCGATGGATAATTATTTTTCTTTTGAAAATATTTTGCCGTGCTTACTTACCTATCTTCCAGTGTTAACCTTTCACCATTTACCGTGCAACTTTCGCGGTGTCACCAGAAAATTCCACCGTAACTTGTTGTCGATGGAAATCTGTATCCCCGTTGGAAAATTTAAAACGTTTTTCTAGTCAGCTATATAGATAAAAGTTTGGTTTTGGCTCTCGCGGTTTTGATAAAAGTTTTCCCGCAATTTCAACCTCACCACCTCCAACCCCACGGTACACACTTCTCCAACAGGTGGCTCTGTCACTATAGAGGACTCTCAAGGCGCCCTCAATGCTTCGTACTTAACCAAATATAAACCCCTGGGTTTCCACTCCAAAAGTTCTCCTATCTCACCATCCTGTCAAACTAACGCCGTGCATGGTGGTGTTGATGCCATCCATGCATTGCGGGTATTGTTAGGAAAGTTCGCGAGGAATACGTCGTGTTAATTATTTTAGAGGGCCTGGTTGGTAAGCCTATATTGTCTTAAAATATGTGTAGGAAAAAAATTAGACGGGGTTTTTGTTTAGCTGCCATGGAAACGCGACTATATTGACCTATGACCCCTAACACTAACCGACATAGAGACTATAAAAACCTACGGGAAAAGTAAGATTCCTATGCAGGGTGTTTCTGATAAGTCTGCCATAAATTAAGGGGGATGCTCTTTGGGAAATCAAATTTTGAGTCGAAAATGTATAACTTCTATCTCCATTTTGTTTCCCCCTAAGGGACACTGTTTTCGAGTTATGATTTTTATGAGTGTTTTAGGGATGATCCCTTAATTAAATTAGAAATCATTGTCTTAATCAGTTTCTTAATTAATTAAATTTAAGGGGTCATCCGTAAAATTAATACGGACGACTCAAAATTGATTTCCCAAAGAACATCCCTCTTAATTTATGGCAGACTTATAAGAAACACACTGTATAATACAAATCGATTCGGTTCGGGTTAGGGTAGGTATAAAGAAAACACCACCAATACTAGTAGTAGCTTTATACAAATAGGTTCCGATACGATGAGGGGCATTTCGATGTCACGTACCATCGCCTCTGGAGGTTTTTATACTGAGAAAAACGATGTAAAGAGTGACCCGGTGGAAGAGGAGAGAACCAAAGAAAGGGTCAAGGAAAAGCCTAAGGGATACGTTAAAATCCTTCCCGTATCAGAAGGGACCAACCGCGAGAGAGTCCTTTAGTCCGTAAACCTGTCTCGAGACGTGCTTTATTACGCAGAGAATCTTCTTCCCTATCTTCTTTAAACCCTTTGAGAGAGACTGAGGAGAAAATGGAAGCTCAAGAGCAGTAAAGATGGGAGAACGCTGCAAGGGATGGGATGGGATGATCTCTGGTACAATGCCATTAACTCCATCCGTCACCCATCTCTGTACCACCCCCCTTTTTTCTATAGGTTTTTTTAACGTCTTCCATAAGCGCACGTTTTTTAATCATTGGAAAAGCGGATAGTTAATTACCAGGGCTGCTCCAGAACCTTTCTTTTTTCTCTGGGTACATAGAGGGTTTTTTGGGTCTTCCATGTCCGGAGGGTAAAACGCTATGAATTTGTTTTTACTGCAATACCCGGTTCCCTTTTTTTACGACCGATATAGTGCTGGGTTTTTGGGGGGTAATTCTTTAATTACGTCATGCGCAAGCGCTTGCGAATAACTTATTTTGGTTCAAATGGAGCTAGCTAGCTTTTTTTAGGTTTCTTTGTGGATGGTCCCTGGTATGGTAGAAAAGAGGTATGGCGCATTAATAGGAGCGTAGCCGTGTCGGAAGCAAACATTTCCGGCAGGAGTCCAGGAAACGGGACTGATAACTTATTACTGGATCCCTTACTTACTTACTACTTCTTCCCTTTAGCTAACCCTAATCGTAATAAAAAAAAGTCTGGAAACTAGTAGTAGGACGTCATTACAGCGTTCAAAATTAAAACTATGGATGGAATTTTATTTTAGTACCATCAGGGATGGGAAAATTGGTATTTGAAAGTACTTAAAAATTAAAGAGTAACTAAGCAATGACATCCCCCTTGCCTTGCTGATATGTACAGGAAGTCATTAAGGTTCACTTCCTCAACAGTTTGTCCAATGTTTTCATTGATTTTTTTAATTTTATTTTTAATCACCCGAAACTTTGCCAACAACCACTCGATTAAAAATTATTTTGTTAATGAAGAAAAAACCTTTAGAAGTTCAACTTCACCCTAAACTAAATTTGATCTTCTTTCTATAGCCGTGAAAGTTGTATAAAATGCGTTCGACGACGTGACTTTAGCTAACTTTCGCTGAAACTAAGACAAAAGCGACTTCACCCGCGTTAAGAAAAATGTACCGTAGCCTACATTTTAATGATAGCGAGCCACGAAACGCTCTTACCAATAACGACAATAATATGCTAAGAGATTCCGGACCCTTTTGCGCGTATATGAACACCTTCCAAAGTCCCCTTAGAGTACGTAGTACGGTGTACATGTCTTAAAACGGACCCCCCTCCGTTACTAAATAAAGCGAAATTAAACATTTATGGCAATTTGTGATTGGTAGTGGGGAAAATGGTCCCGTATATCCTTTTAGTGCATGCATGCACCTCAGTCTTAAGGTCAGCCGGGGTGGGTACGCCAAACGCCTCATGGGGTGTATCATAGCTACAAAAGGCATCAATTATATCGAACTTGTTGTACGTCGGAGCTGGTCCAGTCCAGGAGAAGCTGCTGTAAGTCGACCAACCCTAAAATAAATTATGGATCTATGCTGAAATGCATCAGACCAAGGCCCCCCCTTCCCCCCAACTAAGTAATTCAGCTGTCGACGATGGGTGCAATTTTTGGGGACTTGACTTTATGGAAGGGAAGAAGAGTTAGGTAGGTGGTGGTAGTAAATGATCCAATGTGAGATAATTCTTAGCCTTCATTACCTTCTGTTTTAAAACTTTACCATTGGGGAAGCTTTTCCATGGCGGGTCATACTGAATTATATATGACTTGTAAAGGAGTGGAATTAACCAAGGGAATGAATGAATAGGTTCCCAGTATGGTGTGTGTGTTACTGGAACTCTTTGAAAATTAATTAGGCTTAAAATTATCAAGATACTGAAGTTCCGACTTGTCTTGAGTATTTAGGTCCCGAGTGTGTTAGTTAACTGGTGTTATAATTTAAAGGTGTTTTGTTTTCTATGTCTATAAATTTAGATTTCCGATTGAACTGAATTAGGTTGTATTTACAACTGTCACTCTTTGTTGGTTATATTGTAAGGGATTTTATTACATAAATTAGGCTCGATTTTAGGGTACTAAGGTTGAATCAAGAAGTGATATCTAGTTTATTAGGGAAAAGGTTTAAGATGCCTAAGTATTCGCGCGCCATAGTCCCAGTCCCCCTTTCAAAATACAAGGGGGGACGTAAAAGGAGGCCGGGCTATTTCGCCTCTCCTCAGTCGGAAATTAAATATAATACGTAATTTTCGTCATTCGCGTCGCGCTGACGTGCGTTTTCAAGAACCAATGAGATGCTGGTTGTAATTTAGAGGCGGCGGGGATTAACTCCGGACCTACGCTTGGACTGGAGATAAAGCTAGAAATGTGGATGAATGAATTTATACCTACTCCCTAATAAACTAGGTATCACTTCTTGGTTGAATATAGATTATAGAGTAGTTAAATTATAGCACGTGCGCCTTTTTGAGAGAAAAGAAAAAATAAAGGAAGAAGCTGGAGACGTCAAATGTTGCGCGTGATGCAACTTTTTTCACGCTTGTTAGAAACGCCAATGATACGCTTGTTAGTGGTTTAGAAAGAATGGGATTTCCGCAGCACTATATGATGCGCCCTGAAAACGCAATTCATCTACTGCAGCAGAAGCAGAAGACGTCTGTTTAAAGTTAAGTAAAGAAGCGTGGGCTTCTTTTTATTAAGAGAAACCCACGCCATATAAAAGACTCTCTCACAACACTCTTTCGTATTACTAAGGCACCCTCCCGTCATAAATTATCTTAAGACTCTATTGGAATACACGCTTTTATTTTTCTGTCATTCTCTTTTCGAGGTTGTGTTTTTCTTTTCTTTCTTCTCTTGCTTCCGAACATTGAATAGGTTCTTGCTCTGAATCAGTCTGATAAAAAGATTGTTTGAAATGTTTAGACTTGATTTGATAGAAGCTCGTAACTACAAGTTAAGTAAGTTAGTTAGTGAGAAAATTGATTTAGATATGAATGCAATTGTGTGCAGTTACGTTTTAGAATTGGGGGTTTATTTATTGTACTTTAAGTTACGACCTTCTGAATTATATAATTCCGAATTATTTTATGTGTTCCACTCCAGATTGTGGCTGGGCACGATGACCTTTTTCAAATTGAATTTCTTCACTACATTTAAGGTGATATCTGTTTCGAATTTTAAATCGTTATCCCCCGCATTCGTTTAAGTGTATTCTCCTGTTAAAAAGAGAATACTGTACAATAGAGAGAGCCTCATCTGATTCATCTTGATCGATGAGGAGTATCTACCCTCCTTGTCGCGACCTTTAAACTTTCCCCGCGGCTTTTTTTTCCTGTTTTTAAATGGGGGGATCGCGTGTTGAACTGCCACCGATTTTGAAACTCTGGCCAAACTGCGGCAGAATAGCCTTATAACGCACTTCTCAACAACCTCTACTTGCTCCACTTTTAAACATTCATATATCGAATCGACAGAGACAAGATTACGATTTCCAAAAATGGAAAATTAAATATGGCAAATTGAAATATGTAGGGTTATTTATGACTTATATTTGTTCAAGCATGCCAAAATTCATTCCTTAATTACCTTCATGGTTTATTATATATATTAACCATTAAATGAAACAAATGGTTCTCGGTTTTTAGATGCACTTCTTTGTGTTGTATCTTAAGCCTCGGTCGGTCTTCGATCTAACAAGCTGTCTTCTTTTAGTTTTAGTTCTTCTTCTGGGTAATAAAAGTGGAAGGCTGTTGGCGGTGGTTAGGCTTAAGGTGAACGCGCCGTGGTCTCTGTGGAAATGGAAGCTTGCCGCGGCCCGCCAAAAAACAAAGAAAGAGTAGACTGACTGACTATAAGAAAAAGAATTTCGACCAAGGCTTAGTTAGCCAGACCTAAAAAAAAAGAAAGAAAGGGGGAAAAAGAAACGCCGTATTCAGGCAATTAATCCATGTCCGCCGGCGATAAAGTGCTGGCCTTCCTCTCTCGTTCTGGCTAAGATTTATGGGGGAAAACTATAGTGACGTCACGTAACCATCACTAACAGAGAAGGTAAGATAATTCCTTGACAAAGGCTTAGCTTTTGATATCTAGCGAATTGTTTTATCGTGTTAAAATGACGCTGTCAAGTTGTTAAGAAAACGGTTTCCAGATTATTCTAGCCCCAATCGAGGCTCTTTTTTTCATATCAGAGCCTGCAGTTAGGGAACTTATAGGCTTAAGAAAAGGGAAACAAAAAAGAAAGGACAAAGATTAAGAAAAGAGAAATACCCTAATCTATGGGTTTTTGGAGCTCCACCACTTCGCTCCACCCTGGTAAGCCTTGCACGCCAAACACCGATGCTATATGAGCCAGAATCGAATACAGCTTCTTATCGATAGTTTTTTTTTTTACCCCTCACTAAACGTAAAAAACACATACCAAAAAGGCAAAAACCTATTTAGGTTATGTTATATAACCCTTTCTTTTTTCTGTTTTTCCAAGAAGGAATTGGCCTTCCCCTAACAAGGGATTGATGGGCGGCACCGATTGTTGTTTTCAACTATTTTCTCAGCTAAATACAACGCAACAAATAACGTAACGTCAATTGCACGGCACGCAATAATGTCGTGCTGAGGTTTTTGGTCTTGAGTTTAGACCAAGGTGGAAGTCAGGGGCTTGGACTATATGGGGTGGTTTTTGGGCGTCTTCAAGGTTGTTCGTCCGTCCCATGATGGTGTTGTACTATTTTTCTATTTGGGGAACTGTTATACAGGGTGTTAAAAACTTCAATTATAACTTGTTCGTGGGACAAAGTGTCATATAAGATGCATTTTGATTGAGTTCTAATAGAACTCCGGTCCTACCATCCGCCGTTTTGCTGGAACACCCTGTGTTATGGGACTGACTGCTTCAACAGCGGTCTGTACTTAACTTGAAATTGTTCCTGATTTCTTTTTACTGCGGTGATCCTATGGCTTCTTGTTCTTATCCCGGACCACCGATAAGCTCCTTTTCAAGGGGTTTAGCCCCATGGCTTCCATATTCTTGGCCCACTTAATCTGAGATGGGTGGGTGTGTATGTGTATGTATGAATAGGCGACTTAGGTGTAACAGTAACTTTATCGGAAGCTGTCTTCATTGATCCTCGCTCACTCTGTCTTTACCCAGTACCAAGACGGTGTCGGTAATTGAGAGGACATCCACCATGAATGCAGGAAATTACCAGATAGACATATCCCTAGCCTATGTTATGTATATATAGTTGCTATTATCTTACTAAAAGCTATAGGGTGTACTTGAGGGAGGTTTTGTTTGAATAAATATGCATTAGGCTTAGGTATTCGTATCTTGGATTATGGCGGGATTATGACGTATTGGGGATTATTCGGGTGAAAGTGGCTGTATGTGAAATTTCAAGGTAAAGGTACAGAATGAGTAAATAACGTTAAATGGTTATAAATAAAAGTAGGTGAATTTCATTTTGGTTCTGAATTTTCTACTAGGAACAGGGTTCATACAAACCTGGAAAACCTGGAAAAATCAGGGAAATAAATAGTTGACAAAAACCTCAGGGAAAACTCAGGGATATTTAGAATTTTTAGTAAAATTCAGGGAAATCAGCGTCAATCAGGGGTCGAGTAATTAAGCAAAATGTTCGTGAACATACCCTCCATAGGATTAACATTACACTAAACTTTGGATGCTCAGAACTCTGGTTCTACTAGAGATACGGCGATGTCCTTTGACTATGTAATAGTCCTATTTGCCCCCCCTCCCTTCCTTCGTTAACATTGGCTCCATATACGGGGAAAAACCTGGAAATCTCAGGGAAATTTGTTTACCAAAAGTTGTATGAACCCTGTAGGAATAATTTTGAATTGATATTGTGTAGCAAACAAGTGTTGCCGGTCATTTGTGACGTCTGCATTTTAACCGCTGTCTGTAACAGACTGAAAACCTTGTAAGTCAGTAAATAACAACAAGGTGGCAAACCTGTCCTAAGCTTAATTTAACAAATATTGCTTTAAAAATATTTCCAAGAAAAAAACAAAGAGATACTCGAAGATGGATATCTCTTGGACTCTTTGAGAGTTAGTGCAGCCCACCTAGATCGATTTTATTTTTATATTATTTCTCATGTCCGCCCACTTTCGCCCACCCACCCAACCATCCACTTCTCTTCCCCCAGTTGAAAAAAAAGTGTATATAGTACAGAAAAAGTTATTGGCTTCCGAATAACGAGCAATGCCCATTTTTGGTGAGCAATCCATTTCCTATTACTGGTGCGGTAAGAGAGAAAGAGAGAGAAGCAAAAGGCAAAAAATAAACCGAAAAGCAATAAATCCAATTTTTATACGGGACACTCCGAACTTACTCTTCCAGAAAGAGAAAAAAAAAAAGAAAAAAATTGTCAGAGAAAAACTTTTTTTTTCGATATCACGAAAAATAATAGTGCACAAATCGCGTCCCAATTGTTGTTTTCTTTACTTAGAGTAAATCTATAAGGGTTCGAATCAGATTTGATGATACTGGGGACTCGAATTGATACCAACTAGCTGTTTCAGAAAACGAGTGCTTGCTTGGCCCAGAGAAACGTCAATAAGCAATGGTCAAGGGGGAAATATATATATAAAAAAATTGCGGAATAATAATTGCCAACATGTTGGGTTGGGTTGGGTTGGGCTGATCTTGGGTCACTAGGGTTATATTATGATGAATTTATTTAATTCTCCATTGAATATTGAACTTATCGGTGTTGATTTTGATTTGAAGAACTATGAATTGACCTATATGACGAAAGAAAGGGGGTAGGTAACAATTAGTAAGGGGATATACAAGGGGGTTGATGCATTGCCATAAGTCTCTGCGCATGCACTCTCGTGATACAAAAAGACTACAGCGCAGGCGCCTAAAAGAAAGCGAGATGGTAGGTAAAATTTTACCACCGTGTCTTTCTCTTTTCACGACTCCAGTCTGAATATTCTTGTCGTAATTTAATAAATTCTGTATAGCGTTATGAAAAAGAGGTCTTGACTGGGGTGGAGGATTTGATTATAGCGTACAAGCGCGAATTACCATAACCACAGGGGTCGAAAGGGTTGCGCCCGAGTGCGCTAAGAGAAAATGGTGCCGAACGTTTCTTGATTTAGTGTAACGATCATTCTAAAACCGCGTTCGTTGCTTGTCTAGCGTCGTACCCAAAAAAGCAAACGCGCGCTTGCAAGTTGAAGGTTTTCTTCTTGTTTGGGTATATACGCCCTCAAAAACGAGGCAGATACAAATGAGGTAACTTAAAGGGTTATGAGGCTATAGAATTTTTCTATCGAAAGAGCCTATAAAATATTGAATATATCATTTGGAACCATGTTTCTATCTACAATATTAAATAAGATACACTGCAATTAAGTTTCCGTAATGGATGGCACTACGCGTTAGGCTTTCCCGTGAAGCACAGGCTGGGGAGTACCCCTATTGGACAAACGAACACGTCAGGTGGTACTAGGCGTCCAATAGGAGTACTTACTTCTCAGTGCTTGGCGGGAGCGAAAGCCTAACACGTAGTGCCATCCATTACGGAAACTTAATTCCTCGTATCTTGTTTAATATTGTAGATAGAAACATTGTTCCAATTGATGATATTTATTATTTTATACGCTCTTTCAATTAAAAAAGAAACAAAATCTATAGCCTTGTGTATCCCTTTAAGGTCTACATAACCCTTTTAAGGAAAGTTTTTATCTCTATAAATTATAACTACAAGACAAATCCACCTCTCCTCTCCTCTTCTTGTTTTCTAAGATTTTTCTTCCTAACCCTAGTAATTAAAGTTTGATTGTAAGAACTATATTACGTAAACAAACGGAACGTAACAAAGAGTAATTAAGCTCCACCTTGAAACTTTTCAAGATAAGTAATTATATTTTGGTAATGGGTCAAAATATAATTTAGTTTATAAACAATATAGACCAGTCCATTAATTCCAGAAGTGAAAGAGAAGCAAACTGCACCACATGGGCTGGGGAAGTCACCTTTTTTGGGTTATTTCCCTGGCGCTAAGAATCACCGCTAGAGGGCAGTGCGGGGAAAATAGCCCAAGATGGAAGCCTGTTTGTTCTTATCTTTTCAAGTAATGAATTGAATGGTCCATTGAAGCTAAATAGTGTTTATTTTATAAGTAAGAAGTCTTTTAATTTGAAGTACGAAATTACTACCTTATAATTAAGTAACCGAAGAAAAAAAACCATATAAATCTGTCGTGCCAACCGTTCCCAAATTTACTTGGAGCGGAGCCTCCGGGATGAACTAGGCCCATGCATGTCAAATTTTATGTGGGGAAATATCCAGTTTGTTAGGAAAAATATTTTCACCATAGATGGCGCTTATTTTTCCGTTGTGACAGGGGTCTTCCTTAAATTATCGTTGATATTTTAGGGGTCAGTCATAAAATTTTTATGATAGAGAATAGTTTCATCCTGAAATTAACGTAAATGTTTTTGGGGCTATTCACTTTTTACTGAATCTTTCGGTTAGATGGTATTGATGACAACAAAATAAATTATTTCAATTAAAATAATTCAGTAAGAGTTATAAAAACGAATACTTACAATCCGCGACCTTGGCCCAAATACTTAAGCAGTCGACAGGGTCACGGGGTTGAACTTTGTTTATTTTTCGGTCGTATCAGCGCCCCCAAACGGGAAAACACGGCGAACTAAATTAGTTAAAAAAATATTCTCGTTTCGCCACACGCATGGGCCTAGTTCATCCCGGAGGCTCCGCTTGGAGATAATCTTCAACCTCCAATCCAAAAATAGCGAAAATGTATCTATAGCCAGAGCATGTTAAGTAATCACTCCACATTTGTATCCGGTGTGTAGACGAGTTCTTTTGGGGGTCCACTCCCCCTGTTTCATAATTTATTAGTCCTTGCATTTCATCTCGTGCCATCATCTGGTGTATCGCTCTATGAGCGGCCGGACCCCGCCCAGCGTGTCAGCACTGCCAAAAACGTAACGTCGTCTTTTTCCATATATATTTATCTTTTTCCCTATGTTGTTCTTTCTTAGTAACCAAGGCTTAGAGAGTGGGGGACTTATATAACATACCCATATATACAGGTTCAATGTATTCAAGAAATACTGCTTACAATTTGATTAGAGAGTAAAACTAAAACCTGACTGCTGATGATTTCTATACTTAACTTTTTTGAGTGGTTAAGATACTTTTGGTTTTGGGAGAGAGAGATGGGTTTGATTTTTTTTTTATTAAGAATTTTTGATATTGTATTTTATGTTGGTTTTTTTAAGGATTTTGTCTTACACTTACTTAAGGGTTGGCCCCTTCGAAATAATATTCTTTTGCTCTTAAATTTGCTTTTTTTTTCAAATGTTTCGTGACTTCCTTTTTTGCAATATTTTTGACAGGTTCTTATATTTTGTATTTTCTTAGTTTTTTTTTATTTTTTCAAGTGGAAGAACTGAATCTTATATTTAGATTAAATACATAGTTTTCAGACTAGGATGATTAATACCATTTACACTAGGAGGTCTGGCTTTTGACAGAGTCAATGAGGGAGTCAGGCCTCGGTGTAACACCTGAAGCCTGCCTGGCCTCCTTGTGTAAATGGTATGAATACTCCTAGCCTGATAACTATGTATATAATGAAATAATGTTATAATTATAATATTCACGATTTATATTTGAAATAATTTAATTAATTTAATATATATTTTAAAATAACTTTGTTATTTAATTTACCCTTAGTAATATCAGGGATATATTTAATTTTAGGAAGTAGGAATGGAGAACGGTTAGTATTTACTTCAGTCCGACTCATAGCCCCTCCCTCCAACACGTAACGAAAAGTTTAAATTATCTCTTTGGCTGACTTAAACTACGTTTTGATGACGTTGCTGACGGGGACGGCAAAAAAATACGTAATTCATTTTTACCTCTTTCGCTATGACCCGCCTCTCCTTTCATACCCCGGGGAAGGGGGTTTGGGACTTTGACGCGCACCCAGATTACTCCATTCCTACTTCTAAAATTAAATCTATTCCTGGCAATATTATAAAATATAGCTATAAACGAAAGGAACATTTAAAGAAACAGGAAATCAATTCAATCCGATTCCGATATATTTATGGATTTCCTTTTAAAGCGACCATAATTTTATTATACAAATGTTCTCCTTCCCTCCTATACTTGATCTAGAAAATATATATATTAGAAATATTGACATGATTGACGTCTTCTTTTCGCGTGGATGACATTTAGTCGTCGTCGTCGCATCAGTTCTAATGACTGCCATGGGGATATCTCTAACTCCCCCGCCTTTCCTTCCTTCCTTCCTTCATTTGCATATATAAATATGTTAATCGTTGCAGGGGTCTTCTTCTTTTTTCTGGGCCCCTATAGCTAAAACCGACTTTTTTACACGATATGTGCCTGAAGATGGTTTAACGGCGCCTTGCATTTTCGTTCGTGTTACTTGATGTGATGTTTTACGATGTTAGATTTGCGATCTATTAAAATTCTTAAGATGGGAGATATAGTCGTAAATCAAACGATTTCACGCTGCGTTCATCAAATACTTAACTTATTCCTGGTGATGAGGCAGGCGCCTATCTTTTAATTAATATTCCGAATATTATATTACATATTTTAAATGGCACGTGATTGACATATATACAGGCTGTTTTTTATAAGTCTGGTTGGTGGTATAAGTTAAGGGGGATGTTCTTTGGGAAATCGATTTTGAGTCGAAAATGTTATACTTCTATCTGCATTTTGTTTGTCTTAAGGGGGACACTGTTTTCGAGTTATGATTTGATTGGAGTGTTTTAGGGATGACCCCTTAATTAAATTAGAAATCATTGTCTTAATCAGTTTCTTAGTTAATTAAATTTAAGGGGTCATCCGTAAAATACTCTGGATGCAATCTTAACTCGAAAACAGTGCCCCTTATTGTAAACAAAATGTCATAGATAGAAGTTACATTTTCGAGTCAAAAATTGATTTCCCAAAGAATATCCCCTTAATTTATGCATTCAGACTTATCAGAAACACCCTGTATATTATTTTTAAATATATAAGTAAAATTCACCAACGTTATAAATATCTTTTTAAAAAACAGATATTTTTTACACTATGTCAAACATTGTTGACCTTTTAACCTTTTTAAAATCGTGATGTGTGTGATTAACGTTTTTTTTCCTGAAATTTTGTGTAAACATAACCTTTATCATGCCTTTATTTGTATTTTGTGAACGGAGATATTTTCAGGTTAAAATATTAAGGTACGCGCATGCGTTATGTGAAGTGTTTTTGTAAGGGATAAAAATGTCACTGGTATTTTTTTCTATTTCTGAATTCTTATCCACACACAAAAAATGGTTAAGAAACGAAGAAACAACCGTTGAAGTTAGGCTTGGCAACTTTGCCAAGAATCATAATGTGTTTGTTTCTCTTCAATCTATAAGGCAGGGACATCTTGATCCTTCTACTTCCTCGACTGTCTAAAACTTAATTATTTTGGCGCTTTTATCGCTTGACAGACCTTTTTTTTGTCACTGTGACTCTTCCATCAAAATATTTTTCTTTATCACTCCCAAGTGTTGGATTTTTAAATCTGTCACGTCTCTTGAAGCAAAAACGCGTCATTTGACGACTGATAAGCCTGTTGATAAAGAACCTTCTTTTTTCTTGCGCGAGTCCGGACAGTTGACGTGTTTAATCTTAAGCGAAAAAACTAATCTGGTAATCAAGACCAATTAATCTCGTTTTTCTCTCTTTCTCTCTCTTGCTCTGTGTGGGGATGACAATCATGACACAAAATATTTTACTTCAAGAGTCAGTAGAAATAAATTATTTTTGAAGTTTGGGTTGTTTTTTGGTTTTTTCCTGAGGTTTAAAAAATATTGACGATTTGAAAATAAATTATCTCGGATTTTATTTGAATATTCATAAGCTAATTCATATTTTTTTACGCCGATTAAGTGGAATTTTGGTCTTTTCTTAGTAAACACGATAACTTTAGTTTAATTTACTTATGTTTATTTATCTCTAAACATCCATAATACTGTGCCTAGCTAGTAGAAGGAAAATTCGAGGGGCAAATCACTCCTTAAAAGAAGTCCCATACTTATTAATCGACGCGGATAAATATTTTTTATCAATTTGCCCCAGAAATATATATATATTAAGGTTTAATGAATTCAAGTTCTAATAATCGAAGTGATTCGCCTCTCGGGATAAGTTCTATTATTATTTTTTATTATTAAAAGCCTAGGTCACATGGGAAAGTATTACAAATGAAAAGAAGTGATGAATAGGCCTTGGCTATTTAATAAATTATCTTATTATCCCACGTTTTGCAACGCCTATAGAGTATAGACTCGAGTCTTTGTATAGCAATAGTGTGTGAGAAAGCATTTGACACTTTCATGGTGTCATTTGTCGCGATCCCTAATTCTTAAGCACCCCAGCACCCGTCTACTCCCTCCTTTTTACATAGATTGATGAACTGTGTTCTTCATTGATTGTACTTTAAGTTCGCGTCGATCGTGTTAAGAATCAAGATTCAATTGAACGTGACGGTTTGTTTCTCCACCACCGTTTCCTCCTTTTCATTATCTTTTGTTTATACTGGTGACATTTAAGAAACAAGTGAGTTTTATATTTATAGTCAATGACCTATCGTTTGACTTCCAGCTGAAACTTAATTTTGTAGTCGTATGTATACTAACCGGTTTTCGTGGTATTGTATCTTTATCTATCATGAATTATGCTTAAGGCTTAGCTCATATTTAAAAGATTTAGTGTGCAGAGTTGAAGCAGTGCATGTGTAAGTTGGGGAGGTATTGTTTGAAATGGTTAGGAAATTTTTCCCAGAGCTGAAGGAATACGGAAAAACAAATTGTGATTTCAAGAGTGTGGTGAACAGAAATTTGGGTAGTTACGAGATAAAGGCGCGAAAATGGCAGCCAAGGCTTAAAATAGGTCCTATTATTACACTCTTAGCACGTGCTAAATTGCGATCTGACGTTCCTCGTGCACGCGCTCCCTTGATTCCGGATATGGTTAGAGTTAGAACAGTCTCCTCATTTCTGGCCTCTTTCCGTTTTCTTCTTTTTTTGGTCCTGTAAGGGCATACCCTTTTGCACCCTTAAACAGTAAGGGAAAAGGAAAAGCGGCTCGTCTTTAGCTAGATCCACTCTTCCGGCTCGTGCTTACCGACCGAGAAAGGCTTAGGACATCTGTTTTAATACCCAGACTCTAACGTATAAGTCCAGAGTCGCCTCATTACCAAAGACTTAGAGCCTGTTATAACCCCTGACCGAGCAAAACGAGCCTTTTAGTCTCCAAGACAAAAACCAAGGATTTTTCTCGTAAGATGTAGATTTATGTACGTTGTACATCAACGCGGAACATTAGTGACCAAGCCTCCTTGTTTATAATACGGTTGAAAAAGGAAACAGGTGACTTAACCGACAGCTTGGAGCCAACAAATCCATGGGAACACAGCACCCGGGGTATGGGTAGGGTATATATCAAACAAATCGTTAGTGTTACATGAGGTTGAGGAAATGATTGAACAATTCTTGCCATGGTTACTTGAGCAACACTTTTCTTCCAAAAATTTACTGACTGAAACACTCTGGCTTGGGTTGAGTATACCTGAATCGTTGGGAATGGGAACATTCGGGGTACACTTTAGGGTTGGGTTTGATTTATGAAGGGGTGGGTTTTTGATGGACAACTTAACTTAACCCGCACTCCCTTCTGGCTTACTTGAATTTGTTCTTGATGTAGGACCTTAATGGTTTCAGTTTCAGGATAACTTGTCGTAATTCGATTTGGCATGGCATCAATTGCCAACTTTGAAATTATTAAATGTGTTTAACTTTTGTAGTTTTAGGCCGATTTTGATTTAATTTGCCCATTTGGTAGGTATTGAATTCCTCTGTCTAAATTTGTAGTCGGTTTTTGTTTTTTAACAATCTTCCATTCGCTATTCAAGAGACATAAGTAATAAAAACTTTATAATACACAATTTGTATATCTCTATGGGCATGTAATGTTACGTTAACGAAATGCGTTACTATTAATGTTTAGCTAATCTTAGGGGATTGTAATATAACATTTTCCCATTAGTTCGGTTAGGACAATCCCGCCTTTTTAATAATGGTTAAAATAAAACGCAAAACAATGGCTGGTACAAAAGCCAAGGGTTTTCCCGCGCAGTATACATTGCAAATGAGTGTTTTTCGCTGCGGACCTTAACGATCGGTAGGCAGCACACAGTATGTTCGCCTTATTTGCTAAAAACGCCCATATTCCATTAAATATACAAGATTATTTCAAAGGCTTCTTCCGACTGAATGAATTTTTTTCGATAAAAATCTCTCGGATTTATTAGAAAAGGCAAAAATTCGAAATTATACCATTTATAAGATATGTTCCATCCATAAGTATGTCACTACCTATACTTCGTAATGCTAGAGACTTACAGCTCGAGCTACTTCGAAGGAGAACGACAAGCTAGAATTGATTGGCTACACCCGGTGGTTAATTTTGCAGGACTTCCATCTTCCCATTTAGTCTGAATACTAAGCCTTTGATATGCAGCGCCTCACCAGGCGTCGCTCGCTTTACCTCAAATCTATGACCTACCTCACTCACTTCATGACAAGCTCCAGTTTGTTACAAACTTATGGTGAACATATCTTATGAACTTATGATGATGTCTATAACAATTTATCCTTTTGCAGACATCCATTTCGAAGCTTAACTCAGAGGTGGTCCTTTTTTTTCAATTATTATATCACATCGGAAAGTTTCTCAGAGCTACCGCCTATATAGCGTGTTTAAGGAACATTCATTTTAACTATGATTAAAGGGATGGTAAAATATGTTTTACAGATTCTTAGTTTTCTTTGGTATCAAGACGGATATTGTCTACATTCTAACAAAGGGTGTAGTAGCTTTTAAAATGAAATATAAAGGTATTTAATCGTTTGATGCCAGTTCGCCTCCAGAGACCAAAATTTTCAATTCTGTCGTCTGCTCCACACAATTTCCTAAGCCTAACTTTAGGCTTAACGATTTGTAAAATATTCCTATCTTCTAGCTAGCTCCTACCCCCTTTTAATCTCGGTTTTATTGATCATATTTGATTAAATAAAAGTCCCAAGCTATTTTATAACAAATCCATTATTATACTGTAGAAAAAGGAAACTTAAACTTATGGATTACCCCCTTGGTATTAATTGTTAGTTGCTTGGTTGCTAGCTTTACCAAACTCTCTCGGAATATCTTCGTATAATGTAAACTATAGCTATAGATTTTCTAAAACTCTCTCCCATGCACTCTGACCATTGTTTTCCATTGCAATGTTTTGCTTAGAACTCAAGTTCGCGGTTAGAATACGTAATATCCCAAAAGAGTCCTTGAAGCGCGGTACGCAGAGAGTCCGCTCTAGTTTTCCCATATAACGAGAGTAGTATGGGTACTGAAATTAATGAAAATGAGCCTGGTTGGCTTTTAATTGCCGCCTTGGGTCTCGGGCTATTGAGCAATATAAGGTGTTTTTAATGGGCTCCTTATTCAATTTCATTTATCACTTGGGAAACATTTTTGAAACATTGTTCATATCCGCCTTCTTTTCTCTTTTGCTGAACTTGTTTTTATGTAACTAGGTTTTTTTTTCCTTTGGATGTCGTGATGGCGTTTAGTGCAATCTGTTTTTGATGTCTGTCTATTTGGTGTATCGTACCATAATGGTCAGAGGACTTTATAAATAGGCCAAATAGGTCTGGGGATTTAAAAAAATAGGCCAGAAAGGCTGGGGATTATAAAAAATAGGCCAGAAAGGCTGGGGATTATAAAAAATAGGCCAGAAAGGCTGGGGATTATAAAAAATAGGTTATAATGGTCAGGGGATTTAAAAAATATGCCATAATGGTCAGGGGGTTTAAAAAATAGGTTATAATGGTCAGGGGGTTTAAAAAATAGGTTATAATGGTCAGGGGGTTTAAAAAATAGGTTATAATGGTCAGGGGATTTAAAAAATAGGTTATAATGGTCAGGGGATTTAAAAAATATGCCATAATGGTCAGGGGAATTTTTAAAATAAGCCATAATGAGCAGGGGGAATTTTTAAAATAAGCCATAATGAGCAGGGGGAATTTTTAAAATAAGCCATAATGAGCAGGGGGAATTTTTAAAATGGGCCATAATGAGCAGGAGGAATTTTTAAAATGGGCCATATTGAGCAGGAGGAATTTTTAAAATGGGCCATATTGAGCAGGGGGATTTAAAAAATAGGCCATATTGAGCAGGGGGATTTAAAAAATAGGCCATATTGAGCAGGGGGATTTAAAAAATAGGCCATATTGAGCAGGGGGATTTAAAAAATAGGCCATATTGAGCAGAGGGATTTAAAAAATAGATCATAATGAGCAGGGGGATTTAAAAAATAGACCATAATGAGCAGGGGGATTTAAAAAATAGGCCAAAATGGTCAAGGGATTTAAAAAATATGCCAAAATGGTCAGGGGGTTTAAAAAATATGCCATAATGGTCAGGGGGTTTAAAAAATATGCCATAATGGTCAGGGGGTTTAAAAAATAGGTTATAATGGTCAGGGGGTTTAAAAAATAGGTTATAATGGTCAGGGGATTTAAAAAATATGCCATAATGGGCAGGGGAATTTTTAAAATAAGCCATAATGAGCAGGGGGAATTTTTAAAATAAGCCATAATGAGCAGGGGGAATTTTTAAAATGGGCCATAATGAGCAGGAGGAATTTTTAAAATGGGCCATATTGAGCAGGGGGATTTAAAAAATAGGCCATATTGAGCAGGGGGATTTAAAAAATAGATCATAATGAGCAGGGGGATTTAAAAAATAGATCATAATGAGCAGGGGGATTTAAAAAATAGATCATAATGAGCAGGGGGATTTAAAAAATAGATCATAATGAGCAGGGGATTTAAAAAATAGATCATAATGAGCAGGGGGATTTAAAAAATAGATCATAATGAGCAGGGGGATTTAAAAAATAGGCCATAATGGTCAAGGAATTTAAAAAAATAGGCCATAATGGTCAAGGAATTTAAAAAAATAGGCCATAATGGTCAAGGGATTTAAAAAAATAGGCCATAATGGTCAAGGGATTTAAAAAAATAGGCCATAATGGTCAAGGGATTTAAAAAAATAGGCCATAATGGTCAAGGGATTTAAAAAAATAGGCCATAATGGTCAAGGGATTTAAAAAAATAGGCCATAATGGTCAAGGGATTTAAAAAAATAGGCCATAATGGTCAGGGGAATTTAAAAAATAGGCCAGAAAGGTCAAGGGATTTAAAAAAATAGGCCATAATGGTCAGGGGAATTTAAAAAATAGGCCATAATGGTCAGGGGAATTTAAAAAATAGGCCCGAAAGGTCAAGGGATATTTTTCAAAAAAATACCAGAAAAATGTGGGGATTTATATCAAAGGGCTTCCTCTATAGATCCATCCATGCATCTTACTGATCTTTTAAAACCGTGTTTTTTAGGGATCGTTACACAAAGTTTTTACTTTTGGTAGAGAGCTCTGCTCTGTTAGAGAGCCCGGAAAATGGGAAACGAGGCTAAATAAACTAAAGAGAACAAGTGTTGGTGGTGGTAGTGGGGGGTGTTGGAGCCAGACAGAAAGAGGATGTAAAGGCAATTACTGGCGACACTTTAACTGGATTAGGAACAGAGATCCTTTCAAATTAACCAGCCATGGAGAAAAAAGATGCGGAGGAATTGGACGGGGGGAAAAAGACAACGATTCCTTCGCTAAAGAAAATGTCCTTCTTTTCTTTATACCTTTGGGAAAAAAGAAAGGCAGAGGGTAATGAGATAAAACCTTACCAAATTCTTCGCAATTCCCAATTTAGGGATAAATTTGAAAAAGCTTTTACACTGGAATCCATATATATCTCTTAATCATTCCCTCTCCCCTCCCCCCTTTTCCCTGTTTTTTACGTCACGTGTTTCTGTAAAAAATTACGAAATTCCGCCATACATCTAAAATGTTTTTTTATTGACAAAAATTTCTCCATTCTTGCACTTTTGCTGCGCAAAAATGTGTAATATTTTTTTTTTGCTGGGTTCGGCTTCTGATCGGATAATCGTGTAACGCTGCTTTTGCTAAAAAAAGAAGCGTAAGAGGGTTAGAGAGAGAGAGAGAGAGAGAGAGAGAGAAAGAGAGAGAAAATAGTGTTGTAGGCGATAGCCAACTGCTATGGTATTGCTGCCAATATACGATTTTTGTGTTTTTTTATTCCCCCCCTTTTTTTGCTCGAAGCTCAAATGCAATTTCTCGCGTGATGGAATCAATTTATTCGGATGCGTTCATATATTCCTTGGCACCCGCCTTATTCCGTTTTTTTTCCTTTCCTTTTATCGAGGGATGGAATACTTCGCAAACTCTCATAAAAATGTACACGTAAAGCCTAATTTAAAGCTGGTTAAGAAGATTTTTTCTCGTGAACTTTGACCCCCCAAGGGTTTGTCAACTTTTGTCAAGCCTAGTTTTAAAAGGGTTTGGGTTTGAATTTTAGGCTTAGCCGAAGTTTTACTCGTGAAATGAAGCTTATTGAACTTTGACCCCCAAGAGTTTGTTAAGCTTAATTCGAAAAAGTTTGAATTTTAGGCTTAGCCGAAGTTTTCCTCGTGAAATGAAGCTTATTGAACTTTGACCCCCAAGAGTTTGTTAAGCCTAATTTAAAAAGGGTTTGAATTTTAGGCTTAGCCGAAGTTTTCCTCGTGAAATGAAGCTTATTGAACTTTGACCCCCAAGAGTTTGTTAAGCCTTATTTAAAAAGGGTTTCAGTTTTAGGCTTAGCAGAAGTTTTTCTGGTGAAATGAAGCTTGTGGAACTTTGACCTCCCCGCATGAGTTTGAGTTTGTTAACCCTAGTTTTAAAAGGTTTGAATTTTAGGCTTAGTGAAGTTATCCTCGTGGAATATTGACCCGGAGTTGTTTTGCATTCTGAGTCACTTGAAATCCTGTTGGGAAACGGATAATATCCGACTTCTCGTTACTTTTCATCCCCTTTTTGCTTTTCTTTCGATAGTTTGACCCCCTTCGGATTGGGATATAAATAATCCCTGGGCTTTTACCAATTTTTTTCTCTTTCGCCCTCTCTCCTATGTCCGTTACAGTTTTTTTCCTGTTGAATATGTATAGCCTAGAGTCTCGAATCTACAATTCTATATACACAAACTCAAAGTTGAAACTCTTGTCGTATGAAAATTAAATTTCCTGTGGTTATGAATGTTATTATTATTATGTTGTTTGCCTTATTGGCCCTTGCAAGGCTCATCTCTGCCCCCTTTTAAAAGGACGTTGAACCCGGTGAAAACAGCCCTTGGATATAATTCCACTAAGTAAAGGTAGTTTTAAGTTCTATTTTATAAAATTAGCGCCTCGAGTACATTATATTGAAGTTCAGTGAAAATTTTGGCCTTACGGGGTTTTTCCTACTAATGCTAGAAGTAAAGATACTACATTGTATATTATAAATTTAAGCGCCATTGGAATTTGATTTTCCTTATTAATATTGGAAGCTACTTAATCATACCATGACTCTACTCATCAAATATTAATTACAATATCATAAACTTTAATTAAAACTAATCTCTAACATAGGTTTGACGAAGCAAAACAATAGGGGAGGGGGTCTAGTATTATTTTTAGATTAAAAAACATAACTTAGGGACCACGCTATAAGCTAGACTTCGATAAAAACGAACACGCAATTGGGCGTGTCTTTTAACAGTGACAATACAAGACAGAGAGAGAACTCTATCTTCCCTTGGTTGTATGTGGGAAAACCCGCCTTGTTGTAAACCAAGTTTCCAACCTAATAACCGAAAGAGAAACGGACTGTGAGAGAGAATACGCCCGAAGTATCGACCTGAATTGACCTATTCCCGTGTCCTGTCTTCCTTGAATGTTAGCTTACCTGTGTCACTGTGTTCTTACCTTGAATAGATCATTCCATTAACTCCCGAAGGGAAGCACCGCTAGAGCCTGGAGGCAACAACGCTAGTTGGCTAGTCTCCCTCCAATTCAGTCTGGGAAATAGCATACTTCCTCAGGTCCAAAACCCGGTTATTAATTGCTTCGACCCGTTTTTAAATTTAAGAAGTGGGATTACTGGTCCTCGGGACCAGTTTATTAATTGCAAATCTATACGAGAACAAAGGTGGGGACCAGTCCAGAGACCAGTTTATTATTTCGGCCACTAGGGGGTAAGTGGTCCTAAGGACTAGTTTAAAAAATATCCTTATTTCCCAGACTGCCCTCCATGTGAAGTGACCCCTGGTGAACTCCGTCTGGCCTTGCCTCTTGGTTGGAGCCAAGGAAATAGCCTAAGAGGGCAACATCCCGCCCGTGTGTTGGTTTCTCTGCAAGTAATTAATGAAATGATCTATTTACAAGATTCATTCCACCCAAGAAAATTTTAATTGTTGTCCGTCTGTCTTTTCAATTTAGTTACTTCGTGTTGTTTTTCACCTCTCAATTTTCATGATAGTGGTTAATTATTCATACCATCTCGATCCTGATAATATGACGAAAAACACTACACCGCCGCCTTCGTGTTTTAGAAACACACTGACACGTCACGTGACCGAATGGGTGGAGGAGGATAAGGGAACTAGCAAGCGAGTTAGGAGAAGGGGGAAATAGAGAAGCAAAAAAAAATAGAGACTCCCTTAATTGCTTTATTTCGATATAAATCGATTTAGTTGTCAGGGTTATTAATGAGGATGAGCCGAAAAGAGGCACCGCCCACTTTCCTCCTAATTAGCTTAGCGCGCTTAATTGACTCGTTATAGAAAATTACGCTTACCAAAGCAACCTGGCGATTAATAATCGACGGAGACCTTTAACGAAACGATTAAAATAATCGATTAATTTTTTTCTCTTATTTGGTGACACGATTTTATCTCACCCCATGACTATGAGGAATGGAACATTCACCAAAACTCATAAATACCCAGTTGCCAAAAAATGCATGGTCTTTCCAGAAGAATGGCGCTTTTGTGTTCATTTCTCTTAATTGAAACTTAGGATAGGTAAACTTCAACAAGTTCTGCAGATAAAATATAAATAGACCATAAATAGATCTGAAATTTGACGGGGGTTTAGTTCCTCTTGATATTTAGTAAAAGTCTGTCTGTCTGCGTTTTCTTGTTTATTTACCTTCGTTCGTAATTTTGGGGGTAAAGTAGTTCGAAGCTATTACATTACAGGGCTGTTAGGAAATTGTTATTATTTGGAACAGAGGCGTGCGGTGTACTCTTAATGAAGAATTTTTAATACTCCTATAGTCGATGGCCATGCCTTAGCCAGAGACCCCCTTAATTTGAAAGTAATGGGCCCTTTTGTGTGTATACTCACTCATCTTGGGCGGGCACGTAACAGACGCTGATTCCAAATGACTTCCATATACAGTAACGTAACGGTAAACTTGGATAGCCTACTTTTTTTTCTGGCTTTTACACTAAGCCTAACTCGGGCCCAAACGCACACGCCATTGGTTAGAGCAAGAAGTGATATCTAGTTTATTTAGGGAGAAGGTATAAATTCACCACATTTCCAGCTTTATCTCCAGGTCAAAATGTAGGTCCGGAGTTAATCCCAGCCTCTAAATTACAACCAGCATCTCATTGGTTCTTGAAAACTCACGTCAGCGCGACGCGAATGACGAAAATTACGTATTTTCCGACTGAGGAGAGGCGAAATAGCTCTGCGGCCTCCTTTTACGTCCCCCCTTGTATTTTGAAAGGGGGACTGGGACTATGGCGCGCGAATACTTAGGCATCTTATACATTCTCCCTATTAAACTAGATATCACTTCTTGGTTAGAGTATGTGTATATATAACCAACCATATATTTTTTGGTCTTTAATTAAAGTTATATAGAAACGCGCTTTACTTTTATAATTTATTACGTGACGCCACGTTGTAAATGACACCACTAGCCTTAGCAGGAACACCCTAATTTTGTCTATATTATATCTTTAAACAAAATTGTTTGTGTACTTCGTATTTCGCCATGAACAATATCAATATCGTATGGTACGCATTTCTGTCCTTAGTTTTTGGGCGAAAAATAATGCTACCTTTTCCCCATATTTATTAAGTTATCCCCCATAGCCTCAATCGATTCTTTAAATATAATTATGGGAATAAGTTTAAACGTTTATTTTTTGACTGTTTTTAGAAATTGTGGGGAAATATAGAAATCGAATATTTAAAATCTAAACCATATTTATTTATTTATATATTTGTTTATTGAAACCAACAAGTAATTATTCATTAGCGATCCAAATGTTAGAACCAGTAATCCCCCATCCAGCCAGTAAACACAATCCTTGAATCTATCACTTAATCCTAAAGATAAACATATACAGGGTGTTTCTGATAAGTCTGCATGCATAAATTAAGGCGTTGGTGTTCTTTGTGAAATCGATTTTGAGTCGAAAATGTATCTTCTATCTCCATTTTGTTTGCCCTAAGGGACACTGTTTTCGAGTTAGGATTGCATCCAGAGTATTAATTTTACGGATGACCCCTTAAATTTAATTAAGAAACTGATCTCAAAACAATTATTTCTAATTTAATTAAGGGGTCATCCCCAGGGTTGGCAAAAACCCGGAAAAAACTAGTTTTTGCCGGGACACGTGGAAAAAACCGGTAAAAACCGGCAAAAACGGAAATAACCGGCAAAAACTAAATTCATGGTTACAAAGTGGTAAACTAGCGAGTTTTAAGTGATTTTCGTGATGTTTGTTATTGTTATGTTAGAAAAATAACAATAGTATTTTTAATTTTTAAATTTGAGGTGGTTATTACTTTATTAACTTTTTAGTATTCAAATTTGCCAGGTTTTTCGCGAATATTTAACGAATAATTAGTCAAATACTTCACATAGTAACTGGAAAAACCTTAAAAAGTGGAAAAAACCGCGGAAAAAATAGTTTTTGCCACCGGTTTTAACCTGGTTTAAACCGCGCGGTAAAAACCGCGGGAAAATTAGTTTTTGCCACCCGGTTTTTACCAGGTAAAAACCGCGGTTTTTTCCACCCCTGGCAAAAACTTGCCAACCCTGGTCATCCCTAAAACACACTTGAAAATCAAAACTCGAAAACAGTGTCCCTTAGGGCAAACAAAATGTTATAGATAGAAGTATAGAACATTTTCGACTCAAAATTGATTTCCCAAAGAACATCCCCCTTAATTTATGACAGACTTACCAGAAACACCCTGTATATACATTGCTTAGCTCAACTTTATCACCAATCGGATATCACCATTTATAATTCACTTTTGGTAGGATTACGTCGTGGCATGCACTAAATCGCATACCTACGTTTAATAACCGTATAAGGTCTCTATTACTTTAACGCCGTGTTATTAGTTAGCGAGGGGAGGAGGAGGGAGTCTTGGAGGAATTAGCGTTGATTGGCCAAACATTCATGAATCAAAGTTAGGCTTAACGTATGTACATTCTCCCCTTGAATCCAAGAGATTGGGGTTGTATACTGATGCTACTGCTGGTACATCTTCGATTTCGTAGTCTATTGGGTATTACATGCCCTTACCTCACTTTGGATGATTGAATTTCTCTCGTATAGCAGAATACCTAGAGTTACGATTCCGAACCTTCTAGAACATTAGCTCCGATTTCCGTATGCTTCTTCCCTCCCTCCCCTGTGTCTTCCTCTATCCTCTTGAAGGGATAGTTTAATACGACACAAGCGCTGTTTACCTTCCTGCCTTCGACAGGGATGTAATTATTCAAAGTTTTAGACTAACCGGATCCTGTTTTGAAATGGTGTATATGGACCTTTTCAATAATGAAATGTTATATATGAATATACCTTTCGCTGTATAACTTCATTTAAAAATGACAAGCATGGTATAATGGTAACGCGGCACTTGCCTTTGAAGTAGTCCATCTTCGGGATTAAGTTCGCCTACCTTCTCAGAAATTTATAGTCCCTTATACCGCGAAACGAGAGATGTCTTAAAATTTTAGGGACGATGGTGTATGTACCTTTTATGTTATTAAATGAGAGAGGGTCTTAATATTTTTATGTGTATGGCCACGCGATGAATGCCTTATCCACATATCCTTGGGTTGCTACGTACGAGGTTGAGTTTTAGAACTCTTGGTTTAGTTTTAAAGGTAGCCAACTTGGAGTAATTTGAGGAATCTTACCTGACCGTGTATGCTGGTGCTTTCAGTTTCTTTATGACATTATTTTGTAGATAATTGATGTCGTAATTTTATACGTTAGACATTTATTTTAATTGAATTGTAGTAAATCATTTGTAATAGGCCTAACTTAAAATCTAATGTTAATTAATTTCATTTTAATCAATTTCTTTTTTTTTCTTTTTCTGTCTTTACAGGTAAGCAATGATGTTTATTTTATCATGATGATGGTGGTATGAGCTTTGTGGATTTGTTTAACTCATCAACTGTACCGCCAGAAATTAGATCCCAAGATTGTACCTAATTGGTACAATAGCTAACATCCGAAAGACCGCACGTCCATAAGACAAAATAAGGTATATAGAGTAATAAAAAAAGATTGGAACCTTTTCTGTCATAATGCCTGACTGGACATTGGTGCAACCTAATCCTTGTCCCAGAAAATTGCCGCCAACCCCTGAAGGGCTAAGACGACAGATAGTCAGTTGGACCGGTCGGGTGGGTGCTGAAAGAGAATACCTATACACGTTTCTCTTGTCTGTATATAAAAAACAACGGGGATATGTATGCATTAATGAAGGACAGAGTCAAGTAACCCTGGGATATGTTGGGTAATAGCTTCCAAGTGCAAGTTGCAACGTTGTTAAACGTATTGTGGGTTGATAGTGTAGTTCATTGAGTGTGGAATACTCGGAGTGGTTCATGGGGTTCAGGAACTTCGGGTGGCCTTTGGCACCGTAGGATTTGTAGGATCTCGCGTGTCTCTGCCTTTTCGCTGTGGATTTAGCTATCGTACTACGGTTGGTTTGTCTTTGACCCCCACGTGTTTTGACCCGGCGCAGGCCATTGTCTATAGGATAAAGGGACACCTTAAATTAAAAGCGTTGTTAAGGGCGGGGGTAATACGAAACTCAACGACGTTTAATAAGGAAAAGGCGCGTCGTCGTCGTCGTCGGGTTTTCCGAGGAGGGATGGAAAATTGTGAAATCCGGTAAGACCAGTTTCCGGGAGCTTTTGGCCCCGCCACCACTAGCTGAACTGGACCATGGGGTATTAGTTTACCTAGGACGCCCACGCGGAACGCTATAGTGACCATTGAAGACAGGAGATTGTAAATTTAAGGTACAGGTAATATTTTTCATGCTGGCCTCATCGATTGTTACATAAATGTCATAATAATGAAGCAATCAAAAGTTTTAATAGCTCGCGTTCAAAACTGTTATTTCGTCACCTTTCAAACGCTATTATGGCAAAGACTATTAGTGTAAAGTCACGGTTATGTTGTTTGAACTATATTTTTGTCTCGACGCCGCCGAAGCCGCTGCTGTTCCATTTTCAGACCAGCGCCTTCAGTAAGTAAATGAAACAGCGGGCTGTGAAAACAGAGTTCTGATGATTGTTGAAAGCTTTTTCCAATCAAATGCTACGTGACGTTTCTATGGCAAAATTATTTGGCGTTTTATTTTCTTTTTTAGAAAGCTTAATCCAAACTGTAAAAGTGGTTGCTCGGATCCAGACTTTTACAATAAAAATACATACAACTATTAACGTATTCCCTTCGCCGCGCTACATTCGAAAGAGACTTATTCTCGCTCGCTCGTGCCATAGACCATTTAAGTTTTTGACGAAGTAGTTTCATAGACATTAGAAATACCATAAGTTTATAAGATATGTTCCATAAATGACACTGCCTATAATTCGTAATACTAGAGACTTACAGTTAGAGCTAGTTCGAGAACGACAAGCGAGAATTGAAGTCCTACACTCGGTTAATTTTGCAGGACTTCCATCTTCTCCTATTTAGTCTGCTGCTGCATTACTAAGCCTTTGACAGCGCCTCACCAGGCGTCGCTTTACCTCGAATCTATGACATACGTAACTTCATGACAAGCTCTCAAATACCAGTGATAAACTTATGGAACATATCTTATGGAGATACGTAAATGAACACATTTGGTTGGTCCCTTTTGTTCAGTGCAGATTGCGTAGATCGCTATCTCGATAATTTAGTTTCTAAATTTTTTTCCTTGTGTATTAAGAGCAGTTAACATTGACTGTATTTCCTTAGATACATTGTAACTCGGGTCGTACTTTCCTAGGAACTGCGCATGAATGTTGAAAGCAATACTGAAAGGCCAATATCGAATAGCACGCGAGTTTCCCATCAAGTACCAATTATCGTCCCCTTTTTGCTCCCATAATTTATTAATTTCTGTTTCCGTCAGGAGTCTAAGTAGGTCCTTCTTGTGTCCTTTGGTCTTCGTCTCTCTTTTTTTTTTGTAACAGTATGATATGATTAGGGTTAGCAATGCGTGATCGTTTCCGGCAAACGTACCAATAGCTACCATATCCAGCTATAGGATGGTGCTTGTTGAGTTTGTGAATTTTTTGGGGAGAGATTTTTTGACTATACTGTGCTAGGTTTGGCGGTGGTTTTATGTGCAGGAGAAAAAGCACTGGGTATTTTTATGCGCAGGAGAAAAAGCACTGGGTATTTTTATGCGCAGGACAAAAAGCACTGGGTATTTTTATGCGCAGGAGAAAAATCAGTGAATTGTAGTTGGAAAACAGCTAGATAATAATACCACTCTCTCGAATAACTAAGCCACCACCATCCTGCATGAGACTAGATTTCGATTTAAAAATATAACAAATTGTAAACGTTTGCCAAACGAAACTAGGGAACCATGTGAAGCAACTCTGATGGGTTTAGAGAAAAGCAATTTCAACACGGTGGCGTGCTACTGTGGCGCATAGTGAAGGGATAGCTGGCTTTAGACTGGTGTATAGATCAAGATTTATTTCCTCACTTGTATTTACTCAATAGACAAGTGGGATTACTTTTTACGATTTAAACTAAAACCGTTCTACCGAAGCTTTGAAGATACTACGTGTGTGTATGTGTGTGTAACTATGGACGGTAGTAATGTTAGCTCAAACCGTCTTGTATCGACGGGGGATTTTTGGCAAACATTGAAGCAAGTTTTACTAAGGGGCTGCAATGTTTTTACATCTGTTTTCCCAACAGGGGATGGATCTAAAAACAAGATTTTTTTTTACTCTCCAAACTAAATCTTTTTAGTAAAAATTCTAAAAATATAATTTTATACTGTACCTTTGAAACTTTGAGCGGAAAAAAATTAATTGCTGGAAATTTCAGTGATTCATTTAACTGCGTTTTGAAAAGAAATATTAATAAACTTGTAACAAAATGTCATTGAACATTTTCGACTCAAAATCGCTCATAGAACACTGGCACTGCCCTTTTTAAACACCCTGTGTTCAGCCCAGGCTTTGAGCTCGGACACTAAATGATAAACAAAAAAAAATAAATAAATAAAAAAGGTTCTTTTCTTTGAGTCAAAACAAAACATAACACAAGCCAAGGCCTAAAGCTAAAAAAAAAAACTGGCATGGTGCTTCCCATTTTATTGGAGCGATTGCAACAACAATAAAGAGGAGTGAATCTTCTTCCGTCGGTAGAACATCACCAAACCAATTCCCGGAAGGGTTTTTGTGGTGTGTGTGTGTGTTGTTGTTTTTTTTCTTTTTGGGGTTTAGGGAGTTTTTCCCAGTAGTTGGCGCGAAATTAAGTTATATACCGCCCCGCACGTCAGGAGTTTTTTTTGTTATCAGGGTTCATACAAACCTGGAAAACTCAGGGAAATAAATGGTTGACTTCGGGAAATTTAGAATTTTTAGTAAAATTCAGGGAAATCAGAGCAATTTGTGAGGTTTGAGTAAGTTTGCAAACTATAGAAGTCAGGAAAAAATGGGTAAAAACCTGGAAGAGTCAGGGAAGAAATGGGTAAAAAACCTGGAAGAGTCTGGGAAATCGGTTTTCCAAAAGTTGTATGAACCATGGTTCTATCTGACATAATACGGCGGTAGGAATGAAAATAAGAAAAACAGCTTCTGGTAAAGTCTGGAACGATCTGTTTAGCTTGTTTTAGTTTCAGGGTAAAAAAATAAGAAAATTGGATAATTCAGGCTTCATTTTATTTTTTCTTTTGACTCTGCGGGTAAAATCTAATCTGATGTAGGGTATAGCTAGCTATCTTAGTTTTCTTACTTAACGAAATTAAAGTTCGTATTTGAGCAGCCAGCCGCTTTGATTTACCAAAGTTTCTTATTTGTTATTTGTTACTATTGTAAAAAGTAAAAAAGTCTTTGTTTGAAGCCTAGAATTTGAGATTAGGCCTAAACTGAAAGAGGTTTGAAAATAGAATTAGTCGCCGCTTAATTGAGAGTTTTAAAAGTAGGCTTAGCAAGATGTCTAGAAAGGAGGAAAGGAGAAGTAGGCTTAAATGAAAATTTAAATCTAGAACTAGACTTCTTAATTTCACAACTAAGTTGTCTATTATTCTCTCCCAAATTAAACTTACTAATTTAACGAAAAATTATTAAACAAGCTCATTCGCTTTGTTGTCAGAAAATCCTGAATATTTTCTTTTTAAATGTCACTTTATAGAATTTTCCTTGGGAAAAAATACAGAAATTCTTCGAGACGATCAAAGAAAAATTCCAACATTTTAAATTCTTTTTTCCAGTGCTCCTCGGAACTTGGCAGGTTATTTGTTGTGAGCTACCGTTGTTGGTCGTAAGGGAGAGTCTTGAGGGAAAAACATAGTGGTAGGCTGAGAATAAGTGTGTATTACACGCGAGTCCAAAAATAGGGACAGAAAAAATAAGGTATAAACCTGAAGAAGCATTTTTATTTTGTGTTGAACTCCTGAAAGTAAAGCGTTTTTTTAGGTAAACCGTACTGCAAAAAACAAAGCTTCTTTTGAACAGCGAAGTGTACGTAATATACTGTAAGTGATAAGAAGAGTGTTTGTTTTGCAGTAAAAGATGCTTTTTGGTCAGTATTTTTGTGAAATATACAGGGTGTTTCTGATAAGTCTGGATGCATAAATTAAGGGCGGTGTTCTTTGGGAAATCAATTTTGAGTTGAAAATGTTCTATACTTCTATCTACATATATGCTTTGCAAAAAATTCTGAGAGTGCGCAAGTAGTTCAAATTGAATACCACCAAATCAAGTATATATAGGGAAGCGTGAATTAAACTCTTTTTAATAAGATAAGGGGTGAAGAGTGGTTACATGTACACCCTTATATGATGATGATAGTAGCTAAGAGGAGGAGGGTTTGGTTGCTGGTTAGGTTATATTACGTTTTTGTGTGAAATATCGTCTTGGCTATCAGCTCCGAACCACGTTCATTTCATCCTTCAATGCTTTTATTATTCCCCGTGGAAAACCTAATCTACCTTCTCCCAATCCTCCCTGGGAGAGAGAAGAGAGGGGAGAGGAAAAGGGATCTACAAGTTTAAGGATGCCAGGGAGTTGGGAGGGAAGCTGAAGAGCAAATCATTTTTCCAGCAGGCAACCCAGCTTGGCTTGTTGGGTAGAAAACGTTAAAGCCTGCAACAGCCAACCCCAAAAGTTGGTGAGAATAATTATTGAGAGGGGGTTGGGGAAACCAGTGTCTATATCGACTGACTAACTTCCTCTATCAAAAGATTTTTCCCTTCGCACCACCACGCGGGCTGGCGATTTAAGCAACGTCACGTGTTCACCGTCCGTCCGTCCGCGTTTGGCTGGGGAATTATTGGACTCGCGCGGGAAATTTGGGCGCCAAAATTCACGCGCTACTCCTATCATAAAAGCAACCGAGCGCGTGTGGTCGGTTGGTGAGATACAAACCGCTATACGTATCCAGGGTGAATTGGCGCGTGGTTTTAAATAAAAATTCCCACCCTACTGTAAATACAGTCGTATCCTGGATACGAAATATTCCGACGGAATGTGTTAGGCCTACTGCAGGGGATGCTCGGGCCTTGGTTGGCATACTCCTCCCTGTTAATGGAAATGGGAATTTCGCGTGAAGTAAAATCGGCTAGGGGGAGCTCTAGCACTTACTACAGGGATGTTGGGAGCACGATGTTAGGCTTATATACCTATATAGGTGTGAGTTAGACTATAGAGCTCCAATGGAGTGATTTCCTCTCCGGATTACGAGGGTGGCAAGGCAAGGGAGACTTCGTGTTCAAGGTTTTAACAGCTTTAAACACCCCACATCGCTCGCTAGCACTTCACGTGCCTTCCTCGCCTTAAGAGATTGATTTTAAATACCTCTAGCATCCCTCCTAAGTGAATTTAGACTCCTCTATACCAGTCTTGGAAATAAGGATTTTTTTGAAACTAGTCCTCGGGACCAGTGACCCCCAGCGTCTACAATATTAAACTGGTCCTTGGGACCAGTGACCCTATCCCTAATTTATTTTTTACTAATCCTATTGAAAAATTAAGGGAGTATTTCGTTGACGCACAGCCCGTTCGATCGGGCTATAGATGCAAAATTATGCCAAAAATCAGAGTTAACTCCGTCATTGAGGGAACACCGTTATTTGGTCCTAATTTTGAAAATACTGGTTGAAATCTCTTGAAATTTTAATGAGATTTGCAAAATAATGTTTAGTATTTTTGTGCAAAGTTTTTCTCTTACAAAGCTTTTTGTAACAACATTAAAACGAAAATGAACCATAATTTAATGGCTTAGTCTCAAACAGTTTAAATTTGTTTCCTTCAGCTTCACTGGTTCGAGTCTCTTGAAATTTCAGTGAAAGGCATATTTAAATGTTTTAAATTATTGTGGAAAATTTCGAACTTTTAAAACGAATAGTCCTTTTCCTAAAATTTCCCTAAGCGACTAAATAGGTTGTAGGATTATGCACAAGCACAATTTTAATGAATTGTTTGGAAGTGAATTGTTTCTTTGAAAACTTTGAAACTTTGCATCATAACTTAAAACCGTTCAATGTGCCTCTCACTAAAATTTCAAGAGATTCGAACAAGTGAAACGGAAAAACTTATTAAACCGTTCCAAGACCAAGCCCTTATAGTAGGGCTAATTTTCGTTCTAATATTTATACAAAAAAAAGAAGGGAAACTTTTTAAAATTTCCAAAACAAACAAACGTTGTTTTGCACATCACTTTAAAATTTCAAGAGGTTTGCACCAGTAGTTTCAAAATTAGGGCAAAATAACTGTGTTCCTCCCATAGCCGGTCATGTTAAAAGCTGGCTCCTTGGATTTTTCGAGCGAAAAAGCTCATAATTACCAACACGCGCTTTTACATAGGAAAAACATTGTGTGAAGCCAAAGCGTGATCGAGTGGGCTGTGGTTGTAGCAAGGAAGGCAACTTAGGCAAGAATGAGAAAATGTCAAGGCTAGGAGACTATATCCATGGAGTAGAAATTTATAATGACTAGAATTTTTAAACTGGTCCCTCCTGAATTTTCATAAAAATTCTCAATTAATAAACTGGTCCCAAGGACCAGTAACCCCCGGATTTTGAATAAAAAAACTGGTCCGAGCAATTAATAAACTGGTTTTTGACCTGTGGACCTGTGCTATTTCCAAGACTGCTCTATACTAAGCCTAAATAGGCCTAAAACCTTTCTATACAAGTTAGGGTTAGGCCTTAAAAGACAAGGGACACGAAAAGACGTTTTTTGGACGTCAAAAAATATACTTAGTGTAATACTACGTGAGAAAATATTTCTATGGCAACGTGTCACTGGAAAAATGTCTGAAATATGTCAAATTTTTATAACCCAAAAAAGAAAAAAAATAGGCAGTACCAACTTCGGGCCAAGGCTTAGGCCTGTGGGAAAATTTACATAAGCAATAATATAAACCAACATAGCAGTCTCCTAAATCAAATGAACACACGGAATAATGTCAAACATTCTCAATTCAAATAAAAAGCTGCCCAAGTAATGGGAAAGTACTCTGTCATTTTCCTTAGGGTTAGGGAAAAGTTACAAAATCGCGTGCGCCATTGCCTAGCCAAGGCCTAATACGTATTGTCACCCCCTGTAAACATAACAAGGGAGGGGGTCCCCCTTTTAGCAATCGTAACCCGAGAGACGGCAATGGCGGGGGGCAAGTTTTAATGAGACTTCCATTGCAGGTGACTGTTCAAATTGTAGTTCACCCCATGCTAGATCGTTCAAAGTTAGCAGTTCTAGAGTTACCACCACCAAGAGAGAGGCTGAAGTCACGGCTTCTAACTGCGCTAGGGTACACTAAGGTACACACCAGAGCACCCCCGAAACTGTTGGAGCGGAACCCCCTTTCTTTACACTCGACTGACGCCTTATCCAACTTTGCCCCCTTAAACTCGGAAGTTCTCAGTTCTCCAGAAGCTGAAATGCCATGGGTTTCTTACAAGACTAGAATTGTTCAACGAAACTCGCGTAGTACCTCGCAAAGGCTTAACATGGTTTCAAGTACACGCTTGTACTACTTGGGTTAGTTTATTTGAACGGAGGAATTCCCATATCCCCGAAATACTGACTTTTAGAGACTGGTTGCTGGAATTTCGCTTTGGTATTTTTACCATGACGTGTAATGCCTACAAAGTTATCCCCCATCCATGTGTCATTAAAATTACACGAAGGTACAGTTACCTTTGAGTGTATTACGTCTTTTATCTCGAATTAGGTAAGAGTGCGCATCTAAGATCTAAAAACTGTTCGTGTTGACGCTGGTATTGTATGAACAGTTGAAACTAAGTTAATATTGCCTGGGAACTTCGTAGGGGAAATTTTTCCGCTAAATTCAGTAAGAACTTGGTGGTCTCCGCGCGATCTGGGGGAGTGAGTAAGGAGGTTAATTGCATTTTAATAAATTAATGCGACGATCCTAAGGGGTTGGATTAATTTTTTCCTTTTACCCTTTTACTCCTGGGCTCCCTGAAGTCCCCAGGAGGCGTATTTCGGGGAAACCCCCTACTTTTACTTGGGAGGGTGTTCTTCTAGGTAATTCGGTTATAAATTCAATTGGCGTAAACTCCCAAGTTCCAACTAGCGCGAAAATCAATCAGGGTTGTCTACCCCTATCAAAGAATGTGTGTTAGGTTCTATGGGAGTTGAATTTGAAAATAATCTCGATGGATCATTTTGGAGGCTTATAACTCTGGTTCTTTAAGAGATACTGGGAAGTCCTTTGAGTATGTTATAGTCCAATTTCTCACCTTTCCAACCATACTAGCAACTTAGGGCTACGTCAAACAGGGGCCTAACATTCATAAACATACCCCCTCCATAGGAATAGCATTACACCCAACTTTGGAGGCTCATAGCTCTGAATCTACTAGAGATATGGGGATGCCCTTTGATTATGTTATAGTCCTATTTTCCCCCCATCCAATCATACTAAAAACGTAGGACTACGACAAACAGGGGCGGAATAATTAAGTAAAACGTTCATAAACATACCCCCCCCCCTCCAAATAGGAATAGCATTACACCCAACTTTGGAGGCTCATAGCTCTGATTCTACTAGAGATACGGGGAAGTCCTTTGAGTATGTTATAGTCCAATTTCTTCCTTATCCAACGATACTAAATATATTGGGTTATATCAGTCAGGGCCCCGGTTATTATAATATCTCGACGATTTAATAAAAAATGAGGTTTGATTGGTGGATGAAGTTGGACTCGGCGGAAGAGATAATAGAGATTTAATTGTAAGTTAGCTTTACTTTGCACGGGATATTCAAATTTCTAATATAGTAGTAAATAATTTACGTGATTAGAATTTTAAATATATATTTTTTTATTAAATTGAAAGTGGATAACAGGAGAGGGGGAAGGAAAAGGAGGGGGGTTACTAACGAGATAATTCATGAACGACAGGACAGAGAATGATTTCCGGTTGTGTGTGTGTGTGTGCCGAAAGCGTTGGAAAGTCGTCATCGAACCGGATAATTACTTTCCCGACTACCTCCACTCACTCACTCAATGTTTCGTTCGTTTTTGCGTTAGGTAACAGTTCGCTCGCCTGTTGCCTTGGTTATCCTTGTAACTTAAGCCACTTTAGGCCCTAAAGTTAGGCCTAATGTATCCCGTACAATTGCTCTTGGGATTTTAGCCAGCGGGGTGAAATTAAAGAGACGACGTAGAGAGAGAGTGAAGTCATCTCAATTGTACGATCGCTCTGTCATTATTAATTCCCGCTGCCTGTCAATGCCTCTTTTAAAGCCGGAGATAGTTTATAATGACTTTATTATGAATTCTACCACTATACTGTAGTCGGCTCTCTGACGTCGTCTATACACTCTTGTATTGTTATCTATATTTGAGAATCTGTCCCAACTTGCTACTATAGCCATTGTAATCGTAGCTACCTATACCTACCTAAAACTCTCCGCTTCAGCAACCTCCGCTTAACCCCCTGGGTTTTAATTTGAGTATTAAATCAAGGTTAGTTTAACCAATATTATAGTTAGGCTTAGCGGCTTTTAAGGGCCTTAATAAATTGACTATTGTTTGTTTTAAAATGATTTTGGTTTAAATTTATAGAATGGCTTATAATTATTTGAAATATTATATGGTTAGTTCTTTTGTTCATAGTGTTTTAGATATTTATCCATTAGTCTTTTTGTAAAATTCCGGGCGGTAGTTAAGTGGGCCAAAATAGTTGATTAAATATTAATAAGGAAATATAATTATTTATTTTTAATGATATGATATGGTACAGGGTGTTTCTGATAAGTCTGCCATAAATTCATGGGGGTGTTCTTTGGGAAATCGATTTTGATGTAACTTATATCGCCATTTTGATTGCCCTAAGGGACACTGTTTTTCGAGTTATGATTTTAAGAGTCTTTTAGGGATTACAACTTAATTAAATTAGAAAGCATTGTCTTGAAATCAGCTTCTTAATTAAATTTAAGGGGTCATCCGTAAAATACTCTTGATGCAATCTTAACTTAATTGAAATCATAGAAATAACTTTTTCGACTCAAAATTGATTTCCCAAAGAACATCCCCCTTAATTTACAGACTTTATCAGAAACACCCTGTATATTATTATTCAGATCAGGTTTCCAAAAAATCATTAGCTTACAAGGCCT
This sequence comes from Phalangium opilio, assembly GCF_054372755.1. NCBI lineage: Eukaryota > Metazoa > Arthropoda > Arachnida > Opiliones > Phalangiidae > Phalangium > Phalangium opilio. The sequence continues at coordinate 3,101,353 of NW_028324168.1, read as the reverse complement.
AAATAAATAATTAAAAAATCAAAATCGGTCATTATAAACTTCAGGTGTGAAAACATCAATTAGAATATATTTCTAATTAATCTATTAATTTGAATGCGAGTATAAAATAATTCCTTGAGGGCGTTCTTTGATTATTATTTCTTCTTTCTTTATTTATTATGATACGTGACTCCCGCTTGATTAAATTTAATTAAAGAAAAATCACTTCTGGGTGAATTACGGCTTTCAATTTTTAAAATCGTAGTTTTATCACGTCCTCCAATTAAAAACTAAGTCTTCATTAACAACAAAATAAATTAAGGGACTCTAGCATCGTAAAAGACGATTATTTCAATTGTTTTTAAATAACTTTAATTCCCTCGAAGTAGATATTTCACAAATGACTGAAATCCATCCAAGACTAGCCTAGTAGACCAATAAACAATGCCATGCATGACGTTTAATTCCTCTGTGACTCATTGTGTGAAAAAATGCTGGGACGATTCTGTCTTAGGGAACACCAAAAATAGAGACTATACCAGCTTTTTCTTTGGTGCACGGAGTTTCTTAACGGCGCTTCATCTGTGGTCGTATTTCACCCGATCTTTGTTTATTCAGCCCTTAAGGAGTGAGAAAAAGCTTAAGGCGCGAATTTTGAGCCTCTAGACTGACGATTTCTTCACCAAAAAGTAAGCCTAACCATGAGGAAAAAACTAAGCGAGAGAAGAAAAAAATATTCTTAATTGCGCTAGCGTGGTTTCGAATTACGCAGACACATTTATTCTTAAAAAGGGAAGGTTTTTTCTCTTGGGGTTGAAGTTCCTTTCCTTGGTGCATATTTTTTTTTCTTTTTCTGTTTCATCTTGAGAGAATTATGGACTAGTGGCACCCAATGTTATCTTTCATTGTAGTTATATATTTGCTGAAGACGAAGAACTGCTATTTCTCTATTAAACTTGATAGAATTGCTTATATTATGAATAGCTTATTGTAGAAATTCATCTCTTGATGTGAAACATTTACAGCTATGGAGGGTTTGGATTGAGTTTTGGCTCTTTATATTTTCGCCATGTTCTGACCCATCGTGACCACCATATAAGTTCATAAGTTATGTTCACCATAAGTTTGTCAATGGTTACAAATTGGAGCTTGTCATGAAGTGAGGGAGGTAGGTTGTAGATTCGAGGTAAAGCGAACGACTCCTGGTGAGGCGATATTAAGGGCTTTGTACAGACTAAATAGGAAGATGGACTGCAAAACTGCGTCGTTCTCGAACTAGTTCTCATTAAAGTCTCTAGCATTACGAAGTATAAGTAGTGTCATACTTATAGAACATATCTTATAAACCTATGATTAAAGTTTTATTTTAAAACAAATTCCAAATATGGTCTTGTTTTCCGTAAAATTTGCTGTTTGGTTTTATTTATATGTTAAATTATTTCTAGTTGTTGAAGTACGAGTTAAAAGCTGCCTGTCTGTGAAGGTAGAACTAGAAAAATGCAAATTACTAACTAGAAAAAAGAAAGTCGTTTCTGACATTTTGAAAGAAGGAAAAATCGTATATTTAAAGCTGTAAAAATTCCAGACGTTTTTAAAGATATTTCTTGCTAGGCCTATATAGAAAACAAATTTGAAACCAGTCGAAAAACGTCTACTTTTCCAAAAAAACGTGACCTTTTATGGCACTCCAATGTTTTTTAGACTTTTCTTTTGGAGGGGGAGAATAAGATAAAGGGTAATGGGCAAAAATCTCAGAAGAAAAAAAAAATAATATATAAAATGAAAAAAAGGCGGGAAAAAATGGCGCGCAAAGTCCACACGTGCGTAGACCTATAGCTAAAGAAAGCGCGCGGTGGAACTTGCACGTGCTCGGAATTGGCGCCGTCAAACAAAAGTCAAATTAGAAATATGATTATTGCTGAAGCGAAGCTTTTGGACTGAACTAGAAATCTTATGCAAATTTTTATTTCGTTGGGAAGGGGGAGCAGACGGTAGGGCCTTTTAGTTTGAAGGAAAATTGGGGGTTCCAGAGAGGGTTTGCGTTAAGAGCTACTAGTTTCATAGGGGTTTTTAAGTTATTCGGAATCACGCTTAGGAAAAGAGGAGAGGCGTCGTTTCGTGAGACGTGATTAAAAAGACCCTTAATGAAAACCACTATCACCGTCACGCGGTGTTCCTTCCTTTCCCTCCCCCTTTCCCCCATTAGTGGCGCCATTACTAAATCGAATTTTAAATATTTAAACTCAAACATATATATATATACCACTCAGATTTAATTTTTTTCCTCCGTTTGGTCGTGGGAGCGGTGAACTTCGTGTATGGAATTTATTTCATCAAAATCTTTGCTGTCGAAATTGGAAATCATTTGAAGACTATAAAAAGGTTGTGTTTCTTTTTTCAACAAAATGATCGTATCCTACCTAGGGTTTCTTTCCCACGTTTGTTGACAACAAAACATGGCGGCGGCGCTACAAAAACTTAAAACCACCCTAAGCAACAAGTCAAAAGGGCGCGTTATTTGACGTTAGCGTGACGTTACCATGGTTACCTTTTCAATCCAAAATGAGCTTACCGCGCTAAAATTTCCCGCCAAAAAAAAATAAAGCAAGCTAGGTTACGTGACGAAGAAAACCCGCGAATTCTCGGCTCGTGCAATAGAAAAGACGCTGCCAAAAACCAACCAAGTTTCACTTCACGTGCAGTGGGAAGTTTTCCCTCCAAAAATTGAATATTTTGCACCACGCGCCTATGGCTACATCAAACCATTTCGCGACACACTAAGGCTTCGTTTAATTGCGCCTAAGACTAACGTATAGACAGGGTTCATACAAACCTGGAAAACCTGGAAAAATCAGGGAAATAAATAGTTGACAAAAACTTCATTCAGGGAAATCAGGGAAATTTCCGTCAAACAGGGGCCGAGTAATTAAGCAAAATGTTCATAAACATACCCTCCATAGGATTAACATTACACTAAAGTTTGGAGGCTCATAACTCTAGTTCTACTAGAGATACGGGGATGTCCATTGATTATGTAATAGTCCTATTTGCCCCCCCCCACTCCTTCGTTAACATTTGCTCCATAGGATACTCCATATACGGGAAAACTTGGAAAATTCAGGGAAGTATAAGTATATGGGGAAAGACCTGGAAATCTAAGGGAAATTTGTTTTCCAAAAGTTGTATGAACCCTGTATATAACTGTATCCCCCCCGACTACCTTTATATGTTATTGTTAGTTTTGGAAACTGTGGTGCTGGTGGTGGTTCCCGCACGGCGGTATATTTATTATATTTGCATAATGATTATTGTAGATTAGACATGTACAGTACGTGAGAAAACGGAAGAGGGAAAACAACCAAAAATTCGATAATCTAGAGATTGGAGCTAGGAAGGAACAGCTAAAAGGGGGGGTGGACCAGGCCTTATCCTCTCTCTAATTAATTTAATAGTTAATTTAATTCGCCCCCCACGGGGTTCTGTAATAATTGACCCCATAAGTCTTGTCCTATAGCTGAGTCCGCTAGACCGTATACCGTCCGTGCCTTGCCCTCTTGTATATCCTAAATTTATCCTAGGGTTTTTTTGGTACGAGGTTTTTTCTCTGTGCTTGGAAAAAATGGTTTCAATATATTCCCCAGCTGTTCAATCCCCCTTTTTTCCCAATATATAAATTTTGGGCTGTATTTTCTTGGCCATGGTTTTTGACAGAAGCTTTGTGAACCAGTTTTCAATTAATAATTCGCTATAAGACTATAGACATCAATGTCTTATTGAATTCTTATCTTGGTCGCTTTTGATACGAATAATCTTTAAATACTGGCTGGGTGTAGCCATTTTGTTTCCAGAGAGCATAGTGGTCCTATAAATACTAGAAAATCCTATAGTTTTGAACCTGTTCTATACTATAGGTCCTATAATATTCTATGTTTTTGACTTAGTTGAAGTTTTCGTATAGTTTAGCATCAAATTTATCAAAATTTAGCTTGTTTATCGAGATCACACATGTTCTATGTTATAGGTCCTATAATATACTATGTTTTTGACTTAGTTGAAGTTTTCGTATAGTTTAGCATCAAATTTATCAAAATTTAGCTTGTTTATCGAAATCACACATGTTCTATGTTATAGGTCCTATAATATACTATGTTTTTGACTTAGTTGAAGTTTTTGTGTAGTTTATCATCAAATTTATCAAAATTTAGCTTGTTTATCGAGATCACACATGTTCTATGTTATGGTCCTATAATATCCTATGGTTTTTTTTTTTGACTTAGTTGAAGTTTTCGTATAGTTTAGCATCAAATTTATCAAAATTCAGCTTGTTTATCGAGATCACATTTGACTGGACACTGAAATTGCGGAGTTTGCTCAGGATTTTCTATATTTTAATTAAGTTCCGCTTTTCAAAGTAAAATACAATTATTTCTTTTTGTTTTTTAAAGATTTTAAGCCAAAGTAGTATTTTATATGATCATAATTTTTATTGCTATATTTTCCTATAAAAACACGTTATTTCTTCTATAATTCCAGAAATAAATGAATTCCTATTTTTCCTATAAGGAATTAAAATATTTAGCTGGGCTCCGTGTCATTTTGTTTCGTTAAATCTCCGTTAAACGTTTTGTCAAAATGTTGATCCATCGCGTATGAGAAAGAACTTTGTATTACATTTTATGAAAGGGAGCTTTCTAAGCCTATGAGGAGAGGAGAGGGAATTCAGACATAAAAGAAATAATCTCATCTTTCATTTAATATAAGCGCAGATGGTTGGGTTAAATCATAATAGGCAAGTACTACAGCCCCATTAAACCAGAGGGGAAGAACCCCCAAACCCCTAGGGATGGGATAGTGAGAGAGAAACTTGAAAAATAAACATATAAAAGGCGTGAAAAATAATTGTCAGATTCTAGACTCCTCTATAGGGGACTGTGTTCCCCAAAAGAACTGTTTTGAATGAAGCTCCGTATAAGAGCAGTGCACCCACCCTCTCTCTCCAGTCTCCACTCGAGAGTTATATTGAAATTTAGGCAAGAGGAATTGTATCCCAGGAAACTTTCAAGGAAGGGGAGATGCGCAAAAGAATACGGTGTTATGAGTTTTTTGGGGTTTTTTTTTTTTCAAGTGTTTATGCGTAAGGATTTCATTTTTCTTATTTATTTGTTACAAACAGTAAGGGAAGATTTGATTCACGAGGAAATTAAATGGTATGTTCTTCTATGCCTATACTTCGTGTTTTTCTTTATTCCATAATCACGTGATATTATTAGCAAGTAGTATTAGCACGAGCAATTTCAAAAATTAAAAAACAAAGGCTTAACGAAATTTAAATACTTGGAAACGAGGCTTGCCGATCATCACGTTAGTCACAACTTCGTTTTCTACACGCAGTTTTCAGACTAGGAGGATTGCTACCAATACACCAGGAGGCCAGGCTACTTGGCGGACAAAATGCAGCACCAAGTAACCCTGGCCTCCTGGTGTAAATTGTATCAATCCTCTCTTAGTCTGAAACTATATACATACATAGATATAGTAAAACTATAAAGGGTCTAGATCCACTTCGCTGGCTTAGGCTTAACGAAAAAACGCGGAAGGGGCAACGAGCAGACAACCGCTATTTTCTGGGGGTAGCCGTATAAAACGCCATCTATCGGGGACAAATTAGCGGCCAAAATTGGAACTATTATAAGGATGAGTGGCACTCTATGTTAACTCCCTACAGGGCATAATAAGTCAAACCCTCGGAGATGCCATTACTCCATTTTATACGAGCTAAGAGCGGAAAAACGTATTTTATAAATTTTACACCTGTAAAATCTTTTAAAAAACACTTGGAACTTGTATTTCTACTTACTTTCGAGGAAATACCACCGTTTTCTGAAGGTAAGAGTCTTTTTTTATACATTTATTAGTAATAAAAACATTTAAGGCGAGCTAAGCCTTGGTCATGGCCATAATGTAGAAGTAGATTTGGAAATGGAGTAATGGCATCTCCGAGGGTTTGACTTATTATGCCCTATAGGGAGTTAACATAGAGTGCCACTCATCCTTATGACAGTTCCAATTTTGGCCGCTAATTTGTCCCCGATAGATGGCGTTTTATACGGCTACCCCCAGAAAATAGCGGCTGTCTGCTCGTTGCCCCTTCCGCGTCGACCTCCCATTGAATTGTGTATCTACCCTTTTAATATATCTATTTATACATACCAGTATATTCTAACCGTTCCTTTAATCAATATCTTCCAATACCACTCGTCTACCATCCCATCCCTTACAATAATAATCCTAATACCAAACTGGTGACAGTGTATTTAAGAACCCAAATCTTATACGGACGGCGTAGTCCTAAAGTTTGCGCCCCCCTCTTTCTTAGTCTTGGTGTTGGGTAATATATCAAACCTTTTTAGTAAGAGGCTGAGAAATTCATCCAAGAGGGTTCTTTTCCCCCTCTCCCCCTTGAATGCCTTCTTCGCTGCATGGCCCTTTCCATAAAGATTTTTCGTCTATCACAATAGATTTGGTGGTGCGTAGTGGTGCTGGGGGCCCCCTTGGGAGGAATACTTGGGCGGCAATGGGTATAGACTAACCTATAAGAGGGTCGGGTGCATAATACGATCAGATTGAATCGTCTTCTTCTTCTTTTGCTTAGACTTCTTCTTGACACATATTGGCTTCTCGGGTCGCGGCGCGGGGTTACAAAAGGGTGCACTTAAAGTAAACGGAAAAGATTGAATGGATGAAAACCTTTAAGTTTTCGTCGCCGTCTCTAAGAGATTTTATGTTAATTCGATGAAACCTCTTTATTCTATTTCTATATAGAACCTTTAGACAAACTTAATTTAACAGAAACGTTCTATGGTATATATATATTTTTTTTCTTTTTCACGACCCATCTGTTGTATTTGAGGTTCGGTTTGGTTCAGTTTTTTTTAATACCTAAATTCTTTCTATGGGTGAGATTAAATTTACTTAACGCGGTTGAAAATTAAAATAGGGATTTTTCGAACCATTTTGACAAAGAGAGTGATTCATTTCACGTGGGTATTTTTTTTTTCTTTTTGGTGTTAGGTTTGTTTAGCTATATTGGGGGATTTGGTGGGGTTTTTTTATTTTATTTCAGACTATGGGAGGTTTTTAGGGGTGACAGATTGGTTGGTGTGGTGGGATATATTGTAATTATTATGGTAAGTTAAGAGCCAGATTGGTTGGTCCCTTTGTTAGTAACGCTCTTGTTTCGCAAAATATGATTTGTTATTTTTGTATTATTAATTTTTATTAATATATGGTTACTTTTATCGCCATGGTTCGTACGGATAACCTGGATAAGTCAGGGATTTAAAGAGTTTTTCCCAAAAGGTCAGGGATTTAAAGAGTTTTTCCCAAAAGGTCAGGGATTTAAAGAGTTTTTCCCAAAAGGTCAGGGATAAGTCAGGGATTTAAAGAGTTTTTCCCAAAAGGTCAGGGATAAGTCAGGGATTTAAAGAGTTTTTCCCAAAAGGTCAGGGATAAGTCAGGGATTTAAAGAGTTTTTCCCAAAAGGTCAGGGATAAGTCAGGGATTTAAAGAGTTTTTCCCAAAAGGTCAGGGATAAGTCAGGGATTTAAAGAGTTTTTCCCAAAAGGTCAGGGATGAGTCAGGGATTTAAAGAGTTTTTCCCAAAAGGTCAGGGATTTAAAGAGTTTTTCCCAAAAGGTCAGGGATATGTCAGGGTTTCATTTGTTATATCAAACCATGATTGCTTCTAGCAATGCTAAATAAGGACCAGGTGTAATTATGAAGTGGGCTTTAGTAAACATCTTAAAATTATCAGGGATAAGCTGCAAAAGTCGTGGGTTTTCGTCTGAACCCTGCATGACCTTTTCAACAAAGAAGGATAAAAACAATCTAGACCTAGCTATTAAGTTCGCGTTATTATCACGGATACTGCACCATCTATAGGAGGAGGAAGGACAGATGATTGGGTTTCCGGTCACGAATAGTCAAGAGGGGGTTCCTAGAGTATCACGTGACCTTTCGTCTCGGTTCGTCACGTGGTAGTACCGAGTACCGACCTGTCAGATAGATCTATTTTTTATGGTAGTATTTTTTTTACCCTGAAAGTTCGCGAAGTTCCATCCGTAAGTTTTTCTCCTCTACCAGTACCAGACAGTTTTTTACGACCGTTCCCCTCCAAAAAAAACCCCGAGTATTCTACAGTTTTTTTTTTGGCCACTGAATATCTTTTCGACCTTTGAACTCTGAGGGTGTCAATCTTGTTACCGCATGGTAGGGGAGGTTTTGTATTGGGGGCCCATCCGTGTTTGGGAGGAAAATAGAAGCCCATAATCGTGGTGATGAACATAGTAAAAATTCATTCTGCAGTATGTTCATATTTATATTTATAGAAACCTTAGTTCAGTCTTCAAATTATGAACTTCATTAGGTACTGAACGTAAATCTGTTTTCGAGGGCATGGTTTTTTATATATATATACATAAATGAGATATACAACATAACACGCGAGTTAGGCCTTTGCTATTTTTTTATTCTTTCTTGGGTATTTGTTTTTGGCTTAGAATTCTTTCCCCCCTCACCCTTACCAAAGAGGACATGACGTACTTATCTGCCCTCTACCGTGGATGATGGAAGTTACTAGGCGTAGACAGTTAAACTATGTTGATTGACAGGATTTCTTGTTAGGGGCCCCCGCTTACGTATAGTGTAGTAGTACTTCGAGACACTTCCAATAATCTTTCAGAATTTTTTTCCTCTCCTTCCTTCATCCTTCCAAGTTCCAATGTGTTTCTTTTTCGCGTCTATAGCCAAGGCCTCAAGCCTCGTTAAAGAAAGTCCAAACTGGCGTTATTTATGTTTTCTGCGTTTGAAAAGTGAAGTTTGACTGGACCTTTCTTTTTTTTTACTGGCGGGGTGTCTGGTTTCCCAGACCAAAAGAACAGAAAAAACTTCTCACGGTCATGGCTGTTCATTATTTAACACTATTGATTGATTTATCTTTAGTTCTAATTGAGAAAAACATTCTTGACGGAAGAGAATTGCGAGTTATATATTGTCTTAGTAGATGGTTTCAAAAGTATTTGCGAGGCCACTTCATTTCTCCCTTTTTGTAACTGATCGCGCCTTTGTTGACTTCAACGAGAACAGAAAATCCATTGTAAAACAGTTACCTGTTTTGATGCCCTAATAGTTTTAGGAATCATCTGTTTTGCAGACAAGAGTTGCCAGTCACTTGCCAGTCATAAATTTGTAATTGCATTTCAACCGTTATCTGCAACAGACTAAAAAGCTTGGTATAGTTCTTTTCGATTCAGTACTAGATCATTCAGTTCCAAACCTGCTGGAGATGCTCTTGCAAATTACGCTGGAAACCTTGAAGACCTGTTAAAGTTAAGAAACGAAGGGGGGAAACTTCTTGATTGGAAATTTTTGCTTAATGGAATGTAGGTCAGAAATTTGCAAACTAAACCAAATTTGGCGCGAAGCTAAAGTCTTAAATTGAAGCGCTTGAACAATATCGTAACTTTATACCCCATCCGTCAATCATTAACTGATTGAATAAACAACCTCGCGCCTTATTTTCATCCCCCTAACAACGACACAAGGAGAAACTTGCTTACAAGCCATTGCCAACCAAAACTCAAATTTCCATATTTAGCGCGACGCGCGTTTCGAAACAAAGAGCCTCTTTGTCTACGGTCCCATCTAGCCAGCCACTTTTCGTGTATACAGTCTTTGCCTTTTATCGGGCTAATGAAGTATCCACTCGGGTACAACGCGTGACCACCCCCACCCCCTCCTTCCATCACCTCCGTTCGCGTCATCCCGTGTCGTGTCGCGTTGGGATGGGATGCACCCACTTTCATCTTTAAACCGCAAATTCGTCCATCCATGAGAAGAGCCCAAAAGAGAGGAGTCAAAAGTTTATTTTGGTCGTTTGAACAGGACGCGACTGTACGTTTTCCTCCTAAACAAGCTTCTCTTCCGCGGTGTAGTGTAGTGCGACGTGGTTAGATCTCCTTAACGAGCCGTATCCGAGTTAGGACGGACACTCTGTAACTGCTATTTAGGGAAAGTTTATCAATAGATTTAGATGTATTTTGTTTGCCCTAAGGGACACTGTTTTCAAGTTATGATTTTAAGAGTGTTTTAGGGATGACCCCTTAAATTAATTTAGAAATCATTGTCTAAATCAGTTTATTAATTAAATTTAAGGGGTCATTCGTAAAATACTCTGGATGCAATCTTAACTCGAAAACAGTGTCCCTTAGGGCAATCAAAATGGAGATAGAAGTTACATTTTCGACTCAAAATTGATTGCCCAACCCTTAATTTCTGATTATAAACTTTCACTTTTGACACAAAGCCAAATTTCTTCTAACTACTTAGGACTGTTTTGTTTATGGTGACTTACTTCAAGTTGTTGGCTTTCTAAATTTTTATTAGGCTTAAACTAAACTAGTTGAGGAGAGAAACACTCGGTATATATTAACTGATGGAATCCATCAATTGGAATTCGGAAATTCCTTTAGAAAGTACCTCCTCGGTGCCCTAGAAAAAGGTTTGCTTCCAAAGATGATCGTAAATTCAATGAAACGGAAAATTAACTCGGGCTCTTTTCCTCTCGAGTCCTTTTTAAAAAAAAAAGTTTGATAAGTTTAAAAAGGGTTCGTTAAGTTCAAAGAAAACTAAACGAAACGAAATCATTGAGAAATTAAACCGGAAGTCTTTTTCCTACTAAAAGGGTATTTAGGATGTTATCGATTAGGCTGCCTCGCCTTTCCTTCCTTTCTTATTAACCCCATTCCCGCCTTTTTTTTCTCCCGCTCTTTTGATCCAGTGTGGTTCACGCGCGCTCGAGATCTTCTATAAAAAAAACCTCCGAACGTCGACGTCTCTTATTAATCAAATCACGAGAGTCGAGTCCCTTCACGAGCTAAATTCCGACTCGCGAGATGCCTTGTTAAAGGCTAGAGAAAGTGGCGGGAAATCTCCCGAGGAACGCGCGCGGGAAAGTTTTCCCGCCTAAAAAGAATGGGATGGGAGATTTCCAAGGAATCCTTTAGTAATCGAATCAAATGAAAGAATATAGAACTATTCTCTCTTTCTCTCTCTTTTCAGTTTGGTTTTGAAGATCGAGTAGAGAACTGCTCGGGTTTTTAAAAGTTCAATGGGGGGAACAGAATTATTCAAATAAAAAAAGAAAATACGTAGATCACGGAATTTTAAAGGAATTTCGAGAGGGTCTTTCTGTAAGACCTTCGTATTTATGCCTTTCTTATTATTATTTTTTTATATATAGGCCTATATAAAAATTTGAGAAGTTCCAGACCTCTATATAGGCTCCTAAACTATTCCCCTTAGAAATTAAACAACTTATAAGGATTTATAAGAGATGGGAAGGTTGTAATATTCTTTTTAAACCTTTCTGTCGACATCGCGAAAAACGTCTCCAAGAAGTGATATCTAGTTTATTAGGGAAAGGTATAAGATTCCTAAGTATTCGCGCGCCATAGTCCCAGACTCCCAGTCTCCCTTTCAAAATACTAGGGGGGACGGGACGTAAAAGTAGTCCAGGCTATTTCGCCTCTCCTCAGAGTGGAAAAATACGTAATTTTCGTCATTCGCGTCGCGCTGACGTGAGTTTTCAAGAACCAATGAGATGCTGGTTGTAATTTAGAGGCGGCGGGGATTAACTCCGGACCTACTATACGTTTGGACTGGATATAAAGCTGGAAATGTGGATAAATGAATTTATACCTTCTCCCTAATAAACTAGATATCACTTCTTGAAACGTATAAAATAGTAAAGTTGTAATGGCGTATGAACGAATCAGTAAAGGAATAGATTTCTATTGTATTTACTAGAATTTCGTCGTCAACGATGTTGGGGGGGGGCGGTGGGGAAAGGCTATTCTGTTTTCTATCCGCTTTCTCAATTTCGCGACGATAAAAAGAAATAGAATTGGATATTGGCCGCTAGGAAATTGCCTCCGAGGCTCTTTTCCTGACTTCCTGATCGTTCGATTGGTCAGGGAATCATTCCGCGAGAAAGTGAAATTCAATCTCGTGAGCCCGTCGACTAACTCTCTCTCTCTTCTCTCTCTTTGAAATAGAATTCTTTTGCCTTCATCGGAATTCCGATGTGAAATAGAGAAAGCTTTTATCCCCCAGCACCTGCTACCCCATCCGCTATACACTACTAGCCAAATTATTTCGTTAGATTGCGGCATTTGCTCCCTAAATTTTAAAAGTCATGAGCTGTTCCGTTGCAACCTTTAAAAGCAATGTTCATGGTTCATACAAAACTCAGGAAAATAAATAAAATTCAGGGAAATTTGTGAGGTTTGAGTAAATTTGCACTGAAGGGCTTACTTCAACTATTAATGAAGAACCACCCCCGTTGTTATTACTCCATGTATGGGAAAAAACCTGGAAAACTCGCGGAAATATATGAGGATAAACCTGGAGAACTCAGGGAAATATATGGGAAAAAGAACGGTAACAAAACCCCAGAAAACTCCGAAAGTTGTATGAACCCTGATGTTGTATCTTCTCTCTCTCTCTCCTCTCTCTCTCTTCCTCTTTTTTAAGACCTGGGAATTGTTATGGGGTCGCTTACAATTGTTTACGAGTGTGGTAAAGGAATTTCTTCGCTATTTTCTTTGGTTCTTAAAACGTGTGTAGAATTCTAAAAGGCCCCAAAAAAGAGCTACTGAGAAATCTTTATTCTGTTAGCTACTAAAATCCCTTTCGCTGTCCGTCAATTTGATAACAATTTTTTATTTTTATTCTTTATTCATTTCTCGTGAATGCCTGTTCTTTTACACCATTAGTACCGCCTAAACTGTAAGGAACTTACAAAATCCTTATCTAACCACGCCCCTATTGGTTAAACGTACGCCCCATGTTTACGCCTATTTCCAGCACGCGAAGCTTACTTGCATTTTTCATTAAAAAGAATGAATGAATGACAAGTGGATACTATACCTACCTAACTGCTTTAATAAATAAGCCTTGGTTTAAAAATTAGTCTTAGGAATTTCGTAACTTTAAATTTAACAACCTAATGAATTGATTTTATGGAAATTAAATTTTTTATTGCTTCTCTCTTCGTGGTATTTTTGTTTTTCGTTTTTGAACCGCAAAGGTTTTTATAGGAATGGGTGTTTTTGTTTTGGAGCTATCCGCCTTTCTGATTTACTCCAGATCGTTAGACCGCTTACTAGCCACCAAGGCTTAGTAAAGAGGAAGGGGGGAAAAAAGGCGGGAGAGTGCATCGAAATTCCAAACGTTTCTTACATGGGAAAAAAGGCGGGAAATAAAAAGCCTTCCTGATTTTTTTTTTTTTTTTTTTTTTCCTTTATCACCCAATAGAAAATTCCACCAACTTAATGACGCGGTCCACTATAGACTACTTTAGCTTATCCAACTACTTCCCATGAACTAAACTGAATCGTTTTATCCTTCGATTTGTACTCTTGAAACTTATAAGCCTTTGCAATGTTAGAAGTAACCCGTTATTCCAAGGCCTTGTTTCTTTCTCTCGTAGTATGAAACGGGATTCACGCGCTAAGCCTAAATTGAAACATTTTCAACTTAGGCTTAACCCTAAGCCTTAGTCTAATATTTGGAAAAATATAAAAAAAAACACGGGGATATAAGGTCCATAAACTTCGACGGGAAAATTCATGATGTTTTGAAAGAAAGTGTAACGACCAATGCAGTTAGTTCTTTACGGATAATAGCGGAAGGAATCTGTGCGGAAAATGGCCCCAATAAATGGGCCCCTAACCAATCTTGTAAGTGGCCATCATAGTAGTAAAAGGAAACGAGCGCTTTTCTTCTTAGAAAAGCATCCTGATATTTACGATCCACAAAATTACTAAAAATTACTGTAAAAATATATATATAAACCAGCTCGTGGAATATTTGTTACTTTCAAGTTATGGGCTTTAGTTTATGGAAGATGTGTCCGGTCCCTCCGTCGGGAGCGCAGTGGCTCTACTCCAAGTTGGACTTGCCTGAGAGTGGGAAAAGGGGGTTAAAGGGGTCCGTAAGCCTTTGATAGTCGTCTAGACTTAGGTAGTGTTGAATCTCGATATATCTTGGGCTTTATTCCGAAATAAGCGGCTTATCCATCGATGGCACGGGATATCCCCTCACCCAAGCATCAATTTGTATCGTTCAATCTAGTGGCATCGGAGATATACACCCTATATATATCAATCTATATAAATATCTCTCCCTCTCTCTCTCTCTCCTCTCTCTTACCCGCACTTTTTTCTTTTGGCATTGGAAGAAATGACAGAGTTTCTATTGGAAAATCTATTGGGTGTCTGCATTTATTTCTAGGGTCTTATCTGTATAAACTTATCAAAAATTTGTATGTTGCAATTTTATTTATTTTTTATTGTATTGTTTATTAAAGGAATTGGATGTATTTAGAGAATTATCGGTATCGTTTGCTATTTTTCTTAATTACTCGGGCCCTGATTGTTATAACCGCTAGTAATAAGTGTCGTTGGAAAGGCAAGAAATAGGGCTATAACATTCTCAAAGAACTTCCCCGTATCTCTTATAGAACCAGAGTTATAACGTTCCAAAGTAGCAGATCCCCTGTAGCTTTTAAATGAACACTGGTGTATTGCGGGTTAAACATTTCTACAGGCGCTCGTACATTTAACATGGGACGAAGTTCCCCTAAATGTTGGCTTCTCTCAATGGTTTTTCTTAATTATTTTTTGGGTTTTAAATACTTGGGTTTTTTTCTTCTTGTTTTTTAAACTAAATTTAGGTTTGAATGCCGAACTTTATTACGTCCGTGAAGGCAAAATCAATCATTACGCCTTGGAATTCGTAATGCCCGTTCCTGCCCATATCACAGAGCTTAGATTTACGTGGCAGAATATGAGGAGCGCTCCTGTAAGCAGACAGGTTTCTAACATTAAAATAATGTTAAATTTATTTAAAATAAACCCTAGGCTTATACATACTTAATTATTTTTATTTATTTTAATAGATACACTACACAATCGGTTTACAAGTCAGTAATGTCGAAGCTTTGAGTCCACCTTCGTTAAATATCAGTAAGAAAGGAATTGTACCAGCTGCCGAAGAGAGTAAGTACTTGCGTTTGCTTTTTCTTTTTTAATTAAGGGTCAAAGTTAATGAAGTGTTGGGTAATATAGTTTTTCGAGTTCAATTACCTTGTACTGGGAAAGTTGACGCGGAAGTTGAAGTTCAGATTCAAGTTAATATTACAACGGAACCAAACTCTAATAATGTCACGTCATTAACATTAAGACGAAATAAAATCTGTCTTAAAGGTTAATATTAATTAAATTTAAATTTAATTATAATGTGAATTATGTTCATAAATAATTTATTTATTTCATCAATAATTATTATCATTAGATGGGAAGAAAAATTCTACAGCGCTTATGGGTAGGATAGATAATTTATTCAATTTATAATTTTAAATATAATTAAATCTAATTATTGGTGTGATGGTAGTTGATGCTTCAGCCATGGTGGCTACAAATAACTCTCTATACATTGGAGTCGGCTGCGCGTGCGCTCTTATTGTAATCATCATAATCATTGGTGCTGTGTGTTACCTACATACTCAAAAAGCCAGGCGTACCGAAGCCATGAAGTAATTAAATAAATACCCTTAACTTTAATTAGTTTACACTAATTATTATTATTTTTTTAAATTAGTTATAGAAGTAACTCGCCAGCTCTCTCGGCTCAGGGCCAGACATTTTTGAGGGTTGATACTCCAAACAACGTCAGTACAACTGGCAGTAAATGCAGTAAGTATTACTTCGAACGCAAGTTTTAAAAGTTTAATTTAAATTTCAATTAACTTAATTTTGCTGTTAAGGTTACACCAGTTTTAGACGTTTAACGCCATTATCCGTTGCTTCAGTACCAGTTCAAGTTAACAACGAACTTAGAGCGACGGAATTAAGTGAACAAATCAGCGAAGTTCTTGTTGAAAGGAAGAAAATTACGTTACAGGAATTACTCCAAGAAGGTAATTAAACTTGATTTGTAATTAAAACCAAATTACTTCAATGCTGAATTAGTTTTTTTTTTTTTTTTTTTAATTTTTCTCAGGTACATTTGGAAAAATTTATCGAGGAGTTCTGTTCGATGATGAAAACGATGTTTGCAGCGAACAACAAGTTTTTGTCAAATCTGTCTCAGGTATGACGAGTTTTTGATTAATTTTCTTCATTAGAGGGTGTTAATTAGCGTATGGATTAATCTTCTTAGATCAAGCTTCAAACATTCAAATCTCGCTACTTTTGGCGGAAGGAATGTTAATGTTCGGTATGAATCATAAAAACATTCTTCCCGTCATAGCAGTTTGTATGGAAGACCCTCTCCGACCATTACTAGTCTATCCTTATGCTAATCAAGGCAATTTAAAGAGGTTCCTACTTAAGTGTAAATTCTCAGCGGAGGGTCATTGCCACGTAAGTATTACCATTAATTAAAAATAAAAACACTAAGTATTTAACCTTAATAATTAATTTCATATGCAGACTCTACTAACTCAAGATCTAGTAGACATGGCCATACAAATAGTTCACGCCATGATCTATTTGCATAAAAGAAAGATTATTCATAGAGATTTAGCAGCGAGAAATTGCGTGTAAGTTGACCAGGTTAATTTGGGTCCTACTAGTTTGCACACCTGGCGCCTGCAAACTGATTATGCAAACCTTGCATACCTTTCAAAACTCCTACTAGTTTGCACACCTGGCACCTGCAAACTGATTATGCAAACCTTGCATACCTTTCAAAACTCCTACTAGTTTGCACACCTGGCGCCTGCAAACTGATTACGCAAACCTTGCATACCTTTCAAAACTCCTACTAGTTTGCACACCTGGCGCCTGCAAACTGATTACGCAAACCTTGCACACCTTTTAACAACACCCCACCCACCACATACTAATTTGCACAACTTTATAAGCAACCAATTAAGCAAACCTTGCACACCATCCAACTAGTAGGAGTTTTGAAAGGTGTGCAAGGTTTGCATAATCAGTTTGCAGGCGCCAGGTGTGCAAACTAGTAGGACCCGTTAATTTGATGTTGATGATTAATTTTAATGTTTTTTTTTATGTATTTTGCAACAGGGTGACCGATAGGTTACAAGTGAGGTTAGCAGACAACGCGCTATCACGTGACTTATTCCCGAATGAGTATCATTGTTTGGGGGATAATGAAAATAGGCCTGTAAAGTGGTTAGCTATTGAGAGTCTATTGAAAAAGGAGTTCTCAACAGCCAGTGACGTCGTAAGTGTCATTTATTTAAGTCTTAAGACATGGATGAAGGATGCGCGTGAGGAAATTTGTTTTCACGCTATAGGATCGGCAACTCCCTATCTCGAACGGACAACTTATTCTGTATATACTCTGTTACAACATCGGTTGTCAGCACGCGCAATGCTATTTCTCTATGTAACGTAGCTTTGTACGTGCTGTCAAGAGACAAAAAACTTCAGGATCTTCAGGATTTAAAATATCCGCGAGTTTTATTGCTCGAGTGCACGGACCTCTAGACCTTAGTTTCAAATACGTCACGTGTAGTAGGCTGTAGGTAATTTTACATGTATTTGAAACTAAGGCCTAGAGGTCCGTGCACTCGAGCTAAAAAACTCGAGGATATCTTTTTAAATCCTGAAGATCCTGAAGTTTTTTGTCTCTTGACAGCACGTACAAAGCTACGTTACATAGAGAAATAGCATTGCACGTGCTGACAACCGACGTTGTAACAGAGTGTATACAGAATAAGCTGTCGCCCGAGATAGGGAGTTGCCTATCCTGTAGAGTGAAAACAAATTTCCTCACGCGCATCCTTCATCCATGTCTTAAGTTTAATTAACGTTTTTCTGATCGAACGTTTTTGAGATTGGTGTTTTTTTTTTGTTGTTGTTTACTTTTAACAGTGGGCTTTTGGAGTGACGTTATGGGAGCTTATGACGCTGGGTCAAATGCCATATATGGAGATTGACCCCTTTGAAATGGGTGCTAATTTAAGGGATGGTTATAGACTAAGTCAACCTATCAACTGTCCAGATAAGCTGTAAGTACTCCCGAGTTTTATTAGAAGTTTTATTATGCTTGAAGGTCCAGATATTTTAAAATTATTTATATCCTTTACAAAGAAACGTGTCATTTAATTAATTATTTTCAAGATATTAATCCAAAAGTAGTTTTTAAAATGTTTAACGGTTTCTGCCCGTGATATTTAAGGTACGCCATGATGGCTTACTGTTGGACAGCGATACCTGAAGACCGGCCAACATTTCCTCAACTTTTATTGTGCTTACAAGACTTTTATCAAGCGTTAGGCCGATATATTTGAAATCCAACCCCCCACCCCCCAAATAAATAAATAAAATAAAAATTGAACCCAATCTAGGCCTAAACCAAGTTTGTGTGCGAATATGTGATACAAAAAAAAAAAAAAAAATCGGGGGTCAAAAGAAAAAAAAACCCCGTTATTTATTATAATAAAGTTACCAAACGAAAACAAACAAAGGGGATGATGAAGTTACCAACCATAAATAATAATAATAATAATACTTGGACTTTGAGACAGACTGAGTCCATTGTGCTATCTACGCTACGACAGAACAATTAATAATTGCTCAAGAAAGTCTATTTTCGTGTCTAAAAACATTCCCTAACCTCTGATAATTGAGGTTGTTTTTTAGACCAAATCATTTTACAACACGCCACGAGTGTAACAGCCGCTTTTAAATTCGTTAATTAATTTGTACGAGGAGATTAATTAAAAAAAAAAGATGTATTTTGTCGTAAATATTCGTGTAACGTTCAAGTTGCAACAAAAGTTATTTGTCATATCAGAATTTTTATCTAAAACCAACCGGAGAAGCTCTCTCTCTCTCCTAAAAAAAAAAACATCCTGACAATCAAATGCCAGTTTTTTTCATAACGAGAGTGTTAAGCAGAGGTGTTGACGCATTTGGAGACAACGTACATGGAATATTTCGTGTTTACACCGTACGTGGAATATTTCGTGTTTTATGCGAAATTTAAACCAAAAAACACCTAAAAAAATTGTACAGTGACGTGGATTTTTTCTTCGAAAGTAAAGAAAAGATAAACTGTAAAAAAAAAAAAAAAAAAAAAAAAAAATATATATATAAAATCTTGGTGCTTTTGTTATTACGTGTTTAATTTACAAAGTTTACAGTGCCGCCGCTCTACGTTTTATAAATACAAATAAAACAATGCATAGATTTTTATCAAATGCTAGTCAACAAACCAAAACATTTTTAAAAAAAAATGGAGATAAAAGTAAAAAAAAAAATGTTTTTAATTGTGTTTTTTCAGTTTTTTATTGTAAAAATTTCGGAAAAAAAAAGGCCAACCCTTAATGAATAAATAAATAAATATAGATTAAAAATCTTTAGTAAATAAAATATGAGGTGTTGAAATTAACACCTCCCAAGAGATTTATAGTGCCTGCATGTTTTATGTGCATATCTCCGATTTAATTGAATAAAAAAAAGAGTTATTTGCAATTTTTGAACTTTTAATTAATTTTTCCCCAATTTCGCGCCATTTTTTAGATTGCCATTAAACCACGTGGTGAAGTTGAACTGAAGGCATGCTGTGAATGTGGATAATTAACTTCAAAGGTTGGTAGTAGTTTACATTCATTTTGAGATCTGATCCTGTTGCATTTACACCCGGGTTATTTAATTAAGTAGTTAGTGATTGCCAAATTAAGACTTAAAGTTAATTTAAATTATGGCTACCGGTGGTGAGTCGAATTACGATATGGAACCATTACTATCGCGAAATATTTTACCAAATGAATTGACGAATCAAAATGACCCCCCTGAGAATACCAATAACTCTACTTCCGCCACTAATGACCTATCATTCATTGAACCATCAACAATACCCATTCCTCGGGACAATAATATCATTGGTAGTGAGTCGCAAGAAGAAAATGATGCGGTAACCGAAACTGAGCATTCAGATTGTGAAGATCCAATCGGGGACTTGATAAATGCTTGTCACTTTAAAATTCTTTGTCCCTATTCCTTATTTTTGTCTTTGGTGAGTACTTGTGGCTTCATCCATTCATTCATTCCTTTCTCTATGCTTCATCTAGAGGGCTTAAGCCTTATTGACCCTTGCGAACTGTCCCTTAAATGAGTCTAGGTCACGGATAATAAGTTTAAATTAATTATTAGATTGGATGGCTTCCTTTATTCAACCTTGATTACGGAGCAATTCGTTGCAAGAAGATCTCGAACGTGGTTTATTTAATAGCCATAGTAATATTACTAATATTTGGTCATATACTGGAGTTCGCGTCATGTTTTAGACGCGACGGTTTCGCCCTGTACCGCAATTCATACGAGCAGGAGTTACTGGTAAATAACTACCTCAGAGTCCTGCACGGGCCGATCGGGTCGGGTCGGGCTTTCCACTTTTGAAAATTGAATCGGGCCGGGTCGGGCTTTTGTTCATTTTTGAAAATTGAATCGGGCCGGGTCGGGCTTTTGTTCATTTTTCAAAATTGAATCGGGCCGGGTCGGGCTTTTGTTCATTTTTCAAAATTGAATCGGGCCGGGTCGGGCTTTTGTTCATTTTTCAAAATTCGGGCCGGGCCGGGCCGAAAAACCCACTATATACTCGGACTCGGGCCGGATTTCGGACTTATTCAAAATGCTAAATCCCGGGCCGGGCTTGGGTCGGGCCTGAAAAACTCGGCCCGTGCAGGTCTCTGAACTACCTTACCACTGACCTATGCAAGTGGTAGACCAAAAAGTTACGCGCTAATTTTCTATTTTAGGCTGGAAATGTTTCCTCCTTTTTCCAAAGTAATGCTTGGAATTTCATAGTTGAGTTTTTAGCCCCGATTAAGGGTGAGCGGGAACTTAACAACACCACCAATAAAACTGATCCCCCAACTAACAAAATAGTGTGTACCGGAGGTCTTCTGAGTACTTACGCCATTCCGTCATTGCTTCATATGGCCGCTTATGTATGCATGTGTTATAATATTCGACGCGTAGGTACAGAAAAATTAGTGAAATTTATGGAAAGGGTAAGATGTGCGGTGATTAAATTGATTAATGGGATGTGTTTAATTAGTATATATTTTTTAATTTTATCGAAGACGTTCTTACAATTACGTAAATTGGGAGATAAAGGAATGACCAAAGCTAAATTAGTTTGCCAGTTACGGTATTCTTTTTTCTTTGTTTCAAAATGCAACGATTATTTTTGGTACATTATAATAAAATTAACATTATTGCAGTTGTTATTTTTACGTATTCGGTTTATGGTTAATTATACCTTTCGTCTCATTTGGATTGCAATTCGCTTACTGTAAGCAATCAGATAAAGTTCGTCTGGATTACACGTGGATGCGACACGAGTAAGTTCTGAAACTTCTTATCTAAAACGAGTCTAAATGTTTTGACTAATTACTCAATATTTCAGCAACAAAATTTACATAACAATATTGGACTCGTTTCTAGTTATTTGTATGGTTATTAATTATCTAGTTAGCGTTGCCGTAGCGACTTGCTACGTTTTTCAGTGTAAATTACTGGAAATTTTCCTCGAGAACCTTCGTGTCATGGTTAAAAATCGAATCATTGGTCTATTAGAATTCTACGAGGTATTTATTAAATATTAAATAACTTAATTTAATCCTTGCTAACTTGCAATGAAATCTTAGGAGCTTAACGTAGCCAGGAATTTTCTGGAACACTTGAATGGTTATCACTCTATCAGCGTTGGTTTAATTTGTGTAAACGTCGCCTCGAAGTTGTTAACCGCCTCGTATGGATTTTTTGCCGGGCAAAGTAAAATTGGAGATAGTTACTGGGTGTATTTCTCGTCGGTTGTCATATGTTTCTATTGGTCAATGCTTTTGGCCAGTTCCTCAATTCACGTATGTTAACCCTAATATAACTCCGATGAGTAAACTATAGAATTCTTGGACTATACAGGCAGCGAGTGTTAATAGCGTTTGTGAGAAAATTAAATCCATCGGACATGCCGTAAAAGGTACGCCAGAAACTGAAGATTTCAAACCCAGCGATCCTGAAGTTGATTCGTTGATAATATATTTAAGTAGTTTGGAGATGGAAGTAAGTTCTTTATACGGGCAACGTAAGCCTATTTACTAATTCTCTACAATCATTTACTTATTAAGGCTAAGCTGTTTTGTAACCCCATCCGTACCGGAACCTTAGCTAAGATAACTTTGGTCATTTTCATGACTTTAGTAACATTTGGTCAATTAGGATTGACTTACTTTAGTTCGTTTTAATATGTTGTCTAATTTCATTTCAAGAAATAATTTAAATTAATAATTTACTTTTGCTTGGAAGTTTTTGTTATATTTATATTTTACTACTATACAAATATTAAAATCTTTTACCATCCAAGAACGTGTAAATATCTCATTTGAATTTACCCGTATAAGTTTTTGAAAGACTTGATTGGTTGAAGTCTATTCCGTAAACTTGATAAATAAAAGGGGGGAACAATCAAATTTGTAAGCTTATTTTCGGCCCTGTCCTGTAATCCATTGGATTTAAGCATAGCCTATTGGGCATGCGCGTTAATATGAAGCCCTTTGGCACTACGGGGATTCAAAAGTTCTTTCAAAGTTGAAGTTGTGAGTTGCAACTTTAAGACCAGTCTCAAGTTCTCAACAAGTGGTTTCTATGGAAAAGACAATAAATAATATTACATCTTTAACATGCTTTATCTAGTAAAAGTTACCGTAAATTAGTACGTTTAAACCGTAATTACTGTCGACTTCAATTTGTGTAACAAAATTGGCAACGTTATTCGAAGTTCAAACCAATGCCTACGAGATAGGCATTGTTCAAACACTGCAAATTGTAAGCCTTGGCCATATCAAATTATGTTATTCTGAAGGCAGAAGTTGAAAACGTTGGTAAGAAAATTAACGTTTTCCAAGAAGCCAACAAAGTTTTATTTTGCGCGTCAATTACTTGGATACCTATTACGAATCTTCTATAAACTTTTCGTGGAATTCATCTCCCATCATTCGATTAAACAACCTATCTCCCAGGAAATTCAGAAGTCAGAACTGTGGCATCGATAATACTCTATCTGTTAACTCATTTGGTGAACTTTATCCAGAGTAAAATTGGGTGTAGCTACTTAAATGAACTTTAATATAATCAGACCAAGAAATCCTCGTAGAACTTCAGAACTTCGTAAGTACCCAAAATGGGTTTTCACTATTCTGGTCTTTTGTTTTGCTATGTTTGAGGTTTTTAGTTTCCCTATCCAAAAAATTCTTTGTATAATTGAAATATGGAGAATTTGACCCTCATTAGTTGCTTTCTGTCCTTGTTACATGGTGATGGGGTATTTGTTTTAGAACATTCAACATTGGGGTAGTGAAGTCTGAAAAGTGTGACTCTTGTATGAGAGCGTAACTCCCATGGCTTGTTGGGTCAGTTGGGATGGAAGGCTCTTTAAACAGCCTACTTAGTGACTTTACACTACTTTTAGTGGGATTACTTCATCATCATAATTTTAATTCAATTTATACCACAAAACTATAATGAAAACGTGTTTCCACTTTGAAATTTCCGCCATAAACTTAAACACATACTCGGTAGATGGCCTAACAGGCTGTATGATGACCTCGTGCTGAACCCACTGAATTTTTGTAGTAATGCGCGTGTATTAATTAGTTTTATAGTTAATTACCTTAAACTAGTTAATAATTAATCTAGATTAGACGAAAAATATATTGGAGGTGTTATTTTAACGCTAACTTGGGGAAATTCTTCTTAAAATTGGATTTTTGACTTAAGCCTTTGCTTCATCTCAATTGAAATTTGAAAATTCCAATGAGTGGCATTAGAGGACTAAGTCACCCGCTAAATATAATTAAATCGGCGTCAAAACGAACTAAACAGTGGCTAGTTTTTGCCCAAGCTTGGTATCTATACGATGCAAAATGGCAAAATCCATTTGATTCAGCCGAAAAAATATGTAAGGTCCTCCAAGGAAGGCATAAACCAATATTTCACAATCTATCGGAAACGGGAGATCATGTAGTTGTTATAAATACGAAAGATATTGCTATGCCCAATGAGGAATGGAGGTATAGAATGTACCGACATCATACCCAATACGCCGGTAAGATAAATTTAAAGGCCGTAGCTTTGTTTATTAAGAGTATCTTTAGCGTAAACTACTTGAAATTTCAAAGGGGGAGAAACTTTCACACCTGCTTGGGAGTTGCATCAAAAAGATCCCACTCAAGTCCTGTACAAAGCCGTTTATCGTGAACTAGGAGGGAGTTTACTTCGACATAATCGCATTAAGAAACTTCATTTGTTCCCTGATGATAATGTCCCATTAGAAATTCTTCAAAATGTCAGTGATCAGTTGAGACAATTGAGAAAAGTCCCTAAGAGACTTGACGAATATACTGAAGAAGAACTTAAGAATTTTCCCAAGCTTTTTGAATGGCCCAAAGATTACGTTATCAAATAATTAATTTGACCCTCAGAAATCCATAATTTGTAGTTTAGGGTTATTGAGTGTATAGAAATAAAATTTGAAGTGTATTGTTTTCTTTTGGTTTATTTTAGTGTAAAAATGTCCAGGTTTAACGAGATCAATATTCAGATGTTATCAAAAACTTTGCATCAACATATTTTTAAGCGAGAAACGCTCTCCAAAGTTAATAAAGAAACTATTGATAAAATATCCAAACATTTGAAAGAACATAATTTATGGGGTAGGAAGGGTGACGTCTTACCCGATGTCCAATTAGAACTACCCCAATTTTATGGTAATAATATCGACGAACATTTCAAAATAATTGGAGCCAATTTCGTACGACCCTTTAAAACGATGTTGAATGATTTAATCGCCAATAAACTACCGACACAACCAAAAAAATGGAAATTTGAACCTGGTTGGACGCGTTATGTTGGGGATAAATCTGAAACTGTTTCATATCCGACGGAGAAATGTCTCGTTTTTGATGTTGAAATATGCGTTAAGGAAGGGAACTATCCGACTTTAGCGACTGCAGCTTCTAAAACCGCTTGGTATTCGTGGTGCAGCCAAAAACTAACGAACGACGAGTATGATTGGTCCAATAATGAAATAGCCTTAGATAACTTAATCCCTTTAGAAACGGAGAGTAAATTTAAATACGAAGATACAAACTTCACTGATAGGTTAATTATCGGACATAATGTTAGTTTTGATAGAAGTTATATCAAGGAACAGTATCTATTGCAAGGGACCCAACTTAGATTTTTAGATACAATGGCATTGCATATGTGTATTTCGGGTTTAACTGGTATTCAACGCGCCATGTCTATGGCTAATAAAAGCACTAAAAGCGCTACAACAAAGGACCAAGAAGATTTTCGAAAGGCTGCCTTTATGTGGATGGATATCGGGTCTCTAAATAATCTCGCTGACGTCTACAAACTTTACTGCGAAGGCGATGCCATACTTAAAGATCAAAGGGATGTATTCGTAACCGGAACTTTAGACGATGTACGAAGAGACTTTCAAAGTTTGACGAATTACTGCGCCAGGGATGTAACAGCCACGTTTGAAATTACGCAGAAACTAATCCCGATGTTTTATAAAAGATTCCCACATCCCGTCACCTTAGCTGGGATGCTGGAAATGTCAGTACCGTATCTCCCCATCAATCAAAATTGGAAACATTATTTAAAAAGTTCACAGGCTTCCTATGACGAACTAGAAAGGGAGATGAAGTTATCCTTGGGTCAAGTTGCTAACGACGCTTGCTCATTATTAATTGATGATAAGTACAAGGAAGATCCATGGTTGTGGGACTTAGATTGGAAAGTGCAAGAGCTCAAGATGAATAAACCGGCTGTGGTATCCAAGAAAAGAAAGGCGGCTCTTGAGGCTGAAGAAAAGTTACAACAAATTGAAGATGAAAATATTGATAACGATGAAGAAACCTCAACGAAAAATGCGCCTGTACCAAGTGAATTTGAATTTATACTGAAAACGGCGCAAAATCTACGTAAAGTACGACCATTTATGCCTGGGTACCCTTTATGGTATCGCGATCTTTGCGTTAAACCTAATTCCGGAACCAAATGGGAACCGGGTCCAGCCTTAATTTCGACACAAATAAGATCAGTGCCCAAATTACTGAGATTACTTTGGGATGGATACCCCTTGCATTACGATAAAAAGGAAGGTTGGGGTTACTTGGTACCCAAAAAAACGTTAACCCAAGACGACGTTGAAAATGTTCTAAATGAACAGAGTCCCGATTTTCCAATCGGTTCTCTGATCAAAATTATCCGTGAACGTAATGGTACCACCGACATAAAAATATCTAAGGGGGAAGATGATTATCAGACTTTAATCAACAAAACGGACGCCATTATGGGTGATAAAAGGGAAGAGAGTCAGTTATGGCGGTTGATTCTTGAGAAGGAACTTTCAAACGAAACGCAGGCTTCACCATCCAATAAGAACGGACCCTGTCCTAGCGTTAAACTAAGAGGATGCGACTTTTATCGCCTGCCCCATAAAGATGGTCCGAAAAACAGGGTTGGTAACCCATTAGCCAAGGATTTTCTAACGAAAATTACTGACGGTACTCTAACAGCTTACGCTGGAGACCGCGCCACAAGAGCCTTAACAATAAGCAAGATGATATCTTACTGGAAAAACGCCCATAAACGAATCACCTCCCAAATGACAGTATATTTAAACCACGATGCCTTACCAACGCACGTAATCGCCAATCAGTCCTACGATCCTGAAGAATTTTACGGAGCTATATTACCAAGACTAGTCACAGCCGGTACAGTTACCAGAAGGGCTGTTGAACCGACATGGCTTACAGCGAGTAACGCCTACGTTGATCGAGTTGGTTCAGAGCTTAAAGGAATGGTACAAGCACCGCCTAATTACCATTTTGTCGGAGCTGATGTTGACTCCGAAGAGCTATGGATCGCGGCCATTATTGGTGACGCGCATTTCGCCGGGTTACACGGATGTACCGCTTTCAGTTGGATGACCTTACAAGGGAAGAAGAGCGAAGGAACGGACCTTCATAGCAAAACAGCGGCCACAGTCGGGATTACGCGTGACCAGGCGAAGATTCTAAATTATGGAAGGATTTACGGAGCGGGGTTACCATTCGCCCAGAGATTGTTGATGCAATTCAATCATAGATTAACCGAAGATGAAGCCGCTTCGAAAGCCAAGAAGATGTATTCCGAAACTAAAGGAGTTAAGCGAAGAATTTATCCTTCAGCCCAAATTGAGTCGGATGAAGAAGCAATTGTGTTTAGTAAAGATTCGATGGAGCCCCAACGTCAATGGGTGGGAGGCAGCGAATCGCAAATGTTCAACAAATTAGAACTAATCGCTCAATCGGAACAACCCGCCACCCCCGTTTTGGGTTGTCGTATCAGCCGATCGTTGGAACCCGCCATCGTCAATAACAACTTTATGACAAGCCGAATTAATTGGGTAGTTCAAAGCTCGGCCGTTGATTTCCTACATATTATGCTAGTTTGCGTGAAATGGTTAATGCGAGAGTATAAGATAGACGGGCGTTTCAGTATCAGTATTCACGATGAAATTCGATATTTAGTTCGTTCCGAAGACCGTTACCGTGCCGCCTTAGCTCTACAAATTACTAATTTGCTTACAAGGTGCCTGTTTGCTTATAAAATGGATATGAATGATTTACCTCAGTCCGTGGCCTTCTTCAGTTCCGTCGATATTGATAAGTGTCTTAGAAAGGAAGTACATTTGGATTGTAAAACGCCATCGAACCCTCGGGGATTGGAAAAATGTTACGGAATACCCAAAGGAGAGAGTTTAGATATTTATCAAGTTTTGGAGAAAACTAAGGGAAAATTAACTAAAGAATAATTAAGCATTTAAAAATGAAACTTTTTATTAAAAATTTAAATAACATTTGTTACATTAGAAACACTTTTTTTTTGACAAAAATAAAACATTTGAAAGTTGGAACGTCTTTTACATTTTCTTCAAGCTTTTCTCAAAGGCGATCACCTGAAAATTAAATGACAATAGACGAAGCCTTTCGAAGTGTCTTCGGTATTTCAAAATTTCTCATTACCTGATCAATATGAGCCTCAGCGATTTGTTTAAGTTTTGCCGAAGCTCCCGGTTTTCCCTCCAGATCCTTACCATACTCTTTGCAGATATTGAACAGTCGTTTACCGCAAGTTTTAAAAATGGCGTCACTCATTTTGATATTACGAGATTCGAAGGCGTTTACGACGGCGTTACGTAGTTTTTTCGTCGTTTGGGTATCCAGTTCCTGTTTTTGTATCTTTTCTAGTTTACTCCTGAAAATGTATTGTTAAGACTAGTAGTTATTTAACCTAATCCACGTGTTAATTGGCATTAATTAATTTAACGTACTTTGCAGTAGGTTTGGGTTGAAGTTTAATTTTTTTCGACGGAGTATTAGTACGATTTTCCATTGTATTTGGATATTTTACGGGTGTTTGCCGTTTTCTAATTGGACGATTCTTCGATGGGGTTTCCTTTACAGCTGGACTTAGTGTGGGCATTGGTTTATTTGATTTCTTAGACGGAGTTCGAGTCTTTTTTGGTGTCGTCGTAGATTTATTTTTACCGAACAAACGTTTTTTAGTGATTTCGACACTTTTTTGAGGACTGCTTTCATTTTGATTGGTAACTAGAGTTGGACTTGTAGCTCGTTTCTTAGCCGGGGTTCTGGTTTTTTTGCTAGGACTTGGGCCGCCGCTTTTTTCTAATTTTAAGTGTGAAATATTTAAAATAATCATCTTTAATTAGGTTAGACTTTTTCGAAATTACTGGGAGTTTTAGGAACCCTTCTAGTTGAGGATTTAGGCGTATTTCTTCTCGGTGATTTGTTGGTTTTCTTGGATCTGGGTGTTGTTTTCACTGCTTTCTTGGGACTCTTTCTACCATTCAATTTAGGGATGAAAGTTTTGAAATCTTTGGAAGTTGTTTCTTCCTCTAAGAGTTGACTTTTCAGTTGCGTAGCTCTTGTATCGTCCGCTTCGGATTTTTCGTTGTAGTAACTGAAAATTTAAGGATTAATGTAACGTTAAAGGTTGGGTAATTATGTAGCTTAACGTACTACACATCGTGAAAGCGATTATCCTTCAATTCGGGCCATGGCAATTCAGTTAATTTCTTTACTTGTTCTTTAGCGTATTTTGCTTTGAATTTTAATATTTCCTTGATAAAACAATTCAATTAGTTAGGAATAATTTATGATTTTCGTTAGTAGAAGTTACCATATTTTCGCTTGAATTTGGGTTCATTCCTTTAGCATATCCATTTTCATCAAAGTATTGAGTTACGTCCAAGCCAATATTGCTTTCTATTTCATATTATTAACTCATTATAAACTTTGAAACATGATTAGTTTTAATTATCCATAATCGTACTGCAAGTTATCTTTGGATTCTGAAGATCGTCATTGTCATTGTCATCATCGTCATCCTCTTGAATTTTTGCCGCGTATCTTCTTTCAATCCAATCGCAAGGGTCCTCTAGTTCTAACTCTTTTTCCATGGATTCCGGTGGATTGTCTTCTTGTATTGTCTCATCATGGTCAATATCAGTGACTTTAAACTTGACTAGGGATAGTTTACGTTCTCCTTTACCCTTTGTGGGAAACTCATCTCCAATCTCTCGACATGTGAACGCATTTGAACTTAGAAATTTTCGACATATTTTTAAATCACTGGCGCAAGGCAATATTATTTTTTTCGTCACTTTGTTCAAAAATATATCGGAGAACTCCGAAGACGTTTTAGAAAGATAAACTGATAGTTCATCAGCGATATCGTTGTTCCAACAAATTAGGACATCCATGTAAGCACCCGTTTCGGGTTCAGGGTAATTGTTGATTAGGGCTTAGGGTAAATTTAATATTTTGATGTTAATTTAATTTAATTTAAATTAATTATGAGGGAATTAAGAGTGTATACTTCTAAAAGTGTCGTCCACAATAGCTTTCTTCCAATCTGCGATTGTGAGACTGTTTTCCTCGGTATCAAATATAGGGTAATAACGAAACCTGGCTATCATGGCTTTCTGATATTTAATTTAGATTAGATTAAATATAATTATTTAATTATTTATTCAGTTAGTTAATTAACTACTACCACTGATTTTCTTTCACAAAAATATTCCACTAAACTATCTTCTTTGGATTTAAATAATGGGTAGAAAGGTTTTCTGTTTAATTTATCAGGTTAAGGGATTAATTAGATTTAATTCTATTTATTTAATTAGTAAGTTAGTTTAAAGGATACAATTTAAGTTTTGTTGGATAGAATAAATGCATAGAAACGTCGTCTATGTAACATTCTTTTAACAATTCAAGTCTGTGAGAGACTCTGTAGAGCTAAATTGATTATTTTAATTAGATTAGCGCTAATTAGTAATTAAGTGGTGTTTAATCTAATTTAATATTTTACCAAATCAGGTTCTGTATTTAAAACTTCGTTAGAATGCTCGTTAAAGTCATAATTAACATTGTAACATATTTTTAACCGATTCAGCTTTATAATTATAAATTTTAATGTTATTAAGTAACAATCAGTAGGTTTTGATTGTTTACCGTTTACTCTCTTACCCAACTATCAGGTTGAAGGATTAAGTTACCCTTCCATAAACAAATCTCGTTATTAATTGGGTTGTTAGATTCGACTCTAATTATGTTATCCCATTTATCGGTTAAGTTCTGACAACTTTCATTGGGTAGGAATAAAACATCGGAGAAACACCAAAAATGTAGACGTAATAAGGCACTAAACAACTCCCAATGCTGACTGTTTAAAGTATTTAGTTTATACTTAATTTAAACGTAATTAGATTGAAATAATTTGTAAATAATTACATAGTTTCAGTAGAGAATATTGGCCCTTGACAATAAACTGTTAATTCATAGGAACCTAGAAGGGGTAACTTCTCTACAAGGTTATGTAAGGCTGCCGCGATATTCTCTGATGTTTCTCTTTAAGAGTGCGTGGATTTAGATTTAAATTAACTTAATTTAAATTGGAACTTACAGTTTGTGAACTGGAACATCTTTCTGTTCATCATGAATGTCTGCCCAGTTTATGTTACTCTCTAACGTTGTGTCATTTTCAGAAAGAGAGTTTGGGTTGTCATAGACTAGTTGAATTAGGTTAATTTCCGTGTTTAAGAGTTTACCGCATTCAAATGGTAAACATAATTGCTTAATTTTGTTTAAATTATCCACGGTATTGTTATATGCAGCTTGCAAAGTTGAGGTAGAAGGATCTAAATATGGTAAAAATTTGTTATTTTTGGGAAATTTAACAATATTTTGGTCAATTTACCATCTGTAATCAAGATGAAATACTTCTTTCGACACATTTTCTTCTAATTTACAATTTAAATTATTAATTATTGCACAGTAAGACTGTTAAAACCTGCGATTTCGGCCTTAAGTTGTCAGACCATGTGCTTTTGTTTACATCTAAGTTTTGGCGGGAAAAGGCCAGGTGATCGTGTAGCGTCGTCTGCTTCAGTGGTTCTGATCGTCGATGCTAGAGGGCTCTAGTTTAAAAATTGGGGTGCTAACATAAGTAAGGCGAATTTAAAAGTATATTATAAGTTTTAATTTTTAATAATGAAAGAACACTTTTAAGTAACAATTGATTTTATATTCCCACAATATAATATGAACATTTTTTAGGGATATATATCCTACTCCCTCAACTTTCTGAAAAATTCTCCGAAACTGTGTTTTGGCCAATCATTTTTTTCTTCAGATGGATTTTCTAATTTGTGATCAGGTTTCGAATTAGGCTTAGCTTGATCTCCTCCTTCACCTCTGGAATTCAGTTTATCTTCCCCCTTCTGTTTGTGTTCAAACCCTTGACCTCTGGTGTTTGATTGGCTCCCTTCACCTCTAGGTCTTTCCTCCTTGTTCATGTCACTGTTGGATTGCCATTGTTGTTTATCTGGATCCCCATGAGAGTGTCCCCAAGGTCGTGGGCTATCCTTCTTGTCCCGATTCTCATTCAACCCACCCTTGGGTCCAAAACGTCTTTTTTCTTCGTCCCCATTAGGTCTTTCTTGGTCCTTCTTACCATGATTCCTGTTAATCTCACCATTTGGTCCCCAAGGTGTTCTTTCTTCGCTTCCATTGGGTCTGTTTAGGCTTTCCTCCTTGTTCCTGCCGTTGTGCCCCCAAGGTCTTCTTTCTTTGTCCCCGTTAGGTCCTTCTTGGTTCTTCTTACCATGATTTCGGTTAATCTCACCATTTGGTCCCCAGGGTCGTTTTTCCTCGCTTCCATTGGGTCTGCCTTCCTCCTTGTTTCTGTCGTTGTGTCCCCAAGGTTTTCTTTCTTCGTCTCCATTGGGTCTTTCTTGGTCCTTCTTACCATGATTTCGGTTAATCTCACCATTTGGTCCCCAGGGTCGTTTTTCCTCGCTTCCATTGGGTCTGCCTTCCTCCTTGTTTCTGTCGTTGTGTCCCCAAGGTCTTCTTTCTTCGTCTCCATTGGGTCTTTCTTGGTCCTTCTTACCATGATTTCGGTTAATCTCACCATTTGGTCCCCAGGGTCGTTTTTCCTCGCTTCCATTGGGTCTGCCTTCCTCCTTGTTTCTGTCGTTGTGTCCCCAAGGTCTTCTTTCTTCGTCTCCATTGGGTCTTTCTTGGTCCTTCTTACCATGATTTCGGTTAATCTCACCATTTGGTCCCCAGGGTCGTTTTTCCTCGCTTCCATTGGGTCTGCCTTCCTCCTTGTTTCTGTCGTTGTGTCCCCAAGGTCTTCTTTCTTCGTCTCCATTGGGTCTTTCTTGGTCCTTCTTACCATGATTTCGGTTAATCTCACCATTTGGTCTGCCTTCCTCCTTGTTTCTGTCGTTGTGTCCCCAAGGTCTTCTTTCTTCGTCTCCATTGGGTCTTTCTTGGTCCTTCTTACCATGATTTCGGTTATTCTCACCATTTGGTCCCCAGGGTCGTTTTTCCTCGCTTCCGTTGGGTCTGCCTTCCTCCCTGTTTCTGTCGTTGTGTCCCCAAGGTCTTCTTTCTTCGTCTCCATTGGGTCTGCCTTCCTCCTTGTTTCTGTCGTTGTGTCCCCAAGGTCTTCTTTCTTCGTCTCCATTGGGTCTGCCTTCCTCCTTGTTTCTGTCGTTGTGTCCCCAAGATCTTCTTTCTTCGTCTCCATTGGGTCTTTCTTGGTCCTTCTTACCATGATTTTGGTTAATCTCACCATTTGGTCCCCAAGGTCGTTTTTCCTCGCTTCCATTGGGTCTGCCTTCCTCCCTGTTTCTGTCGTTGTGTCCCCAAGGTCTTCTTTCTTCGTCTCCATTGGGTCTGCCTTCCTCCTTGTTTCTGTCGTTGTGTCCCCAAGGTCTTCTTTCTTCGTCTCCATTGGGTCTGCCTTCCTCCTTGTTTCTGTCGTTGTGTCCCCAAGGTCTTCTTTCTTCGTCCCCATTAGGTCTTTCTTGGTCCTTCTTACCATGATTTCGGTTAATCTCGCCATTTGGCCCCCAAGGTCGTTTTTCTTCGCTTCTATTAGGCCTTTTTAGGCCGTCCTCCTTGTCCCTTTCACCATGAGTTCCTCCATTGGGTCTGTCGTGGTCCTTCTTACCATGCTCCCTGTTAATCTCACCATTTGGTCCCCAGGGTCGTTTTTCCTCGCTTCCATGCCTTTTCGGGCCGTCCTCCTTGTCCCTGTCGTTGTGTCCCCGATGTTGATTTTCTTCGTGTCCATTGTATCTGTCGTGGTCCTTCTTACCATGCTCCTTGTTAATCTCACCATTTGGTCCCCAGGGTCGTTTTTCCTCGCTTCCATTGGGCCTTTTATGGCGATCATCCATGGATTTGTCCTCGTTATCTTGCAGCTGTTTCCTGGGGCGATTTCCCCGAGCTTCAATAACATCATCTTCACGTTTGGGTTTATCTTTATCTTCCCCCTTGTCCGGCTTAGCGTTTTTATCTCCTTCCTGATGTTGTCCCCCCTTTTTCCGAGAATCGGATTCTGCTCGTTTACCACTATTAGAATCTTTGAAATTTTGACATCCTTCGACTTCGTGGCGCGACTTACCCTGAATCTTCTTGTCTGAAGTATAGGAAGAGTCTTTCTCTGACTGTTCCTTGTCTCGACGTTCACTTTGATTAGTCTTCTTATCTTCGGTATAATCCAGTTTCATGCACCAACCGTGTTGACACACTCGACCATCCTGTAAAGTTTAAAATTAGGTTCGCCACCCGTGGTTTCAAAACCGGAACTTACCGCGCATGACTTGCCCTCCCTAACCGGAAGTGTAATCTTCATCTTTTCGTCCAAGTAGCACAGAACCATGCACGAACCCATCTATAAAATACCAACATTTACTCAACCCAAATTGGAATTAATTTTAATTAACTTACTTTAATTGGAACCACTCTTCCACTGTGTTCCAACGCGTTTACATTGAAAACACAATCATCTAACATGGATGGTAGGATCTCGAGGCAACTGCCTCTAACACACATCTAATTAACAATTAAATAATTAATTAACTAAGCCATGTTATAATTAGATTGAAATTGATAAATAATTACTCTGTTCGATCCGCAAGTATCGTAATTTCTTAAATTAACTGATTTTGTCGTGTTACGATACCCCACGGTAATACCCCTGATATCGCACGATAACTCGCACCCCTTAATTGTGTAATATTCTTTAAATAATTAAGTTTAATTTACAATAATTAATTTTAATTACTTGGGCCGATCCTGCCATGACTATATCAAGTGGGAATTCTTCTTTACATCTTTTAAGGTAAACTTCTGATTTTTGCCCAGCCGGGGATATTAAAAGTTTCTGATCAGCTGAGGATTAATTATATTGTTAATTTATTAATTAAAATAATTTCATTAAGTATCTTACCCAATGTTTTCGCGACTGAAATACAAAGTATAATCCATACGTAATTTCTTACGAAGAAATCCATTTTGGTTTCAGGATTCTATCAAAGAGAGACCCTGGTTTTATATAGAAATGTTACCAATTAATATTAATTATGTTTATACTTAATTGGACTGAGAAAGAATAACAAAGCCAGAATGTCTCGGGGAAAATAGTAAATATCCTGCTGTCGAAAAATAATTGTTTACCATATTTTGCAAGTTCAATCGGAGTTGTTTCTTCGTTTAAAGCTGGGTTTCAGCTATAGAAATCTGATAGATTATATCTTTTACTTTAGTGAATACTCGACCTGAAATGAGTTTCATTAATTTAGGCGTTCTCTATAGCCTAGTAATATCATAAGTTCATAAGGTATGTTCACCATAAGTTTTTCACTGGTTACAAACTGGAGTTTATCATGAAGTGACGGAGGCCATAGATTCGAGGTAAAGCGACGCCTGGTGAGGCGCTGCATATCAAAGGCTTAGTACAGACTAAATAGGTATAGATGGAAGTCCTGCAAAATTAACTGAGTGTAGTAAATCAATTCTGGCTTTTCGTTCTCGAACTAGTTATCTCGAGCTGTAAGTCTCTAGCATTACGAACTCGTATAGGTAGTGTCAAACTTATGGAACAAATCACTTATAAACTTATGGTAATACGAACAAAAGATTCTTTGTCGCAGTTTGTCGTTTAGCCTTGTTTCATCAACATTTTTAAAACGAGCGTTTAAAAATCTTAAACGGTTTTTAAAAGAAAATTACTCGCTCATTTTTATAATATTTTCTTTCTTTTTTTAAAAAAAAATAATTTAACCTTCGTTTTAAATTGCATCTTGATAACGCGCGCCCCCCGAAGGAATTTGGCTTAATTTTTGTTTTGTGTTTAATATATTTTCACGATTATTATTTTTCATAATGATTCCTTAATAATTTGTAAATCTATACTTTTGAAAACTGCTTCTTAAATATTTCCACTCCAATGTTAAGGATGATTCAGATTTTAAAATATTAATTTATGATCACGTGGTACTTTATCAACACCACCACCACCACCCAAGGCGGTATTTTGGGGGCCCCCTTCCCCGATTTGGCGCCTATTTGGTTACATTTGGCGCGCGCTTTAAGATTGTGTTTAGATTAAAAAAAAAAAATTTTTATATGGCTCCTTGGCTCTCTCTGGATGGGCGGTGATTTGCTTAGCGGATAAAAAGTGATTGTTTGACGTGAATTATCGGCTCCGAGAATCTGAAGTGTATTTATTATTTAAGAACGAAACGAAACATTCGCGGTGACGAGAGGCAACACCCCCGCTTCATCAAACGCGCTTTTTTTTTTTTGGAAAAACATACGAAGATTTTTGCGAACCCCCCCTTCAAAGATGAAAAGATGCTTTCCGACACTTCTAGTTTCGTTCAATCAATATGTTTTTGTTCAGGGTTGCCACGGATCAGGGAAAACCTTTAAATAAGTCAGGGAATTTCAAAAGGGGCCAGGGAAATGTTAGGGAATTTTACGAATTTCATCAAAGTCAGGGAATTTTGCTAAAGTGGCTTAAATATCCAGGTGGGTGACCTTTTAAACGGAAGTTTTAAACGAGATCACGTTTGACCAGACACTGATATCACGGAGATCGATTGGCTCGCTCCGCAGTGTTTTACATTAAATATTCAAAAAAAGAGATTCAAATGCATGTTTACTTATATTTCGAACGTCAGGGAAAACCAGGACAAGTCTGAAAATTTCGTGGCTATGAGGGGATTGTATTTCAAGATACTTGGAGGGATTACTGTATGGAATGTTTAGTTCCTCATGAGACCTTAACTACTTACTAGTCTTCAAGATATGAACAACATCTTACTAATAATTTTATTTAAATAATGTAATAACGAAAATTATAACCAGCTTAGGTCGAAGTAGGTCATATCTTAGGTCTTTGTTCGGAGCAGGACTTGATTGAATTATAACATGTTTATTTTAAGACCAGATACAACAATATTTGGAGCCATTACTCTACAGCTCTGCGCAATACCTAGTTTCTCGCGAAAGTAATTAAACATCACGAACGAAATGAAACCCGATGTTTAAAAATAGTCTTGACGTCAAGCAACGTCTATTTGGTGCTATTACAGCGGACCATACTGTGTCCTTCTTAATGTAACGCGATAAAAAGGGGAAGTTGACTTAAATTGAGAGAAAAGGGGGGACCAAACGTCAAAAAGAGCCAACTTA
Source organism: Phalangium opilio (assembly GCF_054372755.1). NCBI lineage: Eukaryota > Metazoa > Arthropoda > Arachnida > Opiliones > Phalangiidae > Phalangium > Phalangium opilio. The sequence goes on along the minus strand of NW_028324168.1, from coordinate 3,064,137 downwards.
AAAAAAAGTCCTCTCCCCGCGTGGTGGTAACGTTCTCTAAGCGTCCAAGTTAATTCTCCTTGGTTCCTTGGCGTGTGCCTGCCTGCCTATATAAGATGGGCTATCCTTAATGGTTTTGTGGCAGTTGACTCGAAGACGGTGAAGGGGGAATTGAGAAGGAAGAAATCGGAAGCTAGACTCTCTTTGTAAATAAATTTCAAAGTTTTAATTTCGAAAAAAACTTCTTGAGAGTTATTTTTCCTTCACGAGAGAGTCTTGGGTTCCGTAAACTTTCTTCAAACCCTTTCTAGTAAGTAGAAGGCTCGCGCTGGACAACGGTCAGACCGGTAAAGTGTCGACCATGATAGTCGCAGCGGCGGTGGCGGTTTTATGGACTTGTACCGTGGTCAGCGGGTTGAGGACTGAACCTAATTTCGCCAAAGAGAAGGAGGTGAGAGAGATTATTGTTTTGCGCATGCATGGTCTATAAGGGTCAATGTGTCCAAAAGGGGATTATATTCGTGGTCAATTCAAATGTGAATCATTCTTTGGTGTAAGCAAAATTAGGCTTAAACGTTTAATTATTTAAATTATTTTGGGTTTCGAAATATCGTTATGATAGTTAATAATAACAGAAGTGTATATTACTTTTTTTCGAGAGAGAAGTGTACCACAAAACGGGGTAATTGTAACATGAGTCTTCCCAACATCATATTAACATTTGGAGAAAGGTTACTAAACCGAATAGCAAACGCGATAAATAGTTCCCTCATCATTACTCTATTAGAGTTTAACTATTTGCCAAGGCGCATGCGCTTGTGGATTTTTGTCCCACGTCAAGACAAGGTTTATGGGTTGATTGCTGAGGATTTAGTACTGGCAAACAGTTATAGAATTCACCCTAGCACGGTACGATGCCCGTCTGAAGTTTGATGAGCGGGAGAGCAAAACAGAAAAGGGTGTGAGCCTGGGAAGAAGAAGATACACGTTACATAATTAAAGTATTAAGAGGATTCAGAGTCTCATCCTTCTTCTATTATCCCCTTCCAATGATAACAATAATAATACTTGTTTATTATTTACTCTGTTAATTGTCAGGCGAGAAAATAATTGCAATTGAAGGGCAACAATTTGTAGCAGTCTTTCAAGCATGATATTATTATGCTAAATAGTTTTTAATGCGCTCGTGGGATGTGTGTTTAGTCTTTCATAAATTATGCACGCTTTGACGACTTTATACGAAGCTCGAACCCCAAGGTGATACGATGAGATGATTAAAATGGCTTTCGTGATAATTAGGGTTATTTTATACTTGTTGAACCGTGGTTGGTAAACGAGCAATTATGCAAGGCGAACGATTAAACTAAACAACGTATAACACACTTTGAAAACAACACGGAAAATGCTCTCGTTATTACATGACCTTAATGAAGGACTTAAGTTTTCTCATGTCTTTCGTTATGTGTGTTTCTTCAAAATGGCCCAAACCATGGTGACCTTTAACCCCCTGGGAGAGCTAGTAATCACTTTGTCCACGTGCAAGGGGATGATCTTTAGGATTATACATAGTTTGCAAACTAGGAGGCTTCAGGTGCTACACAAGGAGGCCTGGCTCCGTTTAGACTCACCCAGTGAGTCAGGCCTCCTTGTGTAGCACCTGAAGCCTGGCCTCCCTGTGTAAATGTTATGAACCCTTCTAGTCTGTAAACTATGTCTTTCTAGTATTTCAAGGTCATTGTGAATTTAATGTTAAAACATTGTTTAAAGGTAGGCGCGATTAGGAATGGTGATGTAACGAGAGAGCAAAGGTCATTATGCTTTTGCTTGAACCGTAACTAATCTGTTAAATAAAATAATTGGCTAGCCAATTTATTTTCGTCTACAAATCAGTCTTTGCTCTTCTAACCCATACTTTGTTTCTAACTCTCTAGCGAACCAAAAATGGGTTGATAACTTTTATTTATTCACACAATGTGGGTTGCTTTCAATAAATTGTAACCCGATAATCTGGCATGCAAAGTAATGCAAAGTGTTCGACGTCAAAACACGTGGTTAAATTTTTCTTTCTCTCTCTCGTTTTCTTTTTATATCCATATCTAAACATCAAAACTATGAGACAAAAAGAAAACCCTTTGAATCCAATTTATATTTTCTTCGCCTTAAGTCCTCTTCCGGGTACTTGGCGTCTGCCTTACTTTTCTTTCTTTTTTAAGCTATTAGCAAATTAAGTTCAGTCTTGTTCGCACTGATAAATCAAATAATGATTTTCGTATTTTATTAACTAGGTTTGTTTTAGTGGAAGACAGGACTTTACACATTTATTATTTCAATTTAATAATTGGGTTTGATAGATTCTAGAAATATTTGGCCTTTTTTTTTAAATTAAAGAAAGAAAAGAAAAAGAATTCCAAATATGGTATAGCTTGTATTGTTGTCCTTGATGCTATGTAGATATTTTTTCTCTCTAAATTCCACCAATGAGAAGCGAGTTTTCTTTAAGAAACCTCTTGACTTCCAGTGTTGAAAAGTGTGAAGTCTAGAGAAGGAATTCAATGAGTAATAAAATTAGGCTTAGCATAAAAGAATACACGATTCCATTGTTTTACGCTAAATATTATTTTAATTTGGGATTTCGCGCCTTTTTATTTATTTTTTTCTTATACCCAAATTTTAGTTTTCCAGTTATTTTTAAAGCAGACGTTTTAGGTATTGTTTAATTGTTAATTAAGTTTAATTGCTATGAGTAATATAGTCCAGGAGAAAGAGAGGGCGAAAAAAATCTTATGGATTCCATATTTTTCTAGTATCTATCCCCCCAAAAAATGAAGGCTTAGGCCGGTCCTTTTCTGGAATGTTAATGCGTGCATTCCAATGAAAATAACTCATCTAAACACACACACTCTTGCAAGTAAATTAAACTTATCTAGGAGAGTTTAGAAGCATTCTTTTTATTTTTGGAAAAAGGGTTATTATGAAGAACCTAAAAATTGTGGAGCGGGTCAGACTGGGTGGCATATATTTAACACTATGTTTTTGGCTACTTTGAAGTTTTTTTTTTTTTTTTTTTTTTGACAATTTAGACTCTTTGAGAAAACCCACGCATTTGCATATGTGTATTTTATAAAAGGATTAGGGTTAAAATATTGGATGAGTATCCATTACAGGGTTCTTATATGACCCTGGTAAACGTGGAACTGAATTGGATGTTTCTGATTTTTTGAAATATTTAGTATAGTAGTTCTGTTCTAGCTTATCTACAAATAAAAGTGGGAAAATGACTTTATGTGATCAGGGAAAGTGACTTTATATGAACAGGGAAAATGACTTTTAGATGAACAGGGGAAAATGACTTTATATGAACAGGGAAATGACTTTAGATGAACAGGGGAAAATGACTTTAGATGAACAGGGGAAAATTACTTTATATGATAGATGGAAAATTACTTTAGATGAACAGGGGAAAATTACTTTATATGATCGAGGGAAAATTACTTTAGATGAACGGGGGAAAATTACTTTAGATGAACGGGGGAAAATTACTTTAGATGAACGGGGGAAAATTACTTTAGATGAACGGGGGAAAATTACTTTAGATGAACGGGGGAAAATTACTTTAGATGAACGGGGGAAAATTACTTTAGATGAACGGGGGAAAATTACTTTAGATGAACGGGGGAAAATTATTTTAGATGAACGGGGGAAAATTATTTTAGATGAACGGGGGAAAATTATTTTAGATGAACGGGGGAAAATTATTTTAGATGAACGGGGGAAAATTACTTTAGATGATCGGGGGAAAATTATTTTAGATGAACGGGGGAAAATTACTTTAGATGATCGGGGGAAAATTACTTTAGATGATCGGGGGAAAATTACTTTAGATGATCGGGGGAAAATTACTTTAGATGATCGGGGGAAAATTACTTTAGATGATCGGGGGAAAATTACTTTAGATGATCGGGGGAAAATTACTTTAGATGAACGGTGGAAAATTACTTTAGATGAACGGGGGAAAATTACTTTAGATGAACGGGGGAAAATTACTTTAGATGATCGGGGGAAAATTACTTTAGATGATCGGGGGAAAATTACTTTAGATGATCGGGGGAAAATTATTTTAGATGATCGGGGGAAAATTACTTTATATGATCAGGGAAAATGTTTTGAAAAATCAGTTCCAAAGATGACGTCGGAAGACGCACTACTTATTATTACACGTAACAGGTCAACCAAAATTTCCTAAATGCATTTTCGAAATGTTTTCAAGTGTGTAAATTAAGATTGAAAAACATTATCGTAATTTTATATCCCCCACTTTAAATAAATTAAGTGTAATTCCCAAGTGTTATAACCTAATTAAAATGTAAAATTAACTCAAATTAACCCTTTTTTCTTCAAAATAAAACTTGCTGCAGTGCCATGTCCTTAAAACAACCCAGTTTATAAAAAAAAATATAATCTTTAAAATAGATCTTTGGCATTTTTAAAAAAAAAATTAAATTTATAATGAGAATAAAAGAAAAAGAAATACTTCAACAGAAATTAGGATCAAATATAACAGACACACTCGCGAGATAAAATTTAGTTTAAGTTGACAAAATTAATGCCAGAAGTTTCAAGTAATCGCTCATACACTAATTGTATGATTCCCCCCGCCCTTGTTGCTGTTACAATTAACAAACGGTAATTAGTGAATTTTTAAGTTTTATTTTAAAAAATAAGAAAATGTAATAGAGGGGATTATTAAAAGTAAACATCGTTTGAATATCATTAGCATCTTTTTTGTTGTAAAATAAATGTTTCAAATACGTTTTTAAAAAGTATTTTAATCTAGGAGATAGATTAACTGGGACACTTGAATTCAAAAGTCGGAAGCTGAAATGGATTAAAGATTAAGAGATTAGCGCTTAATGCGCGTGAGAAATTAATTTGAATTGAAGGTCGGAGCGCGTGCCAGGACTCCCCGGGTCTGGGAGATTAGCGCACGTGTTGCACTGTAAGGAAAGCTATCGCGAATGAATATCTAGTGTTAAATCGCGTTAGAAATAAAGTAGTTAGTGCCAAGTGTCATTCATTGGTACACTGATATAGAGGGATTATGGGGTCATTATGTTTATAGGGCGAATGTTTAATTTTAGATTCAGACAGATGTTCTTAATACGATGTATTAATTTGAAATTAATTGCTAATTAGAAGTATATAAACTGAAGTAAATAATAACCGTCTACTTCTTGTAGTGTTATTATGGAAAGTTCATTGGGTATGTATGTTTTTACATAGACGTTACAGAAAGGGCTTCAAAGTTACCAATCTTGGACTAAAATCAAATAATTTTGTTCTAAGTTATATCTAGCGTCTTTTTTCGTACACATACCCAATCTTAAGGCATCAAGGTGGTTAAACACCAGACTATAATTAAAAGGGTCCGTTAATATTAGATAATTTTTAATAATTTAATTAAAACTTTACACTGTGACCTTTTGGTATCGAAAATCACGTTTACTTTCGTACATTTGTAAAATAAATATTTTTTTTTTTTAAATTTTTCTCTAAGACTTATAAACTTAACTTTCTTAATTTAGAATTAGGAAGTATTTTAATTGAGACTGAAGAGGCTTGTTAATTCGAGGTCGCTGAATGTTTCTCTCATCTTTTTTTCTGTGTCCTTACATTCCTAGAAGCGTATAACTTATCGTTTCGCGTTGTTACATTAATAAGGAGAAGAGTTAAAATAAGGATTAATTAATAAAATGGGCTAATTTGTCTCCCAGTTGACACGACTGAAATTAAACGTGTAAGTTAGTTAAACGGTTCGTATTTCTCGGAATAGGGGTATTTTCAGCTGGAAAGTCGTAGCCTTTGAGAGAGTATTTGTTTTAGTTAGAGTAGGTTAGGTTGAAGGCTGAGGTAGAAATAGCTCGTTGCTTTAATTATTAAAATGGACTTATTTTATTCATACTCTATTGCGAGGTAATATCAATATATCGCGAGTATTATTTTCTTCAATTAAATTTAGCCTTGTTTAAGGCTGGAGTTTGATGGCTCGCGCTTCAAATCGAAACGGCCTATGGCAAATCTGCACCGAATTTTCCAACTTAAAGGCCGTTACAAATTCCATAATCATTAAATATCCCCGGACGTTTTGTCAAGTGGATAAAATAGTAGTGACATCTAATACCAACCCATTATAGTTTATAATACGTTTAAAGGCAAATCGTTGCCATTTCTCGATCTCGAATGTGTATTTCTAGGGTTATAACCTTCAAAAACGGTTAGATATTTTTTCTTATATAATAACCGGCCACTTAACTAACTTAGGGTGTATAATTCGCTACAAAGTTAAGTTGAATTTCTAATGCAAGTAAAGTTATGTGGCGAGGTATCGCTACATAAGTTTTTTATCGCGGGAAATAAGGAGAGCGTTTTAAATATAACATCTTTATTCCATCCAAGCCAAAACTGAAGTGACCTTTTTTCTCTCTTTCGACCGATCACCCCTTTAATCCCCAAAAAACCCCAAAATTTCCCCAAATACATCTCCGGTGGTCGAAAGCCCGGCGTCAGTCTTTTTACCGAAGGTTTACCAAATAAGGGCATAAAGTGCAAAGAGGGACTTTCACTAAAGTAAGAGGGACTTTCACTAAAGTCCCCGTTGCAACACCCCCCCACCAAAATTGGAGCACCACTGCGACAATAATAAACAAAATGCAACAGTATACAATAAAAAGAGTAATGGGCTGAACAAGCCAATAAAACAACAAATACAAATACAGTATACAAAAAAGTATTAAAAAAAAACAAAAAAACAAAAACGTAACGTATGGTAACAAATCGTGGTGTTTTTTTTTTTCTTGAAATAGATTGAAAACAAGTTATACAAACAAAACAAACGCGTTACATTAGAACACTGATCATAACATTATAATATTTAAGGGAAGCCATATCTTTCGGGTGCCTTAACGTGCCGTTTTGGTCTAGAATAAAGTTCAGCATCAGTCTCACGGTTATTAACGTCATTAAGTTTTCCGTCAATCTGATCTTTTTCCCTCCCCTCATAATAGAGTTTTAAATTGGTCACGTGGAAGGTACCAATGCTAGAATTATCCGATACGTCTTGCAATTCGTAATTGACGTTTGATTTCTTTTTTGAGATTATAAATGGACCGTCCCATTTCGGTGCCAATTTCTTAGTGAAATGCTTGGCTTTATTTGATTGAGGATGCGTTCGAACTAACACTTTATCCCCCACATTATACAATACTTCCCGATGATTTTTATCATAATAGAACTTTTGTTTCGCGAAAGCGTCCTCTTTGAAAGCAACGGAATCTTTTATTTGGCGCGAAATCTTTTCCTTTAGATTTGTGACATATTCGTTCACATCAGAGGTTACCACAGGGTTTCTACCCAAACTTCGCTCGATTGGCGTTATCAATTCCCGACCAGTTATAATTTGGTTTGGGGTATATTTATTGGTTGCCTGGGGGGTACTGTTCATGGCCATAGCAACAAAATGTAAATTTTTATCCCAGTGTCGGTGTTCCTCACCGACGTAACATGCAATAATGGTCTTAATAGTTTTGTTTTCTCTTTCAACAAAGTTTGTTTGAGGGTGATACGCGGTCGTATAGGATACCTTTGATCCCCAATCATTTACTATACTCCTAAATTGATCCGAAATGAACTGTGGCCCGTTATCGCACAAGACAGCTCGCGGGACACCGTGACGTGCAAAGACTTGCTCTACTAGTTTGCTAACTATAGCTTTAGCCGTAGCCTTCCTAAGGGGAAACAACTCAACGTATTTTGAAAAGTGGTCTACTATCACTAAAAGATATTCATTCCTGTTATAACTCAGGGGAAATGAACCCTGTAGATCGAGAGCAACGAGTTCCCATGGCTCAGAGGGGGGTATGGTCTGCATTAACCCAGCGGGTTTCTGTGTAGGACTTTTATACCTTTGACAAACTTCGCACGACCTAATATAATCTTTGCAATCTGAAAACATGCCATCCCAGTAAGCGCTCTTTTGTAGCTTCCAATAAGTTTTTTCCACCCCCAGATGGCCAGAAATAGCAACGTCATGGCAAATTTCAAGCATCTTTAGCCTTAGTTTCTCGGGTATAACTGGACGGTAAACAATTTGACTTTCTGCCTTGCCTTCTCTACGACATGGTCTAGTTTCTATTAATCGGTATAAGACGTTCTCCGATAGTACATATCGATGGGCTTTTCGTTTAACTTTTCGCGCTAATTTATCAATTTTTGGTAGCTGGGAATTTGTCAGGTATCTTTTTAAATCGGAGATTTCTTGATCGTTATCTTGACACTGGACAAAAAAATCTCTATCGAAAGTGAGAGCCAAGTTCTCGAAACTTAACCCTCGGTTTGTGGCCCGAATACTTAAGACATATTGGGTTGATTCTACAAAATCGGGACTCATGACCTCTTCGAAATACGTTCTATTTGACGTATCATCGTCTTCTCCTTCTCCACTTAAGGGGTCCACAGGAGCCCTTGACAACGCGTCGGGAACCACATTATCCTTCCCTTTTCGATGCACCACCACGAAGTTAAATTCTTGAGTTTGGATAGCCCAACGAGTCAATCTAGACGACAAATCTTTCATTTTGTGCAGCCACTGCAAGGCGCTGTTGTCGGTTATAAGCGTGAACTCTACCCCCTCTATATATTGTCGTAACTTCGAGAGGGCCCACACTAATGCTAACAATTCTCTTTCCGTAGCGTGGTATCTTTGTTCGGCATCTTTCAATTTTCGGCTAACAAAAGCTACTACCCTCTCTTTCCCTTCCTTTGTAATTTGATATAAAACCGCAGCTATACCAATTAAACTCGCATCCGTTTGGACAAAAAATTGTGATCCTGGGATTGGGTACCCTAAAATCGGAGCCGTCACTAAACAGTTTTTTAAGTTCACGAAAGACTCCTCGCATTCCATAGTCCAGTCCCATTTTTGATTTGACTTTGTCAGCTCCGTTAGAGGTTGAGCAACCTCCGAGAAGGCCGGAACAAACTCTCGATACCAACCCGCTAGTCCTAGAAAAGCGCGAATTTCTTTGACCGTCTTTGGCCGGGGGTAATCTATTATTGCTCTTATCTTTTCTGGATCCGCGGCAATACCCTTCGCGCTGAGTACATGACCTAAATATTTGATTTCTTCTTTTAAAAAGTGGCACTTCGCTGCCTTACAGGTAAAACCCCCCTCTCCTAAAACTTCCAACACCACGCGCAGGTGGTTCATGTGATCCTCTAATGATTTTGAATAGACTAATATGTCGTCGATGTAAACTATTACAAATTTGCCCAACTGTTCCCTAAAAACATACGCCATACACCTTTGAAATGTAGCCGGACTATTCCTTAAGCCAAAAGGCAGCACATTAAATTCGTACAACCCTTTGTGCGTGACAAATGCTGTATACTGCTTTGACTCTTCCTCTAAACCTATTTGCCAAAACCCATCCTTGAGATCGAGTATCGAAAAATAACACGATCCAGCTAACGAGTTTAATTCTTCCCTAATATTGGGCATGGGATAAGCGTCTGGTACAGTTACCGAATTGATTTTTCTATAATCCCCGCAGAACCGGTGCGTGCCATCCTTTTTTGCCACGACAACTATGGGTGACGCGTATGGAGAATGACTGGGACTTATGATTCCCTTATCTAGCATTTGCTCAATTTGAACATTAACGATCTCCTTTTTGTAAGGAGACAAAGGGTAAGGTCTCGCCCGAATGGGAACATCGGTGTTCAATTTAATCTTGTGCTTTACTACGCTTGTATGGCCCGGTTGACCCGAAAAAACAACCTGAAATTCGTCTATCAATTCCTGAACACCAGAAGGAATATCTCTGTTTGCTATTTCCCTATCCAAATGTGCGGCTTCTAGTTCTACTGAAGCGACAGCGCTCCCCTCCCCATCTCTATTTTTCAGTGGATAAAGCGTTTCATCCGATCCAAAACAATAAGACGAAAGATGGGGTTTGACGTACAACCCGGTGTATAAACAAAAATCCCATCCTAGTATAAATTCACTCTCTAACATTGGCGTAACTATTACATCAAACCTCCATGATTTATCTTGTATCTTTACAATAACACTAGCTTTCCCAGAGATCTCCAAATTACCTTTATTTGCTACCTGCACTGTACCCCCATTCCAAGGTTTCAATTTGCAATTACCCTTCGCCTTGTCCCACACATCTTTGGGCATCACTGTTACGTCCGAACCACTATCAAGGACCGCAAATCCATCCCATGAACCCACTGACACGGGAATGTTTGGTCTACCCTGTTCTTTTATCAGTTTTCTCACTGCTAGAATATTCAAGTCAACGTCCTTTGAAAGGTTTAACGCCGGAAATGGCGTCATTTCATCCCATATTTGGTCACCCATTTCACCCATTTCTCTACATTCACTCATTTCACGCGGGGAAACCTCAACGACCCTTATCAGGCTAGAGTGAAATTGATGACCCTCGTATTCCACCTCCTCCGAAGCCATTTGGTTCTGAAAACGTTGCTCTTCATGGTCTACTTCTACCGCATTATCGGGTTGATTGTCATGGTCCCGCCCTTGACCGATGGAAGATACTTTGGGCATAGGTGGTCTTTGGATATTGTTAATCCTAACAGGGCAACTAAAAGATCTATGCCCGAACCTGTTACACTTATAACACTGTAAGCCCGAATCTGGTTTTCTCTGTGAATAATTATTCGCTTTAATTTGATTATTTCGATTAACAGGATTAGGTTTTCCATAATGTCCTGAGTTTTCGCTCCCCTGCAAATTTTGCCTATTTTCGTTATACCTTTGATTTGGTAGAGCATTAAGTCTAAAATTTTGACTGTTTCTATACGTTGAGCCACTTCCATTAGCAGACAAAGACGTAGGTCTAGGAGTGAAAATTCTATCATATTCTGAAACTTGTTCATTGAGCCTTTGTGCCCTTTGAGCTGCCTCCTGCACTTCCGAAATTGACGGGCTATGCGATAACCGCATTGTTTGCAATAAGTGCGGGTTCATCCCACTTAATATTTTACTAGCAATACTAGTTGAACTCATTTTCGGATCAATTTGGCGACATAAGCGCTCTTTTTCTAACATATACGTCAGAACGCATTCATTTGGCTTTTGCCTCCTACGCGCTAATTTATCTTCAAGTTGATATCGGTAGTCGATACCAACAAAAGCCCTGCAAAAACGGTCGCGAAATTCCTCCCACGTACCCAAATCGACGTTTGCCCTATCCCACCAAAGTACTAGATCCCCCTCTAACATGCATTCCATTTTTTGAAAAATTTCCTTATCACTAAATCGAGATAGTCTTCTATACCTTTCCACGTCGTTTAGAAAACCCAGAGCATCTTGTCCAATGGAGAACCTGGGCATCGTTACATTTGCACTTGCTGGAGTCAGAGTTGAAAAGTGTCCAGCTACATTCTCAGGATTAGGTCTCGCATGGTGAAATGGCTCGACGCTAGACCTCGCAGTGTTGAATGGTTCGGCACCAGCGTTCAATTCACTATTAAGTTCATAAATTTGGGTACCCGAAGTCGACGAGTTGTGGGCTTCGCGTAACGTCTCGAAGTTCGGTGGTTCTGAATCCGCGGTCCCGTCCTTTTGTATCGAGGTGGCTAAACTTTCCAGTGCCACGGTGTTTAGATCTACGAGCTTTCTTTGTTCGTTCATCACTTGCTTCATCATTTCACCCATTTGTTTGGTGACCTGGGTAGTTACGGCAGTTAATATGCTGGTCAAATCGTTTGGGGTAAAACTCGAATTTGTTGGGCTTCTAGCCGTACTAGTCTCTTCATTATTAGACTGACTACCGTCTTCGTCTGTCGCTCTAGGATCATCACCCACTTTTGAAGATTGATTTCGCGTCATCATTGTTAACCCTTTTTCTTTTACTTTTTTTTTTCGCACCGTCTCGTTCCAATTTTTTTTTTCTTCCAACGCAACGTTCTTCCTATAGTCTTCGGTATTCAAGGTTTGAATTTCCCCAACTCTCGGCTCAGAGATCACCGCTTTTTGGCTATGAAATTCCTCTTGGCTTTCCTTTTGATGATTTCTTTGTATTGTTCCAACTATCGGCTCTGAAGAAACCTCGGTATCCTTCCCCGCTTTTTGGGTCGTGAAAATTTCCGCTTTCGCGACTTCAGTTGTTTATATCTTACTGGCTTATTACTGTTCTTCCTTTCTATCCTATTAATTTTTCTTCGGTACCGTCCTAATACAAATCTGCCCCGCGCCTCCACCAAGTTATGTGGCGAGGTATCGCTACATAAGTTTTTTATCGCGGGAAATAAGGAGAGCGTTTTAAATATAACATCTTTATTCCATCCAAGCCAAAACTGAAGTGACCTTTTTTCTCTCTTTCGACCGATCACCCCTTTAATCCCCAAAAAACCCCAAAATTTCCCCAAATACATCTCCGGTGGTCGAAAGCCCGGCGTCAGTCTTTTTACCGAAGGTTTACCAAATAAGGGCATAAAGTGCAAAGAGGGACTTTCACTAAAGTAAGAGGGACTTTCACTAAAGTCCCCGTTGCAACACGTTTATCAACGTAAGTGTTATTAAAAAAATACGGCATGGAATCACGAACGGAAGCTTGGAATAATTTGTGTGAAAAGCTCTTATGTTCTTAGATTTTTTTTTGCGTTCAAAAAATGTCTTATATTAAGTTTGGCTCTTTGTCGCACTCGCTGCTCTAAATTTTTAACTTCTCATCAAGGACAGTTTACTTTGTCTTTAGTAGCTTGATTCGTGAGAAAATTTAAAAATTAAACACAAATACGTAGGAAGAAGGGCTTCATGTTTTGTAAGGTATAATTTAGCAGACAGAAGAAAATGATGGATCACATTTGAATTTGACCGATGTTCCCCCTTTTTCCCAAAACACGCCAGCTCGTTTTAATCAGTTTTGGCGACACATTGATGCTTACTTGACTACTTTAGTTATAGTTAATTATTTATAATTACGTCGAATTAATTTTCGTGCTTGTGTCTGTGTGAAAACGTTTTTAATTATTGCAGATGTTTTTGATCAAATATAAAAATGGGAGAAATATTATACCGGTTAACGTACGAATGGATTATAAGCAAAGGGTTCGTATAGTTTAGCCTAGCGAAGTCTCGTGAATTAAAAATAATTTTATTTTTATATTTTTCACGAGACTTTGAAATATCTCGTGAATTGGAAATTATTTTTAATTTTTTACGTGAGACTTTTGAAATGTCTCGTGAAATTAAAATATTTTTCATATTTTTGCACGAGATTCTGAAGTTTCTCGTGAAATTAAAATATTTGTCATATTTTTGCACGAGATTCTGAAGTTTCTCGTGAAATTAAAATAATTTGAATTATTTGCACGAGATTTTAAAGTTTCTCGTGAAATTGAAATAATTCTGCACGAGACACTTTACAGTTAGAAAGGATATTTATTTATTTTATTTAAATATGAATAAAATTAAAATCAGATGGAATACGTTATGAATTTAAGTCCATTAACAAACGAAAAATCGCTAACCATGTACGACTTCAACAAGGTTCGCATTCTTAGTTACTACACTTTTTAAGTGTGATTAAAAACCCTATCCTAAAAACGTTTTGTAAACACGCGTATAGCGGGTAATCGCTTTCAAAGATCTACTCAAGAAGCACTGTTTTATTTCCAAAATGGAATTTGAAACGATCAACAGTGAAGTCACCAAATTGAAGAAATTACAAGTATACTATTAATTTCAAACCGTCGGCCCTACTTCTCCTTGAAGAAATCCATAACTTGGAGTAATTAGCCAGAACTTTCCCGTTGTTAGTAAGCGGTTAATGCGGTTCTCTCGTACTTCCAAGCTATGGACTTCAAATAATCTTGAACTTGAAAGCGAAATATTTATTTTTATTTGGTTTTCGTGACAGAACGAAGTTATCGTTAATTTACGACCGGTGACATTGTACGCCAACAATAAAAACATTTCACCCAAAGTGCTGTTGAATATTGCTGGCAATAAAATAGCCAGGTTTTGTCATAAAATGAAAACGTCTTTGATATCGGGAAAAGCGGCCGAATCTAGTACGCCAATGTTTTTTTAATTGGGTCCTCGCCATTAATTATTCAATTACGCTTGACTAAGTTTAATTAAATAATTTGTAGATTCTAGGAAGAAACGTCACGCTGACGGTTATCTTCGACAATCATATGGTCATTATGGTAAACAAAGTCAGGAATATAGCCATCATGGACACGAAACTAGGGAAATTGGAAAGGTATTAATTAGAACGACCTTTTTTAATTGTAACGCCGCCAGAGATAAATGGCAGCTTGCATTAAAATGAATTAAAAGTACTTAATATTGTTGCTTGCGCCGAATGCGATACCTTCTTACGCTGAGATAGTCCATCATTTTGATTTATCGGGGATTTTGAACGTAATTAACACTTCAGTACAATTTGCGAATGCGTTAACACGATGTTAACCGCTGTAGTTAATGATTTGAAGAGATCATAGTTACCTGGCTTTAATTCTAATGTATAACCCTAAACTTAAAACGCTGCGCAAGTTTTATACTAAACTAACTATTCAACGCTAGTGATATTAAAGTTCAAATTGAATCAAAAAATGTGTAGGGACACGCCCCACTTTACCAAGACCAGCCTATGGGACCGGCTTCTCCTGTTACTATGAAAACGCAAACACGATACGGAACAAGTGGTTCTTACCATGGTGATAATCCTAACAGCGCTTCGGCAGTACCAGGACGTTATGGTTTACGAGCTTACCAACATGGCGGTTACGAATTGAACCAGCCGTTAGGTCTTCCACCTATTGACGCAACGGAATATGGTACGAAATCAGCCGGAAGTTACGGAAGTGGCCGGGGATACTCGCCATTAGGTCCCAGTGATAGAAGAGCGCCTTATTTACCACCACCTGGTTGGCCCGATGTACCAGGCGACCATAGTACCTCATCTAATAAACCTGTTTCCAACGGAAACGGTGGACAGGTTTATAAATTTCCTTTGCAACCAAATGGATCACTAGGTAGACCTCAATACCCACCTTCTTCAACGGTTCCTGGTTTTGATGGTAGACCAAGCCCAAGCGATTCTTCAAGGTACCCAAATGGACATGATTATCCTAAAAGACCAGATGATCGTAGTTCACCTGGCTATGATCCCAGAACATCCGGAGGTCCATCTGACCCCAGAGCATCTTCAGGCAATGGCTACGACCCCAGAGCACCCGGAGGCTCATCTGACCCGAGAACATCTGGCAATGGTTATGACCCCAGAACAGCCGGAGGTCCATCTGACCCGAGAGGATCTTCAGGCAATGGTTATGACCCAAGAATAAACGGAGGGTCACCTTACGACCCAAGCACCTCTGCCGATCCCGCTTACGACCCAAGAATGAACGGCGGTTCGCCTTATGACCCAAGGACATCTGTAGGCTCTGATTACGATTCAAGAACGTCTACCGGATATGACCCCATGTCATCTGGTACGGCAGGTTACGATCCAAGGCGTCCCAACGGTAACGGCGGTGATATAAACAGGAGGGCCGACTATGGAACTGATAGACGTGGCTTAGTTCCACCGAGTGATTCTAGAAGAAATGGTGTAACTGACCCGAGATTTTCGAGAAACGGTGTGGAGAGTCCTGTTCCAGGTTCAGGGGCAGTTGGAGCCACGGGAATCGGAATAGATGGTGCTGGGTTAGCGTCCGATACTAAGGTGAAAATTGGTCGAGTTGGTACCAACGCAGAAGCCTCGTCCAGCGGGGCTATCAGGGGTCAAAGATCACAGACGCAAGTACAAGGCGCTCACGCTGGTAACGGTACTTTTTCAGCCCAGGCTCAAGCTGGGTTTATCAGCGGAAATACTCAGAGTCAGGTGAGAGGAAGTAGAGACGGGGGCTCCTCAATTTCAAGCGCTAGTGTTAGCGATATTGGAAATGCTCAAAGTCAAGTGCAAGCTGGTACTCCCGATGGCTCGACTAGCGGTATGGCTCAAGGCACTTTTACCGGAGGAGGAACTCAAGCCGAGGCTCAAGGACATCAAGATGGCGGATCTGCTTCGGCACAATCTCAGTCGTCCGGAATGTCTCAAAGTAACGCCCAAGTTGATGCTCGCGGTGAAATAAACAGACCCGAATTCTTCGAGGGAGAGGTTTCGGCTAATACTAGGGGATCGTATGGTACCGGAATATCTTCAACTAATTTGCAAGGAAACTATGGAGCTGCTAAGAAGTATTCAGCGGGAGCCACTGGCTCTTTTGACACGTCCGGAAGAGGCACCACCGATTTTCGTACATCAGGACTTCCGGCAACTAATATCTCGAGAATACCAATCCAACCCGTAATGCCACCGCCAGGAATTAGGCCTGATATGAGACCACCAACAACGCTTGATTTCGGAAGGCCAAGTGATAGAGGAGATAGAGGTTACGGTAGACCTAGTGGCATTCCCAGCCCAGATTATGGCAGACCAAGTCCTGATTCTAGAAGACCTTCACCCGATAGTGGAAGACCTAGCCCAGATTATCGTAGACCTTCTCCCGACAATGGAAGGCCTAGCCCAGATTATGGTAGACCTTCACCTGACAGTAGAAAACCTAGTCCCGATTATGGTAGACCTTCACCTGATAGTGGAAGACCTAGCCCAGATTATGGTAGACCTTCACCTGACAGTAGAAAACCTAGCCCCGATTATGGTAGACTTTCACCTGATAGTGGAAGACCTAGTCCCGATTATGGTAGACCTTCACCTGATAGTGGAAGACCTAGTCCCGATTATGGTAGACCTTCACCTGATAGTGGAAGACCTAGTCCCGATTATGGTAGACCTTCACCTGATAGTGGAAGACCTAGTCCAGATTATGGTAAACCTTCACCTGATAGTGGAAGACCTAGTCCCGATTATGGTAGACCATCACCTGATTACGGAAGACCAAGCCCCGATATGGGAAAAGAAAGTCCTGATTACGGCAGACCATCACTCGATTATGGAAGACCAAGTCCTGACACTGGGAAAGCAAGCCCTGATTACGGTAGGCCGTCCCCCGATTATGGAAGACCATCGCCAGATTATGGAAGGCCAAGTCCCGATACGGGAAAAGCAAGTCCTGATTACGGTAGACCATCACCCGATTCGAGGAGACCAAGCCCAGATTATGGTAGACCATCGCCTGACTACGATCGACCAGATCCTTACACTAAGGCCACCGATAAACCAAGAAGTCGCGTTTCTCAACCAACTGACTTTGACAGACCCACTAGGGTAGATGACAGATACGGAAGACCAACAATGAAACCGGATGACAGGATATACGGCAGACCATCCGATTACGATAAATACGGCAGACCAGCTACCACAACACCAACTCCAATACATCAAATGCCAGAGTACGATCTATATGGAAGACCATTACCTCCGTCGAGGCCAAGTACACCGGAAATTAAGTATGAATCTCCCTATCCAGGATATCCTGGTGTTACTGTAACCCTATATCCCGCTAGACCCAGGTATTTGGAAGGATAATTGAAGAGAGAATGAAATGAAAAATAAGTTTATTTTGGTACGCGTCAATATTTCTCCAGACTTCAGTATAGTGAATTACCCATAACTCAACTGAACAAGAAACCCAAACGACGAAACCACATTTTCCGTTTCATTCTTTCATTCATTATTGTATGCAACATCCTTCTATGAAACCTAACGGTTCGTAATCTTTTAAGGGTTCCCACAATGCCACCAGTTACCTCTCCACCTTACGTTTCCGATCGAAGACCATCTTTCCCCGCCTTCCCACCCCGAACAACCCCGAATCCATTCTACATCGAACAAAGACCAGAGCGTCCTGACACTAAGAGACCCCCAAGTCCGGACCCCTACTACCCGTCACCTCCTAGAGTTGAACCCCGTGATCCTGTACCTTCTCGTCCCGACACTAAGCGACCACCAAGCCCGGATCCATACTACCCATCACCTCCGATAGGAGAACCCCGAGAACCTGGTCTCACCTTTTACCCTACCATGCCGACCTTAAGACCTTTACCTCCCGTTGCAAGACCAGCAACTCAATCACCTACTTACTATCCAACACCTAGGGTGATGACCACACCAAGTACGGATCCTTACTACACTAGACCGGCTCCACCGAGACCAGGCTTACCAGGGCCTTCAAAGTGTTGCGGTTCAGGCGGATCCAATGTTATACGACCTTTCTTCGGGTGTTGTAATGGGGGCGCTAATAACATACCTCAAATACCGGATACGGCAAGTAACGGGGGTAAAGACGATGATGAAGATTGTCCCGAGGTTGAGGTCACGTGTTATACCGTGTATAAAACTATTGGTCGAGCCAGAATTTGTCAACCAGGTGTTTCAAGTTGCTCTAAGTAAACACATTGTTTTAGTTTAGCTTAATTTAAGTTCACTACTATGCCCCCCTCACTTGTCTGACATAACTGCCATTAGTTAATTAATTAATTAAATTTAATTGTAATGATTTAGATTAATACTGCCAACAATCTAGGCTAAATGAAAAATAGCCTACAGAAATGCTAGTCTCAAGCTTTGTGTTAATTAGCTTAGTGTTTTAATTATATCGTAATTTGGAGGTTTTTAAACTCAAAAAGAAAAAAAAAACCTCCATTGAATTAACAGTTTTTTGTATTTATTTTTTCCCTCTTTTTGAAATAATTTGGAGGTTATTTTATTCAGATGAAATCTTTCACCCAAAAATATTTTGAATCTCCCACCCTCTTCTAAAAGAATTAGAGCTATTAACCTCTCCAAACATTTTGTATAAAAAAAAACACTAAAACAATGTAAAACATTTGATTCAAAATTTTTGGATTAATATTAAAAAAAATCATAAATGTTAGTTAACAAATAAATTCAACTTGTATAATTTTAGAGATTTCTATTTGATTTTCTTCACGACTTTTTAATTTCGAATGGAAGTAGAGCTTGACTGTATGATCGACCGACTTCGTGGTAAAACGCTGTCACTGAAATTATAAATTAATTTTAATTCAGTTTTGAAGCCTGTAAGTTTTAATATCTTACTTGTTGGGTCTTTAGCTTCAGTCAAAATGGCCACTTTTCCTTGAGTGGCTTGAGTTAAGGTGTTATGTTTCCATAAAGCGACAACCGAATTTTGTCTTCCAAAAAGGGTGTAAAATACACCTAATAATTTGGTATCGTACTGTTCCAGCGCCTTTTGTCTAAACAACATGGCTTTTTTTAAACGATCATGCCAAACCTCGATGTGTTCACTCATGTTAAACATTTGCATTTCATAAGCACCTAATCATATATATAGTAAAATATTAGGTTGTACCAAGAAGCGATATCTAGTTTACTAGGGAGAAGGTATAAGTTCGCCACATTTCCAGCTTTATCTCCAGCCCAAATGTAGGTCCGGAGTTAATCCCCGCCTCTAAATTACAACCAGCATCTCATTGGTTCTTGAAAACTCACGTCAGCGCGACGCGAATGACGAAAGTTACGACTGAGGAGAGGCGAAATAGCCCGGCCTCCTTTTACGTCCCCCCCCTTGTATTTTGAAAGGGGGACTGCATGGGGCGCGAATACTTCGGCATCTTATAACTTCTCCCTAATAAACTAAATATCACTTCTTGGTTGTACTGGGGCTTACTTATAATGATTGTCCCAATTACTTACCATCATTTGTGGGTTCTACCAGAGGTGACCAGGTAAATGGAATTAAGACCGAATTGTCCTGACTAGAAATGGAGTGTCGTGCCTTGCTTAAGTACTGATCGTTCCATTCTTTGTCGTTCGCCAGACTTTGACGTACTTGGGCCCTGTGATCCAAGTTATCTATACAACGATATTGATTAGTTTGCGTTGTCTTCAATTAAAATAAATATTTAAATTTTTACCGTATTCCCAAATGTGAAATGATTGGTTCAAACCACCCAATTCACTGGTCCAAAATCCAAACAACTTGGAATGTCTAATTCGAAGGTGCAGTAACTCTCTTGTCAAACGCAGATATTCTGGCATACCGCCAGGCGAACAGTTGTATTGTCTAAGTTCGAAGATTTTGCCATTTTCGTTGAAAACTTTGCCACCACTCGTGGCCGAACTATCGTCAGTTGACCGGTAACTCTTCAATGGTGGAATATCCAAAGACATGGTACGGATTCTAGTTGTGTTAACTGGACCCGCCGACATTCTGACCAAATTTTGCAAGCTGTGAAGTCGGTGCAACTGTAAGAAAATTGATAATGAATTGAAACACTTGCGAAATACGACAATAATCGGATAAAAAAATGTTTAACGATAAGAATGTCTTTGAAATATTAGAAGTTTGTAAACTTGGAGTAAATAGAACATTCTATAGTTTCAATTTCTTGAAAACCTTATTAGTTCAATTCAATTCTAGTTCCGTACTCATGGAACATATCTTACTCTTAAGTATTCAATTTCCTTTATTCTTAATTACTATTAATTGTTATTAAAAATAAGAACTAGTCAACGGAGTAACAGCGCAAACTTTTGAATTATCGACTTTTGATACGGGTTATCTTTAAATAACAAAAAAGACTTACCGTTCGACCAACCACTACGCATTGTAAAGCGTTTCTACCCATATTCCGTTTGATTTATAAAGAAAATAATAAGGTTGTCTAGACTTCAGTTAAACTGAATTAATATTCCTCATTGATAAAAGCGTTAAGAGAGAGAGAGAGGTTTGCGTCAAACTTGTTGATGTCGCGTTTCCGACTGTTTCCTACGACTGGTGATAAATATAGACTATAGCAGCAATGTCGTTACGTCTTTTTGGGCTGTGCCTCGAGATTACATCTTTGTATAACAGTTTTTTGGAACGTAACCATGAATTTTCTATACACGTAGATACATCCATCCCTCTCTTTAGTTTACACTCTAGGCTTTTCCTTCTGTTAGGCTTAATTATCTATGGGTAATGTTGTTACATGGATCTTGCGAACTATAGGGGACAGGAAAACCGGGAGAGAGCACGCGCTTTGTCGAACGGTGCGCACGAGCAACGGGGATCTGTAACTCAAGGTCATTCTATACTTCAACTTATACGGCTTAAAGCTCGGCGCACGCGCGTTAGTAGGGGGGTCGTAAATGAGATGCGGGCGAATTGTGTTCCCCTCGCGTGAAAGATGAGGTACTTTTCTGTTCCTCTTTATTATTATAACGTCCATGATTGTTATCTAACTGGGGTTATAGGGATGTAAAAGCTTATCAAGCAAATACTGGAAACGATTGCCATAATCTAGGGGTTAGAGTTTGTTTATATTTTTATGTCCTCAAGGACTGTAGTGTTTTAGAAGCTTGTAATAACGCCAATGTTTTTTTTTTAATATAAAAATCCAAGCTTCTTAAACACTAAAGATATTTTTTCATCTTTCATAATTAAAAATTCGCAAACGTTTAATTATGTGTCAGAAAATTGCTTTCTTACCTTTTAAAGAAAAGACAAAAGTTTTTTTCCAAGTCACGAGCTGCATAACTTAAACAGTTAATATTCTTGGAAGAAAAATTTATGGGCACTTTTAGTTCAATTCCCAAGCGACTCGCGACCATACCTTCTGGCCCCGTTTTCTCAAATACATAAATTTAAGAGGCGTAATGAGGCGTAAAACGTTGTAGAAATGCTCTATACACTTTAGGAAAATTAAATACCCTACTTTAAGCGAGAATATATTACAAGGATGACAGTATTTTATTTTTCTATTGAAAAATCCGTTAGTTTCAGCGGGAAAATTAGCTTCTCACGTAACAATTTCTGGTAGAAATCTTCAGCTAAGCCTAGCGTATTTTTAAACAGTAATGAAGTATAAAAACAGTGCGCGTTTTACCTTGAATTTCTTTCGAAAATTTGACTTTAACGAGTTGGGTAAGAAAAGTAAATTTCACTCTGGGATTTCTTGGAAAATCCTATGCAACATTTAAAATTGGTAAGTTTTGAATGTAACAAAAGAAGAAGTAGATGATATAAACTCTTCTGTTCATGAATGACCAGTTACGAGACCATCACCCAAGGCAGTTCAGTTCAAAAAAACGTAGAACCGATCATGAGCGGCGATGACATTTTAGATGAAGATAAATCAGAAGCGACTCGTTTAAACGACGTCATTGGGGAATTTGACTTTTACCAGAAATTTGTATTCGCCATATCCATTCTGGTATTCTTTCTTAGCGGTTGGCAAGGTATTCAAATCACCTTCTTGGCTCCACCGGTTGAATTTTGGTGTCAAGAACCATTCTCTAGCGTTTATTTGTATCACCCTGGTGTGAATGAGAGCCGAGTGTCCAGAGATAGTAAACTTCATTGTGATAATGAGGGTTCCGGATCTTGTGAAGTATGGAATTACAGTCAAGATGTCTTCAAGAGTACCATAACCGAAAAGGTTGGTTTTTTTTATATAAAAACAATTTAACAATTGGGGTTTTCATCATGTAAAATATTTAGCTCAATCTGGTTTGTGATCGGTCGTGGTTGGTATCGTTTGCTTCAACCGTGTACATGATTGGAGGTTCAATTGGTAACATCGCGCTTGGAGTATTGGCTGATAGGTCATTATATGTTTTTGAATTTTTTGGGTGAAATTTTAAGGAATATTCAAATTTTCTTGCGATAATTTTTGAGCAGATGGGGTCGAAAATTTGCAGTCACTGCCTTAGCATTCCCACACTTAATTGGAACTTGCTTAATTATGTATTCCCCCAATTACTACCTTTTCGCAATTGGACAATTTTGCAGTGGTTTGGCTGTTTTGGGTCTTGAGAGTTTATCAAACGTGATGCGTAAGTCGTTCTTTTGATTTTGTCACAGTTTTAGCTGGAGTACTTAATTTTATCATATCCTCAGTAATGGAGGTCGTAGGTCAACGATTCAGATCTAGGGTTTCCACCGCTCTCTCTTTCGCTTTCATATCGGGTCAAATGGGGGTCACGGGAGTGGCTTGGATCTTCCGTGATTGGTTAATTATACATTGTTTCGTTGGGACCATGTCTATTGTGTTCTTCGTCATGGTATGGTTCTTAGTTGAATCACCAGCATGGTTGATAGTTAAGGATAAACCGGATGCGGCAAGGGCATCGGCGGAAGCCATCTTGTTTCGTAACAAAGTTGATGAAAAGGTCATGAAAGCCAGACTCATGATACTCGATGATATATTTAGAGTATGTTAGGTTATAATTATGAAGTAGCTAAGCCTAATGGCTAATTTGAATTTCTTATATCAAGAGTCATAAACCAGGGACTAAGAAACGATACACAGCTTTGGATTTGTTTCGAACACCACGCATTCGAAGGTGGACAATTGTCCTGTTGCTTTACTGGTAAGGGTAGTCTGCAAAACCTCGACAATAGTTTGTCGCGTTCTGATTGGCTTGTACCATTATCCAATAAGGTTTGTTCGATCCGGAGCCCATTATGGTATTTCCCTCAACATTCATCTCTTCGGCAAGAACCTCTTCCTTAATTACTTCCTGTCCACCGTTTTTGTCTACGTTGCCATCATCTTCTGCATGTTGGGAATGCATTTCATCGGACGTAAAGGAACTATGCTTTGGTTCATGATTAGCTTGGGCATATCTTGCTTGATTTACCCCTTGGCCCAAGGAAACCCCACCATGAAGATTGTTTCAGTCATCCTGGGGAAATTCTTTGCGGCTGGATCAGTCACTGTTGCCAGGACATACACGTCCGAAATCTTGCCTACCGCTGTTAGGAGCGTTGGAACGGGTCTAGGTGGTCTCTTTGGAAGGATGGGCAGCGCTTTGTCGCCATTTACCAAGGAATTAGGTGAAGTTACCTACGAATCAGTCCCCATGACTCTCTTCGCGGTTTTATCGCTGATTAGCGGGGCTCTGGTGATCTTGTTGCCGGAAACCAAAGGGGAACCATTGCCTCAGAGTATCGAGGAAGCTGAAGGAATGGCTCCACCGTAAGTACTTCTGACTTAAGTATAGATGTCTTGGGTTAAGTACAATTGTTGCGGTGTTCCTAGGAAAAAATCTGAATCTGTTCCTACTTTGAAGAGCTTTTCAAGTTTGGTTAATATGGATACAATGGCTGAAAATCATATATAAGTATTTAAAGAGTATAATATTTAAACATACTCAACATTAATGTGATTAAGTATTTAGTATTAAATCGTTAAGTTAAATCTTGTGCTCCATATTTGTTTACAATCAAAAACTTAGAAGTGACGTTTCAGTTTTTCGTTTCCCGCCTTTTATTTGATTTGGCGGGAAATATTTAGTTCATACTTTCGCCGATAGTCGGCACCACAGTGACTACCACGTTGACAATGACAAGCCTTTTCCCGCTTTTCGTCTCAGTTTGCAGGAAACTTCGTGGAATCGTGGCAAGACGAAACGTCAGTGATTTGGAAAGTTAAATCGCGTTAATTAGGTAATTAGTTGTGAACGTATTATTTAATATATAAGTTAATTAAAAGTTAGTGAACGGTTATTTTATGCCTCTGTGGTTTCCATTACCGTCAGTTTCGAAATAAATATTATTTCATTGAAAGCACGTCCCATAGGCCATTTGGTATGTGTGTCTATTTTTACTTTAATGGTATTATTAGGTTTTAGTTGCAGTTTGATTTAGTGTATTTGTAATTTGTTAAAGCTATATTATTCATATATAATTTTATTGAGTAAATAATATTAGCAAGTTCGCGACATTACATATTTAAATCAACAAGTATCATATTCATTTGAATGAACCTGATGACGTAATCAGTTCACGCGAGGTCATGATCTTTTGAACTAAACCGACACGTTACTCGTCTCTAAGAGTATCTCTTGACTATATCTATTTTGGGAGGAAACTTTT
Source organism: Phalangium opilio (assembly GCF_054372755.1). Taxonomy (NCBI): domain Eukaryota; kingdom Metazoa; phylum Arthropoda; class Arachnida; order Opiliones; family Phalangiidae; genus Phalangium; species Phalangium opilio. Next base: position 3,039,270 of record NW_028324168.1, on the reverse strand, counting down.
ACAATATCCGGTAACCATAGAAAGCACTGTAGACAGGCGGGTGTCCAGTCATTTTGAAGTTGAAGAAGTTGCAAGTACTAAGCGAGAGAGAAGTTGAACCCCTCCTTTTTAACCCCATCATGCACCGAGCAAGTAGAGACTCGAGAAGCGGTTTGAAGAAGGGGTGGGGAGGGGGTTTGAATGGGTGATTGGAAGTTCTCCTTTTAGTAGGCATCGTAATGGAAGTAGAAAGTGATGCGCTAAGATGAGCGGAAATCCGAGAGAGAAAAAGAACTTTCCTTTTTCTCTTCCGCTTCCATGAACTAACGGGGAGGAACTATTGTAGACTACTACCAGGCCAGACGGAAGTAATACTAGATCCCATCTACGTACAGTTTCTAATCGATGCTTTAAACGTTGCAACTATTTTCGATTGATTCAAAAAACATTTCAAGGTCTATTTATAATATTTAGACTTATACTGTTGAATTTCTGTCAAAATTATTAATAGATAGTTTGCACACATGGAGGAATCATTCCATTTACACCAGGAGACCGGGCTACCTGGAGGTCAGAAACCCGTCTGTTTTTGTCCCTAACTAGCCTGGCCTTCTATTTTAATTGGTATGAATACTCCAATTGTGAAAACTATCTATAGTTCTGGTTTAAAACTTAAAAAATTAGAGATTTTTGCTCACATTAGGCCCAAATTAGGACCACATACTTATTTGCGTGTCAAAACACGTCTCTACGTTTTCACTCGGTTTATTTCTCGATTAACGTTAGGCTTACCAATTCGAATCCCTGATAAAATTAATTTCAGTATTTGTTTAGTAGAGTGTTTTTATAGACTTAGGCCTAATTAGTCATAGCTATTTCTTTTCCACGAAGATTTTGGTAAATAATGTAGCAGTGAGCTTCATCAATTTTTGTTTTGGAGTTACAAGTAAAGGGAAAAGAAGGAAGGAACCCACTACTATTTTCTTTAATTAACGTTCTACCCACAATTCCGCAGTATAGCACTGCGTGTTATAATGAGACCTAACGAGTAAATAATCCTTTTTCTTGGAAGAAAAACGGCATAAAATCGCGAAGAGGGGGAGAGGGGAGGGGGCAGAAAAAATACCTCGGGCGGCATCCAACCCCATGGTCTTTTAAACACGTACGTAACACTAGCCTGGGGTCCCTAAGCCCAGGTTCCAAAGCCGATAACGAGGGAAAGAGAAAAAATACTTGGGACGGCTCTTCTTCTCTCTCATGGTCTTCTTTTCTCTTATCAGACTTAGGAAAAGAGAGTTTGGTACTTGGTAAGACAGAGGGATTTGCCTTTAATAAGAGGGAGCCAAAACTAAGACGCAATTTAGGGCCTGTTACCTCGTTAGGACACGCTCGATGGGACCCCCATTCTACGTATCATTGCGCCCCAGCTTTCGCTACTTATTTTAGTTACAGGGAAAGCTGTCCACCCCCTGCAACCTACCTAACATCTAGACTAGCTCTCGCTGAATAAATCTAATACCGACCGAGGTGGCTTAATTTTCTGAGATAAGATCCCCAGAAATACCGACCGACCCATCGACCAAAGTATTCTGAGACTGGTTACAATTTATTTCGGGGGGGAAAGGTTGGAATTTTTCCAGACATTTTCTAAGATTCTGTAATTATGATATGCAATTGTTAATTGATTTATCTATTTGGCACTCTTACCTAGAAATTTAGAGGACAATTTCATCTATTGTATGACCTAAGTCCTAAACAGGCCTCTTTGTAGTGTTGTTAACGTGATCAAAATTATAAGTTTATAAGATATGTTCTCATAAGTATGATATGACACTACCTATACTAGAGACTTACAGCTCGAGCTAGTTCTAGCAGAACGACAAGCGAGAATTGCATGTCTACACTCGGTTAGTTTTGCAGTACTTACATCTATACCTATTTAGTCTGTACTAAGCCTTTGATATGCAGCGCCTCACCAGGCGTCGCTCGCTTTACCTCGAATCTATCACCTACGTCACTCACTTCATGACAAGCTCCAGTTTGTAACCATTGAGAAACTTATGGTGAACATATCTTATGAACTTATGTCCAAATTTATTAATTTTAAATCATATGGAAGTTGCGACAGATTTCCTTTGAATAATGAAATAAACCCAGACTTTTTCTAATCACAAGAAATTCAAGAGCTTTACTTTAAATCCTCAACGAAATTTGCTTAGAAAGGCAAAAGTATTCATATCTTAATCCTTTTGAAAAAAAAAACTACCCTAAGTTTTTTTTTTAAATACATTTTTGGGCTACCACGCGGAATTTAGAAAATTATTTCTGAATAGTAAGGTGTAGTTTCGTGATAATCGTATATAGATGAGAGAGAGAGCCAATTGGATTTTTGCTCCTCGAATCCTTTTTAAGAGATTAATGATTCTAAGAGGGATTTTTAATAAAACCTAAAAACTCTTAAAAAGGGATCGTGATAAAAAAAAAAGAAAAATCTGTAACTCTATACCTGGTATTAAATTTCGGAAAAACGTTAAGTTTAAAAAGAAAGTTTTTGGTTAAAAAAAAAGAACGTTAAAAATCTAGCTGGGATTAGTCCCTTTTAAATTGATTGCAGGTTTTTTTATGGATTACCTTATCCTGATAACATGTTGGATTCATCCCGAAAAATAATTTCAGTAAAATTAATTTCTTTCAAGTGGTTTTTGAGGTATTAAAAATTGAAAGATTTTTGTTATAATGTAGTAGTAGGTATAAAATGCCAATTCCGAGCCTGATTTTTGTAACTGAACTGAACTGATAATGTGTGTAATTATCAAAGGAAATACATAATTTTCTCAGTACGAGGTGTGGGGTCCAGGAATTTAGGGTAGAATTTGGTTAAATCAACTAGATTAGTTCAACATATCGAAGATGTCATTTTTGATTTTTGAGCAATTAAAGAATTATAGTTCCAACTGAAAGTGAATTAATACAGCACCCTTATATATTTTCTTGACCGTTGCAATACATCGTCATCATGACTTCTTCAAATTAATTCACTTCTTGCCCAATTCAATCCCAAGATCACCCTGCCACTCCATAGCGAATAAATCGTGGTAATATTTCTTTGGTCAGCTCTAAACCTTGACCACCGTCTATACCGACCCATCCATGGCCATCTGTGATGAATACTATATATATATCCCTTTATAGGTTTACATGTAGGTTATGTATCTCCAATCGTATGCAATGGTGGTCGGTGGTGGTATTCTTGTATCTTGTAGGAATGAGTCTAGCCTTAGCTATAGCTTCTCTGTCCGTTTTTTGGTGGCGTGACTCAACAGTGGTTTTCCGGTGTCCTCAGGGACCTCATTAACGGCTCTTTCATCAATAAGAGAGTAAGGTGGTTGCTGCATGGGTTGGGGCCCCCAGGAAGTTGGGAGGGGGGCGAGAAGAAGAAAAGATGGGAGAGGGGGAGAGAGACCCGGGATTAGTGGGAAGGGAATGACCCCTGGCAACCAATGACCAAGCTGCCGCTTAATTGCTCGCGAGAGCTTAGTGACGGGTTAGACCGAGCGCGAAGATGGAATGGCGTACGAATAAAAGAAAAAAGAAAGATGTGAATTCATTCTGGTATTCGTACCGGTTGACCACTGGTCATGGTTTTTTCTTTCCCCCTTTAGGTATTGACGAGTGTTTTCTATATATTTTTTTCTTTGGGTTGGGGGTATATTGGGCATCGAGGAGCCCTTTTTCTATAAAGGGACTTGGCAGTACTGCGTCATGCAACGTCACGCTATCTTCCACAAGTGACAGAAAACATACCATGAGGAGGGACTTAATTAAATACATAGTTTACAGGCATGGAGGAATCCTATCATTAACACAAGGAGACCAAGCGACTTAGAGCGTAAAATCGTCTGCTATTTTACCCTCTAAGTTGCCTGGTCTCCTTGTGCAAATGGTATGAATCATCCTTGCGTGTAAACTATGTATAGCTTTCATTCTGTACAAAAAACATGCCATAATGGCCTGAATTGTCTGAAGTCCATATTATGGGTCAGTATGGGTATTAATTTATTAAGTAAGTTTCATAGCCACTTCTTCCGTTTATGAGATAACTTTATCTGTTCTCATCTTCCGTCGTAAATAAAACTCTCCCTCGAGATATTTACATAGTAAAATTAAAATAATATTACTCTGAATGCTTACATAAAGTATAGACCATGCCCTTCCCGAAGAGAGAGAGAGTGAGAGAAAGGGTTAAGGAAATGATTCGAAAGTACATCTTTGACATCGAAATAACTAGGAAACTGTGGTGTCCCCATTATGTCCCATTTTTATCTTCTAAGATAGTAAGGACAAGGTGGAAGGGGATGGGATGGGGGAAGAAATGTCAGCACCTGGGCATTAAGAAACGGTTGTCTGCATGCCCCCCCCCCTATAGCTGATTCTCTTCGCAGAACTCGCTCGTTCGCTCCTTTGGTCTTTGCTCTTTCTCTACGACAATTCTTGAAACACTGAAAAGCTTTCACCCTAATTGGATGTCTGCCGAGGGGTTTTGCAGCAAGAGTCCAAAGACCCCCTTAATTGGCGCCCCCTTTTTTCTCCTGTCCTATCTTTTCCCGCCCTTTTGATAACAAAAGAGAGAATGCTTCTTCCCGCCATTTCTGTCAGCGTGCACGCGTCTCACCTACCACGTGACCCAATCGGACAAAAACATCCCTTATACTGGCCATACAATTTTAATGGGCTATCTCTTTTTTTATCGAACAATGGACTTTACTGGACCCATTCTGGGCGTCATTATTTATATCCTAAAAGGTTGATAAAGAATTCCAACTTGATAATGATGTAGACCAAGTTAAGCCTAATTATATTAATGAGTGAATTGAAAATTTAAGCGCGTGCATGGGTATTTTCTCGCGCCAATTTTTTGAAGTATCTAGGCCTAATTATTAAACTTTTGGCGCGAAAAACCCCCACGTGCTGGTGATTTCTCGCGCCAATTTTTTGAAGTATTTAGGACTAATTATTAAACTTTTGGCGCGAGAAACTTCCCACGTGCTGCGTGGGGTTTCTCGCGCCAAAATTGAATGAGTAGCGATTTCACGTTTTCCAAGGCCTACACGTGTTTTCAGATTAATAAACACTAAATTAATGAAGTTGAAGTGTATAAATATTTAAAGGAAGAAGTGGTTAACCCCTCGATTGAACCTAACTTCATCATATTTTCAAAACGATACTGGTATATTTCAACTTTAGGCCAGAAAGAGAAAAAATCAATTTTCATCTCTTTTCAGGACAGAAAAATCAAACAAAAACATTCTTTTTATTTTCTCGGATGATCCCATTTTATGGAAAGTTAAATCCATCTTCGCGGAAAATGGTTTTCCTCAGTTTTCATCCCTGGCTTCTCTCCACCCTCCCCCTTTTTATCAAAAACTTAAGCCTTGGCTCTTTCATTGATTTCACCACTCTCTCTCTATACTCTACTACTCACTTACAGAGAGAGAGAGTATCCTCCAAAAACTCTCTCTCTCTCTCTCATATATATCGGAATTTTATAACGGGTCCTTTATGCTCTAGTAAACGACGGCTCGAACTTCCCTTCTCTCTCCCTCTCTCTCTCTTATTCCAAAAATATCAAATTTTGTCATCCCAGAGTTCTTCTTTTCATAAAACTATCTCAAAAACTCGTCGTCGTCTACTTCTCTAGGGAATTAAAAGCCCTCGGTTATTTTGAAGCGCTTTCAAAACATTCAATTTCAATTTCGTTTCCTATACGTATATAAACTCGCTAACTAACACACCGCGGCGATAACTTTCCCCAAATATTTTATCACAAGGTGATAATAAATTTCTAAGTAAACAACTCCGTTTCGCCGTGAAGGTTCCGAAAGTTTTTTATGACCTCAAGAAGTGATACTTAGGAGTTTATTAGGGAGAAGGTATAAGATGCCTAAGTATTCGCGCGCCATAGTCCCGGTCCCCCTTTCAAAATACAAGGGGGGACGTAAAAGGAGGCCGGGCTATTTCGCCTCTCCTCTCCTCAGTCGGAAAATACCACGTAATTTTCGTCATTCGCGTCGCGCTGACGTGAGTTTTCAAGAACCAATGAGATGCTGGTTGTAATTTAGAGGCGGGGATTAACTCCGGACCTACTATACGTTTGGACTGGAGATAAAGCTAGAAATGTGGATGAATGAATTTATACCTTCTCCCTAATAAATTAGATATTACTTCTTGATGACGTAGAGCTAGTAGAGAACCATTAGACACTTTTCAAAAATCAGGATTAAGATGGAACATTTGTGAATAACAAAGACGTTAGGTAGGGCTTAAAAGTTACTAGTCCACCAAGGTGTCCATATAACGTCCGGATTTGCTCAAACACCAGACTGAATTTTTTACCACCCGACTTTGAAAAGGGTCTGTTCTGTAGAGCATTCCCCAAAAGTGATAAAAAATTTCTGAAGACGCGAGTTGTATACTTGGAACTTTATTATTACCTCTTGATCATATTGAAGGGGGTTTTTTTTATTACGGTAAAAATATTTTTAAAAATTTTGGAACTTCATATTTATTTATTGAAGGCCTTTATAATTAGGGTTAGATTCTAAAAATAGATATAGGTATGTTTAAACAAGTAATGGGAATTCGGATTACAGTATATTTGGTTTGAAAGGGTTGCTTAGAAATTGTAAGCCGGCGACGAAATTATTAAAAAAAATTTCGAAGCGGAAATAAAGTAAGTTATTGATTTCATTTCGAAATTTGTTACGAAAGGGTTAGTAACTCTAAGCCAGACGATGGAATAAAATTGGTCTACTGCCCTGAAATTTGTATAGTTATGATATTTTGCAGAAATATTACATAAAGGTTTTACAAAAATTAAGATTAATCGATTTTGAGTAAAAATAAAAAAAAAATGGAAAGATGTATTTTCTTGGTGAATGTCTTTATTCCGAATATTTCAAATCTCATACGGGAAAACTATATACGATATTATTCCCTAAGCTACGTCAATTTATAATAAAAATGAGGCAGACAAAACCCCTCAACCCTTTCTCGGTCCAAAAATGCTCCAGCAAAAATCCCAAGGCAAATATATGCAAAACGAAAACTTTAGAAAAACCTGGTCAAACGAAAGTAATTCATAAAAGTATTTTTTTACTTTTTTTTTACTCTCTCTCTCTCGCTCTCTCTCTCTCTCGGATATTTTTCAAAGTGCAATAGATGTAATGTTATTTCACCGTTAGAACAAAGCGTAGAGTTTTAAGTATAATATCAGTGTATTCTAGGACTGGGACGAATGTTAGAGACCTTCCATTTGAAGGGTCGTCCATCATAATACGGTAATATAATAACCATATCAAACCCTTTATCATTTGAATGCTCCAAAATCGTTTCACTTACTCTCCTTTTTTTTTCTTCCCCCAATTGAATTATTATGGTCTAGAACGCATGCGCGCTATGATTTGACGTATTGTATAGTAGACCAAAAATCAGGTAGTTACATTATACGCCACTTCTGGGTGTTCTATTTCCACGTCACTTGTTACCTCCTGTAGCAGGCCAAATCTCCTTTTAACTCAAAATAGGCCAAAATCATGATTGTAAGACTGGATTATTATTTTCAAAGCTCCAGGACGGATGCATAAGCTGCGATGTACGTGTTATGTTGTTTATGCCTAGGAGGATTGATACAATTTACACACCAGGAGGCGAGGCTACTTGGTACTACCAAGAAGCGATATCTAGTCTATTAGGGAGAAGGTATAAATTCGCCGCATTTCCAGCTTTATCTCCGGTCCAAGCGTAGGTCCGGAGTTAATCCCCGCCTCTAAATTACAACCAGCATATCATTGGTTTTTGAAAACTGACGTCAGCGCGACGCGAATGACGAAAATTACGTATTTCCCGACTGGGGAGAGGCGAAATAGCCCGGCGGCCTCCTTTTACGTCCCCCCTTGTATTTTGAAAGGGGGACTGGGACTTGGCGCGCGAATACTAAGGAATCTTATACCTTCTCCCTTGTAAACTAGCTTCTTGGTACTGAAAACTATGGGTATAACGAGCTTGTTTTGCAGTAGACCCAAACAAAATGGACAAACAGAACAACAAAATAGGCCGAAATAGAGATCACGCTTGTTTTCTTTCCCAAAAATAATTGGCATCTTTGAGAGATATCATTTTTAATTTGGGTAGACTTTCACATTTAACAGGACCCGTTTTGAACTCCGCGGTATTTATTTATTTTTTTTTTCGATTCTCATAGGAGTTTAGGCGGAAAAAAGAGGGTAATAATAATTGTAATTTTCGGAAACATTCCAGCTGTTGTATGTATATGGTTATATATATTTATACAGCTGTTAAGTTATAGTCTAAGCTCTTTTGCGCTAGCGCTGGCGTATATACGTTTTTAGTATTTTAGTAGCCCAGGGGGGAATTGGCTATTATCATAACAATGAGCCCGACAAATCTGCCCGCAAGGCCTAAAATCCCTCCAAAATAGGCTTCCATAACCCATAATAAAACTAATATAGCAGCCGGGAGAAGCTCAAAAAGCAGACGATATTATAGCTTTTAGCTCCCCATAATTCTTTCAGTGCATTTTTACCTTTTTTTCGCCCATTTTCTTACCCCAAAAAAAGAGAAATCAGTTTTATCTTCGTGGCATAGTAATTACACGTTAGGCTTAAGGTTTTAAAATACCTCAAGTGGACTACTTTATAATATATCGCGTATTAATACGGCCTTTTACAAAATTAAAATGTAAAGATCTGTTTTATTAAAATCAAGAAGTGATATCTAGTTTATTAGGGAGAAGGTTAAGATGCCTAAGTATTCGCGCGCCATAGTCCAAGTCCCCCTTTCAAGATACAAGGGGGACGTAAAAGGAGGCCTGGCTATTTCGCCTCTCCTCAGTCGGAAAATATGACTGTAATTTTCGTCATTCGCGTCGAGCTGACATGAGTTTTCAAGAACCAATGAGATGCTGGTTGCAATTTAGAGGCGGGGATTAACTTCGGACCTACGTTTGGATTGGAGATAAAGCTAGAAATGTGGATGAATGAATTTATAACATCCCCCTAGTAAACTAGATATCACTTCTTGTTAAAATAATGTAATAGCAAAGTTTACTGTTAATTTTTAAAAGTTCAGCTTTAAAGTTTATTTTTGAGCCCGGGGAATATTTTATATTTTTCTAACACGGACGGTTCCTTTTGCCCTCTTCTAGACTTAAATGACCTTTGAACCCACCGCGTTACGCGCCCTTTAGAATCAAATCTGACAGGAACACAGACAGAAGGATACCCCCACCCACACCCCCCTTGTGCCTTTAATCTCTTAAAGAAGAACCCCCCCCCCCTCTTTCTGAAAACCTTTATTCTCCCAAAACTTTTAGCTTACCTTGTCAAGTTTAGTTAAAGGCCATTTTAGTGGAGCATAAACGATGACGTCAAGATAACTTTAAAGTTTTTGACCAATAGGGTAGCCAGCACTGCAGCCTGGTACAGTACATCAGATTATGTTTTTGCTGCTAGGGTCTGTCTCTTGAAGACCATAAATCATGGGACCATAGCAAACACTTCTTATTTTGATTAAGAGGGAGAGAGAGTGCCGGTTCTTTGCAGTATGGATTATTTTCTTTTTTATTTTGGTCCTCTGTGCATCCAAAAGTAAGTTAAACTAAATCCAATGGCCGTAAATTATCAGATTTAATATTTATCTCGAGGGTTTTTTTCCCCACTGTAGAAGAAATTTGTTTACCTTACTCAGTTACTCTTGGTGTAAGGTGAGATTTTCGCTTGAGACTTTAGGTTTTTAAGGTGATTTTGTAGGTTTGTGCGTTCATGAGTTTGTAGGCTCTTGTATTCGCGAGTTTTTAGGGTCATTCGATAGTTTGTTGGCTTATAAGCCAGTTTGAAGTTTAATATTTTCACCAGTTTGTTGGATTATTAGCCAGTTCGAAGTGTAATATTTTCACGAGTTGGCTTATTAGCCAGTTTGAAGTGTAATATCTTCACGAATTTATTGGCTTATAAGCCAGTTTGAAGTCCAATATTTTCACGAGTTTGTTGACTTATAAGCCAGTTTGAAGTCCAATATTTTCACGAGTTTGTTGACTTATAAGCCAGTTTGAAGTCCAATATTTTCACGAGTTTGTTGACTTATAAGCCAGTTTGAAGTCCAATATTTTCACGAGTTTGTTGACTTCTAAGCCAGTTTGAAGTCCAATATTTTCTGTAACGAAATATTTCTAAATTCCAAGAAATATTCCTTTCCATCTGCGTATGATTGCTTTTGCCCATGCCTACGGCGTATAATTGCTTTTGCCCATGCCTACGGCGTATAATTGCTTTTGCCCATGCCTACGTATAGTTTAGAAAGATAGTAGAGATCCGTAGAGAATAGTAGATAAAGCCTAATGTGAAAGGGTGAAAATCGTATACCGGCGAAGTTCAATACCTTAGCGTCGCCATTAGACCCCCGTAAATTGTCACCGCTCCTTTTTCTCGTTATACCATAAAAGCCATACCTGGGGTCATAAATTAAGATAGAAAATATTGTAACCAATGTATTTTTATTTAAGTGCATGCCATTTCTATTGAACTCGTTCCTTTGCCTGAATCTACCGACCAATGCAAATAATAGTTTAAGCCGATAGTAGTGCGTTTTCGTGGAAGACGGTTTTTAGCGCGTTACCGCGAAAGCCATTAAGTAAAAAGGAACGCCATCCGTTCTTAATTGGAGGGCTCATGTGGGACCGACATTGGTGGCCATATGAAGCCGAAATAGAAGCACGGTGGTAAATAACAGCATTAAGAAGACCCAGGTTAAAACGGGGTTTCAAGATTTTAACCATAAAGGAAAATCATTCTGAGCTCGAGAGCCGAAGCACCAACAGCTAACTTAAAAACTTCTTCTGGACCAAGGATGGACAAAAAGACTTAGTCTCCGCGCTGGCCGCAAAAACTAATACTTAGAATCCTGAATTGAGACCAGCTCTCCTCACACCAGAAGTTCCTCATGGACAGCCGTTGCCTTCTACCATCGTAGTAGCCCGTAGTAGCCCACGCCGTATTAACTCTCGTATCGTTACATCTCATCTCTTCAACTTTATGGCCACTGTTCTCCGAATCTACATTCTTCAATTCTTCAAGTCTCGAGACCAACGATAAGTGATGAGTACAATTGACTTAACGCGTAGTAGTAGTAGCCGTGTATATAGTAGTGTTAATATTTGTAGTATATAATTTTAGTAGTAATATTTAATCTGGCATTGGTCGAGTAGCGCATGCAGCATGTTATTATTTTGGGGGTAATGTAATTTTATAATAGTAGTATATTTAGTAGTATAGTTTAGTAGTAGTAGTAACCATTTAATTGAATAGTAGTTTAATTTAATATTAAGTAAATACTTTGTTTTTGTGTATTGTCGAAGTAATACTTCATAGTATTAATAGTAGTTAAATAATTATGTTTCATAATAAACATGACTCTTGGTATGGCAAAAACCTGTCCTTATTATAACCTATTTTAATCCATTTATAAGTTTAATAGTAGTTGTAGTAGATAATGTCAACGCTAGGCGTAGTAGTCCGCCGGTAGTAGCAAAATAGCGTTACATTTCACGAGTTTGTTGACTTATAAGCCAGTTTGAAGTCCAATATTTTCACCAGTTTGTTGACTTCTAAGCCAGTTTGAAGTCCAATATTTTCACCAGTTTGTTGACTTCTAAGCCAGTTTGTTGACTTCTAAGCCAGTTTGTTGACTTACAAGCCAGTTTGAGTACCTCACCAGTTTGTTGACTTACAAGCCAGTTTGAGTACCTCACCAGTTTGTTGACTTACAAGCCAGTTTGAGTACCTCACCAGCTTGTAGTATACACTTACCTCGACAGTTTTGTTTCACTTCATACTTTCATCTACATTATTGCTTAGTTCCTTGGCGACTTCGAACCAAGTGAACTTAACCACTGATACAAATGACTCAATCTATTTCAGCACCTACTAAAAGTTAAATATCAATAAACTTAAACCATCAATATTTTCGCGCATCTTTATGGAATGGCGGAGACGGCGGGTCAATTTTACATTTCACCCCATATTGATCCTGGTGGTTAACCTAAAAGGGAATTTGGAAATAAAAAAGAAAATAGATCCTGAATTTTTAAAATCTCGTAAAAGTTAGATATGTGTATACTATAGGCATGGGGAACTGACGAAGCGGGGCAGGATTTTGGGCCCATCTCGTAAGCACCTAGTTTTGGAATAGATCGTCGTAAAACATTTAGAACGTGCCGCCGAATTTTACGCCCTGGTCATAAACCTCGGAACTTCCCCGCGCCGCCTTCGTTTTAGCTTGAAAGTTGAACCCCCCAAACGCAGCAAAGCCAAAAGGCGTTTAAAATATTGGCCACCCTATATTATAATCACAGAGGACGATGCCGATCATAAGTTAGTGATTACTCCTTGTAAGTTTGCATGGTACAGAGTCGGATAAAGCCTGGAAAAGAAGTCATTAATAGGGACTTGGCAGTAATACGTCATGCAACGTCAAGCTACCTTCCACTAGTGCTAATACATAGTTTACACGCAAGTAGGATTCATACCATTTGCACAAGGAGACCAGGCAACTAAGAGTGTAAAATAGCAGACGATTTTACGCTCTAAGTCGCTTGGTCTCCTTGTGTTAATGGTAGGAATCCTCCATGCCTGTAAACTATGCATAAACATACCGGGAGGAGGGACTTGTATATCTTTCATTCATGGCGCCAGGGGACGGAGTTAAAGTCCCTATTCCAGAAGAGGAGCAAACTGCAGCACCATGGGTGGGGGTTTAGAGGACACCTTCCTTCTTGGGTTATTTCCGTGGTGCCAATAAGTACCGCTAGTGCGAGTCGTTTTTTTGAATTGTGAAAATTAAATTTGATATTAAATCTAAAACCGCAACATGCAACGCTTTTAAACTTATAGGAGACCATTTATTATTTACTTATGACTGTGTTATTTGAAAAATGGTCTAAAATTAGAATTTCAAATTTCTCCCTCACGAATATAATAATGAAAAATAATATTTCTTCTTTTGAAAATTCCAAACAGATAGGTGGTACAGTAATAATAAAATAAATCATTATAGTATGCCTTTAAAAGTTAAATGGGGGACTAACGTTTTTAAAATTAGTTAATTATTTTTTTTTCGGGGGAAATAATTATTTTCCGTTACTAATAATCCTATTAAAACGAAGTCCATTTTTCTTGTACATAGTCGGAAATAATAATTTGGTCATTTTTTTTTCATTTATTTCTTTTTTCTAAGAGATTCCTGAAATAGGCGTGTTTTTGGTAATTTGCAAAGGAACAGTGAAGTGTTTATACGATTTTAACAGGATTCATTTATCCAAATTAAATTTATTGAACTATTGTTATACTCTCCCTTTAAAAATTATACACTGGTCTTTTTCGTTTTGATTTTTTTTATCTATTTGACCTTTTTGAGGCAAGAAAATGCTATATAATATATGACCTTTCCCAATTTGTTAAAGCATCCGCTAATTGGTCGTTTTTACAAAATACCTTCGTGCTAGCACGAAACGTTTGTAATTTATTCTTTTTTAAAATTCAGTTTGCCCGTTTTTTTTTATTATTATTATTAGTGACGGGTTTTTGAGAGAGAGCATTGTTCTCTAAGCTTAAGCCTTGGTTTTTATTTTATTTTTAAATCTACGATGTCCAATTAAAACGGTAATTAATTTTGGACCATAATTATGACGGTTTTATTATGTTTTACAAGTCGTCACTTTTATAGAATGGGTGGGGTTGAAATTATTTATTTTATTTGATTAGGCTTAGCTAAATTAGGCCTAATGTGATGAATGATATAAAAAGATTTAAGAGTCACGTGGCGCATTAAAGGGTAAGGTTGAAAGGTTATGAATTATGTCAGAGCTCTATACGAGTCACGTGGTGCTTTAAAGGACGAGGTTTCATATTAGGCTTAGCGAAAATAGGCCTAATTTGACCTGTAGAAGAATATTTTAATTTGTATCAATGTACACGAAAGGGTTAACGTTACATTTCTATGCCGGTGATTTTTTGTGGTTAAGATTTAATCTCCCTTATTGCTTCTCAATAGAGTGGAAAAAAAGTCAAAGAAAGACCAGAAGAAACCGAAAAAAATAAGAAAAGAGGCACACATTGAAGAATTTCTTTCTTAGCACTCAATTACTCGCGAGCCGCTAGCTCTTTTCTAACGATTTTTATCACGAAGCCTTTCCCTGTATTTTTCTTTACCCTGTACCAAACATCTACTGACCCTTCTCCCTAACCCTCGTCTTATGTTTTATTAGAGGATCAAGAAATAGGCCTAAATGTTCTTAAGCCTAATCCAATAACTTCATAACATTATTGTGAAATCTTCAGTCATCTTTACTAAAGTAGGCTTATTGGCTTAATGACTAATTCCTTAGGCCTACTGTTGGTTATAAGGCTTAGATTTAACGCTAATAAAGAGATAGAAATCATATCAACACCGGCAAGTGTTGCGTATTTATGTGTTTGTATATTCATTTCGAAATGAGGAAAATATTAGTTTAAATACTTCCCACGATAAAAAGGTTATATTTTATTTTAAACGAAAGGAAATATTTATTTTATATTATATACCTTTTCTCCTGTTTTTGGGGGGTGGAGGATTCCGTACAAAATTGAAAAAAAAAAATAGGCCCTAAAGTGTATTTTTTATTTATTATTTCTAGAGTTCGGTGCATTAACCCAAGAACACCCCCTTGAAAATTTTGCACCGAAAAATGGAATCTTCCATTACGACCGGCGCGCCACCGTTGTCTGGAACTCTAAACCACGTAGACTTCCCCTCGGCATCAGAGATACGGCTGCTAAACAACGTTGGTTCTGCGAAGAAAAAAATAAACTGTCTTAAAAAAAATAATATCGAAGCCACCTTGAGAAAAACTTGTCTAAGTGAAGCCGCCAATATTTTTAAGTACCCTCAAAAACGACGCGTTTTACGAAATGCCTTGACATCATCTGCCTACGGTTTCCCCTCGAAAATAGTTTTCGCGCTCAAAATCGAAACGACGCGAAAAGTTTAATCCACGAAAAATCGTCTACAACAACTTTTACAACCAAATTCTTCATTAAGGTAAGTTCAGAACAATGTTTTAATTACTTCTATTCATAATTAGTGTTAAGGTGAGATTACGTTTCAAGTATTTTAAGTAGGTGTTTTGAATACCTACACAGTACGTATTTGATTTAAATCGCCAGGCCTTTTTTTCTGTTAAAAAAAGTCTACCACTTTTACCTGAATTAGGCTTAGCGAGAAAGTGCGGTGTATATGTCAATCAGGTGGTTTTATTACGTTTAAGCCTTGGTTTTTAAAAGTTTTAAAAACTTGTTTAATTAGTTATTAATTAGTTTAACGCGTGTTTTAATTAAAAAACGTGTTTGTTTTTATAAACTAACGGAAATTATGTTTAAACCCTGAAGGAATGTGGTAATTTCTTTATTGGTTTAAACAAAAATTAGCCCATTTTTTATTAGGAAACTCATTATGAGCCTTTCTTGACAACAGTTTCGGGGAAGTTTTTAAAGGTACCCATGTTAAATTATTACCCGCAAAATGTCCCATATCTGTTTACAAAAGTTGTTTCTTCGTCGGAGGGTGAAATTAGGGTCAACTTTTTAAGCATGCTTTTCGGGGAAAATTGTTGTTGAAAAATCAAATTTCAAGGGGGTTAATTTAATGTCGATAACGTCATCAGACTTTGGTCCCCTTTTATCCTTGACAGAAGTAGATAAATTTGAAGTTTTATTATGCCCCTTATCTTCCCAATTCTACGTAACGCAGGTAATAACTCACAAAACAAAATAAAACATTATATTGCACTTTAGTTTATCAACTTCTAATGCGGTTTAAAGTTACGTAAAAATGTAATTTGAACCAGTTCGAGTATTTTATACGATATATATAAATTTTTTTATAAACCCTTACTTATAATAATGATTTTTAAAACCATAATGCTACGTAATCTTTTAGCTTGGGGCCTTTAATGTGATCTAGAATGTGCTCAGTTATTGTCAGAAACCTGTTAATTGAAGTGGAAAACAATTATTAAATTAGTTTTAATTTAATTTTGTAAACATAATATTGAACATTGCATTGGTTCTGTTACCATTAAAAGGTCGCTATTGAAGTAAAGATGTTACAAACCTATTTTAAAATGGTCACGTGGCAAGTAACTAGGGAAAGATTTCTAAAACCATGGTTATACATACTTAAAGCAATAAATTTTCAAATTAAATAGATTTTTAAGCATTTTAAAATGAGGGGTACGACTTAATATATATTTAAAGGTCACGTGGACTACTTTTTTTTAAATAGACCCCTTAAAGATGGAAAGGGGGGGGGTGAAATACTTTTTGGGGTGTTGCGGGAAAGCCATCGATTGACCCCAGTCTTCTATGACCCCCTTTTGTGCCCCCCCCCCCCTCTCCACCTCGTGCATTTTGTCTGAAACGTGGTCTTCTCAACTTTCGTCTCTTTCGGACCCACCCCCTTTTTCTTCGATCCTAGGGATTCCAGCGGCCCGGAACCCAATTCCCCCTTGGGCTTTACTCTCCGAATCTTTATTTTTGAGGAGGGGTCGTGCATAAATTAACCAAAGTTATAATTAAAAGAATTTGATGTATATTATATTTTTTTACATCAATTAATTTGTAATAATTGCTACAGTTTTGTTATATTGGTGATAAAGTTATTACCTAAATTATTTTAATTATATATACGGAGAATTGTGATTGCTTTAAACAGAGCACGGGAAATATGAGTTATATATTGCACTTAATATTTTTAAGGGTAATGCCTGCCATGTTATATAAGGCAATGTGGGTTTCAGTAATATCACAGATAAGGCAGAAAGAATTGGCCATTACAAATAAGATGGTTTGTTTCTACCATACTATATTTCATCACAAAAACTACAAGAAAACGAATATATATATATATAGAGGATGAAATATACTTGATATGAAACAAAAGGAAGAAATATATATATTATATATATGGGGAATAATATCCAGGAAACTCTTAAGATTTTTCGTCCCTTTTTCGCACTATATATTTGCTCCGTATCTTCTATAGTATAGATTGCAATCTTTGAAAGGGGGAATTTTATATAGAAAATGTAGTAATTTCCCTATGGGGAAGTTAGAGGGTTCTCGGATTGCGTG
The DNA here is from genome assembly GCF_054372755.1 of Phalangium opilio. NCBI lineage: Eukaryota > Metazoa > Arthropoda > Arachnida > Opiliones > Phalangiidae > Phalangium > Phalangium opilio. The sequence continues at coordinate 3,022,051 of NW_028324168.1, read as the reverse complement.
TGCTTTTGCTACTATAGCGTATTGTTTTCTATATATTTTATTGTTTCAGGAACGTCCTCCATTATTACTATCAGATTTAGTTCGGCTGCAGCTAGCTAGCTAGCACCGTTTCTGGTTGTTAGGTTTTGGGTTTTTTTTCTTCGCGCTTTTCTCCCGCGCTATCTGTCAAGACAATTCTCAGATGTTTCATAATTTAACTTCTCCATCTTATTGAGAAGAGTGGGATGGGAAACGGATAGGATAAGATGAAAAGAAGAGGGATGTTGTAGTATGCGCGATGGTTTCTTCCTTTTCATCTGTCTGCGCATGCTCTATAAGATCAGGATAGATTTAATTTTAGAAGTAGGAATGGAGAACAGAGTAATCTGGGCGCGCGTCAAAGTCCCGAACCCCCCCCCCCTTCCACGGAACGGAGGGATATAAAAGAAGAGGCGGGTCATAGCGACAGAGGGAATTATGTATTTTTTCGCCGTCCCCATCAGCAACCTCATCAAAATGTAGTTTAAGTCAGCCAATAAAATAATTTAAACTGTTCGTTACGTGTTGGAGGGAGGAGCTCTATACTGGGTGGTCTATGAGTCGGACTGAAGTAAATACTGTTCTCCATTCCTACTTCCAAAATTAAATCTATAACTGATAAGATTTATGATAATTACCACCATGGTGTGTGAAATTCTGTAGCAGCTAATACTTGAAATTACCCCCAATAGAGGACTTATTTCAATTGTATGAGTAGTATACGTCACACCCCCTAATTAGTCTTACCACGGTTATGGCCGCCATATTGGTGGAGTTCAGCTTTTATTCTCACCAGTATGGCCTCACTAAACTTAGCTCATCCCTCGCAACCGAAAGCTCTATTTATTGTCTCGTTTTGTTCAGAGTGAATGTCAATAGCAATAGCGTCAACAACCATCCCCATTTGACCTTTAGGGTCAATTTAGGTTCAGTAAAAACCATGAAATAACGGACTATAATTTAACCCTAGCCGTAGGTATTTTACTTTTTTTAATGAAGCTTGTATACTATAGTAACTAGTTTATTAAGTAACTGTAGTCCTCGAGATAAGGAAGCCCAACGGCGCGTGTCCTGAACTAAAGTCGCTCTGCTCTGCTCCGGTGTGCCCTTAGAGCCAACTTATTCTTGAAAGACGTAACGATAACACTCGGGGCTGCACTGGGGCAAATTTAGGCCTTACTACCGTACTAATCGAATGAACGGAATGACAAATCGGGGTTGGACGATCGGCCAAGCGTAAGATCTTCGACAAGTTCCTTAGTTACCTTTCTATGCTAATGAGTTCTAACGAGACCCGCTGGCCGTTTTAAGTGAATATACCTCGGCCCTCGCTCGCTCGCTCGTCTTAACCGCGGGTTCCTATCTTATCCAATTCTATTGTAGGTCTTCAAATTGAATAGGATCGTCTCTCTCCCTCTCCTCTTCTCTCTCTCTCTCTCTCTCTCTCTCTCTCTCTTGGGCAGTTCGGTCAACCGTTATTTAATGCGGATATGTTATTGGAAGGAGAGAATGAAACTGAAAGAGTGTCTCTAATAATGTTTTGTAGGTCTTTTAGCCCGTATGTCCGCAGGATTAATTTCACCCTTTTCTCATAAATGAATTATTTAAATCCGTCCGTCGTTGGCCGTCGAGAAATTTATTTCCTTCTCAGGTTTCTTAATTTTAAACGCATGCGCTTCAGGGTTGCAACTAATTTGATATTAAAGCATCTTCTACATTCATTCAGGTTTGGAAATGAATTATCTCTGAATCTAACAGAATTCTACAAGATTTTTAATTCAGTCTGTTGATAGATAGCGGTTTAATTGCACAAATTACTACCAACGCTTGGGAGCTGGGGTAGTAAATATTTTGCTTTCGTTTTCTAAGATGCAACGTACGCGTTCTCTTTTTCTCTATTTGTTTTTGATTAAGTTGAGGTAATATAGGAAGAATTGATATCAAGTTTACTAGGGAGAAGGTATAATATGCCTAAGTATTCGCGCGCCATAATCCCAGTCACCCTTTAAAAATACAAGTGGGGGGGGGGGCGTAAAAGGAGGCCGGGCTATTTCGTCTCTCCTCAGTCGGAAAATACGTAATTTTCGTCATTCGCGTCGCGCTGATGCGAGTTTTCAAGAACCAATGAGATAATGCTGGTTGTAATTTAGAGGCGGGGATTAACTCCGGAACTACTATACGTTTGGACTGGAGATAAAGCTAGAAATGTGGCGAATTTATACCTTCTCCCTAATAAACTAGATATCACTTCTTGGTAATAGATTAAAAATACTTTTGATAATACCTAGCTAATAATGGAATGTTACGTATCCAATTATGTATTTCAAAGAACTCGTGAAAACATCTCACGTATAATAATATTTGAAACTCATCTCAAGTATGACCACGAATGTAGCTGGGTACAAAAAAAATTAATATTATTTTTACATAATAGACAGGGTGTTATTATGTCGGGGGAGTGTGTTATTACAGAGTATTAAAAATTACCCTCGGAGTTTAGGGTCTTTCAGTCTACGGACGGGGGGGGGGGTTAGAGATGGGTGCGTGGCCGATGCATGGGCGTATTCCCGCTTTATGCTTCTTGGATTTCATTATATTATGCCCTTCCTCCCTCTTTACATCTTTTAGTGGTCAATGAAGCGTTATTAAAAGTTGGAAACTTGGGATCATTCACGATGGGTAGTGTTCGTTCTAATTGAATTAATACGTACAATGCTGTGGCGTAGGGGCTTTTGTTGTTACTACTATTACAGACGTTTTGGCTTTTCCCTTACCGTATGTTCATTGATTTTACAGGGTTTATATACTTGGTAAACCTGAAAAAAATTATGGTATAGGAAGATTCGTAGGGATTTTAGGCTATTTATAGGTTTCGGGGGTATTTGTAGTGGGATTCTTGGAAATTTCGGGGTATTTATAGTGGGATTCGTGGAAGTTTCGGTGGTATTTGTAGTGGGATTCGTGGAAATTTCGGTGGTATTTGTAGTGGGATTCGTGGAAATTTCGGTGGTATTTGTAGTGGGATTCGTGGAAATTTCGGTGGTATTTGTAGTGGGATTCGTGGAAATTTCGGTGGTATTTGTAGTGGGATTCGTGGAAATTTCGGTGGTATTTGTAGTGGGATTCGTGGAAATTTCGGGGGTATTTGTAGTGGGATTCGTGGAAATTTCGGGGGTATTTGTAGTGGGATTCGTGGAAATTTCGGGGGTATTTGTAGTGGGATTCGTGGAAATTTCGGGGGTATTTGTAGTGGGATTCGTGGAAATTTCGGGGGTATTTGTAGTGGGATTCGTGGAAATTTCGGGGGTATTTGTAGTGGGATTCGTGGAAATTTCGGGGGTATTTATTTTTATTTATAAAATACATAGAAATTTTGTGGATTTTGAAGTAATTTCTAGAAAAATTCAAAGAAACTGCAGGGACATTAAAACATTTTCTGTAAATCAAGTGAAATTTGTAAGAACCCTGTTACATGAACGTCCCTCCATGAATGTTGTTCAGGTTGAAATATATAACAGATATGTTCAGGGGAACGTGAAATAGGGCGATAATTGAAACTCCATTTCACGCGGCTTTAAACTGCATTCATAGTTGCATCATGAACAGGGTAGGGGCGGGTTTTGTATCCGTGGGGTCCCGCCGGTTCGTTCCCATGGGTGCCCTCTCTCGCTTGGATGATCTAATCCCCACAATTCGTTCCATGGTACGGTTATCAACTTCCATAGAGGTCAAACAATCTAATATAGTGATACAAACTTACCTTGGTATTGTCAAGTTATCTTGACTTTATTTCTACGGGTTTTTGTACTTTATCAAAGTATACTATTGGTCAGTTTAAGGTCTATGTAGGGTGTTTTGTGAGGTTTATTAAAATTTCAATAAAAGACAAGAAGAGCGGGGAGCTTGTTGGATATAGTGGTAGATGTTCATAGGGGAACTCTTAACCATATAAAAGCTGGCTGCGGTGTTTTGTAATAATGGATTATATATCAGATTGGATTCCATCACTTGATTACGAACAGATTCGGTTATTGATTGAAGTGGATTTAATAGAGGCAGAAGTAAATTGACAATAACGGAAAGTGAGACACGTACTATATGGTGCGTTTTATTTAGCAAAGTTTGGTTTCACTTTCTCGCTAGTGTCCTTTGGTCGATCAATCAGATTCGGCTCTTCGTTGTTGTGACATTGAAATTGTCATATCTTGGTGTGCTATATTTAATATAAAACTAAGCAGAGGTCAAGCTAGGGGTCAAATTTTTCGTTGTTTCGGAAAGTCTGGGTTCTATTTCTCTTAAGCTTCTTTGGTCAAACCAATCAGTGCTGCACGTTTGTTTAGACCTTGGAATTATCAGCTCTTTGTGTCCCATGTTTAATATAAAACTAAGCAGAGGTCAAGATACTCAAGCTAGGGGTCAAATTTTATTTTTACTTACGTTTTTTGTGGTTTCGCTAGGCCTTGCTTCTATATCTTTCAACCTTCTTTTGTCGACCAATCAGAACTCCGAGTTTGTTTTTAAAACCTTGAAATTATCATCTCTTGATGTCCCCTATAAAAACAAAGGTCAAAGGGGTCAAAATTAATTGGTTTATTTAAAATTTAAATATTTGAAATTACTCTTAACCAAACCCGCATCATTGAATATTTTTTTAACTTAGCTAAAATTATAAATTGAAGGTTTTGTAAAATGTTACAGACATTTCTCGGAAAACCGTGATTTTATTTTTTGTTGAAAAATACGGTGGCAGGTGTTGTTAGTTGTCGGTATTATAAAAACTTAGTTCAAACTCCGGTATAGTGGTAGTATAGTTGAACCTAACCAAGTTTGCAGTGGTTAGGAAAGGGAATGCTTGTATAACCTTTACTGTTTGAGCCATGCAAACTATGGTTGACCTTACCCGGGGTTACCTTCTCGTATGTATTTTTCTATGGTGGCAGGGCTCCTTTTTCAAGAAGCTAGTCGCCTGGTTGAACCCCGAGAAACGGAATGGTTGCGTTTTGAATGACTTGTATGGGCGAAAAAAAAGAAAGAAAATCTTGAAAAGAGAAATTTTATTTCATAGACATATTTTTGCCCCCTACTTTTTAGGCCTAAGAAAGTCGTCGGTATTCTTTGAATGTGTGTACTTGTATATTAAAGGGAAAGTTTAGGCAACGTAACATTGTAAAAGTCCGTTCTTTTAAGGTATAACCGGGGATAGATTTAATTTTAGAAGTAGGAATGGAGAACGGTTAGTTCCCTCCAACACGTAACGAAAAGTTTAAATTATCTTATTGGCTCACATAAACTACGTTTGAATGACGTTGCTGACGGGGACGGCGAAAAGTACGTAATTCCTTTTTACCTCTGTCACTATGACCCGCCTCTTCTTTCATACACCCCCCCCCCGTCCCGTGGAAGGGGGTCCGGAACTTTGACGCGCGCCCACACATTACTCTGTTCGCCATTCCTACTTCCAAAATTAAATCTATCCCTGATATAATGTTATGTTTTCCTGTACTTTTCCTTTAACTTACTCAAGTTAGCCGTAATACTGATATAATGTTATGTTTTCCTGTACTTTTCCTTTAACTTACTCAAGTTAGCCGTAATACGGGAGAACTGCGCAGTTTAATGTTAGTAAGCCTCGAGTTGCGCATATTGAATAGGGAAAGATTTTTATGCATTTTTCTTCTGGTCTGCCAAGTTTTACCTACCTTGTTTGCGTATACAACGGTATTCAGGTAGTTGTAGCAAAGGGGAGTGAGATGTTTTCAAGCGAGAAAGGAGAAAGTTTTATATATGTGTAGTATTGTGTGTATTTTATTTCAATGTAGTTGTTGTAAACTTGAAAACTTCTTAAACTGAAATTGGCTTAAATTAAGTTCCAAAGTTTGTTTAATTTAGTTAGTTATGGGTCAATAGTCGTAAAAATTTATTATTTTTTATTTAGTTGTGTCACGTGGTTTGGTGAATGTGGTTATGGAACTGGTTTTGTGTGAAAGTACATAGCCAAAGTTTAGCCATTTAAGTATAAGTCATTTGATATTTAAATATATATATGTAAGTAAGAGAAATACTAATAACGAAAACTAAAGCCAATCCTTTTGCGCAGTTGCAGACGCTACATATGCCCCCCCCCCCTAAAAATAAACGTCTATATAACCTTGAACCATTTTGAAATAACGTCTATTCAAATGGAAAATATATATTTTAATTTTTTCTTCTTTGGGCTCAAGTCAAGATTCAAGATTCAACTTTCAAGTACTTTAGTAAATATAAGTTATTACTTAACTTAAGCCTTGGCTTACTGGGGAATAGCAGCAGTAACACAACATAACCGTTATTTTTCTTCTGTTAAATTTCAAAATGATTTTGAATTTGAGCCAACCGAGGGGGTAGACACTTCAGAACTCTGGTGCACAATATGTCTTGAACTCAATGGACTGTCAAAGCAGAATTGTGAGTTCCGATGGCTTTGAACTCAATGCACTGTCAAAGCTGAACTCTTTTGAACTCCTCAGGTGTACACAGAGATTCAAAGTGTCTACCCCCTCGGAGCCAACCAACCTCGGTAATATTTTACGACCTATCTTATCAATAAGACATGTTCTGTAAGATTTTTTTTAAGAAGCCCAAAAAGGGGTTGCGTTGTGTATAGCTTTGGACAGACGCGTGGGTTTTGGTGGTAAATTAACTCCCGTTTTAGTTTAAAATCGAGGTTATCGCAAGGATTACCGTGATAAAATTTTGAAAGGGTGTAATCAACCATGGGTCCTAAATTAATTCTAATTCAATTGTGATTTGAATGAAAAGGACCCCTACTTGGATATCAGGGAGTATATCCAAAAACTCGCGAAGGTTGACATGTATGGTTTTGTTTTGAAACTTCATTTTTTGTCGAGTTTTTTTATTGAAAGATAGTAATCCATTTTTATGTGGTAATTATAAAGCGCATTTGGTTAAAAGAAAAATTCACTTATCGTGAATAGATTTTAAATTGTTAAACATTAATGTTGAAAACACCTTATTAACCTTTTGTAATTTTTTTCAGGTATATCCTTGGCATACTTTGACCACAAAACCATTTTAAATTACGGAAAATTCATAATTATAAATTAACGACATCGGTAATAGAGCATCAATCAAGGGTGGACACAATGTAGTAGACGTCTGATTTGATTGGAGTTTCATGGTTGACAGACAGACTTGGTAGGTAACTTTTTTACTTATCTTTATTTTTATTTCTTTTAGTTGTGTAATTTTGTTGATAAGTTAGGCGGAGTTTATCTCAACTTAGGTTAAGATTGCGTTGCGTCGAACGTGATTCAAAATAGTTTTATGAATCATTCGCATTTTATTTAGTTGAGTGGGATGGTATTTGGGTCGGTGCTTGTAAAATATATATTTAAATTCGTCTCGTATAGGGGTTTGTTTTGACTTGGTTGTTTTTATTTATTTAAATATTTTTTATTATGAATTTGAATAATGGATTAAGTTGACGTAGGTATTTAGTATTCGGGGTATCTTTAGCGACAGGGGCTGCTTCACGCAGTCCTTTATGTGATTGGACCCTTCTATTAACAAACTGCGTTGCGTTTTAATCACGGACTTTGTTTTTAACTAAATTTCTTATTTTATTTTTTAAAAAGGATGTTTTTTCAATTTGAATTTATCTCCCTCTCCCAAAAAAAAAATGTTGGTTATTTTTCGTTTACGGGAATGACATCATCAAAATAATAAATAAAACTAGTGGCGAAAGGCGTTGATAAAACTTTTTCGAATTTATACAACCTCTTCCTTCACTGTTAAATTTTATTGTACAGGTTTTTATTTTATTTTTTTTTCCAAATTTTGAATTCCTTCTTTTGAATTCTTTTAAATTGAAAGGTTGTAAACATTACCCCTCAAAAAACAACTTATCTTTTTTTATTAAGTTATTGTTGGCAAAACAATACCCTTTGGAAATTAATGAATAGCTCTGATACTTCAACCAAGGCTTAATATGACTCTTAAGCCTTGGACAGGTGGTGAAGATGGTAATAGCGATACTATAGTTTCAAATGAAATTTAACCCTCGGGTGGGTTTTTTGAATTGAAACATTCTATTAGCGAGAAATATACTGTAGGATGATCTCGAGTGATACTGGATAATCACATTTTATTAAGTTGTTGTTGGCAAAACAATGCCCTTAGAAATTAATGAATAGCTCTGATACTTCAACCAAGGCTTAATATGACTCTTAAGCCTTGGACAGGTGGTGAAGATGATAATAGCGATACTATAGTTTCAAATGAAATTTAACCCCCGGGTGGGTTTTTTGAATTGAAACATTCTATTATCGAGAAATATACTGTAGGATGCTCTCGAGTGATGCTAGATAATCACATCTTTTTTTGTGTGTATGTTTGTTGTCGATTTTTATATTTTTTATTGGGGAAGGGGAGAATGAGGAATTACAGAAAAGGTTCTGAAATTTTACAGCGGCCATTGTATTTCCCGCGTGTTGTTTTTTTTTTCTTATTTTATTTTTGAAAGCTTTACTGTTATATTGTTTCATTCGCATCGCAAAATATATATGGATGGGTTTTCATTTCTGATAGTTCTTTTTCTATTTGCACAATTTTTTATTTATTTTTATTTTTATCTTTTTTAGTTGAGGGATTAGATTTTTCTCTTTCAGTCCTTTTGATAGGGATTTTATTATTCCCTTTTATTGTGAAAGTTTCTCTAGAGGGTTCTACTTTCTGTAAATCTTTTGTTTTTAACTTTCTATTAACAAGGGTTTTAAATTTCGTAAAAAAGTATTAATAGAATTTCGATTCATGGTCCAGTTTTTCTTTTTACAGAGGTGTATGTGCCATAATTTGAACTCGTGACCCCTTGACCCTTCAACTAATGCGTGGGTTTTTTATTTTTTGCTAGTGGTCGTTGTGTTCTGCGCATTGAACGCTTGAACCCTTGACCCTTGAAATAATGCGTGGGTTTTTATTTTATTCTGGGGTTGATGGTGTTCTGCGCATTGAACGCTTGATCCCTTGACCCTTGAAATAATGCGTGGGTTTTTATTTTATTCTGGGGTGATGGTGTTGTGCACATTGAACGCTTGACCCTTGAAATAATGCGTGGGTTTTTATTTTATTCTGGGGTTGATGGTGTTGTGCACATTGAACGCTTGACCCTTGACCCCCTGAAATAATGGGGTTAATTTATGGGTGTTAATTTTTAATTGTGGTGTTCTATACAATGAACTCTTGACCCTTTAAATAATGGGTGGGTTAAATGTATGGGTTTTAATTATTTTTCTATTGGTTGTTCCGCGCTTTTTGAACTCTTGACCATTGGACCCCTTTGAAAGTGTATGGTCAAATATTATATAGCTGTAGATACTTTAAAGCAACTTAGTGTTTTAAACTTATAGTTAATTTTAAATTACTTTATAGAAGCTCCCTGATTTGAAAAAAACGTGGGGCGAGAACACACCACTACCCTTAAATAATTCTGAAGGTCATTTTACTCAATCGAAGACCAATTTTCAATTTCATCAAAAATTATAACCCCCCCCCCTCATATTTTTTTCATTCAAATTGAAAATTTTCAACCGGAACTTTGAAATATATATTTTGATATCGTCAATCGATAGATTGATATTTCATGAATAATTCCATAAAATTAAAGTTAATTATAGTCATTAATTACTTATACTAAACACGTTCCATGGATACATAGTTCTATACTAACCCCCTTATAATAACTAAAGAGCCATAAATTTCGACTTACTTACAGAAATCTTAACTCAGGATATATTTAAGTAAAAAAAAAGAAAAAATTTCTAGAAGAGTGTAATAACTATGTCTAATCCTCCTTTACTTGTCAAACTGGTTTCTTGAAAGAAAGAAACGAACTATTAAAGCTTTCGTATTTTTTTTAAGAATGACACTGATATTGAGGCACCTTCCTTAGGAACTTTTTTTTTTTTTTTTTTGATCTTGTCTTCTAAGTCATCCAGTAAGATATTAGACCATTGAGAAACAGAGGAAAAAAGATAGGAATCGTACCCTCAATATTTCCCACGTGATGTATCCACTTTCTACAGGGCTTCATTCGTTGCCAAGGCCCGTTAGTAAGCCTCGGCTTTATTTTTATTTTTTTTTTCCCCCAATTAAAAAGAATACGAAAACTTAACTTATCGTCGGCCATATACTACTACTACCCTATCAAAAGCAATAATCGTTTCTAATTTATTTCGTAGGCGAGGGTTGTTTAGACTAGTAGCACCCTATGTTATTTGTATGTAGACTTTAATACAGCCACAGCTCGGAAACTGCCATTACTCTGTTAGGGAGTTGCAAGATTGGTTGACAGTGGGTTTTACTGGATGCGCCTGGTTTTTTAGGGTTTAATAGTGGTGTAAGGTTAAGTTGTCGTGTCTGAGAATGAGATAATATAGGAGATGGGTTTACTTCAGTTAAATGTTGGCCATTAAGGAAAAGTGCTCGATTCTAAATGCGTATCGTCATGATTATTTTTAAAGGCGACTTAAGTTTGAAGGAGAGTTTTATTTTTGTTTATTTTATTTTATGGCCAGGTTTAGTCTGAGGAAAGGACCGTGCTTCAGATATCTTTATTTATTTATTTATTTATTTTAATCGATGGAGGGTGTAAAATAATTGATATTTTTCAAATTGAAAACTGTCTCTATCTAAAATATTAAAGAAGGTAGGGTGGTAGCTTGTAATTCCGAACACTTTTTTAAAATCGATTGAAACATGACACACGTATAATGTTATGAGAAATATTTGATATTGTACCAAATAGCTTGAACATTTGCGCTACTTTTGAGCCTATTTTGAGCCAAAATTACCGGTAACTTGTGGAGAAATATCTATTTCCCCATTTCTAGTAGTGGCGTCCAATTCCGAACTGATGTCTTGTAATTCCGACGTAGGGGGTTTCAATTCCGACCCCCCGCTTCCAATTTCTGACCCCCCGCTTCTAATTGCCGACCCCCCGCTTCTAATTTCCGAACCCCCGCTTCTAATTTCCGACCCCCCGCTTCTAATTTCCGAACCCCCGCTTCTAATTACCGAACCTGCTTACAGGGTTGGCAAAAATCCGGATAATTTGAATAAAATCCAGACCAGTGGTTTTTATTGGATTAAACCGGATTTTTTAAAAACACGAGTTATTTTAGGGTTTTTTGAAGGCAAAGTACTTCTGTGTAGCTCTTATTTTAGTTTTGGGGCACTTCCCGACCCCTAGCCCCGATTCCAATGTAAAATAGTCTGCTAGTTTAACTGATAAAATGTTTCATGAAATCAATTTATTTCCTGAGTGCACGAACCTAACACTAGCGCGGCTCCAGTGGATCCCTTACAAGGGGACTTTCCTTCTAAACTCCGGGTTTGGCTTGGCAAAGGCTAGTGGGCGGGATTTATACATGCACGTACAAATTCCGCCCACAAATGCCTCTAGCTTTCCCAAGCCAAAACTGGAGTTCGTAAGGAAAGTCAAGTTGTCCACTGGAACCAACGCTATGCTTTAAGTTCGAGTAATACTGGAAAAATATTGTAAGCTGTAACTGGACAGTAACCGGTAACATAACTATTAGTTTTATCATTTATAATAAATAATCTTTAGTTGTCGCGTCATATATTTTTCCCTTGTTTCTGGTTGTATTTTAATTATTTTTATGGCACAAAATAGATTTTTCCCCATTCATAATTAAGCCGGATATTTTACGTGGTTTTTTAACACCACCACCTGTAATGTGGTATAACTATGGTGAAATAAACTTCAGCGCCTATCTCATTTGTATGCTAAATTGGGATTATCTAAAACTGAAATATTTTTTTCATTAGGTGAATCGGGATAAAATTCCCTAACCAAGGCTTAAGTTTTGGGACGTTAATTCTATAATAAATTTCGCTTTCAAGTTTTAAATCTCTCGTAGGTTAATAGGATAAAAAAGATTATTAATAAATGCAACAGCGATTTACATTACCTTGATCGTCATATTCCATATTCAAGTAGGTATAAACCTTTAGCGACCCGTTTATGCAAAAGTTTGAAACGCGCGAACGCAAATTTTCAAACTTGGCGCGAGATTGAACCGTTATTTTTTTTTATCGCGGAATAGTGTACGAGTACGAGTGACGGCGCCGCGGCGGGGAGGGAAGGAAACAGGGACTTTACGCTAGCCGGGTTAAACTAAAGTTGTCTGCTTGAAAAGCCCGGGAAAACGTATCGCCGTATTATCGAGGATAACTAATCTGTTAAACCATGTCGTTTAATAGCGTTAAATTTAATTTTACTGTCGATAATTTATGATTAATGGAGTGTTGTTTCGAGTGGTCGGAATTAGCTGCTCGCAAAGGTTTTTATAAATATTCTTTTATTAATTTAATTTTGAGCCAAAATTTCGTTACGAATGCTTATTTTGTGGGGGAAAACTTGACGTTTTGGCTGAAATTGAGTTTATTTGCCTCTGATTTATCTGAAGAAAATGAAACCTTATTTTCGGAGGCATCAGGGTCGGCATTCCCTTTAATTGACATTAAATTAAATTCGCAAATTAGGTACATTTTTATTTCGTGTCACATCGTTCCCTGACTTTTAGATATGGATTTGAAATGATGTTTTTCGGATAGACAATGAATCAAGGCATAATTTAAGCCTATTTTTCACGGTCTAAAGCCTCGCAAGTAAAAGAAAAATCAATTTAAAAAAACTGTTCGGAATTAGAAGCGTTCGGAATTACAAGCCACCACCCTATGTGTTATTAAATTAATGGTCTATTTTGTGAAGCAAATGACGTCATGCTTTGGTATTAAATTCTATTGGACTAATACCGTCTGGCGGATTCGTCCAATAGCGGCTTGGTGGGAGAGCCTAACGTGTAGTGTTTATTACGTAAACTTAATTGTTATTATCTTCTATAATATTGTAGATGGAAACGTGGTTTTAATTTATATATTCACTATTTTATACCCTCTTTCGATTAAAAAAATTCTATCCTGATAAGTCCCTTTTATTCTATTATTCGTGGTATATTTCAGTAAGTTCATGATTTTTAATTAATACTTCAAAGAAATGTATTTTTCATCTTCCAATATTGAAAATTATCGCTAAATATTTCACAATTTTTTTTTTTGTAATATCATTTTAGTTTCCTTTTTAAGTTATAATGAATGATAATTTTTTATCTCTTTCGATTACTAATTTGGGAAATTAGGGGGGGGGACTCATAAAATGGGTTAGGTTTTATTTTTCTTTTGAAACTTGTCGCAATATTATCAAAATGAGATGCGAATTATTTTACGTGTCCATCCATTAATATTTAATAGTATATAAAAAGTACCAGAAACCTCTTTTTAAATATTTAATTTGAACCCACATACATCTTAGAAATTTTCTAAGGTTTTTAATAATTCTAGTCGTATAAAATGTATATACAGGGTGTTTCTGATAAGTCTGCATGTATAAATTAAGGGGTTGATGTTCTTTGGGAAATTAATTTTGAGTCGAAAATGTTTTAACTTCTATCTCCATTTAAAATGGACCGTTTTGTTTGCCCTATAAGGGACACTGTTTGTCGAGTTAAGATTGCATTCAGAGTATTTTACGGATGACCCCTTAAATTTAATTAAGAAACTGATTTTAAGACAATTATTTCTAATTTAATTAAGGGGTCATCCCTAAAACACTCTTGAAAATCATAACTCGAAAACAGTGTCCCTTAGCGCAATCAAAATGGAGATAGAAGTTACTACATTTTCGACTCAAAATTGATTTCCCAAAGAACATCAACCCCTTAATTTATGCATGCAGACTTATCAGAAACACCCTGTATATAGATAGCCCCAAGGTGCGCTAGCCTAAGTATATGATACGAGTGGGGGGTCCCCATTTGTCAATATTTAGATCGGCGAGAAAATTACGATCTCTCTGTGAATTGAAAAATTGGTTCCACCGTTCGTTCGTTCCGTTTGTTTTTCATTTCTTTTTGTATAAAATATTCAAGGATTTTATTTTTCCAACCTTCAACAATTTCGAGGTGCTAATAACTCAAATTTCCCTGTACTGTTGATAAAGCGCGGGGAGAATGGTTTTACACTTGGTGATTGGCCCCTTGTTTAACTCTTTTTATTTTTATAAATTTTAGGGTTTAATTTCGCAATAGGATGGTTAAGACTTTCGATTAAAATATTCTTATGTTGTTTACATGACACGTTGCATAAATATCCTCTTTCTTAAACAAAATCGATACATATCTGTATAATTTATATTCCTTTTAAGATTTATATTATACGCAGTTTTAAAATAAGGCTTAAGTTTTGGCGTATAACGCCCCCTATTGGGAATACGTCATTAGCAGTTAGGGGGGTCCCCAGTAGTTAAGACGGCGGGAATTCCACCTAGGGGAATGCCTTTCAAATCTCCATACATCAAGCCAATGATTACCAATAGCTCATTAGAGAGATCCACTCTGGTAGGTCTACTCTAATTACTAGAACCAAATTGACACAACAAACTGCCTTTGTACCCTCATCGATTGGAGGACAGTCAGGGGTTAGAGGTTTCCAACGGACCACCCTCTCTCTCTCTCTCTCTCCAAGCCCAAAATCCCTTTCCATAGGGGGCCCAATAAGTATACATAGTTTCAAATGGCTAAGTTCTAACCCATATATGGACGGAGCTGGGCTTACCAAAGGCTATACCTACGACTTGTTAAATTATACCAGGGATCTCAGTGATTGTAGTTCCTGTTATTGGGAAAGGCCTTGAAAAATTAGGGAAAAGCCTTAAAAAATTAGGGATAAGCCTTGGAAAAATTAGGGATAAGCCTTGGAAAAATTAGGGATAAGCCTTGGAAAAATTAGGGATAAGCCTTGGAAAAATTAGGGATAAGCCTTGGAAAAATTAGGGATAAGCCTTGGAAAAATTAGGGATAAGCCTTGGAAAAAATTAGGGATAAGCCTTGGAAAAAATTAGGGATAAGCCTTGGAAAAAATTAGGGATAAGCCTTGGAAAAAATTAATGATAAGCCTTGGAAAAAATTAGGGATAAGCCTTGGAAAAAATTAGGGATAAGCCTTGGAAAAAATTAGGGATAAGCCTTGGAAAAAATTAGGGATAAGCCTTGGAAAAAATTAGGGATAAGCCTTGGAAAAAATTAGGGATAAGCCTTGGAAAAAATTAGGGATAAGCCTTGGAAAAAATTAGGGATAAGCCTTGGAAAAAATTAGGGATAAGCCTTGGAAAAAATTAGGGATAAGCCTTGGAAAAAATTAGGGATAAGCCTTGGAAAAAATTAGGGATAAGCCTTGGAAAAAATTAGGGATAAGCCTTGGAAAAAGTTAGGGATAAGCCTTGGAAAAAGTTAGGGATAAGCCTTGGAAAAAGTTAGGGATAAGCCTTGGAAAAATTAGGGAGAAGCCTGGACTTTTCACGGAATTCTATTCTGAAAATTCAAATTGTCGCTAAGTTCAACTGTTTATCGTATTAAGGTTAATCAACAGTTGTTTATTAAAAAAAACCTCTACATTGTCACTGTGCGTGCGTCAGGGACGAGATTATTTGTATTGGACTTATAGTTAATCCATTATTCGTATTAGCATAACATATCAATCAGAGGTGCGTTAGGGCAATAGAGATAAAGAGATAGTCGAGCATTAAAGTACCTGGCACGCCCCGAATCGAACCAAGTACTTGTAAAAGAGGAAGCCGCCGCCGATATTATCCAATTCCCCTGTCGCGTCCGTATCGTTAACACGCAATATAATACTATAAGGACAATCTTATCTACCACTCCTGGCTATTACTTCAACGATAGGTTGTATTTTACGTTAGAAGATAGGGTGTACTTCAGTTGGATTTGGTAGTATTTGTCAAGGCTATCAAGGTGTATGATATTGCAAAAATTGTAATGGGTTATTGCTAAGGTTAAGAGGTAAAAGAACGTAAGTTTGAGGAATTCTCGATAGGAAATGCAATTTAGAAATTATAACTTTGATGGCAATTCAATTAGAGAGTTGATGAGTTAGACGTTTGACACTTTAATTTCGTTAAGTTTAAATTCCTCAAGAACTTTCAGGACGTGTTACATCTGAATTCAAATTAGAAAGCACGTGTGTGATTTTTTTTTCGCGCCAAATTAGAAAGCACGTGCGTTATTTATTTTTTTCGCGCCAAATGAGAAAGCACGTGCGTATATTTTTTTTCGCGCCAAATGAGAAAGCACGTGCGTATATTTTTTTTTCGCGCCAAATGAGAAAGCACGTGCGTTTATTTTTTTTGCGCCAAATGAGAAAGCACGTGCGTTATCTTTTCCCGCCAAATTAGAAAGCACATGTGTGATTTTTTTATCTCGCGCCTAATTTGAAGGTTTAACAATATTAAACAAGGTTTTCAAGTTGAAATTTCTTGAAGTCTTTTGACAAGTCCGTTTTAGATCAGTTCAGAAATTCATACATTCCCTGACTTAGGACCTTTTGGCCCCCAAAAGTAAAGTAAAAAAGCTCCTCTCCAAGACCCAGTAATGTATGCCGGTCACGCTATTACGGCGAAAACAGATTGCCAGCGAACCCTGCCTGTCCCAGGGTCCCTTCTTCGATATGGAAACTAATACCCACAGTGGGAAAAAAGTCACCCAGAATAAAGTTTTTTTCTTTTATTTTTATATTGCCGATAGAAAAATATTTGATAAAAAAAAAGAGGGCACTCACTAGCTGGCTGCATCGTGGAGCCTGCGAGCGACCATCTGTTGTCACTGCCTTGATTTACGCCATTATCGTTATACCATCATAAATAATATATGAGAAAAGGCGGGAAATATGGCCCCCAGATAAGGTGGGCCCCTCCTAGAAGGTATTAATTCACTAGTTATGTATTATATAGAAAACAAATAGAGGAATCACCTGTTGTACAACCTAACGCCCTGTATGCTATATAGTGATGAGCTAACATATATTTATTTCCTAAGCCTCGGGTTGGTTATATTGTTCGTGGAATAAGTTAGGAGCTCCCTCTATGCGTCTCTCTCCAGATAAACGATTGTTGAACCTTTCCTCCTAAATTGAAAAACATGGAGATTTATGATTTATTTATTTATGATTTTTACAAGGATGTTTGATATCCTTATAATTAAATTAACATATAAATTCTTACAATAAATTCGCCCCACCTGATTTTAAGTTAATCTACCATAATGGCTGAAAAGATGAACATTTTATTTTATGCATTTATTTATTTAATTTAACTCTTGAATTAATGTCTAATAAGGGATAGATTTAATTTTATAAGTAGGAATGGAGAACAGAGTAATGTGGGCTCGCGTCAAAGTCCCGGACCCCCTTCCACGGGACTTAGGGGGGGGGGTATGAAAGAAGAGGCGGGTCATAGCGGCAGAGGTAAAAAGGAATTACGTATTTTCGCCGTCCTCGTCAGCAACGTCATCAAAACGTAGTTTAAGTGAGCCAATAAGATAATTTAAACTTTTCGTTACGTGTTGGAGGGAGGGGCTCTATATTGGGCTTTGAGTCGGACTGAAGTAAATACTGACCGTTCTCCATTCCTACTTATAAAATTAAATCTATCCCTGGTCTAATACATTAATTTGTGTAGTAATCTATAATTCATAAAAGGAAATAATCGCGAGTAACCCTTTCTACTTCAATTAATTACTTAATTACACGTTTCTTTTCTCTTTTTTTCTAATTAATCGCTTGTAATTAAAGATAAAACTTTTTTTTTTTTCCAATTTCGTGAATTGAAAAAAAAAAAAAAAATATTACGAATTGAGGAGTATTATTTCGTTTTTATCTCTGAAACAAGATCTTGACTCAACCGGAAACTTGGAGATATTTTTTTAATTTTTTTTTGTAAGTTTTTAAACTTTAGTTAACGCCCATTTTATGTCAGAGAATTTCTTATTCAGAAGTTAAGTTTTAAATCATTCCATCTCCTAGGTTTTTTTTCTTTTCTTAAAGCTTAACTCGGTGAATACTCGAGCTTGACTCCCACGCTAAATTTAAAAACATACATTACGGTGTACGGTTCTGGATTCTAAAAAAAATTGTGTGTGTGTGTGTGTGTATATATATATTCGCTAATGGTTGTTGTAGTTGTAGTGTAGTAGTTGCCTCTGGCCCATTTGTCTGTACAATACAAAGTCACCATCAGTCCCCCATGGCGAGAACTTGAAACAAAAAAAAAAATAAATAAAATATAATAAAAAATTAATGGAAAATTCAGAATCATATCATGGAAAAATTTTACAGTAGAAAAGGGATGGAGATTTTATTTGGGGGTTTCTTCGGTATTATCAGGGATAGATTTGATTTTAGAAGTAGGAATGGAGAACGGTTAGTATTTACTTCAGTCCGACTCATAGTCCAGTATAGAGCCCCTCCCTCCAACACGTAACGAAAATTTTAAATTATCTTATTGGCTCACTTAAACTACGCTTTGATGACGTTGCTGACGGGGACGGCGTAATTCCTTTTTACCTCTGTCGCTATGACCCGCCTCTTCTTTCATACCCCTCCGTCCCGTGGAAGGGGGTCCGGAACTTTGACGCGCGCCCAGATTACTCTGTTCTCCATTCCTACTTCTAAAATTAAATCTAACCCTGTTATTATTTAAAACTCATGGAAAATCGTGGAAATGTGAAAATTTCACTTCTTTTTGTAAATTTCTTATGAACCTTCTGAAATATTTCAAAGATTCAAGACAAAAGTTTTGCATATTCTGCAGTTATTATTAATAGACAGGTTAAGAAACGGTATCGTTCATGCATACTGTAATTCCTATGATAACTTGTCATTCTGGTTATTCGTAAGAAATATATCTTAACCTTTCTAGTGTTACAATGAACGGGCACTGACAAAGAGAGAAAAAAAAATAAAAAAATTTAGGAAATGTTTTTTTGAGGGACCGAGGGTTAAAGAACCCTAAAGGCATAATTTTTTTAAATTCAATTTGATGACTTTTTCTACTGTTAGATAAGTTTTTAAAAAAAATTTCCTCACTCTCCTGAATTCGCTAGCAGCTCTTTGGGTGATTTTTGCCGATTTGCTAAATCTGTCGCGCTTGAGGACCAAAAAAAAAAATGTGAAAAAATTAGTGACTGTCTTGAAATGATGGTGGTGAAGAAGAAAAAAAAACCGCTCTGCTAGTTTAATTTTTTCTTTCTCTCTCACTTTTAAGATGTAGGTGTCGCTTTCGGCGCCATTCTGTCCCTCAAGACGCGTTATTTAATCAAGTTACCCCTAGCTATTCCCCCCCCCCCCGTTCCTTTTTGGCCTCACTTAAAACCTTTTTCTTTAACCCCCCTCCCTTCCCAATCCACATCTTTGTCAGTCTAATTACAATTCGTTATTTCAAAGAAATTTAATGGCAAATTGTCGTAACTCCCTTGATTTTGCCTTTTTTTATTTCTTTCAAGACCTCCCATTACGTTTTAAATGAATATATTTGAATCAAGGAATATTGTTAGGAGATGGTTTTAAATGAAAGAGGGTAGGCCTATATTTTATTAAGAATTTATAAACGAGGGCCTTAGAACGTTGGAAGATATTTTAGGGCTGTGATATCAGGTCAGGGACTTCGATTTTTGTGATCATACTTGCTTTGTTTTTACCGAAATTGCAATGTTGAAAGTTACGATAATTGTTTTAAAATTTAATTTGTTCAATTGATTTTATTAGGGATAGATTAATTTTAGAAGTAGGAATGGAGTATTTACTTCAGTCCGACTCATAGCCCAGTATATAGCCCCTCCCTCCAACACGTAACAAAAAGTTTAAATTATCTTATTGGCTCACTTAAACTACGTTTTGATGACGTTGCTGACGGGGACGGCGAAAAATAAGTAATTCCTTTTTACCTCTGTCGCTACGACCCGCCTCTTCTTTCATTCCCCTCCGTCCCGTGGAAGGGGGTCCGGGACTCTGTTCTCCATTCCTACTTCTAAAATTAAATCTATCCCTAATTTTATAAAAATACTGTTACTATTGGTAAATTTTGTTCATAAAATATTAGGGAAATAGTTATGGGAAACCAGCTGCGAAGCTCAGGGAAATAGTTGGGGAAACTTGTCAAATTCGGGAAAAATATATTCTGAAAATTTTATGTCAACCCTAAATGGAGAAAATTTAACAATTTATCAATTTCGAGATGTGGTTATAGTTTTAATTTAAAAATGTAGGAGGTTTTATCTCTAAAACCTTTTAATATGTAGGCTATAATTTGAAAATGTCTAGAATAGCTGTTAGCATTAAAATCGTCGGGTACTTTGACATTTAAATCTTCGAGAGAAATGGATGAAGTCGGATTTAGAATTAAAAAAAAAGAATAAAAAATTAAATTACTTTTTCTCTCTTGGTCGTCGTTGTACTAAACATTCCGTCTCATTAGGTTGCGTTTGCATTTTGGAACCTTCAACCCCCCTTCTTTTGTCCCCCCCCCCGCTAGTATGCGAGTGTCATTTTTACGGGTAATTACCTGTACTGAAACATTATGCCATTCGTCGTTTTTATGGCTTATCTACTATGTTTGTAATTAGTAAATGTTAACTTACGCTACGGTATAATGACTATAATAAATTTCTTTGCCAATAGACCATTATGTATTTAGTAATGCAATGATTCAGTGGAAATACTTTACATCTATGCTTTTACGCGGCGTTTTTATTGACTGTTTTCAATTAGCCACCCAGCGTTTTAATCGTAGTGTAGAACTTAATTACTTTTAAACATTAAAACGTGTTTCTGATAAGTCTGCCATAAATTAAGGGGGATGTTCTTTGGGAAGTCAATTTTGAGTCGAAAATGTAACTTCTATCTCCATTTTGATTGATCTAAGGGACACTGTTTTCGAGTTATGATTTTAAGAGTGTTTTAGGGATGACCCCTTAATTAAATTAGAAATCTTTGTCTTGAAATCGGTTTCTTAATTAAATTTAAGGGGTCATCCGTAAAATTAATACTCTGGACGCAATCTTAACTCGAAAACGGTGTCACTTAGGGAATCAAAATGGAGATAGAAGTTACATTTTTGACTCAAAATTGATTTCCCAAAAGGAACGTCCCCCTTAATTTATGCATGCAGACTTATCAGAAACACCCTGTATATTAAATATCCGTTATTAGTGCGACATCTTGAATTATATAAATGTACACCATAATGTCGTCGCCCCGTTGCTATAGTTACTTATCTATTCCACCATTATAACGTCATCACACTGGCCTTTCCAATTTTAAACGAAACTAACTTATTAACTGCAAAATTATTCAGATTTTAAATTAATTATTTAAAACTATATCCAAAACATTACTTCAGTCTAAATTAAACTTTACTTAATAACTGTTATATTATTCAGACTTTTCGAATTAATTATTCAAAACTATCCTAAACATCGTTTTAGTCTATAATCAAACAAACTTATAAGCTGTTATGTTATTCCGATTTTTTTCAATTAAGTATTTAAAACTATCAAAACATATTGATTTAGTCGAAATTAAACTCGAGTTATCTCTTAATTAATTAAGTCCTTTAGTTATTATTAGAGATACGATAAATACTACAGATTAATCCTATAACATTTAATACAAATTGTACTCTATTATTATCAATCGATTCGCGTGAAATGGAATAATGGACAGATTAGGCTTAGCGGCGTTGCGTATAGAATCTCTATCGTAAAGCGTCAAGAGAGAGGAGATAGGCCTATTGTTAAACGGGATTTTCTACAGGATAAGGAGGCCCAACCGTCAGGGGCTTGATTAGGGCTAGCTCCTAGACCTGAGTTTATCCGGATTAAAGCCCCCACCCCCAATACCCTTGTCACCGCTATGCTATGGTATTAGCGTATATTTAGATATCTTTGGGATATCAGAGCTTTTGAAGGTTTTCTAGAGGGGTTAACGAAAAGAACAATAGACCAATACGAATATTACATGCAGAAAAACAAGCCTCCATAGTTTCCGTCTCTGTGCGCTTTCATGATACAAAAGACTACAGCGCAGGCGCCAAAAAGCGAGATTGAAGGCGGAGTGTTACCCCAGTGTCTTTCTCTCTTAGCCACATTTCCAGCTTTATCTCCAGTCCAAACGTATAGTAGGTCCGGAGTTAATCCCCGCCTCTAAATTATAACCAGCATCTCATTAGTTCTTGAAAACTCACGTCAGCGCGACGCGAATGACAACGAAAATTACGTATTTTCCGACTGAGGAGAGGCGAAATAGCCTGGCGGCCTCCTTTTACGTCCCCCCTTGTATTTTGAAAGGGGGACTGGGACTATGGCGCGCGAATACTTCGGCATCTTATAAATTCTCCCTAGTAAACTAGATATCACTTCTTGGTTATATCGTAATGGTCTATTCTTTTTCACGAGAAATTCCTTATAAACGACTTTTTATAATTATCGTATGATATTGTATTTTTGCACTGAAATGGTCACCCCCTTAAACTTTAATCTCACATCCGACTTAGGATGGATTTTCTTTAGGTCAATGTGTCTCTTTTTTTTAGAGGGGGGAGTTTAAGAATCGATAAAGATCGAAAATTCTTTATTTCCTCAGAGAGGAGGTTTTTTATTTTTATTTCGCAATGGCGGGCGTTTCGAGCTGAATTGGCGGTTTTAACATAATCGGAAATGGGATAGAAGGAGATACCCTATCATATTTAATGCTTTTTTCCACCTCAAATGTTTTATTTCTTTTTTTTTTCTTTTCCAATATTGAGAGCCCACTTTATTGTTTTAAAATGGTTTTGGAATGATTTCCTAGATGGAGAGTTGATTTTTATTTTTTTATTCAGCTTCTTAATGATGTGTTTTTCCTTCTGATGGTTGCAAATGGTGGAACACTTCTACAAGACCCTTTATTATGAGCTTCTTTATTGGTTTAGAGTTGATGAATAGATTTAACTGATTTAAATATTAATTTAGAGGGTAGCCGCGTGTTCTAGCCATAGGAAGCGTTTTATGTTAATCAAATATTTAATATTTGGTTTGTAAAAGTTAGGGAAGAGTCTGGGGGGGGGGTTGAAAAAATAAAATGGGGCTGAAAGGTCACGGAAAGTCTGGGGGTTTTTTTAACACAAATTGGGGGTGAAAGGTCACGGAAAAGTCTGGGGTTTTTTTCTTTTAAAAAAATTGGGCTGAAAGGTCACGGAAAAGTCTGGGGTATTTTTCTTTTAAAAAAAATTGGGCAGAAAGGTCACGGAAAAGTCTGGGGTGTTTTTCTTTTAAAAAAAATTGGGCAGAAAGGTCACGGAAAAGTCTGGGGTGTTTTTCTTTTAAAAAAAATTGGGCAGAAAGGTCACGGAAAAGTCTGGGGTGTTTTTCTTTTTAAAAAAATTGGGCTGAAAGGTCACGGAAAAGTCAGGGGTGTTTTTCTTTAAAAAAAAATTGGGCTGAAAGGTCACGGAAAAGTCTGGGGTGTTTTTTTTTAAAAAAAATTGGGCTGAAAGGTCACGGAAAAGTCTGGGGTTTTTTTTTTTAAAAAAAATGGGCTGAAAGGTCACGGAAAAGTCTGGGGGGTTTTTTTTTTAAAAAAAAAATGGGCTGAAAGGTCACGGAAAAGTCTGGGGTTTTTTTTTAAAAAAAAATGGGCTGAAAGGTCACGGAAAAGTCTGGGGTTTTTTTATTTAAAAAAAATGGGCTGAAAGGTCACGGAAAAGTCCTGAGGTTTTTTTTTTTAAAAAAATTGGGGGTGAAAGGTCACGGACAAATCAGGGTTTTTTTTTAAAAAAATGGGGGTGAAAGGTCACGGACAAATCAGGGTTTTTTTAAATAAAATTGGGGGTGAAAGGTCACGGACAAATCAGGGTTTTTTTAAAAAAAAATTGGGGGTGAAAGGTCACGGAAAAATCGGGGGTTTTTGAACAAAATTGGGGCTGAAAGGTCTTTGAATATGAATATTGAATCTGAAAGGTCACGGGAAAGTCTTTGAATTTGTAAATTTGATCATAAAACGATGTAAAAAGTCGGAAAATTAAAAATTTAGCAGAAAATTCCGTTGAAAATTTAATCGTTGAAAGGGTCAAGAAAAAATCGGGAAGTTGAAGGAATTTGAATCAGAAATTTTATCACAACCAAATTAATTTAGCGAACTTTTAAAAGGGTCGCTTATCATTTTATTTCCAACAGAACTATTATTATTTATATCCAAATAATTCTCGAACCCCTTTTCAATTTCGATGAAAATTATTTCTTTAGTATTTCTCTCTCTGTACCATAGATAGCTCCTAAATTTCCATAATGATTTAAAAGGGGCGAATATTTTCCCGTGCACTTTACCCTAAGTTTGTAGAAGAGACCGGTGTGAGGGGGGGCGTTGGGGGAAGGGAAGAGAACGCAATTATGGGGCATTTTGCCCACACGGTGTCCCTTACGCATTTTGAATGGAATTTTTGGGCTCCTTTTTCTAAATATCATACGATCCAAATCCACCCGTAATTTACCCTCATAACAAAGCCTTTTTAAATGGCTTTATATATCTTATAATAAAGAGCAAATTCCGAATGAAGTAAAGGTAGGAATTCCACTCGCTAAGCTAGAGCTGGGGTCAAATATATTCCGAAATGATTTTTCAATGAGATAGAAGTTCGGTCGAGGTCCGTCCGGTCCATTTCAACTTGAATATTCACCGTATTTATGGACTGCATACTATGAATATATTTATTATCTCATGAATATTTAATATTAAATACATGCAAAACTATTTGAAGGGTGATCTTTTGAGATATGTTCCATAAGTATGACACTGCCAAGTTCTTAATGCTAGACACTTACAGCTCGAGTTAGTTCGAGAACGACAAGCGAGAATAGGGACTTGGCAATTCGGGGTTAGCTCCGCCCCCAGCGCCATTATGGTAAGTTTTTTTTAACAGAATGAAAGCTATACAAGCCCCTCCTCCTGGTATGTTTTTTAGCACTAGTGGAAGGTAGCCTGACGTTGCATGACGTAGTACTGCCAAGTCCCTATAGAGACTTTTCGTTTGGGGGAGGAGCTAAGATACCGCCATATTGGTGGGTTCATTGCATAAGGAAAGCTGAAACCCACCTACCAATATGGCTGCCTAAACCGTGTGGTAGGACTTAGAAGGGTGTGACGTACTACGCAGTGAAATCTCTCTATTGACTACGCTCGGTTAGTTTTGCGGGAATTCCATCTATACCTATTTACTTTGTACTAAGCCTTTGACAGCGCCTCACCAGGCCTCCCTCGCTTTACCTCAAATCTATGACCTACCTCACTCACTTCATGACAAGCTCCAGTTTGTAACCAGGGATTAACAAACTTATGGTGAACATATCTTATGAACTTCAATTTATGCCTGCAGACTTATCAGGAAACATTCTGTATTTATTTAGCAACCGTATTACGCCATATTTTCATGTAAGAATTAAATGCATTCATTGGGAGGTCACAAGCCATTGCAGGGCGCTGTAACTTTGATTTGCAACTAAATATATAATATTGCTATACGCTATATTGGAATTGTAAAGGAAAGGCCAACCAAAACCTACCGTCGTCTCTCGGGAGTCTCTGCATTGAATTTATAACAGGAAACGCATTCGTATATTGATATCAACTTAACTTGGCACCATTATGAAACTCTAAAGGGACTCGCTTATCACCCAGACATCAATGCCAATTTCATGTTGACGTTCTCCCCCCCCCCCCTCGCATTGGGTTCCAGTTGAAATCCATAATTTATTTGCAGTGGGTAATTCGGGGGACCCTTTATATAAATTGTCATCGCTTTGAGAATTTAACCGGGTCACCTTGCATTGGGGTACGTGGTAAGACGGGCTAAGGATATGGTATTTGCAGTAGTGACGACTGACATTGTGTTGGATTGGGGGTGAAACCGTTACAACACCGCCACTTGATTAACGATTTTGAATTCGATTAAAGTGGAATTTAGATTGAGTTCCAAATGGCGTTAAGGGCCCCATTATAACTCTTGCACGGGACACTCCACGTTTTATAATACAGCGTGGGAATTTTTTTAGAAGAACGTTTTGAAACTAATTTAGGGTTGGACCTAATGCGTTCTATTTTTAGGGTTTTAAAGTTAAGACTAATCGAATTATACCCTTAAAAATTATTTTCTATGTTTTTGCTATTTTGCTTAATTACTCGGGCCCTGATTGTTGTAACTCCAAGTATTTAGTATCCTTGGATTGGGAAGAAATAGGGCTATGACATACTCAAAGGATTTTCTCGTATCTCTTATAGAACCAGAGTTAAAAGGTGTCGTGTAAATAAGGCCCATGTTAATCCTATGGAGAGGACGTTATTGAACATTTTGACTAATTACTCTAGCCCTAATTGTTGTAAACCTCAAGTATTTAGTATCCTTGGATTGGGAAGAAATAGAGCTATGACATACTCAAAGGACTACCCTGTATCTCTTATAGAACTAGAGCTTATGAGCCTCGAAAGTTGCATTCCCAAAAAAAGCCATGTTAATCCTATGGAGAGGACGACTTCCCAGTATCTCTTATAGAACCAAGTTACTACGAGCCTCCAAAGTTACTTGCCAAAAAAATCCTTAATTTTAAGGGATAGCTTAGAGGAAAAAGTATCCATTTACAAGCCCCCATTAAAGTTGAAATTGGAAGTACAGGGTTAAAACTTTTAGCAATGCAACACCAGCCAGGATCAGTTAGTCGGTCTGTTTTACTTTTGGAGTACTTGTTATAGTTTGTTTCGAAATGCGGCTGGCCAAGAATGCCAACAGAGAGCAATAAACATTGGGGGTGAAGGAGAGATTCGAGGATACTGGTTAGGAATTTGAACGTTCAATCCATGAATATAGCATCGAGTGTTGGCCAAGTATTTAGTATCTTTGGACTCAAAGGACTACCCTGTATCTTTGGAAGGCGGGGAAATAGGGCTATAACATACTCGAAGGACTTACCTGTATCTCTTATAGAACCAGAGTTAAAAGGTGTCGTGTAAATAATCCCATGTTAATCCTATGGAGATGACGTTTACGATCATTCTGCTTAATAACTCTGGCCCTGATTGTTGTAAACCCCAAGTATTTTGTATCCTTGATAAAAGAAGAAATAGACTTAAAGAAAAATTTACAATATTCATGTTAAAATGGGGGTATATTTTCTTGCAGTAAAGTCGGAGTCCGGGGGGGGGGGGGGTTAGTGAACGTGTTTGCACTGTTTATACGCTTACGGGTGAGAGGGTTTTTAACTTTACTTACCTATCCAAAATGATTCATCGGAACATTACCTGTTTTATGTTTCTTAGTTGTTGTTTTTTATTTGTCTTTTTCTCGTTTCCTTTCCCGCGCCCTTTTACACATTCCCGCCACGAAATCTAGAGTGATGAAGAGACTCGGGCACCTTTTTTAAACGCTTTTTCCAAGCTGACAAGGTTCTGAAAAATACCCCTGTGGTATAAGGCAGCATCCTATCAAAATAAGTCAGGGTGGGCCTACTGAAATTGATATTTATGTATGTCCGTAACGACAAGGATTTTACACGGAGGGTAAAATCGTTATTAGCGCCATCTATTAATTAATTTACTTGAGCAGAAATGCACTCGGAACGTGTTTTTCTTTTTGTTATTAAATTTGTAATTATAAAACTCAAATCTAACCCCAAAAACCCATATTACAGGAATGTTTTTTTTTCCTCATATAGCCGCCATTTTCCAAGATGGCCGTTGAATCAAAAAATATTTCGTATTGCCTGTTTAACTACTTAATAGTGACGTCCCTACAAATTTTCAGCCTTCTGGGTAAGGTTTAATAGTTCAATTTTTAAAAGTTTGAGAAGTACTTGTGCTCTTCAGAGGGAAACCTTGTTTTTAATTTAATTTTTTTTATGCAAAAATTATTAATCTCTTGTCTGAAAATGGAGCAAAAACAAATTGAGATCGATTTTATAGCGTTTTTTTTTTTTTTTTTTTTTTTTTGGATAAACGTTTCACGTATACTTGAACACGTTCGGAGTGTTTTAGGTCTACAAAGTTTTTAACAAGTTTTTTGAACGTAACATATTATGTAAGGGATCTAAAAAATACACACAATACCCTTCTTTTAATTTTCTTTATATTAAATTTTGATATAGTGTGCTAGTACATTGTTGTCATCGTAGCGAATAATTGGATAGAGATAGATGTGAAATTTAATATATCGATTATTGGAAATATGTATCGGCGTAATTTAATTAAATGTATCTAATTAATTTAAAGTATTGGTATTAGAATTGAAGGTATAATACAATACAAAATCAATCGATATTTGAATTTTTTGATGGGAATCGATATTTTTTGGTTTTCCCTAATGTAATATATACATATAAAAATAAGGTTCGCATACGTCATTGTTACATTATAACGTGACCTATTTTGACCCTAATCTTTCAATCTGCCAAAAAAAAACCCAAGTACTCACTTAACATTATTAAATCTGTTTTATATAAATCCAGACAACGTCTAAACTATTTTGTTTTATTTCTTTTTTATTACCGAATGATTTTTCCCATCGTATTTAAATAATAACTCTTAACTTAGACAAAACAAAATTTTAACCTACATAGTTGCAATGAAAACAAGCGTATGTATGGGTTTTATGGATGAAAACTATCCATCAATGTCGTTCGAATAAACCTTTTCCTAGGACACAGTTTCCCAGGGATTTACAACAGGCCGAGGGGTCGGGTATTATAAAATCAATAAGTGATATCTAGTTTTCTAGGGAGAAGGTATAAATTCATTCATCCACATTTCCAGCTTTATCTCCAGTCCAAACTAAGGTCCGGAGTTAATCCCCGCCTCTAAATTAGAACCAGCATCTCATTGGTTCTTGAAAACTCACGTCAGCGCGACGCGAATGACAACGAAAATTACGTATTTTCCGACTGAGGAGAGGAGAGGCGAAATAGCCCGGCCTCCTTTTACGTCCCCCCTTGTATTTTGAAACGGGGACTGGGACCATGGCGCGCGAACACTTAGGCATCTTATACCTTCTCCCGGACCCTAATAAGCTAGATATCACTTCTTGGTAAAATATATGGTTATGTTTTGAGAGAAATATAAATATACTGTATATTTTTTAAAATTTATATAGTTTTTGACGACGCCCTTACTACCACTAAAATAAACTGTTATCCCCTCTTATTTTTAAAATTTTAGAAAGTAGGGTTAACTTTCCTACCCCTTTAAACTGGGCATTTGCCCACTAACTATAATCCTCAATGAAAGGGCACCCCGAACGAAAGCCGCTCCAGTTCTAACCTTTTTTTTTTAGCCTGGGACTATCTTTTGAGTTAAGCCTTTTATACGGTTTATTCAGTGGACTGTGATAGTGTAACAATAGACTTTTAGCTTAGTAACGTAAAGTAACGTTTCCCCCGCCGTTTTCCTATCATTTTGATTGAACCCCATCCCTAATCCATCATTTATTCTTTATTGAATGGTTTCGCAAGGATTTTTGTTGCTAAGATTGGGATACATACGTTAAGCCTTTTCCTCCTCCCTTGTATGATTTTATAGAGTGCATATTAAGACTGTGATATACTGTATAAATGTAATGGTTAACACAATAATTATAACATAAGTTCATTAGATTTAGATATGTTCCATAAGTTTGTTACTGGTTTCAAACTGGAGCTTGGCATGAAGTGAGAGAGGTAGGTCATAGATTTGAGGTAAAGCGACGCTTGGTCAGGCGCTATATGTCAAAGGCTTAGTAATGCAGACTAAGTAGGAAGATGGAAGTCCTGCAAAATTAACCACAGAGTGTAGTCAATCAATTCTCGCTTGTCGTTCTCGAACTAGCTCGAGCTGTAAGTCTCTAGCATTACGAACTTGTATAGGTAGTGTTAGACTTACGGAAAATATCTTATTATAAAGACCTCATTGTGATTGGTCGACCAATGAATGTAGATATAAAGAAATCAACAGTGCTTTGAGTACGTCGGAAACCATACTGGGAATACGTTAACATCCTCAATGTCTAATTACCATTTGTTATTGGTTTCTCGACTATTATCTATTTTCAACCAAGAAGTTTATTAGGGAGAAGGTATAAGTTGCCTAAGTATTCGCGCGCCATAGTCCCAGTCCCCCTTTCAAAATACAAGGGGGGGAAGTAAAAGGAGGCCGGGCTTTTTCGCCTCTCCTCAGTAGGGAAATAGGTAATTTTCGTCATTCGCGTCGCGCTGACGTGAGTTTTCAAGAGCCAATGAGAATTGCTGGTTGTAATTTAGAGGCGGGGATTAACTCCGGACCTACGTTTGGATTGCAGATAAAGCTTTAAATGTGGCGAATTTATTATACCTTCTCCCAAGAAATCACTTCTTGTTTCAACGTAATATTTTAAAATTTAAGATGCACAGGATTTTCCTGTAAGCTCTTTTCCGCTTTACCAAATTATAAAGAAGGGGGAGATGGGGGGAACATAATTTAAATGGGGTTAGGGGTTAAAGTGTCAATCTAAGTAAAACCTTCTTCGCGCTTATACTTTGCGGTGCGAATTTTCCAGCGTTGGAAGTTCGTTCTCTTTTGGCAAATAAGATCCCCCACCCAACTTCGTATGAAAGATTTAATTCTCATGCTTGTCGAATTCGGTGCGGTACCAACTAGAACGAAAACTCTATGCGAGGGAAGCGAGAACAAGGGTTAGATGGTGCAGGAATAAATGAGCTTAATTAGGGTTAGGTCTATAAGATGCAACGTGGTATGAAGGCCTAAGGTCCTTAAGAGATCTTACTAGGCGAGCTCTCTTTGGATTGGAAGATTTTCTCCAACAGTTTGATGGACGTTTGCTTCAGGATGGGAAAGTAGGTTTAAGGGTTGGGATGTTTGGTAATGGGATTTTAAAACAAATTTAAAATACGCTTACCTATATATATATATATATATATATATATATACTTGAATTTTAAGAGGGTTGCCACAGGTCAGGGAAACCTGGAAAAGTTAGTACAGGGAATTTTAAGAATTTTAACAAAGTTGGAATCCTGTTCAAAGAAATTAGACACTTGGTTAGACATCAGTGGTTAATTAAGGACTTACTTTAATAATAAAGATGATTATAAAAAATTTAAAGTACTCTCTTGCACCTATGGTTGCAGCAAATCACAGCGATCTAATGTTGCGTTAAATTTCTTAATTTCTCTCCAATCAAAATATAACTTAGGAATTTTGAATACGTTTTAACCATTGTTCATTGTAGCTTAGATCATAGCGCGTGATCGAGTGGGCTATGCTCCTTAAATGTAACATACGCACGAGCCAATTTAAACGCATTAATGGCACGTGCACCTTCATCTAGCCACGCGCTTGCAGCTTTTCCCCACAACGTGAGCCTTTAATTGAATAAATTAGCGCGCTGGGGCTGAAATAGAGCAAAATTAAGGTTAATGCGCTACCCTTTTTTTATTATTATTATTATTATACCTCTGTTACAAACAACGTTACTTGACTACGGATATTTTTAATTCTATCGCTATTACTATAATGAGGTTTACTTAGACGTAGCTTTGACGTTACTGCCAACATACATCGTGCAAATAAACAGAAGAAATATGAGACACGGCCGGGAAGGTTTTTTTTTATTATTTTTTGTCTTAATTATTCCAGTGTTAATGAAAGTCCATAACTCGATGTGTATCTTAATACTTTCTTGGTTTTGGAATGGGTCGCTAAAAACAAGAAGCAATAATAGAGGGATTCGTTGAAGTATTATTGCTCATTGGCTTAATTTGAATCAACCAATTGCAAAAGTTTATTTTGACTCCATTATTACCTTAAATTATGAACTTCTATACCACCCTCGCGTTATATAAATACAAGGAGAACACAGCAAAAAGGCGCTAAAAGCAATACAGAACCCTTTGCGTGTCATCCTTAACCATACAGATGTAAAATTACGACTGGCAGTGTATGGCGTTAGTAACTTTCTTCTCTCATTGCAAAATCAGCAGTTTTTTTCGCGCCTGCCTTTTGTAAGAGAAGTATACTTAGTACTTGACGTCGTTAGGTTCGGAGTCATTTAGGAAAGGCGTTGACTTCCTCCCACCCACTAAATTCAAATAATTAACAATTCTATATTGTAAAAGACATTTTTCTCTGTGGTTTTTCTGTTATTTTGAATATGAACGGCCCTCATTTCCTGCTTCTTCTAGACGCGCGTGGCGTCATTCGAGAAATGTTTTCGCGGGTTTTTTTAGTCTTGGTAAAGAGGAATGTGTTGAAATTTAGGGTTAGGGAAATTTGATATTTGCATATTTATTGTCGAGTGAAATGTGTGTCAATGAGGTTTCGTTGTTTTTAATCTCGTGCCAAGTGCGCCCGTGAAATAGTTTTTATTAAAATTTTTCTTTTCTTTTTTTATTGAATTTTTATGTAAGTACTTAATTTGGTGTTTTTGTTCCATTTTTCACAGAAAATTGCAAATATGTGGTGGGAAACGTTATATTCCGAAGGCTGTTTAATTTAACTGGTAAGTTTAAGTTTAATTTTAATAATTTCTATAAAGTTCTATATTTTTTTTAACCTGTCCTATAATATTATCCTATAATTCCATGAAAGGTCCTAAAATATCCTATATTTTTGACTTAGTATTTATTTTTCGTTTGGTTTAGCATCAAATTTATCACAAATTTTAGCTCTTTTATCGAGGAATTTAAATTATTCGTTACTTTGAATTTGTCACTTTACAAATTGTAAATTTTCTTGTCGTAATGTAACTTGACACGAAACCTTTTTTGGAGAAAGGTCTTTTTAAACGCGTCAACCAAAAATGCCAATGAAAATAGAGTAACATTTCCCGTGACAAGGACCCTTCTGCCCCTCCCCCCACCGGTTGACATAGCTCAGGGGTTACCGTGATTTTGACCCCTAACTTTCTTTTCGTTCTTTGAGAGGTCATTCGTCTTGGAAAGGATGTTGTCGACCTGTCAGGTCAAGTCAATTGTCACCCCTTGACTCTCTATTTTCTCTCTCTCTGCCTTCCTTCTACCGCACTCAAACCTCCCCTGTTGTAAGTTGTTCCCAACTTGAAGTTCAGAATCCCCTAACTCTCCTTGGAATACCTTTTCTTGTTCTTAAGTACATACATGTTTCAAGTACCGAAGTTTGTCCTCCTTTTTCGAATCTACTGTACAAGAAGTTTCTGACCCCATATACTTACCTTTATGGGGACATTGTTACTAGGTGGGAATATTATTCAGGGATTTAAAGTTTAGGGTGACCCTAACCCTGAGTAGGACTGTTCACGAGCTCGAGCCAGCTCGGGCTCGTGACGAGCGAGCCGAGTTCGAGCCGAGCCGAGCCGCCACTTTTGCGGCTCGATTAATTAACGAGCGAGCTTTTTTATGGTCGAGCCGAGCCGACTCGCGAGCCGGCTCGCGAGCTTAGTCACTGATATAGTGCTTTCCTTTTAGTCTTTATTCTCTCCACCAATAGCGTTCCGTTGTATCTTTACATGAAATAAAGCGTGGGAAAAATCTCTCGTCTCTAACCTTGAGCATATTTTAAAGAGCGGGGTTTACTGAACCACTACATTCCTAATCATGGGATGGCATTTATAGTCATTCTCAAGTTTGACGTTAGTAGTAGCAATTTTTTTTAATCATGTATATGTTAATCGAGCCAGCTCGGCTCGGCTCGATCATTTTCGAGCCGAGCCGAGCTAGAGCCGAGCCAAGACCCAGCTCGGCTCGAGTCGAGCCGAGCCGCCGTTTTTTTGACTCGAGCCGAGCCGAGCTTTTAAAAAGCTCGCTCAGCTCGGCTCGTGAACAGTCCTAACCCTGAGTCTCGGTTTTAGTTGCGGAAAAATCGGTTAAAGGTCAGATAGAGGTCTTAAGTTGCGAATTGGTTTTTAATTATTTGAATTTGGGATTACAAAATATTAGCTTATCTCCGTCCGTGATTTTTTATATTTGTAACTGGTCATGCAAGATAACCTATAACCAACAATGGTACTAAAATTTGCCTTGAACAAGTTACGAAACGGGAAGAAGTACAGGTCATAGGTCACCATCTCTAACACACTTTTAATTCGTAAAGGACATTATAGTCCACGCGATGTAAATTTGTAACTGTCCATACAAGATAGCCTGACCAAGAATGGTACTAAATTTGTTGTAGAGGTGTAGGTCATAGGTCACCATCTCTAACACACTTTATAATTCATAAAGGACATTATAGTCCTCGCGAAGTCTGCACCTAGAGAGAACCAAACCAACACTAGGATAGTGTAGGTCATATTTGCGGTTAACTTCAAGAAACCAAACGGAAGTTGGTAAGGAAATTGGTGCGGTGGGGGAGTTGAGACGTACGTTTCAGTCCTGTCAATAGATAGTGAGATGGCGCTAGTACCTCCGTATCCTCCCTCGGCAGGAACCAGACAGGAAAAGAGTATAGATTCCATAGAGAAAGCTTGTCCAAATTTTCTCTTCCACTATATATACGACGACGAAAGGAAGAGCAAGACGATGAGCTAGAGAGAGTGAGTTTTCGGCGGTGTTCCGAGTTGATAAACGCTTTTTAAGAGAGCATCACCTGTCAGAAGCAACTTTTTACTTTCATCTCTCTCCCTCTCTTTCTCTCTTTTTTTGGTAGAGTAGTCCTGTCCTTTTCTCTTCTCTTCTCTCAAAAAGCAAGTCTTTAAGAAAAGGAGAGAGAGTGTCTTCCCAAGTCTTCTGTGTTTTTTGGAGGTTTTTTCTCTCCTATCCTTTCAACGGGATTTCGATTTCGGATTTCCAATCGTTTTTTGGAAGAACTTTTTTATTTTTTAGTTTTCGTTAACTCTTGTCGTTTCAATTAAAGTTTTAACTACCCTGTCCGTCTCTTTTTATAACGTTTTTGAAAAGGTTTTCTGTACTGGAAACTTTTAGGAATAGTTTACTATTTTTTTTTAAAGGGGGAAAGGGTGGTCCATTAGATTAGAATTGTAAATTATGTTGGTTGGTTGGCTGCTGAGTTTTTGAACCTTTTATTTTTTTTTGTAGAATGTAAAGGTTGGGGGTTAAAGGTAAATTAGGAGGAGGCTTTTTGGTTTTGGGAACGATTTTAAGCAATTTGGGGTTCATCCCCCCCATCTCGCGGGTCAGGGCGTGGTTCGTATAGACGAATGCTGTGTGGAAAACAAGACAGTTTCAAAAATTTCATGGGAAACCTGGAAAAGTTAGGGAATCTCAAAATAGACCTAAAAAGTCAGGAAATTAAGTTTGGTGACGTTTTAAAGTCCGCAGTTCTAGTGAGATCACGTTTGACTAGACACCAAAATTGGTCCTAATAATTTCGGGGAAAATCGTTAAAAAAGCCCTGAAAAAGTCAAGGAAGTTGAATCTGAAAATTTCGTGGCAACCCAACCCACGCTGTATAATATCTCTTATTTTTACTTCCGCTTCCTTAAACTTCTTTCCAATAGTTTTCAATTCGGATTACGGATTATTTAAATCCATCCAATTCTATTTCGATCATCCCAACTTAAACAAAACTATAGAAATAGCCAAAGTTTTCCCGCGTTATATCCCATATCCCTTGGTGAAAAACCCCCATAGGACATTTGGTCATGGTAGACGAGCTTTTCTATAATACTTATCGTCACCAATAGTGTCTCCCCGTATCATTCCTGGTGAAAAAAATTGAAGAGATGATACATACGTCAACGGGATTTTGGAAAAAATTCCCTTTCTCCCAATAGCTAGCTTCCCCAGTCTGCCTTTTACGATATTTCTGGATCCCCTTTCTTCTTATATATATTTGAATAAAATTGTCGAATCGGCTCAATTCAACTGGATTTATATTTGTAGACAGTCTCTGTATGGTACTTTTCCTTCCAAGTAGTCTGTAGGCAAAGGGGATTTTCCTTAGGAGTCCCTGGGACACACACACTTTCGATTGTACAGGGTTTTCCAAAAATGGAGGGTGGTAAGTCCGACGTCGGTACAGTGGGAAATCAATTTAGAGTCGAAGATCTATTTAACTTCTATGGTATTATTTTATATAAGGGACAACCCCTAAACAGGTTATAATTATTACAGTGTTCGAGGGATGACCCCTTAAATTTAATTAAATTTAATGGTAATGATTTCTAATTTGACTAAGGGGTCTTCCCTAAAGCACTCCAGTTATAATTATAACTTGTTAGGGTGTCTATAGAGAAATGAATGAATGAATGAATATTTATTTACTTATCACATACAGTGAATCCCTTTTGAAACAGGGAGGAGCAGTTAGGCTGCTCGCAAGTTTTGTTTTGTACATTTTAGAACTTTTTTTCATTATTATTATTATTATTATTATTATTATTATTATTATTATTAATATTAAACGGTTCAAATTTTAAGGCGCGGTGGTTGTGGCGGCAGGAAATTCGTATGTTACAAACAGAGAAACCAACACTCAGGAGCCAAGAGACGGCTATTGGAGTATTCTTCCTCGCGTTAACCAAGAAGCAACACCAAGCGAAATTCACTACAAGTGATAGGCTAACCTACTCGTACTGCCTCTAGCGGAGCTTCTTGGCGAGAGGGAGGATACCCCAATGGTGGTCTCTGTTTGTAATAAAAGAATTTATCCCTTGAGACAAAATAATATCGTAAATAGATTTCGACTCCAAAATTGATTTTCCATAGAAAGATCCATTCTTTACTTTGGTTCTATAATTTCCCTCCCTTTTTTGAAACACCCTGTGTAACATAGCTCAGTGGATACCGCGCCAAGGGCATCTCATCCTGGATTAAGGTGCATCCCTAGAATTGAACTTCAAATAGATGAAAGGGGGGAGAAGAAGAGAAGCAACCGAACCCTCTTTGCATCGAAATAACCGTTTTTATATTGCTTTTTTATCCAATGCAGTTTAGGCTTAGCTTACTGCTGCTTATTCCACGCATTTTGTTGAACTCGAAGAAAATACTCTTTGTTTTTCCCCAATGTTTGTTTGTTTCTGTCTTCCTTTTCTCTGATAATTTTATTGGAAAAATACAAAGGATTTTGCGTTTTATAAGAAGACTGTTATACAACAGGGAAAACGTGAAATAAACCTTTTCGGAAAAGGGGGGAGGGCCTTGTATCGTATGGTTTTTTAGGGTTAAGACTTAATATAAGAACGGTATGTGGATGCAAAGACCTTAAACAGATACTTTGGACTAGAATTTTTCCTTATTTTTTAATCGAAAGAGGGTATAAAATAATGAATATGTCAATTGGAAACATGTTTATATCTACAATATTAAAGGAGATACAAAAAGCAATTAAGTTTCCGTAATGATCCATGGACACTACGCGTTAGGCTTGGAGTACTTTTGGACGAATCCGTCAGGTGGTACTAGGGCGTCCCAGTACTTCACAGAAAATCCTATCTTTTTGAACCTGTCCTATATTATCCTATAATTTCATGAAAGGTCCTATAATATCCTATACTTTTGACTTAGTTTGGGAAGTTTTCGTATAGTTCAGCATCAAATTTATCAAAATTTAGTTATCTCTTTTATCGAGATCACATTTGACTAGACATCGAAATAGCAGGGTTTGCTCAGGATTTTTAATATTTTATTTTTTAATTAAGTTCCTATTTTCAAAGTAAAATCCAATTTGTTATTTTTTTTCCAGATTTTTCTGCATAATTTATGCCAAAATAGTATGATACATATGATCATAGTTTTTATTCCCATATTTTCCTATAAAACCACATTTTATCTCCTATATGAAATCCTATAATTCCGAATTAAAAAAATTCCGATTTTTCCCTACAAGTGATTTAAATCTTTGACTGGGCTCCATTCCATACTTGATCTTAACATTGTCTCGGTTATATTTTGACTACGTGCAACTACGATGAAACGCTCATTACTTAAATTAAAACAAAAAAGGCTGACGGGGCACGTGCATTAGCATTTTTATTGAAAGTAATTAACCAACCGAACCGTGATTACAGAAAGAAGAAAGAACAAAAAAAAAACCTCTTCATCCTCTATTAATTTTAAGGGTGAAAGATAATAACGCTTTTAAAGATACGTGGTTTTTACCTTTCAATCTTTCACGGAATTAATTTTAATCCTTCAGGGGTATAGGTATACCAACCAACTTAGGATGGAGTGAAAAAAATCTAGATTGTAAACACTAGAGATTTTTTTTTTTTTTTGGTGATCGCATTCGCTAGCTTGAATATGAGGTCATTCTTTTTGTAGGAGATGAGATGGCTTATGGATATAATCTATGATACAAAGGACCTGGATGTTCCATGTTTTATAAAAAGGGGAGGGGGATTATGGGACCGAAGTGTAATGGGAAGGGTCAATTTTGAGGAATTTGAAAATGCAACTTATCTGACAGATTTTGCCTAATAAGGATCATGCTAAACAAGTTAGGAACGTTCAAGTGTTTTAGGAATGGTCCCTTAATTGAATTATTTTAGCATTATCGCTTACTTACTTAATTAATTAAATTTAAGGGGGTCAACCAATTATGTCCAGTAAGTGACATAGTAAACGAGTTAAAAACATTGGAGTGTTTTACGGATAACCCCTTAATTGAATTAAATTAGCATTATCGCTTAGTTCCTTACTTCAATTCAAGGGGATCATCCAATTATGCCCAATAAGTGACATAATAAACGAGTAAGGAAGATTGAAGTGTTTTACGGATAACCCCCTTTATTGAATTAAATTAGCATTATCGCTTAGTTTCTTACTTCAATTCAAGGGGATCATCCCTTTATAGGGCAATTTAATAAAAATAATTTTCTTGGAACATTTTAAACAAAAAATCGCCGCCTACCATTTATTTATTTATTTTGAAAACCCTGAGCTACGAATGTTTCTTAATTTCTTTGCGCTAAACCATCTTCTCTATAGTAACCACTATAACCATAGCTCGTGCGTGCTATGGACAAAATTATAATTCCTAATTTCTGCTTGGCCCTGTTTTATGCTGATTAGGGAACTCATAGATGCCAATCATTTAAAAGGTTGCCCCCCCTTCCCCCTCTGTACTCTACATCCCCCCTATCCTTCTATTAGTAGTAGTTATAAAGGAGAATTTTCTTCGTCACGCCCAAACCATCGAGTGTTATTTCCCGCTCTCTCTTCACAAAATGGGGCCAAAAGCAGCAACGCGCGCGCCAATCTTAATTAAATAAAACTTTTCGCGGTATACTTGTAGTATAGTATGTACAGGGTGTTTCTGATAAGTCTGCATCCATAAATTAAGGGGGATATTCTTTGGGAAATCAATTTTGTGTCGAAAATGTATAACTTCTATCTATTTCATTTTGATTGTCCTAAGGGACACTGTTTTTAAGTTATGATTTTAAGAGTGTTTTAGGGATGACCCCTTAATTAAATTAGAAATCATTGTCTTAATCAGTTTCCTAATTAATTAAATTTAAGGGGTCATCCGTAAAATTAATACTCTGGGTGCAATATCTTAACTCGAAAACAGTGTCCCTTAGGGCAACAAAATGTCATAGATAGAAGTTACTTACATTTTCGACTAAAAATTGATTTCCAAAGAATTAACATCCACCTTAATTTATGGATGCAGACTTATCAGAAACACACTGTATATATATATATACTTGAACACTATATATGTTTATTATATTTTTGATTGACGGGATGTAATAATTAAGGACTTGTTTCCAAGTCTCCTTATATCGAACATTTTCCCAAAAATTTTGAAACTATGTTTGAAATCATAATTTTGTTTTGACAGAATTTTTACGCCGTAAGCGGTTTTCAAATTATAGTTATTAAAAACACGAAGATGCCATGGAAATTTAACCAATAACAATTGATGCCATTTTTACGAAATTTAATTTTTGTGTCAGAACTGTGGTATCTAGTAAAATGTCAAATGATAGATAGAAAAGTATTTACTTTTGAGTATGTGATGACCAGGGATAGATTTAATTTTAGAAGTAGGAATGGAGAACAGAGTAATAGAGAGTTTAAGCATCCCCTAAACGCGTACGTGTAGCTACCTTCCACAGTGCATTA
Source organism: Phalangium opilio (assembly GCF_054372755.1). NCBI lineage: Eukaryota > Metazoa > Arthropoda > Arachnida > Opiliones > Phalangiidae > Phalangium > Phalangium opilio. The sequence goes on along the minus strand of NW_028324168.1, from coordinate 2,982,057 downwards.
GACCAATGCATTGTCAAAGGTGGCTACACGTACGCGTATAGGGGATGCTTAAACTCTCTAATGTGGGCGCACGTCAAAGTCCCGGACCCCCTTCCACGAAACGGAGGGGGTATGAAAGAAGAGGCGGGTCATAGCGACAGAGGTAAAAAGGAATTACGTATTTTTCGCCGTCCCCGTCAGCAACGTCATCAAAACGTAGTTTAGTGAGCCAATAAGATAATTTATAAACTTTTCGTTACGTGTTCGAGGGAGGGGTTCTATACTGGGCTATTAATCGGACTGAAGTAAATACTAACCGTTCGTCATTCCTACTTTTAAAATTAAATCTATCCCTGTAAAGATAAAATTGGTTAACTTTAGTTGGGGAAAACCCATGGAATAGTTATATAATTTTAAAAGAAAAAAATCTGTGACCACAGGTACACTGTTAAACTTTCTACCAAAACCTTGGTATTAGTTTTTAAGTTTTATTTTCCAGGCCCCCAAAAAAAAAAGAAAAAAAAATGTAGTTTTTGGTTAAAATCGCGAAGGCGAACTCTCAGTTATCCGATTACGTTTATTTATTCAAATTATATGCAGATTTGCCATCTCTAGAGAGATTCAAGCCGGGAGAACCGTTTCGATAAAAACTTTCAACCTCGTTTCCCCCCCCCCAACAATCCCCCCTCCTTTTCACAAAAAGATTACTAACCAATTTCTTAGGGTTAGCTAGCTATATAGGCCTGCCTGCTTTGTACTGCAGTACTAGCCTTAAGGCTATGGATCCCAGTCCTTGGTCCCACGCAGTACTTAAGACTTTCTATCGGAATCCCTTTCTAGAACTACGTAGGTAACGAGATGGTAGCACCTGTGTACCGAGCTGCAAAAGGCTTAACACTTTTCGTGGGAGGGGGGGGCTGACTGGGGTTACCCGTAAACAAGCTTTTAATGACGTCAGCTAAACACCCCGTGGCACGGTGTGCCCCAACCCCATACACCCCCAAGCGCTTATAGTGTGTGTCCCGTTCGCTTGCTACTAGCTCTCGCATTTCCATATTAATGCATCGTTTTCTTTGGGATGCTTCCTGGATACTAGCTAGCTAGCTAGGCCTTGGTCTGTGGCATCGACCCGTTTCCCCTTGCCTTTCTTTATGTCTGTGGGTATCTTTAAGGAGGGCCAGGCATTTTCTTACTTACCCAACACCGTCCGTGAATAGCGACTGGGAACAGATGTTCCTTTGCTGGGATATAGTATGGTTGGTTGGTAACCCTTTCGTAATAACCTTAGTTGTTAAGCCTTGGTGATATTATATTGGTTTGTGTTTCTTTCTGCTGGTGCGGGACCAGGGTTTTGTAGTTCAGACGAGTTCGTACACAAAATTGCATTTGGTGAATTAGTTGTATTATACAATTTTTACAGTTATTATAAGCTTTGTTTAGGATTTTACTTGTTTATTTACAAGTTTTATTTATTTTTGTAAATACATGTTTTTTTTTACTGCAATCATGGGTTGCCTTGCACTCTTGCCTCGATCCGCAACAAGCCTAAGGAAAGAAAAAAAGGAGGAGGGGAAGGGCTATCAATAAGGAAACGTTAAGGGAAAGAGAGGAAGACCTATCAGATGATCCATTACCACTAGAAAGCAAAACCCCCTATTTTTTCTTTTGTCCTGGGATATTTTTTATATTGAAAGTTCATACCATTTTAAGAATACCACGGAAGTCACGTTAGATAAGGCTTGATTGTCACTGTGATTTCTATAGAAGATTCGGAGCGGGATGGATCATAGATGGATAGGAGTTTGGTTGCCTAGCAACGCCACTCTTTTTCTTTCTAACTGGCATTTTTCAGAGTGCTCCCGCCATTTATTCGCGCGATTTCTCTCTCTCTCTCTCTCTCTCTCTCTCTCTCAGTCGCGCGCGCTCTTTTCCTCAATAAGAAAATTGGCGCCCTATTCTATTCACGAGGCTTATAGCGTGCGGGAGCTGGGCGAGCGCGTGCTCCCAATTTCCCGCCTTTTTTTCTTTTTCTTCTCCTCTCTTGTTTCTAACTTTTTCGCTTCTTTCCCGCCGTTTTTGGAGGAGCGCGCGCGGATGTGTAAAGAATATATCCCGTGTGTGTGTGTGCGAGTCACACCACACCGCACCACCATTTTTTCATCCTTTTTATCCATCTTTCCAGCATCCTTATCCCCGTTTGCTCTTGCGCTTCCTTGCGACGTTTCTCCGTATACCTTCCTTGTTTTTTTCAATGTAACCTACATTTCGGTTTGAATACAGGTGGTTAAGATTAAGATTATTAATATCTCAGTTCAGTTCAGTTAATCAATTTTAAAGATATTTTATAAAGCCTATATACAAAGTTTTAATTTCTTCTTAGATACAAGAGATGGGTGTCTTTTTCCCTTCTTATTTCATCCGGGATTTAGTATGTGTTATATAAAAGTAACTTATTATAAAATTCCGGTAACTGGGTCATCCATAAAGATTAAAATTTTAAGTAGCTTCTTTTTAAGTTTTAGCAGCCTGTATTGTATGTAGGAAAAAGAACCTTTTTGGGAATTCCCTACAGATGGTGGTGTAAAGTTTCTTCACGCGCCATTATACACGAGAATGCCGACGACGCTAGGCTAGAGTCTCGAGACAAAATAAAAAGGCGCCAAAAAAAAATATTTGCGGGAAAAGACTGTAGAACCCGCTTTTTATTTCTTTAAAATATGCATAGGAAAGTTTAAAAGGGAAATTTAAAAAAAAAATAAAAATAAATAAAAAGAAAATTCAATTTTGGGTCTTTGGTGTCCCCATACTAAATATAATCTTATACAGGGTGTTTCTGAAAAGTCCATCACAAATTAAGGGGCGTGTTTATGGGACCAAACTGAGCGGAAAGTACCAAAGAACATGGGGTCTACAACATTTAGTTTCGGAGATATGGCCCCCCAAACATTTGCCCCAAAAACGAGAAAATATCCCAAAATGTGGAGTAAGGGTTATTGCCATTACCCAACTTGTTTCGAAGTCATAGACAATTTCAATAGCCTTGAATTTGAGAAACACTACTGTAACTTTAGATAGCAGAAGGGTATAAATGGGTAGAAGTACGCGTACGGCGGTAATGTAAAGCTAATGCCAAGTGTCATAGTGTTTTAAGATTTCTCAGCACCCAGTAAAATGGTGGACCTCAACCTAGAGGGCAAGAAGTCCCAGAGGCCGTAGAAGACGAAGTCCTTACTATTTTCGAGGACGAACCAGAAGCAAGTACCCGCCAGGTGAGTAAGCGATTAGGCGTTGGTCACGTGCTCGTGTGGAAAATCCTCAAAAGTCACCAGTTTCATTCTTACCATTTTCAAAAGGTTCAAGGTTTGAATTCCGCGGACTACCCACGACGCATTGATAAACGCCATTGATTTCCCGCGTAGTCTGTTAGTCACAGACGAAGCTAATTTTTCGCAAGATGGTATTATTAACCTCCATAATAAGCATCAATGGCCCCAAAGAAACCCTCACGCAACGCTCGTTAAATCTCACCAAGTACAATTTAGTTTAAACGTGTGGTGCGGTATTGTAGGTGACAATTTAATTGGATCTTATTTTCTACAGCCCAGGTTAAACGGTGAGGCGTACCTACAATTCTTACAAGACGTTTTACCGGAATTACTTGACGACGTGCCCTTAGGTTTGGTGCGCAGAATGTAGTTCATGCATGACGGTGCACCACCACATTTCAGTCTCGCTGTCCGAGCTCACCTTAACGCGCCGTTCTCTTTTCGGTGGATAGGTCGAGGTGGACCCGTGAAATGGCCTGCTCGATCACCCGACCTTAACCCGTGCGATTTCTACCTTTGGGGCCACTTGAAGGACATAGTTTATCAGAGTGAAGTACCTGATGTGGAAGAGCTTCGTCGACGAATCGTTAATGCCTGTCAAACTATTCGCGATACTCCAGGCATTTTGCAACGTGTTAGGGAATCGTTTGTAAGGCGTGTTCAAGTTTGCCTTAACGCGGGTGGTGAACACTTTGAACAATTCTTGTAGTAGTTATTTGTTACAGATTAAGAATGAAAAACTAATAAAAAATACATTTACATTGGGATCGTATCATGGCGTTTTCTCTGTGACACATCAAACACTAACGTAATGAACAAACTCAACCTTCAATCGCAACCATTTTACTGGGTGCTGAGAAATGTTAAAACACTATGACACTTGGTATTAGTTTAACATTACCGCCGTACGCGTACTTCTACCCATTTATACCCTTCTGCTATCTAAAGTTACATTAGTGTTTCTCAAATTCAAGGCTATTGAAATTCTCTATGACTTCGAAACAAGTTGGGTAATGGCAATAACCCTTACTCCACATTTTGGGATATTTTTTCGTTTTTGGGGCAAATGTTTGGGGGGCCATATCTCCGAAACTAAATGTTGTAGACCCCATGTTCTTTGATACGTTTCACTCAGTTTGGTCCAATAATCACGCTCCTTAATTTGTGATGGACCTTTCAAAAACACCCTGTATATTTTAATAATATTGTAGCATGAAAAATATCCTATAGCGTGATTTGATTCGTTTAGAGATCCTTGCGTATTTTCAAAGTATAGTTTTTACAAAAGAGTTATTAGATTTAAATAAATAATTAATTGGATATTTTTCGAAGCTAGATTATTTTCAAGGATGACTTAAATTGATTAGGAACCATTTACTTCCGCCTCGGAAATGGGAAACTAGGAAGATTTTTCATCGGAAAAATTCCCCATCGTATTTAATAAATGACAACGTTACTTGCCACCACGGTTTAAGGCGGGGTGAATCTTTTTAACAACGTTTTATCAGTAACCGGTTAAGATAGTTTCGTGTCATCCGTAATTGAGAAGAATCGCCATTGGAAATAAGAGAAACTCTTTAACTCCCCCATTTCATCTCTCCTGAATTTCTCTGTTCCACTAATTTGAATTAATGAGGACAAAGGTATAGGGCAGCAATTAGCGATTTTATTTGAGTGATCTTCCACCCCCTAATAAATCTATATTAACTCTAATAACTTGAACAAATCGTAGCGTTTACTCCCCCTAAAGACAAATTCCAAAATTTTTATTTCATTGTCAATCTTGGATGGGTTCATTTTCGCAGTGTTTTATGTAAGGTTTTAAGATATGCCAAGGCTGCAAAGTGACAAGGCTTAATTTAAAAGGGGAACTAAACCTGATGACCTAACTCATTTATTTTGGTTTTTAAAGGTATAGTTATTAAAAAAAATTAATATCTTAAATTAGAGGTTTTTGTTCGCCTTTACAATGATGGTAGATTTTTTGGAATAGTAATGGGGACATTCTACACGAAGGACTTACATGTATCGCTTATAGAACAGTAGGTTATGACCCTCCAAAGATACTTACCAAAAAAACCCATGTTAAGCAAATAGTTTTTATAAAATCATTTTTCATTTTTCTTTACAGATGTATTTCGATATTTAATTCGTTGTCAATAATTAATTTCAACCATCATGAATCGCTTACGTGGTTCGCCGTCCATTATCGTATTCCTCTTCTACTTCGCTTGTCTTTGGACGTCCGTCGTCTGCATTTGTCCGTCAAAATGTAATTGCGATGACGAGAACCTAACGGTCAATTGCAGCGACGCCGAACTGACCGTCGTCCCCATCACCTTGAACCCGGTTTTACGTCGATTTCATTTGCAAAATAACCAAATTAAACACATCAAGTCTTCGTTCGGGGTGTACCATAATCTTCAGTACTTGGATGTCTCGCGTAATCAATTGGTAAACGTTGATTTGGGTGCTTTCGTTCACCAAAGGTATCTCACAGTCTTGTTGATGGGGATGAACACCATTTCGTCGTTGCAGAATGACACCTTCAAGGGATTGTCTTCATTAGAGGTCAGTTGTAATTATCATTGTTCTTGTTTGCGTTTAATTTGCAAGCTTGCTTCCTTGCGAGTTTTTTTTTCCCCAATTGCATTTTGCTCTTGAAAATTATTGTTAATTTGATTAAAGGTGTTTCTGCTTAGTTTGGCTAATGGTTTTGTAGTGGTAATCACCTTTTATGGTACTATGCTAACTACTTTAGTGCGGTGCATGTGTTGTGGGTAAAATTCTGAAACTGTAGTTCAATACGCGCTTGGGTGTTTTTGAAGTTATTTTATTTAGATGTATTGCTTAAGTTCTTTGCTTAGCCTTGGCACCTTGCACTGTTTAAAACCAAGCTGCAATCAAAACTGTTGTTATAACCACGCCAAACAGGTTCTACACCTAAATGCCAACCAGCTCGAGGAGCTTGATAATGGCGTCTTTTCGCCATTATCCAAATTGGAAACGTTGGACTTATCCCATAACCGTATCTATCAACTAGCAGACGACGCGTTCGTAGGCCTAACCAGCTTGAAAACTTTACTTTTGCGCGATAATAGAATACGTACTGTTCCATCGGTGTCCCTCGCGCGTGTGCCAACAGTTTTAAAACTAGACTTGGGTGTTAACCCTCTTAGCGAAATACCAACGGAAGCGCTCTCCGTTACCAGAGACTTGGAATCGTTAGATTTAGATCAGTGTAACCTTGAGAATTTGGATAAAGGTTCGTTCAAAGGCTTAGCCTCGTTACTAACCCTAAAACTAAGTGACAATAAGTTAACCAGCGTTCCCAGTGAAGCCCTTTCGGACACAAGTCGGTTGGAGGAATTGGCGATTGGTCAAAATCAGTTCGTTGAAATTGGCGCGGATTCCTTTGCCGGGTTGAAGTACCTCAAAAACTTGGAGGTACGCGGTTGTCGCACATTAACAGCGGTACGACGCGGAGCGTTTATGTCGAACCCTAACCTAGAAACCGTGGTCTTCGAACTGAATCCCGATTTGCGGTACTTGGAAAGCGGTACATTCGATGGTTTACCCAATTTAAAAGTTGTTAGTCTTCGCGCCAATGGTTTGGAACATTTGGAACACAATCTCTTACCCTGGGACGAATTGGAACTCTTGGACGTCAGAGATAACCCTTTAGTTTGTAATTGTAGCTTAATGTGGTTACGCAACTTCCTGTTGAAGATTAATTCGAGTAATTCAATGGGTACTTCCGCTTACGAAACATCCTCTTACAAAGTTCCCGTTGAGGAACAAAGCAAGGTGCATTGCCAAAACCCGGAACATTTACGGGGTCAATTGGTCTCCGATTTGACCGTTCACGACTTTGATTGCGATACGAATTTCACGAAAAGTGGCGTCATCATCGGTGTCGTTGTCGGGGTCACTTTGATCGTGGTCATAGGTTTAGCGGTGACCGCTTTGTATTTTCGTGAAAAAATCGCAGGGGTTTTGAAAACCAAGTGGAACGGGAACCGGAAGGAACCCCAATACCAGAAAACGTACGGTGAAGAGGAAAATAATATTTTACAAGCTGCTCAACATCCATTGAAAAATACACCTGTAACAGAGTTGTGATACCGGAACTAGCATCAATTTATTTCCGCTTTATTTGAAACTTAGGTTAAACAAGATTAACTTTATAAAGTTATCCACGTTTACTATACCCTTAAAGCTTAATATCTCTCTACATTCTTCGTTAAAATAAATATTAATTAATTTCGTTTAATTTTAAATTTTACGAAAAACCTTTTAAAAGTAAGAAATCGACATTCCATTTTAACCCTAAAAAACAGAAAATCCTACATTAATGTAAAAATGTATAGAAGGTTTCCTACTGTTAAATTAGTAGGAAAACTTCCAGATGTATATCTAAGCAGACAACGTGTATTTAAGCATTAAGTCACGTGTTTAAAATGTAATTTGGGAGTCAAACTGTATAGTAAATTCCTATTCGAGAGCCTTAATTGAAAAGTTAAATAATATTTTATCTAAATATGACGTTCAAACTTGAATTTGTTTTTCTACACTTACGCTGTTTTTCTAGTCCATAATTTGTTGGAGTTACGACAGTTTGACACCCTAAGATACCTATTACTTAAAGATACGTTACTTTTACCCCAAATTATTCCAAAATCGTTCCCACCCTCGGTTGCAAAACCAATTAACTCCAATAAAGGAGTTAAAACGTTTTGCAATGCGAAGAAATCAACCAACCAACCATATGTTGTGTATAATATTGTATAAAATGCTTAGCAACGTCGTAGGTTAAGTACGACGTCTTTAAAAAGTTTCTATATTAAAATCTTATTGAGCTAATAGACATGACGTAACCATTTAAAAATCTATAGTTAATGAATATTATGATAATTATTCTTAAGTCATTCCTTAATTAAATTTAATTTCCTCTCTTTAAATACGTAAGTTTAATTTTAATATTCTATATTTTTTTGAAACCTTTCTATAATTACAAAAGTGTAAAAAGCAAAAAAAGAAGTCATGTTTTTAATATGTCTGTGATATTTCAATGTTTATTACCATTATTATTTTTTAGTAATTTAGTTAGCATTTTCAGAATTTTAACCAACAATACACGCACCGCTTTCGTTAAGGTTAAAATGTGAACCAATATGTTAATTAACTATTCCGGTAATTTCACAGTTATAGCACTTAATTTTTTATTATTATTTGGCGCTATTATATTTTCTAAATCTTGTATAATCATAATCCAAGGAAAAAAATATTAAATATTGAAGGATTTGTTCCAAAAATGAGCAGCATTGTTGATAGATGTCGCCTTAGCCAAAAGGATAAAGCGGGAGAAAATTTTCAGTTTCCGCGCCAACCTGAAAGTCACGTGGCACGATGCAACTCACGTGCGCGGGCCGGGGGGGGGGGAGACGTAGGCCGTCTCGGGCCGTCCGTCTTTTAGAAAGCAAGGCGATGTTAGGCCCAATAGGGACTTGGCAGTACTACGTCATTCAACGTCAGACTACCTTTCACTAGCGCTAAAAAATATACCAGGAGGAGGAGCTTGTATAGCTTTGCTTCTGTTAAAAAACATACCATAATGGCGCTGGGGGCGGAGTTAAGCCCGAATTGCCAAGTCCCTATTTAACAGAGTTTGTATTTACGGTTTTTGAAAGTTTTAATTCAATTTGAGGTTGAATAATGGTATTTTGAAGTGAAAATTAGTTAATTAACAGTTAAATGAATAGAAATTACACCAAAATCGTTGAAAAACGTGTAAGTTTTCTATCTGTAGGCCTCAGCTATTGTAAAATAATTTTAATGAGAGTAGTCACGTTTTTGACGAAATTTTTTTATCGACGCCATTTTATGTCCGCAGTTTCACCCTCGTGCCAATGCCAACTACATATTCTCTCGTTATAGATGGCGTTGCTCGTACTAATTAAGGCTTTTGTAATTAGTTTCTAATTTTTATTTAATTTTAATCAGGAAATTTGGAATGAAGTCAACCCTGGACAACGAAATTGGTAAGTAATTCCGAAGTTTAAACATTTATCGGAGGGATAGGGTACCGAGGTCATAAATACGTCACCAAGTAAATACGTTTGCCTACCTTCAACTATAGGCCTATGAAGGAATTTGGTAAAATTTAGGGAAACTTCTACCGTATCATAATTCATGCCACCCAAACTTTGTAAATTAGCTAAAACAACGATCACGCACGTGTTAATCTCGCGCCAAATTTCCCTATACACTTTCCCGCCATACTAATATTTTAGGCGCGAAGTTGTGGTGGTAATATCCATATACATCTTTGACCGTACGCTAACCCTAACGGCTTTGCAACAACGGTGTTATGTGTTGTGGCGGTGGTGAAACCATGAGAGGCTGCTGCTTTGGTGGGGATAAATCCTTCATCAGAGGCTAATTAAGCAATCGGTTCTCGCTTGATAAAGTATCTAATACTTAATCCTCGTCCCGCGAAACTTCCCAAATTGACGCGATTAAAGCCGCCCAACCAGAATGATCGTCTCTAGTCTAACCCTAACCCCTTTAAATCCCCCGTTGATAAGACCATCCCCTCCCCCAACCCCCCTGTTATCCTACGCTTTAGAACCCGCAATTTTATCTACTAGACCAAGGCTTAGCTGTACCGAATAGACCAAATAAGGTTGGTTTTTTTTTTACTTTTAGTAAGTAACCATGCGAACGAACCACTTTGGGTGGGACGGGTTGGGGTTGAGGTCGTTTTTTTTTATAGAGATAATAAGAAGAGACACAATAGCCGCCGTGAGTGAGATACGCGGGGACATATCCCTGGGACTTAGACAAAGTCTATGGGTAGCTCAGGCTGTTATTAAAAACCCTTAAAAGAATAAGATATAGTGGGGGAACTTCTCTACGTCTTTTTTGCTTGTTTATTGTTGATTAGGGACTCCCCTTTAAAACCTAAAGGCAGTTCAGGAGAACTCGTGGGTTTTTTGTGGCGCCAGAATACCTTAAGTAACGAATTAGGGTTATTGGTGGGTAAGGGACCGTCCATAAATTACTAACACGGGGTTGGCATAGGTGATTGGGAACTCTTGCGTATTTTGATATTTTCTCTATGGAACATTCCATTAATTCAAGGAGAGGGGCGGTAGATCACCTTCTTGGGTTATTTCTTTGCGCCAAGATGCACCGCTAGAGGGCAATGCGAGTCGACTAGCCTCCCTCCACGTGGTGTTTCCTCTTGGTTGACGACAGGGAGATGGCGCCTTTCTGTTGGTTTCTCTGTAAATAATTAGTTGAATGGTCTATTACCATACTGGAATTCCTTCTTATAACCTACACGTGAAAACCTTTCAAATTGAAAGATACGACGTTTTTGTTCTAGTAAATTGTACTTGTCGCTTTCACCTAAACTTAAAAGACAGTAATGTCTTCTTATATAAAGAGAGCATTAACTCGGTTTGTCCTTCGGGGCTGGATGCCTTCACTTTTAATTCCTCCACTAAGAAAAAAATTGTAGCGCCATATACTTCGCTCCTTTTCTGTACGTACAGTTTTCTTCAAGTGTCTGCTTTAGATAAAGAATCAACTCGGGGTCTCTTTTTTTTTAGAAAAGTAGAAGGAAGAAATCGCTTAAAAAATCCTCGAAGAAGGGAAAGGCCTAGCAATTTTGTTTTATTTTTTTTATTATTCATCTCCCTGTATACTTTCGCTATTAAACTTGAAGACTGGCTCCTAACACCACCCATCTCAAGCTGTTTAAAATAAAAAATACCGTAGCTTTACAGGCTTAAGTACCACCAAGGAAATTAGTAGATCAGATTGTTGCGTATTTCGTCTACAGATTGAATTATTATTTTTAATTCCGTTTTCCCATTGGTTGCTAGCAATCTGTATGTAACCATGGAGTGATATTTAATTAGACATAGATCTATGCATTTAATGAAATTTTAATTCTTTATTCAAGAAAAATACTCCTTATAAAGTATCATCAGGGATAGATTTAATTTTAGAAGTAGGAATGGAGAACAGAGTAATCTGGGCGCGCTTCAAAGTCCTGGATCCCCTTACCCGGGAAGGGAGGGTATGAAAGAAGAGGCGGGTCATTGCGACAGAGGTAAAAGGAATTACGTATATTTCGCCGTCCCCATCAGCAACGTCATCAAAACGTAGTTTAAGTCAGCCAATAAAATAATTTAAACGTTTCGTTACGTGTTGGAGGGAGGGGCTCTATACTGGGCTATGAGTCGGATTGAAGTAAATACTAACCGTAAATACTCCATTCCTACTTCTAAAATTAAATCTATCCCTGGTATCATGCAAAGGCTTACGTAGAAAAATTAGTTTATACCATCTCATCTACGAAATAGGAAGAAGCAAACTATCCCTAGGCCTAAATAGTCTTAGCGCTAGCTAGCTGCATCTTGTCTCAAAGGCCTATAATATTATTTTTTTATATATTAAATCCTTTTTTAAGTAAGAAGATCGAAGACTCACTGGGGTTTTTTGATCTAAAAGTTTTCTACCGCGCAGTATAAGAATTAAGTGCTATTTCGTGTCCTTCCTCTAACAAGGTTTTCCTTCTCTTCCTCTCCTCTTCCTTCCTTCTTCCTTACCTTTGGGATTCTTAAGGAAGGGCCGAGGTTATTCCTCAGGGTATGGCAACAAGTAAATGAAATATTAAAGCGGTAATCAGGCCCACTCCCCTCCCTCGTCTAGCTAGAGTTTGCAGGCCAAATAAAGCAAAAAGAAAACGTGTGTGAGAGAGTTAGAGAGGCAACGCGGTTTTCGGAATTCTCTTCCTCTGAAATGCCGAAAAAGGGGGGCATCAAGAGATTAATTTTAATATATTAAGATCCTGATTTTCTTACCGTTTGTTTTTACTCTTGCTTTCTTAAAGAGCTACCTTAAACCTTAAGAGCCTGTTTGCCTTTTTTTTTCGTTAATTTGAAAATGGTTTTTTTATTTCATTTTAAATTTTTTCTCTTTTATCGAATTTTCGATTTGGATTATTTCTAAGAGAATTATTTTTAGTACATATCAAAATAAGGTTGCTTAATTAGTTATTTATTGGGTTAGATACCCGGCGTTGTCCGTGGTGTTTAAGTGACTAGAAAGCATGGGATTAATTTCCTGTCTATGTAGACACTTGTTAGTCTTTGGCTGGGGCAAAGGTTGGGCTAGGGGTCCCCGAACCCAACGTTGATGAAGTGAAATAATGAACCTTTCTCCGGTGTACCGTGTTAGTGATATGAACCGCGCAGTTTTTTGGTCAAATTGACCTACTTAATTTGACAGCAGATGTTAATTGGGAAGTCTTATAAATTGTGTCGTCTGCTATTTTAATTCCACTGGTTTTGACTATTTGAGAGAAGATCTAGATTTGTAATTAGTATAGCAGGATAAATTAATGAACTTAATTAAATATTAGTCTTGGAAAGAGATATTTGTCATCCAGTTTCTTAATTAAAACTTGTTTTTTAGGAGTTGATTCATTTTTTTTATATATATCAGCCCCGAATCTTATAACTGAAAGTTTAAGGTAAACCAAACAAATTTTCCTCTTTTGGAAAAGGTAGAATCCAAAAGCCCGCATTCATGTTACATCAATTCCAATAGAGGGGGTATACACTAAACTTTTTTATTAAATGACTTCAATCGAATATATACGAAAATATCAGAGTATCTGATGCCTTGGTTGCAAAAAAATGAAATAACAAGTTGGAAAAACCAAAATATTACCTCTCCGAGTCAAGAGGTCTACTACTACAAACTTATTTACCTAGATATGGAATTATTTCACTTTTTTGAAGTAAAAATTTACGAAATATTGAAGCAGTATTCCAAACATAGCGAATGTACAGTAAAGCAGACTACATTTTACATCCAATATGGATAAATCCTGGACACATGGAGATCAGTCAATGGGGAAAAGAACAGGAAATGAAGTCAACGCTTCAGCTGTTTACCGTATATTCTGATAGCTACATTCACAACTGGTTTGCAGTGTAAACACTATCGTCTCGTCTCACCTCAACAATACTCCTAGTTTGCCAACATGAAGGTTTACGTTAAATAACACCAAAGCTAAATTGTAGCTAGACGCACTAATAGTCAATGCGCACAATAAAGAGAATAATAAGTGTGTAGCTACTACCCGTTTACCATTAGCCCTTTTACTAATCTAAATGCCAGCATGATCTTTTCTTCTATTATAAAATCTTAACCTGATTATTTAAGAGTGTGTTTAACTTTCGGTTCACTCTGAACCGTTAATGTCTCTTCATTTCAGACACGAAAATCAGAGCCAAAAGTTTACTTCACCTCAGGCCCCAATTATTTACTCTTTGTTTCACTAAGCCTATTGCGGATAAGACTTGTTATACCCGCCGGACTGTAGGTTTTAGTTTTCTTCAGGAAGTCACTAAACCAAGGATTATTCTATATACAGATGTAGTATAGCTTAAGTAATATATAAACAGCCATTTCAAATAACAGTATTAAAAAAAATCTTTGGAATATCAAAATGAAACAGAGCTCTAAAGCTACAAAAGTACTAAATGCATCATAATTACGAAAAATACTTCCACATTTTCACTTTATATTATGGAAAAAGGGAATATTAAGGTTTTGTATGATTTCTTAACACATCAACACAAGGCTAACTGCTAACGCGACGCACTAGTGTAACAACGGACGGACACACACAGACAAAAAAATAAGCTGCTTTTTAACTCTTTCCGTATTAATTTTGAGTTGAGAAACAAGATCATCTTAAATATTAAAATAAATATAATTAATATTAAATATTTTCTTCGTCAGTTGTTTGCCTTATTGAGCGTTACATCGTTTTGATAAAGAACAATTAAACATACTTGAGAGACTTGACTAATATTGGCGTTTGAAATGAAGCATACGCCGGTTGCTTTTCCTTACTCAAATAGGTAGTATATAAGGGTGTCGAACTACACTTTAAAGCAAGAACAACCGCAATTGCGAAAACCTTTGGTGGACAACCCACCCTAGGGAGGCTAGACGTTTCTCGTAACCCTAGCTGATCGCCGCGAATGTCTTAAACCGAACGATGACGATGGAGTTAGAAGCCAATGAGACAGATTGGTGTCTATGTGGAATAGACGGAAGACCAGTAGATGGTGGTGTTTAGAAGCCAGTATGTACAGACTGGTGTCCAAGTGGAATGGACGAAGACCAGAAGATGGTGGTGATTAGAAGCCAGTGTGTACAGACTGGTGTCCATGTGGGATGGACGAAGACCAAGAGATGGTGGTGATTAGAAGCCAGCAAGTACTGGTGTCCGTGTGGGATGGACAAAGACCAGAAGATGGTGGTGTGAGAACTCAAGTAGAGGAGCCATTTCCGTGACTGTGAAATCAGTTCGGAAATGGCGAACACGTTTGCTCCGATTTGGAAACTGCGAACGCGGTCACGTGGGTGTAACAACAGACACACACACAGACAGACAGACAGACACACACGATCGTTACAGAACCTCTCCGTGACATACGTCACTCGGAGAGGTAAAAATAGCAAAAATTCCCCCTCGTTTTTTTGATTAAATATTTAAACTGTACTGTTTATTTCTCTCAATCTGCGTTAGAGTTCGCTGTAGGGGCTTTTTATCTTCCATTCCATGGATTTTATAGACCCCTATAATGAAGGGACTGGAAAACTGGGCGAGTTAGCTAGCAATCACTTCGTCCACGTGGGCAAAGTATATAATAATGCACTTGCAACTGTAATCTTTATTTCAAGGTCATTTTTAACTTAAACTCGTGCTGGGTCGGCGCGCGCAAGGGGGTTGGAAGTAATTGAAATAAATGCAACCCCCCCCCCCCAATAAGTTCACGTGCTCTCGTGGCGAAAAACAA
Source organism: Phalangium opilio (assembly GCF_054372755.1). Lineage (NCBI taxonomy): Eukaryota > Metazoa > Arthropoda > Arachnida > Opiliones > Phalangiidae > Phalangium > Phalangium opilio. The sequence continues at coordinate 2,966,858 of NW_028324168.1, read as the reverse complement.
AAGATACGTCTGCAGGTCCTCTTTGGTGGAATTAGAGTCCATGACCATACCAACCCTTAGGCCTAACCTAGCTCCGGTTTAGCAAGCTGTTGCCTTTGGTTTCATTCTCTTTTCTGGTATAAGTGGGGGGGGAGCCTTCCTTAATCGATAGCTTATTTCCTACACTTTCGAGGGCCTTTTTCAATCTAACTCGCCAGCCATTTCGTACATGGCTTTGACAGTAAAAGCCATTCTTGATTTAGAGTATCATGGTAAAGGCCGCGCGATTTTAAGTTGATAAAGTCTATCGATTTTTACCCCCGTTTTTTCCGATTAAGAATTCTCCCTATTGGATCTTTTTGTTTTATTTTTTCTTTAGTTTTCCCCATCTAAAGTTAGCTTTCTAGTGACGCCATCTGCTTTAGCGGACCCCTAGCCATGGCAAAAGTTTAATTTTCTGTCAACTGGGCTAAAAACAAACCTGGAGAAGCATTTTTATTCAGTTGGGACCCAGCAAAAAGAAAAACACAGAGCGTTATTGAGTTATAGATTGAAGAAATATTAAAAAACAAATAACATAAAGAGAATAACGTACTTATACTATTTTATATATATATATACTTTTGAGGGATGGTTATTTTTAGTTTAACTTGAGTTGTTACTAAGCGTGAAACTAAGTCCAGTCGGTTTTGATAAAGTATTAGGAATAGTTTTAACTGTAGTGTCAATTCCGATGTGAATTTCTAATTTTTTTTTGGAATTTTACTTCGATAATTTGATATATTGTATTTATTTTAAGGGTGGTTGGTTTTATACACGCTATGAAGTTAGGTTGATTTTACTATGATTTATGAATGTTTGATTTCAACTGAAGGTTTTTTAAGGGGCTGAAGGGATATAAATTTACTGTAACAATAATATTGTTTAATATTGGTCTCTATGGAAGGTTCTAAAAAACAATTTTTTTACGATAAATTTTAGGTTTCTTCCTTTTTATTAATATATAAGTTATATATTTTTGCGTTCGAATTGAGAAAAATGACCCTCTGTTTATTAAATTTTATAGGAATAAATATTTTTTGGCTTTTTATATATAATATTTATTTATAGAAAAAATAGGTTATCGTATTTTTAAAAATTTAATTTTTCCCTGCCCCTGTTGGGTAACTTCCCCCTACTACACTACTGTATTGCGGGATAAACATTTCTACAGGCGCTCGTAGAATTAACGTTATGGTATTTCACCCTGAATTGCGTCTTTCCCTATGAAATTTTCTTTAAATCAATTTAGTTAGTTATTAAACATCGAATATTAATCATAAAAAATTGCTCTAAGCTTTTAAACGTCCCAATTGAAGGCCCGGTTGTAAAAGTTAGAAAAAAAAATAATCCAGTATCTTAGAAGAACCTAACAGCTATCATATCTCAAACTTTTAGCTCGAGAAAATGTCAAAAAAACCCAGGATAGATAGGTTATGGTCAATTTGAAGGTGTTGGATAGTTGCCAAGGTATTTTAAAACGTTTGCTAAGCCTTTGTTTTAATTTCGCAAACGCTTAGTGATTTTTAAAATTACATGTAACTATATTCTTTAAACCTAAAGCTGTTTGAATTTTGAAATTCCACGTGTTTTAGAAAGGTCACGTGGTTAGACATAGGTCTCGAGGAAAAACGCGCGAGGTTTAAATTAAAAAAATAAAGACGTATCCTTCATCTCGAAGCCCCCCATCGAATTAATATCGTGGCCGTTTTTAAAACTGTCTTTTCGTTCGAAAATTGGAAAGAAAGGTACAGGGTGCTAAGGAGACGATTAATATTTTCTTCTTGTAGCTTGACGGATAATATATATAGAGGGGAGGGGAAAAATTCCATTTCGGAAATGATTAATACTAGTCTTGTTAAAGTCGTCACCCCCACCCCAATCCTCGGTATAGTTAGTTCAACTAAAAGTATATAATACTTCTCTTCGGGAGAAGTGTACTAGCATAAAGAGGGTTTGGTAATTGTAACATGATTCTTCCCAACATTTGGAGTGCACAAGGTTACTAAACGATAAATAGTTCCCCTCATCTTTACCAATAGCGCTGCTTAACTATTTGATTTCCAAGGCGCATGCGCTTGTTTAATTTTTGTCCTACGTCAAGACAATCAAGGTTTGTGCCTACTTGATTGCTGAGGGTTTACTAAATACCAAACAGTTATAGAATTCACCCTAGCACGATGCCATGCCCATCTGAAGATTGATGAGCGGGAGACCAAACAAAAACGGGCATGAGCCTGCATGGGAAGAATCATGTTACGTAACTAAGTATTAATAGGATACAGAGTGTCATCCTTCTTCTATTATCGTCTTCTGGTTCAACCAAGGCTTAAGTGGGAACGGAATGGGGGTAAAAGTAAAAAATATATGATCAGTATTAGGATGAACGCAGCTGTTCCGAGTAAAACCCAAACCTCTCTCGCCGCTTTTAGGCCTAACAGAGTTAGGGCTTTATACAACACCCTCGATCCCCAATCACCCTCCCAATGTCTTAAGAACTCTAGTAAAGGATAAAGATAAAAACCTTTAGCTTTTAAATAATTGCCGGCTGGATAAAGTGAAATTAATTGAGATAGATGTATGTTTTTTGTATCTTATTATAATGTACTAGGTCTATTTTTGCTTCTTAGTTTGGCCATGTTATTTAGTCTGAGATTGTAGAGGTTTGTTTTATATGGGGGTGTTGCTTGCTTCCTTATTTTTTGGGTGATTTGGTACAAGTTTAGGAGCAATTACTGTAAGGGTTGCCTAGTTTGATCATGTTTTATCGTAATTAAGCAAGATTAAAAAGTTAATCTGCTGTTAAAAGTCATAGGTCGTATTCCTAAATTGTGTTGTGATTTTTTTTTTGGTGAATTTAATTTAGTTATTTTTATGAGTAATGATTATGAGATTAGGGGCAAATACTCTATAAAATGTCTAGTTTATTATACATATAGTTAAATTGGTTTTGAAATTGGATAATAATTTAAAAAGTTTTGAACAGTTGTTTAAGTTGGGTCCAATTCTTTACGTGACGAGGTGCACTTTTATTGATTTGATATTGTTGTAGGTGTAATAATTTGGTTATTTCTGCCGTATTTATTATGAGATTTGGAGCCATTCCTCTATGAAATGTCTAGTTTATTATGGTTCAATCGGTTTTGAAATCAGATATTAATATAAAAAGTTATGAACAGTTTAAGTTGGGTTCAATTCTTTACTTGACGAGGTGCACTTTTTATTTGTATTGTTTTAGGTTAATTATAATAATTTGGTTAACTTTAGGGTGTTGATTATTAGATTTGGAGCGATTATTCTATTGAATGTGTAGTTTATTACTATTCAGTCAGTTTTGAAATCGAATATTTTTAAGTAGGTTGTATGTCCCAAAAGTTGTTGGAATTTTTTGAGTACACAGCTTCCGGTTTCTTAGTAAGATCCCTATATACTTTAGACTTAACTATTATAGTGTTCTGTTCCGTTATGCAGTAAAGGCATTGGAAATGAAGCTAAGCTAAGATAGGATATATCCGTCCCGGCCAAGGAAGTGAGTCTATTTAGTTTCCTTTCCTGGATAGGAATTGGGTACGTACTGCTCGATTGGAGGAGAAGGATGGGTTGGAGCGAAGACCTATTCCACGCAGCTTCCTCGTTTGGTTCTGCACGGTCGAGTTGACGCGACGGGCCGCGTAGAAACCGATTACACGCGCAACTGCGCTACCTGATGGTGAATTTCGGAAGTGATCGATTCACCTAAGAATGTTCCTCTACGTGCAAAGGCCTAACTATCTAGAGAACGTGCAATGGTACACTGGGTGGTGCAAGGGAGGGATGGGTAAAGGGAAACGACCGAGCCCTATAGCGATCCTCTCTTTCTTTCCGTCTCTTCTACACTTCCTGAGACTTGGAGAATCGTCTGCTGCTTAAGGATTTAGGCTTAGCAACTTTTTCCTTAACCCCCCCCCTTTCGCCTCTTTATATTGTAAGTTAGTCTGGAAGAAGATGAGGAAAATCCCTTGTAATATGACCTCTAGGGAATGATACCGATAAAATGGAAGGCGCATATCTTTATACCCCTTATTCCCTAACCAAAATATTGTAAATAACCGACCGCTATGGATAAAAATAGAAAACACGTACTGGATTTTTCCTAAGTGGGAGATGTGCTATTTGCGCTCAAGTCTGCGATTTTGGTTTTTATATGGGCAGTTTCTTATGTTAAGAATGTTCCAATTGGAGCAAGAAATTATTTATGAGATGTGCGCGAAAATTGTCGGTCGTATTTTATACCGGACATTGTATGGAGTGACCTTTGACCTCAAATATTTCAAACTATAGATGGCATTTTAGAAATCTTAACGTCACGATGCACAGACTGCTTTAAAATATCCTCAGTTACAAAAACAATTAGAAGCGACCTCTTCACCTTTGACCCTTACCCAAATTTTGCGGGAAACGTCACGTGTTCCGTTGCACGTGGAGTTCGTAGTTTAAATTAAAAATCTAAATTATTTAACCATTTATTATTTATTTATTTACATATTAACCTATCAGAAGTATTCGTTGATGAATTGACCCTTACACAAATGTCACGTGTTCCGTTGCACGTGGAGTTCCTCACTCCTATAATTCAAAGGTGGAATTCATAAACGTTGGACGCAACGCAATATAGTACAGGCAAAGGCAGGGCGTCGTGCGCAAAAGGCGGAAGTTTGCGCACGACGCCCTGCCTTTGCCTGTACTAAATTGCGTTGCGTCCGACGTTTATGAATTCCACCTTAAATCATAAATTTAAATTATTTAACCATTTATTTATTTACCTATCAGAATAATCAGAAATATTCGTTGATGACTTAAATTCATTCATTCTTATAATATAAACAACATGAAACTTATAATACTAAACCGGTGAAATTATGACTAAACATATATAAAAGTAAACAATCCAACCCAAGCACCCTTACGAGCAAATTAATATATTACGTGGCTCTAAATTTGTTGTAGGGTGCGTGGTTAACCCAAACACGGTGACGAAATAAATAAATTAGAAAAAAACCCTTCAAAAAAGCGTGGGAATCTTATTATTTTGTGGTAGCTAGAATTCCCAGGGCGGCGTTATAAATCCAGAGAAGAAAAAAAAAAGAGGAAAATCTAATTAAGTCTGTAAATAGTTCCACCAAACCTTACAGGGAAGCGTCTAACCAATGGTTAGCTTCATCCCGCCATACATAGTAGCATAAGTTCATATGTTCACCATAAGTTTGTCACTGGTTACAAACTGGAGCTTGTCATGAAGTGACAACGTAGGTCATAGATTCAAGGTAAAGGGACGCCTGGTGAGACGATGTCAAAGGTTTAGTAATGCAGACTAAATAGGAAGATGGAAGTACTGCAAAATTAACCGAGTGTAGTCAATAGAGAGATTTCACTGCGTAGTACGTCACACAGTCCTAAGTCATACCACGGTTTATGCAGCCATATTAGTGGGTTTCAGCTTTCCTTATGCAATGAACCCACCAATATGGCGGTTTAAATTATCTCACGTATCTTATTATCTCCTCCCACAAACGAAAGGTCTCAATTCTCGCTTGTCGTTCTCGAACTAGCTCGAGCTGTAAGTCTCTAGCATCACAAAGTATAGTTAGTTTCATACTTATGGAATATATCTTATAAACTTATGATAGTTAGGGAAAAAAATACAGGGCAAACAGCGATGGCTTGCTTCATGCACATGGAAACTCACTAGCCCATGCCCCCGAAAGTTTTTGCCCGTGTAAAGAAAACTTAAGCCTTGGTTAAGTTAGGCCTTGGCTATATAGCAATGGATTTCAGCCAACCAAGCTAGCTATACAGCCTAAGGGTTTCCTTAGCTACTGAACCATAGGCAGTTTCCTAATTCGATTCAACTTTGTTGGGGAACACTTTTTTATATATATAGAGATATATATATTTGTAAACGTTTTTTTTACTTCCTTTCTTATATACTAACAGCTAAAAACGAATAGTTCTTTGTCTGTATAGACTTAAGTTCCAAATAACTTAAGCCTAATTAGAGTTCTTTTCATAATAAATAATAAATATTAAATATTCTTTTTCAGGTTGAAAGAAAATACAAAGAAGTATAGACGAGGGAAAGAAAACTCAACACGCTTATGTTGGGTGAGTGTTTGTATCATGTTAATTTATTTACTATCTTGGCTGTGAAGGGACACAGAAATTCCCCCCCCCCTTATACAAACGTCAGAGCTCTGCTTGTCCAATCAGATTTACTCCCCCAATTAGAATTCTACTTATAAACTTCCATCAAGTACTTGAGGACCCACCCTTCATGGAATCAAGCCCTTTTGATAAAGCAAGTCTCGGTTCTGGTTTAGTTTAAACTATTACCACTAGATGATCCCATAGTCGAGGCTATAGTTTTAGCTCCGCCCTCGACTTTAACGAGTCTTGATTGGGTCCTTTCTTTGAAAAGACAAACATTTGGTTGACCAGCTTGCTTTAGGAGAGACACTTGCTTTAGGTCCTGAAAAGAGTTCAAAGTAACTGTTGATTTGATTAAAGGTTTTCTACCGAATTTATTAGTTGAAATCTGACCTAATAATTATTCTCCGTTAAACCGGATATTAATGATGTGTATCAAATAATTAAATCGATTAACTTTACTAGGAATTGGGGCCGCGTTCGGAATCCCTGCTTGTTATATGTAGTTTCGGGAAACATTCCTAGAAGTTTGTATTGTTGGATACCTGCTAGGCCTATACAGGGTGCTTCTGATAAGTCTGCCATATAAATTAAGGGGGATGTTCTTTGGGAAATCAATTTTGAGTCGAAAATGTAGTAACTTCTATCTCCATTTTTATGCCCTAAGGGACACTGTTTTCGAGTTATGATTTTCAAGATTGTTTTAGGGATGACCCCTTAATTAAATTAGAAATCAATGTCTTGAAAACAGTTCCTTAATTAAATTTAGGGGGTCATCCGTAAAATACTCTGGATGCAATCTTAACTCGAAAACAGTGTCCCTTAGGGAAACCAAAATGTCATAGATAGAAGTTACATTTTCGACTCTTAATTTATGGCAGACTTATCAGAAGCACCCTGTATAGTATTTCCGAAAACACATAGCCAACTCCGTGCCTTAGCCTAAGGCAAAATGGGTCTAAATGATGAAACCCTATATATAGAGATTCCCCAACAAGGGCTGGACATGGATGGCTTGCAGGGTTTTGGCCCCAATCAAGACCATCCTATATATATAGCTTCTTCTTCTCGGACCTTACTTGGATACCATAGGGACCCCCTACCCTAAAAAGCTCGAATCTTATTAACATCCCCGTAGAGTATAGAGTAGAATGCGCCTTAGATAATGTTTAATATCAAAAACCACGTATCTTTCAACCTGATTTTGATACGAGATAACACGTTTTTGTTTTTTTAGTGGTATGCAAGAATTGAGGTAAGGGAACTAATGAAGGAAAGTAGCCCTGGGGGGAGGGAGTAGATAGAATTGTTAAAAGGAGGATAATTCAAATTTTGGGTAGGTCACGTGACTTGTTTTTTTAACAAACACGGTGTCAGAATGTAGCAATTTACTAAATTCACTTTAAATTTCGGTCTCAATAACTCTCTTTTATAAAAGATATATTAACTTATTTCCACATACTTGCTCTATTATATTTACCTTTTTTATTTTTGATACGAGAGATTTAATAATTTATTTCAAAATCAAACCACCCCCCAATTATCTCTTCTATTAAATCTAGAGTGACTTGAGCTATTGTTCGTTTAAGGGTGGTTTAGCTAATGGCGTTCTCTCACTACACTGGGTATGATGAAGAAATTTCGATCTCCGTCTCTAACCTGATTTAGGTTAAGGTGTACCTGGTATACTATTCCCCATGAGGGGCTTGTCGATCAAGTCTTCCTCCTTGGAAAGTGAAGGGAGAATGTCTTTCCTCCCACGCGCGGCAGTTCCTTGCGCCAGTATGGGGATATACAGGGTGTTTCTGATAAGTCTGCATTCATAATTTAAAGGGTTGACGTTCTTTGGGAAATCAATTTTGAGTCGAAAATGTATAACTTCCTATTTTCTTCTGCTTCTATCTATGACATCATGTTTGCCATAAGGAACACTGTTTTCGAGTTAAGATTGCATCCAGAGTATTAATTTTACGGATGACCCCTTAAATCTAATTAATTAAGAAACTGATTAAGACAATGATTTCCAATTTAATTAAGGGGTCATCCCTAAAACACTCCAATCAAATCATAACTCGAAAACGGTGTCCCTTATGGCAATCAAAATGGAGATAGAAGTTACATGCATTTTCGACTCAAAATTGATTTCCCAAAGAACAACAACCCTCTTAATTTATGCCACCAGACTTATCAGAAACACCCTGTACACGTGGAGGACTTCCTGTGGTGAACGGTATTTCACGGATACTGTAATAAGAGTATTGGTGTGGGGAAGAGCTATATAGGCAAGATTCAATTGACCCTAACACGACCTTATTAGATGTAGGAGGGTGAGGAACTACTAGGCTACATTCCCGGTTTCTTCTCTCCTATTTGGTCTACTAATAAACGGTGTTCGTAGAGGTTCTATGAATATATTGGTAGGCAGGCTTTCTAGGCGTACTCTGATAGAGTAAGGAGCGTTGTAATGTAGCTATTAACTTACCTTGTCCACCTCTTTTATTGGTTTTAATTCAATTGGGCGTGACGTTAGTTGGTCTAATTTGGTTTTATTGTTTTCAACCTCGTCCCCCCCATCCCTCTCAATTGTTGACCAGTGGGGGTCAGAGTTCAGGATGTGGTTTTTCCAGGACCAATTTCTGGACTGTTTTATAACTAACAATTTATGTCGATTCTGATTGGGCAAAAACGAGTAAATATTAAAATCTGCATTGCTATTTACTTTGCGGGCACAACTTTGATCTCGTTTTCAAACCCATGAAGGTGCAGATATTGAAATTTGATAGTTTTAAATTTTGATTTGAAGTTAAATTGATACGGTTATATTAATTTCGGTCTGTTACGATTTGAATTCGACTATTTGTTGATAGATTTGTTCTAAGGGTGAAGCTAGCATTTAGGCTGAATTTTCCCCATGTTAATCCTATTACCCCTGTAAAAATGTTTCACCCGCTTTACACCGGTGCTTATAGAATCACCAAAATTACGGCGTCTGCAACAAACTTAAAATTTTAAATTTTAAAATTACTGAATTTGTAAAATAAACTAATTTAAAAGCTTGATTTATCGCGCGGAGAAACTTGATACAAATTTTCCCAACTGTTTCGTTTCCAATTACGATTAATCTTGGACGCGACAAATTTTTAAACATTATATTCGTGATTAACAACTTTAATTAATAATCTTAGGCCTTGTTTGTGGCCGGCCGGCCAAGGCTTAGGTCGAGAGAATAGAGCTATATAATTAAATCGCGCGACCCAACGAGAAGTAAAGTTATAATTTTTCTTTATGTCCGAACTTACTTCGGAAGTAATTGGTTTGCTAGCTCGAGACTTCGCGGGGACACTTGCTAGTACCGTGCCCGAATATGAGAGGTTAAAGGCAAAAATGTACATGGCCAAGGCTTAGGGAAGAACGATGGTGGTGTTGGTGGTAGTGTAATATGGGGTACGTACAAATCTTTCACGAAAGATTTGGTTTATTTCCCGCTTTCTCTCTTTTTCGTCTGCTAGCTCGAAGTCGAGCGCTTTTCCCTCGTCTTTTGAAAAAAAGCAAGAAAAACGCGATAATTTCGTGTTCTAGTTTAATTAAAGAAAGTTTTCCTATCTTTATGACTCTCCTTCTTACTGAAGTCCCTTATTCAGATTTTGGGTGAAAAATGTCGTAATTTAGGTTTTCCTTAAAATTTGTTGGTGATTTTTGAAATCCTTTTAAAATTGTCCTATAATGATCTACGATTTATCGACGATGGGATGTGTCCACTGGTTGTAACTTTCCCACTTGATGTTTTGAGTTCATAAATTAATTAAGTTAATTACTTAAATTTTAAGGGATCTTTTAAGGTAATTGTTGGGTCGTGATCTAATAAGCTTTTAAATTATTATTTTATAAAATTGGTTTGATGCAGAGTTAAAATTTCTCTCAAGTGACTTATTAATTAAACTCATTGAACGCTTGAAATTAATTTACATAATTAATTAATTAAGGCGTCTTTTGAAATGATTAGGATGTCTGGTAATTAAACTAATATGGGTTTAGAATAATTTTAGATATAGATATAATATGTATATGTATTTATTTCTTCACGTTCATCTTTCCCTATTTACTGAACTGAACTAAACTGAACCGAACTATAGACGTACCGAAATAAAATTAAACCGAGTTATAAGAAAGATACCGCGATTTTCCTGTAAAAACTCTGCGATCTTTGTCCATCTTTTAATTCCGTTTTCATAATAGCAAAGATCCGGCGGTGCGAAGTTAGGACTCTTTCTCTGATTTATGCTTTATTCTCTCTTTCTCTTTCTCTCTCTCGTTCTCTCTTTCGCTCTTTGATTCTCTTTTTCTCTCCTCATTTCATTTTTGGATAAGAAAAATGAAAGAATCTAAAGAAATAGAAGAAAAAGAAGGAAAGAGGGGAGAGGTTGGTTCAGTCACCTCGATTCGCGTTAAGGAAAATATTTCTCCTTTTATGGTTTCCTTTCCTTTAACTTACGTTCTCGCTCCCTCGCTTCGGTGTATTCAGGAAACCTTTAGGAAATAAGGAAAAGGTAACCTTCCTAGGGTACAATACCGGAGTCTTAATGCGCTTTAACGGAAATGAAATTCCATTTTCATAAGATTAAAATTTTATTTGGAGTAGAGAGGTTAGTTAATTATTTACAAGCGGTGCTGCGTTGACAAAGGGATATTGTTTGCGATTAATTACTAGGTACGATCTCATCGTTGCCAGCTGGTATTTTTTTTACCCCTTTATCTACATCCAGAAGTATATAATATTTCTCTTCGAGAGAAGTGTACCAGCACAAAGCGGGTGGGTAATTGTAACATGATTAGGGTTCTGTTGCATGCTTAATATTTCCGATTCCGTAATTTTCTACCAGACTAATTATTTAAATATTTTATTGAAGGCGTTAATCTTTAGTGTCTTAATTATCTAATATTATAGAGATAAATATATATGTACTGTATATTTAGTGTTCAAAGGCCTATACGTCTATTGATCGTGTTTTGAACCTAATCTATATTATCCACATCCAACAGGCGGATATGCTAATTATGTTGTTGTCAGTTTGGGCATCATTCCCTCTCACGTTATAATCAGTTTAAAGTCGGGGACCTTGAGACAATGTCTACAACGTCTATTAATTAATAGAAAAATTATGTATTTTAAGCGTGTATATTATATACAGGGTGTTTATGATAAGTCTGTCTGGCGTATAAATTAAGGGGGATGTTCTTAATTGGGAAATCAATTTTGAATCGAAAATGTAGTAACTTCTATCGCCAATTTGTTTGTCCTAAGGGACATTGTTTTCGAGTTAAGATTGCATCCAGAGTATTTTAGGGATGACCCCTTAATTGAAATTGGGGAGAACACGTGCAATAGCTTTGCCCACGTGCAAAAGGATAAATAATAAAAAGGGTTAGGGAAACATAAATTATCATCTGTATTAATATTTTTCTGGTATATTAAGTTCACACCTAATTTTTATTAGAACTGTCTAAAGGTAGGCACGCACAGGTAAATAAATTACTTCAATAGTGATCTTACAAAGTCGATGCTCATAATACGCCTACGTAACTTAGGCTTAAGTTAAGTATTCCTATCAAAAATACGTTTTTCTTATGGTTTTTTTCTTCTTCATTCTTTTGCCAAGCCGTACGCAGTTCTTCTTGTATTGTTATTTTTTAGACCTAAAGGATGAAGAGGAATTTACGCTAGAATGGTTTAGGTTTAGGCTTAGGGTCCAAAGATGCTGGCCCGCGTCTAAGTATAAAAAAAGTTTTCGTTTTGGTGTTTTTTTTTTGTACCAAGTATCTTTAGAAGAGCGGGCTCGCTTGGTTTTCCGCTGTTCTGTTCTGTTTCGTATAGGTCCTATCAGGAGCAGATGACAAAGGAGTCTCGGACGCTAGCTTCCACAATATAGAGGGCAATGGCACCCGCGTACGTCACAGCTGTAGCGGTATCGTTTGCCATAGACGCGTTATCAGACATTATAGCAGACGATGCTTTTGGTGGATTATATCTGGCACCAAAGTCTGCTGGGAATTTGTTTTGTAATAACGGACTAACGGTGGCAACTGAGGTTCGTCTTATCCGATCGCGACATAAATATACACAATATAATTATACTTTATTCAAACAGCTGTAACCGTTGGTATTAAGATAAAAGATAAGACTAGGCCTACATTTTGTGACTTTAAACCTACTAAATAGTAAATTAAGTCCAAACTAGCAGAGAAAGCCAGGTAAGCCAAGGCTTAATTAACAATTTGTGCCGCCTGGAATGATTGGGCTCGGGTTTTCAAATTATAAAGCAAGGTTTTAAAAGATGCCGAAACACAATGTTATATATGTGTTTTAGGGCCAAAATATTCCGTATGTTTTTGAATTAATTGACTGCCACAAGAGGTTGGAAACGAAATCACTGTCTCTTACTTTTTGGGTTTTAAAAGATCGTGAGTGATTTCTTTTCCCAACCTCTTGTAGCTATCATTTAATTCAAGACGAAATTAAGAAAAAATTGGCACTGAAACACATTTTAGTTTTTTAATAGTGTACATACGTTACTCGCTGGGCTTTTCATTATCAATTTTAGTCTAAAAAAAGATTAAAAAGCCGTTGAAATCCATTTTTAACTCTAATACTCGTTAAGCCTAGGCTAATTATAAGCAGACGATACGTATTTTTAAAGAGAGGCTCCAGACGCGATTTCCCAGATCTCCTTTCGAGACTTTGCAGCCACGCTATTGGTTGGAAAATAAAGCTCAAATTTCCTACGAGAGGGGGCACTGGCGTAATGATTTTGGTTAATAACCGTGACGTTCGCGGATCCCATTGCCCTCTACATTATGGAAGCTAGCGTCCGAGACTCCTTTGTCATCTGCTCCTGGTCCTATAGCTAACACGTAAATGGTAGTGTATTGTTAAGGAAAAGCTCTTTTCAAGAAGATGGTAATGGATTCTGGCCAAAGCTAAAGCATCTCTTCTTATAGTTCAACCCGCGTGCCCGTCTCCTAGCACACATCCCAAATCCAATGTGCCTCTTCCGCCTCTTTTCCCAATAAGTAAAGAAAAAGTAAAAACCCAAACGATGGCTAGCCATCTTCGTGTATTGTATGTACTAGCTATAGCCCGCTCGATCGACAATCTTTCGATTTACAAGTTAAAGAAATACGAAGTAAAAAGAATGGGGGATAGAGAGAGAAAGGGGGGGGGGAGAAAAAGGATAAATGAACTATCTTTCCATTGACTTTTTCAAAAGGGATGTTTATCCAAAACGGAATACAGACGTTGTTTTCTTCTATACAGGGTGTTTTTGAAACGTCTCTCGGAAATTAATGGGAGTAGGTGTTCTTTGGAAAATCAATTTTGAGTCGAAAATGTACGACTTCGATCTCCATTTTGGTTTCCCTAAGGGACCTTGTGCCTTGTTTTCTTCTATACAGGGTGTTTCTGATAAGTCTGTCAGAAATTAAGGGGTGTGGGTGTTCTTTGGGAAATCAATTTTGAAAAAGGGACACTGTTTTAGAGAAACACCCTGTATAAGACCTAGACGATAAGGAAAAGGATTACCTATGACCTTTCTATGTTTTATGTACTTTCCTTTGTAGTTAATGATAGAATTTCATTGTACAAGTTTGTAATGTATATAAGAACCCTTATACACAACCTAATAGATTCTGTTGTGTTGACCACCTTGTTTTCTTCAGACCAGTGACGTAAAATAAGCCATGGTTTCAAGCCATACGGAGTACCAAATTTGGTGGTGAACTGGTAACTTTCAAGCCCCTGTAACGTTTTTGAGCCCACGTACCGTCCTATCAATGTTCCGTCTTAAGCAGACGACACTACGACCCTATCCCTTTGTTGAAAAGGATCTATACATAGTTTACAGGCGTGGAGGATTCATACCATTTGCACAAGGAGACCTGGGGAGTGTAAAATAGCAGACGATTTTACACTCTAAGTCGCTTGGTCTCCTGGTGTTAATGGTAGGAATCCTCTACGCCTGTAAACTATGTATTGATTTTAATTTCGTTTTCTTAAGCCTTGGTTATTTTAACTATGTTTGAAATTGTCCATTCTTACGTTCAAGGGTCGGATTCACCTATTTTAAGGCCTTGGGCCAAGACATAACACTGATTGGGTTGGCCCCCAAAATACTGTATAGAGAGCATAAAAATTTATACGCAGTTGTAACAAAGTTTCAAACCGGAAGGAAGTTAGCTTCGTTAAATTTTAAAATGAGCCAGGTTTGGGTTTTTCGAAAGCCTTTAGGCACAATTTATCTCTTTGACAACGATATATTACCATTCGTATTATAAACAGAACCCCCGGGCTCCTCGATAAGTTCGGAATTGTAAAATTTATACTATGATCACTGAAACAACTCGCGATTTCAACTGTTCAATATTCATTTGGTTACTGGAGGGAGACGTCAATAATTCCCAGGACTCCTTAATGCATTGGGAAATAAACTTTAAAATCTATAGGAAACTATAGAGATCTGCGAAAATTTTATGTCATTATAACTGAACCATTAAGTTAAACGCTGCAAGCTTCGACAGAAACTTTATAGTTGTATTATTTTTTTTGGTCCAAGCTGCAATTTCTAGCCAGTTCCTATAAAATTATATATGTATATTTTATTTTTAAATCTATCCAAATAATCTCCTAAAATATCCTATAATATATTATAATTTAATTTCCCTTTCCTATATCCTATATTTTCCTAAAAGCATTTTGTTTGGTAGTTTTTCTTAAAAAATAAATATCAACAACAAACAAATGTGGTACAATACTGGGTAAATTTTCTTTGTTTACGTTTTAGTTATTTGCCAGGTATACCTCAAGTGGTCTTATAAAGGACTCGAAGGAAATTACACTAACTTAGCGGGTTTTTATTTATTTATTTATTTATGTCTGATGGTAGTGAATAGCTAAGAACTTCTCCATTTCTTTGGGCGACATGCGCAACGTATATACAAAAGCGCTAATCCTAAAGTCCCATTAATCTCTTTTAAAAGCTCTGGCTTCTACGTGCGAGAAAGAACATAAAGGTTTTCTAGTTAGATTTTTGGAGCAAAAATGCGCTCGTTCCAAGGGGCCAAAGTGCGAAGGATTGGTCCAGGGGTATACCTTGTTCCCAAGCTATTAATGAAGTATAAAGACTGCGATGGAATAAAGGAACCAAACCAGAAAATGCCTTGATTAATCTTGGAAGAAGCGCCTTCTTCTTCCTCTTCCTCTTCCTTCTTGGCTCTCTGGGATGCAGCGGGAGTTGTTGGAGAACTGCAAAGTCCAACCTCTTAACGGGTTGAGGATTCCCAGAGTGAACATTTTGGGGTACTAAGAGGAAACTAAGATTTTTCAGAAGGACATGTATGGTTGAGGGATGTATTTTTAAAGGAATTGCGCAGGTACTTGAATGTAGCTAAGGGCGCGAAACAGCGAGAGTGTAAGAAACAGATTTCATGAGCTAGGAAAAAGAGGATCTTGCTAAGCCTATAATTTAAAATTTGAGGCCACAGGCTAGCTCTTCATTCTTTCAAGTTTCTGTACAAGCGTAGAAGATCCTTTTGGGCTTGGGAATCTTTTGTTATTGTGACCTTATGCTTGACCAAGAAGTGAAATCTAGTTGGTATAAATTCGCCAGATTTCCAGCTTTATCTCCAGTCCAACGTAGGTCCGGATTTAATCCCCGCCGCCTCTAAATTACAACCAGCATCTCATTGGTTCTTGAAAACTCACGTCAGCGTGGCGACGCGAATGACGAAAATTAGTCATATTTTCTGATTGAGGAGAGGCGAAATAGCCCGGCCTCCTTTTACATCCCCGCCTTGTATTTTGAAAGGGGACCGGAACTATGGCGCGCGAATATTTAGGCATCTTATACCTTCTCCCTAATGGCTTGACCTTATAAAAAAAAATTAAATATAAATTTAAAAAATCCCGTGTACCGTATGTTTCTCAACCATGTCATCTTTCATTACCAACTTCTGGGTAAGTTCTGGACGTGCGGAAGGGTTGAAGAAAAGAGGAAGGGTGAGTGGGTTTAGAAAAAGAGTTGGAGAAACAACAATTCCTCCGCCATTAACGCAATCATTACCGCCAACCGGGAATAAGAATGGAACTTAATAACCATCTATAGCTATAGGAATAAGGCATCCATGCACCAGTCCAGAAGACTATATCTGTTCTAGTGCATTCTGGGAAAAACCAGGAATGCCACTAGTAGTACCTCGTATGATCTTATTCTCGCTTGACTGGTCTGCGGTTCTTTGGGATAACTATGAGGATAACATCATAAGTTCGTAAGATATGTTACATCCATAAGTTTGTCACTGATTACAAACTGGAGCTTGCTTGTCATGAAGTGAAGTAGGTCATAGATTCGAGGTAAAGCGAGGGAGGCCTGGTGAATCCGCAGTGAAAGGCTTAGTATAGAAAGATGAAGAATAGAAAGATGGAGTGTATGACTTCAATTCTCGCTTGTCGTTCTCACTCGAACTAGCTCGAGCTGTAAGTTTCTAGTATTACGAAGCGTCATACTTATGGAACATACCTTATAAACTTATGATAACACTTATATATAGCGCTAGAACCTTCACCCCCCTTTAGTTTCGAAATACATTGCATTCTAAGATTGGTGATAATACCTCGGTTATATTTAAGAAGATGGCATCCTTTCCCCCTTCTTCTCCCCTCTCCCCTCGCGCTCCACCGTCTCTTTCGCTTTGCGTAGTTCGAGAGGGCATCTTTCCCTGGGCAGTCATTACCCTTCGGTTTTCCCCATTTTTCCTGGCGCTAATCCGTCCAAAGAATTTGTCCGGGAATCCCCTAATCCTTTTTATCATCCCTTCTACTTCTCGATACTTTACTCTCTCTCTCCCTCTCGAGCCAAGGCCTAAGGAAAAGAGAGAGAGAGAGAGAGAGAGAGAGAGAGAGAGAGAGAGAGAGAGAGAGAGAGAGAGAGAGAGGTCTGCACCCGGAGAAGAAAAATGCGGGATTCTTTCCTCAATTAGGGACCTTTTACCCTCTTCGTCTTAAGAAGAAGGGCTAGAATCTTAATAAAGTTAGGCGTTAGGACGGTTAGATCCCCCCAGCCGTATCTTTCTTTCTCTTTCCCTCGCCTTTTTCCTATATAGACAAAGATTTTGTCTGTCTTGTATACTTGTGTTGGGCTGGCCAAGGTTTAGCTTAGGTTATGTGATTACTTGGGAATAGATCTTTCCATTAATTACTCGAAGAGATACTAAACAAAAAAATTAAAAAAACACCAGAGTATATCCCTCGTGCCAAGAAGCAACGCCTACTCGCACTGCCCTCTAGCGGTTCTTCTCGGCGTCATAGAAATAACCCATGAAGGTAACCACACCGCTCATGTGGTGTTTGCTTCTCAGTTGGAATTATTGGAATTATCTATTACAATTTACCTATCTTTCCTTGTACACCGTGTTTTTGGGGTTAAGGCTTTTTTCTACGTTCCTGTATAGTTTTAATCTTGATTCACGATACGATACCAAAAACAACAGGAGTTTGTGTTTGTGATGAGAACGAAGCCTAATGGAGCGACAGACTCGTTTAGAAACGCGCGCACCCCCCCTGGTGACTGTCTCCGAAACAAATTAGGGAATAGCTATTACCAAGAGTTTTAATTCGGTTTTCTAGTGGGGGGAAAAATAAACAACAGATTCGTTTATACAGAAACGAGCTTGTATTTACCAGAATGGGCGGACGATGAATTATAAGTTTTCCGCTAAATGCGAATCTGGAAGGCTTATATACCTTAACTCTTTATTTGGAATTGACTTTTAACCCCACCCCCTTTCCCTTTTTTCTCTCTTAATGATCGGATGTTCGCATTTGCATTATCGAGGAGAAAAAAAAAACCGTTTTTTAAACTCTTTTCCATGTTAATTTAACAGTTGGGAATTAGATGTATACTTAACCTAGATTTTAATGTGGTTTTAAATTGACATTTTAACTTCGATTCATTGTTAGAAAAAGTCTTTGGTTGAATATGATTGGGTTGTTGAGTATAAGATAAAAGGAATGCCATGGAGTATATTTATCGGAGTGTGTTTGAAATTTGGTTTAAGGTGTATTATATTGCACCTAGGTCTCCTTTAATATTACTCCTTGGTGAAATATTTAAGCGGTGAGTAGTGAAATGCCCTTTCATTTACATTTTACCAGAGGTGGATTAGGGGAAGTTATGAACGAGCCATAGGGCTCACTGTGGGGGCATTTTATTTACGCGTGAGATTAAGAGGAACGGCTGGGTGGGTTAAAATTCCTCCCCTCTATCAACGGAGTAAGATTAAGTTCTCTACCTGGTGGATGTAAAGAGAAGTAACACGGGAAATTGAGAAAATGGCCTCCGAACAGGGTTGCCACATTGGGCTGGAAAGCCGCCAATTGGGCTTCTTCTCAAAAATATTGGCTGGAAATAAAAGGGTTGGCTGTTGGCTGGAAATTGGGCTTGTCGGGATTTTTCTTTGGCTTTCTGTACTTAAATATACCGCCAATAGGCGAAGATCATTAGAATGCCCAAAAAACTGACAAATGGTGCTGTCAAACCTTTTGAGCGGCTTATAATTCGTCAATTCATGATTAAATAAAATGGTTTCATTTTGTTTTGGGTTTTAAAAATGGTGTCAGTATAGAATATACATTGAAATTTCTAAAAGAAAAACAAATTTCAAATTTTCACGATAAAATTTTGGCTTGTTTTTGGGCTGGATAGCCTAGATCTTAGGCAGTTTTTGGGCTTCTTTTCGAAATACCGATTGGCGGTTTTTTGGGCTTGTTTCCAATTTGATTTTGGCGGGTTGAAGGTTTTCAATCTGGCATCCCTGCCTCCGAAGTTAAGCTTGAAAACTCTTCGCGACCTATTATGAGTATTAACAGCTCTAAAAGTTATGAAGAAGTATCAACTCAATGTAATTTTTATTTAATGGTCAAACAAAATATGAGAAATAAGTCTGTGGGTTGTAACATAGATAAAAAACCGACAAAAAGTAGCGAAAAATCGGAAAAGATAGCTAAGCCTTTGCCGCGCTTTAAATCAGTTTCAACCCAGTGCTTGACTTTAATAAACCCCGTCACAATACCACCAAAGAAATCGGATGTTAAACGGAAAGGTATTTACCCTGCTTTGGAACTTAAAAATGGGCCACCAACGCTACTCTAGTTTCAGAGGAAGTCACAAAATAGCTGAGATCATTTTTTAATTGTTCTATTAACTTCTTAATAATGGGAAAGTCCGCGCCTCCCGACGATTGTTCCATTTCTAACTATAAACGACTCTTGACTGAGTAAGCCTTGTACATCATACACTAAAGCAGACGCTATTTTCAATCCGTTAGGTGGCGATATCGTTACCCTGCTATCCTCGCGAATTCTCTCTCATTTTTAGGGGGCTTAAAAATAAAGAGTAGCTCTATGTTCCCCCATCGCTTTTATAAAGTATTTGCCCATCCAGAAATTCGGCCTCTTTCGTAACTTCCCCTAATCCACCTCTGATTTTACATGGAGTAATATTATCGGAGTGATAATGAAATTTTGTTTGAAGTGTGCTATATGGCACCCTTAGGTTTCCTTATTTATTTCTCTATGGTATTAGATTTAAGCAATAATACGGGTTTTCATTGGAATTAACCATGGAGTAATATTATTGGAATGACCTTAAAATACATTATATTGCACCTGTAGGTCTTCGTAGATATTGGTCCATGGTGAAATTGTTTTACGCAAACAATGGGAAACTTTTATATTTTCCATTGCAAATTTGATTATTTTTAGTGAAGGGCGTTGCATTAAATTCAGTATAAACAGTGCTTTAAATCCGAATTAAGAGGATTATTAACATAATAAATGGAATTATAAGTATTAGAAGTCAGAAGAGCTCTCTCTCGAAAATTAATGCAACGTGGTTTATTAATATTTTATTATAATATGTACGTACAGATAAACTTAACTCCGCGGTATATCTCTTTGATCTCGCGTATTATTATTACAAACCAATTAACGTACTTAGTAGATACCCAATTATATTTATTATACGTAATGACAGGAATACATAGATTTCTATTTCTATTACTTAGAATCTTTAACAGGGAATTTTTTTAAGCCTTCTGCTTGAATGAAAGGGGAGGAGGGTTAGAAACGGCCATCCCTGACGTCGTGCATAATGTATTTGAACTTAGTAACCACGTGACATTTGACGTAGCTAACGATCTACGCCGTGTCTTGCCACCTATTTCATCCTAAACCGGATGTAAACAAGTTATCTTTGCGTCGTGTAGATGAGTAAATGTTTTAAAGGTTCCAAGTGGAAGAAAAGAAATCTATGGATCCATGGTACAGATTATATTCTTGTTTAAATTTTAAACCATGCAGTATTAAGGAATAATTGATTTAAAAATATATTTTAAATGCCTTGTAAAAATTATATTTACAAGTACGAAGAAATTTCCTCGTTATTTTACTTGTAAACTATATCCATTTATTTACTTAGATTTATAAGTTAATTCCATGAAAATTATCCTTAACAAACTCCCCTAGCGAGGGATCACACACACACCGGGAGGATCGCTTTAAATGTAACTCTTTTGGTAAAGAGATTTCCCAATTTTCAGGACCAGTGAATAAGCAATTACTGAATCCCCCCATATATCCTATAATACACTATACAGGGTGTTTCTGATAAGTCTGCATGCCATGAATTAAGGGGTTATTTGTTCTTTGGGAAATAAATTTTGAGTCGAAAATGTTCTATACTTCTACCTCCATTTTGATTGCCCTAAGGGTTAGCTACTGTCTTCGAGTTATGATTTTAAGAGTGTTTTAGGGATGACCCCTTAATTAAATTAGAAATCATTGTTTTTTGATCAGTTTCTTAATTAAATTTAAGGGATCATCCATAAAATACTCTGGATGCAATCTTAACTCTTAGGGCAATCAAAATGGAAATAGAAGTCATACATTTTCGACTAAAAATTGATATTCCAAAGAACATCCCCCTTAATTTATTGGCAGACTTATCACAAACACCCTGTATACATATATAGCTACAACTGGTCCATCCTTTTTAAAAGGATTCTAAAAGAGTTTGCTTTACCAATTAAAAGCGAAGCTAATTATTTTTATACCCGGTTACCTATAGAATACTGGGCTTATATTAAAGGGTTAGTTTTGTAAATGAGTCGTTGTTTTGTAGAGCTTAACGAGAGCTACAAAATGGGACAAATAACGTACAAATCGGTCAGTTATTAAGAAATATATAATTTTCCAAAGATCAAAGTATACAATTTCATCTTTTAATTATATTATATTTAAGGTTAAATTAAATTTATCTCGTGATACTCTACCTTTACCCAAATTTAGCATGTATAACATAAAATCCCCTCTGAGCGGTTTTAATCTGAAAATAATTCACTTAGAATACAAAATTGTTTGTAAATATTTTCGTTCAACTGGAAAAGGGGGGTTAATACTGACCTTTCCAACCAACATCATGAGCTATTTGCACCCCCTTTTCAACTGTACTAACAATTTTTAGATACCGTAACGCTTGTCAAAGGCGGCAACTAACTTTTCTCCACACACGGAATAATTTTATTTTTGACCCCATAATGTTTGCGTAGCTAAACATTTTCCTAACCGAAAACTAGGGTAGAAAATATTTTATTTATGCTTTATCAGTTGAAATGAAAGTAGCGTATGAAAAGCCTGGATTTATTGAATTAACTAAGGGCTTAATTTAGGCTTAACAACGTTGCTTTTATTTCGTCGAATTGTGAAAGTAAAAATGTTCACGCTCTGAATGGCTTTGTTTACTATTTAGAATTACCCCGTTAAGCCTTTTCATTACATCAAGTAGCGGCAGTGTTAGCTTTAGACCCGTGCAAAAATTTGCACTCGATGCTGTTTCTGTATTTACAAAGTTGACAACGGAAATAAAAGACCGTCCGAATCTAGCTTGTGAAACTGTACCCCCTAGTGGCGTAATGTTAAAAATTTATTTTTGAATTTTTCCTATTTTTCTACGGGTCGGCTAGCTAAGTTGTGTTTTGTTGTAGCCCTAGATGTTGGGATAGTAGGTGAGATGGTTTGTTCTAGATTGTTTGCATAGGATATTTTTTAACGGTTGAAATGTTCGTAAACGGTTTTTTAAACATTATGGTCGCCATTTTATAAAATGGCCGCTGATTTAAAAATCTGTCTAAGTTTTGTACGTACTGTTTAAGAGTAACGTCCCTGCAAAATTTCAGTTTGTGTGAAGTGGTTTGTGCTGGGCGTTGATTTTATATATTTCTGGTCGCCATTTTCAAAGATGGCCGCGGATTTTAAAAATATTTCGTATATAGTATCTGTTATTTAACAGTAACCGCCCTGCAAATTTTCATTTTTCTATATAAAGCGGTTCGGGCCTGGCGTTGATTTTTATTAGTCACTTACTAAGGATTTTTAAAAATTCAAAGTTGTCGTTCTGAACCTTCACGTCTTTTTACTGGATTCTCAATTCAAAGGAGTGACTTAGTTGACAGAATCAAGAGCGTGGAAAATGAAATGCTAACTGCTACGAGATTTGACACGTTTAATTTAAAATATCCTTGTGGTCCCTGCGGTTTTATGTCCGAAAATTTTATTTTTGTAAAAGCTGGCATGGAATCTTTGGCTTAACCTAACCGTAAATATTTGGGTTTAAAGAAAATATAGAATAATATTAAAAAAACTTACAGTTCAGTGACCCATTAGTGTCATAGGGTATGAAATAATAAACAAAGTTTATTTGTGTACTAATCATAACTCGAAAACAGTGTCCCCTAGGGCATCAAAATGGAGATAGAAGTTATACATTTTCGACTCAAAATTGATTTCCCAGAGAACATAAACCCCTTAATTTATGCATGTAGACTTATCAAAAACATCCTGTATATATATATATCAGAAATAAGGATTTTTTTAAATACTCCGTTGTGGTTTAAATGGGCAAGAGTATTTCTGATATTTTTCCAGGATATATCTTATACTAAAAGTTGCCCATAGGTGAAAACAAGACGGCCCAAGGGCTCGTAATAGTAGCCATATCGTACGAGTGAATAGCCCCTCTATACCCTACCCTAATGAGTGGATAACCCCTCTATAACTTACCCTAATGAGTGAATAGCGCTATCTTTTCCAATGCTTAAATGATTTACCGTGCATAAAATCAAAGTGAATAGCCCCTCGATTCCCTACTCTAAACAGTGATTAAATTATAACCGTATAAATTTACTGTAATTCTAATATTCCGGCGAATCGAAGAACAGATAGTTTTTAGTGATAATCCCCTCGATGAGTTTACAACATAGACTTATGCCGATGCACACTTATCGCGTCTTATAAATTTCTAACAAGGATTTATGCCCAGAAACTTTTGAAAGAGATAGTTTAGTTATAGTGATTACGCATTTTAGTGATTATCCCCTCGAATTACCTTTAGCAATGCTAAAATGATCAAACGCATAACGCTCATTTAACACTATGTTAGCTCTATCTAAACCCACATTTGAATTAACCGCCAAAACGTTCCAGTCAAACATAACATAGTTGACGATAGCTACCGAACGAGAACGAAACACATGAGGAGCGCGGTAGCAAACGGGGAAAATCGTTATCTATTTAATTAGCACATACATAAAAAGAAAATAAATATAAAAACCCCAAACATACAAATTCATAAGTATCCGACCCCACAGATAAAAATTCAAAAGTTTCCGACCCCACAGATTAAGAGGTACCCCACCCCACATCAACCCGACATTTTAGAGATAAGAATAAATAATAAAAAACTCGAGGTTTCTATCAACTCTCTATGGTTCAGTTGGTAGAATATCTGCCCATTGCGCCAGAGACCCGGGTTCGATTCCCGGGTCTGACCTGAAAAAATTTTAATTATAATTAAATCTCTAACCGAGCCCAGTAACCCCTATGGGTGGGTTGTGGTAATATAAAGTTCCTTTTAAGCTAAAATCTGACGATAACGAAGCGACAACCCCGGCCACTACTACTACTACTACTACTACTACTACGGCTCGGGTCAAACTAAGAGCCTATCGTATACTACGATATGGCTAAAAAAGGAACCTTTTAAAAACTTCTTGGAAAACACATAAAAGCTTTCTAGCTGCAGTTCTTTAGGCTTAGTATGAACTCTTTTACCCAATCCCAAAACATCTAAAAAGGATAGAAAACAAACCGGCAAAGTTTGCAAAAAGTCTTTGGGAGAAAGTTTTTGGAAAGAGATCTATGAAACACCTTTTTCAAAAAAAAAAAAAAAAAAAAAAGATTTGGAGTCCCAATTTTTAAATGGGAATATCAAATTTTTAGTTTTTTACAAGACGCTAAGTCGTTATTTATATATTCCATCTCTTAAGTTTACATGTTTCTCATTGGTCAATTTACAACCTCTTCTCAAACTTGAAATATACGAGTTTTGGTATAAGGTGGAGGGGAGGGGGTGTAGAGAAGGAATTCGCGCCAAAACTCTCTATATCACTTTCGGGTAATATATTTGTAAACAGCTTTACCATGTTGAGCCTTCGTCAAATCTCCAAGCGCAATTTAGCTGGTTCCAAGCGCTGCCGGGCGCTGCTACGGACTTTCCTGTAATCTCAACACAAGCCTTAACCCTAATACTTGACTACGGCGGCCTTATATAGTATAGCTAAGATAGCCTTAACCTAAGAGAAACCTGCCAGGCTTCACTAAGCTCGTTCAAGGTCCCAAGATATGTTCATTATGCATTAGGCCTGTAAGGTAAAACCCCCGCTTTGATTAGCATTTTCTAATATAATTGAGTGTAGCATTCTCCCTAGTGTAAATTGAAACTGGGACGAACTTATAATGCGTGTCCACTATCAGCACGAGGCGCGGGCGCGCGAGCTTTCGGGAGCGAATTTTAATCCCCATCACAAAAGACGCGATGACGTTGCGAAGGGATCTTATCTGCAGGTATAACTTAAGGTTCATTCGAGTTTAAAACTTCCATAGACGATATACTATATCGTACAGGGTTTTCGTTGTTGAACCAAGTATGGGATGAACTCTAGGCTTTACACTGAGAGTCAGGCGAACTTTAGACTACCATAAAAGGCAAGGGTGACCCTTCTAAACTTTGCGAGACTCGCGTTTCGATGGAAAAACACATAGCGGGGTTCACGGCTTTACCATAATCGGTCGCCGGGTCATAATTACCTAGGTTGACTTGATAATGGCAACCAAGTTTCTATACGACCCTAGGCCTTGGCGAAATTCAATGGGTTTAATTTAGTCCCACCAACTTTTGAGGAGAGAGAGAGAGTATGGAGATCCTCTCTTGATTTGCACTAGCAGCTCTAGATACTAGAAGGGGTATATCGTTGGACGGTGGACACTTAAAGAGGACAGTGTGGGAATGGGATCTGCCTGATTTTGATCGCTTGACAAGACTCCCTCGCACTGTTTTGGGTTTTTTTAGTGCAAGAAGGAAGTAACTGCATAAGGAACGATGGGTTTTTGAAGTTTCTAACACGTATTTTAAAACGTTTTTACACCACCATGGTTATACGTAATCAGTAAAAGACGTTCGAAAGAGAAGGTTTGTACATGGCCATAAATTTTGTGAACCGTTGCCTAAATTCTAGTTTAATCCGAAACCGCGATAAACAGTCAGTGGCCCGGAATTATTCCCCGTACTTTTGGGGATATAACCTGGAGTTAAGGCTCGTTTTCAAGTGATTATAATATTAAGAAAGGGTGGAACTCGATCTAAAAAAGGGAGGGTGGTACCTAGGACCGAAATACAGTGGGTTGAAGTGGTTCGTAGTTTATCGCCGAATTTTACTGGGGTTTGATGATAAACTTGAGACCCGCGCTAGTGTCAGGTGTTACTTTAAGCATACCTAGGTGCCTATTCAGTTGTCTGTCCATGGTTAGGTGGTCTGAGGGATACTGGTGTGTGAAAAGACACCTTGAAGAGATGTTCTTCATTGGAGTGTGTTGGAATGATAATGATTAAGGCTCGGGGCGACGCACGAGTGTTTTGGCGCTCTCTAGCAGCCCGGTCCTTTTCCAAAACGTATATATCATATCGCCCAGGTTGTAACGCGGTCGCGCTAGTTTAAGTGCCCGTATACACGTTGTTTGATACTGCCTTCGTTATTGTACGGATATATGTTAAAACGAATGGAAATGGAAATTTACTAGCCTAAATGTACCTTGGCACAAAGTTGCGAATATAACTTTTCTCTAAATCAATATAGGTATAGATAAAGAGATATTATATGATATGATACTATAATATATGCTGGTATATGAATTATTTTGTGGGAGAATCATTTTAAATTCGACTTATGTTTGATTCGATATTGGATATCAAATCAGAGAGGGCAAATGGAGACTAGTCGCTTCTTGGTTTGGTGCGATTACCTTTCGCTTTAGTTAGACATTACGTTGTTTTTTTTTTATTAAAAAATGGTATCTTTTTAATTAGTCTTAAAAACGAGGGCTAATGTGCCATCCCCCATTGGTTTAGTGGCGTCTGCTAATTCGAACCTCTTACCCCTATTGGATTGATGGAACCCAACCCTTCCGGGTTCTGGCTAAGTGAATGGCGAGTTAGCGTTTTTAGGACCAATTAAACGCTAATTATTTTGCAATAAGTGATCATTAATTTTTTTAATATTTTTCTTCGCATATTTTAAGGTATAATGTGTAGAACCGGGATCTTTTACTTTTAAGTAAAAATAATCGAAAGATTTGGAGGCAATTTCATTTACCGTTGGTCTGCATCAACCAACCTTTTAGTCCCTTTTAGAAGTTATAAAGAAAAAATGTTTTCTGAATGAAGTCCCGCACATTCAAGAGAAAATGATGGAGTATAAGAACTTCTATTGAGTTCCAACGGCCGTTTTCGTTTCAGGACCATTAATGGTTCTCCCTTTTTTTAATGCAAAATAAGGAGCGAGGGCGGACGAAGAAAAGATGAGCGGAATAAAGCTAAACTAAAAAATGGTACCCTCGATCCACAGACACCAGAATTTTTTGTCAGATACCGTTTTGGGCTTTTCTTTCTTTTCTTTTTTTTAGATTTTTAAAGAAAATCGGTATAGGATGTATAGTATGGGGTATTTTCGTAAAAATAATATCCTCGTGTCGGCAGCAGAATACTAAATTTATGTTTTTCTTAATACTGGTCGCTTTCGTACCGTTGGTTTTCATATATTTTTCAATTCCTTATACAGGGTGTTTCTGAAAAACAGTGTCCCTTAGGTCAAAATGTCATAGATAGAAGTTACATTTTCGACTCAAAATTGATTTCCCAAAAAAAAACCTTAATTTATGCATTCAGACTTATCAGAAACACCCTGTATATTGTAAAGGATTATTGCGCCTTTTGGAGTATGAAGGCATTGATTTTATTTCCAGTTTTTCAAAGGGATAAGTTATGAATAATCATAAATGTAGTTTTAATTCATGCATTTGGGATTTATGTTCAGAAAAATAATGGTAGGTTATTACTTTGAAAGTTATTAATGCTATGGATCATAAAAAAAAATTATTAATATTTTGAAAATTGGAACAAGGGTGGGTAACAAACGTCATGGTAGAATGTATTTTTTTTTAAATGCTATAGTATTAGGTTGAGGTTTTTTTACTATTGTAGTTGTAAAAATGAACTGAATTGATCTGCAGAGTACTCTCTATGCTTATATGAACGTAATTTGGGATTTTGTTTCCCCCCAAAACGACTTAAATCATACGGAATTATTAAAAATAATAATAACGTACACTGGTGCATTGCGGGTAAAGGTTTTACAGGGGCCTATAGGAAATGCATTATTAGTTTTACCCCTGGAGGTTTGGCATACTCCAATATTTCCCGAGCTTTAATAAAAGGTGCACGTTCTTTATGAATAAGTTAAGTATTTTTAAACCTTGGCTTTTTGAAATTTAAATTTAAAAAAGTAAATTTCATCTTATTAGCGAGTGAAGAAGAACGCGTTACTCGTTTTAATCTTAATTAAAACTAGGTTTTAATATTAAACTTGAAACTTTCCAAATATCTTTCTATATACATATCATTATTCCTTTTGACACTAACGAAGTAGCAAACTCTTAAAACTATATTTATAATTTGTAATCCGTGACCAAATCTCCAAATTCTGGACAGTTAATGAGATCCTTCAACTATATGAAATCCTTAATTTTTGGAAAAACTCGAAATAATATAACACGAAATCTAACTTTCCCTCAAAGTTTCGTTAGTATATAGTTAAAACTTTGAAGGGGTACGTCCCCCTCTCTCTCTCTAGTAAAACCTCAGTATGTGGGACCCTGATGGGTACCCCCCAACAAAGTAGATTTCATCTTGAACCATTGACGTCGGCACGAATCCCAAAACGCGAACAAAAGTATGACTCTCAAAATTTCTAACACACTCTAGGTCACTAATTACCTTCAGAACTAAGTTGCATGGGTTTTGATATGCATCTATAGAGTCCGGAGATGAGCTGGAACTTCCTCCCCCCTACGTATTACCACCGCTAACGAACGTAGTAAACCAGTGGGTACTAGTTTTAATGCCTCGCGAGACAAGCGGTCCAACAACAAGTTTATTGCAAAGAGGTTTCTCTTAATGTACTGTAGTGTGTAGTCAATAGGGAGAACATAAGCCTTAAGCCTTGGTCTTCCCTGAGTTTCCCCCATATTACGCCTAATGTGGATGAGAGTTACTATATACAGGGTGTTTCTGATAAGTCTGCCACCATAAATTAAGGGGTTTGATGTTTATACTTTGGAAAATATAACTTCTATCTCCATTTTGATTTGCCTAAGGGACACTGTTTTAGAGTTATGATTTTTTTAAGAGTGTTTTACGGATGACCCCTTAATTAAATTAGAAATCATTGTCTTAATATGTTTCTTAATTAATTAAATTTAAGGGGTCATCCGTAAAATACTCCATCCAATCTTATCTCGAAAACAGTGCCCCTTAGGGCAATCAAAATGTCATAGATAGAAGTTACATATTCGACTCAAAATTGATTTCCCAAAGAACATGACAGACTTATCAGAAGCACCCTGTACATATGTCTATAGTTTCCGGAAGTTTTCCAATAGAGGGGATTAGGTTAGGCCTAGATCTACGCGATGAAGTTAGCGGTCCAAAAATAATTTTGAAACCGTGCAGGAGAACTATATAGGTAGCTTCGTTAAGCCTAAACCCTCTTGAATATTTTGAGAGTGTTCTGGTATCATTATAATCTTCGTATATACATCCTTTGGGATCTTCGATTTATTAGAAGGAGACGGGAATTTTACCTCTCAGAATTTGCATTCTGGTTCGTGTATTTTGCGAAAGGGTTTATTTTTATTCTCTTTGTTCGATGCCTTTAGGCCAAAATAGCATTCTCGCGTCTTAAATATTCGATTCTTGCAAAGTTTGCCTTCCAGTTATTGTAATACGATAATTGTTGAACCGAAAAATGAAAAGTTAGTAGGCCTAATATTTAAGGCGGGAATAACCAAATAGAAACTTATTGTTTAAGCCAGCCTAACTGTACGAGCTAAGCCTAGTTTGAATTGAAAATTTTTCAAGCACGTGGAAGATTTTTTCTTTTTTTTTCGCGCCAAATTTGAAATACCTTATGTTTAGAGATACACTGAACTTTTCGGAAACTCTGTTATTCCAAAGTATTCGAGAGATTAAGTGATGTATTTTCGATCTATAAGTGTAGAAGAAAATAGTATTAACGCGATATTGTTATCCAATGATATGATTATTGAACTGAAAAAAGAAAATGAAAGTAGGCTTAACATTTTTGGCGGGAAATCAAAATGAAATACTCAATCTATCTTAAGCCTAATTTCAAAAACGATGCCTTTATAAATAATTCCAAAGGTACCTTGAGGGTTAGGCGGAATTACACCGTTTCCCAACTGTAAAAAAGGCCTTGAATCATAAGAAAAACACAAAAATGAAGGATCATTCTGTCCATTGGGCTGTTGACGGCGTATTATAGTTTTTTTTCTCTTCCAATATCCTTCCGCATTATAAAAACAGTTTTTCTGTTATATGACCGATCATCCTTGAACTGTCACGCGGTGGCTCATCCCCTCCCCCCCACCTTTACGTCACCAAGGCCCGTGCGCGCGACGTTGTAGCCGTGTACGCCAGAGTAGCCCTGGTATAGCTTTAGGCCAAGGCTTAGGTGGAAGACGAATTTAATGAGAATTTTCCGATAAGGGGCTCGAATATTATTGCCCTCGTAGTTACTATAGGTCCTTTGGGTGTGTGTGGTGAGCGACTATCGTGTTTAAAAGGCGTAAAAAAAGCGATAAGACGATGGGACCCTCCCCCGTACCAACTATACCGCGGCCGTCGCTACGCGCTACATTGAACTTTTACATTTTCATAAAGAATGGAGAAGGAAGGGGATTTGGCCCACGGCTTTTTTTTCTTTTTTTCTCTTTTCCAAGTTGGGGTTTTTTCCGTTTTTCGTGATGTCTCTCTAACGATGCCCTTCGGGATCTAACGCAGTTTCTATCTGAAATAATATAAAATACGTAGACTTGTATATAAGTGTATAAAAATATGAAATTGTAATAGACCATGCAGACCCTTTTTTCAGAAAGTGTTTGACCATCTTGTCTTCTTATGAAGGAACATTGGTTAGTATGTGGGCAACAAACACATTTAAAATTAACTTAATTTAATTAAGGTATGGTTTCAAACAATACGGGACCAAATTTGGTTGGCGCTGGTAGTTTTGAAGCCCAATCTAGGGTCTTTGCGTCCACTTATACCATCCTTTAAATGTTCCTTGTTAACGTTATATTAAGCAGACGATACTACGCCTCCCCCCTCCCATTTTGAAAATATTTTAGGCTTAGCTCCGATTAGAAATGTAAAAAACCGCAATTAACCGGTGATATTGCAATCGTCCTAATGTAACGTTTTGGTATTGTGTGGCGAAAAGGAGCTGTTCACTTATAGGTATATCATTTACCTTGTGCGACCGTTTAAACAGCGAGTATTTAGACATTTTTCGAAGCCAAAACGTGTTAGATATATTATGTTATTGTCTGTGAATTATATCTTTCTGGCATATCTATATATAAATATATGACAGGAGAATTCAATTTAGGTAGTGTCATTTTTCCACTTCCTTGGAGCGGAACGCATCTGTGTTATCTTCCTTAACGGTGGGACACGAAAACTATTTCTCATTTTCTTAAGATAAGTTAGGCTTAAGAAAAAACTATGGCGGGACAGACAGACAAACACAGCGCGAGATACGAGAGAAAGTATTCATTTTTCAGGATGGAGTCTCGCGCTTCTCTTGTCACGCGTCTCCTTAATGGTTCTCCTGGCGTTCATGAACGTTGTCCCGTTTAATGAAGAATGTTAGGGGAAGAGCCATGAATGCATTTCGTACTCTTAAGCTTTGTAGGCGTTGTTTATTACAAGGTGAATGATAAAGGGGAATATAACTTCCGTCTTTAGTATTAATCCATATAGGCTAGCGTGTGATCGTCCGACTGTAAGAAAAAGAATAGTTCTTTATAGTTCTTACCAAAGAACTAAGAAAGGTCTCGTGAATTCTGTCGAGCAGAACAACTGGAGGGGGGAAACGAAAAAAAAATACGTTTTCATTTGGATTCGAGAGCACCTGTTACCATCTGTACAATCGGCCATGAGTTTATTTTAATCTTAGGATGAATATTGAGGGTTTTAGTCCTATATACTTAAATTGACTGCTTGTATTTAACGTCGGTGTTCTCGCGTTTGAAAAGAGTTGCTCGACTTAATATAAGGCGAAGTAACAAAGGCTTAACACAAGAAATTAGAATTTTTCTGGTACTTCAAGATGGCGCAAGCGTAATTTAGAAATCGCGATTGCCACCCTGATCCTCTATAGAATTACCAATCAATTTAAAAACATCGAAACGAAAATTTATTTTTCATTGAAAATAAATATAAAAGAAATATGCGGGTAATACAAAGAAAAGCAACTGCGGAAACAATTACAGTGATGGTGGATAATCTTTATTTAAAATGTTCCCGCATTTGTGTTAGATTTAAGGAGTACTATAGATAACATTGTTATTTGGGTATAGTGGTTCCTTCAATCCTCCAAATGTATATGTGTATATATATATAAAGATAGGATGAAATTCAGAAGATCCTGTATGGACTAAAAGAATCATTCAGTCTACTAGTACTGTACGTAGAATAAAGGAGCTAACGTATATACGTAGATAAGGGTTGGGGTTGAAAACGTTATTCCGCTTAGCTGGCCAATTGCCGCGCGTCGCAACCTTCCCCCCTACCGTATCCGACAAACGCGACGCTTCTGTAACAGAGGTGCTGGACATAAGTAAAGGCGAATGGAAGTTAATGAAAGCCAGTGCTCAGTATGATGTGTTCGATGTAGTCCAAGGTCTCGTTTCGTTCTCTCTAGATTAGCTTCTTTGGTCAACCAATCAGCGCTCTACTTTAGAATTGCGAAAAATAGGTAATTCGGCTTTTGAGGTATAGGGAATGGGCCAAAGGGTGACGTCAGACCTTACTTAACCAAAGGGGACCCTCCCACACTTGTAAACCAGGTTTCTTAAATGCAATTCGATTTTCATGCAGCGGACTCGTGCTGGTAGTTTTACCCTAGTGTAGGGAAACAACAAACGGGCGGGGTTTCAATAAGGCCCCTCCTATTTACATCTACAAGATGGAAGGTTTTAGTGGGAGAGTAAAGATGATTGGGTAAGCTTGGGTCTGACGTTTGGTAATTGGGATTTGTCCCGTATTGCCGTGTCCCTGTCAACTCCGTGAGTTAAAACTTCTGGATCAGGGTGGGTATTTGTCCAACTCCTCGGTCTAGGTATTGGTCCCATCCTCGCACAGTCCTACACTTTCTCCTTCGCGCTTCGTCAACCGGAACCGGAATTTGACAAGGAGCCAGGAGCGGAATAAGGACAGGGGGAAGAAGGGAAACTGTCCCTTTTATTCAATCCAAGCACCTGCCAGAGTTTCCGCTAAAACCTCCAGAAAATACGAGACGAATTCACTTCCACCACCCCAACCCGCCCCCTTCTCTCCCCCCCCCCGAGTTATAAATTGGATAAAGACAATGTTTACATTACGTAAGGTTGGGCGGGGGGAAGGTAGCATCCCCAGACAATCCTTAATTCGGTTTTTGCTATACTGTTCTTCTATTGATAAAACGTTTATAGGATTTTAAAATGAGATTTTGGGGGAAGACATTCGAAAGAATGTTTCATCTAGAAAAATTGGCCTATTTATTTGGGATGGTAGGCCTAATCCAATTCACCTAAGCCGCCTTGTTCGTACCACGAGATTTCTACGTAAAGGGGATATGGAATAAAATTCCTCGCGCTGTTGTCAAACGTTACCAGTCTGTTAATTTACAATTTTGGGCTATATCTCACTCTCTCCTCGCTCTAGAGTCTACATACTTCGCCCTAACTCTCTTGAAATGAAGATTAGTAGCGTTTAAAAAAAAATAAGTCTTCCTACGTCACTACGTCTTACCTCTTGATTGGTGGGTTTAGGATAAAGCGAGATTGAGATTGTCACAATAAATATTCACGAAATACCTAACACCTCCTTTATTGATGCAAATATTTTTACCTCAATTTTTCTAAATTCAACTTTAATGCTTTATTAGATTAATAACTTATTTGAATATCCTGTCCTATAATAGAGCTAAATAAGTTATCCGAAACTCAATTAGTCCTTGGCATCGTCGACTTTAATTTCATTGTCGAATATATAGCCGCGTGTAATTAACAAAGTTCTCTTATAATTGGATTTCAGATTGAAGCGTCCGTGTGCAGTGGAATCGAACACCTTGTTGTTGTAATCGAGTTACCTATCCAACTTTTCAGGTAAGACTTAATTCCTGATCTATTTGGTTGTGTTAGATTTCAATTGGACAGTGTGTGGTGGCAACTTTTGACCCCCCATGGATATTGTAACCGCGTGGGTGTATTGCTTTGGGCAACCTTTGACCCCATGGATATTTTAACCGCGTGGGTGTATTGCTTTGGGCAACCTTTGACCCCATGGATATTTTAACCGCGTGGGTGTATTTCTTTGGGCAACCTTTGACCCCATGGATATTTTAACCGCGTGGGTGTATTGCTTTGGGCAACCTTTGACCCCATGGATATTTTAACCGCGTGGGTGTATTGCTTTGGGCAACCTTTGACCCCATGGATATTTAACCGCGTGGGTGTATTGCTTTGGGCAACCTTTGACCCCATGGATATTTTAACCGCGTGGGTGTATTGCTTTGGGCAACCTTTGACCCCATGGATTTTTTAACCGCGTGGGTGTATTGCTTTGGGCAACCTTTGACCCCATGGATTTTTTAACCGCGTGGGTGTATTGCTTTGGGAAACCTTTGACCCCGTGACCTTGAAATCTTTTAAAACCAAGGCTTAAGTCGTAGTATCATTCATATGGATTAGAAAATTAGAGAGGCATTATGATGAAAGGAAAAATGGGTGCTATACTTCTACATGGTTGTTAATGGTCTCTATTGACCTCTGTACAATCTGTTTCAATCTACTCAGTGTCTTCTTCTTGCGGATGGCGCATGGCCAAGATACAAGTCACTGTTCTTTCACCATTATTTTTTTGAGGGGCCAACAAAAACCTGTACAGGCCTGCCTTTTCTTCAGAGAGGCTCGCTTCAAACCCACCCCAACCCCTTTTCTTTCTTCAGTTCTGGCTTTTTTAGCTGATGTCCGCTTGATGACAAAATCGATGTAGAATATTCCACCGAAAGATGTTTCGCTTAAAAGTTGTACCGACGGGTTTTTTAGAGACGTTAGGCCTTTGATTGTGGTGTATTTTAAAGTTGAGAAAGGGTTCGCTTAGGGGTTGCGAAATTTCTCTTCACGCTCAAAGAACGGCGTTAACAATTTGTCCAACGAGACTTGAGCGATTATTGTATATAAGAGTGTGATGTGAGCTCTTGGCTGTACGCCTACACTCTGGATCTTCATCACTCTACCAATTTTATTGATTATTGATAAACATTAGTGTATTTAGTGAAGTGAACAATACGAAATAGTTAATTGACTCAATTCCAGGTGATTATTTGTTTAATCAGAGGGGGTATAATAGAAGAAGGATGACACTCTGTATCCTCTTAATACCTCAGTTATGTAACATGATTCTTCCCAGGCTCACCCCAACCCTTTTTGTTTGCTCTCCGGCTCATCAAACTTCAGATGGGCATCGCACCCTGTTAGGGTGAATTCTATAACTGTTTGATGTTTACTAAATCCTCAGCAATCAAGTTGGCACAAACCTTGATTGTCTTGACGTGGGGACAAAAATTCACAAGCGTATGCATGCGCCTTGGCAAATAGTTAAGCAGCGCTAATAGAGTAATAATGAGGGAACTATTTATCGCGTATGTGATTCGGTTTAGTAACCTTGCTATCATGTTACAATTACCCCGCTTTGTAAAAGAAAAGTATTATATACTTCTGATTTAATTTAAAATTATCTTAAATTAGAGCTCCTGTTTAATTTGATTTCATTCTGTTAGAATGAGGAAATATATTTCGTTATTCTTTATAATAGAAATTTGGAAGCGGCCATTTCGACACATCGTCGGCCATTATGGCACACACACGCACGCCTATAGCTTCCGCACCCTGCTTCCCGCATTGAGTTCAAAAAACCCTTTTCTGTCCATATATATTCTATAAGCGAAACTACTTCCTATTTCTATACTCTACATCAATAGGAAGTGATACCCCATTGAATGTTTATAGAGGAAGGAATATTTATTTAGGGGTACTACATAAATATCCTCTTACGTTACACGCAGCTTGGTTCGGATCTATAAAACAAACTTGAGTTTTTTTAAACCGAACCAAACTGAACCGCACCCTTGTAAAATAGAGTAAGATGGAGTCGAGTAGATGGCTACCCGAGACTTTAATCGCCGTAAAGAATTCAGGGGGTCCCTTGTGACAACAGTTGTGATAGCAAGCAACCAGCCAACTTTGTCTAAAATATCGTGGCCAGTTCCCAAGGGATAAAGTGGAAGTGGAGTCGAGTCTTGGGATCGTCTTGTATTTCCCACTCCCCCGTTTTCTCTTTTCTTCTTCCTTTCTTATAGTATAAATATTACTTTCTACTTCCGGGGAAGTAAAAAATATATACCCTATTACAGTTCCGGTTGCTTTCATCGCTTCGGACCATCTTTGATTCTTCTTTATATTGACCGGATGAAGGTTTTAAAGTTTGGACTGACTTATATATAACTTTGAAAACCATTCATTGGAATTTAAACTTTAGGAACTTTCTTATTGTTGATAATAGGTTTCGAAGAAAGTTTAGGATTTACTTGAATTGCGTTTTATTCTTCTTATATCTGGAAGGTTTTAGCGTAAGTATCATGATGCTCGATAAGTATGACACTTTATAGGTCTTGAAGGTTTTAAAATATCTCCATCATCATCTTTGGAGCTAGGATCGTATAAATCTGGTTCTATAAGAGATACAGAAAATTCCTTCGAGTATGTTATAGTCCAATTTCTTTCCTTTCGAATGATATTAATAAATTGGGGTTACATCAATCAGGGCCGAAATAATAACCAAGAAAAAAAAATACCAAAACCTTTGAAAGTCTATTTAAACGTTATTACAACTTAAGAAATTAAGGTTTCTTCTCAGGGATTTTGTGTGGGCAACTCTACTTCTTGGTGTTCATATACACATTGTCTCTGCCTTACCAGTCATAGGTCGCTTATATTTTTAAGACTATGGGCTACCACGGCTACATGTAGGCCCAGATCCCATAAATTTGACCTTAGCATTAACTACAGCTAGCCTTAGGGCGGAAAACCCATAGAATAGGAAGCCTTGCGCCTTAAGAGAACCTCGTTTTTTTAGACAATAGTCGGTGTAATATTGCCCGATAACCCCGTTCCCATGGGACGAAATTCAACGGCGGCTAGGGCTGGCTTGGCTTGTCTGTATAGTCAGTCAAGTCTCTCACGTCTGGGCCATGGGCAGCCCAACTTCTCTTTATACTTCGTCGCCTGGGAAAAAAGAGGAAATTTACTTCTCTTTTTCTTTTTTAGCTTTAGGGGAAAAATTACCCAGAATACTTTGGGGGAAACAGAAACGACGAAGACGGTTGTTGTTTGTATTGAGCTTTTGGCTTAACTATTGTTTAGATGTTTATGAATTTAGGTCTGATTGACTATTTATTTTAATGTTTGATTGGAAAGTAATGAAGATATATTTATAGTAAGGTGAATCAAATGTCTGTGGTTTGGTTATTGAACAATAATAAACCCTTATGCAATTGAATAGAGGTGATTATTTTTAATGGATTCTTCTGTATTAATTATAAGACCTATATCTGAATAGTGAAACAATACCTCAGAGTGATTTAAAAATTTAAATTAGTTTTCATAAATTGGAAATTAGTACCTCCAACCTTTTTTTTTTTTTTTGAAAAAATTCTATTCAAATTTTGCATAATTTTTTTTATAACTAGGTTGGATTGGTTTAGATTTATAATTACCAAAGTATACAATTATCATGAAAAATAGATATAATTTAACAATCGTAATTCGTGTATATTTCGCTTCAATTGCTTTTCCCGCAAGCATTTACTCTCTTAACGCAGATACTAATTTGATCTAAATTATAATCTCTAATTGAATCTAATCTTGATTTGTTTCCTCTATCCAATATAACCTCGATGAAAATCGGCATATAATAAGAATTGGGGGCTGGGGGTTGGGGGTCAAATCGAATCGCGCCAATTATTATATCCCCTTTACAGCTAAAACCACGTATCTTTAATATATACTTAATTAAACTCTTAAAGACTTTACGCTATCAATGCGAACTCAGCAGCACGTGCATCTTCCGTCTCGGGATATAGTTATAGAGTGTGTGTAAAGCGAGTATTAATGAATACAAACTGGGACTATCTAATTATAAAATCTATATTCGCTTTTCATTCAAGCTTAACATTTGGCGGGAATATTGAAATGGCTTCCAAAAATGGCGGGAAGTTGGACCGAAGATTGACACCGATTAATTTTGCGATGTTTTACGGATGACCCCTTAAATTTAAGTAAGAAACTGAACACACAATGCTAATTTACGTAAGGGGTCATACACAAAACACTCTAATCATAAATGTCATAGTACATTTTTCGACTCAAAATTGCCCATTGTACTTGGGTCTTTTACCAATTTTTTTTTTTGGAAAACTTTGTATAAACACGTAACCACGTCTGTATTGCACCGAAGGAGTGCCTACTGTAAATTTCCTTAATAATATTACATGGGATAAAATTATCTTGACCATATTCCCTGTAAGATTTATTAAATTCATGTAGGATTATTGTAGATATATCTCCCCTTAGCGAATATCTTAACGAGTTTCCATTATAAAGTTGTTAAGGTGGTGAATAATTTTGGCTCCATCGGGTTGCCTAAGCGTGGGGGCCCGTGATGTGTTGTAACAACGAACCAGACCCCAACAACACCCACCCGCCCCTCTTTTGATGTTTCGATGCTATATATGGCTATAATAAGTTTTCAATAAAGCTCGCCCCCCCCCCTCAAAACTTCCTAAACTTGCTCTAGATAAGTTAAGGATATGGATTATGGGATTTATAATGATCAGTTAATGATCAGATTGGTCGGAAAATTTCTTGGGTTTACCAACATTTGCAACTCTGTAAGTTGCGCCTTACAATAAATACGGTTTAAAACATTAGCTGAACAATTGACATGTTTATAAAAATAATATGTCGTTAGCATTTGATCTGAAATGGTCAGGGAAAACCGTATGACATAGTCAGGGAAAACCTCGAAAAGTTTGGGAATTCGAGTCTGAAATTGTTTTCATTTCAACCCTCGTCTCTCGAAATTTAAAAATTTAAGGCATAATGATTATGTAAATTGAAAGATCACGTGACCTATCGTAAAATTTCTCTTGTGATATTGGAAAACCGTATTACCTAATCAGGGAAAAACCTCGAAAAGTCTGGGGAATTTGAATCTGAAATTGTTTTCATTTCAATGACTCTCTAAATTTCAAAATTGGAAACAAGGCATAATGATTATATTGTAAATTCACAAATGACGTATGACCTCTCAAATTTTCAAATTTAAAATTAGGCTTAACAAATGTTTTAGTTTATTCTACAGGACCCGATAGATATGACAGTCTTCCGTAATGTTAATTTATGTTATTACCCGTTGCCTATGCCGCTAAATTCGTATAGCGTATCGTTTCTAAGCTCTCTAAAAGATAGTTCGACGCGACTTCGCTTAAAGATGGCAGCTAGATTGGGAGAAAATGCGCGGGGAACATTACGCGGAAAAAAAAAATAAAAGAGAGAAACTACAAACGAAAAATAAGAAGGAAAAATCCTGAGAAACGATCTTTTTAGAAGAAGAAGCTCAAGAGAACCCCTTACCCATCTATCGAATATAGGGATCTTAGAGGATAGAGGAAGAGGAAAGGAAAAAGAAGAAGAAAAAGGAAATTTTTGTCCATCCTATTCGCGAGGTTTTGACTTTTAGCCGCGTCAGTGCGAGAAGATTGAGGATAAAAAACGTAGAAAGCCCGGACCCAGAATACAGTTGTAAGAATAGAAGGGATGGGATGCTGGAGGCTCAAGAGGAGTGATGGGAGAGAATGGGATGGAGGTTTTTTTCTCGCTCGCTCTCTCTCCAGCTCTCTCTTTCTCTCTCTCTCTCTCCCGAAAGAGAGAGAGACTGCCGGGATGACTCTCTCTCTCCCGAAAGAGAGAGAGACTGCCGGGATGACTAACCTTATTTCGTTGTCTCCCAAGATTTATCACTATTTCGACAGAAGTAAAATCCCATCTAAGGATTCCTCCAAGAGGAGATGAGGGAGTGGAAGATGCGTGCGGAGCACGGGGGGATAACTTTCCGAAATCAACTTATACCTCGTGCCCCTCCCCTTCTCTCCCTTAAAGTGGAGTAGAGTTCTAGTAGAATCAAGGCATGCATTTTTTATTTTAAATAATCTACTGTAGATCTAAATGTAGGGATGTATATTCGATTTGACTGATATATAGTATTAAAAAATTCAAGAATTATATGGGATTAAGTTGGGATAGGGTAGCTGTGATTGTCTAGGAAAAGGAACGGTTGTAGATTAAAGTGGAAGTGAAACTGAACTTCCTGTTAAATATGAAGTAAATAATTTTTAGTTCCTTATTGCTAAAGTTGGTGCCAATTTCTTCAGAATAATCTATTTTAAGTCTGAGCACTTCACGAAGGAGTAAAGATACTTTAAAGAGTTTTAAATCATGCTATAGCTATTTTATGTCTACTTGGTCTATTCCCTTTAACTTTAATACTAAGTTCTCTATTGGGGGGAAAAATCAGAGACGATTGTCAACATTTTCCAGTCTGATCTCCTAATTTGAAGGTAGCCTTGAAAAGAGTGTCAGTACAGAGGAGAAATAGGCGCGTTTTTAAGATGGATTGGGTCTTACAGGCGGACTATCCCTGTCAATTTTTATCGCGTGCGCTGGACCCACATCACTTTTTCCCGCCTTTTATACTACTTTTTCCCGCGCTCTTTTTCTTTGTACTCCCTCTCAGCCTGCACGAGAAGTAGAGGGAGGAGTAGGTAGCACGTGCGGCGATGTAATATAAAAATAAGGGTGATTGTAACCACCCGCGCGCGCTTTAAAACGCCCCTCGCGACAATTATCTGTTCAATATAGAAGAGTTAATACGTAAGAAGGTAGGAGTTACGGTATTTCTTCTGATGGATTTAAAAGCTTTCCTCGAAGGTAAATCTATTACTCGGAATAAGTTGAATAGGACTGTAAAATTGTAACCGCTTTCTTCTGCACTGTCGCTCGCAATCTCTATAAAGGTCTAGCTAGTTGTTGAGTTCCTTCCTTGGTTCGTTCGTTCGTCATTTCGAAATTGGATTCTCAAAGGCAGACTTATGGGGGCCCACCCCATACTTTCGCCTTTTTACTAAAGAGGGTCCTTTACCAAAGTTGCTGGTACTTAAATACATCAATAGAAAAAATATATTGTTTTCAGATAATAATGCACATATTTGCTGTAATCAGGGATAGATTTAATTTTAGAAGTAGAAATGGAGAACGGTTAGTATTTACTTCAGTCCGACTCATAGCCCAGTATAGAGCCCCTCCCTCCAACACGTAACGAATAGTTTAAATTATCTTATTGGCTGACTTAAACTACGTTTTGATGACGTTGCTGACGGGGACGGCGAAAAATACTCAATTCCTTTTTACCTCTGTCGCTATGTCCCGCCTCTTCTTTCATGCGCCCCCGTCCCGTGGAAGGGGGTCCGGGACTTTGACGCGCGCCCACATTATTCTGTTCTCCATTCCTACTTCTAAAATTAAATCTAACCCTGCTGTAACCCAATTTTTTTTGTATAAGCGTATACTACTTTCTGGTCTCATGGATCCCATACCTAACAGGCGCATGCGTAGCGAGGTGAAATTGTATATGATTATAAAATACGAATGTGTCGTTCAATTGCAATTAAAACCAAAATTATATATTTTAACCCCCAACTCTCAAATGAGCATCATGGAGGTAGAATATAACTTCACCCTGCTCTCTCTCTACCTTAACAACTATATAGAAAAACCTGAGAGAGAGAGGGGAGGGGGGGGGGAGAGGAGAGAAAAAGTTTTCCCTGAAAAAAAAGTAGAATCTCGTTAAGATAGCCCTCAATGCTATTGAGTCTTCCCAAGGCAATAATCACTCCGTTCAGAACGTGCCGAATTTTCGTTAGGGAATCTACTACCAATTTTCGTTCCTATTTCATCCTTTGGCTGGCTGTAAGGGGGGTCGGGGGGAAGACCCCCCGTGATAAAGAGGGGGTTAGAGGAGGGAAGGCATGAATGAAGCGCTGCTCTTGGAATAAAAAAGAAAATTTAGATTCAAGCCCATACCTTGGCCAACTTCTCACCACGTTCGTTTTTTGGGGCGGGCCTTGGCTAGTATAGTAGTGCCTTTGCTCGCTATATACTCCAAGAGAAGTGATTTCCAACCGATTCGATGGCGTTTTCGAACCGTAAGAACTCTTTTCAAATCGAAATCCAATTTGATCCCACGCGCAGCGATCGCTATACCCTGTTTTTTGAAGTCCCTTCTCTTCCCCCCTCCCCCCATCCACACACACAACTTCGGTGGGTGCTAAAGTTTATGGGTTGTATTGCCATGATCGTGATTTTTGAAGGCCTGATTGTCGTAAGTTGAAATTCGGGTTTTTTCTTCTACCCAGGTTTCTAAGCGGTTTTTTTTGTAGTGTGAACTCTAACTTGAAACTGGTTATTTTAGTTATTAAAGGGCTTATTTTAGGCACTTGAAGGCTTATTTTAGGCACTTGAAGGCTTATTTTAGGCACTTGAAGGCTTATTTTAGGCACTTGAAGGCTTAATTTAGGCACTTGAAGGCTTATTTTAGGCACTTGAAGGCTTATTTTAGGCACTTGAAGGCTTATTTTAGGCATTAAAAGGCTTATTTTAGGCACTTAAAGGCTTATTGTAGGCATTAAAAGGCTTATTTTAGGCATTAAAAGGCTTATTTTAGGCATTAAAAGGCTTATTTTAGGCATTAAAAGGCTTATTTTAGGCATTAAAAGGCTTATT
Organism: Phalangium opilio; assembly: GCF_054372755.1. Classification (NCBI taxonomy): domain Eukaryota; kingdom Metazoa; phylum Arthropoda; class Arachnida; order Opiliones; family Phalangiidae; genus Phalangium; species Phalangium opilio. Next base: position 2,923,921 of record NW_028324168.1, on the reverse strand, counting down.
TTAGGCACTTGAAGGCTTAGTTTAGGCACTTGAAGGCTTAGTTTAGGCATTAAAAGGCTTAGTTTAGGCATAAAAAAGGCTTAATTTAGGCATAAAAAAGGCTTAGTTTAGGCATAAAAAAGGCTTATTTAGGCATAAAAAAGGCTTATTTAGGCATAAAAAAGGCTTATTTTAGGCATAAAAAATGCTTATTTTAGGCATAAAAAATGCTTATTTTAGGCATAAAAAAGGCTTATTTTATGCATAAAAAAGGATTATTTTAGGCATAAAAAGGATTATTTTAGGCATAAAAAAGGATTATTTTAGGCATAAAAAAGGATTATTTTAGGCATTTAAAGGCCTATTTTTAGGCATAAAGCAGTTTTTTCAGTATATAAATTATACTTTCATCAATGCAAGAATCCATAAATCGAAGTATAAAATGAACTCTCTAAGGACGTGCACTTAAAAATGGGCTTTTAGATCAAAAATCAAATCTTTCAAATTTGAAGTTAAGGTATTTTATCCCCCAGGGTATTTTGAGAAGACAAATCTGGCTGTATTGAGGTAAGGGGGAGGGGTGTTGGGTGTTCTATTCCTTTTATTTTGTGTGACTGTCGAAAGGGTACCCGCTTAGTACCACCCCCCTCCTCCAATACAATAGTTGGATCTCGCGCATAGTGCTTCTTCACATATCTCTTTTTCCTGGCATCGTTTTGAATTTCAAATTTCTATCTTCAAATATATTACTTTACAATCGCTTGTTTCGAAGGTTATTCCTTCCGAATTGGGGATGAGGGGGATGGGGGGAAAGGCACGGCGAAAAGGGGTAAAAATCCCCCAAATATGTATGAGAAACTGCGTTAAATTTTGACGATTGGCCCAAACATTCCTTATACGCCATATATAAATGCATAGGACTATCATGCTCTCCATAAGTATGGGTTTAAATTAAATTTGCTATGACTCTATGTAAAAGGATAGATGAGCGTCTCCTGGTGGCGGATTTGCCTTAAATAGATGCAATTATAACCTACCCCTAATTCTTAATATACACTACCTAAGGATGAATCGCAGTAGACAACGTGTTTATTCTGTTTCACTCTAGAGCTTGTAGGAGAGAGTCTCTCCGAGAGACTTCAACGTAAGATGGCGCCAGTGTCCTTCAATTTTGTCTCATATGGATAATGACGATACTGTAAACCCTTAAACTATAGGGCTTTCATAAGAGTTATAAACCAGTTTGAAGCTCGGATTAGAAACTTTCGAATGAAGATGGCAGCAGCAGTCTCGTTTAATATTCTATCGCGTGGGAAGTGACGATAATGTAGACCCTTACTTATACGTTATAGGGTTATAAGAGATATAAAGCGAGGATGTTGGCGCCATAGGCGGGGAGGTAAAGATAAAATTCCGTTTTTATCTTTGTATGTCTGGAGAAGCTGCATAGTTTTATCCTTGCTTGCAATTTATGAGAATATTTCGGAAGCTATTTTTACCATCTTATACCAAACTCTTAACTCTAGAAAAAGATACAGTATATATTTGCTCTTTATTTGCCAATTTTCGACATCTCACTTTGTGTACAGGGTGGTTTAGCTATTTGCAGAGCTGGAACCAATTGCTTTTATAATAATTACCCCAGTAATTAAACTGATGACGTAGAATTCCCATCTAAAATAAGAGACTAGATATAGAAACTTCTTCCGTCTTCAAATAACTCAACCAATCTGTATATATATATATATATATATATATATATATATATATATATATATTGCAAAATGTTGCAGATATAGAATATCAATTCGTGGTGGTATATATTATTTTATTGATAGAAATATATATATATATATACTAAAAATATATGGATTGTTGTAATATTTTATATATAAATCTGTTTGGAAAAGGCTTAGCTCGGTTTGTTTGTTTTTTATTATTATTTATTTATTATAATAATCTTATTTAAGATTAATCCCTGTAAATTGAAAATTATTAGTACTTAATTAGGATTAAGGAATCTGTAGGAAAGAAGTTTAGGAATTTTTTAAAATTTTAGTTGCAGCTCGAACAGGGCCTAAGAAAAACCATGAGAAAAAATAAATAAATAAAATAAAATAGACTTGGCTGACTGGCGGGAAGGTTTTCGCGGTTTTTTTTATTTTTTTGCTATCCTATCGTCTTTGAACAAGCAATGATTTCAAACGTTCGACGTTTGTAGAATAGACATCATGGAATTTCAAACTTTTCCCTTTTGGTAGATGGCTCTTACGTAATTTATCAACCTTAAGTTCAACCGCTAGTTTAAAGCGAATCCCGTGCCTTTTCCCGTGCAATATTAAAGACATCATCCCCCGCCTTTCTCCGTAGTCAACTCTTAAGTTGAAAAATTCAATACAGATAGAGGAATTTTTTTCTTGTTGTTGGTTCGAAGGTGATTGCCTCTGTAATACGAATTCGTGGCCTCTTTTTTCCCATAAACCTTTTCAATTCAATTCGCCAGCTTTCTCCGGCGTAACCTTAACTGCACGCTTGCAAATAGGTAAAATAAAACTATAAGATATTTTCCGTAAAAATACCCTATCGAAATTTCCCTCTATTTCGAGGTTCGTCCACTTTACTAAACCGAATTGGCCATATGTCTAATCAGCGCCACTAGCGGATGGTCTGAAAACTACTCCCATAGAGTCTAGGTATATTTAAGCGGGTTTGCAGAATTTCCGTCAGATGGCGCGGCGTTCGAGCCACCTGGCGGAAATTCTGCAAACCCGCTTAAATATACCTAGACTCTATGGGAGTAGTTTTCAGACCATCCGCTAGTGGCGCTGATCAGGAATAAGGCTAATTAATACGAGGTTTATAAGTTGATATTTTTGAATTACGAACTAAGCTATACCCTACTTCAATTGTATTCGCAGTTTGAAGTGAACTAACTATACGATACCACTTCCAACAATTTTCTCGTATGATAGCAGTTATCTCGCTTTCAGTGCCTTAGAACCAATACCGAAATATAATAAAGTGCCGAGACTCTATTGTGGCAGAGGAAAAGTATAAAAAAATTATCAAGATGTAGGCGAGCGATTGAAGGTTTTTTCTTTTTATTTACTTTCTTACAAAAAACTAAGGGTAGCTTTTACAAAAAGATCTTCAATTCTTTGTCCTGTACGTTAAAAGGGACCCCAAAAATGACCCTAAGGCTAGCCTTAATAATGATGACCGTACTCAAAACTTTGGGGGGACCCTGATTTTTTTAGGGTGTAACCCTTTCTACCAATGCGATATTTCAAACTACTCAACTAGAGTGCATTTTTGTTGGGGAAGTAAAAAAGCAACATTATCGGCAATAATTTGTCCCAATGGAATTATTTATCTAAGATTTATCTAAGCCTATTTTTATTTATATTTTTTGTATCTATTGTATGGTTTTATCAGACCAATACAACCCCTTGACCCTAAGAGAGAGAATCTAAAAACTGGGTACAAATCAAGGAAGTTAGGCCTAAGACACTCGGAGCGTATCGTGTTTGAAAACGTATCCTAACTCACTCCGTAACGGTTTCGGTCCGAATTTCCGAAAACCCAGTTAGGCCTTTGCTTAGTCCAAGGCTTAGCTATCTTCTTCTTCTATATATAGAGTCTTTTATTGTGTATCAAATAAAAGATATCCTTCATCCTTCCTCCTTCGCGGTCACAAATGCGCCTGGTTTCTAAGACGTTCAATGCTTAAATAATGAATGACCTCTCGTGACCTACAGTATAAAGAATAGAAAATAAATCTCGAGCTGCTGAAACTCGAGGTTCTTCTTCCCTAGTTACGCATGACGTACAAAAATAATCATTTTCGTAAACCCCAGGGAAGGATTTTGGCGGGAAACGGTGCACCAACCAAGGGTTAACGTGTATTTCTAATGAAAGAATATAGAATGAGCGATCATCGCGTTACTTTGTCCTCAACAAGGAAGTTTGGATATTTATACCATTATCTGGGTTGTGTTACGTAGTACTTTTCATTGGTGGAAACGTATTTAGTATATACTAAGCCCTAATTTGGAAATTCAGCCCTGTTAAGCCTACTTTGAAAGTTCGAGTGTTTCATTCCGTTAAGCCTAGTTTGAAAATACATCATCTAAGCCTAATGTGAGAGTACAGGCATAATATTTAATTTAAACGATAATTATTTGTTAATAATACTGTTGTTTCACCATCTTGAGGATTAAATACACTCTTTCCATCAGTTTCTTTTACCGCTAAGTAGTATGGGGCGTCTTTGGTTGCAAAAAATACTAGTATAATGCGCTTTCTTTGATCCCAACCTCTGTATTGTATATAATTGTAGTCACTCAAGAGTGCTGCTAGATTAATCCAAAGCCAAAGACAGAAAAACACAACCGTCTTAAAAAGGGCATACCATAGAGAAACGTCTCAAGTCAAAATCTCCCAGCCAGTTCTTTTCCCAACAGCACCCTAGTTTTAGCAAGCTACTGCGTCTCTCTTTAGATCAGCCCAAAAGAAAACTTCTATCCTAGGGATTTCGTCTCCACCCTCCCCTCGTGTTTACCCCCTCCATCTCGTACTCTTTTTGAGGGGTTCGCTTCTAAGTTCTAAGCCTTGGTTTTTTCTGTCAATTTTCCAATTGCGCGCGTGTTATTTCTCGTGAGTCGTGATTAGGGGAACTGTTGTTGAGCCCCTCGATGGTTGCAGCAGACCTCTTATTGTGGCGACTGATGGTACACTAGTTCTTCTACAAAAAGGAGGAGAGAGAGAGAGAGATTGGGATGATGAAAAAACTGTGGAAGATGGACCAAAATGGGGCAAGGGCTGGCCATAGTCCCCTACTTCTTGCTAGTTTGCTTGCCAATTGCAGCGGAGGTTTTTCCTCTGTGTGGCCCCTATTGAATTAGAGCGGGCAAGCGGAACGGACAAGCGGCTACAAAAACGGAAGAAACGCGCTCCGAATTGAGTCTCGGGCTCTTTTCCTACAAATTGGATAGAGTACTTCTCGGGGCTACGAGCTCCCACGACCCCTCTACTTATTTTTTTTCTCTCTCTCTCCCTCTTTCTTTCTGTTCCATCTATGGTAACCCTTTTCTATTTTCTTCTTTGTTTTCTTCTGTTCCCAAGAAGCGATGGCTATACCTCTTTTCATATCAGATTCAAATGGTATATTCAGGGATACTGCATGGGTATGCTCTATTTTGGTATCGTTGGTCTGTATGGCATAGAAATGGGTAACATTTTCCGTTCCTGTGTATAGTATTAGGAACTTCTTTTGATTGTCTATAAGAAATTAAAAATACAACAATTGATTGATGATTATTTTTATTAGATATTTTCTCTTTATACGTATTTTCTGGAGACTTACATAGATGTAATTTGTGTGTTATTCCGCCTCAGTTTTGCTAATTAAGACTAACTTTCAAAGGGGAGTTTGATGTTTAGCCTAAATTTGAAACGAAGCAAAGTTAGTCTTGGATACTTAAGCCTAAATTTTAACCCTAAACCAAAGCTAGTTGATGCTAGGCCTAACCTTCACAACTAAACTAAAACTGGTAGATATACTAAACCTTAATATTAACCGCAATTTCAAAGCTCGTACGTGCTCCACGCTAAGCCTAAATTTCAAATATAAACCAAACTTCTGTGTTCCTAAGCCTAACTCGAAACGAATCATCCGACCATAAATTACCAGTCTCATTCGAAGGCCGAATTTTCTCAAAGAAACTATAGGGCCTAAAGGGTATAAAATTGAAACCTAAAAAATTATGGTCTATTGACTTTGAAAGAAGCTGGATACATCTCTCTAGATAATGAGGTGTAAATTCATCGTTTCTAAAACACTACATTTCATTTAATCAGGGCCGTTAGGAATTTGATACAATAACAAGGGAGAGAGAGAGCTCGTTTTCTATCTAATATTTTTCTTAGGAAATTTAATATAATAAATTAAAGTTAGGCTTAGCTTAGCTTAGCTTCGGGGCCAACGTCAATTTTTACAAACGAGCGAGTTCGCTTCGGAAGGTATTTTTTTCTCTCTCGCTCTCTCTTGGACCTGAAAAGGAACGAAAAATCACACAATTTTCTATATACCTTCTCGTATAATCCAGCTTTTTGAAAAACGTACAGAAAATACGGTATAGGGTATAAGCTTTCCTCCCGGCTTAATCTGACGGTCAAAAGACTACAGAGAAAGATCTTGAGAGAAAAAAAAAAAAAACGTTTTCATCTTATACTTATACCTTGATGATCCTTGAATTTATTTTCAATTCGCCTTTAGTATTGAAACTATATGCAAAGTTATCATTGTGTTGGAAAATATTTACAATTAACACTAATATATTCATTACTGAGCCTTTAACTTAAGTTGGTTCCAGGTTACCACTAACAGAGAAATCTAACCTAACCTTACTAATACCATAAGATTATGTTCCATAAGTATTACAGTTCGTAATGATGGAGACTTATAGCTCGAGCTAGTTCGAGAACGACAAGCGAGAATTGATTAGATACACTCGGTGGTTAATTTTGCAGGACTTCCATCTTCCTATTTAGTCTGCATTACTAAGCCTTTGACAGCGCCCCAGTCACCAGGCGTCGCTTTACCTCGAATCTATGACCTACTCCAATCACTTAATGACAAGCTCCAGTTTGTAACCAGTGACAAACTTATGGAAAATATCTTATGAACTCCATTTGCTTCACTTTTGTTACTTATATATTGTTATTATTACGTAACCTTTTACTACATATTCTTGAGAAAAATGAATAAATTTGGTTCTCATCAAGGCGCGAAGGTCGCTAACCAGAAATAATCCTTTCAAAGTTTAAGAGCCAAAAAAAAAGGGTTTTTTGTGTTTAATGTATAACGTCGTAGCTACATAGGTAAAAAATAATTAGCTTTATAGTTCTACTTTTTTTATAGCGTTAGTTCAACATTGGCTTTGCCCTTCTATTCTTCGGGTGTACCTTTGGTATCAGTCAACCTTTATCTTTTGATATTAAATCCGCTTACATTGGTTGGTTTTTTTATAGCGTTTCTTTTATACCATCGTAGAATTAATTGGCAATCTAGTTAAACTTTTACTTAATACACCACCCACCAAGATAATGGTTTGTTGTTATTAATTCGTTTATACGGAAGACCCACGTGCACTAGATACCACGTGATTTATATAGAATTATTTACGCTCGTCGTATGACCAAATGAAAATAACGATTAAGAAGTGAGATACGTCTTACTTGGGAAATTAATGAAAGACTTAAGTATGGAATATTTCAATTAATTTCAGAGGGGAAGCAAACATCACAGGGGCGGGGAAAATCTGATACGTTAGTATAAGAAGTATGTAATACTTCTCTTTGAGATAAGTGTACCAGCATAAAACGGTATTGTGATTCTTCCCCCAGACTAACATTTATTATAGCAAGGTTACTAAAATCGAATCACATTCGCGATAAATAGTTCCCCCTCATCATTACTCTACTAGCGCTGCTTAACTTTTTGCCAAGGCGCATGCGCTTGTGCGTTTTTTGTCCCACGTCAAAACAATCAAGGTTTGGTTGATTGCTGAGAATTTAGTAAATACCAAACAGTTATAGAATTCACCCTAGCACGGTGTATGCGATGCCCATCTGAAGTTTGTTGAGCGGGAGAGCAAACGAAAAGGGTGATCCTGGGAGGATGCAGAGTGTCATCCTTCTTCTATTATCCACTTCTGATATAAGTTAAAGCGTCAGTAATTCTAAAAATAGTTGGGAAATTTCTTTTCGGGTGGGTTTTGCTGGATTTTGGGAGGAGTTGAACTATCATTAAGATGTAGGCCTAGTACTCGAGAATGAAAAACAAGGAAATCCATTCAAAGGGGGTTTTTTCTTATGAAAAGGATGACTTTTTATTTTCAAAATCCACGGGGAACATCTTTCTTTTGGCGGAAAAATATATTATAGAAACTCGGATAATAACCCACCCAAAAGCTTCCTTATACATTTTCAGTTATTTGTTCCATTCAAAAACTAGAAATGTATGGATTTCACATCTCAATGGAAGCGACCCAAAATTTTAGCTTATGATGGAAAATGACTTTGCCCAAAAGGTTTCTGTTTAGAAACCCCCTTAGGAGTTCCTTTTCTGGGAAACTTGTAATTGTAAGGTTTTTTTCTTTGTGAGATGTATGATAATTTAAAAAAATATCAATAGGTAATGCAGCTTTCTAAATTTGAAGCGAAAGTAATCTCGAGTTTTTTCATATTTACAAGTAAAATATAGGGTGGAAGAAGTCGTAACAAGTCTTATTTTAAGTTTGAAATTCGCGGTACTGGTGACGAAATATATATGTATAACAAACCGTAGACTTACTAATTTAGTAGTCTGGAAAACTGTACAGTAAGCTTTGGCGTTAGCAGTAGTTACCAATTACAGGGTTCCTTCAAACCCAATAACCAATCCCTCAGTTATTACTCCTAAAAAGAAACAAGCCTTGCACCTGAAAAATTCAGGGAAATGTAGAGAAAAACCAGGAAATGTCAGGGAAATCGGTTTTCCAAAAGTTGTACGAGCCCTGAATGATTATTTAATTAATAATTAGAATCGACTGCTCAAAATATGAATATTTTTGTACTTCCCAAACCAGTCCACCATAAAAAATCAACTATAGGGGGTTCAATTGGTGTTTTTTTCCTCTCTCCGCTCTAACTCTGCAAAAATGTTCATCTCTAGATAGCAGTTAGAAAAGTTTTCGCTTTCATATATATATAGAGATTCGAGAGATAGTCCTGAACTGAACTAGCCATTGAAACTTTCATGGAACCGAGTGGAAGTCTTTTATAGGGGTGTTTCAACATCCACGACATCTGCGGTTGGCACCCAAGGAACGCGCGGGAAACGAGAGAGTCTGAAAATCCTCTGCTCTGATAGAAAGAAAAGTTTTTGTTCCCAGTATAAAAAGATTTCTATAGACACAGCTAGAGAAATACGTTATTATAAGGTGGAAGGTTTCGCCATAGTTTTCATCTCCATAAAGATGCAGACTCGCCAGATGAAATAGACTTCGGTTAGGCCTAACTGGATGATATTCCCCCAGGGTGTCCTTATTCCTTTCAGAAACCTTATCTCTTATGTTCAGTTTTGTGTGGAAATGAAGTGTATAGGCCTATAGTTATCTGACTGGTATACAATGTAAAGTTTTGGCAACATTCTTACTGCAGAGTATGCAACCGGAAATTTTGACAGGATGTATTGGGGCGATGTTTTAACGAGCTTTTTATATATATATATCATACAGGGTGCTTCTGATAAGTCTGTCCTAAATTGGGAAATCAATTTTGAGTCGAAAATGCAACTTCTATCTCCATTTTGTTTGCCAAAAGGGACAGTTTTCGAGTTAAGATTGCGTCCAGAGTAATAATTTTACGGATGATCCCTTAAATTTAATTAAGAAACTGATTAAGACAATGATTTCTAATTTAATTAAGGGGTCATCGCTAAAATACTCCAATCAAATCATAACTCGAAAACACTATCCCTTAGGACAAACAAAATTAAGATAGAAGTTACATTTTCGACTCAAAATTTATTTCCCTAAGAAAATTCTCCTTAATTTATGCATGCAGACTTATCAGAAACACCCTGTATATATATAAATGTTTGGAACCCCAGGACATATTCTATTGTGTTTTGAGTTGAATTTTACTTTGTCAGGTGTATCTTTTAAAACTTTGGGAAATTTAACCAAAAGTCTAATAACGGGTTATTGTATGCCAAGTGTCAGACAGGGTTAGGGTTGTCAGTGGTCAACTAATTTAAAAATTGACCACACAGACCACCATAATTTGATTTTAGTCCTGGAAATTTTCATAGATTTACGAAAAAAATACATATTCCAACGTTGATTTTTACAAAATGTTTTGAAACAATTTCCAAATTAAAATATGACTTTTATTTATAACACAATAATATTCTCAACATTGACAACCAACCTTTGACCTTAAATAAAAGAAAAAGGCCTCCAGGGGAGGATAATGGGAAACATATCAAGAAAAACCTGAAAATAAATATAAAAAAATCAACTAGGATTCGGAATTTGAAAATTTGGTGATGTTGCATGGCAACCATCCGTGTTAAAGAAGCAAAATGACACGGTAAAATAGATCCAAGATAGGAATGGCAGTCAAGAACAGATTTTACTGATTTTATTTATTCAGTTCTCGTAGGCTATTTTCATTTGTTTTGCATTTCTCTCTCTCGGCGCCCGTTTTTCCAAAGCTCTAGACGATGATAGATTTCTATTTCGGTTAAGCTAAGGGAATCTGGTCAGTTCATTTTACACGGAATTGAGTTTACAAGGGAACTGGGGGGGAGGGACAACAGAACACGTTCGACGACAGCTTATTGGGAATTCAAACACCCACCCTCCTATAACATTTCTAGATGTTTTTGTCCCCAAAGAACAAAAATCTTCACTTGAATTTCGGGTTAGATGTGTTCAGTACAGTACACGGATTCTGTTTTTACCACGACGGTCTAATGCCTTTATGTATTCCCAATTGAATTCATAAATTTGTTGTTGAATTGAATTGATTTGATTTAGGTTGTTTTGTATACAGTAATTTTGTTGTTATTCTGTGACAAGTTGCTGATTTGTTTAGAGATATTGGTGACAGACCATAAGTTTATAAGATAAGTTCCATAATAAGTATGACACTACTTAAAGTTCGAGAACGACAAGCGAGAATTGACTGCACTCGGTTAATTGCAGTCCATCTTCCTATTTAATCTGTACTAAGCCTTTCATATGCAGCGCCTCACCAGATGTCGCTTTACCTCGAATCTATAACTTCATGACAAGCTCCAGTTTGTAACCAGTGACAAACTTATGGAAAATATCTTATGATTAACTGATATTTCAGTTATATTCGGGAATTTTCCGAAATTCAGTCTATTTTTATTTTACGTTCAAAGTTATTTTGGAACCTCCAAATGATCATGCTGTATACGATGCATCGAAGATTCTTTAATTCGGGTCACAACTGTGAAGGAACCACTAAGCTTTTGTCGATCTCCCCCTACTCTAAGAAAAAGCGGGAAATGGTGTCTATAACTATCTTTTTCTGGGGAGGGGAGGGGGACTTCCGATCTATCAAGAATCTGGATCTATCCATATCTATCTCACGTAACGTTAGCTAGCTAGCGCATCGCAGAGCGCGGGCCCCGCGATTCGAATTTCCACAATCACTTTCCCGCTATCGTTAAATGATTTTTCCCGCAGCCTGGGTGAGGATATCTTTTCCGTTTTCGCATCTTCCTCATCCTTCCATAAGCTCTTGGGCTTCTTCTTCATCTTCCTTTCCTCGCTAGCGCGCGGGAAAAGCAGTCATCCTCACGTGACTCGAATACACGATCAACGTGCACCGTCAGTTTACCAGCTCGGTTAGAACGTTAGAATTTTCATGATTTTAGTTTTCTAGTTTCAACACGGTATCAGAATGACAATATTTTATTTTTTTTATTATTTATTTTTTAGTTCACGATAAGAGTTCATGGAAAAAATTGTCTATGAATTTTCGTGGAAGTTGATAATATTGAAGTTTAAGGTCATAGTTTGATCATTTCTAGAGCTCTCCTGTATTGCAACTTTTCCATGTAATCGACTTTATACACTACAGGGTTCATACAAACCACGAAAACAGGGAAAAACCTGGAAAAATCAAAGAAATAAATAGTTGACAAAAACCTCAGGGAAATTTATAATTTTTAGTAAAACTCAGGGAAATCAGCGTCAAACAGGGGCCGTGTAATTAAGTAAATTGTTCATAAACATCCCCTCCATAGGATTAAAATTACACTATACTTTGGAGGCTCATAACTGTGGTTCTACTAGTGATACGGGGATGTCTTTTGATTATGTAATAGTCCTATTTGCCCCCCCCCCACTCCTTCGTTAACATTTGCGCCATAGGATACTCCATATACGGGGAAAATCTGGAAAATTCAGGGAAGTATATGGGGAAAAAACCTGGAAATCTCAGGGAAATTTGTTTTCCAAAAGTTGTATGAACTCTGTTATATACCATACTTTCAATTTATTTTGAACACTATTTTTTTTACCTATGTATGTTTAGGACTTTGGGCCCTCTTTCGATATTTTGGAAGAGAAAATATAATGGTTTAAGATCTTTTCTAGATTTTCTTCTAGCTGTTGGAAAAGAAAAAGAAACGCGACGTGGTTATTAAACTGAAAGGGTTTCGATATAATGCGTCCGCACCTCTATAAGTTTACAGCCAATATAGGGGTAAAAGCAGGGGGTGTATATTGATGTTAACTATAAAAGATAAATGCGAACGCGACTTGTTTCCCAATTTTGTTAAAGCTCCATTCGCTATTCCACTAAAGGGTTTTTGGTGCAGTACAGATATAATTTTCGTTTGGTTGACCTATTTATTACTAAGTTCGATTTTGGTTGGGGTTTTTGGGCGTTGTCATCCATACTACCTAGCTAGGCCTTGGCGAAAGCAAAATTTCGATATTTTTACTTTTCTTTGAGAGCAGGATGCTTTCAACGGGGCGACTGCCCCACTGAGATAAAAGCCCACCAATTTCCCCCCTCCGCCCTTCCCACCTCAAGCGAGACTCAAAATCCCACTACGCCCCACCTGTTATAAGCCTAATTCCCTCTAGTTTGTCTTCCAACCAAGAGAAGAGCCCGAGTTTGTTTTCAAAGTCAGTACAATTACGTCGTAATCTTAAGCCTTTGTTAAAGTTAAAGTTACTAGGTTTTCCCCCTTTTATTATGTCGCCAGAGTCTCTAGGCTCTCCTTAAGAAGATTAAATCTTCTCTGACCATTTTCTTACGTTTTTTATGTCCCGTTTTAAAAATATGTAAATATTTGGAGTATGCCACTCTTTCTAACCAAACTTTCAAGTTTAAATAATCTTTAGAATAGAAAGTTGGTAAATATTGTTTAACTTGTTCTTATATAAACGCGGAAATTTTTGAACGGTTTTCCTAACGTATATCCTAAGCCTTGTTTAAATGTTTCCCAATGTTCTTTTACGAAGTATAAGCTGTGTCATACTTATGGAGCATATATTATAAACTTATGGTAATAATTAGTCTTCGTCAGGTATCATTTCGTCTGTAATTGGCACTAGAACTCTGTTAGGCTTGACACTCATTTCAAATGTTTGTTTTATGTTTCTATTTATTTGTAAATCGCCTAATAAGTCCTGGACAGGTTGGTCCCTTGTCGTCTGTAATTTGTATTAGACTTGATTACTAAGCCCTGGTCAGATTTAAATGTTTATTTCTAATGTTCCCATACGCGATACTTTTTGGGACATCGCGTAATTAGTACTACTTGGTTCCCAAGAAGCGTATATAGGTATATATAACTTGATCCAGACTTCCCCCCCCCCAATTACATAAAAGACCTCGAAAAAGTATCATTAATCGAAGGATCAGTACATCACTTCAACAGATGTATGTAATACACGAGTCTGTAACTGTGTCCAATTAGAAGCCAGCCAGGCAGGCAGTCATTCTATAAGGTCTGAAAAACGAAATAACGAGGACTAGCTCCTTCTTCTTCTGATGGTGTCCAAGAGCAGTATACCGTGTTAGTCGATGAACACGATCTCTCCTACAGCGACCAACTTAACCAAAAGTGGTTTAAACACGAGGTTATGACGTGGGACATTTAGACGCGAGAATCTTCCTTAGTCTCGAGTGTCTAAGGATGATTCTTCGAAAAGTGGGCGTGTAAACTCACGCCACTAAGCTTATGGTGACATCTCAAAGAATACGACAACGCCAACATTAAGATTCCTTGAGTTTTTTTTCTGGTTCGAGGAATTTGAAACGTTTTTTCGGTAGTGACATAACTTTCAATTAATCAACTAAAGATGCTACCATGCGTATGTATATATATATCTTTACCCGTCTCCAAGTATAGCGTCCACGCAGCAACTTCTGGGATATGTCTCACTCGCCCAAGATATCCTTTTCTTCACACCTTATCTATCTTTAGCGGTGTTCTATAGGGTGTAGTTATACTGCTGTGGAAACTGGCGGGAATAGTAGACTATTGTTGCGGTTATATATTTGAGAAGGAAGACCAGTATAGGTAAGGGGCCATGGGTTCGATGGAGGCGGAAACCCAAGGATAAGGACGTGGTGGTGGCAGAGGCGGTGGTGAGTTAGTAAGAAAATAGAAGTAGGACACGAGGCAATCTAGAAGGGCTTTGGAAGTCCATCGCTAGTTTCTCTGGACAAGAAAAGAAAAGCTAGGGCGATCAAAGACGCGCCAAACAACAACGGGTTTCACCAAGGATAGACGGGGAAAGAAAAAGAATGCTTCAAGAATGAGGCAAGAGGAAGAAGGAGACTTCTTCAGAACTTTATATATAGTGAGAGAGGGGTTAGGTTGGGTTGTACAAAAAAAAACCAAAAAAAGGAAGCCAAGTTGGCCGTAGCCAGTATCCCTGGGATCCTTGGATCTTTTTTTGTTTTTTTTTTTTTTTGTCTTTTCAGAGGCGATATCTGTCTGTTAACACGTACAAAGAGAAATTGCGCCTTTCGGTCTCATTTATATCGGTTGTATCCACCACACCTCACATCTCACCCTTTTCCTAAGTGTGCTCTGGCTGGTCGACGCGCCAAAAACTTTGTACATGAACTGACTAGCTGAGCTCACTAAAGAGAGAGAGAGAGACTATCTTTCCCAAGTTCTAGATTCTTTGAAAGAGCAAAGGAAACTGTATAGAGTTTTGCGTGGGTGTTAATGGTATTATATGATGGAAGGGTTGTTTGATAGAAAGCTTCTATTAACGAGATAAAGAAATGTAGGGTATAGCGGGTTTTTTAATCACATTTAATTCGGTTCGTGTGATCGGGTTTAAGCCTTAGCTTTATTAAAATTTAAGAAACTAAAACTATTTGAACCAATGACATGTCGGAGTCATTGCTTGATTTATCCGTTGATAGTGAAGGGATTGACCTCCGTTGTCGTCTGCTTCATAGTATAACTTATAACTACTGTCTACTAGTTACTTTTACAATTTGAGGACGTGCGAAGTGAATTCTGTTTAATTTTAATGAATGTTAAATGTTAAGTTACAAAGGTACCGTTTATAAATCATCTTTTTTAGTTAGATTAATATCGGATGAATTCATTTCAATAATCTTCTGCAGCCAAAAGTAAGATATTTTAATTAATTTAAACGAAATATCGAGTGACCAAGGCTTAGGGAAAAATTCAAACACTTAACATCAAATCCACCTTATTCCCTTTCGCCGGAGGTTAGGCTTAGCTCGGGATTCATGGGGGTGAGTAACGGGAAGAAATTGGTCTGTCGTCCGCTACAGTATATATTTTTGGCTTTTGTAGCAGATGACAGATGAATTTCTTCACGTTACTCACCCCCATGAATCCCAAGCTAAGCCTAACTTCCGGCGAAAGGGAATAAGGTGGATTGAAACTTTACCTTCGAGTTTTAACCTTTCAAACTCATTTTAAAATGTGTTGGTATCATGACAGACACTATATATATACATTATCCAGACAATCTGTTAAAGGTATATACGGCAAAATAACAACCGAAAGGAGTTTTCAGCTTTTCTGGGGAATAAGATTGATACATATTAAACTTGACAATACGCTATACCCCCTTGCGCCTTGATATCAGCTAGCTCTATAGTTTTCTGCGGCGGCGAATTGAATCACACAACGTGGTGGTTTCCAATTTGGTGTCCGAACCATCGGAAACAATCGGCCCGGGTAGAATCGAAACATCTCGGAATTGATAAAGAAACCCTATTGACTTGCCGAGAGAGAAAACGGACGGTTCTTTTACGGTCAATATCTTATAAATCGTTCATTATTCTTCGATGTCCCCTTTACCAAAACCTGCTCGCTCTCTCCAGTTGAGTGAGAAATGATTCTCGTTCCCGCAGAAAAATACCTAGCAATCTAAGGAATCTCCAATATATATAATAACGAAATAAAGGGATTTATGATGTTCGCAGAGAATAATAGACGCTAACAAACGAAAAATTCCCATTGCTGTTTCGTTATCCATTTTTTTATGGAATTGGCGATAATGAAGCGATCTATTCATAAGTTTATCATGTCTCTAAGTACACAAATATGGGTTACGACTGGGCATCTTCCACACGCTACTGTGACGTCAGAACTCGTATAGCGCTAAGATCCGAAGAGAGAAAATTTTGAAATTCCTGTCGCGGTGCAGCCACCAAACGGTCGAGACGATTACTAAATGGGTCACGTGAAAAAATCATCCAATGGAATAAAGGGGATTTTTACGTTTCGTATAGGCATTGGGGGGCGAACGAATTTTACTTAAGAGACCCCCAAAATCCCTCTCTCTCTCTCGTGAGATAGAGGAGGTTTCAGTACTGAAACATTCTAAAAGGGATAAAAAATGCTAGCCTAAGCAGTACAATTTTGTATTGAAGTTGAGGTGATAAATGATACGGAGAGAGTATAGGGTTTCATTAAAGGGAGCCAGACAAACACTATTGCCATAGAAATAGCACCTGTGTCTCTACTTAGAGGCATGATAAACGTATGATATATTTTTTTTCTTTTCTCTTGCGTTTCTTGGAAGTCAGGTAATTTATATGATAAATTTGACATATTCAGGTAGTTACGGATGATTCTAGAGGATGATACAATATTTTTCTAATGACATTTTATTGATTTCTGATGAAAATTGTGCATCGCAAAGGTAGATAGTTAGAAACCAAAAAAGCAAAAAATATGTATGGGAAGGTGACTCCTTAACGGATATATAAAAAGATTGGCAGTTTCAAAGGCCTAACGGGACAGTTCCAATTTATTTGGCGTCAAAGAACACCGCGTCCTTTCCTCCCCCTCCCCTCCCTCTCTCTCTATCTGGTTCAGGTGACTGATTTACCCGAAAAAGTAAGAAAATAACAAAACACCATATCATACCTAAAGAAAAAAAAAATATGTATTTTGGTGTATACAGGTTGCGATATAGTAGATGAGATAGTGTGTATAGGAATTGATTTAGTTTTTTTTTTTAACATCGTGTTTAATTGGCTGCTGTAACTTTGGATCTAGGGCATGTATGGTAAAATCGAAGATGTCATTATAAACAAGATATTCCTTAGAGTAATTCCTCCAAGTATCATGAAGTTCTCATTTCAAATATGGCTACCGTATTGCGTTGAATTTAGTAATGAAAACTGATCTCACTAAATTGGTTATAACATGTAGAGTAAAATTAAAGATATCAATATAAACTAGACATTCCGTAGAGTAATACTTTGAAGTATCATGAAGTTCTAATTTCATATAAGGCTATCATAATGGATTGAATTTGTAACTAAATTTTTGCTAAAAATTGAACCCTAATACCAAAATGTCTCGTCATAAAGTGATATCTAGTTTATTAGGAAGAAGGTATAAGATGCCTAAGTATTCGCGCGCCATTGTTTCCAGTCCCCCTTTCAAAATACAAGGGGGGGACGTAAAAGGGGGCCGGGCTATTTCGCCTCTCCTCAGTCGGAAAATACGTAATTTTCGTTGTCATTCGCGTCGCGCTGACGTGAGTTTTCAAGAACCAATGAGATGCTGGTTGTAATTAGAGGCGGGGATTAACTCCGGACCTACGTTTGGACTGGAGATAAAGCTGGAAATGTGGATGAATGAATTCATACCTTCTCCCTAAGTAAACTAGATATAACTTCTTGAGTCTCGTACAAAGTAATCCGTCCGAACTATATCTTTGCATTTAAATTCTTACTTGAGGTCAAAATGTGAAAACGCACTTCATTCAACCATCTGATTTACTAGAAAGAATTTGAGGGGAGGTTTGTAACCACCAAAGCTGCCAAGATATTGATAGACAGGATACGAGGTAGAAAAGCGCGCGGGAAATAAAAACAAATCTAGAACAAGGGACCGGCAGCGCCCTCCCACGAGCGTTATGAAAAGAATAGAAAAGAGAGCGCCCCTTTGTTTCGTAGCTCCAGAAAACGGTTATCGATTCTTTTTATAGCTCGAGCTTGACTTTGTGCTTTTCTCTTAAAACCCGAATCGATTCTATTAGTTATGAAACGTTTTTCCTCCTCTTCCAGAGTTGACATCTCCTTTTTCTAGTAACGCGGGGGAGAAAAGATGGCGACGAGTTTCCTTATTAATTAAACTAAGGCGCGTGGCTTTTATATACATGCACAGTATGTTTTGATTCAAAATGTCGGATACCTTAGGGATAGTAGTGAATCATTAAATTTTTCAATGGAACCATTGTTGTTTTTGTTATAATTATAAATGAAATAAGAAACAAAGCCTTTGATATCATGGCATGTTTTTTTGAGAATATTGAAATTACTATCCTACCTTGTATTTATATTAATAAAAACTGACCTAGTGGACAGAGACTAGAAAATGTAAGAGATAAGGGGGGCGAGCAAATAGGGGTGGCTGAAGTTCAGATATTGAAATTTTTCAGTTTAAACGCATGATTATAAATTTTAAAAATTTTAATATTTTTAAACAATAAATTGTAAATAATTAGCTAAATATTAATTCTAACACCCAATTTATTAATTTTCCTTTTTTTTACAATTATGATTTATCTTGTTTTATTTTCAAATTTACTCCCCTTATCTTTAATTTTTTTTTCTCTAGCAAGATGAATATTAGGAAGATTTTTTTTATCATCTGATATCCCCCTATGTAGTATTCTTTAGGGATAGTGCAGTAGTTTCAGTAGTAAGAATAGTTGTAAGAGAGCCAGAGAGAGAGAGACCTAGAGATTTCATATACAGTCACTAAGCCTTGGCGCGTTGGGGAATTTTTTGAATCAATCATGACTGTATATTAAAAAGCCATCACAAGTTTTTCTTTTTCTTTTATCAGAATGTTGGGCAAAAGGGAGGTAGGGGTGGATGAGGGGGGGCCAAGTAGTTTCCTCTGTATGATACGAAGGAGTTCTTTCCCCCTCTTCATCTTATTTCGTAGCTTCTGGGCTTTGGGACCCAACTCTACCCCTTTTCTAGATCATTAGTCATCGTGCATTGAATGGGGGTCCCTTTTTGCCCGAGATGGCGAAAATACGTGGCCACTATCGCAATTGGTCGTATCGTCTTCAAAAAATCTTAGGCCTTGGCTATGGTTTTTTATTATTTTTATTTCTGGCGACCTTTAAAAAAACCTTGCAGAAGCCTTATAGCCTTATAAGGAAAAAAGGAAAGGGGTCGAGATTCGAGGAAACGCCAACCATCTCTACACCACCTCAGTCACCCCCTTTCTATATATGATTATTTATTGGATTTTAAGGAAAATTTGTTGTAACTCGTTGTTATGTGAATTTTAAGTTAATTAGTTAGTTTTAAAATTAGGGATATTGAACCCCGGGAACTTGGAAGGTCTTTGAAAAGTTGGAGAAGTGGGCACCTAACTTGGAATAGTGTTTGAAAATTTTTGAAATCGGGAAAAGAAATTCTGAAATTTAGGAAGAAAAAATCTTCAGTCTTAAGAACGTTATCATAACTTTTATCTAGCAGAAGTGTACTAATAAATGGGTAGAAATATGCTAGCACAGGTGAAATAAAGCTAATTACCATATTTAATTGTTTTAGGGGGTCGATCAATGTTTGGGGGCCCATATTTCCGTAACTAAATGTTGTAGCCACCCCCCATGTACTTTGATGACCTTTTCCGCTCAATTTGACCCCTTAATTTATAAGAAACATCCTACATATCTAGGAATAACACTTTAATATGATTTCAAAATGATGTAGTTAAGATAATTTGGCTTTAAAAGTAAGCCATCGTTTCTATTTCATTGTTGACCCCTCTCCTTTGCCTTACTCGGTATCCGCTAGAGGATCTTGGGGCTTCTAGCTTTGACATTGAATAACGACATTTTCTAAGAAAAAAAGAGTATAAGAACTTTCAAGGTGCCAGTGTTACACAGAGGAAAAAAACTATATAGGATAAAAAATGTAACTTTTTTTTTTTTTAAGAAAGATGATCGTTCGCCTCGATCCCTTTTCGACCACTCTGCCTTTTATTTCTTTGTGAAGGCGTCTTGGTTGTGTTTTTTTTTTTTTTTTGGTGTTGTTGTTGAAGAGGTAGTCAGATTAGATTGAGATTCCTTTTTTTATTCTCCGATCTATACCTACATTATTCCTTGAATTGCCTCAAGCAACTTAAGAAGTGTTATCGTTCCTTACCTACATTGTCGAGAAGTCTCCTAAAATAGGCATTAAGGCCTAAATTTGTTAATTTTTCGCATATTTCTTGACTTATCTTACTTTCTGTATTTTTTTCCTCGAGCACCGGTGTATTGCGGGTAAACGTTTTACAGGGGCTCATAGAAAATATATGGGATGTTTTACCCCTGAATGTTGGCTTCTTAAATAAGTTTAAAATTTGATGCAATGAAATTTATTCAACAATATCTCCCATAATTTACGGTGAAATATTATGAAATTTGGAGGGATTACTCCACGGAACGTGTAGTTTCTGCTGTGTTAATTAGTTAAATTCATCTCTTATTATTCTTAAGTTAAGGCTAATTGTATTCAAACCTAAAAAACATTAAACTTAGTTTTGCAATATCTCCCTTAATTTAAGATGAATCATTATGAAAATCGGTAGAATTACTCTACGGAATGTCTAGTTCCTTAAGGTGTAATTACTTCAATTTCTCTCTGACCATTCTTAAGTTATGGATAATTGTATCAAAAATTAAACTTAATTTTGCAATATCTCCCTTAATTTAAGATGAAACGTTACGAAAATCGGTGGAATTACTCCATGGAATATTAAGTTCCTGCGGATGCAGTTACTTCAATTTATGTCCCGCCCAATCTTAAGTTACGGTCAATTCTGTGCCTGGAAGAAAAATCAAAAGGCGAAAAATAATATTTGTCGTAAATTTCTTTATACGCTTTTAAAGGAGTCGATAGAGTGTAAGATATTTTATGAACTGGCTAGAAATTTCACCGGAAAAAAGGGTGGCCAATATACAGTCCGTCAATTCATGGCCTGGATAGGACCATATCCCGAGGGGGCCGGGTCACACTACACAAACCCTTCCTTATTCCCTTCACGTCAATGGGGCTGTATAGTGTTTTATGGAGTTTCTAACTACCTCCGAAAGATCATCAAACAAGGCAAAGAATGCGTAGCTCAGCAGCGTCTATATTGACCAACCAAAACTTCCATAAACGAAAACGTACTACGTAGTATCAAGAAGGGATATCTAGTTTATTAGGGAGAAGGTATAAGATGCCTAAGTATACGCGCGCCATAGTCACAGTCCCCCTTTCAAAATACAAGGGGGGACGTAAAAGGAGGCCGGGGGCTATTTCACCTCTCCTCAGTCGGAAAATATGACTGTAATTTTCGTCATTCGCGTCGCGCTGACGTGAGTTTTCAAGAACCAATGAGATGCTGTTTGTAATTTAGAGGCGACGGGGATTAACTCCGGACCTACGTTTGGACTGGAGATAAAGCTAGATTATAAATGTGGCGAGTTTATACCTTCTCCCTATTAAACTAGATATCACTTCTTGGTAGTATATAGGGATGAATTCTTCAGATTTCTGCTACGGCGGCATTCAGATAAATCTCTCTATCTCTCTCTCTCTCTCTCTCTCTCTCTCTCTCTCTCTCTCTCTCTCTCTCTCTCTCTCTCTCTCTCTCTCTCTCTCTCTCTCACGGACACTTTGGTTGGTTTGAAAGTGCCACCAAAGATTTCTCGTTGGAAATTTCCGGAATTTTTGAGTATACTTTTCTATCTGTTCTTCGAATCTCATCGTGGTTCGTGAACTCCGAAAATTTCTTAAAAGTCACGTAGCGTCGGAGACCCTTTGCAGGTATTTTTGATGCGTTTGGTTTTCAGTTAGGTTTATAATTATTTTCGGAAATTTTATCTTCGTGGAAAATTTAAATTTGGAAACCATAAATGAAATTAGAGAATCTTCATAATTTAATTATTCGTGGAAGTGTTTTTACCTGTTTGATTTTCAGTTATTGGTTTATATACGTCGTAAAATTATTTTTAAAAAGGGAAGCCATACGTGAAATTAAAATTTTTAATTAATGAAATAATTAAAGGTATATGCGGATAAAAAGGATAATAAGAATTTTACTTCCTGAGTTATTTCCACGAATTAAGACCGATTTAACTTTTTTTTTATTAACTATTTGCTAAGGCGCATGCGCTTGTGGATTTTTTTCCCACGTCAAGAAAGGTTTGTGGGTCGTAAAATTATTTTTAAAAAAGGGAAGCCATACATGAAATTAAAATATTTAATTAATGAATTAATTAAAGGTATATGCGGATAAAAAGGGATAAGAATTTTACTTCCTGAGTTATTTCCACGAATTAAGACCGATTTAACTTTTTTTTATTAACTATTTGCTAAGGCGCATGCGCTTGTGGATTTTTTTTCCCACGTTAAGACAAACAAGGTTTGTGGGTTGATTCTTGAGGATTTAGTACTAAAAACTGTTATTTGAATTCACTCTAGCACGGTGCGATGCCCATCTGAAATAAGATTGATGATTAGGAGAGCAAACAAAAAGGGGTCCCTCGCCTGGGAAGGATCATGTTACATAACTAAAGTATTAAGAGTATACAGAGTGTCATCCTTCTTCTATTATCCCCTTCTTTCAAAAAATCAAGGATGATTTAATTAAACGTGGGATGGAAATAGGGCCTTATAAAATTACAAGCAAGGATAGGGACTTATATTCCTTAGAATAAAAGAATGTGTATTAAAAGCACAAGATACTTATTAATTCTTATACCAAGGCTTACTATTGTATTACCTGCAGTTCTCTAGTCCCTCTCTCTACCATACAGTTGTCAAAACAAGCGTGTTGTTACCATTGTGGAACATACCATCCACGGAGTGTATAAAAGGAGATTAGGGTTATCAAAGTCAATGTTAGGTGCAATATATCAAAGACTAGACCCGGCTCTTTGCCACGCGCAACTTACGTCACGTAGTTAAGAAAATAAGCGTTTTAGAAGAATCGTACTCGCTTCAGAAAAACATATTTCAAGAGGCTAAAAGCGAACCCTCACTCAGTATACACTGTAACAGAGAAGAAATGACACTATATTTCCCGCCTTTTCTTTTTTATACTTAGGATATACCTTGAAATTGATCCCCTAGTAGTAACTGTAAAAGTTTATAAACTCGAAGTAAATAATTGGAATTTCTTTATAATGAACTGGTCGCGTTTATCTTTATTTGAAGTACCTCGCGCTTGTAGGTACATCGAATTATCTTCTTCGGGCGCTATACGAGGAGTGTCTGAGGGATTCCAGATAAAAATAAAAGGACTGGGGTCCCTTAAGCCTTTGTAATGCTCTCTCGCTCTCTTTTTCTAGGCTCGAGTAATACTGGTAAGACGTCTCGCTTTCTAAAAGAGTAACCAGCACCACTCTAACACTTTTTTAAGAACTCTTGATATGCCCTTCAGGGTTCGTATAGTACCAAACGTTGAACGTGGAAAAATCATGAAACAAACTTTAGCTTTACTCATAATAGACAATAGACCTTTTCCATGTAATAAGGGGGTAGGGAAATATCAGAATTGGGACACACAAGGGGGGTCTCATGTGAAACAGCGCAGGCGCCAAAAAGCGAGGTGAAAGGCAAAGTTTAACCACCGTGTCTTTTCCTCTTAGCTAAATCGAAATGGTCTATTTATTCTCATGTTATACAAAAAGACTACAGCGCAGGCGCCAAAAAGCGAGATAGAAGGCAAAGTATTTACCCCGTGTCTTTTCCTCTTAGTTAAATCGAAATGGTCTATTAATTTTAATGTTATACAAAAAGACACAAGCGCAGGCGCCAAAAGCGAAATGAAAGGCAAAGTTTTTACCCCCCATATCTTTACCTCTTAGTTACATCGCAATGGTCTATAAATTTTACTATTTCTTCACCGCGTCTATTCTGTTAATTGAGAGTTCTGTAGATTATAAAGACTTTTTCAACGATACACCTGGAAATTATTAATGAAATTGTTTTTGTATAAAATTTCCTACGAACCCTGATACCAGAAAAAAAGAAATAATAAGAAACGATACAAGATTTCTGAACAGAACCGCATTGAAACTCGTATGGCGCTGCTGTTGCTGCTACGTCCACTTTCTTTTTCTATATATATATATATATATATATGATGTATTACTAGCTTCAGTTGTCCATGGATTGTTATGGCAATTGATAAGGGATTTAGGCTTAACTTTAGGGACTCGTAATAAACGTATATACTTTCTTTAGGTTTGAGGCTCCGATGATGGCGATTTACTCCATCGCCAATCTGTCGGGATATTTTTCTCTCTCTCTTTCTGGGCCTTGGCTCTTTTCCTTCTTATACTACGGGCAAGAGGTTTTTCTGTTCTGAGGGTGTTTTTTTTTTCTTTTGCTCTCTTCTAGAGCTAGAACGGTTCTTATGATGTACGATCTTTCGCGTGAAGTTCACGCTTGGCTTCATTTTTTTACTGTTTCTTTTTTATTTATTTTTTCTTTCTCTCTCTCTCTCTCTGTCTCTCTCTCTCTCGCTCTCTCTGCCTTCTGATCTCAAGAGGAAGGAGCAAGAGAGAGAAATGCATTTTTTGTCTCGATTTCGGAAGTACCAGTGTATCGTATCTAGATACCATGGGGCTTTTCCGAATTGAATTTTACCTCTAGACGTTCCGGGCTGTAGGCTTGATATTATTACCGTATCTATCGTATAATATACGTCAAACGTGTACGTGTGAAAGGTTATATAAGAGAATAATATTATTTTCATGAAAATTAATAGGATAGTCTTTTAGAGAAGTTTAATGAAATGTGCATTTTTAAATCTATTCAGGGATATTGTCACTTTTTAATCCAAATTTAATTTTTTATACAGGATGTTTCTGATAAGTCTGTCATAAATTAAGGGGTTGATGTTCTTTGGGGAATCAATTTTGAGTCGAAAATGTATGACTTCTATCTATGATATTTTGTTTGCCCTAAGGGACACTGTTTTCGAGTTATGATTTTAAAAGTTTTTATTAAATTAGCAAAAGCGCATAGATAACCAGAAAGTGAAGAACGAGGAGCCTAAACCGCAACGTGAAAAATGAGTTCCCCCATAGTCGATTCAAGATTTCCGTCCCCCTTACAGAGCGACGGGAAGAGTTGGTCTTATGCCGCGGCGGAGAGTTACTTTCGCGTAGTTTTACACAAGGTACATGCGTAAGTTGGCTCGAAAATATAGTTCACATATTTCATTATTTTTATGTCGTCTGCTATAGTTTAATTCCAAGGCTTAATATTATCTAGTCATTTAGGTAGTCGGGAATCGGCACATTTGTCAAAATGTCAGATTTGAATTTAGCAAACATTTTAGAAAGCTACGAAAAGGATGACTTTTTCCTGATTGATAAAGACGGAAAACTTAAAGGTGCAATAGAATGCATGAAAAACAATATCAAAATTCAACTTAACGAAACTTGAAAATTCCACGACGATTGAACCGAAAGAGCACTAAAGAACAACCGTTAAAGGGAGGGTGAAGTAGAAAATCAAGTGATTTTTTATCGATTCTTCTACTAATTATAAGACCAGTCTGCATAGTGAAACATTCAGGAAATACTTCCGAATGATTTTAAAATTCAAATTAGGTTCAGATTTTAAGGATAATTTTAAAGAAGGTCCTCCGGCCAATCGCGTAAGGCCCTGCCTTTTTGTTAACAAAATTCTCGTGGCACGTTCCATGTCTCGCGCCACGATTATCACTTCACGCGCGAATTTTATCAAATCTCGCGCTAAATTTCATTCGGCATGGAACGTGCCACGAGAATTTTGTTAATAAAAAGGCAGGGCGTTACGCGATTGGCCGGAGGACCTTCTTTAAAATTATCCTTAAAATCTGAACCTAATTTGAATTTTAAAATCATTCGGAAGTATTTCCTGAATGTTTCACTATGCAGACTGGTCTTATAATTAGTA
Source organism: Phalangium opilio (assembly GCF_054372755.1). NCBI lineage: Eukaryota > Metazoa > Arthropoda > Arachnida > Opiliones > Phalangiidae > Phalangium > Phalangium opilio. The sequence continues at coordinate 2,897,941 of NW_028324168.1, read as the reverse complement.
GAAGAATCGATAAAAAATCACTTGATTTTCTACTTCACCCTCCCTTTAAGCCTAGTTAAGCAGCCGATTTCTCAATAGTATTCCCCACTATCCCCAGGAGCCGCTACCATCGCGAACTACTTTCCGCTTGTCACGTGACATTAACGATGACCTAATATATCTCTGATTCGATTGGTAGTTGAAAACGAGGCTCACCAACCACCCATTTGTGTCCCCCCTTGCTTCTCATTTTACACGAATACCGTTGCTAAAGGCTGGAAAGGTTTAATGTTCTTCACTTTCTGATCTATGCGCTTTTGAAATTAGCAATCGTTGTCTTAATTAGCTTCTTAATTAAATTTAAGGGGTCATCCGTAAAATACTCTGGATGCAATCTTAACTCGAAAACAGTGTCCCTTAGGACAAAAAAAATGTCATAGATAGAAGTTACACATTATCGACTCAAAATTGATTTCCCAATGAACATCCCCCTTAATTTATGCATGCAGAGACTTATCAAAAACATCCTGTATATATATATATATATATATATATATATATATATATAATGATAGCATTCTCGTGCAGAACTGGAAACGAAGATAGCGGAAAATATTTCTACAAGATATTTTGGGTATTTTTATTTTCTCGTGATTTTAGCTTACGGGAAGCTAGACATTCGTGGACCAATCAGCTGAGCTTGAAATGACGGCGTCGCGATGATGAACGACTGCGATTCGCGTCATTAAAGGGGGGGAATAAACCATCCCTTTCCCTTCCCCAATCCCGCTTTCATGTCCAATGACAGCTAAAAATGGTATTATAGAATTGAGAGACTTTATCAAGAGAGGGGAAAAATAAAACGAAAACAAAATGACTTTGGCGACTAAACAGCAACCTATGATAGCTATCATCGTATATTACGTAACCAACCTTATAAAAGACGCTACTTTGTTTCTTTTTTAGTTTAAGATGAATGCCTCGAAATAGACGCTTTTCTTGAAGATCTTAGTTTTATTCATTTGATGTGGAAATATTTTGTGTTTAGAAATTGCAAAGGCCTTAATAACGCTCGTGTTTTGATCGTTAAGTTCGCTTGAACTATTTTTAAATTGACCTATCAGCAGGGTTGTCCTGTGATTCCTATAAAATTATATATTTTTTTAACCTGTCGTATATTTTCAATTAATTTCGAGAAAGGTCCTGTAATATCGTATATTTTTGACTTAGTCGAAGTTTACGTATGACTTAGCATCAAATTTATCATGATTTAGCATCAAATTTATCATGATTTAGCATCAAATTTATCATGATTTAGCATCAAATTTATCATGATTTAGCATCAAATTTATCATGATTTAGCATCAAATTTATCATGATTTAGCATCAAATTTATCATGATTTAGCATCAAATTTATCATGATTTAGCATCAAATTTATCATGATTTAGCATCAAATTTATCATGATTTAGCATCAAATTTATCATGATTTAGCATCAAATTTATCATGATTTAGCATCAAATTTATCATGATTTAGCATCAAATTTATCATGATTTAGCATCAAATTTATCATGATTTAGCATCAAATTTATCATGATTTAGCATCAAATTTATCATGATTTAGCATCAAATTTATCATGATTTAGCATCAAATTTATCATGATTTAGCATCAAATTTATCATGATTTAGTTTAATCTTTTATCGAGATCATATTTGACTAGGCATGTCCGAAATTGCGGAGTTTGCTCAGGATATTTTATACATTATATTTTAATTAAGTTCCTCTGAATTTTCAAAGTAAAATCCAATTTGTTATTTTTTCCTTTTTTGAGATTTTTCTACATAGTTTAAACCAAAATAGTGTTATGTATGAACATCATTTTAAGTCCCATATTTTCCTAAAAGATCACATTTTCTCTCCTATGAAATCCTATAGTTCCGGATAAAAAAATTTCAAGTCCTATATTTTCCTATAAAATACGGTTTTTCTCTTATAAAATCCTGTAATTCCAGAAAAAAAAAATTCAAATTTCCTATTTTTTATTATTTAATTTAAGCATTGAAGTAGATTCGCCAACATTCTTGTAAGCATTGAAGTAAACTCACCGCACTTTTGAAATGTTTGCGACCTGCAGACGATGTGTGTAAACAAGCGCGTCGATTATTATAGAAAAGATGCAATAAAAAAGGTCCGAGCGGTTTACCACCATCGTACCAATTTTTACGACATCTTATTTGATGTGATAAAGGAAATGGACTATTGGGGGCCAAAACCATATTTTCCTTGGGGGTCTTGCTTGCTTTTCCTAAGATGTTCCTTGAACGGTGGATCACGAACTAACGCTTGTGCCTCCTCCAGCGCAAAACCATTAGAATAGCATCGTAATCAATTCTGTATTGGCAAAAAAGGGGCTTAGTAACGTGTTTATTACTACTTTTTTGGTGGGGATACGAGGATTTTAGATAAATTATTGATTTCTAGAGATTTAAAGAAATTGTAGCTGTTTTATTCAATACGAATATCAGCTATAGTTCATGAGAACATGGGAAATTAGTAGGGAAGACCTGGAAAATAACAGGGACTCTGGTTCAGATCAGAACACTCGGGGAAATTTATTATAGTTATCTTGGAAAATTACTGATAATTTATTATAGTTATCTCGAAAAATTACTGAAAATTTATTATAGTTATCTCGAAAAATTACTGAAAATTTATTATAGTTATCTCGAAAAATTACTGAAAATTTATTATAGTTATCTCGAAAAATTATTGAAAATTTATTATAATTAGTCTCGAAAAATTACTGAAAATTTATTATAATTAGTCTCGAAAAATTACTGAAAAATTATTATACTTATCTCGAAAAATTATTTTAAATTATTCATCCAGAATTCTTGATCATCAATCAATCAAGCTATCATCTTGATAGATATGTAGAAAAACTCATCATAAAATAGGCTTTCTTTAATCTCTCTATAGATAACCCTTAAATACTTCGGAAAGCGAGTTAATTTTTCAACACGAAATAAGATTAGAGAGAACTTCACTCCCCCTGAAAGAAGGAAAATAAAAAGATTATCTTAAAATCCCAACGGATGGAATTGGCGATATCGGACTAATAATATTTGACCCCGTTTCCTTAGAGGAGTGAAAAATAAGATTAAAATTCTGATTGGCAGCGACAGAACGTCTGCTGCTGCTGCATTTACACCGACGCTCTCTCTCTCTCGCTCAGAGTAAAATATTGCACTGCTCCAAAAGAATTTTTTTTCTCCTGAAAAAAGGTAGAAAAATTGGGATGAAGAAAAAAAACTTCCTGATTAAATTTTATCTCCAGGTCAGGCAGTTTTTTTTTTTTTTTTTTTTTTTGCTTCCCGTACCTTCATATATAAATTTCAGCGTCTCGGTTTCTATTCAATCTGACAGTCTCAACGGAATGCATTAAATAGAGGGTGAAATACAGTTTTTCTCTTTCTAAATAATGCATTTAATTTCATTATAAAATATTTTGGGCAAATGTAGCCTAATTTTGTTGAAACAAAAACGAAGATAATTGTTTTTTTAAATAATTGATGTTTTTTAATCATGGCTTTTTTAATATCTGGTTCTTCAGTCATTCCATTTTGTTCTCTTGCCTTTTACTTTCTCTAGTTTTTGTCCACTAAGACAGATTTTATTAATCAGGTTTTGTTGATATTAATTATAATAGACGTGTATTATAGGGGGTGTTCCATAAAGTGTGGTAGAACCAAAGTACATGAATGGGATTATTCTATGGACAATAAATTTTGAGTCGAAAATGTATATTTTGCCACAAGAGCGACCCCCTCTAAACGAGTTATGAACATTTTAGTATTTTACGGATGACCCCCTTAAATTTAAGTAAGACTCTTTGAAAGACAGTGATTTCTAATTTAACTTAATTAAGGGGTCATCCGTAAAGTGCTTAAATTATAACTTGTTAGAGTGTTCCTTGTGTGGCAAAATGTGATAGAAGTGACGCATCAAAAATGATTATCCAACTGTACTGCGGTCCTAATACCCTGTATTTCATCTTCCCTTGAAAGTATTTCTTGGGTCGCGGGCCCAAATGTCTGTGGAATTGAGCTATCGCTTATAAAAAAAAGAAAAAGAAAAGTCGTATGACCGATTTAATTTCAGTATGAGGCTGCAATGGCACCACCGTCACTTCCAATACATATAATAGAAATTTCAAATTTAGGAATAAATTCAATCCTTAGATATTTGATTTGTCCTCACTTTTTCATAAAACCCCTTTCGTTTTCTAAGCCTTGCGTCTAATACCTTTAAATGGGGTCATGAATAAGTTGGCGCCTTTTTTATTGTTATTCAACCTTTATTAAATTATGTTAAATTACGTCTAATTTTATTTATAATTTTTTTTTTGTAGTAAATATTTTGGGTTGTAATTGGATGAAACTCAGAAAGAAGAAGAAGAAGAAGAAGAAGAAGAAGAAGAAGAAGATGCAGACGAACCTACAATGCATCTTGGGTAAGTGATAGGTCGATTTTGATACTGTTATTGTTTTTAAAGGGGTATAAAACTCTAGTAAATTGGTTAAAATATCGTCTGCTACAGAAAGCAAATGGCCTTCTGGAGCTTGTATGTGTTAACTAAAGAGCTTTTCGGGTTTTAGAAGTCAAAATTAGCATTTCTACGGTCCGTTTAAAGTTTCAGAAAATATAATACGTTAACTGATTTGAACTGAACCATAATTTTGAGGCCACAACCATTAATTATATCTCCAAAACCTGGAAATTTGTTTATTTCCAATTTGAAAGCCATTATATGGATAAAAGAGTGTGGGGTACGAAATTGATACATATTTCTCAACCCCCCAACTTTTTATCCTCAGAATCTTGATTCTAACAACAGCAGAAGGAAAAAAGTAGTTCCACCGCAATATGTTATAGCTCTAATAACCGTTCTAAAAACCATATCCGCTAGCCACAAAAATAGATCATATCAAAATGATAATGGGTATATCTAACACCCTGTAGTAAGAAAAAATATACGGCGTCCACATAATCCGTCATCCTTACATGGCTAACCCTGAAAGACTCCCTTCCTCCCTTCCCCGCCCTTATAGTAGTCACTAAGCCTCGGCCACACATCGACCAAGGCTTAAACCAAGGCCCGCTAGAAAATATACAGGCAGGAGCATCTCCTCCCTTTAATAGCGTGCTTGGTTACGAGTGATTTACGAGAAACGACGCGGAATATAGTTTTCCCTTTCGCTCAAGCCGAGCCGTAAAGAGTCCCTAAAAGGCACAGAGCCTAAAACCCCGAGCTCCTTCAGGTGGTTTAAAAAAGGTATAAAGCAACCTTATATACGGTCCCGAGACTCCCGGAATGGGAAAACTATAGTCTATAGCTTACCACGGAGTGACCTTTAATGGGTTTCGCTCCGGTTATACCGCGCGCGCCTTGACCTCCAGTTTGTCAGGGAAACCTAACGAGGCCTAACTCCCCCTACAAAAGTTACAAGGGTCAGCTTAAACTCTTCATGCTGGAAGAATTAGGCTTGTTTGTGTTGAGATGTGGAATGAAATGGAAGCCGTCTTAGGCTTAACTAAAGGAGAAAAAAACCACATAGTAAGTTTATGTTTGTTCAACACGAATATATCATGCATTTATTAAACTCACGCGAGAATTCCACGTTAAGCCTAGTTTGAATTTTGGAAAGTTTCCCGCGCTTTTCTCGCTGGAGGAGAGTTTTTTCCTTATGTCACGCGCTGAAATTTTGAAATCTAGCGCGCGCTTTATCTAGAGAATTAGGCTTAGGTACTGCTACAGATATCTAACCCTAAAATAACTTACAAACAATTATCAAGATTTCTTACTTCTAAACCTCGGTAAAGATGATAAAATGTCCACTGTAGGATTTAGCCTATACTCATATCAAATTTAAAAGCCAAAACAAATCGAACAAACTCCTTGAAATACATATTTCTCAGTAAAATGAATTTTAAAAATTAAAAAAGAATATCCCAGCAGAAACAAATCTGAGAACTTAAAAGGCAAATCCATACTTTAACATATCATAGTAAAGGCCAAAACTGAAAACTTTTTTCTCGAGTGGTAACGGAAAAAAAACTGTTATGGGAGTGGTGTTATTTTTTTCTGCATGGTTTGTCGTCCGAATTTTGTACATCTTTTTTCTTCTACTTATTTCTATCTCTTTCCGTTGCGGTAGTGCATCCCGGACTTTAAGAGAAAGTGGAAAATGCGGATCGAAAAATAGGGATGGGATTCTAGCTTTGAAATTGGAGAAACGAGAGAGAGAGAAACACTCCAAGTCCGTTAAAAGAGATGAGCAAGGGGGGGGGGGAGAGAGCTCGTAGTCGTTCGATAGGTTCACGGCTAGATTCTTAGAGGTTCTTCATTCACTTTGATCGAGTTGTACATGGAAATCCCTCCTTGGAGATACCCACTTCACATCGTTTTTAGTATACGATCAAAAGAGTATAAGTTGAAGTATTTGTTCATTAAGTTTCGTTCCTTTGATGTAACCGACAAAAAAAAACGTTAATTCTTACCATTTCTAGAGGTTGGGGAATAATTTCTAGATCTTTACATTTATTTATAGAGCTTGGAGTTAATTTCTAGAGCTAGGGGTCAATTTCTAGAGCTAGGGGTCAATTTCTAGATCTTGGGGTCAATTTCTAGATGTTGGCATTTCTCGAGCAGCTCGGCAAATAACTTCTCGAGATTCGAGCAAAAAGTACTAAGCAAACAATATCTCCCTTACCGCGTTAACAACTTTACTTCAATTACCTTACTTCTAGGTATTCAGGGACATTTTTGCAAAAAGGTCCATCCTCTCTTCTTCACTTTCTGAAGTTTTCGAAAAATTTTCAGGGAATTCCTCTCAGCAGCATAGAGCGGGCGGCGCATCCATCCACTTTGGAAATACCTCTCGAAATGTGCCGAGATTTGCAAAAAATATATTTTCATACATATCCCAGCTTGCTTCTAGCTTCTTCATTCAGGTGTATCTTTTCGAAAAATGTATCTTTCGTGTTTTGGTGGATATATTTTTACGAGGATGCTGCGGTGATATAAAATAACATCCCTAGTATATGTACCCAGATAACTGACCATCTTTTTAGAAATGACTCTTATGGGAGATATACAGTATAGATATTTTATGTATAAGTACCCATACATCTTTTTAAAAGTGTGATAACTTTCGAAATGAATTACTATAACCTCTCCCTACGATGTGTTTGTAATAATTTAAAAAATGTTATTCCACGTTGGAAGTTTTAATTTTAGGCTTAGCTAAGTTTTCCTCGTGAATAAAATGAAGCGCGTGGACCCAGAATTCCTTTCGCAATTAGGAAACACGTCACGTGTACAGAGAAAACCTTAGGCCTAATTTGAAAATGTTTTAGATTTAGGTTTAGTAAAGTTTAACTAGACACTCCAGAATTTATTTTTAAATTTTCAACACAGTAGTGTATTCTCGAGTTACACGCTAATTGGTCTACCCAATCCCGGATGGTTAAGTGGCTAATTAAAAATTCTCGTTGTTCTTGACTAATTAAGGCCCGTTCCTGAGTGTAGCTAGCGCGCGACCGGCGGCTTTTTGTTGCTATAGTTACTCTTTAAAAGCACGCTGACGTAAGCATTGTTTTTGCTATCCTTAAATACCCCAGGGGAAATGCTCGACAAGGTATCAGATGTTTTTTTCCAGCTAAAATATGTATACCCGAGCAGCTCTAGAGGGAATACCTCACTCAGTACCGAGCTTTTTGAGATCATTGGATATGCCATAATTGAGCTCTAATTGGAGTAATATTTTGAGTAAATGCACTCACTATACGATGTAAATAGGTGACCCCCCAGGTCATGTTTGTGGGTTAGGGTTAATGGCTACGGAAAATTCCTCCCCCTCTGTTAAACTTCTTAATCTTCTGCGAGTGAAGTTGGTACTGAATCCAACTGAACTGCTAGCCTCTCTCTCTCTCTCTCGCTCTCTCCCCTCTCTTAAACCTCCGGCCTGAAGCTGGTCAAGTACTAAGTCAAACTGAACTGCCAGCCTATTTTGCTTTGCAATTTCTTATCTCAACAACGACCTGGCGACACTAGGGAATTCCAAAAACCATTTTTAGTTTAGTAATCTTTGTATAATCCTGGAATCTCGATTACATGTATAGAAAAATGAATTTCTTAAGGTAAATTCTTACCTTAAAAACACATTTTGCTTATTCAAACTGGCAAATATACGAACTTTCGTAAATAATTTTAAAGGGAGTAACACTTGCAATTATGGCAATTAAAAAGGCACGCCTTGAAATGAATAGTTACTGTTTAATTTGAAAGTATTCCGAAACGTAACTTCGCTGTAGTTTTTAAATGATTCCATTCTCTGGAGAACCAAAACCCCCATGCTTTTTCTATGGGAAATTTCACGAAAAACTGTGATATATTACTTTAGGATATAGGTGCATATCTAGAAGGGCCTAATATTGCAAAAATTAACGGTACCTTCTTATTAGGGGAGTGGCATATTTATACGGTAATACTCCCTTTAAAAAATGAAAAAATACTTTTTAATTTTTACTCTTGCGCGAGCCCCGCCGGGAAATATGTTATCCAAGTTTCTTAACTAACGTATGCATGGTGGAAAGTATGTCAGTGAGAAATAAAAGGCGGGAAAAATACGCGGGAATTTTTTTTCCTTTTCCGTCATACACCTTCCGTAAAATTCTTTTCTCTTTACGAAGGCGTGATTATTGTCTCTAGAGAGCGAGAGAGAGGGGGGGGGTTATATTTTTCTTCTAGCTTTTTCAGAGCTCTAGCCTAGTCTTCAGAAATGAGTAAAAAACTAAGCTAAGGATGGGGATGGAGAAAAGAAGGCCCGTATTTGGAAACCTAGAGAGAGAAAAAGGCTGGTGAATGTTAGGATTTTTTTATGACATTGGGGAATAAAGTTGCAGCCTGAGAAATGTTAAAGATTTTATTAATTAAAAAAGTTGATCCCGGGGTGGTACCTGGAATAGGGGAGTGAAATAATTGCAAAGGTGCATGATGATATATACAAAAGGGTGAATGGGTTTATTTCCCAGATTTCCTACCGCTGTAGACCATTCTATTAATTACAGTAGAGAAGCAAACACTACAGGGGCGGGGAGGTCACCTTCTTTGGTTATTTCTCTGGCGCCAAGAAGCATGCACCACTAGAGGGCATCGCGAGTCGGCTAGTCACCATAGCGTGTAGTGAACTCGGGTTAGCTCCATCTAGTGTTGACTCTTGGTTGGTTGACACAAGTGAAGATAACCAAAGAGGGCGACTTCCCTCACGCCTGTGTGTTGGTTTTCTTTGCAAGTAATTTATGGAATAGTCTATCTGCAATCGGAGTTTAGGATACCATGATTTGTTAGTATCTTAAGCCTAACGCCATTATTCTTTCGATTCTTTGAGTTATAATGCGAAGTTGGGTGCTGCAGAGCTATGATTTTCCGGTTAAGGGTTGGTTGGGAGTCTGACCGGGAATGGATAATGACCACCAACCCTATTCGAATTAGCCGAATTATTCTGTCGACAGAGGGCGTATATTTCGCGCTGTAATTATGTATTTAGCTCTAATGAGGCGAAGCATTATTCGCTAATAAGTATATAGCGAATACACGTGAGAATTAAACGCCACTAGCTACTGTAACACCAGCTCACTAGAAATCGATACAGAAACCCCAAAATGAAGGTCCATCATTTGATGTAAAATGAATTGAAGTGCCTTTATTATTGATAATAGATACACATTAGCTTCATAATGAACCTTGGTTACTGAAATATCACAATATTTTTCTATATACTAATCAGGGTAAATTTAAATAATGAACCTTGGTTACTGAAATATCACAATATTTTTCTATATACTAATCAGGGTAAATTTAAATAAGTTTGATGTTTTTGCTACTTAAGCCTTGGCCAGATTAATATGCCCTATTCAAGAGGGGGACGCAGTATCGTCTGCTTCATATAGAAGAAACATCCGGTGGTATATGGACGCAAAAACGTTAGTTAGGACTTCGAAGTTACCAGTCCTTCACCAAGTTTGGTTCATATTGTTTGAAACCATATCTTAATTTGGTTTCCATATACCCAATTAATGTTCTGTCTTAAGAAAAGAAAAGGTGGTCATCACACTAGACACTATTTGACCCCCTCTTCCCCCACACGACTTTTGAAAGATTATATTGCCACAGTACCTAGAAAAATTCTAGAGAAGTTATGTTAGGCTTCAAAATTCAGCCAATTATTCGCATTAAGCGATGACCTTCTGAGTAAAATCTAAGAGTTAGTGATGATACTCCTCTCTACCTTTTGGCTCGCCCTTTGGATGCTGGTGAGTCGTCAATTTGGGTGGTGCGGGAATGAGAGAGAGAGTGAAGTTGAGTGAAATTCAATTATAGACCTTTATAACATTGAAACAGGGAGAAGGCGCGGTGCTGGGAAAGTTATATGTATATATATATGTTTCTCGTAAGTCTGCCATAAATTAAGGGGGATGTTCTTTGGGAAATCAATTTTGAGTCGAAAATCTAACTTCTATATATGACATTTTGTTTCCCCCTAAGGGACACTGTTTTCGAGTCAAGATTGCATCCAGAGTATTTTACGGATGACCTCTTAAATTAATTAACTGATTTCAAGACAATGATTTCTAATTTAATTAAGGGGTCATCCCTAAAACACTCAAATCAAATCATAACTCGATAACAGTGTCCCTTAGGACAAACAAAATGGAGATAGAAGTTACATTGTATTCCCAAAGAAAATTCTGCCAAAAAATTTATGGCAGACTTATCAGAAACACCCTGTATATATATAGAAAATTAACAGTGTCTATTAACAGCATAACCAAAGGTGGGGTAGATCCCGATTTCACCCACGTGTTCAGTCTCTAAACGCTGTACGTTGGGTGTCTGGCACGAGACGAGACTCCATATCTCGAGCTCTTAGCTGGCTATTTAATTTTAATTGTAATTTATTTATAAAGATGGCCTCGTTGATATATTCACTCTGTTCCTTCAAATGTGAGAATTAGAAGGGGGAAAGTTCTCTCTCAACCTTAGACGGACCATTTTGATCCAGGACGTAAGGTAATGAGACTTTTTAAAAATTTATAATCTTGACATTGTTGGGAATTACGTGTTTGATTTGAAATAGGCCTTAGGAAAAAGGCTTAAGTGTAGTTTAGACTAAAATCAGTGCACCTTTAGGGACCCGGGAGTTAATTTGAATTGTGATGTTTGTTATAGACAAAGGGCTTATCTTTAATTTAAGGTTGAATCGATTGTCATGCGATATAGATGACGTTTAGGGAGCTCGGGTTCAGTCACTGTGATGTATTATTTAACGGGTGCAGTGTTGTCATTTAATTACCTAACACCTCCAATGGTAGTTAGTCAAAGTGATACAGTGAAGGTTTTGGATTGCTTTGTTGTTATTTCAATGGCCAAGACTTAAAAAATGTAGATGGAAGAAATTTTTTTTCGTTAATAATTTGTCTGATATCAGGGATAGATTTAATTTTAGAAGTAGGCATGGAGAACAGAGTAATGTGGGCGCGCGTCAAAGTCCCGGACCCCCTTCCACGAGACGGAGGGGAATGAAAGAACATGGCGCGTCATAGCAACAGAGGTAAAAAGGAATTGCGTATTTTTCGCCGTCCTCGTCAGAAACGTCATCAAAACTTAGTTTAAGTCAGCCAATAAGATAATTTAAACTTTTCGTTACGTGTTGTAGGGAGGGGCTCTATACTGGGTGGTCTATGAGTCGGACTGAAGTAAATACTAACCGTTCTCCATTCCTACTTCTAAAATTAAATCTATCCCTGGTAATATTAATATACATGGTATTCAAACTTCTTTTATAGCGTTTATTTGAACTTCTCCTTTCTAAATCTAAATCTATAGCTATATTTACACATCTTCCTACCGTTACCATGGCAACCCCCTCCCCCATCCCTTTGACAACATAATAATCCTAACCTAACCTTTAAAAAAATCATATAATTTAAATGTAAATTTTATACATAAATATTAATTTCGTAGCATACCCGCTTTTCCCTATAAATTCAATGAATAGAAGGGCTGTTAAACCTCAAAAATATTAACTTCTCCCTTGGGGTATTTCAAACCCCATAATATATATATAAAAATATGAAAAAAAATACCCCAACCATATTTAAGTATATGTTTACTAAAGGCAAAGAAAAAAATCATAAAACTCTTCAATAATCCACGTAAATAAAGTTATCCTTGCGTATACCTCAAAAATTTGGGGAAGGTTCAAATTTGCATAAAAAAAAACTTAGGAAATAAAACTATATATATATTTATATGTATAAGCCGTTCAATCATCCGACGGCCAACTTTTGCACAATTCATCTCTCCCCCGGTGATGAATACGTCTCTATTCCAACGTTAGGCCCGATTTAGGCTTAACCAAAAAGAAAAAAAAAATATATTAAAAATGTATATAAGTAAAAACGAGAGTATGTTTGAATTTTCCAGTGAAAATTAGACCAATAAAGTTTTTTATTTTTTTAAATGCTTTCTTAAGCCTAATGACAAAAAGACACGTGATAAAATTGACAGCTACTTAGAAAAGTTATTTTGAGGCTGGTTTAGTTGCTAGTCCCTGGTTTTTGACAACCAACCACTTGTTTAAAAAAAAACCAAAAATTTCGTGACTATACAGTTCATTATCTATTCTTTGAATAATTTTAAGAAATTCATGCAGATGACACGACGCGGCTCTTATAGCTTAGTGGAGAAGGATCTCGAGTCCCGGTGTCCCTTAGATCTCGAGTCCCTAACCTGACAGGGTTGATTTTTCCAAGTAAGGTTTTGGTCCTATATAGCGGGACTCTGGCTAAGATTAATGACCTAGAGGTCTTTTCTGTAGCTAAATTGTAATTGGCTCGTAATGGGTTTTAGCTGGTCCCTAAGGAACTACTGAGTTTTTAGGAATGAAGGCGCGCGCGTGGGAAGAATTAAACTGTGGAGGAGATGGTGGCGGGAAAATCGCGCGAGATTGAACCCGCCATAAACCTTTCTTATCTAAATTCAGAGCTACTTTAATTCCAGCCCTTATAACGCTATATCATTCCAAGTTAATTGAACAGTATAAAAGTGGGGAAAATTCTGCATTAAAATAGTCTATCTGGCGCGAGGAGGCACGAGGATTTTTTCTTTTTAAATAGACATATACAACCCGCTCTTAAAATATTAGAGATGTTAAGCTAAGGTACTGTACTTTTTTTAAGTGCACCGTTGTTATCCTAAAAATTAGGAAAGTCAGGGATAGATTTAATTTTAGAAGTAGGAATGGAGAACGGTTAGTATTTGCTTCGGTCCGACTCATAGACCACCCAGTATAGAGCCCCTCCCTCCAACACGTAACGAAAAGTTTAAATTATCTTATAGGCTCACTTAAACTACGTTTTGATGACGTTGCTGACGGGGGGGCGGAGAAAAATACGTAATTCCTTTTTACCTCTGTTGCTATGACCCGCCTCTTCGTTCATTCTCCTCCGTCCGGTGGAAGGGGGTCCAGCCGGGACTTTGACGTGCTCCCAGATTACTCTGTTCTCCATTCCTACTTCTAAAATTAAATCTATCCATGGTAAAGTATTTTAACTTCTCCATTTCATACCAGTTGGACCATTTCTTTTTTTTTTTTTTTTTTTTTTTGCTCTTGAGCTTCCCCTTATGATGGGGTTACTGATGATCCCACTGAGACACGTCGCTTCATTATTAGTGTATAGTAATATTTCCCGTCTTTTTCCAAGAGATGTATTAAAGTCTAGACACACGCTATCTTATGAGCGATTATGCTTGTAATGTATATACTTTTTAACGCGTTTTTTATATATATATAGAACTTTTCTAAGCCTTTTATTAGAGAAGTGGGATTTTTAAAAATTGTGTCTTTGTGATGTCAACTTTGTATTTTGAGTGTTACATTATTTTTTTTTACTGCGATGTCATGGATCTTATATGGGCTAAAGGGAATAGGAATACGAGAGAGAAGAGCTGTTTGTCCCAAATTTGTTATCAAAAGGTCTACTTGTAGTTTAGTTTACCCAATGGGATATAAATATGGCTTTCCTGGAATATTATGATCACTTACTTATTGATGTATAGACGGGGTATTAAATTAAGGTCATATATTGACTAGTGACACCCCATGTTATTCCTCTGTAGATATTAATATAGTCTAAGGAGGGGATTGCCATTACTCTATTAGAATATTAAAAACATATTTATTTGCGTGGGGTTTTTCTTTTTTTCTAATAAATATGAGGTATTAAATTTAGGTCATATATTGACTAGCGGCACCCCATGTTATTTCTCTGTACATCTTAATATATTCCAATGTCGGGGCTTGCCATTAGTCTATTAGAACTTTTTAGAAGTTTAAAAAACATTATTTTATTTGCGAGTAATTTTTATTTTTTATTTTATTTGTGTTTATCATTTTGATAAACGAATCAATGCAAGTAAAAGGTGGTGACATGTGTAAACGCTATGCGATCTCCTTCTTACACTCTTTGCCTCCCATTCTATTGGCTCTGTTTACCGTATTATTGTCACGTGTGTTACAAAATTCAAAATAACCTCCATAAAATGCAACAAAAGTTTGAAAATTCCATGAAAAAAATAGTAGCATGGAAAATGCATTAGAACTAACATTATATAGAGAAAAAAATCCCCTTTCATAGAAAACAAAAGTTAAATCAGACAGACTATATAGGCTGGCTAAAGCTATTCCAGACAATCTCATATATTTTCACTAAAAGTCTATTTCGATGTCCTTTCCGAAACCCTCGATCCGCGGAGACTTCAGCTCTTTTATAAAAGTGGTGTCTCACTTGAGACATTGAATAAAACCTTACCCTAAATACGTTTAAATTTCAAAGCATTACCCCTGGTTTTAACTTCATTCCCACTCTTACCTCGAACAACCGCAAACTTACGCGTTTTAGAAATCCCTAAAAAAAGCCAATAGAAAACCAAGTATGGGTCCTTTTAAATGTTTTTCAAATATACAAGGACCCTAAATTGGTTTAGAGGTTGTTGGAGCGTACACGCCGCGTCTTTTTCTATATAGGTCTATTTATTGCCTATATTGGTTTGTCGCCCCCACACCCCCAACCATTGGTCCGCGTAACCCCCAAGAGTATCGACGGGGTCCCGAATAGAGTAAGTGTGAACCCAACGTTGTTTCTATTGGGTACTTTTCAATGGTGCCCCTATTCGTTTGTGGTAGGTGAACCAAAGAAAAGACTGGACTGTCCCTAACGCGTGACGGACGATGTAGCGAGATATTTGGGCGTATCCTAGACGTTTAAAAGCAAGTTGGAATTCATCATGTGACCCCCATAGCGTTAGGCTTAGCATGTGATATGATTTATAATGCCTTATACATGGTCATTATATTTTTTCTCGGGTGGGTCCTGACCAGGAAGGAACTCCCGTTGGGAAAGAAAACCGCTAGCCCTGGCCCTAAATAGTTTGGTGACGTTTGTATCATCCACGTGATATGTAGTCTATTATGAGTCATAGATGAATGGACAGTGGTCATTTATTATGAATGATTTCCATTTATTTCGTTTAACGGTTTTGATATATATATTGTTGTATCAAAAAAAATATTACGTAATAACGTACGTGCATGCTTTTAGCCATATTCTATAGTGTTTGCTCATTATTGTTTTTAAATTATGATTTTAGTGAAGGTAAATAGATATATACAGGGTGTTTCTGATAAGTCTGCATCCATAAATTAAATGGGATGTTCTTTGGGAAATCAATTTTGAGTCGAAAATGTAACTACTATCTATGACATTTTGTTGGCCCTAAGGGACACTGTTTTCGAGTTAAGATTGCATCCAGAGTATTTTAAGGATGACCCCTTAAATTTAATTAAGAAACTGATTTAGACAATGTTTTCTAATTTAATTAAGGGGTCATCCCTAAAACACTCTTGAAAATCATAACTCGAAAACAGTAGCCCTTAGGACAATCAAAATGGAGATAGAAGTTACATTTTCGGCTCAAAAATTTCCCAAAAAGAACATGAACCCGTTCAGCCTTACTTTCCTTTTTTATTTATTTGCTTTTGTAATGGACGTAAACTCTTCACACAGATTTATGTGTTTAACATGAACACTCCATTAACCGTATTTACTATCTATATCTTTTAGCGGTTGAATATATGAAACGGAAGATACAATAACAATAACAAAAGTTTTATCTCTCACTCTCTCTTTATTCTTTTTAAGTCTCGCGCGATAAATTTTTGTTAATATATTTAGTCGCTCGTGATGCCCTTGAAGGAATGTTACATACAGAAAAAGAATATCGTTGGCAAAAAAAAACTGCTAACGGATCTTCCCAACAGTGCGATAAAAACCTTCTTTTTGGCAATTCTTTTTTTTTTTTTACTTCTTACTCTCTTTACCAAGCTAGCTAGCTATAGCCCAAGTGCGATGTCTTTTCGGAAGTAGTTTCTTTCCTCTTTGGAAATGGTTTTTACTCTTTTTCCTCCCTTGTTATGAATTTATTCATTTTTCAACATGAATATTAAGCTAGTTAGATCTGGTTCTGTAAGAGATATAGTGTAATCCTTTGGGTATGTTGTAGCCCTATTTCTTCTCTTTCAAACGATACTAATTACTTGAGGTTACAATAATCAGGGCCCGAGTAATTAAGGATAATCTTTATGAATGTCCTCTCCATAGGATTAACTTGTCATTATTTATGCGACACCTTTTAACTCTGGTTCTGTAAGAGATACAGGGAAGTCCTTTGAGTATGTCATAGCCCTTTATCTTCCCTTTCAAACGATACTAATTACTTTGCGTTACAATAATTAGGTCCCGAGTAATTAAGGAAATCCCTTAAAATATTATATATACATATATATTCTAGTGAAATACGAATGCATTCTTTTCTTTACTAGCCACTATAAGCCATAGAGAGGTCTTTTCTATATTTTATTTTGAAGACCTTTATATACTTTCTAGGGTCTTTTTCGATGTCCACTAGATGCGGATGACCCCTTTTAAAAGTCCGGGAAACCGAACGACCCCTAGCTAGCTAACTTTTATTTCCAAAATGCCCCCACTCCTTCACCCTTCTCTCTCTTTTAGATCTCTGTGTTTTTCTGGAAATCTACTTTATTTATAGCTACTAAAGAATGACGCTGTAAACAAGCGAAAAGCCTGGAAACCATTTCCTATAAATAATTAGACACATACTATACTTCCATTTCGTCTGTAAAACCTATGAAACTGTATACGAGTTACCAGCCTTTGAAACTATATATAGTTTTCTCTTTGCTAAGTATGGGTTCCAGGGATAATGTCTTGGAAACTTAAAGTAGGGATTAAAATTAAAATAAGTGATTTTTTTGTCGATTTGTCTACTATTATCTGCATAGTGAAACATACAGTAAATGCCTTTTAAAATTCAATTTAGTTTTTGTAGATTTCATAGATAATTTGAAATTTGCACCTCCGACCAATCGCGTGCCTGCCTTCTAGTTAACAAAATTCACGTGACACACAGTACTCTCCATGGAAATTTAGCGCGAGATTTGATAAAAACTGCGTGCAATCTGATAATCAAACAACCTTTTTTATTTAGACACCCTCTATGAAATTCAGGATTTGTCAATTTTTTCAAAAAAAAAAAAAAATTGTATTTTGTATTAAATTTTAATCCCCAAATAATTTTACTTGGGGAAAATTACTAATTTTTCTCCTTGAATGAAGGGAAAGGGTTGAAAACCAAAATAAATGTTCTTTGTAAGAGGGAATTGATGAGTCTGGAATTTTTGGGTCCTTTAGGAAACATAATTTAGTCCCGTTGAAGGGTGGTAGTGGTCCCCCATGCAGGATAGATAGGCTTAACACCGAGGACGTTCGTTGGCCCATCAATTTGCCTTTGTCTTTAAGGTCCTCTCGAAGTTTTCGATTTGCCCCGGTACTTTAGTATCTAGGTAAGCGGGGGAAAAGAAAAAGTTATAGACTAGGCTATATGTATTGTATGTACGCGTGCAGTCTCCTTAAAACAAGGCGCATTTGTTAGGTAGTCGAAACCTCATTAATAACATCGTATCGCTCGCTATCTGCTTTGCAAAAAGCAACTTCTTTGTCCCTCAAGCTAAAGTACTACAAAGAATATGCTTGGTATCTTCAGAGGTAAATATAAGTAAATGAAAGTGAACGCTCGGAGAGAACAAATAATTCTCTTCGGTGTTAAAAGGGGATATTCATAACCGTCTCTCTACGCACTCTCTCTACCTAAAACGCCTTGAGCGCAGTCGACGTGTCTATTTTCCCCCAGCCCGTTCAAGTTACCTTTCCCCTAGCTCCCATCTTTGACACACTCTCTCTCTCGCGCGGCGTGTCATGTGATTCACCTTATCTCTGAGTCAACGAAAGATATATTTAATACTCATCTGTTACACTTTCTGTTTTTTTATATACCTTTGATATTATATATGGGTTACTATAGAAAATGAGAAAGTTCAGAATCTAACACACCAGACTTTACCCCCGTCTTTTGAAATAAGACGCTGTTGTTTTGAGGCAAAACATTGAATGGGTTCAACTTCAGTACGTGAACTTCAGTCTTATCTTTAACCCTACACGGTGTAAATTCCGATTGAGATGAACTCTAGTCTTTTAGATTTTGCTATTCCTGCATGAACTCGAACCCTTTCGATAGGCTTAGCTTCTTATATAGTACCGTCCAAGGCTTAGCATAGCTATAAACAAAAGAAAAGTTTCGGTATTTTTTTTTCTTGAATTTTTCTACGAACTTAGCTAAGCCTAATCTCGTCAAGTCAACTGTAAACAAAGTAAAGAGGAAGGGAATATTTTCTTAAGTTTATTTTTGTGCCTTTTTTCTAAAAATTTTTACGTTTTTTTTTTATGTTATAGCAGACGTTGAAGGAATTTTAAATGCAAAGGCCTATTTTTTGGTTCTTGAATGCCCCGCTCTCTCTTAATGAGACTTTATAGTTTACTATTATGGGAAGAATTTGAGAAACAAGATGTAACTACCAACTACAGGGCTTTTTGCCAAAGATATGTTCCATAAGTATGGCATAACTTATTCGAATGCTAGAGACAACTCGAACGACAAGCGAGAATTGAAGTCCTACGCCCGGTTAGTTTTGCAGGACTTCGATCTTCCTATTTAGTCTGCATTACTAAGCCTTTGAAAGTGCCTCAGTCACCAGGCGTCGCTTTACCTCGAATCTATGACCTTCTCCAATCACTTCATGACAAGCTCCAGTTTGTAACCAGTGACAAACTTAGGCAACTTATCTTATGACACTAGTCAATTTTAAACCAATAAAATTCTCATATTTTTTTACTGCAAATAAGTGATATAAAATTTCTCGGGGAAAATTTAATGATTCGATACAATCAGGGAAAACCTGGTGAAGGAACATAGTTGAAAATTAAAAAAAAATCCTATTTTTTATACCTGTTCTTAACGCCCCTTCCTGTAAATGTTTATCATCAACAGACAGACAATCTTTAAGTTCAATTTAATAAGCTCCCCTTTTAATTCTGTACTCTCAATTTAGAAGTAAAACGAGAATTTAAAACACTCGATTACCACGAAGTATAGAAAAACATAAAAAAAAGATATTTTTCCCGTGCAATTCCAAAAAAAAATTAGCTTTCAACACGATTAATTGCTTCGTATTGATTTTTAAAGAGAGTGGGGCTTCGACCCTTCTTCTTCCCCCCCCGTGTTTGTTTCGATATTTTTTTTTTCTATTCTATCCTACCGTGTTTCGAAACTCAGGGGAATTTGAACCCCCCCCCCTCCACTTTCTCCTGCAAAGAAAATCAAAGATCCGATAGGGAGCCATTTATTACGAATTTTTTTGGACCCCTTTTATTATTTTATTTTTTTAGATCCATCTGGGGGAGAATACCAGCCAAGAAAAGCGGGAATTGTGAATTTTCTCGAGGTGTAGGATAGTTGTAAATATTTAGTGTTAATTTTTGCTTGGTGAATTTAGTTTTATGTATTTCAAATCGATGTTTTGTTCGATCCCTTTGGGTGACTTTGATTTTTTTTCTTTCCTAACAACTTTATCTGTTTTTAATCGACCTTGGTTAAAAAAAATTATGGTTCAATTTTTATTTTCACCCCTTTTCACGATTTTTTTTTAAAAAAATATCGGCACTTATTTGAATTGATTTTGATAATTTAGAAGGGCGGGTTTAATTTCAATGTTTATTTTTTTATTTATTAATTATTGGTTGTAAATTTTTTTCAGTTGGAAAATGAATCGTTTGAAATTGAGTCATTGGAATTTTATCAACTAATTAGGTAAGACTAATTTTCGATTTTGGTAATTTCAATCGTGTTTTAAAGTCGTATTTGACTTTAATTGTTCAAATGCAAGGAGTTATGGGTCACGCGTCAATTTCTAAGCCTAAATTGAACATATTTCGAATTAGGCCTAACCAATATTCAATATTTATCCCTCGTGTCTATGCACGTTTATTAAATACAAAAAAAAAGCATTGAAAGTATATAGGGAGAAATGGTCACGTGACAATTTGCTAAGCCTAAATTGAATATTTTCCAAATAAGGCCTATCTTGTATCAGCACGTGTATTATAAATTGAAAACCGTTAATTCAAGGAAGGTAACGTCGTTCAATTTTAATTATACAAGCTATTAATTATGATCCTATCGAACTATATGATCACTAGAAATATGATGACATCGTGAAAATTTCACGCACGAAACCTATTTGTAAATTGAGACCAACGCTTCTCGAAATCAGTGGAACCCTAATAGGGTTTTCCAAGTAAGAGAATAATAAGGTTGGAAAGGGTCGCGTTCTATCCATTCTTAAGGACTTTCAAAGAGTCTTAAGACAAAGGCCTAAGAGATCTCGGCACAGCGACTACACGACTGTATACTAGCTTGTAGAATAGTCCAAAACCCCTAGCTATTAAACCGAGGCAAATCCTAAGAGCTTAACTGAAACTAAAACTTAACTGTAAAAGCCGCGGTGGCGACGGTGTGTACGTGGGGTCCTTGGAATTGGTTTCATTAATTTGGGTCGCACGCGTCTTGATAATTTAAAAGAGTTTCCTTTGGTCTTATTCTCGCTACGCGGCGCCACCTATAGCAAAACCCTAAGATTCCCCCCCCCCCTGCCTTCCTTAAGGAATTATTTATCGCCAAACTCTAGCTTGGAAGTACAACTAGAAGACTGCTAGGCCTTGGTCTTATACGCCAAGGCTTAAGACCCCGAGTGTCTTTTAAGTGTTAGCTGCGAAGTCACCGCTGCTTCTTGGAGGGTTTATGCTCGATAGTCTTTTAGTTCTCTCAAGGTTTTAAAAGTGGTCTGAGAATTTAACAATTAATTCTATTGAAGACTTAAGGAGAGGAAACTTTTAATATTGTTAATCTTGTCCTTCCAACTTCAAAGTTGGTTGGTACAGGACCAGCCTGTCCACGTGGTGTCTGTTAATACGTATATATCGAAGCCGCAAATTGATTTGTTATTTTAATGAAATTGTAAATATCAGGTAAACAATTTCGTTTTGGGACATTATTAGTTACTCTGATTATGACATTAGTTGAACTTTGAACTTTAAACTCCAAGGAACTTACTTGGTAGTTTACCAATCATTTGTCGTCTGCAAATGCGTCTATTTTTGCAAATACTATGAGGAACAGTTTCCTTTGCTATTAACAATAATCGTTCATTCGAGGGACTAATCACTCTGATTCTCTGTGTAAATCGATGACTGGTTTGACCGCATCACTGTTTATTTTAGTGACTAACCCCTCGACAGTGAAACCTTAAAATCAGTTAATTAACCTTAAATTAATCCCAATTTTTCGTTTTAAATTTCAAAACATGTTCGTATATATACTAAACACGGTATAGCTTTTAGATCATAAATTCAGACCAATTAAACGACCATAAAATACACCCGATATAATTAAGTCTAAACAAGGCATACGACCTAATTTTAGTGACAAAATATATTTTTGGTTAAAATAAAAAAAAGTTGGGAAACATTTTTAAACTAAACTTTGTAAAACATATATAGATTATAGTACTTTATAAAAATGAAACCGGTGTTCAGTTTTCAAACCTCCACGCAGGAAATTGTCCAATATAGTCGATATATTAAGGCCTAGACTAGAAAATTTCGGATCGAAGCCTTGAGGTCAAAACAAAAGTAACTTTTAAAAGGATTCTCTTCCTCTTTCTATACTTCCCACGTACAGTATACAACCACTTCCGAAAATTTCGATCCCTAATTGAACGACGCGATGTGGTCCTGCGGTATTCCATCATCAATCTTCTTTATTACAATAGGGTATCCTTCGCCGCACCCCCTCAAACCCCCCCACAGCCACAAAAAGATCCCGCCGCCCCCATCCCGCCATGGAAACCGATACACCAATTAGAACAGTCTTAGTTTGCAACACTGAAATATCCTCCTGTTCATAAGTGAAATGATTGAGGAGTTAAGTTTAAGTTTATTCATTTTCCAATCATATAAGCAACAATCTGAGACATTTTTTTTTTTGGTTTTTCAATAATAAGTCTTAGAAACTTAGTTCATAATTAATTACTTACTTAGTTTTAACTATGAAATTAAATATTTATTAACTAAGTATAAAATTTTTAAAGAAAGAAAAATATTGGAATTAACAAACATGGCTGAGGAGGAAGGGTTTTGGCGCGTAAAATTCGTTAACCGATCAATCTATAATCGGATTAAACTCGACTATTAAATGATACGTAAATATAAGGGGGATTGGAAAGGGGGGAGACATATCCGCTCGTGCAGCTAGAGACACATGGCCTTTGGGCGGGAAAACTAGTCCACGCGCGCGAGATGCGATGCATGCTTTTCCTACACCACCACCATCCCGTATTATCTTTTGTTTTCCCGCGCGAGCGGTAAACAGGCAGCGCGTGCACAGTTTCTCCCGCGTTTTCAAAACAGGAAAGACGGACGACTTTTTGATTAATAATATTATCACGAGACGCGAGTTGCTAGGATACGAAATTGTTTAAAGGCGAGTTATACCTTAATAGATGAGATTATTGAGACATGTGTATTAAATTAACCCTCGATTAATTTGAAACTAAGATAGAGGTTTACTCTAAACTATTATTAATAGATATTAGATAACAATAGATTATTCGCAGAGAAACCAACACACTGGTTTAAATTTCTCTCACGCTAACCAAGAGGCAACCCCAGCTAGCCCGAGTTCACAGCACTCATTAGGAAGGCTAGCCGAGTCGCACTGCCTCTAGCGGTGCTTTTTGGCCCCAGAGAAATAACCTAAGAAGATACCCTCCCCCATCCCTACCATTATTTCTTTTGGAAAAAATTCAGTTTGAATTTGCACATGGTTTATGAAATATGTCCCAACATGGACGTTACTTACCTCATTACGATTGAAATTCCTTAACAGTCTGATCTATTAACCTTCAAAATCTAGTTCAACGCGAGAGTGTGTCCACATCCGTTTATTTCCTTCCGGTTTAGGTTTGGTTGCCGCGTTCTCGCTGGCGGAAGGGGAAGGAGGGATGGGAAGTAAAAGGGGGTGGGGTTCGGTTCTACCTCGCGGTGCTGCTGCTAGAGAGGAGAAAAGTTTAATTATAGAGCCGGGACTAATTGACGTAGCCTTCCGCCCGATTGGTCGAATTAATTAGCGATAAAGCGATGTCTAGAATATGGTCGTCGTCGTCGGTGCTAGCTCGGAGAAAACCAACGCCATCAAGGGGGAATCAATATTTGCCCTTCTGGGAATAATCTGAAGTTAATCCATTTTGGGCCTCCTTGCGGCTTTTGTATATGTCACGCGTATGGTGGTGCTTAAATGCAAACAAAACCAAGGGATCAAGAAGATACCCCCGATTATTAGCTCTTATATCGTCATACTTACGAGTTATAAATTACTTATGACAACCGTATTTTTATTTGGATATAACTATAGCGTTGCCCCGGTGAAGTTTGTTTATATACTTACCTTATCCCGTTTGAATGTTTTGTTTATTTTCTGGTCGCCAAGATGAGAGAAAGGTCAAAGGGCAATTTGAAACTATGGTATTGTGAAGCGGTATAATTAATTAACTAATCGTGAGGACCTTGGCTTTTACATTTCTCGACCGCCATTTTTCAAAATGACCGGCGATCATTAAAATCTTTCTTATAGGTTACGTTATTGCGAAACTATAATATAGGTTTAGCTTCTAAAACGGTTTTTGGAAGATAATGAACTGTCTCCCCCCTTATAACGATGTTTACTAAGATCCCGGTGAAGTTTCATAAAGTCCGTAATTCGAGAGCTCTTTTTAAGTTAAGAATAATAATGGAAAAACACAAGAAATAAACTAGGGCATGAACTTAATCCTATTTTAACTAAATTGTATGCGATTAGTGTCTTGGCCATATATACTAAAGTGAGTTGAAAAATATTTTAATTCATCAAATTTCGATTTATTTTTATTTGTTTGTTCTGAGACTTACAGTTAATAGAGATAAAAGTAGGGGTGAAAGAGATAGGGGGTTGAAATTATTACCATCTTTTCCTAAGTTCCTTACCTTTAACCTCTATTACTTCTCTCTCTCTCTCTCTCCTACGATTCTATACCAGAAGCTAAATCTCTATTGTTTTTTAGATTAAACTTACTCCCTTAGGGATGTAAACCGGATACCATTCGGGGCATGCATGTCCTCGTTTTCGTTTTTTTTTGGGTGTTTTTATATATATATATTTGGGACCGGGGGGGTTGTACCCCCAGGCGCACAAAAACTATCCTTGTACGTCACAGAGAGGTCAGAGAACTAGCGCGCCTTTTTTCTTTTGGTCCGGTCGTTAGAAATCCTTTTAAGCCGGAAATCTCGGCCAATTCGATAATGTAACTTTCCGAATTCACTTAGAAATGAAGGGGGAAATGTTACGTAGCGTTCTTGGGAGGGGGAGGGGGAGATACCCCCCAAAAACAAGAGAGAAATAGAGAGGTGTAAGGAAGTTGGGGGGTGATGCAGGAAACTAGGAAATTGCTGTTTCCCAAAGAGAGAGAGAGAAAGAGAGAAAGGATGATTTTTATCTTTTTCTTGGCTTAGTTTCTTCGTCTTCTTCTTCTACTTCTTCTTCGTAACTAGGAGGATTATTATTAATTGGAGGCGAATCTTACTTAGATCATAACTTACTTAATTATTTAACGAACTATTATGAATTAACTGATAATTTACTCAATTTCATCTCCGGTTTATTTTTAATCCTCCATGACCTATTTTTCTACGTCATTTGAGTTATCTAATTAATTATTTTGCAAAAGAACCTTTAAATATAGTTTGATTGGTGTTTGATCTCCTTGTTTTCTTATGGCAAAATTGATTAGGTATGTGGACAACAAAGACTTAACAATTAAGAGATAGCTTCAAACAATATGAGCCTAATTTCGTGGACGGGTAACGTTGAAAGCCTATCTATAACGTCTTTGCAGCATAAACATACCAATCAATATTCTGTCTTAAGCAGACGATATTGCTACCCCCTCGTTTTTGAAAAGAGTCTATTAACTCTGAATTTACTGACATATTTCATCTCCTATATTTAATCCTCCTTGTTCAATCGCGTTGTTACGTATATATATATATATATATATAAAAGTTGTAGCGTGAGACATCGTCGTTGAACTGGCAGAGCACAGAATCTTCCCTCATTCTCTTTCTCATTTGTAGCTTTTTATTTCCCGCCTTTTTTTCTTTTCTTTCCTTCTTAAGACATTTCTATTCCCGCCATTTTTCTTTTGTACGCCTCGTGCAGCAGCGCTATACACCACCAACCCATTGCCCTCCGTATTAAACGAGTTTAAGAGGGGGGAAAGATCTGGGTTTGTTCATCCGGGATAGATTTAATACCGTAGAAGGCGATGAGGATAGAGAGTGGATTAGGGCGTGCGGTAACATTGTCTGAATTCCTTTTTAGATGATTGAACAAATTTGTCGCGCGTGCCGGTCCGGAAATAAATGAATTTTTGACCTTTTCTTTTGTACGAAACTATCGCGTCATGACTTTTTGTAATCGAATTTTTCGCGCGTTTTTTTTTATATATGTACAAATAAATTGGCGCGCGCTATAAAAATTCGTCTGTAAAAGTTCTTTTGTTTAGATTTTCTGAAGAGTAAGCTAGTTTTTTTTAATATTTTCTTTTTTCTGCCTTAGTTAATTTGTAACTTTACTGTTCTAGTTTCACGCTACGATGGTTTATTTTTCAATTTTTTTAAATTGTAAGCAATATTTTTTATAGTTGAATTAGTTCGGTTTTCAAGTTATGAACATTGGAGTGTGCTTAAAATTGAGTAAGAAGCTGAAAGACAATGATTTTTAATTTAATTAAGGGGTCATCCTTAAAACAATAAGCGTAAATTGTAATCAAAATATCTTAGAAATTACATTTTTGACTCAAAACTGATTTCACCGAGGATATTTCACATTAAACCAGCAACTTCGGTTCTACTAAAAGTTTTGGAACACTTTGTAGATAAATCGCATTATTTCTTAGTCAGTTTGAATTATTAAAGTTAAACCTAATTAATTTTAAATATGCTATTTAACTTTTGCTCAATCGGAACTCTAGTAACCAGAATTTAAAATTCCAAAAAATAATGTAAGTTTGCCCCTACGCTTTAGACCTTTCTGCAAACTCCGGTGTATTGCGGGTAAAACATTTCTACAGGGGTGTATTGAAAATACATAGTCGTACTAACCCCTTTATGTCGGCTTCACCCAAACATTCATTAAAAATCTGAAAATAAAATATATCTTTTCAAAGATTCCTAATTTTACTCTCTCCCCCAATTTAATTAATTATTCTATATATATAAATTCTTTAAGTTTTAATTGAGGCCAACAAAAGCTCGACTATCATTCTTAATTCACTGAAGTTAATATAAAAATAACAATAATAATGGCGAAACAACGATATTAATAGAAAAGTTTTAATTAAAGAAAAATAAACAAAAATTTTCTTCGAGTTTAATTAACACTCGCCTCAAACACTCGTAAGTTTGGTTTGTGTGGTATTAAAGGGAGGGTGAAATGAAAAATAATTAGATTTTTTAATGATTTTAAAATTCAAATTATTTGTCATAGATTTCATCTATAATTTTAATTTGCACCTTCGACCAATCGCGTAACGCCCTGCCTTATTAAGAAAATGTTCGTCTCAAGCTCCATTGAAATTTAGCGCGAGATTTGATAAAAAAACAGCATCGTGTCACGTGAATTTTGTTAACAAGAAGGCGGGGCTTTACGCGATTAGTCAGAGGTGCTAATTTAAAATTATTCATGAAATTTAATAAGACTAATTTGGATTTTAAAATCATTCGGAGGTGATATTTAGTTAATGTTAATTTAACTATGCAGATTGGTCTTATAATTAGTAGAAGAATCGATTTAAAAAACTCACTTGCTTTTCCTTTTCACCCTCCCTTTAAAAACAAAATTATAATGAACTCAAACACGAAGTATTTGCGACTAAAACATCTCTTTCTCTCTCTACGGTACTTCTTTAATTGTAACGTTTCTAACTTGTGTACGTTAAAACCGGCATAGTTTTAACCCAGGCTATATTCTTAATGGTTAGATTTCCCATGTCTGTTTGCATTAAGTTCAAAACTATAGCGACCCATTTAACTTCTGTTGAAAGAATGAACATTATCTTGGGATTTATATAGAGCTGCCTTTGGTTTTATTGTATCGGTAGCCTCGAGGAAAGGGGGAGGGTAAGAATTTGTGGGGGTATTCGACCCCCAACTTCGTGTTGGATGTCAATCAGGATTTCGTCTTATACCCCCAACCGAAAGTTAAACCCCCTTACCAACCCTATGAACGTATTGGGTAGTGGCAGTCCGTGTTATCTTCCCATAGAAGTTTATCGTAGTTAAGGGCAGGGCGATGCTATGACTCTATAGAAGGCCCTACTTTCTTGATCGATGGTTTTCGATGCTGCCTAGCTTTAAGGGGCTGGACAAAAGAGAGTTGGAAGGCTTGTGTTTCTTTTTTCTTCTTCTTTTTTCTTTTATTCTTTGCTAAGCCTATTTTTCCTCTACCTTTATAATACCTAAGCTTTATATAGAAAGAAACCGAGGGGCTAACGTCTTACCTTAATTGATTACATTGCCAATTTTCGAAATTTCCGATATGCTCTGTGTATACTTTTTTCTGTACTAGTTATATAGTCTTGCGTTTCTGCCGCTTTAAGGATTGTTATACAGGGTGTTATGTATGTTACGGATTGCTTTTAGACCGAATTTACAGGTGCTTTAGATAAAAAACTCCATCTAGTTATTCTCGATTCGTGGTGCCAAGGCTGAACGTGTTTTTTTTTTTGTTTTTTTACTGGGTTAAAAAAATTAAACCTTCGTGATTGTTTGATGGAATAGAATTGAACCCATATTTGTTTCTGACAAATCTGGGTAAAAATGATGCGAACGAACTAAATTACACCTTTGTGAATTTTTCAAGGAAACAGAATTGAATTGAACCAATATCAATTAGCAGTATCACGACTTCTAATTTCATTTCTCTTCTAGCGTCTCTGAATCGTTTACCAAAAAATCCCCTCGTCACACCAACTCCATAAACTCAAAGTATATTAAAGACTGTTGACTGGAGATTCAGTTTTCCAGGTTTCCACCCTGTATTGCAATATACCGTTAGAATCTAACAATAGGGCATTATTATCACATTGTAGATCTATCTATTCGGGCCTTGGTCGAACCTCGGCAAGTCTCTATTATCTTCCACCCAGAACCAATTAATATTAATTGGTAGGAATGGGCGTCGACTAAACCTCTACTACACCTGCTTTAATAACTACACCCCTCGATCTATTTTATAACCCCTAGGCCCTTTGGTGTTCGGAAGGATTTCAAATGATGTATGGCAACACCCCTTCCCTGAACCTACGGATTATATTAATTTTACTACCCATCGGAAAAATTATGTTCAAATGTAAGGGGGATTTTACTACTGTAGCAAAGGGGTTTACGCCCCAGAAGGGTTTAGAGGTAGCTGTGTACGGTTTTCCCCCGATCGAGTGTGTGTTTCATAGACGAT
Organism: Phalangium opilio; assembly: GCF_054372755.1. Taxonomy (NCBI): domain Eukaryota; kingdom Metazoa; phylum Arthropoda; class Arachnida; order Opiliones; family Phalangiidae; genus Phalangium; species Phalangium opilio. Next base: position 2,868,755 of record NW_028324168.1, on the reverse strand, counting down.
AAAATTGATTGATACTAATAGCCCAGGGCCAAGGCCTAATACCCAAAGGTGTATTTGCTATATTTTACCAACGTTTAAATAGGTTTGTTTTGAGCTAACCAATACAAGTTATTAAGCCTTGTTCAACGTATATTAATCAATACATTCGAAGCTACGCGATCATCGTTTTATCCATGTACTTATGTCCTATCAGTCTAGCGTAACTTTATAACATCAAGCTAGTTGAACAACAACAAGCTTGTCATGGACATTGTAGTTTCAAACAGGACTAGAAAATAAGTATTTTTTTGGGCCTTAAAACAAAGTCGGCCTAGCTCTACCTTATTCCCTATCACCGGAAGTTAGGCTTATCTCGCGATTCGTGGAGAGGAGTAACGGGAAGAAATTAGTCTGTCGTCTGCTACAGTACATATTTTTGCCGTTTCTAACAGACGACAGACGAATTTCTCCCCTTTACTCCCCTCCACGAATCCTGAGATAAGCCTTAACTTCCGGCGATAGGGAATAAGGTGGATTTTGAATGACCTTGAGATAAAGATCCCCGTTGCACGTGCGTGCACACCATTCCATTATTATATATCTTTGCACGTGAACAAAGTGATTGCACGTGCTCTCCTATCCCCTATAGGCTAGAGTTTATAAGATCCGTGTTACAACACCGAGCTCCGTTGGCGTTTATTTACAGAAAACTCATAAATAACCTCCGTAGTATATAGCCAATCGGCGCGAGTGATTTTGAGCCTTTTTCCTCGGGGTTATTAGCTGCTGTTTGAATGAGTCAAAGGCCTCTTAAGTGTATCCAATTTATACGTTTTTCCTGCAGGGTTTATACTTTATTCATGAGTTATTCGCGAACTCTACCTGCGCTGCAGGCTGAAACGAGCTGAAGAGAAAGCAGTTTTCCGGAATTGTGTAACTTAAGCCTTGGCAAGGAAAAATACCCTGTTAGAAATTAAGCGATTGGGGGAGCCAATGTGTTTGCTTTATTAGGGCCTCACCGTTTTCTGGCTCATCGTTTTAATAGGCTAGGGGTGGAAGAGTTGATCTATTGCATGCAGGGTACTTTGTTGCGCCGATATTAGCTAGTTCCTCTTATACAGCCAACCATGCCAAAGGATTAACGAAAATACTCGTGTTTTTAAATTAACCAATTAATTTTACTGACAAGTTAACTAAACAACGCAACCGAGACTGGGTGAAGGTTGTAAATATGGAAGAATTTCTATTATTTTTATTTACCTTTGAAAAAAGAAAATCCAAACTCATTCCATTCTTCATTGAACATAATTTAAAACATTTGATAGACGTACCTATATACAGGGTGCTCTATTAAAGGTACAGTTTCTTGCTCAAAATTTTAGGGGGTCAACCGTAAAACACTCCATTGTAACTTGTAAAGGGTGGACCAAGAAGTGATATCTAGTTTATTAGGGAGAAGTTATAAGATGCCTAAGTATTCGCGCGCCATAGTCCCAGTCCCCCTTTCAAAATACAAAGGGGGGACGTAAAAGGAGGCCCCGGGCTATTTCGCCTCTCATCAGTCGGAAAATACGTAATTTTCGTCATTCGCGTCGCGCTGACGTGAGTTTTCAAGAACCAATGAGATGCTGGTTGTAATTTAGAGGCGGCGGGGATTAACTCCGGACCTACTATACGTTTGGACTGGAGATAGAACTAGAAATGTGGATGAATGAATTTACACCTTCTCCCTAATAAACTAGATATCACTTCTTGGGTGGACCTTATGTAAAAATCGGTCATGGAAGTTACATTTTCGAATCAAAATTTATTTCTCACTGTACTTCGATCCTTCCATTTTGGAACACCCTGTATATATGGTTGATGGAACTAAATAAATGCTTAGATAGAACTCTGATTTTCTAATTAAAATGTTAATGATTGAATCTCTAGTCGTCTTGGCAAAGCGGATGAGATTGAAACTAGACTCGCATGGTCGCACGCACGCTACCACGCAGCTAGCTTCGCGATAATTTGAGAATTATAAGGAAGACACTATTCCGATTTTGGGTTGATGCGCTGTAGCTATACCTAGCTAGGCCTTGATCATTCGAGGGACTTGGATGTATAATTCGGGCTGACTTTAATTTACTCGGGTTACGAGATGTAATTACTTACACCATGTCCCCGGATATGGTCCAACCTGAATTCACAGCCCAGTAACTCATTACGCGATTTGGGGGCATACCTTATAAACCGTGAAGTCGATCCTATCATAAGTTTATAAGTGATATGTTCCTTCCATAAGTATGACACTACCTATACTTGTAATGCTATAGAGACTTACAGCTCGAGCTAGTTCTAGCAGAACGACAAGCGAGAATTGAAGTCCTACACTCGGTGGTTAATTTTGCAGGACTTCCATCTTCCTATTTAGTCTGCATTACTAAGCCTTTGACAGCGCCTCCCTCGCTTTAACTCGAATCTATGACCTACTCCAATCACTTCATGACAAGCTCCAGTTTGTTACCAGTTACAAACTTATGGAGAACATACCACATGGACTTATGATTCTATAGATAACTTTGTTTGCGCTTTAATAAATATACTACGATCACAACTGGGACCGAATTATTTCCGAGAATTTCGTCTAGTCTTTTAAGTTCAAAAGTTTCAAATTTAATTGCTACACATGATTAGAAACTTTTAAATATTAAAGAAGTTGCCCTTGTCTTAGACAGAGTTTTAACCAGCTGTTCCCTGTTGTCCAGTATTAGCCTGGATTTTGAGTTGAAAATGTAACTTCTATCTCCATTTTTCCCCATAAGAGCCACAGTTTTCAAGTTAAGATTTGAGTGTTTTAGGAATGGCCCCTTATTTAAATTAGAAATCATTATCATTCAGTTTTTTACTTAAATTTAAGGGCTCATCCGTAAAACTAATCATAACTTGTTTAGGGGGTGGCAAAATCTGGCATAGAAGTTACATAGATTTTAGACTGACAGTTGATTTCTCCTAGAACCAGCCCACTTTAATTTGATCCTCCCTTTCTGCAACACCCTGTATACCTCTACTCTGTTTACAATATTCAAATCCTGTTAATTCGGAGGCCCTTTTATGTATGTAACAAAACTTCCAAAGTTTAAATCAGTTTGAATAATAACTCAAATATATATATTCATACTTTAATTCTTATGGATTATATAGGCTAACGAAGCCGATTAAAATTTATGCTGAGAGCTGTCTGTGGGCGAGTTGGAAGTAGTGGTGAAATTAACTTAGGTAATTTTCAAAATCCCCTAAATCGTATAGTCCCTGTGAATTTTGCGAGCTACGTCACGTGTTATACCAAAAGGGGATAATTGAAGAAGGATGACACTCTGTAGTATCCTCTTAATACTTTAGTTATGTAACATGATTCTTCCCAGGCGAAGGAACCCTTTTTTATTTGCTCTCCAGCTCATTAAACTTCAGATGGGTAGCTATCGCACCGTGCTAGGGTGAATTCTATAACTGCTTGGTATTCACTAAATCCTCAGTAATCATCCCACAAACCTTGATTGTCTTGACGTGGGACAAAAATTAAACAAGCGCATGCATGCGCCTTGGCAAATAGTTAAGCAGCGCTAATAGAGTAATGAAGAGCGAACCATTTACATGGCGTATATGATTCGGTTTAGTAACCTTGTACTCCAAATGTTAATCTGATGTTGGTAAGAATCATGTTACAATTACTCTGTCGCTTTGTGGTGGTACACTTCTCTCGAAGAGAAGTATTATATACTTCTGGCCTATTGCAACTCCTGAATTTCTCATGACCTATTTTTTAGATTAGATTCTTTTGAAGTATAGCTCGTGCGCGCACGCGGTCCCTTTTATAAATGTTTGTTCAAGTTGATTTACGCAATGAAAGGATAGGTATAAGGAGAAATTGCGTTTGGTTTAAACTAATAAGCGCTCTGTTTAATCCGTATTCATAATTTAATCGCGAACACGTGGAATATATTGGCGGGAACTAGGCACGACGATTTTGGCGCGAGAAGCAAAGAGGATTAATATATTACTAGATTCCATCCCTCTCCCTGGTATCAGAAAGGATTGTTCAAACAAAGATGAAAAGCAAACAGATGAATCCATACGCCCCCCTTCCCTCCTTCCCCCTGGTCGTTAACCAATCTTAATTTGCCATGTAGTTAAAGGTAGCGATAATTATTCTTGAACTTTCACCTTCTTAGAAAAATCAAAGAAAATTTTAATATAGACCAAGTAAATTAGGGAATGCTTATAGTCGCCGTCTTTAGGTATCAGCATGGCCTTAGTTAGTGGCTATGCGGGTACATCGTAGCTTTGTTCCTGTTGCAAACTCCGACTGGTAACGTACTTATCGTAAGACCGTTCTTCCATATTTGCAGCAGCACCAGATTTGGGTGTTGCATGTTTGAGTTTTAGCTATTGGAAAATTTTAAACCTTTTACTATTAATATATATTCGTGAAGTAAGGGATTACTTATACCTTTGACTTTGTTAATGGAGTACTCACGAATATACATTTTTGGGGCCAGGGTGGGGGGGGGCTAAGAAGTTAACCCATACCAAATTATAATGACCCCCGTCCATGTTGTATTGAAGTTGGTTGATATTTTAAATTTATCGCGTAAAATATTCCATATGTAAGGTATTAGAAAATTTGCCTTGTTTTAGTTTAATTTTATCAAAAGCAAATAGAGGAATAACGGTAAGTGCAAGTAGTGTCAAGGTATTAGAAAAATGCTTTGTTTTAGTTTAGTTTTATCAAAAGCAAATAGAGGAATAACGGTAAGTGCAAGTACTGTCAATTATACATAGTCCGCCATCTTGATGGTGGCGGCCATCTTGAAACTGTCTATCAGTATAGTTGACACTACTAGTGCAATGCAGTGCATTTGAATGTACTCAAGGCTGATGTAGTCCTACTATCTACCTCACTTTCCGTTAGTTCTATTTGCATTTGATAATATTTGTTAAGTAAAATAAATAAATAAATAATTTGGCAACACTGAAGGTATTTGTAAATAAACCCAGAAATATATTTCTTACACAAATCTTTTCGGATCTGTACATATCATTTTTTTTTATTTTGGTGGTATCATGGTATTTCAAATATGCAAATAGTCTCGATCGGGGCAACCCTCTGAATGTATGAATGAATGATTAATATTAATTAAATTTAATTAATTTTAATTTATAATATATAATATAAGAGAATTTTTTTGTCATAAAAAAAGTCTACAGAGGTTAGCGCCCGATATCGATTATTAATTTTATGTTTTATTTTTTCTTATTTTATTTTTTAATTCTCACTACCGAAATTTTTGATGATTCCATTATTTTTTTTTTTTTTGGTTGAACTGGTCTTTTTTTTAAATTGGAAATATAAGGTTGTTTATTAAGATAGGATAATTAGGGTGGTTTGTTTGTTTGTTTGTTTGTTTGTCTCTCTGTTTATCATTAATACAAATATTTTATTTAAATCTTTCTCACTTTTATTAGTACACTATGTTTTTTTTTGAATTTTTTTTTGTGTGTGAAGAGTTCTTACGGTTTTAACAGTTCCGAACTTAATTAGGGGTATATTTAAGTGCATTTAATATAATTATGTGGAAAAAGGTATTTTAAAAAATTAAATGCAAACGTTTCAACTTAACCCAATCTAAGTATAATTAAAACCAAAAAAAAAAAATATTAATTCATAAAATAAAACAAATTCACAAAAAGTAAAGTAAAAAAAAATTAATGTGTGTTTTTTTATACAATTTGACAATATATTTTTTTTTATTTATTTTTAAATCTTTACGTAAACACAAATACGTTTAAAGACACGTAACTTCTTTTTATATATCGGGGCGGATGCGTTTACTTTTAAGTGTATTTACTTCATTTGTTTTTGTTTTTTCTTTTAGTATATAGCCGTGTAAAATGTTTATTATTTTCTTTTTTTAAATATCTTTAATTACTATCACGTCGGCTTTAGAGTTTAATTTCTTAATTTGTTGCGATTTCATTTTTTTTATTCTTTCTTTTTTCTTTCCATTAATTAGTTTCGCGGTACAAAAGAGAAGTAGGTGTGAGTTAGTTAGTTAGTGAGTGTGGTACGTTACAACGTTTTTTTTTATATTTTTTTTATTTATTTATTCAAATTTTTCTTAGTTCAGAAGTGTATTCCTTTCCAAGAAGAAGATCTTCTGCTTCTTTTGAAAATTTTCTGAAATATTATTTTTCAAAATTCCCCGAAGGGATTTCTTTTCTTCTTTCTCTTTTATCCTCTCATTTTAAATTAAACTTAACGGAGATTTTTTTTTCTAAATTCCGTAAAGGGACATTGAGGGCTGCTATAAATGGAGCTCACATCGAAACGCCGATTTTTCCATCTGTAGGATTTTAAAACGGAAAAAAAATATATGTATATATTTGAAAGGAAAATTTTTAATGACACTTCAGGCATCGTATTTATTTTTTCTTTTATTCAAACGAATGTTTGATTGAGAATATTTCAAAGAAATTTCTTTCTATTAATAGTAGGTTTTTTAATAACGTATATTTCTTAAAGATCTATGAATAACAGTGTGGATATGTTAGGCCTAAATCGGGGATCAGTATGTAACCTAATCTACTCTAGATTTTAAGACATAGTTTCCAGTAAAGGTGGTTGGGTTTTTGCCGTTCTTTCAATGTTGTCAAACCGTTGATGATGCGGGTGAATGCAATTCAGTTTCAATCGGTACTTCACTAATCAAGGACCTGACAACACTACACTGAAGTTTAATGCCGAGAGGCAAGGGGGGATTTGTCCAGCACCTTTAGTGAAAACTATCTATAGTGACCTATGCCATCTGGTGTTTTTTCGTTGTACTAAATATGCCTTTACTTTCGCCTAAAATATTTGAAAAAGGACCTACTATAGATTGAGAAAATTACTCGCGTCATAGGGGAGTTCAGTCTGTTAGCCTGTCTTAAAAAATATAGTTTGCGCTACTTACACAATGGTGCGAGACGGAAGTGGGTAACATGGCATTTTCATCTTCACCGCAATTTGTCTTTTGGTATTGCGGTTCCTTTCTTCCTGACGTCCACTTGGCCTTTAAGGTCCTGGAGAAGCGATCCCTGAACCGGAAAACCAAAGTGACCAAAGCCGCAGCGGCAACAGCCCCGGCGATGACCCCGCCAAGGATTATTTGTCTCTTGGCTCTATCGGCGTCGCAATCCAAGTCGGCCGTACTCAGATCGACCAAGGGCATTCCCGCCAACGAAGACGGTTCGCTACACAAAACTCTAACCATCTCGCTATGAATAGTCGAATTCGACGATTGCAAGTACATTTTCAACCACAATAAACTGCAGTTGCAAACTAAAGGGTTATCTCTAACGTCCAGCATTTCTACTTCGTCCCAAGGCAAGAGAGAATGGTCAACTGTCGAGAAACCATTTGCACGTAGGCTGACGTATCTCAAATTGGGTAATCCCGCGAACGCGCCGGCATCGATGGCTCTTAACTGAGTGTTATGGTTCAGAACAATTCGTTCCAAATTCGGGTTCTCCGAAAACGCCCCCGAATGTAACCTGCAAAAATTCTTGGCGCCGTTAATAACGACAGTTTTCAAGTGTTTAAGATGGGGGAACGACCCGGGTTCCAATTCCCCGAATAGATTCTGTCCGATGTATAATTCCTCCAGACGTTGAACATCGACAAAGACGCCCGTCGGTAAGGTTTCCAACTCGTTATCGTGGATTTTAAGTTTAATTAGGGAACCTAAACCGCGTAACGCGTCTGCTGTTACCGTTCTGATGCCGCAACCGTCCAAAAATAGTTCTTCCATTTCGGTTAACGGACGAAACGGCGAGTTTGACAACTCCCGGAAGTAATTTAAACCCAAGTCTAAACACAGCAAGTTAGGGACGCTTTGGAATCCTTGCGTCGGTATCCGTTCTAGTTTGTTGTCGCGTAATAATAGCGTCCGTAGATTGTATAAACCGTGGAAAGCTCGCGAACCCAGTACGGTGATACGGTTACGCGATAGGTCAAGTTTTTCCAACTTGGTCAAAGAAGAGAAAACGCCATCGTGGAAATTACCCAAGAAGTTTTCGTTTAAATGAAGCACTTGTAAGTTTTCGAGACCGCGAAACGTCTCGTTATCCAGCGAAGAAATCATATTACGATTGACCAATAGGACCTTGAGTTCCTTTTGAAAGAGAAAGTTCCGTTGTCCCAACGTTACTAATTGGTTATTGGACATATCGAGGTATTGAAGATGATGGTAGACGCTGAATGAAGTCATGATGCTTTTAATGTGGTTATTCTTCAAATGTAGTTCCCGTAAATCCGGGTTGAGCGTAATGGGAACGACATCGAGGTTTGCCGTTTCGCAAAGTACTTGCAAGACCTCGTCGTCGCAATGACAACGCGCTGGACATAAACCGATGACTTCGGCCAATCGGCAACAGAAATAAAATAATAATACAACGATGGAAGGTGAACCTCTGAGTCTTTGCATCTTCTCGTATTGATGATGTTGACTTCCTAAAATTAAATAGAAACAAACAGTTAGGCCTAACACGAGAAAGAGAAATTTTAACTCGATTTTAAGGTTTAAACTGGTTATTTCAAAACATTTTCGTATTTAAATGATGTGATTTTTACTTGGATCTTGGGTTATAATTTCGAATATTTATATATATGAGTTTTCTTTTCACATTTTTCCTCGAATTCGAAGCCTTTTGATAAATATTTCAAACGATTTATATATATATATATATATTTTGCTGCCGTAAAGATAGGGATGGGTACGAAACCATCGGAAAGTCGATAAACGGACAATTTTTGGGATGTCGTATATATTTCCTTCCCTTCAGTTGCCTTGATCTCGCGCTCGTGGGACTATAGCTTTATCCTGACTAGATTTGGACTCCCTTCTGATATCAATTTAACTATAGACTACCATCAAGGTTATAAGAAGATCTTCACTGCCTTTTATAACGATGCAAAGTGAAATTGACACGAAAGTGTATACTGTAGCATCACGTGTCGCTTTATATTTATCGCGTCATAAAAGCGACGAAAAGCTCGCGATTTTAAAAGGGTAAAAAGAGGTCGGATACTTCTTTTTTAAATATGATTTGGATTGGGAGGGATGATCTATCAGAATATGACAAGTAACCGACATCTTGAGTGTGGATCAAAAGGAGAAAAGCTGGCGCGCGTGGATCTGTTGGTTATCACTACCCGCCTTTTTGGATTATTTTCAGGCTCTTTTATCAACGCCCAAAACTACCGAGGCGTTTGAAATATCGCCTTTTATAGCCAACGTCTTAACCAGTTTTTCAAAAAAAAAAAAACAAACTCGGACCTAACCTGTGTGGACTGCTGGTGATATTCGTATAAAAGGAGAAAATTACTTAGAGTAATTTTGACCAAGGCTTAACGAATATTTACTGTATTCTCAAACTTGGAAGTTAAGGTAGCACGTGGCATTAAAAGAGCGCGAAATTTCAAAATTGAAACCAAGGCTTAACTTAAGAATATTGATGCATTTGAAATCGCGCCGAGGCTTAGCTAATATTTCAATTAGACGCTAGCGTCCGTAGCTAGATGGGGGCGTATCCTTGAAACGTTACCCAGAAACCTTGCACGTGACATAATTTAGTTCGGATTGAAACCGCAGAGGCTTAGCTAATATTTCAATTAGATGCTAGCGTCCGTAGCTAGATGGGGGTCTATATTCTTCAAACGTTACCCAGAAATCCTTGCATTCTCTATTAAAAAAGAGAGAATGCATCTTTCATCTTAACGTGGAGTTCACCTCTCCCGTCCGGAAGCTAGTGTCCCATAAAAAAAAGAAGAAAAAAAGAAAAATGCCCAAGACGTTTGCCTCCTCAGGGGCTAAGAGGGGACCTTAAGCCCACGGCGCCCATTCTCTAAGAATTGATTTCCTCACTGTGGAGAAAAAAGAAAAACCTTTAACACGGGCAGAGAGAGCTTGAATATCGTCTCTTTAACATTTTCCTTGGAGTTTAGGGTGGGATAGATATTTCTTTATGTCTTTTTTGACTTCGTTTCTACATCCGGTCTAGGCCTTTTTTTTTTCCTTTTTCTTATATCAACTCCTTTAAAAATATATATCTTTTGGAAACCTTAAAGGATGGACTCCTGGTATAGGGTATGTTCCATAAACATCAATGGTCGAATTTCTCTATCTCTATCGAGGTGTTTTTCCTCCCTCATACGTGTAGGTGAGATTGTTAAGTATTTATTATTTTGTTGGGTTGATTATTGAGGAAGTGAGATTACGCTGGATTAAGAATGGATATGGGAAAGGTAAAGATTAAGGAGTTGGGAATAAATGGTTCCTGATTTTATAGGAAGGTTGTGTCTTCAGGAAAAAGTGTCAAGGAAAGGTCATGGGGTCAAAATGTCATGGAATCAAAAATGAGGGTGCAAAATGTCAACCAAAAGTTCAGGACTGTTATTATGGGTCTAAAATGACTAGGAAACGTCAGGGACAGTCTGCTACCACGACGGTCTCGTGGCGTCATCACACCCTCCTATCTCTTACCTCAGTTTTGTAGACCATATTGGAAGTGGTCAGCTCAGGCCAAATTTAGACTATAACAATATTGACGTCACGTCCCCGTAGCTCCTCCCCTCTCAATACCACTCTATTGTTAATATGGATTGAAAATGTATTTGAAAATGCCCAGATTTATTTAAAAAAAATTGGTTCAAATGCCAAGGAAATGACTTGAAAAAGAAACTTCAGCGACTTTGGAATAAAAATGTTCAAAATTATGTAACTGAAGTATTTTTGAATTACAGATCACTCTAAATTGGTTTTCACTATGTGTTAAGAACGTTTCATTTAAAGGTCAGAAGGTCATATCCCCGGGTCAGGTTATCAGTTGAAAGGACGGAATTATTTATAGCTCAAAGCTGGGAGAATGATATCTAAGACAAGGGAAAGGCTTTCACTTAAATATTAATATGAACGCAAAATTTATTTAGGGAAAAATATGCTTTACCATCTCATTTATTAATGTGAACTCTTCCTGAATCTCTGATATGGCCCGCGTATAGTTTCTCTCCCCCTTTCCTCCAACCTTTTCTTTTGAAAAATTTATAGAAAGTTTTCTTGCAAAAGGATTTTTTGTCGACTCTTCGCATTAGGCTACTTCAGTATAAGAAGCGCGTATCTTCATTCCTGTCCCTTACAATTCAAAAAGGCTCTTAACGTAGCCTAAGTGTGTCGGCATTGGCAACCAGTCCCGAGTCTTAGCCCGAAAAAGCCCATTCAAGGTACAATTCCAATTGATTTTTTGTCGGCTTTTCTCTTTTTACGGTTTCAAGTGTACATACGAAAGTTTTTTGGAAGATTAAACTTGGTCGGTTTTGTTGGGGGGGGGGGATGCAGTGCGGGTCTCGTAAGGTCACAACCTCTTATACAGGGTGTTTGTGAAAGGTCCATCAATAATGAAAGGGCGTATTTATTGGGCCATTTTGAGTCGAAAATGTTCTATGACATTTTTCCGTTCGGGCCACTGTTTTCAAGTTATGATTGGAGTAATTTACGGATGACCCCTTAAATTTAATTAAGAAATTGAAAGACAGCGCTAATTTAATGAAGGGGTCATCCCTAAAATATTCAAATCATAACTCGAAAACCGTGGCTCGGACGGCAAAATGTCATAGAACATTTTCGACTCAAAATGGCCCAATAAATACGCCCTTTCATTATTGATGGACTTTTCACAAACACCCTGTATAATACAGTATTTTTCAATCTAAGTTTGTACCGAACGTAAAGGTACACATCTCAATCAATACCTTTAGTAACAATTGGGTTTTAAAAGATGGTCTGTGACTTAAGTTGGTACAATATATTTTAAAATACAAACCCAACCCTGTACGTCAGAGATTAATGTTTTATTCGTTGATTTAGAGCCAATACTGTTAAAGGCATGAATAATGAAATGAAGCCTTGCATTCTTTACGCTTTTCTCTACATTGGCTTCTAATAACGAGACAGAAACCAGTTGTATTTCCTCATTCAAACATTTTTTATTTTAAAAAAAGAACTTTTTTTCGGTACACTTTTTGGACGGATGTGCTTTCATTTCTTGTCGTTTTCCTGATTTCTCTTTCTAGGTTTTATTTAAAAATCTTTTGAAAGATGGTCTTCGCTAGAATAGAAACCGCTCCCATCCTTCCCCCTACCCTCCCCCCTTCAAAACACAAACGGAGAATCGTAAAATTTTAAAGAAAAGCTAAGTTTTGTATAGCTGAAAAGTTTTTGTTTAGAAAAATTCGTTTTCTTTCATATATTTCTTTTCTCAGTGATGCATTTAAGGTTCCGGTTTATTTCCAGCGTAAAAAAATTATGCTAAAATATCACTGTTATGTCCTTTCAACCCTTTTTCTTATTTTCTTTGTAAGTTTCAATATTTAAGAATGTTTTTCTCAAATTCTGACTTACATTTCTGAATTCTGCATTAAGTTTTTCTTATAAACTAAATACATCCAGTTTCGTCTGCGAAATTGGTCAAAATTGTGTTTGGTGTTAAGCTCGGTTTTTTTTAGCTCTCAGAACTGAACTGATCTGACTTTCCTTCCTCCCAATTCCCAGTTCCCACACACCCGGCCACGTTTGATAAAATGGCGTCAACGTGGTTTTAATTTGTCGAACTCTGTAATGTTTTAATTACGACGGATTTATTCGGTTTAAAGTTAATTTTAAACGCGATACCATTAATTATTTTGAAGTTTAAATAATGGGCAACGTTTCGTGCGCAAATTTATACCAGTTACTAAAGGGTAAGATATTTTATTAATCAAAATAAAAACCTAATGTATTATTCCCTTAATTGGCGGGAATGGTACGCCATTGTTTTTGGTGCTCGTCTCGCTTGTACCACCATTATACAAAACCTTTTCAGCGCGTATTATATCAACCAAGGTCAGATTAATCCTTAATGACCCTTAAATTAACGCCAGGTAACGATGTTAATATGGAAAATGCCTTGTTAACTTCAAAATTTCTTAAGCCTTGGTCATTATTGAATCTTTGTTCAATTTCAATACGGCAGCGAGGCAACGTAATCAAGGTCGAATAATGGTTTAATTTAACCCCAATACATTAATGACATCTAAATAGACGGTTGTATAATTGCGTCTTATCCTTGAATATCCCAAGTTTTCTGTCCATTGGGACTTTCTGAGAGGGGATAAGGCTTTGATATTATGTACTTATAAATCAATGCAAAGGAGCGGGAAGGGTTGTGTATCTCTCTGCTTGTCTCCGTGATTTACAAGGCAATTTCTATATAGAAGAGGAGACGGTAAACAATCCCTTACGTAACAACGCATTTATATCCAAATAGGCATACTCCCCTCATCCCAAAGTTGGAAACGAACCAATAGTAGTCTGGAATGCTGGAACCAACAAATCAGGAATGTTAGCTGCGGGATATGTTATATTCATATTGTCTACCGACCTAGACAAATACTCAAAATTCAATTGAGGTAAACATGATATAGAATAGGTAAAAAAATCCCACAAAACCACTACTGATGTCATCCAGGGAAAATGGAATTTTGGGCTATTTATCTTCAAGAAGATCTCAACTAGGCCTAGAACTTGTTGGGGAAAATAACAAATAACCAGAATATTTTAAGAGCTAGACGTAGAAAACTAAGTTTAAAATCACTTCAAACAATTGGGGACGCATATTTGAGTAATTTGGTATGGTCTTTTCATAGAACCTTAATTCCAACAGGGTATAGGAGAACTTTAAAATATGTAATAAGGGTATGCTCGATCGTTGTAAGGATTTTAATATCTCAAGGTCATTCTAAAGATCTCTCTGTTTAAAGCTAGGGAATTAATGTTAATTTTGAAAGGGGGAATTAATGTTAATTTTGAAAGGGGTGAGGTGTTGGCACCGATACTAAAGGTATATTGTGCACCCCTAGCTAGGGAAGTAAATGATTACAATTGTCTGTACCATGAGACCACCTGCAAATCGGGACATATTATATCATGAACCATGGAAGATGGGTTATTTTTTATCCTTTACCATTGTAAAGAAAAAAGATGGTAGTGGGCCTAGAGTGGCGCACTATTTCATTGAAATACCATGGGACTATTTAACCGTGTTACTATCCAACCGTTCGTAACGGGACCAACATGATATCGGGTCTCAAGGAATAGCGTTTACTTGGGATTTATGGACGCTGGGTTCCCTATGGGCCTAATGTCACTCAGAATTGCGTAGCTCCCCTACGAGAATTGGGGGGGGGGGTGTCCTTCCCCAAAGACCTTTCTAGTCCGATGGGACCTTAGAGACCATTCCTGGCTGGCATCATGCAGGACCACCTGCCAAAAATGGTCTTTCAGTTTCCTCCCTCTTATCTCGTTCCCCTTGCGAATTTTCCAAGAGCTACGTCGATATTTTTGGCGGGAAACATTGACGCCAGCTTGTACGGGTTCCTGCTACGCTTCTTAAGCCTTTGCCATGGCGGGAGAGGAAAAGAAAAAAATACAGATATTGGGATTGTATGGGAACCGACTGGATGGTTCAATGGTTGGACGAAAACCTCGGGTATTAAAAAATGCTTTTGAATTCAGGATGAGCATGGTACTATTCTTTTACCCTGATGGTGGTGGTGGTCCTCCACTCATCTCCCGCGCTTTATAGTGAACCAACATGGTGGCATATGTTAGGTTTTGTTTTATGTAAGCCAACCCTCCCTAAAAAGAGACGTATTAAATAATAATTTGGAGTATTTCCTCTTTTCCCTGTTGGGGTTGGTTTTTTTTTTTGTGACCTCAAGGACCAAGGAGACTGGAATGGGATTGAGTCATCTTTGCGCCCCTGCGTTGGGTATTTGAGTATATATTTAACTTGAGTCTTGACGGAGTTTTTTTGTTGCTAAGCCTAACATAGTGTTATAAATGAGGAAATAAATGCAAGTAGGCTTAAAGAAAGAGAAGGAAAGTTAAGCCTTTGTTTTTCCCGCCAAGCCAAGGCTTAAAGCAATGGTTGCGTTTTTGTTCTGTTGTGTTGTGGTTTTCCTTTGTTGTTTTAAGTCAGATTTGACTTTTATATAAACAGTCTAGTAGTGATAAACTGAGTTGATCTATAATTTTTGATGATGAAAGTACCGCGGAGTTTCTTGAAATC
This sequence comes from Phalangium opilio, assembly GCF_054372755.1. Lineage (NCBI taxonomy): Eukaryota > Metazoa > Arthropoda > Arachnida > Opiliones > Phalangiidae > Phalangium > Phalangium opilio. The sequence continues at coordinate 2,853,590 of NW_028324168.1, read as the reverse complement.
TTTTTAAGGGAGGGTGTTTTGGGTACGGTTGGGTACTCGCATTGCTCTGGACCTTTCTCTGTTTACTGTATTTTGGTTATTTTTATTCCCAGTGGTCTGCAAAGTCGAAACACTTTTGAATTTTTGTGTATTTCAGTTTTGGCGGAAGTTTTCTTAGGTTTATTTTTAGATTAAAGTCTGATGTAGTATATGGCTTGTCTCGCGTGTCCTAGACATGTCTTTTTTTATTTTCTTCCAAGATTTAGCAAACAATTTTTACGTTTGCATCGCAGACTTTAGTGTCAGCAAATATATTCCAAGCGACGTTTTTTTTGTGAAAGAAATGTTGTATTTTACGACCATAAATTATATATATTTACTATAGTAAATGTAGGCGGGCATATAGTACAACTTTATAATATTTGCTTAATGTTTTTTTTTTCTTATTTTCAATTTCTTACAGATAAATTGAAAAATGTTGTAAATCTTCGAGGTTACACATCAATTCAAGTCAAGTAAGTCTGAAATTTTCTTAAATTAGCAACTCTGTTTGCGCCGGTATTTTTGATTTAAATTTCCATGGTATTTCGTAATTATAGGCGTAATATTACGCCCCTACACTATTTAATAATTATTAATCAACAATTTAGAAGTAATAAGCTTAATTAACGAACAATTGAGATACAATTACCTCAAATTAATTGGAAACGAAAACCTGAGCCGAATGTTTATAAAGTTTTAGGTTAATTTATGGTTTCAGTGGAGGTCAGGTTGCCGTAATGTTTAAATCTAAAACTTAGTTTACAGGCTAGGAGGATTCATACCATTTACACAAGGAGTAGAGGCTGTACTTTGAGGAAAATAATGCAGACTACTTTCCCCTCTATGTAGCCTGGAATCCTTGTGTAAATTGTATGAATCCTCCTTGTCTGAAAACTAACATGTATTGAAAATGTCAAAATTTTATATCGTGACCCCATGAATCTGACCAATTCTGGGGGTCAACGCGGGCTACTCTCGGATTATATAGGGACAACAATCTTTGACCATCATGTATAGAGATCGATAAGTTCTCTTGGCGTTCGTCTATCCCCTTATTAGGGGCCAATAGCAAACCGTAAACGCCAGGGAAAGGACGCGGCCAGTACAAAGTGCGCGACGTGCCAGGTGTGAGTGCTATAGAGAGGAGAAGGAAATCCCCTCTCTCTTCTCCCTTTAGGGGCTCTATCCCCCTGAAGTTATAGGATCTTGAAAGGGGGACAAGAAGAGGAGGGGGTAAGGCAAAAGGGTCTTAAGGGTTTGTATTGAGGCTGGCCGCAGCCCGCAGTGGTCGTAGTAACACCACTGTGTATCCACCCTCCATCTCCCCTTGACCTGTCATTCAAAGCTCCATGGAAAATATCCACATCTTAAGCTAGTTTCTGGAGAAAGGACCCTTCTTTTTGGTATAAAATATTTTTCACTTCGGTTGGTTGTTGTTATTGATTTTGCGAACTCTCTCTGTATCTTTTCTGTTATCATCCCTTCTGGCTGCATGGTCAGTAGATTTGGTTTTCTTTTTCAATTTATGTTTATGTTGTTTTTATTGTTGGGGTCAAGTGAAAGTTATAGACAGGTAGTCGGGCTACTTAAGGGCTTATTAGTAGTTATATTAGATCCCCTTTTGAAAGGGGGAAATCAGTATCGTCTGCCAATAATTAAGGGGGATGTTCTTAGGGAAATCGATTTTGAGTCGAAAATGTTGTAACTTCTATCTATGACATTTTGTTTGCCCTAAGGGACACTGTTTTCGAGTTATGATTTTATTGGAGTGTTTTAGGGATGACACCTTAATTAAATTAGAAATAACTGTCTTTTGATCAGTTTCTTAATTAAATTTAAGGGGTCATCCCTAAAATACTCTGGCTGCAATCTTAACTAGAAAACAGTGCCCTTAGGGCAATCAAAATGTCATAGATAGAAGTTACATTTTCGACTCAAAATTGATTTCCCAAAGAATATCCCCTTAATTTATGCAAACACCCTGTATATAAGTTGGGAGAAAGGTAGTCAACCAACCACACACAATTCATTCTTTAAATAGCATGAAAAATCTAATAAAAAAAATAAGGGGTGAAAAAAATTTAGTACTGCATGGAAAGAAATACATATATATTTTGCAAACTCATCGCAAAAGAAAAAAAAATTCCGGACTTTCTCATTGGTTAATAAAAACCCCTACGTAAAGATTCTTCTTGAGCAAATATTAAGACGATCTTTCAAGATTGCTTTAGCTTTCTCGAGCTTTGAAAAAAATAAGGGTAGATATATAAAAAACCGGGTTTTTTTACTTCATCCTTCGTTATTAGCTTGAATATACCTTTTTATATGAATTAATAATGTTATTTCATGAATATTACAAAATTATTGGTATTTTACCATACCTTTTACACTCCAATTGTAATTTAAATCGTAAATATTCATGGAGAAAATGAATAATTTCTAAAGGGTATATAGAATCTTCGTCTATATTTGAAAAGGAAAGGAAAGGAAGATGTTCCTAACTGGGAATAAGAAAAATATACCTTTCGTAATTTTCATCGGGAATTTATACCATAGACCCTGACTTTGATTCCATTGTCAGTTTAAGGTGAAATTTATTTCGGGTAATTTTCCTAGTTTAGTTGATACCACGTCTCAAAGGCAAAGTATACGATTATTAAATGAACTTTAAACGCAATGTTCCCCGCCTTTAGTAACACTATCAGATGTATCTGAGAAGTTAATCTGTCCCTTGGTAAAAACGAAAGAAAAAACATTCGTTCTTAATCTCATTTGGTCCTTAAATAAAAGTTTCCCGGGCGCGCGCGCTTTTAAATCGCGCCAACTTCCAACTTCAGCACGTGCTTTTAACTTAGTTAATAGCTTGACACCAATGAAAAGGGATACGGTTTGAATTGGCCCATCTTTACGAGATTACCAATGTTACTTGTCACTGGAAAGGGATGGCTTTCTCGGGCCTTTTTACCAAGTAACGTGTGATTTGAAACGTAGACGACCCCAAAAGCATTAAAATACTATTGATTTGGCGATTAAACTTCTTCTAGAGAAGAGGGTCGGTCGTACTTAGGAAAGAGAAATTGGGTCTCATTTTTATTACTTGAAGCAGACGAATCTTTTTCGTTACGTAGTTCGGAATAATTTGAAATTTTTCTTTCTTGAGATAATTTTTTTTGATATATTGGCGTCAGTGCGCATGGGCACATCGAATTACTGGTTTGCTCTACATGAATCTATTATAATCTCTAAGAAACAAACTATAGAGTAGATTGTGTACAGATAATTGTTGAATGTCAGTCATTTTCTAGTGCAATATTGAACCGCTACAACAGACTGAATAGTTTTCAGACTACGAGGATTAATACCTTTTACAAAGCTGGAGGCCAGGCTACTTGGCGGACAAAGTGCAGTACCAAGCAGCACGGTCTCCTGGCGTTAATTGTATCCAACCCTTAATTATGTATAGAGAAAGGTAGACATATTGTGCTGTAAACATCATACTTTTGGCACCAACTGTTACCCACTTTGTTATTTATATTTACATATAGTTGGTTGTCAGACAATGTATACACAATTTGGGATTATAACTCAACGTCTAGACTATAATGCATCACTTTAATGTAGTAATTTGCGTATACGATGTCCTTATCCAAACATTTTAAAAAATTTTAAAATTTTAGTAGATAAATTTTTAAATTTAACCAACTATAAAAAATAAATGTTTTTCCAGCAAATTCTGTTTCATTTCCCAATCGAATCGAATTGAATTGAACAAACCATAAAATTTTCGTCATTGTCGTACCTCCGTAAGAACCCAAATGTGTGGTTAAAGTAATGATTATTACCTTCTCTATCTTTTCCAAAAAAAAAAAGTTGAAATGATCTAAACGATATTTTTATGCGTAAAGAGCTAGGCTCCAGTACCATTTTTAGTCTTTTTTGGTGGGGGTCATTTATGTCTTTTACAGTATAGCTAAGCCTAACTCGGAATGGTCTTATACCAATTTGAAATTCATTCCCACATCTAAACTTAATAGGCCAGAATAGGAAATTTATTTTAAATATATTGAAAAGTGAAAGAACCTCTTTTGCGCCAAGTTAAAATTCAAGAAACTTTATTGCTAAGTTGTCTACTACCTTTTCCAATTTAATTTTATCTTTCAAGATGGGGTTTTTAAACTTTGAAGCTAAACCCCTCCTCCTTTTTATTAGAAAGATTGAGTTTTATTTGTCACGTGATCCCGCATGCCGGGGTCACCTCGCGCGAAAGGTTAAACTGTTTTATTGTCTTTTAAAGTTTTCAATTTCACGTGAATTTATATATATTATCATCTCACGCGCAATGCGAAATTACTATTTTGTTCAGTGTAGTGATAAGATTAAGGACTAGGATAAAGGGTTAATGACCCGTAGGTACTCTGTCACCTTTCTTTTATATATAGTTTTAGTCTCGTTAGTTCCAATTTAGTTGACAAAAAGTATATATCTTCCTTCCACTGTACGTTACGTTATGCGCCATTTTGATGGTGGAGTGGGGATGGGGATATATAGGGGGTATATATATCCCTATTCGTTGAAATATATTCAATAGGTGTTAAGTTCTCTCCGTCGCTTTCGTAGCTTTTACCCCTTTGTTTCTAATTTAATAGACAAATTCCCCTCGATTTGCCTCAAGGTTGAAATTGCTTCTCAGTCAGATAAAGAAAGGGAGAAAATAAATCTGACAATTCGAATCGAGTCGGAGAATGTTTCTCTCTCTCTCTCTCTCTCTCTCTCTCTCTCTCTCTCTCTCTCTCTCTCTCTCTCTCTCTCTCTCTCTCTCTCTCTCTCTCTCTCTCTCTCTCTCTCTCTCTCTCTCTCTCTCTCTCTCTCTCTCTCTCTCTCTCTCTCTCTCTCTCTCTCTCTCTCTCCCATCTTAGAATTTGTCTCCACCTTAAGTGTAGAATCATCCCTTAATTCAGGGCAAGGTTCCTTCATTTCAAATTGGGCTTGAAATATAGCCTTTCACGCCTTAAACTCAATTAGAAACTCAACTTGAAATTTTAGCTTTTCTTTTATTTTTTTTTCGGCAAGTCTCTTTGAATCTCCCCTCTCTCCGTCTTTGTCTCACCTATGCGCAGTAATACGTAGTGTTGAATCTCATAAAGAAAGTAGTACATGCATTCTTATCTAAGAGAAGGGTTTACGTTACGAAAACTAAAGAATGTTTAACTTGTTCAACCAATAGAGAAATATTTTAAAAACACGTGCTGGGAACTTTAAACCCAATCTAACTTTGTTAGTATTACATCAATTTATTTGAACACGAGCTGATAGTTGTATCCCCCATCCCCCTCGCGCTATTCTTTATAAAAGAAGAAAATAGAGAGGTTAAGTTTGAGATGAGACTATGGGAAATCAATTTTGAGTTGAAAATTTAATTTTTATGACATTTCACACAAAGGAAAACCCCCTTAAAACAAGTTATGATTCTCGAGTGTGTTACACATGGCCCCTTAATTAAATTAGAAATCATTGTCGCTCAATTTCTTAATTATACTTTAAGGGGTCATCCGTAAAACACTAAAATGTTCATAACATTGGTGGCAAAATGGCGATTTTTGTCTCAAAATTATTTCCCATAAAACCATGCACCCACCTTACTTCGGTCCATTAATTACCATTTTTGGAACATCATGTTTATTCAAGAACAATTGATTCTATCTTCGAATTAAGGAAGGTTAGGCTTAACCTCTCTATTCTTTCCTTACCCATGTAAATTCTTTTCCTTTTCCTTTTTTTTTTGCCCTAAGTCTCGTGCAGCTCGATCTCTTCCTCTCGCGCTACCGAATTTTATTTGCTTTTGAACGTAATTTGCAAAATTACGCACTTAGCCATCCGGAATAAAAAATTTGAGGGGATGTTCCCCCCGTTACCCGTATAACTGCAACTTGAACCCCAACGGGGAAACTGCGGTAAAAAGAATTCCAATTTTTTAGCCCTTTTTTTTCAAGATGGAGAGAGAAGGAATTTCTAATTTCCTTTAGAATGGTCGCTAAGATAAACGACTTCTTTTTTATTATAGATTTTTAGGTTTAACGTCTGTAAGGAATCTTTTACGTTTAAAGGGAGTATCCTTTTACTTTTTTCTTCCTTCAAAAATATCGTCTGCAGTCAGTAGACCAAATTATTTTTTATCTACAAATTATATAACCTATAGAATTTCATACTAAATTCATTGTTTAAATCGTGTTTCCAATTTTAGGAACGTCTCCTTTAAGTTTGAAAACATGTTGACAAGATTAGTCGAGACTAAACTAAGCTAGTCCTCCTTTGTTCTAAAATTTATATACCTACAAACTATAACTACATATTTTCCTTCACTCGAGTAGAGGAAATTAAGGAAGGTAACTTATTTCCTTTTCAGAACGCAATGTCCCCTTAAAATGTTAGCCGTTAGTTTAATTTAAATTTTACTTAGATAAAAATATTTATATAATGCGTAGATTGGGTTAGCTATTCAATGTGTAGAATTTGTGATTTTTTTTCTTCATTATAATCTCGCCTAATTGATCTAATAATACTGTTCCAGTAGCAAAGATAACCTCTTGACCTTCCTCTAATATCAAACCCATTCTGTATGGGAACCGTATACCATACGTTGGAATAATGTAGAAAAATTAATTAATAACTCTGCATGAAAACTTCAATATTAAAATTAAATCAAAATTTAACATTTCTATTTTTAATTAAGGAAACCTTTCACGCTTTCTCTATTTCGTTAATTACTAATATATAAAAAGCTGGGAACAAAGTTAATTTAAATATTTCACCGAAGTAATTTTGTTATTTACCTAAATTGGAAATTAAAACTAATGTACAATCTGTACAAAGAATTATCGTAACGAAAATAATTAATGATAGATCTCGTGAAGTATCCAGGTGTAAATATCGTTAGGCACCTTTTACCACAGTGACAATCTTATTGGCTCTAAAAATTTACTGTACTTCTTAACCGCACTCTAACAAAGCAATCAGTTCAGTATAAAGTACAGACAAATCTCTGTTCATCTCTTGTAAGAAATCTTCAGTTTCGAACAATTTGACTTATCTCGAATATGACTACGCTTCTTTTCATCTATCAAACCCCTAGACTAGACAAGAGAAAAGGTCTCAAGGCTTGTCTATCGTCAAGTCATATCCTTTACAATACAATTCCTCAATGACTTTAGGCTATGATGGCCCGCGTGGAAAATAATTCAAAAGGGGTAAGAGAGGTTCTTGTCTTTGACGATACGTCCACCGATGGGATGTAGTTTCTAAGGTATATGTTGGAAGAGGAGAGTGTGGGAGGGAAAAATAGCCAGAGCATAATGAAATTTTGATGTTACATCTTAATAGCGAGAACCTCTCGAGGGTTCGAGAAGATGCCGTCGGCTCTTGGGAGGAGGGTGATGGGGTTTCACCCATCAAAAGCAGCTGTTAGTTTCTACCTCCCACTGCTCTCTCAGCTTCTCTCTCTCTCTCTCTCTCTCTCTTCTCTCCTCCTTACTCCTTCGCTCTTGAGCCTCTCCTCCCTTTTATACTTATTCCGTCCATCTAGCATCCCTGAATCGGATCCCTGGTTATTTTTAACGAGATGGTTGAATATGTTTATGTCTAAATTTAATTTGATTAATTATGTGTTGTTTTTAAGTAAAGGGGGTCTTGTTATTTGGTGCGATTACTCTATGGAGTATCTAGTTCATGATTTTTATGAGTTATTGAAAATTCAAAATAGTGTAAAATTGTTTGGAAATGTTTAAGAATTTTATTGAATTGTCTCTAGCCATATTTAAAATTAAATAGTCTTTTTATTTGGAGGAATTACTTCATGGAATAACAATTTGAATTGTAGTTCTTATTTTTCTTTACTGTGAAGGTTTGCAGTGTAAAATTTGATAATAATGTTACTGACTTATTTAGCTTTATTCGAAATTAAATATTCACGATATTCGGTGGAATTAATGTACAATATCTAGTTTTACAATATAGCCAACGTTATTAACTTTCTAAAACTGAAGCAAGTTTATGATTTGATGAAGTATATAGTTAGTGCTCCCAACCATCCCATCTATTTCTAATATTCTCCATCCCGCTTTCTACTGTATTCGGTTTAGTTTCATGGATAAACTCTATCATTTCCCCCACGTGATCGATGTGCGGGCTTTGGGATCCCAACACAATGGAGGCGCCTACCGTCTCCTCCGGTTCTCTCTCTCTCCTATTGCTTGAGGGAGGGGGGGGTTGGGGGTCCTTTCCCCGCTGGCGAAGCGGCTAAAATAATTTTATTGGGCTCGGCCGTTTTATAAAGTTCGCGTTTGGCCCCTCAGATTGTCGATAATGAGCCCTTGATTAATTACGAGCCGCTTCTCTTTTATAAAACACTCAAAAGATCGACGACGAACCCAAGGCTTAGGAAAAATCGTGGTGGTGCTAGTGCCCTGTATACCCTTTTATACCCAAGTAAATTTTATCACACCCACTACCCTTTGGCGCTAGATTTTTACGTACGCTACTTCCCTAGTTGATCTAACCCTAGTCTTTTCTTTCAACTCTTTTTTAATGCACCCATTGTTTTCTTCTGTGCTAGGTTTTTTAGGCTTAGCTAGGAGACTCCAGTTTTATGATTGAGTGCTTATCCTGGTCTGTGTCTTAGACACAGTATTTTTTTGATCAGATAATCATTGAAATGCATTTTGGGATTATGTTGTCGTAATCTAATTTTATTAATTATTACGGATTTCGATAGAGCATAATTTTCTCTTTAAGATGATGTCAATTTCGTCAAAATTGGTTCGTAATTAAGGAAGATATTAGGTTTTTTAAAAAACAAATAAAATTTCAAAAAAAAATATATATTTGTTTGTTTTTTAAAAACCCGTATAACTTTTTTATTTACTGTCCGATTTTAATGAAATTGGATTTATTTTACAGGCCTATTTTTGTTCTATCTGTTAATAGCAAATCTTATTAAAATTTAATACTGATTAAGATTAAGGAAGTTTGAAAGTAACTGATGACAAAAACATCTTGTTTTCATTTTGTAACTAAACCCAATTTATTTTTCAACCTAAGGCTTGATTTTTAAAGATAGTCTTTTAAAATCCCATCGGAATTTCAATTAAAAATTAGACTGAAATAAAAAAGATATAAATAAAAAATGGTTCAGTTAGGACAGATTCTAAAAAGAAAGGAGCTTGTCTATTTTTATTTTTGGGCATTTTTAAGGAAAATTAAAAGAAAGCATAAAAATAGAGAAGAAATTAGTCTGGAGGCCAGAACTGAAACGAACCAGACATTTCAATCACGTTCTTTGATTCTAGATAAATTTCACCATTAATTTTGACCAAATCCCCTTTGATAATACATGTAAGAAGAGGCTTATTCTTTAGTAAAATCTCAATATGAGATTCGCAGAAACAAAAATATCCACATACAACTTGCTTGGTTATTTCTAGTTTTACGACTCTTTTTCGTTACTGCTAAATGAGAAGAATTGATTTTGGAGCGAGGCACTCCTACATTTTTGCCTACACAATAAATTAAACTCCGAAGTTCATAACTTGAAGCGTTCCCAATTAAATTTTGTTGATGGTATGGATTAGGCTAGAATTTTTACCTTATTTTAAGTTAAAAAGCGTATAAAATAATAAATATTTCAAACGCTCAAATAAATATTTTGCTAAATTTTCCCACGGTGAATTGATATGATAGGTTAAAGCAATCGCATGGAAATAGTTAGGGGAAATGGGGGAAATAGTTAGGGGAAATGGGGGAAATAGTTAGGGGAAAGGGGGGAAATAGTTAGGGGAAAGGGGGAAATAGTTAGGGGAAAGGGGGGAAATAGTTAGGGGAAAGGGGGGAAATAGTTAGGGGAAAAGGGGGAAATAGTTAGGGGAAAGGGGGGAAATAGTTAGGGGAAAGGGGGGAAATAGTTAGGGGAAAGGGGGAAATAGGGGAAATAGTTAGGGGAAATGGGGGAAATAGTTAGGGGAAATGGGGGAAATAGTCAGGGAAATGGCGGGAAATGATGAGGGGAAAATTTGAATTTAAAAATTGAACTTCAGATTATAAACTTCGAAGAAAGTAATCTAGATTTTTGCGTACCTCGAAAAATGAAAGGGTTTCTCATCGATCAAGTAATCCGTAGGATCATTTTTGTTCTGAATAATTCCTTCTCTTTTTTAATTCCGAGTTCTCTTTATTTCTGGGCGGTTTTTTTTATTCCTTCCCCCGTTTATTTCGACTTGAAAAGGAGGTTGGACATTTGGGACGTCAGATTCCAAATTCCCTCTTTTTAATCATCTGTAAAAGAGAAAAAGAAAGAAAAATAGGAAAAGGTTCTTTTTTTTTGGATTATTTTTAATTAATGAATAGCTCTTTTAGTTTTTCCTCGAATTCTGCATGCACTTGCTTTTGGTTTATAATTCGGGGAACCTTTTTTTCTCGTAAAGAAGTTCAAAGGATTTTTGTTCACAGCTATTTTTGTGTTTTGGTTTTATTCAGTCCCCCCCCCAACTTTAGTTATAGGCCTAGCTGGGTTTTTGTTACGAAATCCTATTGTTTTCATTAAGGTTTTTTAATTTTATTTTATAATAAAGCCTTTGTGTAATTTTCTTAATGGATATTCTAATACATTGTAGCTTTTTTAGGATTATGTAAGTATATCTTTATTTCAAAAAAGGGATTGTTTAGGGTCCAAGTTTTAATTATCTTTAACTAAATTTAAACTACTGAATAGATTATTTTATAAACCATGTCTCATCTACGTGACGTCATACACGCATATGAAATAAGATTTGTTTGAATATATAAGGGCTAGGGTCAGGGGTAATATAAAACTTAGTTGCTGGCCAAGAAAGCGTTACAATCAACTAATTAACAATATTAAACCACTAATTTAATCCTATAGTCGATATACAACTGTTCCAATATTGCAGGGGAAATTAATTGCTAATCAATTTATTGGAATTACCGCCTCTCATCTTGTCAGTGTTGACCCTTTTTCAAAAATATTGTAACCCGCAACTAAATATAATCAATATTCGTTTTCTCTCAACATCTTGTCTTTAAGAAATCCTGTGTCTAAGGATCTTATATTACCTATAGAGGATTGGAAACTGGGAGAGCACGTGCAATAACTTTACCCCGCGTGTAATAACTATATCCCACGTCACGTGCAATAACTTTACCCCACGTCCAAACGCTTTACCCCGCGTGCAATAACTTTTCCCTCTTTACTTTATCTCAAGGTCATTCTATATTTAATGTATTCCGATAAGCATATGCTAATTTAGTCGCATTGTTATTTCCTCTAGACTCTAGACCTCTTTGGAATTAAAGTGTCCATGTTTAAATTGAATTTTAAATCACAATATATTTCCGTCAGTTTGAATCTGTACAAATACCACTTAATTAAATTCTTTGAAGTTTAGTTACTCGCTTGAAAGATAGAGGGGGGGGACAATTGGGGGGGATTATCTAACTGTTGTTTAGCATCGAGTTTTCATTATTTAGGAACTGTAAAATAATATTAACTTACAAAGCATGCATTTTCTGTTTGAGAATGGCGGGAAATTTTCAATGCGTTCCATTTAGGCGGGAAAGGTAAGATATTTACGGAATGTTACTTTGCACCAGAGGGGGGGGGGAGTACCTTTCGTTTGATGTAAAATAAATATTAAACCAAAACCTGCTGCTTGCATTTAAAATTTAATAAGTGTACTAGATTGAACATTTTAATTGGAAGTTTCGGCGGAAAATTCCATTACCTTTGTATGCTTTAGTATATAATATATATTAACAATTTTAGAATCAATCGAAAAGGTCTATAAATATTATTCTGTTTTATTATAAGATTATGTTTCAAAGTTAGATTTACGAAAACACGTCTTGTATCAGAGAAGTCTCGCGAAATTTATTTAATAAATTCGGAGCCTTTCTGCTTTTGTTTAACTCAGTTTAGTAAGATTTTAAATTACGCTGAAGTTGAACAAGTTATAGTTTATGTTAAGATATTCTGAATAATTTAGCTGAATTTTAAGATATTTGTGATGAAATTAGCATATTTTCAAGAAGAGTTCATATTTAAGATATTTTTGGGCGAGATAAGGTGTTTTTGAATTATTTGCCTTAAGGATTTGAAAAAGATTTCGACGATTTGCAAAAAATTCGACCATTTGCCAAAAAAATCTCGCCGATTTACATAGAAACTCAGGAGTTTTGAAAAACAAAAATTCACAACCACTATAATTTCTCAATATTTTACCTTATTTTAAAGAAATGTGTTTCAAACAATTTAGCTTATTTTTAAGGACACCTTTGAATAATTTAGCTCCGTTTGAAAAAAATATTTCGGTTTAAATATATTCGTCTCTTTAATGTACAAACATTTTAATAAACCTTTACGTTAATTAATGCCCTGTCCACTAATAACCCAGGGGACAAAATTAACAACTTCGGAGGTTTTATAAGCTCTGTAATATCTCTATGAAGAGAGAGAGAAGGCTAGTCTAGGGCTAAACACAACGCATTACGACTAACAACACCACTCCCCCTGAAAAGTAATTAGGCGAATTAACCCCTCCTAAGCCTTGGTCTTAGTGTATTATTATCTCTAGTTCCCCCATCTACCGTTATAAATAGATCTTTGCAAAGTAGAGAAAGCTGACGCGGATTTATATCCAATGTTAAGTCTCATAGGGTTTCAACAAACTAATGTTGAACCGTTCAATTTTCGCCTTCGCACGCGCCAGGCTCAAAATTTAATTTTCTTTTATATTTATTATCGCGCGCCAAAATTACGTTTGCGCCTTTTCTCTCTGAGTTTTCCCGCTCGTTTGTAATCATAGTAATAATAATTATAGAGAGCTTAAGAAATCAATTGACACAATATTTAATTCCTCCTTCAATATATTTTATTATTAAAATTAAGTAACACCTTTTAGCGACCTTACTTAAACTCTCTATTACATCGGGGACTAAACGACTAAATGATGAAAGTTTAAAAACCGCGCAGACTAAACTCGTTAACCCCAAGCTCTTCCGAAGCATCCCTATTTGCTCTCCATGGCAACGCGAGCTCTTTGTGATAATAGCTGTTGAAATTATAAAACAATGCGTGCGTTTCTTCCTAGAACCCCCCGAAGGAAGGGTTAAGTATTGTTGAAGTGTTGAAAGTAAAATGTTTATAAACGCGGAAACGCTCTCAGGTCACCCAGTTCCGGTTTGGTTCCTGTTTAATGTCAAAGAAAGGTCGTGTTTTACGTGTGGAATTTACTGCAAACGTCTTAAGATAATCCAGGATCTTTTACCCTATATGGAGAAACGTATATACGAAATCTCCGAATGGTACACAAAATTTATGGAAATGATATTTACCCAAAGGGAATTTAAAATATCCGAAAACTAGTTCCGAAATGTTTTAATTACGTTCCCGGAAGTTTATCCGTTTCATTTCCGAAGTTACTATTTATATTACCATAAGTTTATAAGATATGTTCCTTCTATAAGTATGACGCTACCTATACTTCTTAATGCTAGAGACTTAAGTAACAACTCGAGCTAGTTCGAGAACGGCAAGCGAAAATTGAAGTCCTACGCTCGGTGGTTAATTTTGCAGGACTTCCATCTTCCAATTTTTTCTGTACTAAGCCTTTGATTTGCAGCGCCTCACCAGGCGTCGTCGCTTTACCTCGAATCTATGACCTACCTCAGTCACTTCATGACAAGCTCCAGTTTGTAACCAGTAACAAACTTATGGTGAACATACTATATGAACTTATGATATTACTAAGCCTTAAGCCTAACTCTTATTTAAAAAGCATTGCAAACTAAACTCGGTACGTACGATTCGTACGAAATGAATATTTGTTTCCTTGTTTATATTTATGATTACAGTTTTAAGTTTATACTTATAGCTTCGAGGATTGTCGCTTTGATGTAAGGTAAAACTTGAAAGTGCACGGGCCTTAGTTCACTGGGATTTCAATTTCATTCCCGAATGACTTTGGTTGCATGCCGAATGTAACAAATATTTCCCGTTTCCCCGGAAATCCCGGAGAGAGTTTCTGTTATCACTTTTGTAATTCAAATCCGGTCGGATTCGGATGCGGATATAATACGCGTCCAGCGATAACTTGTCTTTTATCTAAAAGTAGGCTAGATGTCAGACTTGTTAAGCCTTGGTTAATTAATTTTCTATTATTTTTTTTATCCTTCTGTTAATGAAATAAATCTTTTCTTTATTGGAGGAAATGTTTTCCAAAATTTATAAAATTTAAAACAAACCTGCTTTTGAAGCTTTAAACTTAAAACAAAACAGATAATTTTGAACCTAGCTTTCAGAAGCTTTCCATGTATACATACAGGGTGTTCCAGAAAGGGTAGTTCTTTAGGAAATCAATTTTGAGTTGTTCAAAATGATATGTAACTTCTTTGATATTTTACCTCCCTAAGTTCCTCAAAGTTTTTACAAGTTATGACTGGAGTATTTAACGGAATAAATTAGTATTATATTTCAGTTTAATTCTCAATTTTAAGGGATCATCCGTAAATAGTCCAATCCTACTTGGATAAATTCTGATAGAATTTACATAGATATTCGACTTAAAATTGATTTTCCAGAACCATCCCACTCGTGTCCTCATGGGTCCTATAATTACCCTCCCTTTTTGAAACACCCTGTATATGGACACTAACTCTAAAAGCCATTGGTTTATATTTATGTTATAATTTAAGAGAAAGATGGCGCGGGGGAGGGGGAAGAGGCGATGTAGAAACCCCGCGTGCAATGCAGGAAAGTGTCGCCGCACGCTTGCTCGCTCCTCTAAAAGTATTTTCTAAAATTTGTCTCGAGACTCTCTGTCCTAAGTTACACTACACACAAAGCATTTCAGTCAGGAGGTTCTAGAAAAGACGGTATGGTAGTAGAATATCTGAAAGCGATGCTCCACCCACTAACAATTTCCCGCCATTTTCCTGTCCCCCCTCCCCTCCCTCGCGCGCAATCCCTTTTGTTCCTTACTCTAGTGTCTTTTGAAAGGGAATCGTAATTTGTGAAAATGCATTTTTCTCGTAGCTATAGAGTCTTCTTACGTGTAGCTATACTAAATTTTCAAAGTTTAATAATGTACAGGGTTGGTATAAGTCAGGGAAAATCTCAAACCCGGGGAAGATAAGTTAGGGAATTTAATTTTATTGGGAAAAATTTCTTGGGTTTACGAAAACTCTATATAAACATCAGCGGAATTATTTATATCGTACACTGATGTCGTGCAGGAAAATTGTTTTACAGGGGCTCATAGGAATAGCATTAGTAGCTTTACCCCTGTATGTTAGCTTCCCTCAGAAATATAATTTTTCAAGTTTTTGTAGTAATATTCTTATGAAATCGTTTAAGTAACTTAAAATTTTAATCTAAAAATGTGGTCACTCTGATTTGGAAGATTTAGACGTAATTTGCGACGATTTAGGCCTACTTATACCTACTTTACGACGATTTAGGCCTATTTTACGACGATTTAGGCCTATTTTACGACGATTTAGGCCTATTTTACGACGATTTAGGCCTATTTTATGACGATTTTGACCTACTTCACTTTTATGATTTTATGTTAAGCTGAAATAAATATTTGTAAAAGCCAAAACGAAGTCGAAACGGGAGCTAAAACATCAATGTAATAAAAAAGAAAGAAAACTGGGTAAGCTAGAAAGTACTTCCTAACGATAATACGGGATGCGCACGAGATATTTCTCTTCCGTTTTTTTTTTTTTTAAGTCTCGACGTCACGAGATTCTCTAGAGTGCATTTGAGTACATCCCTAAAAAAGTCTTAAAAGGATCAACCATACCTTTAGCAACGCTGTCAATTGACATAATCCCAATATACATAAACTGGGGTGATTGCGGGTTAACCTTTCTTTTTATATATTCCCGCGTTGCTATGCTATTACCCACAAATCCCCGCGACAGGAAGCAAGAAAAAAGAAAAAAAATGCAAGAAGCTAGAAGCTACGATGATAGCTACGTTCATAGAAGGCAAACGAATAAAGCGAATTAACGTCGTCTGCTTACCCAATTTTATTTCCCTTCCTAAAACTGACCCCAGAAGGAGTTACGCACGTCCAAGGGCAAGGATGGTAATATCCTTATTCAACTTTACTTCCTGGATAAGGAAATGGTTTGAAACTTTGATGCAAGGGGCGTTTTTATTCCTTGTTTCTTTCAAGAATAAAACCTAAGTTATATTTATTTTTTTTTTGTAATATTTCTTTTTTCATCCATGTTTCTAGACTTTTTGTATTTTTGTGGGAATATTTTGTATTTTTTCATCCTAAGCTTGCATGAGCAATACATCTGCACACACACACACATACACATACAAAAAGTAAAAATATTTTAGCTTTTTATCATAGTTTTTTTGGGTGGGCAAATATTTTGAATGTAAAGATACCTTAGTTTTTGTGTGTTGTTGAAAAGCCAGGATTGTAAAGGTTTTATTTAAACAAGTTTAAACAAAGTTTCCCAGCTTTAAAAATAGTAATGCTAATATTTTCTAGCAGCTGTTATAGTTCAGTTTGTATTCAAAATATTTTCGATTTCAATTGATGCAAATAACTCTAGCTCAACTCAAAACTATACCTCCTTATCATCGTATTCACTAATCACGTGATAGGTATTATCTTTACTCGATCTCACATCGAATTACTAAAGCCCGCGCGTGCGTGAAAATCAAAATTTAATCCAAGGCTTAACGATAATGTGATTGTATTCACTAATCACGTGGCATTTCAAATTGTAAATTGAATCCAAGGTTTAATATGTGTTCATAATGCACGTGGCATTACGCGCCATAATTATGTCAAAAGCGTGCGAAATTTCACGAAAATTGAAAACAAGGCTTAACTAAATTTTTCCATTATATATACCTATATGCTAGCCGCAACTAGCTTTTCAACAATGTCTAAATGCGTAACTAATTAGAATGCATCATAAAAAAATTAATGAGTTTAAACTGTATATTAAAACTTTATATAGCACCCCTGGAGTATCTTTAGCTCGATAATTAATTAACCTAAAAGCCACTTAAGATCTCCATTTCAGATAGCACTTAACTAGGGGAAGGGGGGAGGTTAAAAAACTCAACAAAAATTGATAAATTTCCATACTAATAACCTAGACTGCTAAGCCTAATTTACATTACAAAAATAAAAAGAAAAAATATCGTTACTAAAAGGCCCCAGAAGCTTTTAAATAGGTGGTGGTCGAGGATGCAATATTAAATTAGATACGATTTTTATCATACCAAGGCTTAGCGCGGTGGTGTATTTTAATCTACAGTAAGCTGTTGGTTAAAGCTTACTTTATCAGTACTTGAAAATAATTCCGCTCTAAGTGCGTTTATCAAATCATTGAAATGGTCTATCAGGCAGATAGAGGACACACACTTCTCGCGCCACAAAATTAAATCAACTCTGTTGGGAAGAGAAGAAAAAAATGGCGGGAAAAATTAGGCCAAACCGATCGCTAAGCCTTGGTGCTCAGAAATTGGCGGGAATATCCCTAGAGAGTGTATACTGCCAACTGAAACTAGCTCTGCCGATGCGAAAGATATGAGTGGCGATAAACGGGGTAGCCGTAGAAATGGCATGGATCGTCCAAGCGAAGGAACTAGAAATAAGAGCATCATGCAAGTACTGCCGGGCTCTAAGCCTCGGTCGTCTATAAATTGGGCTAAGAGTTAGAAAGGCGCGAAAAACGATTTCCGCTGGGAAACACGGAAGCGTTAGAGCATAAAACACTGATATCGGACTGAATAGAGCTACTGGAAAGAGCGGGGGGGGGGAATTGTAGATACAGAAAGAGGGAAGGGGGAGGGAACGACGACTCACTACGTGATATACTCTCTATACTTATTGAGGACATTTTTCTGAAAAATATTACGCGTCTGCTATGATCCAATGATGACTCAAACGGACAGAAAAACCAACAGAAATTGAGCCAAGTAGGCTAAAAATGATAACAATGAAAAGTGTTTTTTGGTGACATACACTATTTACGCCTGCCTTGTCTACCCTATACTTTTTATTGTGTATGATCAAAGAAAATATACCAAGAGGAGCAGAAACTTTGTAAATAGGGACCGCGGCTCTAAATTTGGAGAAACTAGTTCCGGTTGTTCACGTGGCTTTGTTGTCTGCTTAAAAATTATCTTTTGTACGTTAACGGTCAACCCAGAGATCAACCCTTTGCTATCACCAAAATAAAGCGATAAAAGGCGTTGCTGCTTAGCCAATCAACAAAAACCGGATCTAGTTACTCCAAAAACCTGGGCCGGGCTTTTCAAAAGGCTAAACTTTCTGCTCCTATTGGTATATATTCTCTTTGGTATGATGAAGCTGAAAATCAAGACAATTTTATGGAATTTTGTCAGTCTTTGCAATTGACACGTTATTAAAAGCGAAATATTTTATTTAAAGTGGATTATAGCAACGACGATTTAACCTTTAGACGAATACATAATTTAATTTAAACAGTAATAACTGAAATTCCTTTGTTACACTAGAATCCTAACAATTCCATCGTTCACACATACCGTTTTAAAGTTAGTAAGATCTGTAATAGATTAGCATTAGGAACAAACATTTTTGTATTGCGCCTGGATTGCCACTTTACACGTAACACGGATGTATTGCGGGTTAAACATTTCTACAGGGGCTCGTAAAGAATACAAGGGGATTTTAAACCCTGGAAGCTGTCTTCCCCTGGAAACTAAAATTAAATTTTTTATTTTAGTTAATGTAAATTATCCGCTATATTTCCCTTATTACCTAGAAAATAGAGAAGGCTGAAAACGGAGGAATGGTATCGTGTTAGTATCTTGAAACCCCAACCCCGTATTTAGTCAGTATATAATTCCGGATGGAATGATTCCCCTCTCTGTAAACACATTACGCGAGCTTGGATATCTACTAAACCATCACCCAATATCTTGATTACGTCCATAACTATAAAAGCTTCCCACAGAAAGTCTAGGAAGTCCCGGGGATTCGAAGAGAGACTCACTCGGTCGGTATAGCTCTCTCGGGCTATTAGCCATCGGTCCGGCAACGGTTGGTCAGTCGCTTTATTTCTCACCTTGCTTTGCCTCGCATTGCATGACGAAAACCCTTAATCCATAGTCCAATAATAAGTCGGCCGCCACGATTTTTTTTTCTTTATCGTAGATGAGATTGTTGAAGAATCCCGGCGAGTTTTTTTACGTTTCACATCTAATATTGGTTAAAGGAATTGCTCTATTTTACGAGTTATGATTGGAGTGCTTAATTAAATTGGCATTTCACTTTATTTCGGCTCCCCCAATTTCGGTTTATTTAGGCTCCCCAAATTCGGTTTCTTTAGCTCCCCAATTCTTAACTTCTCTTGGAAGTTTTATTTCCACGAGTAAAAGCATTTACTTGGATAATGCGATGACATAGGCCTGTATAGCAGCAACTTCAAAGAGATTCAACCCCCAGCAGTTTCCGCTTGACTTGAAAACGAACTTTATACTAACTTATACAAAGTTCTAAATGTTATAACCATGGACGGAAACTTTAAAGTGTATTTACCCTAACTTAATAATATTATCCTTATAATTTTTAGAACTTGGTGAGCGCTACTTTACTAGGCCTAGCTGCACTTTATCTCGCGCTAATTTAAGAATTTTTCCTCATAATTTGCTATTTAAATTTATAAAATCAGTTAGATACTTTTTAACTTTACGTGCTAAGCCTATTAATTCCCAGATATTATTTTTTATTAAAGACTAAATCGAATGGCGGTTCACATACGCTGAAAGTATTTTTTTAAATTTAATTTGGAAAATAATTACAATATAATTAAGCTAAATCACTTTGCCATAATTGTTATCTTGGTATAAACTGTCCAACCCCTCGATTTTGGGGAGTTATCTAAGGCTTTATAATTCAACTCTCGTATAAGGCCTTTTAAGGGCGAAAGGTCGACTTTGATCCAAGCCGCCGCCGCGTAGAGTGACTGTGAAGCCTCGGTGGCTCTTGAGCTTCTGTATTGGAATTTGGATCTCCATCCTGGGCGAGATAGAAACTCTCCCCCCGGATCTTAGTCTTCATCCTCGTGTCTCCATTGTATCGATTTAGGAGTGGAATCACCACCTCCTGAAGATTTTTGAAGGGATTGTGCACAATATATATATATATATAGATTTTAAACGTTGTACCTTTCCTATTCAATTTTTAATCGAATTTCTTAAGCCTTGGTCCTTTTAAAACAAAATGCATAGCAACTGATTTTAGTTTAATACGTTTAAGGTTTGGGTTAAGAATTTATGTGGGCCTATTAAGCCTATTTTTACGGGTTAGGAAGATGTCAGACGATCAATTTTGACCTATTTTTAGACGGGGGTAAGATGTTTATAGGGTGGGAAGTATAGCGTGACTTAGGACTATTTTTAGGCGGCATTGAAAATAAACAAGCGTCAGTTAGGCCTATTTTAGGGGCTTTGAAAATAAACAAGCGTCAGTTAGGCCTATTTTAGGGGCTTTGAAAATAAACAAGCGTCAGTTAGTCCTATTTTTAGGGGGCATTGAAAATAACCAAGCGTCAGTTAGGCCTATTTTTAGGGGGCATTGAAAATAACCAAGCGTCAGTTAGGCCTATTTTTAGGGGGCATTGAAAATAAGCGTCAATTTGGCCTATTTTAGGGGCTTTGAAAATAAGCGTCAATTAGGCCTATTTTTAGGGGCAATAAAAAATAAGCAAGCGTCAATTAGGCCTATGTTTAGGGGCAATAAAAAATAAGCAAGCGTCAATTAGGCCTATTTTTAGGGGCAATAAAAAATAAGCAAGCGTCAATAGGCCTATTTTTAGGGGCAATAAAAAATAAGCAAGCGTCAATTAGGCCTATTTTTAGGGGCAATAAAAAATAAGCAAGCGTCAATTAGGCCTATTTTTAGGGGCAATAAAAAATAAGCAAGCGTCAATTAGGCCTATTTTTAGGGGCAATAAAAAATAAGCAAGCGTCAATTAGGCCTATTTTTAGGGGCAATAAAAAATAAGCAAGTGTCAATTAAGCCTAATTTTAGGGTTAGAAAATACATATTTAAAATCTTGAATTAGGCCTGATTTTAGGGTTAGTGAGTACGTGTTTAAAAACTTGAATAAGGCCTATTTTTTAGGGTTAAAAAGTACGTATTTAAAATCTTGAAACTAATTTTGGGTTAGAAAGTACGTATTTAAAATCTTGAATTAGGCCTAATTTTAGGGTTAGAAAGTACGTATTTAAAATCTTGAAATTAATTTTGGGTTAGAAAGTACGTATTTAAAATCTTGAATTAGGCCTAATTTTAGGGTTAGAAAGTACACGTTTAAAATCTTTGGGGTAATTGTACCTTAAGTATAAGGTGCCAATGTTGTCGAACAATAATATTGCTACTGAATATTCTTTTGTTTATAAGGTTTTTGCCATGGACTGTGTTTTTGTAATTTTCCTGATGTCGTATGTAGAAAGCGAATTTAAAGTAAAAACAAACAGGACTCTCCCGGTTTATATTAGATCCTACACGAGATATAGGATAGAATATTCTTATTTGCATATAAAGGTAATGTTTAGTATATAGTAGATTTTAAGACCTATTTAAATGCAAGGACCAAGATATTTTGATGAAATATTCATTCCAATATATATTCAACAATTTAAATCTAACCGTATTTATATTATGAAAAATAAAATAATCTTATAGATTACTTGAATATTGATTGACCTAATATTTATTTTATAATGAATATTTTAGATTAGTTTTTTCTAATAAAATTAAGCCCAAACCAAGTAAAAATTAATTTACTTATCAGTCATTTAGAAGCCCCAGCTGTCCTATAATTCTTATAAAATCCTATATTTTTGAACCTGTCCTGTATTATCCTATAATTTCATGAAACGTCCTATAATATCCTATATTTAAATTTTTGTCTGGGCTCCCTGCTCAACGAGTCATTTTAAAACTTTTTACTAAAAATAAAACCTCTTTCTAAAAATAAACCCTTTATAATAAAGAAAAAGTAAAATTTACTCTAAAAAACCCAAGTCCTTCGTATCCAAACTTTTGCACGTGACGTGATATATGATGTAATTTAAAACTCGACAGTTTTAGGCTTAAGAGAAGCTGCGTATAAGAAAAATCAGAAATATGACTATGTCTTTATGAATGAAAGCTCTTAGCGTTAGGTTACTTAAAAAGTAAAGTAAAAAAAATGAGGGACCCTTTTAGCGCGAGCTGACCTCTTTTCTTATAATTACGGGGCCCCCGAATTTTTCCCCTAATTATGAAATATCTTAGGGACCAAAAGAGACTTTACTCTTTCTTGAGCAGGCCTTATCGGAAAAATAAGGCATAGGTTACGCCTTAGGCTCGCCTAGCGTTGAAAGCCAAATAGCGTCTTTTTTCCTTGACTTATTAACGACTTTGGTGTTGACTTTAACAGTATACTTTTAAAGAAATATTATCTGACAAAAATACCATATTATCACGGACGTTATTTGGGAAAAAGGACTAAAAACGCTGTCAATATATTTGTTTCAAATTCGAGCATAGGAAAAATAAATTTTCTTCAATAACTTAGCCCCCCCGGCGTGGTTTTAAATTATTTTCGAGTTCCTTTGGTATAAGTAGTGTATACTATACAGATAGACAGTCATCAAAGATGGAAGCTACCCTCAAGATGGCTGCCTATGACTTCATCACTAAGTGAAACCAAAGATTTCCCCGCAAAATTTGAAACTTACCCAAAAATCGCCCTCACGTGACCTTGCTTCTACTATTTCAAAGGGTTTCCCCCCCCCCTTGGACTGAAATAACTCCAAAAAATTTTCCGCATCCCATATATATGGGTTAAGGTCCATAGAAACATGTAGTCTAGGAAAACATATCTCTTGATATAAAACAACACAAGTTAGAAGAAACTGGATGAAATTCATAGTTATGTCTGTTTCTTTGTTTCTCACAAACTGCACTATACTATACTATACAATACAACACAACAGATTTTTATATATATATATATATATAAATATATATAAATATATATATATATATCTTCGGTTTTAACAAAGTTTCATCTTTCTGCAAACCAACATCTCCTGAAGAAAAAAAAAACTGTTTTTATTTTTTCTTTTCCAGGAATTTTCCTACACATAAAAGGAAGTATAAGATTCCTGAATTTATTTTTGCTTTTACTTCGGGGTATGCAAAGAAATATGAAAGAAAATTCGAATCAAAAAGTTATTTACGTGAAAAAAAGGAAGTTATATGTGATCGTAAAACAACGAGCAAAAATATATATATACATATATAAAAATTGGGGAATTGTCTTTCTTTGAAGTCATTGGGCTTGGGATTTAAAGAGAGAATGAATCGCAAATCAAAGAATTGTAACGTAACTAGCGCCATTTTTTCCCTAATATCTGTTTGGGCAGGTTTGTTAAGTTAAGATAACTAATTTTTGTAACTAAAGATTGGGGGAAGGTTTAACAATTCCATCTATATTAGGAATGTAGTAAAACCATCTCATATACAATGTGGTTTTGTTATTTGAGGAGATGGAAATTCTACACCCTTATTTCAGTTGCACGGGGAAACCATTACGCTGTACAAGCTATTAGCCCTCCTCAAATATAACTAAACCACCCATCAGAAGCTCATGAGATACTTGAAGTAAGAAAGTGTAAATTGTTCCTAGTGACCTTGTCAATCAAGTTTGTAAGATATGTTCACCATAAGTTTGTCGCTGGTTACAAACTGGAGCTTGTCATGAAGTGAGTGAGGTAGGTCATAGATTTGAGGTGAAGCGACGCCTGGTGATTGGGCCTTGTACAGACTAAATAGGAAGATTGAAGTCCTGCAAAATTAACCACCAAGTATATACAGTCAATCAATTCTCGCTTG
Source organism: Phalangium opilio (assembly GCF_054372755.1). Taxonomy (NCBI): domain Eukaryota; kingdom Metazoa; phylum Arthropoda; class Arachnida; order Opiliones; family Phalangiidae; genus Phalangium; species Phalangium opilio. The sequence continues at coordinate 2,829,591 of NW_028324168.1, read as the reverse complement.
TCGTTCTCGAACTAGCTCGAGCTGCAAGTCTCTTGCATTACGAAGTATAAATAGTGTCAAACTTAGGGAACATGTCTTATAAACTTATGGTTGTACCTCTGTCCCTCTCTTTGCGGTTTGTTTCCGTAGCATACTTCGAAAGTCTCATACGCTTCTAATCGCATTACAAAACGTTTGTCATCGAAATCCATAAGTCTTTACAAATGATATTTCGATATATTAATATTCAATTTATTTAATTTCAAATGGTTTGTTGAAAAACCTTTTTAGAAAAGGGTTGCCAGCGTTTTAAGGGCTGCATGGGGGTTGGGAAGGGGTCGGGCTTGCATTGCGTGTATAGTCATTACCCTTTGCGCCAGCCAGGATGGTCGAACACACAATGCAATTGCCCCGCAATTTCCCCCCCATACCCTATGTATATAGAGAAGGGGGCTTAAAACCCCCGCGTGTCCCTATAGATCGTTTCTCTCGCGAGTCAATACCCCCGTTAAGCCTTGGCCTTTTGCGCTTATAGCATCGCAACCCCTTCGCTTAAGCCTTTGCTCTCCAACTTCTTTCCATCCCTAGAAGTTCTAGCGTGGATTTGCCACTATATCGGTTTACTCATAGCCCTGACGCAATCGTGGGGTCTAACAATCGCTCCTGTAGGAGGACTATAATTAACTATGATGAATACCTTTTTGTTAAGTGATCATCACTAAGCCTAAATTTGTTATAATCATTTTAAAAAGTTTATGGTTGGGGCAAGGGAAAGCAGTGTTTTCATTGCTTCTTATTTACATGTTTAAGCGTAATTATTTTCTAAACATAGGGTTGGTATAGTACCTGAAATTCCTGGAAAAATCAGGGTAATATTTTCATTTTAAAAGTCAAGGAATTCGTATTGGTTAGGTAATTTTTCAATAAATAACAGTAGCATGAAGTAATATATTTATTTACAAGCTCATGTTATGTGTCACTTCAATGATTTTAGTTTTTACTACAATTTAAAAGTCATGGAACGGGAAATACTAAAAGAAAACCCTTAAAAAAGTCATGGGATTTTTGAAATAAAAAATATCTGTATCAACCTGTTATAAAAGTGTCCAACCCCACGCGCTTCTAAACACGTCAACTCCGAATAATACAGGGGCCGTTAAGGATCGACTTTTTATCATCCCTTGAAAATCTACATAATGCGATGGGGAAGGGGAACATGCACTTTTTAAGAACTGTATATCGTGTAGAGGAGACCCCCATCCGGATCCTGTTACTAAAACCGGTGTAGAGCTATAGAGGTGCAACTTCAGGGTTACGCTAGAGTAACCGCGCGTGAAATCTGAAATCCGCTGGATCCAAACTTGAACAATGACTATCTTTTAGATTAGTAACTACAAACTATGATAGGACTGGAGCCGCTATGGGGTGTTAAGAGTCGACAAAGATACGTTGCTTCAAGAGGCATTTCGATGACGTAATGCAGGGAGCCCAGCGGTACTATAGTTCCTATATTTTTTTAAACCTGTCCTATATTATCCTATAATTTCGTGAAAAATTGTGCACATAAAGAATTTAAATTAAAATTTTTTGCCTGGGCTCCCTTCCGTTATGTTTTATCTAAGTTTGTTGTAGAGATTTTGATGAACTTTTGGTTTCAATATAAATAGAAAGAACTTATAGAAGTCACTAAGAATCGATCAAATTCAAATATCTGTACAGATTGATTCTGTATAATAATATTGGTAGGCCTAGCTTTGCTATACTCCTCGCATATTAAATCCATTACGAGTGTTATCGTCGCATTCTATGCCTGACGACGATTCCAGCTACGATCATTTGCTCAAAATTATGCACGCTTTGCCCGGGTACTCTGTACATATTATGTATAATTTATACCGCATTTCAACTCTATATCAAATAGTTAGGACATTTCATGAAATTTAGCGCAGAATATTATAATTTAATATTTTGTTCAATGCTCTATAGTCTGTCAGTCAATCAATTGTTACAGTCCAATATTTGACTCATAGCCTGAATATCACGGACCCAATATTCGCCTCAGAGCCAATCCAGCAGCAATATTTGACACATAGCCCACAAACGTAAGGATTCTAGCAGCAGTATTTGACTAATAGCCCAAAAACGTAAGGATTCTAGCAGCAATATTTGACACACAGCTCTAAAACGTAAGGATTCCAGCAGCAATACTTAACAAATAGCCCAAAAACGTAAAGATTCCAGCAGCAATATTTGACACATAGCCCAAAAACTTAAGGATTCCAGCAACAATACTTAACGCATTGCCCAAAAACTTAAGGATTCCAGCAACAATACTTAACGCATAGCCCAAAAACGTAAGGATTCCGGCAACAATACTTGACGCATAGCCCGAAAATTAACGATTCTAGCTAGGCTAATTTCCAGACCAATATTCATGTCCATTCTCTTTCATAGGCTGTCTTAAAATAGGCAAAATCGTTCGTAAGCCTTGGCTCAAACTTGACCCACATTTTTACTTCGGGTAACAATTCTAGTACCTACATTAGCAAAGGAGATAAAAAATATTCCATTTAGGCATGGGTGGATACGCGCATCCCGTAGCTCTTACTGATAAAAAAAAATATATTGTTATTCAAGAGATATTCAGGAGATATTTTTTTATTTGTTCTTTTTTTTTCATCCTAGCTATTCATTAAAGCAGACACTTTTCAGACTGATCCACGCATCTTCTATCTTCTTTACTTTCTTTCTCTCTCTCGGAGATAGAAAAGATGCCTTCAGAAGAAAAAAAAGGAAACCTGGGTGGATGAGAGATGGAATGTATATCTAGTCCCCGGGAACACCGGGATGAGGAGGATAGAGAAAAGAAGAAAAAAAGAAAAAATTTGGGGGAGAGATGAAAGCTTGTCTACGTATTAGCGCCTGCTCAGTCTGTTCTTGTCAAACAAAGAATCTTATGAATAGCTTTTTATACTTTCTTATGTAGATGTACGTAGTGACCAAGGGTTCATATAAACCTGGAAAACTCAGGGTAATGAATGGTTGACAAAAAATATCAGGGAAATTTGTAAAGTTTGCTCTGAAGGGGTTGCTTCAACTATAGAAAAAACCACTCCCGTTGTTATTACTCCATATATGGGAAAAAAACCTGGAAAACTCATGGAAATATATGGTGGAAAACCTGAAAAAAAAACTGGGAAATATATGGTGAAAGGTATGGCAAACTCTGGAAAATATATGGCAACAAACCCTGGAAAACTCATGGAAATATATGGTGGAAAACCTGAAAAAAAACTGGGAAATATATGGTGAAAGGTATGGCAAACTCTGGGAAATATGAGAAAAAACCCTGGAAAACTCAGGTAAATATGAGAAAAAATCCTGGAAAAATCAGGTAAATATGAGAAAAAAAACCCTGGAAATATATGGGAAAAAACCCCTGGAAGACTCTGGGAAATATATGGGGAAAAACCCCTGGAAAACTCTGGGAAATATATGGGGGAAAAACCCCTGGAAAACTCTGGGAAATATATGGGGGAAAAACCCCTGGAAAACTCTGGGAAATATATGGGGAAAAAACCCCTGGAAAACTCTGGGAAATATAATGGGAAAAAACCCCTGGAAAACTCTGGGAAATATATGAGGGAAAAACCCCTGGAAAACTCTGGGAAATATATGGGGAAAAACCCCTGGAAAACTCTGGGAAATATATGGGGAAAAAACCCCTGGAAAACTCTGGGAAATATATGAGGGAAAAACCCCTGGAAAACTCTGGGAAATATATGGGGAAAAACCCCTGGAAAACTCTGGGAAATATATGGGGAAAAAACCCCTGGAAAACTCTGGGAAATATATGGGGGAAAAACCCCTGGAAAACTCTGGGAAATATATGGGGAAAAACCCCTGGAAAACTCTGGGAAATATATGGGGAAAAAACCCCTGGAAAACTCTGGGAAATATATGAGGGAAAAACCCCTGGAAAACTCTGGGAAAAAACCCTTGGAAAACTCGTGGAAATATATGGGAAAAAACCCCCTGGAAAACTTAAAGTTTTTGAAAAGTGGTCTATTTATTCATAGTCTGTTAGAACCTTGTAAATTTCATAACAACTCTTTGAGATACGTCAATTTCGCTTTCTAAACCATCATCTTCCATATATGTATTTTGAGTCACTATTCCCGTTCGTCATCTCCGAAGACTAAAAGCCCCCCCCCCTATATCCTCGATTAATTTTTTCCTAGGGCAACGTGGGGTCATAGGGGTCAAATGAGAACAATCACAGACATCCCGGTATTTTGGGGAGCCTTCTATAATCATAAAAAAGAAAAAAAAACCCGGGATGGTGCGCTGTGCCTCTGGGCTTCCCCTTAGAGCGGGAGAGTGAGAGAAGACCTTAGTGGGGCCCCTCTCTTTCTATATTTCTTATTGCAGTTATATTTTGGGATTTCATTATGGCCATACCTCAGCAAAGGGGGCCCTTCCTAAAGCGCCTCTGTCGTCTGCACAAAGCTATATACGATGGTTTTTAAAGGGCATAGGTTTCAAATACAGAGACGTGAGGAGTTTGTGATTACCGCTTTGAATTACTGGCTTGTGGAATTACCGTATGGTCATTTTGTATTTTTAAGGGTAGATTTCAAGTACAGAGATGAGAGGAGTTTGTGATTACCACTTTGAATTACCGATTTATGGAATTACCGTGTAGTAATTTAGTATTTTTAAGGGTAGATTTCAAGTACAGAGATGAGGAGTTGGTGATTACCGTTGTAAATTACCTGTACTACCATGTGGTAATTTAGTATTTTTAAGGGTAGATTTCAAGTACAGAGATGTGAGGAGTTGGTGATTACTGTTGTAAATAACCAGTTAATAGAATTACCATATAGTAATTTAGCATTTTTAGCCCTTTAAATCTTACTTAAGTTAATTGTGTAAATATTCCAAAAAGAAAACTATATAAATTATACTATCTACTCATTTTTATTTAGTTACTACATTTTGTTTCTCAATTTAACAACTTATATATCTCCTTTTATTCCTGGTGACTTTAAATATATATAAGTTTCAATTATTAAGCGTGCGGTTTCTATTCAATTCATACTTAAGCGATTGTTATCCCATTATATTTCTCTATTGGCGAACTTCCTTCAAAGCATTTACGAGCGCCCCAAACATCTTAACTTAAGTCAATGTCCTTTAAATAACGTCAGAAGAAACTTTACGACAATGTGGTAACTGATTGTTAAGCCTTTGTTTAGATTACTATTCAGTCTCAACTCCATCAAACATTCTACAATATATTAGAAGTAACATATTACAAGATAAAGATATTAGATGCTTTTAGGCTTAGCGTTTCTTTGAAGACAACTTTAATTATTAAGTATGTTTTTCTGAAACCTAGAATGATTATTTTAGACATACTTTGAAGTATATTAGACCTAAATTATTTTGTCGCAGTTTTCGTTTTGTTTATTAAAACATTATTATGAAAGAGTTTTAACAAAATATGAAACTTTTCCATCAGTAAATCCCCCCAAAAGGTAATTTGAATTTTAAATTAGTATCTACTTAGTAATAACTAGATAAAGGGAATTTTTTTCTGTTGCGACATACGAGATTTGAAAAGGCGTGGGGTGCTGGGATCTGGGATTTGTGATTTTAATTAAGCCGATTTTTAGACTAAGTAAATAATTAAGCAGATGCATAAATTAAGGTTAAAGGGATTTATTTAATTTTTATATTAATACACTATGCCTAGAAAGTTCTAAATATATAATTTATAAATAAAATTGTTTAATTTACTTGAAAGGGGTTATTAATATTAATTTGATTTCGTTATATGCTTGTTTTATTCGTACAATACGTTATTCATTAGAATTATATTTAATATTTTTTTGGAAAAAGTATGTAGGCCCCAGTACGTGACTTGATTTATATATATTTAAGTACACTTAATTATTTTCTTTGATTTTTGATATTTATATTTTTCGTATGTTTTATTATGCCTTTCTCAAGAATAGGTAATTCAAAGTATATTTAATTTAAAATCTATTATATTTATTCAAAATATTAATTATAAAATATAAAATGAATTTAAACCATATTTAATATAAAGTATAAAACATAAAACCAAATTAAACTATACTTATTATAAAGTATATAGTGTAAAACTAATTTTAAATATATTCAATATAAAGTTTAAAATATAAAAATAATTCAAAATATTTTTAATATAAATAATAATAATATAATACTAATTTTAAAAAAATACTTTACACTTTTCTTTTTAAATTATTAAACTTTTTAACATCATCATGTCATTTTTTTGCTCAAAAAGAAAATATGGAAAAGTTTCTCTTTTAAAACTAAATTATATTGAATCTAAAAATATATATATATATATATATCTATATATCCAAAATTTAAAAACAAAACCAATTTTAATATAAAATTCCATATATTCTTAGAAAACCCAATACCAAAAAAAAAAAAAAGAAACGAAAAGAGAAAAATATGTGAAGAAAAGCATATATTGAATTTTTATCCTTACCTTTGAGAGAATCCCTTTTATTTCTTTGCTCTCCTCGCCTTGGGGTTTTGATACCCTGAAGCTATATTATTTATAATATCATGGGGTTGTTCATATCATATCATATCATGTCATGTAGTTTCATCTTTTACAACACGGCTCCATTGTTTGATTGTTTTTTTTCGTAAGGTTTAATCACAAACGTCTTAATATTCTAAATATTCAGACTCGCGTGACAAAACAGCTTGAAAGAATTCTCTCTTTTGTCGGCAGAAAAAGCGTTGAAAATCTCACTCTATATAAAAGTTAGATAAAGAGAGGCACCAGTCTAATGTTAGTCCGGATGATCGAGAGAACCGTTCGTAAGTGTACGCGTCCCAAAACTCCAGTCTTCGACACTCCTGTCTCTCCTATTTGTAGCCGTTTTCTATCCTAACGTCAGCGCCATTATACCGACTATCGGCCTCTTTCCGAAACTACTCCCATCTCCCCGTTTTTTCCACTCTTCAGTTCAGCCTCTTAGAATCAATGGAGAACCATCATCTTTCGAAACTCATCTTGAGCTTCTTTTTAGATATTTTCTCTATTAAAGCATTCCCGATGAACTAACTACGCATCCCGAGAGGGAAGAGAAGGGAAGGGAGGGTTGTAAGTTTCGATTCTTTTAAAAGCTTCTAAAAATCCAACCTTAAACATTAACTCTTAAGACATCGTTCAGGAAGCTCGCCAGAAGAGGGAGAGAGATCTGAAAACTTTACCGGATACCTTTAGGTTTTCATCTTTTAATATTTAAACATTTTTGGAAGGGTAAAGATACCTACCTATACTGGGTTTTTTTTTTAGTAATTTAGGATTAAGTCCAGAGTGTTGTATCGATTTTTCTAGAGAAACAAGAAATATACTAGACCTAGTGTGATTAAAAACGCCATGGAAACGACTTGGGGGTATAGAATTCCACGGCTGACCAGAGGGAAACGGATATAATAAATTAAATAGAATGGGATACAGAAGACCTTGACCAGTCCAGCCAGCTAAAACCGCCTTGGTTTCGGCTCCCCCTTCTTCAACCATATACTTTCTGTATCCCATTTTTGATGTTTCACTTTTTCTTAAGGGGAGTTGAGTCTCTAAGAGGTTCGGGATTGTTTTAGATGCCAAGCCATCCATAAGAGGGAAGACATTCGGTAAACGCTCACGCAACTTGGGGTTTCGAAAGGGAGCTTGGTAAGAGAAATAGTTTAGGTTAGTAATTGGTCAGTCCAGCTGTAGCCGCGCCGCGTTTTCCGTTGTTTCTTGGTCAGGGGAAAACTACGCGAATGGACTTATGGGATGCATTACGTAACTGGTTTCACGACTACACATCACACCACCACGTGTTTTCTCTCCTCTGGTAATAGCGCGAGCGCGCGGGTTCACGAGATACGTTTGGTTATAGCGTGTCCGAGTGTATGCCCGCTTTCTTTAGGCAAGCTTAGGTTAGGTTTAGGGGACTTGGGGGGGGGGCTATAATGCGTAAACAAAAGTCGGGCGCCGTCTTGTCGTCGACTTTCCTGACTCGATTCGCTCTCCATCCTCCCCTCCTCCTTCTTCATCCCTGATCCCTTTTCCTCTTTTCCCACAGTTATCCTTGGGATGCTGCCTCTCAGTGACTTCGCATCATCAGATCGTTGCTAGTCCGAATTCCCGGAGTTGGACCGGAGATCTTAGCGAGAGATATTTCTTTTAACAACTTTTTTCCTTCTTCTTCTCTCTCTCTCTTTCCTTTACAAGTAGCTTGTACAACAACCAACTTTTATGCCTAAATGTCGTAAGAAACGAGCATGGAACGTATCGCGTTCTAAATCGATTCCATTGCACGATATTTTCTTGAAGACGGGGAGACGAAACTCCTGGTCTTTGCAGGCAGGGTTAAGAAACGACCAGTACTTCTCTTAATTACCCCCAACGCCTTTTTCGTTCGACAGCAGCAGTGGCGGGAAGTAGTACTTTCATTTCCTGGGTCAGCAATTGTCCGAATCGGTGGGTCGGGAGAGCTAAGGGGGAAGGGGGGGGGGTTGAAATGACCATCGTTTCGTTTCGACCATTGGACGGTTGGGGGTTCGCCTCGCCTCTCCTCGCGGCGCGCGTGATCTTTTCGCTAATGGCTATAACTCTGACTGCAGTTCATAGATGTCGGAAATATATTACTTTATCGCTAAGCCTAATGCGTTAATAATCAATGTAAATAAATCAATGGCGGGTACTTCTTATATCTATGATACCGTCTTCGATTTTGATTGGTTACTTCTCAATTCCGTTTCGTTTTGTCTTCATTAAGCTGATTCTAGCACGTTGCTACCGAAACCCCAAAGAATGAAAGAGCGAAAAAAAAAACTAAACTAAATTCTAGGTTACTTTTTGTTACTAATTAACAGTTAACCAGCACGCGCTAATTAGGTAAGGCGGTCCAAGGCTTAGATAATTAGATATTTCTTACCCAAGCAACGTCAATCGCGTGATGAAAATACAATGGAATTCTTAAATTAGGCTTAGTAATTAATGGAGTTAGGGACAACGTAGGCTTAGTGAGTGACCAAGGCTTACCGAATTAGATATTTCTTACGAAGCCAGTACGGACTTCTAAATCGTAATTACAACTACACTCACGTGATGAAAATACTTAACTAAGGAATGAAGGAAGTCTTAAATTTAGGTTTAGTAATTAATTGACTGGACGTTGGCGTTTTTGAATTAGGGTCAAAATAGTCTTAACAAGTAAACCATCACCACTAGAACTGATTTCCACTTATTTAATTAGGTTTAAAAATGCTTGTATCTCTCAATGGTAAGACAGTAAAGGGGGGAAGTAAGTCTCTTTTATCGTATTATCGAATCCCCTCACGTATGGTATGGTCTGGTTTGAAATGCCCCTTCCCCTTCACCCGGCACCAATCTCCACAAAGTCTGAGGAAATTTCCTGTTAATTAAGAAACTTATTAGATAGCTATAGGGAATGCCAGCCCAGCAGTCTGGAAACTCTTTGTTTGCGTCTCTTCCTCTGGCTCAAGATTCCTACGAATTGCTTGGTCCGGTTTTGTATTAAAGCAATTGAACACTATATACCCCCACCGTCCTGTAGAATAGGCCTTGGTCATTGTACAAGGTTGTTGTTGGCTATCTTAGACAATTGGGAATACTTACAGTTGACTTGACCACACGTCGTAAAGACAAAATGTCGTAAGAGGTGAACATGATTAATTAAACTAGTAGAATTTAAAAATTATATTTAAAAAACAACCAAGGCTTAATGAATATTAATGTAATAATAATATAGTACGTGACAAAATCCCTCTGAATTTCCAACAAGGCTTAACTAAGTTTCCAAATTTATACTCTAGCTATCGTAGGTTACTTTCAGGGATCAAATAATATGTTCAGCCCATAATGGACTTAGTCCAGTTTGCCTCCAAAATGTTTTTCTCTCTCTTTCTCTCTCATGCTTGGGGTCAGTTTAGGCCTTATCACTTTGGGGTATTTTTCAAAGTCTCCGATACTCGGAGATCGCCAAGCTCTGGACGGATGAACGTGGCTTGGCATCTTAATAGATTTTTTCTCATCCCTGTACGCTCTGTTCATCCAGTAGAGTTAATACAGTTCCAGGCGGGGAAATGCCCGTTTCTTAATGACATTTGCCTCCTTAAACTCTATTTATCATTATACCCTGAACGGATTTCTCCTTTTCTCTTCCGCCTTCAACATCTCCATCTTCCTCTTATACTCGGTTCAGTTACAAAGTTGAATTAAATACAAGTCTAGCGATGTTAGTATTAAATCCACAGCCCCAGCCTTTCTACGTATTCATACTTTTACCATGAACGAAGGGATGTTTTCTTCTAACTGCATTATTAATAAGGGTATTCGCGAACACTCCGGTAATAATATCAATCCCATTTTAAGCCTATTTAGTTTTTGTACGGGGTTAGGCGTAACCTTATTAACAGGATCTTCGCGAACCAAGCAAACGCCGCGCGCGCTCGCTTAAGTTAAATAGGGGAGAAAGTATCAACCGGAGTTTGCTTGATTCCTCATATTACACCAATGCATTGCTATTAATTGGTTAAGGAATAAATTTAGGTTGAAACTTAAGCTCCCAAAAATCTCGCGCAATTTTCAAGTTTATCCGGAGTCACTATGGATTGTTGACAGAGATTTAAAGGCTTTTTATATAGTATTATTAACGCTGACACGTGACATTGTATCACGGGACAAAATCTAGGGTTGGCTAAGCAATTAGTAAACATTCTTTCATAGGACTTGTAAGTGATTTTGAAATAAGTTTGTTCTCTCTCGCTGGGTTCTTTTTAACCCTAAATGAAAGAAATATTACGTATTGTTTATGCTTGATTTACCGCGAAAATACCTGGAAACGTAAAAACTAAAACTACTGATTCGATCCTAATCATATAAAATTAATGCGATATGTATGGAAATCGAGTTACATTTTTATAAAGTACGCGGCTCTTAAGCCTTTGCAGCTCCTAAGCCTTGGCCTGGGAAATTTATTAGGTAATTTTTCATCGTAACGGATTGCCCAACGGTTCTTGGGAAAAATGTTGATTTATCTTCGATATATTTAGGTTATAATTTGAGTTTTTCGATAAATTAGGCTTAGCAACAACTACTTTGATTGGTTAATTTAAAGCTTTAAAAAAAATGTTCTGGAATCGAGGAAAAACTCTGATTTCAAAAAGGCGGGAAGGGAGCTGGCTGGCGTTCAGTATTTTGGCGGAAATGCCCCCCATAACCCCTAGGGGTCGCGAGGGAGGGTGGATTCCGTGAAGAGTGAAAAATGAAAGATAACGAAATCAGACGACGACAACGGTGGAAATAACGACCTGGCAGAAAACAATATAAAAAAGTTTTTCAAAAGCTTCTGATAAAATGGATGATCCCCAGTGCTGGGCTGGCTGGCTAGGCCGCTTTCGTTTCTCTTGAAATTTTTCTCTCTTGGTGCCCGAAATCTCCCGCCTTTTTTATACGAACGGATTTAAATGTATGCAGCGAGCAGCCCTAATTACGCGATACACTTTTTACTGAGTTTCTTTGGTAGATGAAATGGTTAAGAAATTCAATAGCAAGCGAAATTCAATAATAGAAACCAAGGGATCACAAGAAAAGCATGTGACACTGTTCAATCAATTGTAAAAGGCTAAAAGCGCGCGAAATTTAATAATAGAAACCAAGGCTGCACGTGATATTGTTCTATCAATTGTAAAAGCGCGCGGAATTCAAAAACAAAGGCTTAGCGAATATTAATGCATTCACAAAACACGTGGTATTGGGTAAAATCTCACGAGACACGATTTAGTTTAAGCCAATGAGATTGAATATATATATGAAACCTAGAGTCACAACATGAGATCTCGAGATCGACGTTTCGCAATACACCTTTTGTCGAGCATGAATCTTTATCAAATACGGGTGGCGCCACCCTAAGAACTTTTTTATTACCGTCTGCTGCTATAATCTGTGTAACAAGCTGCCAAGATAGTTTTTAAATGTGTTAAATAAAATACGCGAGTTAAATAATAAAAACTCTAGTCCTAATAAATAGATGAAATAAAAATCATAACGATGTTTCTGATAGCAAATAAGCCATAAGTAAAAGTTGTAATTAGTTCCGCTAGAGGCTCCCAGGTGGCGTTGGCATGTTTTGATAAACGTGCTTGATAAAAACAATGTGTTTCGCGGTAAGCCGATTTGAATTGTAACTCTATCTATCTCATTGGTTTAAGCGCGCCAAAATTTTAAATTATAAAACAAAAGCTTAACGAATTTTTCAAATTTGTTGTATTAGCCCAAGGTCTCGTTAGCCAACCGCTTAACGGACTTTTCAACAATAGTCTAGACATAATTGTTAGGTTTTTATTCTTTGCTTTTTATTGATGATTCTTATCCATCTGTTCTACCAAAGAATGATTTTTGCGTTCAAGTATATCCTCTTTTTTGTATAATTTTCTTGACAGCTTTCCCAAACTTTAATTCGGAATGGAACTGTATCATTTTAGGGCTAAAAAAGTAGTTTTTATTTTGGCTTTGTCTCCTTTCTTTAAAAAAAAAATCAGTGCACAATCTGTTTCGAATCACCGATTTATTTATTTTTTTAAATTTCCCGCGAGTGTCTATTCAACTTTTTCCGAGTTGAAAATGAAAAATTTTCACGATAAGATACATCGTTTTAGGATATAAAATTTCATCCCCATTGTTAATTAAAATGAATAAAAAAAAATTGAATATTTAGAATTTGTTTTTCAATTTGAAAAGAGCTTTGTCCGTTCGGTTCGGTGCCTCTAATTTAATTTAGAAATTTGAATAACTCATTAATTATATACAGTTATATTTGATACCTTAGCTATGGGAAAACGCGTATGAATACCCTAGCTCCAACCCTACCTTACCCTAACTCTAACTCTAACTCTAACCCATACCTTAGCCTTACCCTAACTCTAACTCTAACCCATACCTTAGCCTTACCCTAACTCTAACCCATACCTTAGCCTTACCCTAACTCTAACCCATACCTTAGCCTTACCCTAACTCTAACCCATACCTTAGCCTTACCCTAACTCTAACCCATACCTTAGCCTTACCCTAACTCTAACCCATACCTTATCCTTACCCTAACTCTAACCCATACCTTATCCTTACCCTAACTCTAACCCATACCTTAGCCTTACCCTAACTCTAACCCATACCTTAGCCTTACCCTAACTCTAACTCATACCTTAGCCTTACCCTAACTCTAACCCATACCTTAGCCTTACCCTAACTCTAACCCATACCTTAGCCTTACCCTAACTCTAACTCATACCTTAGCCTTACCCTAACTCTAACCCATACCTTAGCCTTACCCTAACTCTAACCCATACCTTAGCCTTACCCTAACTCTAACCCATACCTTAGCCTTACCCTAACTCTAACCCATACCTTAGCCTTACCCTAACTCTAACTCTAACCCATACCTTAGCCTTACCCTAACTCTAACTCTAACCCTAACTCTAACCCATACCTTAGCCTTACCCTAACTCTAACTCTAACCCATACCTTAGCCTTACCCTAACTCTAACTCTAACCCATACCTTAGCCTTACCCTAACTCTAACTCTAACCCATACCTTAGCCTTACCCTAACTCTAACCCATACCTTAGCCTTACCCTAACTCTAACTCATACCTTACCCTTACCCTAACTCTAACCCATACCTTACCCTAACTCTAACTCTAACCCATACCTTACCCTAACTCTAACTCTAACCCTAACCCATACCTTACCCTAACTCTAACTCTAACTCTAACCCATACCTTACCCTAACTCTAACTCTAACCCATACCTTACCCTAACTCTAACTCTAACTCTAACCCATACCTTACCCTAACTCTAACTCTAACCCATACCTCACCCTAACTCTAACTCTAACCCATACCTTACCCTAACTCTAACTCTAACTTAACCTATACCTTACCCTAACTCTAACTCTAACTTAACCTATACCTTACCCTAACTCTAACTCTAACTCTAACCCATACCTTACCCTAACTCTAACTCTAACTTAACCTATACCTTACCCTAACTCTAACCCTTTCATTACTGTGATTGATTCTAAATTTTTCTTATCTTAGGCCTAACATGTACATATATATGTATATACACACATTTATAGAGAAAGTATATATTGTTTAAATTTAGGTTATTTAGAAATTTGAATAACTCATTAATTATATACAGTTATATTTGATACCTTATTTTATACCCTTAGCCATGGGAAAACGCGTATGAATACCCTAGCTCCAACCCTACCTTACCCTAACTCTAACCCTACCTTACCCTAACTCTAACTCTAACCCATACCTTACCCTTACCCTAACTCTAACCCATACCTTACCCTAACTCTAACTCTAACCCATACCTTACCCTAACTCTAACTCTAACTCTAACCCATACCTTACCCTTACCCTAACTCTAACCCATACCTTACCCTAACTCTAACTCTAACCCATACCTTACCCTAACTCTAACTCTAACCCATACCTTACCCTAACTCTAACTCTAACCCATACCTTACCCTAACTCTAACTCTAACCCATACCTTACCCTAACTCTAACTCTAACCCATACCTTACCCTAACTCTAACTCTAACCCATACCTTACCCTAACTCTAACTCTAACTTAACCTATACCTTACCCTAACTCTAACTCTAACTCTAACCTATACCTTACCCTAACTCTAACCCATACCTTACCCTAACTCTAACTCTAACCCATACCTTACCCTAACTCTAACTCTAACCCATACCTTACCCTAACTCTAACTCTAACCCATACCTTACCCTAACTCTAACTCTAACCTATACCTTACCCTAACTCTAACCCTTTCATTACTGTGATTGATTCTAGATTTTTCTTATCTTAGGCCTAACATGTACATATATATGTATATACACACATTTATAGAGAAAGTATATATTGTTTAAATTTAGGTTAGGGTTAGCTTGTAGATTGGGTTTTTGGAAAATGAGAAACCTAGAACTAACAATCATGGCGTCACGGGGGAAACTAGAAAGAATTGTTATAGCCAGTTCTGGAACCGGTCCTAGACAGCGTCCAGATTAGACCTAGTGGAGAATTATGACTTTAATGTTTTCCCGATACTTTGGGCTAGATCCTACTCCCTCCCTTCGTCGGCAAAGGAGGAGGGGAGGGGGTTTGTGGCAACGGCTTTTAAAAGACCAGAAAACGCTGTGGAAAACCTTCACCCTCTTTTACTAAATGTACTAAACTCTTTAAAGATAGTGTAAGAATGCTGAAGTAAATAATATGTAGTGTACAGTTTGACCTTTTCTGACCTTTAGGTAAACTTGATATTTGATGATATACATGGTTACCACAGTACATAGAAATCCCTGGAAAATTTGAAAAATGAGTGTCAAATGAGAGCGAATTTAGAAGATTTTACGGAATTTCATTATTTGTTTAGTAATTATTAGGGAAACCTGTAAAAGTCAGGGAAATTTTAAAACGAAAGAGCTATAGTAACCCTGTAATGAAAATTAAGTCACATTGACGCCTTGTTTCAACGTTTTTCAAATCACGTGACCTCTTTTTTCAAAAAGCTTGCGGCAAACCTCCTTACTTCGAGTTATTTACTTCTTACACTCGAAGTATCCGAAACCATAGACCATTTTAACTTAAAGTAACAGCGATTTCGTGTTTATCTTTGTCAGTATAAAAATCAAACTCAATAACAAAGGCAAGCGTGAAAATTCCTCCTGAAGACCTAGATGAGTCTAGGGAGAAGGCTCTTGTTTTAAGGGGTAGGATTTTTCGATATAAATGATTTCTTTTAGGTGTCTAAGAGGATTTTAAATGGGGGTGTGAGAACCGTTGGTTGGGACTATAGCTCGGCTAACGCAAATGGAAGCTGTATATATATATAACAGCAGCAGCCGGTCCAGGAGGCTGTATTTAATGCTAAAATGTTGAAAAGAGGGGTTTTTTGGGTTTGCGAAGCGACCATCTAAATCCCAACATTATTCTTGATTTTGGCGAGCGAAGAGTTTTCCAAAAGGGATGCGGAGCTATGGCGGAGCTGAGAAGGATGTACCGCACGGCTCTAGCGCCTTCCAAAACCTTTATGAAGAATTGAGCAATTTCCCGAGGATGGCCTCGTTGAAAGGTTTCGACTTTTTTTCTTATTCTTCCTTTTCTTTCTTGTTTCACGCTTTGTTTTAGATTAAGGAATTTTCGAAGAATTTGGAGAAAAGGGATAACTAGTCTCGATTATACAATCCCATCTCGTTTATTATCCATGAAATATTAAGGTTTTTACGAAATTGGGAAATTCAAACCCGTTTTTATAAATGTTTTCTTTTATATCCCAACGTAAGGAGTTGCCAGTTTGCCACAGGTCAGGGAATAGCTGAATTTGTCAGGGTTTTTTTTTGTTAAAATTGCTTGGGTTTACTGCCTGTAATTGCAACGTTGAACATGCAGTGTAAAAAGTTTTGAGTGTTATTGTAAATATGTTTTTTTAGCAATTTAAGAATTAAGGGTTGACAAATAATATTCTTAACATTATCCATGTTTACATTGATAAGAAGGGAAAATTGCGGAGAAATGTTCAGGTGAAAATTGGGGGAAAATGTTCAGGGAAAATCACATCAAAAGTCACCGATATTAAACCGAAAATATCGTGTTTACTCTGCCGTATACAAATTAGGTTTTGTGACTAAAGAAGTAGTGTAATTACGTCTTTATAGAACCAAAAGCAAATAAAAATAACAGAAGGTGAGCCAAAGAACACGGAACTTGATAAATAATCTTTTCAACGCCTAACATATTTTAATTATTATTCAAATACCTTTTTCCTCCCATGGATAGGTATGTACCAAAATTCCAATTAAATTTTGCATAAATCAAATTAAGTCTTTTAGTTTTGGTTACCCCTAATCTTATCTTGTAAGAAAAGATTTTGAAAAGATTTAATATATATTCTTCTTTTTTCTTTCTTTATAATTTCATCCCTTGTAATTGGAAATGAGAATTTTATTCAGACCCTGAACTCTCTTTAACATTATAATGGGAAGTACATTTTAACATTTAAATAACCATCGCGTATGAATGAATACACTCTAGTAATTATGCAAAGAGTTTTAGGCCTAACTCCTCTCCAATTTGTTTTTAGGGCTTTTGTCTCAAGACGAAATTTAATAACCTTATGACCTTAGCACGTGCGGTACGGGTGTACCTATTCTTTTGTCTCGTGAAATGTTAAAGTCAGTGACCTCATTAGAGAATGAAAGTTAACGATGGCCGCTACACGCCAGGTTCTTTATAAACAGAAGAAAAAAGAAAAGAAATTTTATACCAATTAAAAATAATTAAGACTTGGATGGATTTCAACTCTACCTTTCTATTTTTGGATTGGTTTCTGTTTGGTTCAAACTGAGGTTAATAAGAATTGTTTTCAATTTGAGAAATTTGAAAAGTTTAATTGTTAAATATTTATTAATTGGCGTTTTAATTTTTGAGTTTTTTTGTGATTAATGGTTTAATTATTTAATTTTTACTAATTATCGTATTAATTGTTGATTGTTTATTAATCAATGATTTAATTATTGGCCTTTTTTACTAATTATCTTATTTAATTTTTACTAATTATCGTATTAATTGTTGATTGTTTATTAATCAATGATTTAATTATTGGCCTTTTTTACTAATTATCTTATTTAATTTTTACTAATTGTTTATTAATTATTCATTTTTTCTAATCGCTTATTAATTATAGATTTTTACTAATTATTTTAATAATTATTCATTTCCTTATTAACTATTGAATTTTTTACTAATCAACGGTTTAATTATTGAATTAAAAATACACATGAGGTCAGTATGGTGAAAGCCATAGAACAGACACATGGCTTCACTATGAGCAAGTACCACAATTGTCAGAATATTTTCTGTATGGGGAGGCAACCAGTTTTAAACATCTTTAAGCTATGGTTTTAAGGATTTGGGTACAAGTGCAAATTCCTCCTCGGGTTAGATAATCGCGAGCAAACCTAAGGTTTATATTAGAACGCAACACCAGAAGTATATAATACTTCTCCACGAGAGAAGTGTACCAGCACAAAGCGGTTGGGTAATTCTAACGTGATTCATCCCCCAACATCAGATTAACATTTATTATAGCAAGGTTACTAAACCGAATCACATACGCGATAAATAGTTCCCTCATCATCACTTTATTAGCGCTGCTTAACTATTTGCCAAGGCGCATGCATGCGCTTGTGGATTTTTGTCCCCCACGTCAAGACAATCAAGGTTTGTGCCTACTTGATTGCTGAGGATTTAGTAAATACCAAACAGTTATATAATTCACCCTAGCGCGGTGCGATGTGATACCCATCTGAAGTTTGATGAGCGAGAGAGCAAACAAAAGGGGCTCCCTCGCCTGGGAATTAAGAATCATGTTACATAACTAAAGAATATTAAGAGGATACAGAGCGAGGGGTCCGTCATTCGGACAAAAACGTACTGGATTTTTAAATCCCTCGGATTTTTATGGATTTTTACGTATTTTTTTTATTTATATGGATTTGTCAATTTTTTATAAAAATCCAAAATCCAGTAGGATTTTCAAAAAAACCGTTGTATTTTTGAATTTTTTCATGGAATTTCGTATTTTTTTGGGATTTTGTATTTTTTTCGGGATTTTGTATTTTTTTTTCGGGATTTTGTATTGTTTTCGGGATTTTGTATTTTTTTCGGGGATTTTGTATTTTTTTCGGGGATTTTGTATTTTTTCGGGATTTTGTATTTTTTTCGGGGATTTTGTATTTTTAACTGTAATTTTTATCGTCTTCCTGGATTTGTGAATTTGAAAATTTTGGATTTTTTTGTGGATTTTCACAAAATTTTGGATTTTTTTGTGGATTTTCACAAAATTTTGGATTTTTTTGTGGATTTTCACAAAATTTTGGATTTTTTTGTGGATTTTCACAAAATTTTGGATTTTTTTGTGGATTTTCACAAAATTTTGGATTTCTAAAAAAATTCGAACACACTCCCGGATTTAACATGTTATTTTGGATTTCTAAAAAATTTTCGGTATTTTTGGATTTTTTTCTGGATTTTCGGTGGATTTTTGGATTTTTTACATAATTTTATATATTTTGAAACTTTTGAAAGATCTTCGGATTTTTCAAAAAATACAAAATCCTTTTTGTATTTTCACTGGAATTTTGGATTTGTTTTTGGATTTTTCCCCGAGCGTACGGGATTTTTTGGCAATGACGGACCCCTCGATACAGAGAGTGTCATCCTTCTTCTATTATCCCCTTCTTGTAATAGTAATACTTGGAAATAGCTTGGCGTACTTGGAATTCGAGACCAAAGCCCTCTTTACATGCATACAATTCTCGTGGTGCTTGTCTCGCTCCAACTCTAATGAATGTCAAAATGTTTCGGATATAGAAACGTTGAATTATCGTGACAATGGAAGTCGTGATAGCGACTAAAAGATATATAAATAGCATTGAGGTAAGGATGTAGACAGACAAGGAAGGAGGTACACCATCTGGGTGTGGCAAACATCCAAACTGACGTGTTATATGGAATCAAAACCCGATAAACATTGTTAGATTCGCTCGTTAGGAGTCAAGTTTATTTCTAACTCAACATCCCTTTTTCACGCCCCAAACACTGCTATAAAGGGGACGGGTAACTTGCCTGCTCATTATCTAATGGATAAGCTATAGATTTATGGCAAGTGTCGCTCCCCTTTTTAGTTGTTGAGCAGTTTCTCTCGTGCTTATGGAAGGTATTTTTTATTTTTAGCACAAATAGAAAGTTTTAAATTAACCAGTGCCGAGGGTGAGGTAACTTTCAATGACTTCATTTCACATGTTTGACAGTTGCTTTTGATTGCTATCTTTGAAATGTGGCAATACCACAAACCTTTCTACATATCTCTATTGAAAGTAACTCGGCTAGATTGGTAAATGACAGTTGTTGTTGCTCTGATAGCATAAGTTCATAAGATATGTTCACCATAAGTTTGTCACAGGGTGGTTACTGGGAGCTTGTCATGAAGTGAATGAGGTAGGTCATAGATTTAGGGTAAAGCGACGAAGCCTGGTCAGGCGCTGCATATCAAAGGCTTAGTATTCAGACTAAATAGTTTATAATAAACAAAATAATGTACATATTCAATGTAAGCAGTGGTGAGAGCAAGTTACAGATACAATTTTCCTAAAACCAATTGAACTGAATTGAACCAGTGCCAGTTTTATAATTAGTTGCATTTTCAAAGGTTAATTTATAAAGATTAAGGGTTATATAAAAGCCTAAGAGAAAAGATTGAAGACAATTTAAACAATCCTTTTTTTTAATATAGGAATTGCATTATAAGTACGTCACTGACTGCCCATATTAATCAATGTCATTCTAGAACTAACGCGGCACGAGTACCTTTCTTTGTTTACTGCCTAATTAAAAGTAATATTTCCCTCCACTCGACACTTCCTTTTCCTTACTACAACCCCCCCCCCCCACATTTTTTCAATTTTCTTTCAAATTAAGCTTTTGTCTCTTTTGAAGTTGAGCCAAGAGCCCAAGAATCCCGCCAAATAATCCTAACCCCCAACAACCTTAAGCCTAATTGGTTATATTAATAAAAAATAGATTGAAAATTTTTAATTAAGAAAAAATATTGTATCGGAATTTAATTGGCCAGATTTAATTAATAAGGTTCTTTTTTATAGTGGTGGCACCTAGCGGGATATTTTAATTGATTGGTTGCTAGTATAGTACAGGTACTGTTTGGCTTTAATCATACGAGACCCAATCTCGAGTATCTATCAAGAACTTTTTAATTATAACCAAGGTAGGGTCCTTTTTAAATATATTTATAAGGTATTTAATTAATCGGGGACCGCTTTTTGGGTAACATTAGTATTTCATACCTCATTCTTCCCGTTACGTGAAGGTTTTTTTTTTTTTTTGCCGGTATTTCGATGAGTTCTTTGAGATATATTTTTTTATTCGAAATTTCGGAACTTCTTAATTAATTTATAAGGCCCTTTTCCTGAGATTCGAGTGCAGGCAGACTCGGGGTACTTTTCTTAAGCCTTGGATTGTAATAAAAATCCTTTTGATGTAAAGAAATTTCAACGATTTCGATGCCTTTTTGACCGGAAATATGATAAGCCCGCATACCTAGCTGAGTAGCTGTAGTTTTAAGCCTTGGCTAGTGCTCTTTCACTATTTTTTTAACAAGAGTACGTTGTTATACTTCAAAGCTACCTTAGTAACAAATGTCCTTTCACGTAACGGACTGATAGTATTTACAAATCACGTGATATTACGTCTAATGCGCGCGGAATTCTTAAATTCAAAAATAGGCTTAACGATTAAAAGCGCGCAAAATTTAAATTTCCGGTTCAAGACTAGACTATTTTCTTTATAAAAACCTTCTTTTAATACAAAACTACATTTATTCATTACATTAGGCTTAGTAAAAACAAACTTACGTTTAACGTGACCTCAAAAGAAAATTACCTTGTCCCCACTCCTCTCCTCCCCCAAAATAAAATGAGCTGATGGTTAGTTAGGCCTTTGCAACTTTTTAACTTAATAGGCAGAAATTTAGTTACTTTTATATGGCTGATGTCGAATTCAGGCTTTAGCAATAAGAAAGGATAACCTTAGGGATTTTATTTTTAAGGAAAAGTTTGTATAATAGTCGGTTCTATGGCATAGCTGCCCCCTGTACCTTACCGTCTTTACAATGCCCCCTTATTAGGAACATGGAGCATTAAGAAACCTTGTGGCTATTCTTAAAGTTGCTAGGACCAAGATGGCGCCATTTTAATAACGGTTATTTGGGTTACAACAATCAAGTCTCGTGTAATTAAGTAAAATAGCAGAAGATGGACAACGTTGTGTCTTCCCATACCCAATCTTGCGACATCTATACTTTGAAGTGTTATAGATTTAGTTCTACAAGAGATAAGGGTATCATTTGGGTATGTTATAGCCCTATTTCTCCCCTTTACAATGATACTAAATACTTGAGGTTACAACAATTAGGGCCCGAGTAATTAAGCAAAATGTTCATGAACATCCTCTCCATAGGATTAACATGGGCTTAGTTACAAGACACCTCTTAAACGTGATTTTGAAAATAGTTAGAGTGAAGTCCTTCGAGTATGTGATAGCCCTATTTCTCCGCTTTCCAACTTGAGGTTACAACAATCAGGGTCAGAGTAATTAACCAAACTATCTCTTTAAAAAAAAGTGCAATATCTCTACCGTGACCCTATCATTTCTCACAGGCACCCTATCATGACTCTCCCGCATTTACCTTTACGTGTAGTGCTCAATTTAAACTTAAGAAAGGCTAACGTTAGATGGCGCTGGTTTTAAACCGTAAAGGTCTGTGAAATTTCCCGTTATTCCGACTTAGGTTTCTCGTGTGCTTTGTCGCGAGTAAGAACTTTTTATCCGCATTGCTGGGAGGCAAGTAAGGGATAAGGCCTAAGACTTTTTTTTTCTTCTTTTTGCTAAGCCTCGTCTTCTCTTCTTAAATTGTCAATTAGAGGGAAATGGTTCGGGCGATATAGCGTAGAGAAGGGTGATCTCTTTTTGGGTCCGATATAGAGAGAGAGAGGAGGATTGGTTCCAGATATTTCACCCGTACGTCTTTTCTAATATCACTTTTTAGGGTGCACGGAGAGCTGTAGTCGTCTTGAGATTGGTTTGGTTCGGATTATACTTTTAATTTTTATAATTTACTTGAACCTGTATCATTTTCTCCATAGAAGAAAGTAGAACGCTGATTGGTCGGTTATAAGCCGAAAGAAAGCAGAATATCGGGGCTAATGCATTGGTTGCTAGCAATTAAAAATCGTTAAGCCTTACTGTATACTTTTTTGAAATTTTGCGGACGCACTTTAACGCTTTTTAGACGTAATGTCACGTGATTAGGGTCGGTTTTGGCGCGAGAAAGAAGGCTAGAACATTGCGGATAATGCATCAGATGCCAGCAATATAAATTCGTTAAGCCTTAGTATTTACAATTTTGAAATTTCGCTTGTGCGCTTTAACGATTGTTAGACGTAATGTCACGTGATTATGGTCGGCTTTGGCGCGAGGAAGAACGCACGTTCATTCGAATCTTAAATCTAAAACGCGCAGTTAAGTAAAATACCGAAATCCCCGAACACTAAAACCGCGAAACAAAGCAAAATTGAAACTTGGCTATCTAAGTAAGGTAAACTGATATTTAGCTAAACTGTAGCTTGGTTAATTAAATGCGAACGGATCTTCAATTTGAGGCCATTGTCTCTAGCCGGAATCTTTATGCAAGGAAAGCGCCGTTACCCTTGATTGCTTCTCCATTTCAATTTCGGGACAAAGGGACGCCGCTCTCTTCCAACCCAACCCAACGACGTCGAATTGAAGACCTTTCCTATAAGTTTGATAGCTCCTTTAGTATGTAGCCAAGGCCTATCGAGCTTCGGACCTACCCCCCTACGCCCCCCTTCTCCAAACCCTTTTACTCTACTCATGATCCCCGTTTCTTTAATTAGACCTCCGAGGCAAAAGGACTATCATTTTATTTCTCCCAACTCTCACCCTCTCTCTGTACCATACCCTTCTTCAACCGTCAGCTTCAAAATCCCTCCTTATCCGAGAACTGGCGCTACAGAAGTTGATAATCGACGAGGTTATCATATCATACTAAGTCTCAAACATTTATTGTGTAATTTTCCTTAGCTATTTATGGTTGATTTGTTCATTTAGTCTTGAAGAAGAGCGAGATGGAGTGGTAGCCCCTATTTCTATAACGTTGCATCTGTAGCCCCATCTATGGAACGACACCAAAGTCCTAGCTCCCAGAATCCTCAGCGTTTAGGTAGGGTAGTACAGTATGAAATGGTAAAGGACGCCCCCTCTGTCTTAAAAAGAGAAGCTAGTTCTCATAAAAATGCAATGGCGCTACGTGGCAGCACTTAACAATCGCCTATAAAAGGGTAGGGTCGTGCGCGAGGTAGACTGGGAGATTACAGTGCATGCCGCACATGATTTCCACTCCATCTTACCTCATTAATGCACCCTTCACGTGTGACCTTGAAATTATCCTAACGATCTCCGTTGCACGTGCGTGAACACCGTTTCCTTTCGTTATTATATTTTTTGCACGTGGACAAAGTGATTGGACGTCACGTGATATCCCAGTTTTCCTATCCCCTATAAGGAATATTTATAGTATTCTACTTGCTTATAACTTTTGGTTTAATTTGTTTCTTCACGTACTTAATAGAGTTTCTACGATTATATCTCGCGTGTACATGTAGTGCTGCTATAAAGGGTTATTTCGATGTATATAATAAATTTGAAAGCGGCTATTTAATTGAAAAGTAAAAAGGATGAAATAATATCAGCAAGTTCCCAATTATTTTCAAGAGCTATGCAATACTTTGAATCTCGGAACGAATTTTCAATATTTTCGCTTAGGGCCATTGTTATTTTCAATTTTCCTAGTAGAGACGGAGTTCGTGATGGGCATATCATATTTCTTACATAGTTTAAGAACCCTTTGTACAATCGAAATCGAAATTAATGCGGGTTCATCCAGTAATTGGAATTAAATTTAATTGGATTTGTAAATTTTTTTTTTTTTTTTTTTTTTGCTTCTCACCCTTTTAAAATTTCCAGTGCTCGAAAGATATTTTCTGAAAAATTGATTCACTTTGAGTTAAGGAAGGAAAAAAATTGCATTTAAAAATTCTATAATAATATATTCTCAAAATTTTAAAATTCCAGATAAAATCCTCATGGTTGCCTTTTGTAATAATAATGGTTTTTCTTGTCGGAATAGTTTTTTTTAAAAAAAATATTCAAATTATTCTCCCTTAAAAGAATTTTAAATATAGAGAAAGAGGACTCTAGTATACTATAGTATCATAGTATGATCCTACTAAGCCTAACTTGGGTCTAAAAGTTTAAGCTTCTTTCACGGGGTGCTCTTTGTTAAAGGTAAAAGCGATCATGCCTATGAATTTTCTCCAGACTGTGTTGGAGTAGTTTTGCTCCTGGAGTCCTCTGGACTTTAATGCGGTTTTGAACTATCTTACTCTCTTTGAAGAGAAGAGAAGAGGGAGGAAAAACCGTTAAAAAGACTCCATCCAGTCTTCCACTTCTTTCACGTGCTAAAGTTGAAGTTTTTTTTCTTTTCCCGCGTGCTCTTTTGTTAAGCGCGCCAATTCCTAGAGTTTTTCGCGCGCGCGAGCTTTACTCTTGAGCACGTGAGCTTTTCCCGCCTTTTTTTTTATACGTGCCATTATATTTTTTCCCGTACCCTCTTGTAAACTCTTATACCACGACTGTATAGGGGTGAAGGTTTTTCCGTTACATCTCTCACGTTTTTTTCTTGCCATCAAGGTATCATACAGTTTTTTATCCGTCTCTTTGAAATTTGAAGTCTTTACATTTTTTTTTGAAGGGGGAAAACTTTATATAGTTGTAGAGGCTTTATTTTTAATGCAAATATAATGAAATTTGGTGGAGTTACTCTATGGAATGTCTAGTTTATCGTGATATTTTCAGTTTGGTTCTGTGACGTCGGAATAAATAGTTACGGTCTGTTAAAGATATACTGAAAGACCCTGATTTGAATTTTAGGACCATGGGTTCGAATAGATAATGTGCTTTGAAGAGGCAGGTTTGGAACTGAATGATCACTGAATCGAATAGAACTACATGTTTTGCGGTCGCAAATGACTGACAACACTTGCCTGCACACTATCTATTAGTGGTTACTTTTATAATTAATTAAGTATGACGTTAATCTAATTATATAATTAAACTACAAATATTTTACTGTTATTGTAAGAATTTTATATTTCCCAAGAGCTATTATTAGTTTACCACACTTCTATTTACTA
This sequence comes from Phalangium opilio, assembly GCF_054372755.1. Lineage (NCBI taxonomy): Eukaryota > Metazoa > Arthropoda > Arachnida > Opiliones > Phalangiidae > Phalangium > Phalangium opilio. The sequence goes on along the minus strand of NW_028324168.1, from coordinate 2,803,596 downwards.
CTAAAGAGCAGCGTCTCTCTCTTTCTCTCTCTTTGAGCTGGGAACCGAATAAACCAAAGCTTAAATTTTACGGAGATTCTACTGTAGTATTATGTTGGGAATTTGGGGAGCACTAAAGCGAGAGAGCATAGCGATAAGGTCTGAGATGAAGCGTCAGCCAAAGCAAAGGGAATACAATATATAAGAAATCTAGCCTCTGCCGGCTTAAAAGAGGATTTTAGTAAATGGTAGATTTACGTCCTTTCCTTTTGACGCCAAATTCACCACCACCTCCTCCCAAAGAGATCATCTTAAACCCCGTCCGTTCTTTAATACCAAATTGTTGTAACTCCAAAAATAAACATCTATTTTTTAAAATCACGTGACAATATTCTGCTGCCATGCACTTTCTCGTGACGTCACTGCCTCCTATCTCTTACCTCGGTTGTTGGAAGTTGCCAGCTTAGTCCATAACAATAATAACGTCACGTCCCCCATAGCTCCTCCCCTCTCAGCCAGCGAGAAAATTTCAAAATGGAAAAACAAGACTTAACCAATACGTTAATTTGTATGCTAATTTCCATTGCACGATTTGATAGTTTATAGCATTGCATTAGTGACGTCACCGCAGTTACAAGGCATCAACACTCAAAATACCTCTGTTTATAAACGAGTGGCTGGACCCGTATTTGTCAATTTGACACTTACGACAATTACGCTCTAAAATGTACACCTCTCTCTGGAGATCCCGCCTACTGATATAACTGCCATCTTCCATTGACGTCCGACACTGCATGATACTATTCAATTCCAAGTCAATCATAATTTGCACTAAGGTGCTAGGCTAATCCCCGAGATATCCAATGATATATAATATAACGTTTGCCTTAGAATTAACACTCGCTGAAAACTGATATTGACTAAAAGCTATGAGGTAATTTATGTGTATGGTAAAACCCCCTCTATACAATACCGAACCCCGCTAGATTTAACTATATCAGATAGAGAGGCGGCAGTTAATGTTTAAATCCCATTGATTCTAACGCGGCCAGTAGTCAAACAGTGCCGTTAGACCGTAATAGAATAGAACTTGTCACACCCCGCGTAAATTCTGTGTGTATAATACTAGATTTCAAACTTGAAAAGAGACCTGAAATTCTTGGATAAAGATTTGTTTAGTGGCGAAATTATACCCTTTCTTAGACTGCAAATGATACTAAAACCCCCTGGGTTTGACGAACGAGGTACTTCGGTGCAGATTCGACCCCTACGTTAAAGAAAATCATAAGCAAAAAAGAAATAAAATTAAAATATGAAAAAGATGGTGAAATCTCATGCAGGCTCTGAATTTTTCCTCGTCCGCGCTTCTTCTTTTCAAGCCATATTTTATTTTTTACTTTCCCTTTCACCCCTTTAAATATTCAAGGAGATTTATTTCAAAGTTAAAGGGTTTTAGGCCTTGTTTTTTTCCCCGCCAAAAAGAAGGATAGCACGAGCGCGCGCGGGAAACGAAAGTAAGAAAGCGTCGCCTATATGATTTTTCTTTTGTTAAAAACTCGAGAATCGCGTCGTGTCGCGTGAAGTGACGTATGGATGGCGTTGTTTGAGATAAAATAGGCTTAACGTTTTTTGACGTTATGAGGATGGAATAGTCGAATTTTTTGAAGGATTAACACCGTTGTTTTTCAACCTACTGTGGTGGGACGTTTCTCTTTCGTGGTAGGCCTAACGGTGTTTATTTTAGAGAAAGTATTTTTCACCTATTTTACAGCAAGCAGACGACATTGAAACCCCTTCCACCCCCTTCGACAAGGGTCTATTGTTATGGACACAAAAGTTGAATCACGTTTTGGTAAGCGACCTAAGGCTTATTTTTGGTTTCAACAGGGATAGTTTAATTTTAGAAGTAGGAATGGAGAACAGAGTAATGTGGGCGCGCGTAAAAGTTCCCCTTCCACGGGACGGAGGGGAATGAAAGAAGAGGCGGGGTCATATCGACTGATATAAAAAGGAATTACGTATTTTTCACCGTCTTCATCAGCAACGTCATCAAAACGTAATTTAAGTGAGCCAATAGGATAATTTAAACTTTCCGTTACGTGTTGGAGGGAGGGGCTTTATACTGGGCTATGAGTTGGACTGAAGTAAATACTAACCGTCCGTTCTCCATTCCTACTTCCAAAATTAAATCTATCCCTGGTTTCAACTAGTGACGTCGCTTTTGAGTATATAATTTGATTCTCAGTTGGTAAAATTACGTCATGTGGGTAGTTAAGTTGCCTCCAAAAATCGTATATTTTCAGCGGGAAAAGTTCAAAAGGGAAGGGGGGAGGAGGAAATACGACGGTTAAAGCTGGTCTACCGTCTAAGGAATGAGTACAATAGTTTTGTATTTTGTATGGATCTGGAACTTCTGAATTGGGAAGCGTTTTCACTACTCACTCACCGGATATGAAATCGGCCCCTCTCGCGATAAAAGGAACCGGATATTGAATGGCTATAAAACCACGCCCCCTTTCTCTACATCTCATCGCTTCCCCCCCCTCCTTATACATGGTGAACCTATCTCACTCTCAATCCGAAAGAAATTGCCTACATCCCCCCGCTATTCAATTTGTAAGAAACTTTTTACCGAATGGCATTCTGGGAACTATACAGAGAAAAAGAAAGGAAGAAATGAGGACAGTACAAAATTCTCTAGTTGTTAATCTTGAATCAACCAAAGGGATCATGATTTTTTGAGGGCGCTTCGTGCACTTTGAACTTTTATTTTTAATTAAAAAGTACTTTGAAATTCCAATTTTTCCGATGCATTAGAGTACTTAAATTGTTAACAGCGTGAATGTTTAACTACCTAGTGTTCCTAGTGTTTCTGGTAAGTCTGCCATACATTAAAGGGTGCGTTAATTTATCAGTAACACCCTGTATATTCGTGCTAATAACGTAATTAAAGTACTAGAGTACTTAAATTGTTAACAGCGTGAATTTTTAACTACCTAGTGTGTTTCTGGTAAGTCTGCCATACATAAAATGTTGCGTTCTTAGGGCCAATTTAATTTATAGCAGACTCATCAGAAACACCCTGTATATTATTGCTAACAACGTAATTAAAGTACAATTGTTAAGCCTTGGTCTCTCAAATTACATTACCTGTCATAAAATCGGATGCTGGGAAAGTATAACTTATCTCACGAAGTTTAAACCCTTAATTCTCGAAATCAAGATTAGACCCAAGTTTCTAAGATCCTGACAATGAAATATTTCTAACTATTAACGAAACTGTCGTTAACTTTATATAGTAAAGTTAAGTCGATCTTTAGTAAGGACAAGGCTTAAGGTGTGCTGTAAGGTTCTGGAAAATGAGATTTCTCCCGTAGTAAGGCGATTTGTACGGTACCTTATTCAGCCTTATTCGTGACAAAGGATATGAAAGGGTTCGCGCCTTCCTTGTCTCTTTCTCCGCTTGCTGAAAGGGGATCGTCTAAGATTACGGGGCGTGGAATCATCCAATTTCTGTTTCAGTTAGAAATTCCAGAGACAAATGATTCATTATATATAACACGGGAAATATTACACGCCTTTAGGTGTTAACAGGAACCTTTAAAGTGTAATGTGATCAAAGGAAAAGGATCGTCTTAAACAAATAGTTTTCATGCATTCGCCAAATATTCCGCATTATTCCGACTCATAATTTGCCATTCTGCATTATTCCGACTCATAATTTGCCAAATATTCTGCATTATTCCGACTCATAATTTGCCAAATATTCTGCATTATTCCGACTCATAATTTGCCAAATATTCTGCATTATTCCGACTCATAATTTTCCCAAATATTCTGCGTTATTCCGACTTATAATTTGCCAAATATTCTGACAAGTTTTTTTTCTTCCAATATTCTGCATTGTTCCGAATAGTTTTCCTTTGAATATTCTTCATTATTCCGACTAGTTTTCCGTCCAATATTCTGCATTATTCCGACTAATTTTTCTTCCAATATTCTGCATTATTCCGACTAATTTTTCTTCCAATATTCTGCATTATTCCGACTAGTTTTCCGTCCAATATTTTGCATTATTCCTACTAGTTGCGTTGAATATTCTGCAATATTCAAACTAAAATTCCGTACAATATAATGTCCAAAATAGTAATTATTATTTCGACCAATTCTATCCGTAGAAGTTGAGATTTAAACGAACACTTAAGAAATTTTTATAATCATGTAATTAGAATTTTATTAAATATCTGCACCTTCAATCAATAATGTTCTAAACTTATCATGTGTCCAGTTTTTATTAAAAATACTAAAATTCACCAAAAGTCATCACATTCTAAAAAACAAACAGACATACATTCGTGTGAAGCGGTCTTAGCAGAAGACAGAAGATGTTGGGGGTACTTGGCCAAGGTTTAATAATATATTTGAAACCATATAGAACCCTAGAAGAGAATGGGGGGGGGAGAGGATTACTCCGACGCGACGCTCGCTTAAAACTCATAGTTTAAAGACCAAGATGAAACCATAAAGAGAGCAAGAGAGAGAGAGAGAGAGAGAGCGGGAAGACGTTCATGGGCTCGGCGTCTTCGAGAGAACTTTGGAATTATTCAATTTAATGAAATGATTAATTAGATAACCACCACTGCCCCGGCGTCCCCGCTATTCCAAGAATCGGAGTGAGCGCTAGCTGGGTTTTAACGCCAACCCTTAGGACTAATTAACAGATGTTAAAACCGGGGAGCTGTATATACTAATACGCTTTTCAACGCGCAGCGGGCTTTTAAAATGGATAAAGGAGACACAAGAATTCCCTTAAATAACAAAACCATGGCCGCCGCTTCTCTATTAAGATATATATACATACTTAAAGTTACTTTCGCAAATGAACACCAGATGTATCTACTATCCTACATACATGTATATTAAGATGCTCAAAATTATATTTACGGAAGTGGTCAGATATTACCGCTCTTTTGTGGCCGCCATTTTGACTCGATTTGAACAATTTCGAGTTCGACTCAAGGGATAGGAAGGGGGTTCTTTCGATTGCCGTTTAAAGGGCTGTTACAAGTTAGGGAATCTTAAAATGGAGCGAAAAGTTCAGGGAAAGTGAGGGAATCTTAGAATGGAGCGAAAGGTTCAGGGAAAGTCAGGGAATCTTGGAATGGGGCGAAAAGTTCAGGGAAAGTCAGGGAATCTTAAAATGGCGCGAAAAAATCTGAATCTTAAAATGGGGCGAAAAGTTTAGAGAAAGTCAGGGAATCTTAAAATGGCGCGAAAAGTTCAGGGAAAGTCAGGGAATCTTAAAATGGCGCGAAAAGTTCAGGGAAAGTCAGGGAATCTTAAAATGGCGCGAAAAGTTCAGGAAAAGTCAGGGAATCTTCAAATGGGGCGAAAAGTTCAGGGAAAGTCAGGGAATCTTACAATGGGGCGAAAAGTTCAGGGAAAATCAGGAAATATTAAAATGGGGCGAAAAGTTCAGGGAAAGTCAGGGAATCTTAAAATGGGGTGAAAAGTTCAGGGAAAATCAGGGAATCTTAAAATGGGGTGAAAAGTTCAGGGAAAATCAGGGAATCTTAAAATGGGGCGAAAAGTTCAGGGAAAGTCAGTGGAATCTTAAAAAGGGGGGAAAAGTTCAGGGAATCTTACAATGGTGCGAAAAGTTCAGGGAAAATCAGGGAATATTAAAATGGGGCGAAAAGTTCAGGGAAAGGTCAATAAATTTAAAAACGGAGCAGAGAAGTTAAGGAATTTATAATTTAAAAATGTTTGGCAAATATTTTCGTTTCTTATATCATACACCCAAGTCATGCAGACAAAGTATTTTACAGGGGCCCATAGGAAAAGCATTAGTAGCTTTACCCCTGTATGTTAGCTTCTCTCAAAATATAATTTTTAGAATTTTTGGGCCAATATTCTTATATAAGCCTTTTAAATTAATTACTTAAAATATTTCCATGAATATATTAAACATTTCTGAGTGGAAATTAATTATTTTAAAAGGATGGGTAGTGGTTTAAATTAAATCTTGACTAATTTAGATGATTCTTGCTTCTTTAAAATTTAAAGAAAATAAGTTTGAGTATATTAAATAAATTAAATCCTAAATTTCTTTACCCATTTCTTGTATACGGAAACAGAGATTTTCTTATTGAATTATTAAATACTCAATGATCCCCTTTTTAATTTAAATAAATGGAATGCCTTTTTTATTGGCTCTAAAGAAATATTTTGAAGCATTTGACATTATTGCAACTTTGCTCAAAGTGCATACAAAAATTCAATTGGTTAATTAATTTCTTAATTAGAAGTCATTGTCTTTCAGTTTCTTAATTAATTAATTAAATTTAAGGGGTCATCCGCAAAATACTCTGGATGCAATCTTAACTTGAAAACAGTGTCCCTTAGGGCAATCAAAATGGAGATAGAAGTTACATTTTCGACTCTAAATTGATTTTCCAAAGAACATCAACCACTTAATTTATGGGAGACTTATCAGAAACACCCTGTATATATATATATATATATATATATATAGATTAAATTAACCGTAAACAAAGCAGTTAAAATGTTAGCGGGATATCAAATTTTACAATTCATATTGAGAAAAATTCCGGAAGTTCAAAACTTTTGTTTTAACAAATTTTCCCTCTACCTCTAACATGGCTCTGGGCGCATATCATAGGTAATTAAAGAACCCCCTTAACTTTGCTAGGGGGTAAAATATTTTGGGGTAAATCCCCTTTTTCCAATGAATAGCGTAAAGCAAGCGAAGCCTTTTATGTTATTTCTTTTCTCTTGAAGCTTTGATTACCTTTGGTGCGTAAATTACCAACGGGGTTTCCACGAAGGTATATATAGTAGGATATTATAGTTGGAAATATACTATACCCTTTTGAAAAAGGTGGGGAGGGGGCCACGACTATTGTTCGTTTAAGCGTTTAATAAATTATTTTGAATTACCAGACACTTCTGTTTGGCGCGCCCTCATTGCGCTGGTACTAAGAGTATTAAGATTGGAGTTGAAACTTTGTTGAAAGGAGTAGAAGAAGCCAAAAACGCGATGTATATTTATGTACTTAGCTTCCCTTAATGAATTTTATTATTTTCCAGCCAGTAAATATTTGTTAAAAAATATATACTAATCTTAAATTCTTAATTTTGACCAATTGAAGTAATGAAATATTTTAGAATTTCTTTATTTATACATTTTCAACTTCTGTCTTAATGCTCCTTGTTTTGAATCTCCTAAGCCTTTGTTCTAGTTCTCTATAAGTATGGGAAACTCTTAATAAAAGTTACGTGTATGTATATGTATATATAAAGGGTGATGGGGGTGTGCTGCTGCATGGAGATGCGAACTTCGTTCGTTTCCAAATGAGTTAACTCCCGATTTTTAGGTTCAACCTTCCTGGTTCGGTCCTTCTTCTGTTCTAAAGCTTGTCCTTCAATTGAATGTGTATATCCCCCTGCTATTCTCTAGGTGGGATCGGTCGCGGCAACGGCACCCCTGGTTCTCTTTTCGCGCGCTTTTTAATTAATGAGTCTCGAGCTCTGGCTATTCTCTTTCACGGATGGTTCCCGCCTCCATAATCTCGAGTAGTCGACGTAAGCTTTCGCGCTATCGACGAGAACCTTCAACAATGGAATGCCGTTACCCCCTATATATCCTGGCTGTATCCATTATAGTGGGAACTCCTTTCTACTACTAAACTAAGCCTTGGTGCGGTGCGTGTATGACTTGTACTTTTTCTAGTATACATACCTTGATTTGATTCTCCTTCTTAAAGCGCGGTTCGAGATTTAAAATTGATGACAAAGAGGTTGCGGCAATTCGTTAAGCCTAAATTTCACAAAAATGTGTAAGCGTTAAGCCTAGTTTTAAATCGAAATTGAATAGCACGTGCATGATTTTTGTTCGCGCCAAAGTTTAAAGAGCGCGTGTTTTATTTTTCTCGCGCCAAAATTAAGAAAAGCGCGTGACGTTTTGTGAAATAAATAGCCAAGCCTAATCTGCATAAATATTTCAGCAAAGGCTTAAGAAATTCTTGAGTTATAACTTCGATTTATGAACTTTACGAGTAGTTAGGCTACGTGTCGAATTTATTACGCTACACTTCTCCAGAACTTAAGTTACCCATGAAATAGGTGAATATCAATTGATTTCTGTCGTTTCTCTAAATAGCCCTTGGCTATATCTGCAAGATTGAAAAGTAGGGGTTTAAAATTTTAGCTATTCGGACCACTATGACCCTAGGAGTTTTTTTTTTCTGGCAAAATTGTTGCCACCCGTGCACCATCGCGATGCGAAAACTTCGTGATTCGACTACTTTATTTTCAGTATTTCATGCAAAATGTCCTTTTTCTCTGTATTGTTATAGAAATTCTATTATGGAAATTCAACGACCCCTAGCGCTAGACATCTACGTGACACTCTATACATATATTTTTTCCTACCTATTTTCTATATTTTCCAATTCAACTTTATTTTCAACGTTGTCTATCACTTCTAGCTCAAAATGATTCCACGCTTCGCAGAAATTCGGTTGCAATAAAAATAAGTAAAAATTTAACATGATTTAAAGAGCTAAGTAGATGTTACTACATGATAACCATAATAGATATGAGTTATCATAGAGAGTCATTGATTTTTAAATAGTTAAAACGTGAGCTGCTAAATCTGCGCCTGTTTTGGTTATTATCAGGGATAGATTTAATTTTAGAAGTAGGAATGGAGAACAGAGTAATGTGGGCGCGCGTCAAAGTCCCGGACCCCATTCCAAGGGACGGAGGGGAATGAAAGAAGAGGCGGGTCATAGCGACAGAGGTAAAAAGGAATCACGTATTTTTCGCCGTCCCCGTCAGCAACGTCATCAAAACGTAGTTTAAGTGAGCCAAGAAGATAATTTAAAATTTTCCTTACGTGTTGGGGGGAGGGGCTCTATACTGGGCTATGAGTCGGACTGAAGTAAATACTAACCTTTCTCCATTCCTACTTCTAAAATTAAATCTATCTCTGTTTATTATCAAGGTTTATCAACTGAGTAAATTACCCCTGTTCCAAAATATTATTTAATTGGGTATGTTTTAACCCTAAAATATTGTAACCTTTCTCCACAATATTTATTTAATTTCAACCCTTAAAAGAGGCGCACTTTTAGCCATTCGTGTTAAAACTGAGTTCTTGAGTGTCCCTAAATAATTCGATAACGGAAAACCACTCGACCCTCTTTTGGTACTATTTTTTTAGATATTATTATCCGAAAAATATTTTTGAGCTTCATCGAAAAATTTAGTTTTTATTTATCGATGTGCAGGCTACCGAACATAAATGTGGGCTTTAGTTACAAAATCGAAATTATTTCCTAAGAAAAACAACGAAACTAACACTTTCTCTGACCAGTTCTCTTTTTTTTCTGTGTATTTCGGGATGATAGTAGGGCAAAAAGAATAATAGAAAGTAAAATTAAGTGTTCTTGATAGCGAAGAAACTCGACGAAAAGTAAGAGTAAGACTCCTCCAAACAACAACTAGAATTTGGCGGGAAAACGAATCTTCTAGTCTCTGTCTCCGTGTGTATGTGGAAAAAAAGAGAGAGAGAGAAAAATATATATAGTTAAAGAAAGAGAGAGGAAAAAACTTACAAAAAAAAACCAAAAAACTTTTGGATGAAAGTATTGTGTTACGGATTTTGCTAGGGGGTCATAAGAAACGTAATAGTTTTAAGTATGGCCAAGAAGTAATATCTAGTTTATTAGGGAGAAAGTATAAATTCATTCATCCACATTTCTAGCTTTATCTCCAGTCCAAACGTATAGTAGGTCCGGAGTTAATCCCCGCCGCCTCTATTACAACCAGCATCTCATTGGTTCTTGAAAACTCATGTCAGCGCGACGCGAATGACGAAAATTACGTATTTTCCGACTGAGGAGAGGCAGGCGAAATAGCCCGGCTTCCTTTTACGTTCCCCCCCCCCCTTGTATTTTGAATGGGGGACTGGGACTATGGCCCGCGAATATTTAGGCATCTTATACCTTCTCCCTAAAAAACTAGATATCGCTTCTTTTTATGCATTTTGCTGCAATTAAAAGTAACTGTTATACTTTTCATTATTATGTTATTTACGGTGAGATGCAATGCGATGAAGAAATTAATGGTTTCTACGAGAAAAGGTTTTTCAATCTTACTTTACTTTTTCTTAGGGGGGGGAGAGAATCGTTTTCTTTCGCCCACGAGGTCCAATTCGAAACATTTCGCGCCCTCTTTTTTATAGGGTTAGCTTTAGTTCCAGATTTTTTACGGTTAATCAACTTTTTAGAATCAAAAAATATGATCGATAAGACGGGGTTTTTTTACTTTATTTCTTTGACCAAGGCTTAAGAAGAAATTTTAGTAGAGAGGATAAGTAATTGGCTTTGAACTATGACCCTAACACGCTGTTGGTATATTTTTAATTAAAATTTAAAGACTAAACTATAAAAGAACTATTTTTCATTGCAGGGTGCCCGCGATCTTTATGTAAATTTTTCCCTTATACAGGTCTTAGTTTTCTCGTCAGATTTTTCTGCATACGTGCATTCCAATGGGGATTTTAACTAAACGAGATGAAAGGTTGTATTGCAGTTTTTAACCCTCGTTTGGTGTACTACTTATACTATCTTAGCTCTTTGTTATTATTCATCTATTTTCAGTCAAAAATGTAAATTCTATATTTTAAATATTGACGAACAATTCACACCCCAAAAAAGTTATAATTTGATTGGAGTGTTTTAGGGATAACCCCTTAATTAAATTAGAAATCATTGTCTTAATCAGTTTCTTAATTAAATCAGGGATAGATTTAATTTTAGAAGTAGGAATGGAGAACGGTTAGCATTTACTTCAGTCCGACTCATAGCCTAGTGTAGAGCCCCTCCCTCCAACACGTAACTAAAATTTTAAATTATATTATTGGCTCACTTAAACTACGTTTTTATGACGTTTCTGACGGGACAGCGAAAAATACGTAATTCCTTTTTACCTCTGTCGCTATGACCCGTCTCTTCTTTCAGACCCCTCCGTCCCTTGGAAGGGGGTCCGGGACTTTGTCGCGCGCCCACATTACTCTGTTCTCCATTCCTACTTCTAAAATTAAATCTATCCCTGATTAAATTTAAGGTGTTATCTTTAAAATACTGTGGACAATCTTAGCTGGCTTAGGGTGCAACTTACTGTGAAAAACGTCATAGAAGTTACACTATTTTCGACTCAAAATTGATTTGCTAAAGAACATCGGGCCTATAATTGCTATCCCTTTTTGGAGCGTCTTGTATACTCAAGGTGCTAAGATGATATAGAAGGTATATCGTAAAACTAGGCTCGTTAAAGAATGAAAAATATGTAAACGCTCATTCCAAACATTCCTGCAGACTGTTCCTCGTGCAGGGATCGTAAAAACGGATTTGGCGCGCGAGAAACTTTTTCCCGCCTTTTTCCCGCCTCTTTCCACCCACCCATCCCTCGTGCTCCCTATAACCTCTACAACTACACATGCACTAGAACTGGATAAAGTCGTCCCAGTGCACTCCCCCCGGTGTTTAAAAGAGTGTACTCTACGTGTCCGGAATGCCTCTGGAGTCATTATAAATGCTAGTTTTGTTCCCGACGTATTTTGGAGGGAAGAATCTTTTAAATATCTATTTTCTCTCCTCTCCTTCCGCCTTCTCCCGCCCCTTTATTTTGATTCCCTCGGGTTGTAGGCCTGGGGTTAAAAGCGCGCGAAAATCTTTCCCGCCAAAATTGTACAGTCGTTAATTTTTGGCGCTAAAACGTATTACTCGTTTGGCATATACTGTATACCGAAAAATGACAACCTTAAAACTCGAGTTGATTTTTGATAGCCGAATTTCCAATTACGGCCTCTGAGAGTTTTGGAGATATTTTTAAAAATGTTTTTTTTTTATTTATTTAGGCCTAGTTCGCATTTTAAAAATGATTTAGATTAATATTTAAATTTAATCTATATTTTTTGATAGCGTCTAAATTAAAAGCAAGCGAATGTAGGTCATAAAATACTTTCATAAATTAATTTTGACCGTAATTTAATTTAATTTATTATCTCGTGCGAATACAACCCTTTAATGGTTTGAAATCAACTTGTCTCGTGCTTTAGCGCGCGCGCTAGCGTCAGAATCTCATTTCCCGCCATAAAAGTTTTGGCGCGGAATCATGGGGACATTTTACGACATCCTCGTGGCTATTGTTCCAAAAGGAGCCCGGGAACAAAAGGCGGGAAGGATTTTGGCGCCCTTCTCTCTTCGTGACTTGTCCCGGGGCGTTGTCGTCGTAAAAATGAAAGTAGCCTAGGCCTAGTAGTAGGCCTGGGCCATCTTTAATACGAGACCTAACTAGTTAACTCTCAAAGGAGAGAAAAAGCTATTACCGTGAAAATATTGGCCAAGGCTTAGAGCCAAACCCTTTTCTGGCACCTCTTTCTTCTCCTTGTGTAATTCTTTAATTTACGATCGAGAAAGAAAATTAAAATAACCTTTGGAGGAACTCCTCACTTGTTTAAAGAAATTTAGGACAAAGAAAAGCGATTTGAACTCTAGATCTGTGTCCAAATTAACCCTCGTGGCATTTCCTAAAATTGCATGAGGAAATAATAAAATTGGTCTTCAAAATTGATACGATCTGCTTTTGTGTTGAAAACAAAAGGGCGTGATACGCTTGAATTTGAGGAGCAAACACAGCAAGGGGTAGGGGTGGTCACCTTTAATCTTGGGTTATGTCCCTCGCGCCAAGAAGCGCCGCTAGAGGGTAATGCGAGTCGACTAGCCTATTTTTGACCGGACCCGTCAGCAATGCCATCAAATTCAAAATGTAGTTTAAGTGAGCCAATAAAATCATTTAAAATTTTGGTTACGTGTTGGAGGGAGGGGCTCTTTACTGGGCTATGAGTCGGATTGAAGTAAATACTAACCGTTCTCCATTCCTACTTCTAAAATTAAATCTATCCCTGGTTCTATGTTGAACTATCAAAGAAAATATAGAAAAAATAATTCTAGCGTGGACGTTTCCGTGGAATTTATGATACTTGGTGCAATTACTTTATGAAATTAAAACGGTTTTAACTCGTCGTAAAAACACATCGTATCTTTTACCGTATCAAAACAAAATGAAAAATAAAATAAATAAAAAATTCTGGTTATAATATAAACTATAAAATCAAGTTTATGAGCTGACGAACTGTAACGTATTAAAAATAGGCTTAACACCTATAACAAACCTTATCATCTTAACAGAGAGAGAAGAAGGAAAAAAAAACCTCCCAAATTTAATGACGTAGCCCGCCCTAGAGATCCTCATTTTTATGATTTTGGAATGTATAGAATCTCGGTATACATTTTTTCCTCTCAATTGAAAAAGTAAAAAAGTTTCACTTTTTCCTGGTTTCGGTGTAAAATTGTCGTAAGTACACGAAAAGGATAATAGAAATAACCAACCAAAAGTAAACAATATTATTAAAGTAGAGCGTTTGCTGATTGGTTGTCCAAAGAAGCTAGCTAGCGAGACTTGAAGATACGTCGCACTATTTTGAATTTGTCTTTGATATAAGGTTCAGCATAAGTTCATAAGATATGTTCACCATAAGTTTCTCACTGGTTACAAACTGGAGCTTGTCTTGAAGTGAATGAGGTAGGTCATAGATTCGAGGTAAACCGGCCCCTGGTAAGGCGCTGTCAAAGGCTTAGTACATACTATATAGGTATAGATGGAAGTCCTGCAAAATTAACCACCGAGTGTAGTCAATCAATTCTCGCTTGTCGTTCTCCCTCGAACTAGCTCCCATTGTAAGTCTCTAGCATTAATAAGTATAGGTAGTGAGTGTAATACTTATGGAACGTTTCTTATAAACTTGTGGGTTTAGATTAATTTGTGTAAATTAAATTTGTAAAAATATGGAGTTACGACAATTTAGCGCCGAATATTTCATGTCCGAACGGAACTCGTTATAGTTATACGATGAAAAAGGAGGGAAGCTAGTCTTATCTGACTTTTTGGACCATTTTATTCAAAAAGTCGGGCAAAGTTTTTTTTTCTGGAAGTTTTAGAGCGTGGTAGAGTCGTCGTTTTATTTGAAAAAGCGAAGCCCTGCACCTCTATGTAGTTTTCTGATCGCTTGTTATCTGCCAAACGGCTCTCAAGTTATACCATTCCTAATATACCAAATATAATTCCGAAAATTCCAAGTATAGTATAGTCAGCGTTCTTCAACTTTAAATTTAAAAAAAAAACTTTATTTTTAGAGTTTAAATTTTTGGTTAGTATTTATTTTCGATACGATTTTAATGAATGAACTTTGAACCCTCAGAAATCTGGTATAGTTCACTTGCTAAGGTGAAAATTTTTGAGGATAAGATAGATTTAACTGTCCTCTATGCAATGGTATTAAGTATTAAGCTTTACTTCAAATACAGCTCCAGTAATTAACGTTTTTAAAAATATTAATTTTTAGATCTGGTCTGCAGAATTTATTCCTATTTTAATTCTGGCTGTTTTAAATGATAATGGGAAATATTTTAGTGTAAGATAGATAAAATTATCCTCTACCTACCTGTACTAAATACCTTGGGGCAGCCTCAACCCAGAACCCAAATAAATTAGATTTTATAAAAACAATAAAAGTTTTGGACCCCCTAGCACCATAGCTTTATAAGATATGTTCCATAAGTATGACACTACCTATACTTCATAATGCTAGAGACTCACAGCTCGAACTAGTTTGAGAACGATAAGCGAGAATTGAAGTCCTACACTCGGTGGTTAATTTTGCAGGACTTCCATCTTCCTATTTAGCCTGCATTACTAAGCCTTTATCAGCGCCCCATGCACCAGGCGTTGTCGCTTTACCTCGAATCTATGACCTACTTCAATAACTTCATGACAAGCTCTAGTTTGTAACCAGTGACAAACTTATGGTGAACATATCTTATGAACTTATGCTAGCACATATGGGTTAGAACGTTAGAAGTATCCTAATTTTAAACATACACGGTTAAGCCTTATCTGCAAAATTGTCTTCTGATACAAAATACTTTTGAGTAACGTAACTTAATACCTTTTCTTACATGGTTAAAGAAATACGAAGAAAATAAATAAAAAAAACCTACTATTTTTTGATGGCATATGCAAAACCTAAGGTTAAAAATTTTTCTATAGTCTAAAATATCAAGGGAAAGCTTGCTCTAGCACTTTAAAAAAGGAAGGGTTTGTCCCCCGCAACACCCCCCCCCCCCGCTTCCCGGTTTTCGACGTTAGTTCGTTCCCGTATGCATGGTTCAACGTTCAAAACTGAGTAGCAAAATTGCCCCGCGGGATGTCATGTCAAATATTATGATTCTTCATACGAGAGGACATTTTCTTTAATACCAATTTGATCACGAGGGGTTGAAAGTAACTGCTAAGCCTTGCGCTCCGCATTTTCCCCGTTTTCCCCCACTTATTTTTTAGACTTAGAGGCCTGGGCCAAGTGCTTTGGAGGGCATGGAGTGGCGTATTTAGATGTAGGGTAACCATATCCGTCGATGGGTGTAGCGTTTTATTTTAAAACACGCTGATTTTATATATAAATATTTTTTTTTATTTTTTCGGTGAAGGGGGGGGGGAGTGACTGGGTAAGATTCTATTTCAATAAAAGCTACTGTAATTTTTTCGTCAGCCTCTATTTCATAAGTAACATAGTAGTTGTAAGCAGGGCTAGATTTAATTTTAGAAGTAGGAATGAAGAAGTATTTACTTCAGTCCTACTCATAGCCCAGTATAAAGCCCCTCCCTCCAATACGTAGCGAAAAGTTTAAATTATCTTATTGGCTCACTTAAACTACGTTTTGATGACGTTGCTGACGGGGATGGCGAAAAACACGTAATTCCTTTTTACCTCTGTCGCTATGACCCGCCTCTTCTTTCATACCCCTCCGTCCCTTGGAAGGGGGTCCGCCCAGATTACTCTGTTCTCCATTCCAACTTCTAAAATTAAATCTATCCCTTTTGTAAGTTAAACGTGGTCCAAGTTGACCCAATCTAAACGAACTTTATGACGTATAGAGCCAATAATTTTAACGATTTGAAACATAGCTTCCCAGGCGCCAAGAAGTACCGCTAGGGGGCAACGCGAGTCCGCGTGTGGTGACCTCGGGCTCCATCTGGTGTTGCCTCTTGACGCGAGGGAAATAGCCTAAGATGGCCGCCTCCCGCTTATGTGTCTTGGTTTCATTTCAAGTAATAAATGGAATGGTCTATATCTGCGCATAGAAAGTCTGTGAAGATTTTCCTCAACCAAAGTCAGATATTTGTTGGCAAGAAATGTAGCGACCCAAATTGAATGTTTTTA
Source organism: Phalangium opilio (assembly GCF_054372755.1). Lineage (NCBI taxonomy): Eukaryota > Metazoa > Arthropoda > Arachnida > Opiliones > Phalangiidae > Phalangium > Phalangium opilio. The sequence goes on along the minus strand of NW_028324168.1, from coordinate 2,787,248 downwards.
TTTGGGGAGTAGGTGTGATTTATACGGTATAAAAGAGTGTCCCTTTTTTAGGTACGAGCAAGAAGCGATATCTAGTTTACTAGGGAGAAGGTATAAGATGCCTAAGTATTCGCGCGCCATAGTCCCAGTCCCCCTTTCAAAATACAAGGGGGGACGTAAAAGGAGGCCACGGGCTGTTTCGCCTCTCCTCAGTCGGAAAATACGTAATTTTCGTCATTCGCGTCGCGCTGACGTGAGTTTTCAAGACCCAATGAGATGCTGGTTGTAATTTCAAGGCGGCGGGGGATTATCTCCGAACCTACGTTTGGACTGGAGATAAAGCTAGAGATGTGGCGAATTTAAGTCTTCTCCCTAGTAAACTAGATATCACTTCTTGGTACGAGTTAAGCCTAAAGAAGGACCCATAGGGACACTAGTTTCAGGATTGATGAGAGTGAGATACTCGAATGGACAAGGATCTCCTCCTCGCGCGTCAAACTCGATCCTTCTACTTTCCTTCTTCTCCCGCCTGCAGCCCATCCCTCCAACTAACATTTTTTTATACTCCCAATAACTTTGCTTCCGCTATACGCGGTTTCGAGCCAACTTGAACAGTGCTACTTTTTTTATGCTACATTTAATATTGTGTATTCGTACGCCTCAACTTCCCCAATGGTTACGGAGGAGTTACGTCTCTCTAAGCTTCACGGAAACTACTGGACAAAATAAATTAACATGAGCTAGAATTGCAGAATGCTAGATAGATAGTTAAGCCTTTGTAGGGATAATTTATAGACCAAGGCCTAACTGTGAAATATTGGTTTGTTAGAATGAAGTTTCAAGGGTACTATCATGGTGGTGTGAAAGTTAATGAACAACTTAATTAAGACTTATTAAAAGAGTCGGCCGAGATAAGATATAATTGGCGTAGTAGCGTTTTCATATATTAAATCTGTAGAAAAATTATATTAAATTCAATATTTGTGGAAGGGCATTAAATTAAATGGCTTCTTATTTTAGACACAATAAAAATGGGTCAAAACCTTCTGCAAATTTTATTCTTTAAAGGAATAGCGACGCGATTTAAAAAATTTCTCAAATCTAAAGAAAACCTTACTTTTTTGAGAGTTTAAACTCTTCTGATTCCAAAAATATGCTTGATTAATATTTAAATATGAAGGAAAACACAGAAAAAACACTTTGAAAACTTGAAATTTGGGGGGCAAAAGCAAATTTGCGGAGAAGATTTTTGGCGGGTTTTCTTCTTGCTACGTCACTCACGGCATCTCGCGGAAAAGCCAAGCGCGCGCGCCCGAGACTCCCGAGTCTACTAGTGCCGCGCGAATCTGAATAAAATAGGCTTAACGCGGCGCTGAGACACTTATAGGCGTCGCGTGAGCGACATCTAGAGTGAAAGTTTCTCCTTACTACGTCATCAAGCGAAACAAAATTTTAACTAGGCCTTTTCCAAACACTAAACTTTGATTGCAATTTTACAAATTTCTACGAAACCAAATACAAAAGTAAACATATCATAATAAACTAGATTTTTCAAGGATTTTTTTAGCATTTTAAGTTTGTGGGTGACGAAAATTATGTCACTAACACTTTAAATTTGGTTTCATAGCGTCTAAATTTCGTTCAAGAAATAAATTCGTTTTTTAAGGAACGCATTCAAAATATTTTTGGTTACTTTTATTATTTTTTTATATAGACCGAGAGATCGGATACTTCAAATCTTGCTACTATCTGTCATATCTATATATATATAGCCGAAAGTATTCGACCCCTTTGTATTGCAACACTTTTGTGATTGATGAGACAATGAGAGACCGGATACATAAAATTTAGCAGGCTGTCACATTTCTATATATATATAACATAAAGTGTCCGACCCCTTTATATTGCAACCCTTTTTGGCTCGTGACCGATGAGAAATCGCTTCAATGGTATTAAACTTAGAAAACGTATTTTATTTTTTATATTTTTTGGGGTTGAAAAAAAGGCAAAGGGAAAATTAGACCAAAGTTAAATCTTTTGTCATTTTTTTAAGGGTCTAAAACGATTTGAAAATTGGATCTCTGGGCATTCATCTCAAGAATAATCCGGAAAATTGGATTGGAAGGCTCTCCTTAAAGAATGAAATTGAGGAAAATCAACAAAAATTTGACTTCTTAGCGCCTAGCTGCCAACTTTGATACTAAAGTGATCGGTAAGTCCCAAAATTTGATTTGAATTTCAGAATTTTTTTTTTTGAGGGAGGGTGGAAGATGTTTTAAGTTATGAAAGGGATGAATACTCGGTGCTATTATTCTATAGAATGTCTAATTTACCCTATAGTGTTTAATTGAAGAATTCAGAAACGAAAGTTATATAAGTAGTTAAAGAAATTAATTAGAAATATTTTTCAAACTTCAATATCTCGCTTTTTTCTGCGTATAATTTCGTGATACTTGGAGCTATTACTCTACTGAATCTCTAGTCACGGTACCCCTGGTTTATTTCATAAATATTAAAGCGAAAGTTATAAATAAACAATCAAACTTAATTAACTCTAGATGCAAACCTTACCTGACTTACCCCAAAATAATTATACTCAAATATCTCACTTATTTCTTCCTATTATTTCATGAAACTCGGAGAAATTACTCTACGGAATATGCACTTTCTCATGATACCTTCATTTTTATTCCACGAAACCGAACTTAAAAGTTATAGTCAATCAAACTGACCAACCGACCAAGCAATATATAAATATTTTTTATTTCATTTCAAATGAAAATGTCCCGTATCTATTTTATTTTTGTGTCCTTTCTAAGAAGCAAAAAAAAAAAAAAAATGGCAAGTTAGGCAACACGGCGTGAGTTATAGATATGACTAAAGTATTCTAGCCTCCGGATGTAGAAAGACATTTTTCAGTCAATTTGATTCCCTTTTTTATTTTGGGTCCCAGCACATAGCCAGCCAGTATCCAGTAAAGGCTTTCAAAGGGACCCTGGAAATAATGTCCTCTCTCTGTATAAAATCGCCATTGGGGCCCACGCGATGTCTCTCTCTCTTCTTTCTCTGCTATCAGCCAGATATTTCTTCTTCTTACTTCTATCCTATTATAGAAAGTACTCTATTTATTCTTATTGTGACTGAGAATGGAAATATTTGATGTGGTGCTGTTAGGTGAATACTAAAAAATATACATATATATTATTATTATTATTATTATCTTTATTTCCTCAAAAAGAATGATTTCCTCAAAAATTAAGTTACGAAATAAACAAATAATAGGCCATTTTTAAATGGATTGGGGGGGGGGGCTAATACGCAAAGACATAAATAAACATAAGGGTGTTTCTGATAAGTCTGCATGCATAAATTAAGGGGTTGATGTTGTTCTTTGGGAAATCGATTTTGAGTCGAAAATGTAACTTCTATCTATGACATTTTGATTGTCCCAAGGGACACTGTTTTCGAGTTATGATTTGACTTGTGTTTTAGGGATGACCCCTTAATTAAATTAGAAATTATTGTTTTGAAATCAGTTTCTTTATTAAATTTAAGGGGGTCATTCGTAAAATACTGTGGATGCAATCTTAACTTTAAAATAGTGACCCAAAATCTAACCCCCTTTTTTTGGGGCCCAGGATTTTCAAGAAAATAATTGCCACTCTTTCAATAAGTATTTATATTGAACTATTTTCTTTTTCACTCCGCCCCCACCTCAAATAGAAGACTTTAAAAGATTAAGTCAATTTAGTGCCAACTTTTTTCTATTTATCTATTGACAGGGCGACACGACTAAACACTTTGGTTTATGTCCCTCTTTCTCTATCTATAGCTTTGAAATCAGGGACTTTGTATTATTAAAGGGGACTAGCGAAGCGGCCCGAGCACGTCGTGTGTTTAGGGAGAGGGAATATTAATTTCAGTTACTCCCCCCCCACTCACACAAACGCGCGTGCGCCTAGTTGAAAATTTAGAATGACCTTGAGATGATCCTAACGTTACCTCGGCTCGTGCATAGTACGCTCTTTTTCCGTATTCCTGTCCCCTATATGGTTTATAATAGCCATGATTTAAAATCTAACCTTTTTTCTTATAAAGATAGACAATATTGTTTCTTTACTATCAACAAAAAGCCAGGATTGACATAAAACTGGAGCTCTTCCATTATTTTTCATTAAAATCTTTATGGCATTTTTATGTAGCTTGAAAACTTTATCAGTTTTATTTCGTTATATATGAAATAAAAAATTTGAGAGTTTTTTTACGGCTGCAAAAATAGCTTATGTTTTGTTATAAATATGACTTCTCTCAATTTTTCTAATATTTTTTTAAAGGAGTAGTTTCGTAAATAGGTCATGTTTTTTACTTTCCCTTCATAATTGTTTGTATAATATGTAAAGTCTTTCTTAAATGGCGGCCATCTTGGAAAATGGCGGCTATCAGAGTTAAATATGGAACTATTTTTTCCCCGCGAGATGTTACAACCGTTATTCACCATGAGGATTTTTACAGTTTATCAAAAAATATTTCCTGACATCCGAAGAATGAGTATAAAAAAATTTTGCACATTTTCATAACTGGAGGGGAAAAATTTTACCTCTTGTTTTCTTTTTTAATGTATATTCTCATTACAGAGTAATTCCCCGAGTCTTCGAATTTTTACTTCAAATTCAAACTAAACTACTTAATTCCCAAGAAAATTAACTTTATAATTGAATTTCGAGCTTCGAAATAAATATTTCTTTTTAACTTTTCCAGATAAAAAAAAAAGTTAATTTCCTGAAGGGATTTAATGTCCTAGTACTAAGCCTAACGTCTTTTCTTGAAATAATTTCAATTTCAAATCAGGTAAGGTAACGTTTTTTTGTTTAATTTTTTTTTTTTTTTTTAGTTTTTAAACTACTTAAATTCTTACTTACCTTTGATATTTTTTATAAAACACGCTTGTTAAAGAAGTATTTGCTTTAATTTTGAAGTTTATAGACTTAATAAACAAACTACGTTAGACTAAAATTTCCTCGTTAGGCTTAACGAAAATTAGGCCTAATACTTGATTTGTTACTAACCTAATTTCAACGCATTTTTATTTGTTCCTTGTGTTATTTTATATCTGTACTTTATTACTGGTACAATCTTTGTTTAACTGTCTACACTTATAATTAATTTAATTAAAGATATGTGGGTTAAGCCAAGGCTTAACGTATTTCTTTTATTACAGTTACTTAAGAGTTAAAAGTAGATATTAATCTTTCTCTATAATGCGAATGGGTCCATTTGAAACAAGGCGGTGTTGTGTTTTATAAACACTTCTTCGTAATAAAAAAGGGGTCACTTCTACAGCTTCGTCTTGAATCTACTACTATGCTCCAAATACATTAACTTCACCAACTGAAACAGGAGATAGAAACCAAAACCCGTAATAGAAACAATCCTTTAATGGAGAAAGCGAATCTCGAAATAAAAGGAAAAAATATAAGTTTTATGTCCTGAAAAATGCGCGCGCCCAAACCCGAGGGTTTTTGGGGGCCCCTGGTTTATGGGAACGGGTGGATGGGGAGTAGGGGTAAGGGGTCCTTCTTATACTTGTCTTCGTTTCTCAATAAGTGTCTTTTGTTTGTCTCAATTTCCACTCAAAAGACAAAAAAGGAGGACACAGAAGAGATTCGAGTTTCTCAACCCTTTCATATCGTAAAAACCCTCTTTCTTTTAAGGCCGGCCGGGGGTATCTTTCTTAAGCCTTGGTTAAAATATATGCCATTGCGATCCGTTGTTTTGGTCACTATAGGGGTCAGAATTACTTTGTATCGCGCGCTGTCAACTGGGATGGTGCCTCGTGCATGGCCACTCTCGAATATCAAAGATATTTCTATGACTTTTGAGTTGACATTGATAGGAAATTCTCTTTATGTGACGTCTCTTTCTTTTTTTTTGCGGGGAACGATGTAGTTGACATAAAGGGTTTAGGTTACGATTTGGAGTTGACAGATTTTTATTTTTTTTTATTTTTTGTTGTATATGCGGTTTTGATTTGAAAGTTTTATCGTCAATATTTATTTTTTATTTTATTTTAGTAAGCATGTAAACATTGATGGAAAGTTATGTGTAGTAAACAACATAGAGATTTATTTATTTCTAGAGAGAATTAATGAATAGGAGTAACAACCTTATTTCTATCTCTGTTTTTATCTAACTCTATTTTGAGGAGGAGTTAAATTCTGTTTGCGTTTGCATATAACTCTCTATGGATTGAAAGTTTGAGGTTAATCTAGAGAGAATTAGGCGCGCTTAACACTTCTATTTTTGGTTAAAACTTGGCAGAGAAAATCGCATTTCATTCTTTAATGTAAAGCCTTCTACTCCTCTATGTATAATTCTCTACGCCGCGGAAAAAACCCAAATGACTCTGAAATTCTGTTTGAGGGGTTCGGAGTTAACAGAATTCCAAGAAACCGAAAAGTTTAAAAATATAATCAAAACTATTAAGTCTTGTTTAAGAGTAAAAAAAACCTTCGATAAAGGAGTATGGCAAATCACTCCTTAATGGAGAAAGACGAGTATCACATACCCTATTGGGAATTCTTTAGTTTCGTATCTTCTTAGGCTTAGCTTTTAGACCTAATTGTCTAGAGGGCGAACCGATACAAATGGGGATCAAATCGAAACCGAAAACCCCCCAACTTTAAAAGAAAACAAAAACAAGATCGTTAGAGAACTTTTAACAACTTTCCTTTTTAGGGGAGGAGGGCGGGGCCGGGCTTCATTACGATTTCAAAAGAATTTCGAAATCTTGTTCCCATGTATTTAAAAAGCTTGTTTTGACCTACAATACTACTAAAAAGAACCTTTTCAAAGTAGGCTTAGTGAAATTAGGCCTAGAGTTTACCTTTGAACTTATAATTTCATTCTTCCTTTGTCTGTTTTTGTAATCTAATGTTCTTAAATATAGAATTAAGCTTAGTAAATTAGGCCTATAATTTAACCTTTAAACTTTTACAAACGCTTTTAACCTTAATTTTAAGCCTTTGTGTCTGTTTTTGAAACCTAATATTCTCAGCCTTGGAATTAGGCCTAGTTGGAAAGTCGGCTTAGTAAATTACGCTTATAATTTAACCTTTGAACTTACACACTCTTAACCCTTAATTAGGCCTTTGTCCTGATTCCGGATTGTGTGTCAAAAACAAGCTTGAATAAAATAATCTCATTTTAAATTAAAATTTTGCGCTTTTCAAACTTTTTCGGAATTTAGATTTAAAAATGGGACGGAAACTCCTAAAAGATAAACTGTCATTGACTTCGGTCCGAAAAGTGATCGATTGTTGGAAAATTTGCTTTCGGTTAAATTGTAACACTTCCTTTATCCTCAAAAACTGGCCCTTTCAATTGAAATAGACCAATTAGCCGGACACAACTTATAGTCCCTATAAAAAGGGATAAAAAAGTTTAAAACCGCACCACCAAATGAGTTTCGTGGAAATTAGGCTTAGCTCTCTCGCATCTCCGGAAGGAGAAAGAGAGGGTGGGGAAAGTGAACTTTATTTTTAACCAAGGCTTAGTTGAAATGTTTGTTAGGCCTAGGTTTCCCTAATTACTTCCTCCCTGTATAATGTGGTTTGAAAAGAGAGAAGTTAGGCCTTGGACTATAAGAGGACGCTAGGGGGAAAAACCCATTAAGGAAACCCCCCCCTAACTAAGCTTTTAGTTTTAATTTCTATGGGATAACTGCCAGGGGGTGAAAAAAAAAGACTGAAAAGCGTTCATAAACTTTTATATCGCAAAAGGCGTGTGTAATGTAAAGAGGATGTTTGTCAAATATTAAAAACAGTTTAAGGATATATGAAATGCCCCTCGCGTTGTTTGTATAAGTAAGATGGATTGTTCGTGAGGGTCTTGTGATTTAAAATGGATCTCTTTAACGGAGGACCCCAAAATAAGAGGGAGAGGTCCTTAAACAACTAGGTGTATTCTTTGAATTCAAAATTAAAGTCTCTTAATTGAAAAGGTACCTCTAACATCAAGAAAATTGTAGTAATGGATCCCATTTACCTTGGATGAGCAGCCAAAACGTCTCCACCATGGGCCCCAAACGTTCCCACGATGGACCCCATATTTTCCCGGAACGGACAAAAAATTCTTAGTGCGAACAAACCTCGAAGACTTAATTTGCGAGGGCGTGGAATTAAACCAACCAATACTAGAAAATCGTAATCACCTAAAATCTCGTATAATTAAAGAAAGGGTCCTTTTATCAGTGCCCAATCCGCCCACTCCTCGCGGGGCCCCAAAAAGGAAAGAGACACATAAAGAGAGGAAAGCGATAATGATAAAAAAATAAGAGAAACCAGTTCTAGAAGCATCTTAGATCTTGGAATCCCTTTCTCTCGTATATACTCTCATTTAACAAAGAGAATCCAAAAGTATTTGCCAGATGGTTGAGGTCAAAGAGTACTTAATAAACGATGATATGGAAAGAGTTGAATTTTTAACGAAGCTAACCATCTTATTAACGAGAATTGATCACTTAAAAAATGTGAAAAGAGAAATAGATGAAGATTACTTAAAGAGGGATGTATTGATTATTCATTAAGAATTGGTTTGTAATGGGGATTTGTTACGAAACCGAGCAAGATTCATTGGATTTGAATTTCGGGAAAATCATCCCACATTTTAGATAAAACGACCGTGTTTACTAATCACGTGATATTACGTCTAAAAATGGTTAAAACGCGCGGAAATTTAATTTGAACCAAGGCTTAAGGAAAATTTTAATGTGTTCGAAAAGCACGTGGAAATACGAATTGTTGAGGCGCGCGAAATTTAAAAACAAAATTCAAAAACAAGGCTTAGCGAATAATAATGTATTCACAAAGCGGTAAATTAAAAAAACTCAAGAAAAAAAGGCTTAACTACATAATATTTGCTAGAAAATGAATTTTATTATTCTAACCCCTATATTCAAACTTTATCCTGAATTTTGGTGTATTGCAAGATAAACATTTCTACAGGCGTGTATTGAAAATGTATGGGGAAAATTCACCCTAAATGTTGGCTGACCTGTTGTGCATTTCACATCCAAAAAACTAAGATAATTTAATTCCATTAAGCAATTAGGCCTATTTGCTGTTACTTTAAGGACCTTTTCATTAAAGTTTTAGTTTATGTATTAAATTTAACATCGATAACCGAGTTTAAATTAGGAAATTTCCCAAAAAGGGATCTTTAAAAGGTTTTCCCAAGGTCTTTCTTTTTAGACTTTAAATTATAGGAGCATATTATAACGAAATTAAAGATAATGCAATTTTCTTGGAAAAATCCCTTTGAACAGCAAGGTATTAACTCTAATTAAATGAAACTTTAAACTAATGGAAGACATAATGTCAGATAAAAGCCTTTTCAAACAATATATATAATAATATTTTATATTTTAAAAAGAAAACACGACATTGTCTGTCTGTTTATAACGTACTTTATCCATCCATGCCTGTTATTTTCCTAATATCTCCTTTAAGAACCATATGTACACACTAAATTTATTTGTATTCGAAGTCACATACGTTACGTCACATCCCACGTGATTAAATTTTTCCCAACCAGAAATATTTCTCTCCAAAAAATATTAATAAAAACACACAAATATATATTACTCCAAAAATAGAAATTTTTCATTATTTTTCGCTTAAATCAGCTGAAATTCTTTGGGATTATTAAAAAAGGAAATCCTTGAAAAAAAAAGAAAACCTAGTAGATTTTTCAACATTTTCAGCAGAAATACGAGGTTTCGGTATAGATTAATTACGTTGACTCGAAAACCCCTTTTTTTACGTGAACCAAGGCTTAGGATTTTAGCTTGAAATCTGTGTGTGTTGAGAAGAAGGCGCGTCGTCGTCGTATTGGCAGAAAAACCAATATGCGGTTATAGATAGCCTTCATAACTTACGCTATTATAGTTACCAGGATTACCGCCCAACCAGGCTTCCCAAAAAGAAAAATATCTATATATTAAATTTGCCCGCCGGTGAGGTGACTCCCTGAAAAAAAAATATGAGCCTTTTACTTAAAAAGAAGCCATGAAAAGGAGTAAGAACCCTTCCATAGAGTTTACATTAGAGTGGCTTTCGAGAGGTGTTAGAATTGTTTATTGTGTGCGTACGTTCTAACAGGAGTTGCTTACATTAGGTTTAATATTAGATGTTAGTCCTGATCTCCATCTTGTTTTATCCCTTTCCGGCGGTATCGAAATAAATAGATGTCTCACATAGCAACGAACAACGGACTTTATATCACTAAAGAGGACTAGAAATATTAATGTGAGCTCCCCAAGTGCGCCGCCTGCTTTCAAACCATGCTTGAGTGAGGGGGATTTACTATTCACTTCCTCCCCCCACGTTTGCGCGTGCAGGGAAATTCATCGTGACCTTGGGATCCCTCGCGCTCCTTTCTCGTGATGCCGTTTTTTTTGGCGCCAAGTCCCTGGGTGTAATGAGATTCCATGTGCTCATAGAGTTCCCGCCTTTTAGGTAATGGGGGCCAAAATGAACCAATTTTTTTCATCCCCTAAGCAGGCAGGCAAAGAGTTTCTTTGCCCATTTATTTGTGAAGAAAGAACGAGCTATAAGGTAAACCAATGTGTGCGTGCATGCTCCATTGAGAGAGGGGGGACCATCTTACTTTGTTTTGTCAATAACACGGGGGGCCCCAATGTGTCCCATGATTTATTCGGGCATCTAGAGGGTTTGCCTAATGTTTTTTCTATGCCATTATTCCCGCGTTTTCGATATTTGTCTTCACTTTTCCCGCCAAAGCCTTCACTTTTTTTGGCGGGAAAATGTTTTTTTTTTCTGACACTTGGTTGGGAAAACCATTTTTATTAAGGTAAAAAAAGAAATAATATTTAAGGAATATGAAACGTATTGAAAATTTAATGTGTTCTTTTGGGGGAGGGGGGGCAGTGAGCACGTTTAGAGCAGACGATTTTGATGGAAGCTAGATTATATTCCCCAATTCACTAATGCGTTTTTTACTGATGTTTTTACGTTTACGGTTCAGGATTTTTGGCGAATTATCAAATATTTAAATGGCTTAGATAAAAAATGTCGGAAACGCGGTACATTTTAGAATTTTGTATTTGAAATAACTTTATTTCTAGTTAAATCAGACTGAAAATTTTAAAACCATAATAAAATAGACATTCAGTAGAGTAATCGCACCAAGTTTCATAACCCCAACTTTTCAATTAAGATCATGGCGACTTAATAAAGATTAAAGTAAAATTAAATGCGAGTATTTTTTTTTGATCAGGTTTTAAATTAGGTATAACTTTGTTTCTAATTAAGTTAGGGAAAAATTAAAAATACCGTAATAAACTAGACATTCCGTAGAGTAATCACACCAAGTTTCATTAAAATCGAAAGTTAAATAACGCCACAGTAACATAATGTATAGACACATGTTCTAAAAATTGTAATTTGCAAAAAATACTTTTAAAAGTTGGCCTAATGCTTCTATGGTTGTAAAAAAAAAGGGAAATTTAGGCCAAAAAATGAAGTACCTCCGCCTCCTTGCGCAGAGAGTAAGTTAAGTAGATAGAGACTGACACGTTCTTCAAATTAAAACTTAAACTACGCGTGCATAATTTTCATAAATGACCTGTCATTAGGTTTTTGTTCGACCAGGCGAGAGAAGCACTCATTATCGTCTTCAGCCGCCGGTAACTGACTCTTCCTCGTTTATTAAGAGAAAGAACTCTCTCTTTCTCCCCCCCCCCCCACCCCACTTTTCTTTTAAAACGAGAATTATTAAAGAGAGCTTCCAAAAATGAGGACCAGACTATAGCTGGAAGTAGAAGTAGAAAAAAAAAAGAAAAAAAAAATTGTGAAAAAATTTCCGAGTGGCGTTTTCATCTAAGAATAATAATTGCCGCTGGACCTTGCTAGGGAAACCTCCTCGCATGACTAGAAGATGAGGAAAATTACACCACGCCCCTTAATCGTCCTTATCTTGCAGGAACATTGTCGTAAGTTTGATTATTTTTGGATTTTTTACGCTAGTAATTCATGGTATGATTTTTACAGACTTAAGCCTACTTTTCAGTATCTGATTTTGGTTTTAAGTTGACGAAGAATATCTAAGCCTATTTTTAAGATTGTGATTTCTTTTATGAATTGCACTTAAGCCTAATGACAATAATTTCAAGATAAGGCATATTAAGAATAGCAAAGCTAATTTCAAGATAAGGCATATTAAGAATAGCAAAGCTAATTTCAAGATAAGGCATATTAAGAATAGCAAAGCTAATTTCAAGATAAGGCCTATTAAGGATAGCTAAGCTTAATTTCTAATTTCAAGATTAGATATAGGAGAGCTAAGCCTAATTTCAAGATCGTGATTTATTTATCTTTAACGAATTTCGTCAAGCCTAACGTTAACACTTCCAAAATTATATCTACTAAGGATAGTTTATCCTAATTTAAATTATTAAAACTAATTGCCTTTTTAAAACAGACTTGTTAAGCCTTGCTCCTCATTTAAATCCATCCACACCCTAAGCCTAATAGACCTATGAACCTTGATAAAAGTTAGAACTCGTAAAACAAAATAAGATGTAGATTGTAGAACGTAAAGTTACTGTAAAATGCCTGTGAAACTCGTCGTTCGAAGTCTGCTCTGGAGATTCTTTCAGTTTGGGCAAGAAATAAATAGATAGGACAGGACCATTAGAGGGCGTTTAATCCAGCGAAAACACTTTACTTGTCAACAAACTTTTCGCTTTTGTTAATTAGTCCCCGAGAGCGTGATCGCGTACACATACACATACACACCTCCCTCCTGCACGGCACGAGTATAAAAATCTGCTTTTACTCTGCTGACAGGATTCGAGCATTAGCTTGGGGAACCGTTTTTTTTCCTTTGCAGCCCTTTTTCCTTTCCTTATGGTTTGCATGCATACTCTCTTTTCACGGATTCTCGCCTTGAACCCTGATTTTATTAATCACAGGAATGAACGGTCATTATATTCTTAACTCTTTTTCTTTTTCTTTCTTTTTTAATTCCGTGGTTTTAATGATTTGAACTGAACCTTTTCTTCTTTCTCTTTTTTTGCGTATGTCGTTAAAGAATGTTAATTTGAATTAAGGAATATATTATATATTTTGGGTTTTAAAATTATAGATAGATAGGTTTTGTATATAAAATAATATAGTGGATAAGCTTGCGTTCTAGCTTCTTTGGTCGACCTATCAGCGGCGTTTATTTGCCCTTGTTTTCAGTGTACAGGGTGTTTCAAAAAGGGAGAGGGGGTAAGACCGACGTCGGTACAGTGGGATGCATGGTTCTATGGGAGAGAAATTTTGAGTCGAAAATGTATGTAAGTTTAATTTCTATCGCCATTTTTAATAAATAAGTAAATAAAAGCTTTATTTCAGGATATTTGCCCCACAAGGGACACCGTTTACGAGTTATGATTGGAATATTTTACGGATGACCCCTTAAAGTTTAATTAAGGAATTGAAAGACGATGAATGATTTCTAATTTAATTAAGGGGTCGTCCCTAAAACACTCCAATGACCCTAACTTGTTTAGCGTGTCCCTTGTGGGGCAAAATGTAGATAGAAGTTAAATATACATTTTCGACAACTCAAAATTGATTTCCCATAGAACCATGCAGCATCCCCCTGTACTTCGGTCCTCCTTTTTGCGGAGCACCCTGTATATCGCAGAACGGTGGTGATTTTATATATATTAGAGTTAGGTTTTCTGTAAGCTTTATTAAGAGATATATCCGGTGATGTTTTACAAAGCGTAGCGACCTTAATAGAGGAGCTATAGCTACACCGTTTGGAAGGGAAAAATCCTTTGCCTGCCATAAATGACTTTAGCTTTAGGCTTGCCTCGTGTGATTAAATTAGAGGCAGCGAAACGACGACTATCCCAACCCCTCTAAAGATAAAAACCTTTGAAAATATTAAGGGCTAAAGAAAGATCCACCAAGAATAGGGAGAAGGGCTTCTGTTTCTTGGAATGGGCGAAAGAACGTATAGCTCGTTTCTTTCAACGAGGTCAATCAAGGGTTTTTCATTCTTTTCTTTTTTTTACCAAGGACCATTTCTACTTTGAAATCCATTACAATTTCAGTTGGACCCGCTTGATGGGGACGTACGAAGCGAGCTTTTGTTTAAATTAAGGGATTTGTTACGATAAAGTGAGCCTTGTACTGGAAATAACTATTATATTTACTTTAAGTAGGCCTACAACCATTAGTAAATAAAATTATCCTATAAGGTTTTCCTTGTCGTTTAAAAGTGAAGTCTTGTACAAAAAGGGTTGTTACAGGTCATGGGTAAACCTGGAGGATTTTAAAAATAGGTCAAAATTCAAGGATTTTAAAAATAGGTCAAAATGTCAGGGATTTTTAAATAGGCCGAAATGTCAGGGAATTTAAAAATAGGTCAAAATGTCGATGAATTTAAAAATAGACCAAAATGCTAGGGAATATAAAAATAGGCCAAAATGTTAGGGAATATAAAAATAGGCCAAAATGTCATGGAACATAAAAATAGTCCAAAAGGTCAGGAAATATAAATATAGGCCAAAATTGTCCAAAACGTCAAGGAATTTTAGTTTAGCGGATAAATTTAATGATTTTGTTTAGGAAAATACCAACGTTGAACTTTACAATATATTTTGAAACATGATTTCCAAATTAAGAGAAGTTGATTTGTTTGTAACGCAATAATATTCTTAACAAATATATTATTAATATTTTGGGCCAAAACAATTGGGGGACTATATGCCTACTTCATCCCTTTTCTAACGATATTCTTAGTACCTGGTATTATTTTGAACATGGCTCGAAAAATAGGCTAATTTGAATATATATAAACTCACAAAAATATTATTTCAGAAGTCAAATACATTCTGAGAAAATCCAAACTTCTATTGTTATTATTATAGAAAAAAAAATGTTCCTCGCGTTCAAATTTTAAATAAAATTAGGTCAAAAATATTATTCTTGAAGTAGGCATAATTTTAGTGGAGCTATTTTATCCTTTAGGAAACTCGGGTGATGGCAAAATCCTATCATCATAGTTATACTAGCAAATATCTCTCTCTCTCTTTTGAGCGCTAGTTTTCTGTTTAAACGAACCGAATCCAATGCAGTCAACGAAAATCTCAAATAAGCTTTCTTTAAAATGTTCTGGGAACAAAAACCTTGTAACTTTACTTCGTTATATAGCCTTAAGTTAAGTCATTTTGGAAGTTAAATTTGTCTAAGAAACCATCGAGTTGAAGAAAAGAATAAGAAGGGACTTTCTCTCTCTCTCTCGCACGCAGTGATTCTTTTCCGTTTCATTTCTCTAGAAAATCGCCCCTCGTTTCGTTGATCGGAAATTGTAGCGAAGCAACTTACAAATTCTCCAATTCGAAAAAAGAAACAAGAAATATTGCAATTACGTAGTGTTTTATCTACGTGTGTGAGCCTAACTTTTAACAGCTCAAAATGTTGATTCACAGGCTTATAAGTTAAAAGCCAGATTATTATTTCGTGCTACCATTTTTTTTAATTCAAACCCCCGAGCCTAACTGGTCCCATAATTTCAACTTAAATACTTAGGGTAAGGGGAAGTCGTCTTTGGGATTAGTTTAATTATTCAAGACACCTGGACCAGTTTGGAAAAAAAGAAATCCGTATTTTAAAGCCTGAATAGTTGAACCTCATTCTTCATTTCAAAGCAGTATGAACCCTTATTTCTCTGTTTCAGCTGGTAATGGAGGGCGTATTGTATTGTCCAATAATTTAATAACACCACCACAAAAGCCGAAGTGAACCTTATAATGGTACCAACTCCTTCTTTTCCAATACAATGTCAACTTTTTCTTAAAAATAGTTCCTCACACAAATATATTTTGTTTCGCGTACCCAATCTCTACAAACACCCGCACACAGACACACACAGACACAAACCAGGCCACCCAATGCGTTGTGATTTTATAATTACACGTAGATTAAAAGTGCGTGCCCTCGCGCTACTCGAAGGAGTAAATTTATTTAAGTATCCATGTAACTATCTTCGGGCCTGAACGAACCCCTTTTTTATGTTAGCATTTATTTTGGTCTAACTCCATTACGTATTTTTTCTTCTTTTTACTTTTTACTCGATATTTTTTGGTCGGGGACTTAATAGTAGGATCATTTCTTGACAATGAATAGATAGAGAAGAATTTATGCTGTTATTCCCTAAAGAGTTGTTCCTGCAAGTGTTTTCAAGCGGAAGTTATGATGACGTCAAGTTAGGGTTTGTTAGAGGTCAAAGGTTATTGGTTCATTTATTAAAAATTTAGTATCTGTATAGCATATTTGTACCTCTTAAGGCGTAAAGTTTAAATTAAATTAACTAAACTTAAATTAATTAAATTTAGAATGACCTTGATATACTTTAATCCTAACGATTCCCTCGCATGCTCGTGGATGGTTTTTGTATCGACAAAGTGCTCTTCCAGTTTTTCCCATATAGGGTTTGTTATTTGAGGATTTTTGTTTCTCAACTCTTGATCCAACCTGGGGTCCGCGAGCCCCTAAGCTCTTCTCTCGATATCAGAGAAAAATTGTAAGTCAGGAGTTTCTATTCCAATCCAAAATTTTCTCTGATTATATTATTTGTACATGATAAATTAATTCCACCCTTTTTTAGTTCCCGGTTAAATTTATTCAAGCGAATTTTCCTCTCTCGGACTCTATCCCTCAAGTTCTTAAAACTTGAAAAAAAATCCAGTTCGACGATATGTCAGTTAGTAAAGATGTCCGCGTTCAGTTGGCCCAACTTTTAGTTTCCCGCCAAAAACGGATAGAAAAGAAAAATAGGAAAATGATCGAGTCGATTTCTTATAGTGATTAAGTGGGAAAAATACGTAACTATTCGGTAGTGTAACCAACGTGGGGTCCGCATTTAGCAGAGAGTAATTAAAAGGACCAATACTTGGGGATATGGTTATTAATATAACGTTTCAACCGGTTGTTTTTGGATACATTTTTTTTTTTCGAACAGAGATCGAAGAAGGAGAAGCAAAGCCAGTCCGATGACAAGACGATGTCTTCTCACTCTAGTGACATTGACTGATGAAATCTTTGCCTGGACAAAACTGGAACGTTCAGGATCATCGGTCCATGCTTGGATTGCTTGAAAGTCACTGGCTTAAATTCTGTCCTACTCTTTCAGATCAGATGAAGTTAAGTCCAAGATTCACCTCAACTTAACTTTCAAACTAAGTATTTTAGAACCAAAAACTTCGTTTCAACATGGACTCTGTATTTCCCAAAGAGGACCAGCAAAGAAGAAGGCGAGCTTGGGGGAATACACATAATCTACTCCCCCCTCCTTAAACAGTTCTGTAATATTTAGAATGACCTTGAGAATGGTTTGTGCATACCATGGAATATTTTTGTATCGACAAAGATATCACTCAGCTTTCCTATCCCATGTAGTGTTAATAAGGTCCATTGTTTTATAGATTCAATTCCATGTTCTTAAGCCTAGTTTAGTTTTAGTTGAGCTTGGGATGTTTTTAGTTAAAAAGTTTTACTTACTTAAACCCTTACCCCAGTTTTGTATAAGTATAAGTAGAAGTTCAGTTAAGCCTAAAGCTATCAATCTCCCAAAGTACTTTCCCTCAACGTCACCAGAGGTCCCTTGGTTGTATCGCTTTCCCGCGCTTTTCCCCCTGAAGAATGGTCCGATTAGGATATAATTAAGATCGCTTTAATTAATGGGCACAGGGCGCGACAGAGCTCGGTTAATTTAGATCTAATCTGCGAAAAAGCTCCCCCCTTTTTTTCGGGAAGGACCCCTAACTAACTAAGGAACTAAGACTATACCGAGTTCTAAGCTGTTTGCAAAAAAAAAGGCGGGAAAAACATTCGCGCCACACTCCCCGTTGCGAAAATATCGTTAATTCTATTTCCTAAAGCTTTTCGTCGTTGCCTTTCCATGATAAGTAGATTAAAACAAGTCCGTATAAGGCTACGAAGCTTTCGTTGAATCCCCTTTTAACACTAGACTACGATACAGCGAGCCAATTTTTTTCGCGCCTTTTTATGTATCGTATTTTGGCGGGGTTGTTAAAAAGATTACGAGGGCGGAAATAAAAAAAAAGTATATTTAATGCTACCTGGTTGCGTTATTAGATATGACGGGAAAGCTTTTAATGACTTTTAATTATGAAGGATGACCCGGGAAAGGTACTTAACCAATCACAGTTGATTTTTGAAGGTTTCAGATTGAGTTAGGCTTAACGATGTTTTGTTTATTTTTATTTTTATAACTATGATTTTTAAAATAATTATAGAACATTAATTAGGATTAATATACATTCAACAGAGTACTCCGACTTTTTAATAATGTATTCCAAACGAATCCTGAACTTTCTAATAAATAAAAACCAGGCCACAACCGAAAACGAAATCGACAAAGGCTGGCTTTTTATCAAATTGAAAAGTTTTATTTTTTTGAATTTTTTTTTTCTTAGATCTCTCTTGGTAGTACTTTTTCTGTTAAAACGTATTACCGGAAACCACCCCTGAATCCTTAGAATTCTAAATTTCTTTCCCCTAAAAGTCCCTCGATAAGCTTTTAATGCAAATTACCAAGCATTAGGTTTATTATAGCAAAGAATAGGGCAGTCAGTGTTTTTATTCCCTCTTCCTATGGTTAAGTAAACAAGGCTTAGCTATTTGCCAGCCGCAACTTCCCGCAAGAGAAGAGAAAAGTGCCTAGTTTAACGTTAGGTTAGGCCTTGGTTAGTACCGTTAGGCTTAGAGGGGAGGAAAAGATGGTACGGTGAGAGAGAAAAGGCGGGAAAAAGAGGGGGATAGCCTTTTGACTCCTTCGCCATCTATCAACCTCAGGACTCGACAAATGAGAAGAAGAGGCGCGTAAAAAGATAACAAGCTTCATTAGAGAATGAACGCTTCAAGAATATCCTGGGCTTCCTTTCCTACCCTCCGTACCAACCTCGTTAAAGGAGATTTTAGAAGGGGAAAAGGGAGAAAGTGGGGTTGGAAAAAACCCTAACGGGATTTCAACTCCCATCACTACTTAATGTATAAATCCTCCTTAGAAAATTAGGATGGTTTTTATATTCTGTCTATAATATTTTCTTTTTCCAATATTGAGTAAATTTATTCCTGGTAAGTCCCTCTTAAAGCGAGGACTAATTTTAAGACTATCTTTCTCAAGCAAATAGTCCTTTTAAAATCCCACCATAACGAGAAAATTCCATTTATTACAATCTGCAGTAATGAAAAATAGTACACATACACCAAAACTTGAAAAGAACTTCACTCCATAACTTAAATTAACGTAATTACATGGCTCTATGGCACCATGCCCCTAGCCATTCCCGGACAAAGAGCAAAAAAAAAAAAAAAAAAAAAAAAAAAAATGTATTCATTCCTGTTTCTTTAAAATAAATCAATTACGTAAAACTAGTTTATTACAATTAAAAAACAAGTGAACGAATGCTTAATTGTTTTGATAATATAAGTAAAACATAATTAAAATGGAGTCGTAGTATTTTAGTGTAGTTAAATTTTTTTTCTTTATTTGTTTGTTTAGTTTTACTAGTCCGACTGTTCGGAAACTTCTGACGTATTTTGTCCAATACGGGAGGGGACCCTCTATAAAATCGTCTGCTTATGTTAGGCTACATTTTAGGGAGGTTAGCGGCGTAGTAAGATCGACTGAAAGGGCGAAATTAAAGTTAATTATAAATAATTTAGACTGTTTCTCGGAAAATAATTACAATTTGGAAGAAAACTTCTCAAAGGTAACGCCAATTAGTTTATCGTATTTGTTTAATTAGGCCTACCATTCTTGCACTGTGGAAGTAACCCTCAAACTATTGCCACTAATTTCAAAATGGGAATTCAATAGAAAATTAGATAATATTCTCCTTAAATTGTTAGATAATATTACGTACCTTTTTAAGGTATTGGATTTATCTTATCGTTTATTTTTTACTCTCAAGGACTTGCAATCACTGATAAGGTGCTAGAGTATAAAAGTACTATGACAACGTACTACCCACCTCCTCCTACACAAGGCGGTTACCCAGCTCCAGAGCAAGGCTATCCTATGGCAACTAGTCCAGGTTATGGTGGTCAACCTCAACCGGGTATGGGATACCCGCCCCCTCAACAGGGTTATCCTCAACCTGGTATGGGATACCCGCCCCCTCAACAGGGTTATCCTCAACCTGGTATGGGATACCCACCACCTCAACAGGGGTATCCTCAACCTCAACAACAAGGTTATCCACCTCCAGGGAATGGTAATTCTTTTAAAAATAATTGAAGCCCATTCCCATAGCAGAAATAGCAGAATTTATTTTTATTGCTTCAAGCACCTCAAGGGGCTCCAGGAGGTTGGATTCCCGCCCCACCTCAACCAATCAACTGCCCACCTGGTTTGGAATACTTGACTCATGTTGATCAACTTTTAGTTAAACAAAAAGTGGAGATTTTAGAAGCCTTAGTTGGTTTTGAAGGAGCCAACAAATACACCATCAAAAATAGCATGGGACAGAAAGTTTTCTACGCAGTTGAAGATACCGATTGTTGCACCCGTCTTTGTTGCGGGCCAACTCGTCCTTTTGATATGAAAGTTTTAGATAATACTGGGCATGAGGTTGTCCATTTTTATCGACCATTGCGTTGCCAGTCATGCCTGTTCCCCTGTTGTTTACAGGTACTTTAAATTTACTTCAAAAATTTAAGGTTTAAGTCTAATGTTCAGGGGTGTGCGAGTACTCGTTAAGTTCGAGTACTCGACTCGATACTCGATAACAACACATTGAGATACTCGAGACAGATTCGAGTAGCTTTTTAACATCTTAAATACTCGAGAAATACTCGAGTCCGAGGCTTACAACTATAGCAGACGATGAGTTCATGATCATTTATTTTGAAAATCACCTGTTCAATGTTTAATTGATCACTAACAATCTTTTTGAACTAGTTCGATATTAGATAATTGAACATCTTCGTTATTTTTAAGAAATTTACAAAATTGCTACTCGACAAGTCAATATTTGAGACTCGATAATTACTCGAAAGAACCAAAATTTGACCTATCTAAATACTCCATACTCGAAAGTATTTTTGAGACTCGGCTCGATACTCGATAAGAAATTAGTTTCGATACTCGGACTCGGCTCGAAACCTGAAAAAACGGGACTCGCACACCACTGCTAATGTTTATAATTACTTTTTAGACTATGGAAGTTAGCGCTCCTCCTGGTAGCGTTATTGGAACTGTAGAACAAGACTGGACAATGTGTTATCCAAAATTCAGGATTAAGAATGCTGCCGGAGAAACTGTACTGATGATTGAAGGTCCTTTGTGTACATTCAGTCTTTGCGGAGATGTTGAATTTAAGGTTGGTTTGTGTCAATGTCTAGTTCAAATGGTTTCATGGGACTTTAATTTGACTTTAATTTCAGGTTTTGTCTCGTGATGGAAGTACAGAGGTTGGAAACATTCGTAAACAATGGAGTGGGCTTTTAAGGGAAGCTTTTACAGATGCTGACAACTTCGGTGTCTCCTTTCCTATGGATTTGGCTGTTAACGTCAAAGCCCTTTTAATGGGAGCGTTATTTTTAATTGATTTCATGTTTTTCGAGAAAAAGGGTAATCAGGAGAATGATGGCATTGGAATGCTTTAAATTTAAACTAAAATGGAGAGTATGAAACTCTGATTTTATTATGGGATTTTTTCACGGCTATTTCGGGTCCACAATTTTTCTAAAATCTTTAAATTTTTATGGGGAAATTAAAAAAAAGAAAAAAAAACATTTTTTTAAACTTTAAAAACAATTTTATCTGTGCCTTTTCGAATAAAAACTTAAAAAGCTGAGAATTAAGTAAATTATGGGCATTTAAATTTAAATTTTTAAATCCCTTATACTAATAATTATGATATTTAATTGATTGCCGGGATTTTAATTGCATTAATAAACCAAAGATTTCAACTTATAATTGGGGTTTTTTTACGGTAGAAACTTGAGTAGAGCCCAATTCATGACCCTTTGAAGTAATTGGTTTAGAATTGTGTTAAGTAAATAAAAATAATTCATCCACTAAAAGAAGTATTAGTTAAAAATAAATAAGTACACTTAAAAATGCCAGGAATTTACACTAAAAATTTTAAAATTGCCTTATACGCCAAATATTTAGCAAAAAAAAAATCTTAAACGTATTTATTTTGGGAAATTAAAATGACTAAAATATGTATTTATTATAAAATATGTGAAAATTCCTTTTTGTCTTTAAAAAAAACCAACATTTTAATCGTCACTGTTCATGTATTGTACATTTTAATCCATTTCTGCATTGATATTATGCAAATTTTGGGCCTAATCAAGAGTGTTGTTTAATCAGAATAAATATGATATGTAACAGTATTATTTATTTCTTATTTTTCAAGTTTAAATTTAAAATTTCCTTCTTTTATATTATTATTTTTAAGTTCAAAATAAATTTTCCTTGACCTTCAAAATGTCTACTACAAAATAATTGGCTAATAAATGACCTTGGATGTGATTGGTTAGTATTTAATGAGTCATGATGATGAATTTATATTTTTTGTAGGTGTAGCTCTGTGATTGGCTCATTTTCAACTACAACTACGACACCATACGGAGAATGACGCAATCATTTTCCAGAAGTAATGCTTGTTTCAATCGGGAAGGAAAGATGAGTCGCGAAAGAACGATATTACAATCAAAAATACTTCGAATGTGAGTTATTTCATGTTTATTAGTTCCGATCGCACGCAACTTTATTCGCTTGCCATTTATCGTTTATTATTTAATTACAATAAATCAATATTAGGCTTAGGATATCAATATAAACGCGGCGTAAGATTGGTTTCGACCAAGGCTTAGGAGAAAAAGATAAGGCGGAAAGCCGCGGAATCGGGGATTAGGTTAGGAGAATATTGTTTAGAAAGCTCAGTCAAGTGATTAAGGAAAAGTTTAAAACTGGCTTGCTTTTATGACCTACTTCCGCGTGATAGAGGAATTAGTGTTCTAAATAATTTAAATATCGATTGTTAGTATTAGATTGTCAAAACTCGCTTCACAGGGTTCTAATAACAAGCTGTGACAAGTTCCACCTGTTTAGCTTATAGTTTGTTAAAATTACTATTAAATTAAATTAAACTTGTACTAGTACAAAATACAACCTTCTAAACTTACAATTTAAATATTTAATAGTAGTTTTACCGTATTTCGTGCATTATACCTTCTGTAAATGTATGTAGTAACGCCTTCACAGCAGTTTTTTTTTTTTTTCAAGTACTAAGTCAGGGCCAAATTCAATGTGCTTCGCGATGTTTTTGCATCAATGTTGTTTAGTTTAGCAGGTGTTCAGTTGCAGTAAGATAATATAGACGTAAAAATTATAGCGAAAAACATTATTTTACAGTTGTTTTAAATGTTGTCAAGAAACTCTTCAAAATTGAACTATGCTCCCATAAGGAGAGAAAAATTTATTAAGACTTCATTTTAATTTTAAATGAGAATGAATTTCGACATTCTCTATTTTATCTATAAACTTTATCGCAATCAAGTTTTCAAGATATTAACTGATCGTTGAAGATTAAAAATTTAAATTTAAGTGTGTTGGGAGATTACTTGCAAAGCATTTTGAATTCTTCAAAAAGAAATTTTTGCGCAATACTTCCCATAAAAGTCAGTTTAAGTATAATAGTAACAATATGCCTGCGGTATTCTTGGATCGGTTGCCGCTACCGAGCCTTCAAGCCTATACGGCCGTCAGTGTAGCTTTATTATCGTGTTCGATATATTACGCGCTTCAAGTAACGTCTTCCACCGAATGGAGACATAATGCGACCTTAGCCGCTACCGAAGCGGCTTTAAAAACATATAGCGCGGAGCAACAATCATCTGGGAACTTAACATCCTCCACTAATATATCAACCGATACGTTAATATTAGATTATCCATTGGTGGTTAGATTTTTTGAAGTAATCAATTATATGATACAGGAACCCCTTTGCATTTGGGTAAGATTTGTTGTAAGGTAGCTAGTTAAATATATTTTATCGAGTAATTTTAATTTAATATTAAAACTTAATTAACAGACAATGATTAACATGGCATATTGCTGCCTAATTTTAATTGGAAAATTCATTCAGAAACTTGTATTTGGCGAGCTTAGAGTTTCTGAACAGCAGGTCTGTTCTTTTTCCTTACTTATTCATTCATTCATTCATTGTGTGTTTAATAATTTAACTACGCGAACTTTAACAATTATTTCGTATATTCAGCATATTAAAGACAAATTTTGGAATTTTGTCTTCTACAAATTTATCTTCATATTTGGAGTCATGAATGTGCAATTCATGGACGAAGTTGTTCTATGGTGTTCTTGGTTTTCAGTTCTGGGATTCTTACATTTATTGGCTCAGCTAAGCAAAGATCGCTTTGAATATGTAAGAATAATTGAGACCCAAAGATCAAACTTAAAAAATGAGGAAATTGATAACGTGGAACAATTTTGCAAGGTTTTTTTTTTTTTTTTGTTTAAGAGGATTTTAGAATTACTTAGAGGAAGTTTGAAGTCCAATTGCGCGTTTAGTTTCGAAAGAAAATACAAGGAAAAGGGTTTAAAATATTCATAACCACTGAAAAATATCAGTCAAGATTATCATAATGACAATACATATGTTTTGAAATGATAATTTCTTTCTGCTGCCTCAAAACTGTAGAGAAATGAAAGCAAACAAAGTTAAAGATACATTCCATATGGTTTCTTTTAAGAACACAATTTTGATGGATATTTGCCTTTGGAAACATTCCAAAAAATAATTATCTTGGCAGCAAATTTGTTTTACAGTTTACTTTTAGCACCTCTTTACTTTATTATGATCCAAGTTACCAATTTTATCGTTAGACCATGGATGAAGGATGCGCGTGAGGAAATTTGTTTTCACTCTACAGGATAGGCAACTCCCTATCTCGAGCGACAGAAAATTCTGTATACACTCTGTTACAACGTCGGTTGTCAGCACGCACAATGCTATTTCTCTATGTAACGTAGCTTTGTACGTGCTGTCAAGAGACAAAAAACTTCAGGATCTTCAGGATTTAAAATATCCGCGAGTTTTTTAGCTGGAGTGCACGGACCTCTAGGCCTTAGTTTCAAATACGTGTGAAATTGCATACGCATTTGAAACTAAGGTCTAGAGGTCCGTGCACTCGAGCTAAAAAACTCGCGGATATTTTAAATCCTGAAGATCCTGAAGTTTTTTGTCTCTTTGCAGCACGTACAAAGCTACGTTACATAGAGAAATATATTTGCGCGTGCTGACAACCGACGTTGTAACAGAGTGTATACAGAATAAGCTGTCGTTCGAGATAGGGAGTTGCCGATCCTATAGCGTGAAAACAAATTTCCTCACGCGCATTCTTTATCCATGGTTAGACGTTGTATTTTCATTCAAGAAAAACAAAATTAACACTTTGACCTTAATTGATATAATAATAATTTTGTATAGTTGTCATTTTCCCCAACAACACCAAAATGGACTCACGTTCGTTTATTAATGCTGTTAACGGGAATAATGTTTATTTCTACAAGCCTATTTGGTATTTGTATCATAGTTGGGCTACACGCTGGTCTTAATACGTTTGCCTTTATGGCGGCAGAAGTAATATGTTTCATTAAATACGTGACGCGTGTTCGACAGGATGTCTTAATCTTGTTGTTAATTTAATTTCATGGTTTACAGTGTAGTCTCGTAACCTTCAGAACACTTTACGTAATAGCTAGATACGCTATTCATTTATGGGACACACACCATATTGGAGTTTGGGAACGTAGAGCGACTTATATCTATTATACCGAATTGTTCTTTGAGCTGATTGCATTAGCAACAGATTTCTTACATCATTTGCATATGTTGCTCTGGGGCAACATTTTCCTTTCAATGGCTAGCTTGGTTATTTGTATGCAGCTCAGATACTTATTTTACGAAATTCAACGTAGAGCCAAGAAACATAAGAATTATTTGAGGGTCATCAGACATATGGAAACAAAGTAATTGTCATCATTCAGGGTTCGTACACTACCTGGAAAACCTGGAAAAGTCAGGGAAATTGAAAATAGGCCTAAAAGGTCAGGGAAAAGTCAGGGAAATTGAAAATGGACTTCAAAGGTCAGGGAAAAATATATTATAGGGAATGTCTGGATAACAGTATCAGGGTGACCGATCAGAGAATGTGTTGTCTGAGATTTGACCAGAGTTGCTCCAGTTTAAGTTAAATTTAAACCAAATAGTCGACTTATTTTTATAACAATAACAACTCGTTCAAAAATGATTCGAGATTGATTTTCATATATGTTCGCCATGTACGTTATTGCAAAAGGTCAGGGAAATTTGTGGAATTTAGTCAGGGAAAACCTGGAAAAGTCAGGGAATTTCATTCGAAAAATTTTGTACGAACCCTGTCATTCATTCAAAGTTTAAGAGTTTTAGAAGAACTTTGTTTTATTGGTTTAATTTCTTGTAAAGTTACAAAATGGCAACGCCTGAAGAATTAGAAACAAATAGTGATGATTGTGCTATTTGTTGGGACGCTATGGAATCTGCTCGAAAACTTCCATGTGGACATTTATTTCATAAGTAAAGATGAATTACGGAATTTATTAATTAATTTATTCATTAATGTATTTGGGGTTTTTCCGTTCAGTTCTTGTTTGAGGTCATGGTTAGAGCAAGATACATCGTGTCCAACTTGTAGGATGACATTAACAAATGGTTCTCGCGGTATAAATGCCACTACCAGAAACCCTGTTGAAGGTGGTGGTGATCATCAGGCCAATCCTGATAGGATAATGCCAACTGGTTTCTTAGCCGCTCTTGGAGCTACTGGTGGTGGACAAGACGCTGGTCGTTTACCCCCACACCCTGCCAATCAAACTACCAACCATTTCTTTCATTTTGATGGTAAGTAAAAGGACTTCGCAGTGAAACGTGAAAACCTTTACGAGAAAGTTGATTTGAAGGTTAAGGTGGGTGTTTTCTTTGTCTTTAAGGGTCAAGGTATGTTAGTTGGTTCCCTAGT
Source organism: Phalangium opilio (assembly GCF_054372755.1). NCBI lineage: Eukaryota > Metazoa > Arthropoda > Arachnida > Opiliones > Phalangiidae > Phalangium > Phalangium opilio. The sequence continues at coordinate 2,760,129 of NW_028324168.1, read as the reverse complement.
TTTTCCGTGGAAGTGACCCACACGAACCTGTTAGGGGAACGAGCTGTTCCTGTTCAAACCTCCCAGTTAGACACGATGGCGCGTCAAGTGCTACAAATGTTTCCTCATATGCCCATGAATACAATTATAGAGGATTTAAGGGTCACTCGTTCCGTCGAAGTGACTGTTGAAAATATATTAGAGGAACGTTTAGTCCCCCCAGCTTCCGTCATGTTCCATGGGGCTTCTCCTCAAAGTCCCCCTCAATCGCCCGCCGCGGTTTTGACAGAAACCCAAAGGCAACTTTCAGTGTCTGTAAGTAAAGAGGAATTAGCCTTATTCCTGATCAGCGCCACCTACCCATAGCGGCGACTTTGAGAACTACTGTAAGCGGCAAACCAATCAGATGTCGCTAAAATCTGGTGACGTCACTGACTGGCACTCTCGGGTCTTACCAAAAATGACGTCACCAGATTTTAGCGACATCTGATTGGTTTGCCGCTTACAGTAGTTCTCAAAGTCACCGCTATGGGTAAATGGCGCTGATCAGGAATAAGGATAATTGGTTTTGTTGGCTCAGCTGTAGTTATTTTAAAATCTTATTCTTCAGTCTGAAGACAGACAACAACAAAATCAGGGTATAACAGATGTCTTAGGACTGGACAATGCTGCTGGTGGTGGTTGTGAGGTTCAACCCAAGGAAAAGAGTCCAGAGATTGTCAGGAGTAAATTAGTTTTGGAGTCTTTTCGTTTAGAAGAACCCAAACAAGATGCCTCAGCCTCTTCCACGCCTCAAAGTTGTAGTAGTAGTAGGAGTCTTACTACTACTTCCCCGTCGATACCGATACCAACACCCCTTGGTTGTAGGTTTTCCAAATGTCCTCAGGAAAGGGAGCAGATGTTGGCTGGAAGGAAGGATGAACTACTAAGAGCCGCAAGAAGGTATCAGTTTATTTTTATTATTATTATTATTTTTAAGCACCAATGTCTAATTTACTAATATCTTAAAAGAAAGGGATGACATTAACAGTCATTTTGGGGAATAAATAAAATTTGGGTTTAAAATTTTGAGTAGCCAAGGCTTAAGTTATCAGGGCGGGGGGGCGCAAGAGTTTGGGGCCCCATCTTGGGAATAGGGACTTGCCAGTACTACGTCATGCAAGGGCAGACTACCTTTCACTAGAGCTAAAAAACATACCAGGAGGAGGAGCTTATATAGCTTTCATTCTGTAAAAAAAGCATACCATAATGGCGCTGGGGGCGGAGCTAAGCCGGAATTGCCGTCCCTATAGGGAGCTAACAGTTCTGACCCTGAAACGTCACACCCTTCTATCTCTTACTGGAGTTTCATCCCCCCTTAACGGTTGGAAACAGTATTCTACGCGCAAAAATGCCAACCAGAGGGGGTTGCGTTACGTCAGACTATCTCTTCCCCCTAGCTAGCTGTTAGCTCCCTATTAAGATAAGAATAACAGTGGTGTGCGAGTCCCGTTTTTTCGGTTTCGAGCCGAGTCCGAGTATCGAAACTAATTTCTTATCGAGTATCGAGCCGAGTCTCAAAAATCCTTTCGAGTATCGAGTATTTAGATAGGTCAAATTTTGGTTCTTTCGAGTAATTATAGAGTCTCAAATATTGACTTGTCGAGTAGCAATTTTGTAAATTTCTTGAAAATAACGAAGATGTTCAATTATCTAACATCTAACTAGTTCAAAAAGATTGTTAGTGATCAATTAAACATTGAACGGCTGATTTTCAAAATAAATGCTCATGAACTCATCGTCTGCTATAGTTGTAAGCCTCGGACTCGAGTATTTGTCGAGTATTTAAAATGTTAAAAAGCTACTCGAATCTGTCTCGAGTATCTCAATGTGTTGTTATCGAACCGAGTACTCGAACTTAACGAGTACTCGCACACCCCTGAAGAATAAACTAGTTTTGAGTAGCCTAGACTAATGTAAGTCAATGTTTACTGATGTCAAAAATTAAATTAGTAAATGACATTTCAGTCCCTGACATATTAGGGTTGAAAATAAACAAACAATCTTATTTAATATCCGTCAACGGATATTTTATTCTTTTTTTAGAAAATATTTATTAAAAGATGAATCGGATCACGTTGAGTGACTTTAGTGTTACTGAACGCCTTAATAACCAAGGCCTACTAACAAAACTTCCCAAGAGATACAAAGCGGGTTTTCTTTACTTTACTCGCTTATTATAAACTACGCCAGTATAAAGTTTTTAAATTTATTTTGGAGGTACATTTAAGGAACCATCTTAAAACTACTAAAAACCAAAAAAGATTAAAAAAAAAAAAAGTGTGATGAATGAACTAATTAAAAACTAAAAAAAAATTGATCTAAAATATTAATTAATTTTAGGCCTATTTTTTATCTGCCATCCCCCCTTTCATTTTTTTGCGTGATATCTATTGTTAAAATTTTGAAACATGAATGATGCGCTTCGTCACTTATGCCAATTGCCAAATTTTTCTATATATATATATATATTAAAAAAACTTTGAAAAAGCCGGTATAAAAACTATAAAGCTATTTCTCAAGAATGAACTATTGATCTTTATATCCTATTCCTTAATATATCGTCAAGAAGTGATATCTAGTTTATTAGGAAGAAGGTATAAGGTGCCCAAGTATTCGCGTATTCCATAGTCCTAGCCAGTCCCCCTTTCAAAATACAAGGGGGGGGGACGTAAAAGGAGGCCGCCGGGCTATTTCGCTGCCTCTCCTCAGTCGGAAAATATGATTGTAATTTTCATTGAGTTGAGAAAATTACCACTAGAGTGGCCTTTGCGTTAAGCTGCCTATTGGGGGAACGGGGGACAACTTTTAAAGCAATGGGACGGACGGACAGGCACCAAGTTTATTCTACAGGGCCGGTAGGCCCTTGTAGATATGACATGACACCCTTCCGTAATGTTAAAGAAAAAGTCACACCTTTTAGGGTTAGCGTCCCATAGAAAAAGCATTAAAAAATTTTCGTTTTTTAACGAAATGGTCATAGGCCATACGGAAAAAGTATAGCGAAGTTAGTTTTCGGAATACTTCTAAATTAACAAGCATTTATTAAACGGGAAACTTACGGGTTTCGATTTTTAATTAATGAATTCTAATTTTTGTAATTTAACTAATTAAGATAGTAAGTCAAAAAATTACTTTTGGGTCAGATGTCAGCCTAACCTTATAGCGCGCTTAAACCTATTTTCTTCATTTCGTTCTCGTTGACAACTAGAAGGTCCTAGGTTTGTGGGTGCTAACAAGTTACGTTGACTAATTGTAAATGTTGGCTTTCTTGCTGATTTTCCTAATTTCTTAGCAGTAGACTCCAGCAAATTACTTTTGTATTTCGTCCGAGCTTGAGCACCTTTATATGTATTTTCTAATTAACTGTAGCACCCTTAATAAGAAATACGTCGTTATCAGGTCGAATTTTCGTCTAGAAAAGTAATTCAGGTAAATAATTACGGTTAATAGAGGTTTTTATATCATTTAAAGTAAGCTTTTCGACGTTCTTTACGGCCAAGGCTTAAGTTGTATTTTAGTTACTCTATGTTATATAGTGTTTATAGTGTTTATACTATAGTGTCTTTCCTTTTAAAGATTATAAGAAAGCTAATTTCCAGCTCTGTTTGGAATTACAAAATACGTAGTCTGCTTCGATTCATGCTACAAATCCCAACCCTAGGGCCAAGGTTTTACGCTTCTTGTAACTTAATACTGTATCTATGACAGTAAAAAATGGCATATATATCCAAATTATTATGGTTTAGAAATCAACGGTAGTGTTTTCACCCTGTGAAGAATTCGACTTCAAAATATTACAGGAAAGATGACAAAATTTCCAATTTGTTTTCCCTTCGGCAGTTAAAAGAGTGGTGTTAATGTTAGCGCTGTTAAGTCAACATTCTCATTTGAGGACTGGTATAAACGGTTTCATTATTTGTTAATCTCACTAAAATGCTACTAATTGTCAATGTGTGTGGTATAATTCCTGAAACTAAACCAATGTAGAGGACCAGATTATTCGTTAAAACAATTTTGATCCTATTGAATCAGTCATACAGTGATGTTACGTTATCATTTTATAAACTACTTGTTACTAACAGTGGATTGTTTAATTCATAAGAAACAGTTCTGCTGGTTAATCCAGGAGGACAGTGTCGTTATATAATTTAATTAGTCAAATAATTTTCATGTTTACAACCCAGATTCTCTCAACCTAACCACGTTAGAAACGGAGGGTTACGTTGTTTTCTATTTCCACAGTCCACATTGCCGTTTGTTTATTGGTTTAAATTGCTATGAATTGTAAAGGTATTTGATTTAATTACTGATATTAAAGCTAAACTATAGAATAACATCATTCATTAACATATTGTATAGATAATCTTTATGTTACCACAAACCTAGCTCAGGATATGATAAAAATTTAACGCAATTTGTTGGAAATAATCAAAAACTCCTCTAAACATTAGAGTTAAGGTGAATTATTTTTTAAAAGACATTTTATAAGCTTAATGAGCATTGACGACAAGTTAATTTCAACGTAATTAACTGTAATTAAGGTAAAATTAAACTAAAATATACATTTTTTTGGATGAAAACTCAGATAACTCTTAAATGATGTTCTTGATTAAGATTGTATCTACCCAAGCCGTTGGTAAAGCCCCACACATAAGCTAATTTAAATTATCTTCAAAGTACCTTAATAGGCGCGAAATTCAAAACTTTAGCGTAAAATGAGAATCTAAAACTCCACTAAAAATTGCAATTAAGGTGAAGTATACATTTAAACTCATTTTATAACACTAAATGTATAGTGCCAAAACACAGTCCTACGTTAATTAAACATAATTAACGTGAAATTAAACCAAAATATACATTTTTTGGATAAAGGCTCAAATAACTTTTAAATAAACTCTTTAATTTTGATTAAAACTACCCGAGCCATTGGTAAAGTCGAATATTTTCTATTTGACACTTAAGTTAATTTAAACTATTTTAAAGTACAATAATTACCGCGAAATTCAAAAGTTTTGGGTTAAAAAATTAATTTGCGGAAAAAATATTAAACTGCACTAAACATTGCAATTAGGGTAAAAAATTCAAATAAATTTTAAGCTTAATCCACTCTCACGAGAACCACGCTCAAATTAAGATTAAAACATCACAAGTTTTTCGTACAGCCACAGTAGTTTCCTATTTCACTTTCAAATTAATTTAAATGATCGTTAAAATACATCAGAAGCGCATACATTAAAATTTTAGGGTGATTGCAATTAAAGTTAATATTTTATTGAAACTTGTTTTATAAACAAAATCCACGCTAGATAAACAAGATAAGCCGTTAAATTAAACTTAAGTATAATTAATGTGAAATTAGCCCAAAACACGAATGTTTTGGGTAAATTCATAGATACCTTATAATTAGACTAACAAATTAAAATTAAAACTACACTTATCTTTCACCCAGCCTCCACTTTCCTGTTTAATTCTTACGATTAATTAAATTGTCATTTAAAAGCATTTTTCCCATTTTTAAAAGAGAGCCATTGAAAAGGCGCGATATTTAAAAGTTTTGGGGCAAAATAGTGATTGTTCCGCAAGAGTCAAACAGGCACTCCTCTAAAGTTTGCAATTTAGGAGAATTTCTTATTCAAACTCGTATAATAAACTGCAATAACACTAATAAAAGAAGATAAGCCGTTAATTTCAACTTAATAACCATATTTAACGTGAAATTAATCGAAAACAACAGGTTTTTTGGGTAACTATAGATAACCTTTAACTGAAATAAGAAAATAAGATTAAACTACGCGAGTTCTTTCAGCCTAAACGTTTTCCTATTTAACACTAAAATTAATTACATTATCACTATAATGCATTTAATAGGCTCCAAATACAAAATTTTAGGGTTAGGAATGTGTCAAAATGTAACTTTTCCATTTAAATTTTAATATATCATTAACATAGTTCGTAAAATCACCAGCAACAATTTAATCTGGCAACATTCAATGCTGTTGTCTGATCTCGACAATACTGTATGTGTATACAGTGTTACGAAACAAATATTTTTCTTCCATATTTCAAATACCGTCGTTTTTAAACTTCTTTCATAAATAAAGTACAACCATAAGTCTATTATGTAAGGTCCCCATAATAGACTTATGGTACAACATTATATGGATATCAAAATCAATGTTATTGGATATAAGTTAAATGTAATTAACGATAATTAAGTACTTCTTTAAGCAATTAGAAATAGATCAACCCCAAATGTTTGACGGTAAAGCAAAAATAAAATTATTCAAATTTTAATTACATTAAGACTGAAGTGACAGATATTATAAAAAAACGTCTTGGTTTGGACCAAGGCCGAAAAAACAAACGATATGTGTGAGGTTTATCATTTGACTGAAGTTTCAGATATTGCAATTGTTTTAGTTATTTTTATCCATTTAATCCTTAATCAGTATTAAATTCAATCAACTGATTTTACTGTTAATCGATCCATTCCCTCTAAATTAATTGAAAAAATTACATATCTACGCTTTTTCAAGAACAATTACATTTTCCGAAAACATTTTATCATGAAATTAATTATTTTGAAGGGATTTCGTGTCGATGATTACTAACTTGAAAGCACATTGACGGTCATAGTTTTAATTAAGGCTGGCTTGACAAATTTTGAAGTTTGCAGCAAAAAAGTTTAAATCTGTAGTAAGTTTCTGAGAAGACTGATGTTCAAGAAATTATGATAAATAACTTATTTTGCTCAAACTTATTTATAAACTAATGTCGTCCTCATAAGACAAAGCATCAACGTTTATCGTGTGTGGTTTCTTTGAGTAGGTGGCACTCTGTAGCACACAAAAAATTTATTATTTTATTTTAATGTATGCGCTTTTGATGTAACTCCCCCCCCCCATTCCTTCATATTCCCAATATATACAGTTTTACAATCACCAGTGGTTCCAGTGTATGGGTCATCTGAGCCGTCGCAACACACTCAGCCAATATTATCATATAGTTCGAGACCTTTTCACATTAGTGAACGGTACATGACTCTCCGGACTTGCCCGCCAACATTAATAACCTAAAACTATAAAACATTCGTGTACATGAATGATTATGGTTGTGGCCTGACACTCGCTAGCGCCTGAAGGACCGATAACTCAGTGTAATCGGTGTACATTTGTAAGTGAGTGGACCATTTTGGAAATTACATACAGATAATTAAAACACAGGGGTGATACCACCATTGAGGTCTTCTCTCTCTCTTGCCTAGAAGCACCGCTATAGGCAGTGAGATTTGACTAGCCTCTTGCCTGTAGTGAACTTTGGCACAGTCTGGCGGTGACCCTTGGTGTGAGGGAGAATACCCCAATGGTGGCCTCGCCCCTGTGTGTTTTCCGAAATGGTCTTTATGCGTACTAAAAGGATTACACGTAATACGTAACCGGTGTACAAGTAGCGCCAACAATGTAGAAAGGGGTGGTGACGTTTCAAATGAAGACTGAATTATGACCAAGAAATTCTAAAGCACGGAGAGGGAAATTGCAGTGCAATCTTTTCTTCATAGAGGCGACAATAGAAATGTAGCATTTCGTTATATGAAATTAAATGTATAAATTAGTGCAACACCCTTGTTTGGAATCCACTATTAAATATTTACATTTTCCTTTCGAATTATGTCAAAGTTCACCTGCTCTTTTAAGAAAGTCAGTAGAATATTTCAAATATTCTATATTGACACCTCAATACGTACTCCCTTCAAAATAATTAATTTCATGATAAAATGTTTTCGAAAAATGTAATTGTTCTTGAAAAAGCGTAGATATGTAATTTTTTCAATTAATTTAGAGGGAATGGATCGATTAACAGTAAAATCAGTTGATTGAATTTAATACTGATTAAGGATTAAATGGATAAAAATAACTAAAACAATTGCAATATCTGAAACTTCAGTCAAATGATAAACCTCACACATATCGTTTGTTTTTTCGGCCTTGGTCCAAACCAAGACGTTTTTTTATAATCAAACGATGGTGTCGCCATCTCGAAAACGAACTTTAAATTTCCGCCTTTTACATGTATTCTTGAAATTAGTCAAATTTCCCGCCTTTTCTGTTAGTTCCCTTTTTTGCACCGGGATGGCGCCACAAGCGCGTGATAGAGTTCATTATGGTCTACATCCTTGCGAATGAAAGGCCACTCTAGTGGTAATTTTCTCAACTCAATGGTAATTTTCGTCATTGGCGTCGCGCTGACGCGAGTTTTCAAGAACCAATGAGATGCTGGCTGTAATTTAAAGAGGCGGGGATTAACTCCGGACAAGTCTACGTTTGGACTGGAGATAAAGCTGGAAATGGGCACACGAATTTATACCTTCTCCCTAATAAACTAGATATCACTTCTTGATATCGAGTTTATTATTAAAACAAAATACATCAAATATTATTATTATTATTATTATAAAAAAAAGTGATTCCTATTAATTTTTAAATAAGGTTTTTAAAAATGCCCTCCAGATTTTAAAACTGAAAATTGTGATTTTTTTTTTCATTAGTGTATATTATATTGTTTGAATAAAAAATGATTGCTCGACTAATTAATATTTTTTAGACATTTTATTTAAAGTGTTAGTGACATAATTTTCGTCACCCACAAACTTAAAATGCTAAAAAAATCCTTGAAAAATCTATTTTATTATGATATGTTTACTTTTGTATTTGGTTTCGTAGAAATTTGTAAAATTGCAATCAAAGTTTAGTGTTTGGAAAAGGCCTAGTTAAAATTTTGTTTCGCTTGATGACGTAGTAAGGAGAAACTTTCACTGTAGATGTCGCTCACGTGACGCCTGTTAGTGTCTCAGCCTAAGTGTTAAGCCCATTTTATTCAGATTCGCGCGGCATTAGTAGACTCGGGAGTCTCGGGCGCGCGCGTTTGGCTTTTCCGCGAGATGCCGTGAGTGACGTAGCAAGGAGAAAACCCGCCAAAAATCTTCTCCGCAAATTTGCTTTTGCCCCCCAAAATTTCAAGTTTTCAAAGTGTTTTTTCTGTGTTTTCCTTCATATTTAAATATTAATCAAGCATATTTTTGGAATCAGAAGAGTTTAAACTCTCAAAAAAGTAAGGTTTTCTTTAGATTTGAGATAATTTTTAAATCACGTCGCTATTCCTTTAATTATTGTTTAGAAAAAAAAAGTGATTCCTATTAATTTTTAAATAAGGTTTTTAAAAATGCCCTCCAGATATTAAACTGAAAATTGTGATTTTTTTTCATTAGTGTATAGAGTGCTGTCAGAAGCGCGGGTGTGACGTCACCCATGCTGTTTTCCCATAAAAAAAAAACTGTCATGGCCGCCCATTGCTAAAGGCAGACTCGTGACGTTTAACCTTGGATCTGACGTCACAACTGACAGTACTCTATATTATATTGTTTGTTGAGTAATGTCAGTTCTAGGTATGCAAACGTCATGCCCTTCTATCTCTTAGCTCAGTGTCATCCCCCCTTACCAGGCGCATACAGTATCCCCTCTTACAAAAGCGCGCCTAGAGGGAGGGATACACAGTCTACTCCCCTCTCTACCAGTATCCCATCTTACAAAAGCGCGCCTAGAGGGAGGGATACACAGTCTACTCCCCTCTCTACCAGTATCCCATCTTACAAAAGCGCGCCTAGAGGGAGGGATACACAGTCTACTCCCCTCTCTACCAGTATCCCATCTTACAAAAGCGCGCCTAGAGGGAGGGATACACAGTCTACTCCCCTCTCTACCGACACTACTCTATAAAAATGATTGCTCAACTAATTAGTTTTTTTAGACATTTTTTTAATTATTGTTTAGAAAAGTGTACATGGAATGACAGAATATACATTTAATTAACCAATGAAGTTCATAACAACAAGATGTAATATGACATGAGCGAAAATAAAGTCCGCAAATGCTCTCTGTGGATTGATATTGCCAAATTCACCTTTGTTTTCCGGGTTTGCTTGGAGTCTAAGGCAGACTGAAATGAGGGGTGAACAAGGTGTGTTAGATGTTTTGCTAGTTTAATGAGAAGATTTCTTTATACCTGCTAGTACAAATGAAGCGACTGATGAAATAAAGCCGGATAAAAAGGAATTAAAAGGATAAGTTCCGACTAAACAGCAATAGACAAACTGCAAGATTCCAGTCAAAAGGATGTAGAAAAGGTAGGCATCAATGATCTTCAGTTTCTTGGGCGTTTTTGTCGTATAACTTTCGTAAAATTTTGATAACACGTCCAAAATACCGGCTGCCATTTTGATTATACTTTAATTAACGTAATTATTTCGGTAATTTTGAATTAAAATCGTTAATTTTATGGGAAAAACTGTCTAACGTCAAGTACCGGCAACTTTTATGCCACGTTCCCTAACCCTAACTCCCCTTATCAAGAGTCAGAAATTATTTCCACCAATCAGAGCCTTCTATTGACGACCTTTTGCATGCATAGCAAAATCGATCACGCGCTCGACGACGCAAGCTGCTTTCGTCGGCTTGCAAAGTTGCGTTGCGACGTTGCCTACGTTAATCAAGGCCTGTGCGCGGCGCCGATTTTTATTTTTATTTTGGCAATTTAAGTTGCCAAATTCTCTCACCTGAGGCGCTAATAGCTGGACCTAAATAATTTGAAATGTTCATTTTCTCGCGCTTGGAATTTGAAATGTTCATTTTCTCGCGCTTAGAATTTTAAATACTCATTTTCGCGCGCGTTTCGGTCCAGCTATCAATGAAATCTCGCGCTTAAATAGGGAGAAAATAAGAAGTTGCGTTTCTTAAAAGTCCCCCTTCGAAGCCACCGCGCACAGGCCTTGATTAACGTAGGCAATGGTTGCGATCTATGAGCAACTTCGGCGCGCGGAACGAGCGGGAACGAGTGGGCTATTCCTATTGAAAGTGAAAGTAGGGGGGTGAAGGAGGGAGGGAGAAAGAAAGGACCGCGTAGTTTCGCGAAATCGCGGCAACCGGTTGTGCAAGGTCTTTGTTTAAATTTTGTTTCTTTTTTTCGCTGATAATATTACAGTGTTTATTTAATAGAATATCATAACTACAATCTAAATGTAAGCCTTTTTAACCAAGTAAAGAATTACAGTAGAATTAGTAATTTAGCTCGGAGGGTAAAAATGAACTGAACGGGTCCAAACTCCAAGCAAAGGCCCCGGGCCTTTTTTGGGCGCCAAGCTCGCACGCCAAGGCCTAAATGAACCTCTTTAAAAAACATTGCAACACGTGCTTCGCGAATGCGATATTTGAATAAAAACCCGCACTGGATTGACATCGAGGAGTTAATCACTTTAATATGTTTCGGCTTATGAGTTATATATTGGTAAGTTTTAATTATAATTTAATTTTTTAATGATATATTCTTATAAAATCGTGCAACTCATAACTCAGAATTCTAAATTGATTGATGATAACCAACCTTCTTATATAAATGCTGAACCTAGTTCTTCATCTCATTCAGAAAATATCACAGAATCAGATGATGTACAAGAGGTATTAGTTTAATTATAATTTAAATTAATTAAATTTAGGCTTAATATTTTAACTTTTGTGCCAAATGCAATTATGCAACTTAATCAGGATGAAAAAAATGAAATTGATGAAAAATCTTCTACTCCTTCATCTTCTCCTGAAAAATGTGTAACCACCAAAAATAAAAATAAATCTGGTGCTAATTTAAAAAAGGATAAAATTGCAATTGCAATTAAAAAGAAATCCATAATGAGCGCTAAAGCTAGGGATTTAAAAGACAAAAAAGACAAAAATAGTGTTGGTGGTGGTGCTAGTAGTAGCGATACTAGTATTAAGTTAAAAACTGAAAAAACAGTCACTAGGGGTAAAACCAAAACCCCTGCATTCTTAGAAAAATCAAAAACACGAATAGATTTCCCCAAAACCAAAAAGGCGGTTAAAAAATTGGATACTTCATCGGAAGATGATGATGATGATGATATTCCTCTTAAAAAACTGAAAGAATCGTGTTCAAAGGATGATTCCAAAACATCATCAACTAAAAAGAGACCAGCCGCTACGTCAAAAAATGTTGATGATGATGAATCACCTAAAAACACCAAGAAAAGCAAATTTAAAGTCGTTCAACCTAAAAAAATTATCAATAAAACGCCCTCAGCCTCAGCAAGTGTTAAAAAAACAGCGGAGAAGTTGCCAACTTCAACTTCAGCAGTTTCTTCTTCCCCCAAAACTGAAACTGACGAACAAATAAATCAAAAGAAACCAAAATCAGAGATTGAACGTTTAAAAGAATTAGAAGCTCAAATGGCAAAGAAAAAACCAAAACTTAAAATATCAAAAAATATTGTTAAAGAATTGAAAGAGAAAGATGAACTGTTATTAAAAGCAAAAGCAACTGTTGGAGAATGTTCGGTAAATATCGTGAAAGATTTAGATGACACGTTATTGAAAACCGAAGCAACTGAGTCGGAATCACCTAAAGATGATGTTTCAAACAAACCTGAACCTGAAATACCAACAGAAAATGTTAATGATGAACAATTAAAAAAGAAAAATGATGAACTCGTTAACGAGGAACAACCCTCTAAACCAAAAGAGGAGCCAATAACCCTGACACCCGCGTCAAAACTTACCACCCCCACCACCACTTCAGAACCAGCTTCCTCTACAAGCTACGATGATGTTAAAAGTCCCAGTACTACAACTTTCTCTACATGCGTCTCTCCTTGTTTCTCCGAAGCTACTGTTAGTCTTAAAGATGAATCAATTGATGGAGAATCAATGGGAAGATCAATTTCTCCTACAAACTCCGAATCAACTATAATTGGACATGAAAGGTCACGTTCGAGGACTAAAAAGAGAAAGAGAGGGGTGTTAACCGTAGCAAAATCGGGGTCCAGGTCAAGAAGGTCAAGTCGGAGTGTTAGTGAGGATGGAAGTATGGGGGCGGCAGAAACTCCAGTTAAATCCGCTAAAAGAATGCCCAAAAGACCTGGAATTGTTTTTGATATCGGGTGCAAATTGGAAGCCATGGATTTTCAAGAAAAATGGTAAGCATTCATTTCATTCTCTTTTTCTAATCATTGTGGGTGGAGCTTAGCTTATATTACTGGGTCATGTGATTTAGTCAACTGTAGCAACACTTTTCTTTTAAATTCTTCACTTTTAAATTGAATTCTTATTAGAATTAGTTTAAATTAAATTAAAAACACTGCTTGCTAAGTCTAATGAGGGATAAAAATATTACTATATAATATTTTGACCTCTTGACCTTATTCTTAGCTTATTACTGGGTCATGTGATTTAGTCAACTGTAGCAACACTTTTGCTTCTATTTAAATTGAATTCTTATTAGAATTAGTTTAAATTTATTAAATTAAATTAAAAACACTGATTGCTAAGTCTAATGAGGGATAAAAATATTACTGTGTAATATTTTGATTTTGACCTCTTGACCTTATTCTGGATCAGTTTTCCTATGGAGTAGTGTCTTGTTTTGTTGTTAAATTAATATCAGATTCAAAGACTAGTGTGGAGATCGTTTTTTTTTTTTTTTTCTAATATAATTAAAGTTAGTTTCAATTGAAGTTAATAATTAGATAGATGAAACCATAACTTATAATAATGATGGTAAGAGTACAGTGCATTGTTAATTTAATTTTGAGCTGTAATTATACACCATGATTCATGTGTTATAAAAATTAATTATTACACATTAATTAGTTCAAATTACTAATTAATTATCCTTGAAATCGTGAATAAATGTACACGATGTTTTGAATTTGTTTTTGTTGCTAAGCCTTGGCTTCTTGCTTATTGGCTTGTGCCTGTGCTTAAACGTATTAGAAAATAGAAATAGCTTTCTAAATTGTTCTAAAATGAGGTATTTTATAGAAATAGCTTTCTAAATTGTTCTAAAATGACGTATTTAATAGAAATAGCTTTCTAAATTGTTCTAAAATGACGTATTTTATAGAAATAGCTTTCTAAATTGTTCTAAAATGACGTATTTTATAGAAATACCTTTCTAAATTGTTCTCTAAAATGACGTATTTTATAGAAATAGCTTTCTAAATTGTTCTCTAAAATGACGTATTTTATAGAAATACCTTTCTACATTGTTCTCTAAAAGACGTATTTTATAGAAAAAGCTTTCTAAATTGTTCTAAAATGACGTATTTAATAGATAGCTTTCTAAATTGTTCTAAAATGACGTATTTTATAGAAATAGCTTTCTAAATTGTTCTCTAAAATGACGTATTTTATAGAAATAGCTTTCTAAATTGTTCCAAAATGACGTATTTTATAGAAATAGCTTTCTAAATTGTTCTAAAATGACGTATTTTATAGAAATACCTTTCTAAATTGTTCTCTAAAATGACGTATTTTATAGAAATAGCTTTCTAAATTGTTCTCTAAAATGACGTATTTTATAGAAATACCTTTCTACATTGTTCTCTAAAAGACGTATTTTATAGAAAAAGCTTTCTAAATTGTTCTAAAATGACGTATTTAATAGAAATAGCTTTCTAAATTGTTCTAAAATGACGTATTTTATAGAAATAGCTTTCTAAATTGTTCTCTAAAATGACGTATTTTATAGAAATAGCTTTCTAAATTGTTCTAAAATGACGTATTTTATAGAAATAGCTTTCTAAATTGTTCTCTAAAATGACGTATTTTATAGAAATACCTTTCTACATTGTTCTCTAAAAGACGTATTTTATAGAAAAAGCTTTCTAAATTGTTCTAAAATGACGTATTTAATAGAAATAGCTTTCTAAATTGTTCTAAAATGACGTATTTTATAGAAATAGCTTTCTAAATTGTTCTCTAAAATGACGTATTTTATAGAAATAGCTTTCTAAATTGTTCCAAAATGACGTATTTTATAGAAATAGCTTTCTAAATTGTTCTAAAATGACGTATTTTATAGAAATACCTTTCTAAATTGTTCTCTAAAATGACGTATTTTATAGAAATAGCTTTCTAAATTGTTCTCTAAAATGACGTATTTTATAGAAATACCTTTCTACATTGTTCTCTAAAAGACGTATTTTATAGAAAAAGCTTTCTAAATTGTTCTAAAATGACGTATTTAATAGAAATAGCTTTCTAAATTGTTCTAAAATGACGTATTTTATAGAAATAGCTTTCTAAATTGTTCTCTAAAATGACGTATTTTATAGAAATAGCTTTCTAAATTGTTCTAAAATGACGTATTTTATAGAAATAGCTTTCTAAATTGTTCTCTAAAATGACGTATTTTATAGAAATACCTTTCTACATTGTTCTCTAAAAGACGTATTTTATAGAAAAAGCTTTCTAAATTGTTCTAAAATGACGTATTTAATAGAAATAGCTTTCTAAATTGTTCTAAAATGACGTATTTTATAGAAATAGCTTTCTAAATTGTTCTCTAAAATGACGTATTTTATAGAAATAGCTTTCTAAATTGTTCTAAAATGACGTATTTTATAGAAATAGCTTTCTAAATTGTTCTAAAATGACGTATTTTATAGAAATAGCTTTCTAAATTGTTCTCTAAAATGAGGTATTTTATAGAAATAGCTTTCTAAATTGTTCTCTAAAATGACGTATTTTATAGAAATAGCTTTCTAAATTGTTCTCTAAAATGACGTATTTTATAGAAATAGCTTTCTAAATTGTTCTAAAATGACGTATTTTATAGAAATAGCTTTCTAAATTGTTCTAAAATGACGTATTTTATAGAAATAGCTTTCTAAATTGTTCTAAAATGACGTATTTTATAGAAATAGCTTTCTAAATTGTTCTAAAATGACGTATTTTATAGAAATAGCTTTCTAAATTGTTCTCTAAAATGAGGTATTTTATAGAAATAGCTTTCTAAATTGTTCTCTAAAATGAGGTATTTTATAGAAATAGCTTTCTAAATTGTTCTAAAATGACGTATTTTATAGAAATACCTTTCTAAATTGTTCTCTAAAATGACGTATTTTATAGAAATACCTTTCTAAATTGTTCTCTAAAATGACGTATTTTATAGAAATAGCTTTCTAAATTGTTCTCTAAAATGACGTATTTTATAGAAATACCTTTCTACATTGTTCTCTAAAAGACGTATTTTATAGAAAAAGCTTTCTAAATTGTTCTAAAATGACGTATTTTATAGAAATAGCTTTCTAAATTGTTCTAAAATGACGTATTTTCAGGTATATGGCCAAAATAGTTGAAATTGATAAAGAGAAAGCGGAGATTTTGATTCATTTTGACGGCTGGAGTAGCCGTTTTGATGAATGGATATCAATGCATAGCAAAAAGTTACGCGCTGTGACCCAAGATGTTAAACCTGCTATTAAAAAGAATACCAAGAAAAAACTATGCCAAGTTAGTTGGTTTTTCATTCTTCATTGTTGTATCTTAATTTGCTCATTGTTAAGCCTAATTTAATTATTTTATTTAATTAGCAGTTTAAAGCTGGTGAGAAAGTTTTAGCACGATGGAATGATAGTAAAATGTATCCGGCAACCATTAAAGAAACTCAACCTGAAAGTAATACTAATTAGGCCTTAAAAAAGAGATATTCTTAAACCTAATTATTTAATAAATAAATAATTAAATAAATTTTTCTATTAAAGATTATTACATGGTAGAGTTTTATGATGGTTTTGTTAAGAAATTATTATATTCCTCTATTGCAAAAGTGCCTTCTCAAGTTGTGGAGAAGTTGGTTAGTTAGTTAGTTTTGTGACGTTTTACTGAATTTATTTAAGCCTAATTTTTAATTTTAATTACCTAGACTCATCCATTACCACTTGCAACTGTGAAAAAACTTCAGACTGATGAAGAATTAAGCAGTGAGTTAGTTTATTTCAATGTTTTTACAGGGTACATTAATGTTTGTTTAATTTTATTATGTTTTTAGAAGATCCACTTTTAAAGAATATTTTGAATAAAACTCCTACTGATGATGATTCAAGCCTTAACTCCCCAACTTGTAAGTGGTATCTCCCTAATGTTGTTATGCCTAATTTACCCCCCCCCCCAATGTTGTTAAGACAAATTTAACCCCCCCCCCTCCATGTTGTTAAACCTAATTTACCCCCCCCCCCCATGTTTTTAAGCTTAATTTAGCCCCCCCATGTTATTAAGCCTAATTTACCCCCCCCCCCCATGTTATTAAGCCTAATTTACCCCCCCCCCATGTTATTAAGCCTAATTTACCCCCCCAGTGTTATTAAGCCTAATTTACCCCCCCCCCCCATGTTATTAAGCCTAATTTACCCCCCCCCCTGTTATTAAGCCTAATTTAACCCCCCTGTTATTAAGCCTAATTTAACCCCCCCCCCCACATGTTATTAAGCCTAATTTAACCCCCCCCCCGTGTTATTAAGCCTAATTTACCCCCCCCCCATGTTTTTAAGCCTAATTTATTCCCCCCATGTTGTTAAGCCTAATTTAACCCCCACACATGTTATTAAGCCTAATTTAACCCCCCCCCGTGTTTTTAAGCCTAATTTATTCCCCCCATGTTTTTAAGCCTAATTTATTCCCCCCATGTTGTTAAGCCTAATTTAACCCCCGTTATTAAGCCTAATTTAAACCCCCCCCCCGATGTTATTAAGCCTAAATTACCCCCCCCCCCGTGTTTTTAAGCCTAATTTATTCCCCCCATGTTTTTAAGCCTAATTTATTCCCCCCATGTTGTTAAGCCTAATTTAACCCCCGTTATTAAGCCTAATTTAACCCCCCCCCCCCCCCGATGTTATTAAGCCTAAATTACCCCCCCCCCCTATTATTAAGCCTAATTTAACCCCCCCCCCCCCACGTGTTATTAAGCCTAAATTAACCCTAATGTACTCTTAAGACCTAATTTAGGCCTATTATTTCAATCCACGTTTAGTCGTGCCTAAAAAGCTGTTTAAGGTGGAGGAGGATCATAACCAGTTCAAATGTAATTTTGAAAATTGCAACAAGTCATTTAGAAAAGAGAGTCTCCTTGATTCTCACATCAAACATTATCATCGGCCACCCAAGCCGCCAAAGGTCAAAGCAACTCCTAAGAAACCCAAAATTGCCCCAATTCAAACATCAACTCCAGTTCAGAGTTCACAGACCAGTTCCGATCCCTCTACTCCAATTGGTGAGTGTAACCCAAAAGTGTCATCATTCAACTGCGGGGAAAATTATGAATTTAATTTTTAATTCTTAACATTATGAGTTCTACTTAATCTTTGCAGTTAAAGCTGAAGTTACCGATGAGCCTAAAAAAGAAAATGAAGTCAAAATGGAATTGGACGAAAGTCCTTTACCAAGCGCGACTCCCATCCAAGAGGTTACTCCTCCTCCCTCTTTAGTAGTCAAAGATGAAAACCAATCCCCCAAAACCTCAACCCCCGATGCTAAATTACCCTTAGTGTCGTCTAATACGGATTGTTTAGTTAAAACCCCTTTAGCTATTCCACCAAAAATGGTGGGAAAGAAAGGAATCTACCCTATAACTAAGATGGAAACGCGTCACGCTAAGTTACGCTTCCAAAAAGATGATTCCATTTACACAAACTATAAAACAGTCGCACTCGGTCTTCAAAAACCAAGAAGAGTGTCAGAAAGTAAACCTGATCGTATTAAACCACCCCCTGTTAAAAATGAACGGACTGTAGGAAGGCCAAAGGCTAATTCTGAAAGTTCAACTAAAGGTCCTGGTCCTGGTGTTAAACAATTGAATGATAAAAAGGTTCTTAAGAATCGTGGGGGTGGTGCTGGGGCTGGTGGTGCTGGGGGTGAAAGAAAAGTTGAGACTAGTGTCGCCAATAAGAGTGAAGTTAAGAAGCCAAAGCTGGAAAAAGGTATGTTTTTTTATTTTTATTTTTGTGTTGTGTGAGTGGTTAGGGGCTTCAAACAGTGTAATTTGGGTTTAGGTCTATTTTTCTAGGTCAAAATAGGCTTACAGATCAATTTGAGGTAAAATTAGGTTACAAAACGAAATTATAAATGCCTTAAAGTTGCAAGATTACGCGTTTTACTGTAGAATTAAGTTTTTAGGCCAATTTAGGCTTAGCAATCTGTTGAAGAAAATGGCTTGAAAGAGCGGAATTTGGGTCGGGGTCTATTTTTTGGATCAAAATAGGCTTAGAAATCAATTTGACCTAAAAATAGGTTCCAAAACGAAATTATAAATGCCTTAAAGTTGCAAGATTACGCGTTTTACTGTAGAATTAAGTTTTTAGGCCAATTTAGGCTTAGCAATCTGTTGATGAAAATGGCTTGAAAGAGCGGAATTTGGGTTGGGGTCCATTATTTTAGATCAAAATAGGCTTGGAGATCAATTTCACCTAAAAATAGTTTCGGAAACGAAATTATAGATGTCTTAAAGTTGTATGAATGTGCGTTTTACTGTAGAATTAAGTTTTTAGGCCAATGTAGGCTTAGCAATCTGTTGAAGAAAATGGCGGGAAATATAGATCGATAAAGGTCACGCCGCTTTTTATGACTTTAAAATCAAACATTGCATTCAGCTTTGGTAGTCATTTCTGTTGTTATTTAGACACTGTTTAAAATACGGCTTGGTTTAGACGTTTTTGTCTATTTTAGGCTTAGGAAATTATCACCTATTATCTTTAACGTTATTTAAAATGGCGGCTAGCAATATGCCAGCATTGAGAAATATTTTAGCACAGTTGGCTACAACTAAATGCTCTTTTTGCCGAAACTTGTTTAAACTCCGTGTAAAAAGTCATAAACTCACTAACAGTAACAAAAACCACGGATATTTCAAAAGCGGAGGACGATTTGCAAGAAAAGAAAGACACTAGTATAGGACCAGTTACCAGACGAAGGTCAGATAGGTTTTCCGAATCAACTTCCGCTTCTAAGACTGATGAAGCTGTCAAAGATGATTTGGACGAAGTTACTGAAATTGGGGAGGACACAATTGATGATAAAGATGAAGGGAATAATGATGATGAAGTAGTTCACTGTATCTGCGAAGTTAATGAAGAGAATGGCCTCATGATACAGTGTGAAGTTTGCATGACATGGCAACACGGATCCTGTTTCAACATTGATGTGGCCGAGCAAGTTCCCGACAAATACATTTGCTACGCTTGCACCAATCCTCGTGGTGAGTTTTTGCAACAATTTCTTCTTTCAAATACTCTGAAATCTTCTATAAAATTGCTTTTCCTTTGTTTAAGTTAAGCCTACTTTTTTAAATTTTAAGTTCGTTAACGGTGCCAACTAAATTACGTGTTCTAAATTGAAAATATTTGTATTTTGATGTTAAACAAGTTTAATTAGTCTATTTACTAGCATTATTTTAATTATTTAATTAAATGTTTTAATGATGCAACACGATTTAGATTTATTAGGCCTTGGTCAGTGAATCAGGCGAGTTTTGAGGGTTTAGCTAAGCCTTGTCTTTTCCTTGTATTTATTTAAGGTCTTAGACGAAGTTTCAAGTACAGATTAGATCAGGAATACTTCAAAAGCGGGGAACTTCCTACTTTTAACGAAATGGGGACTAATTGCAAGCAATCTTGCTCAATTTTGGCCGCCCATGAGCTTGTATCCTCCATGCACAATATAGTTAATGTTCTTCATACATTAGACTACAAAATTAACTTGGCGAAAGAAGGGTAAATTAAACTTAGTTAATTGTCCCTAATTAACTCTTAAAATAGTGTAAACTTAAGCCTTGCCTTCTATCTGAAAAACACAGGGTTAAAGATAATTCCGATTTGAAATACTTTTCAAAACCATGGGATAAGTTATCGGCAAGCAATGAATCCTTAAATGAAAGTACTTTAACGGCAAAATCCACTAATTTGGATTCCGAGTTGACATTAGACGCTGAAACCACTGAACAAGTGTTAAAAGCAATTGCCGATGAAGGCATTTCGGACCCCAAAGAACCTTTAATAGACGAAAACTTTATGAATAGTATCCCTACATCGGAAGATAGCGCGCGGGATTTTCCGGCTTTAGATCATTCTTATTTTAACATGAAAGATAATAACGGTACCGAAACATCGAAACTTTTGGAAATACCGCCAATTAAAGCCGATACCGATAAAGGGCAACCCGATAATGTTAATTTAAACTCGGCTTGTTCGAGTATCGATTCGACAACCGCGACTACCACAACGACAACCGAAGATACCGATGTTGATTTTGCAACTACTTCGGTTTCCGGTGGCCCTAGTGTAACGCGACCTTCCGCGGCCGTCGTACCGGAAGATATAAGTGATTCCGAAACGGAACTACGGACTCATCTTCTCGAAACCAAAACTAAAAGAGTAACGATGACCACAACAACGACAACAACACCGGCCACGGCAACGAAGAGTTATAGAACTGGTGGAATGCCTGGAAGGAGACGTGGACGCTTTCGAAGAGGCGCGCATTTATTTCATCAACCGCAACATTACGAACCTTTACCCAAAGTTGAAGAGGTTTATGATACCGAAGTTTGCAAGGAAAATTTGTTGGAACATATATCGGATGTTCAACTTAATCTCGAGAACAAGTTGGATTTGATCGAGGGACAACTGAAGAGTGAGTCACTTTTTTGTTTTTCTTTGTCTTTGGGGGTCTCAATTAATGTGTGGTTAGCAACTTTGCATGTTCATGATTTTTGCCTTGCTGCTGTTTGCAACTTGGCATGTTTAAGATTATTGCGCATTTTCGCCTTGCTGCCGTTAGCTCCTTGATATGTTTAATATTGTTGCGCATTTTTGCCTATCTGCGGTTAGCAACTTGACATTTTTGATTCTTGCACATTTTTGCGCGGGTATTCTTTACATTAAGTAATTTTGCAAAGAAATTGCTTGTGCAAATGCGCAAGGTACTGGTAGCGTTAATTTACTTATTGCACGAAATTGCGCTTTTTCTTTTCCAACTTAAGACGTTGGCAAAAACGCGGTAATTGTTTATGCACGGTTTTGAAACATAATTTGCACATGGTGTTTGAATAGTAGCGGTTTTGGGCTACCCAGTTTTCGATAGATTTACCATTGTTAAGCTATAGTTTTCAAAGTTAAGAGTTCGTAAGGTCGTGTCTTCTTAATTGCACTTGCACAATATCCTTTCTGTTGCATTGCAAATTTTAAGCGTAACTTTAGACAAAGTGAGTAGAAACTGTGGTGCTTCAAGGTGAATTCGGTTTACTTAAGACGCTAGCTACGTCACCAGTGTTCATTTAAACGTGTTGTATGCTTTTGAATGGCTTGAAAGCAATCCTCGCAATAGTTTGCATGTTAGCACTTTTATATTTATCGGTGTAAAAATTACGACAAAATGTTGAAAGTTATCTTTGTCCCCCCCCCTTCAGTTTTGGAAACTGAGTATGGTGAAGATCCTTCAGATCAGGACCAATACGCGGTTGATTCGGAGGATGAGGACTTGCCGAAATTATTGCAGTCTATCAAAAACCTCTCCAAAGATTTAACACTCGTGGAAAGGTTAGCCATTCTCTAAAAATAGTACACTTTTGATTAAATTCTTCTCTAAAATATTTTTACTAATATCTCTCTTCAAAAAAAAAAGGATACTCCTTTAATGAATTTGATCATTATAGGTCTAAACCCTTGAAAAAATTCATGCTAATATTTAGCTAGTTTTGTTCTTATATTATATTATATACATATGAAAAAATGTACATTGTTATTTAAAATAAATAACATATAATCCCGGTATTTAATTAACATGATTTTTTCAGTTTCATATCATTTATTTATTTAACAAAAAGGAATATTCATACAAAATTATTTATTATTCAATCGCGGAACTTTATCTAAAAGTTCTCCGATATTTAGTTTCATTTTTAAAATATATATTTATATATAGTTATATTTAACAAAGGTTAATTAAACATTTTAATGGTTTATCAAAAATATTAAACACTAGGCCCCTAGTTATCTTTACGATCCTTGGGTATTATAGCCAACTAGGTGCGAAACGTAACGCATGAAACCGTATTTGTTAGATTTCACTTTGGGTCGTTTGCTTTCGTCAACGGACATGCTATCCAAATCTAATATACGCTTTCGTTTAGTTTTTAAAATTTCGATCCATTGAGCTACGTTGCGTGTTAAAGGTTTATTGTTAGCTTAGGATCAATTTAATTATAGTTAATTTTAATAAGTTACCGGTCATTTCGGCTAATGGTACTTCACCGCCATATTCTTTGGGTAAAATTGATCTCGGAATTTCGTCTGGAATTGTGTCTAATTTGTCATGAATGGCCAACTGCAAAATGTGTTTTAAATGGTAAGGCTCAATTCACCAAAATTGAGAATTTTTCTATTTTGCTTAATTACTCGGGCCCTAATTGTTGTAACCCCAAATACTTAGCATCGTTGGAAAGGGGAGGAATAGGGCTATATCATACTCAAAGGACATCCCCGTATCTTTTATAGAACCAGACTTAAAAGGTGTTGTTTAAATAAGCCCTTGTTAATCCCATGGAGAGGACGATAATGAACATTTTGCTTAATTACTCGGGCCCCGATTATTGAAACCCCCAAGTACTTAGTATCGTTGGAAAGCTGAGAAACAGGGCTATAACATACTCGAAGGGCTTCCCCGTATCTTTTATAGAACCAGAGTTAAAAGGTCAAGTGTAAATAAGCCCTTGTTAATCCTATGGAGAGGACGTTAGTGAACATTATCCTTAATTACTCGGGCCCCGATTATTGTAACCCCAAGTACTTTTTATCGTTGCAAAGAGGAGAGATAGGGCTACAACATACTCAAAGGAATTACCTGTACCTCTTATAGAACCAGAGTTATAACACCCCAAATTTGTTAAATTGTACGAGAAAGTTTTAAGAAATTGAACGTTTAGAATTAACCATACCCTGGATTGAAGTTTAGGGCTGAGGAATGTCCTAAATACGTCATAGATTGCTTTAAGGTAACGCGGCAAATATAACCAATGAATCATCTTGTGACGAACTGGTACAGCTTTCTATAAACACACGGAAATTCTCAAGTTACCTAGCTTTAGGCGCTTACCTTAGTTCGGACAATTGGGAACATGGTAACAAGACAATTTTACGTCAAACACGGAACACAATTAACACGCAAGTACTTGCCTCGCCGACAGTGAAGAGTCTTTGTATATCTCTTAACCCTAATTGATAAATCATACTGAGATTAATACCACTTTGGTCAAAAATATACGTCAACCCTTTCTTCTGATTTTCTTCGTCTTCAAGTAAGGCTTCGAATGTCATAACAAATGTCCTAAAGACGTCTTCGCGTTTTTGAATACCGTTGTTAAGGTCCATTGCGGCTGTAATTAAGACAGGTTGGAGTTTATAGTGGGGTTAGTTTTATTATAGTCATTGACTTGTTTGTCCTACCTTGGACACCGAAAATAACAACGCGACCATGGATATCACGTTTAGGTAAGGGAAAGATGTACCTGCGAAAGGTTTGTCGGTTGAATTTTAAATTTTACGCGAGAAACCACTTTTTATACATACCCTTTGGCGATCAGGTCCCTAATTCCCGGTTCCTCAACATCCATTTCGTGAAAGCAATAGGGAAAATGCGTACGAACTGTTAGGTACTTGTCCAGAACCTGCTGGGACTGAGTTAGGTTTAGCTTCCTCATTCGTAAGAAACGTAACAAAAAATTGCTGTCTGAAAAAATGTAAAGTCATTTTTATTTGTTGCCTATAACGCGTTGTTAAATGCAATTACCAGTTCTGCAATTGACAAAATGTGGTTGGGCTTTAACCCATGTCCTAAACTCCTGTAAGGCAACTTCCTCTTCTTCGTCGCAACCCGAATCGGTACTTGATTCGGACTCGTCATCGATTGAAGTAATTGTTAAGGTCTCCATAGTGCTGTGAATTTCCCTTAGTTTTTTGAAGTGTTCGCTGCTTTCGCTAATTGGAGGTAATGGTGGTGGGATACTTGTTGGTTCCGTTTTCTCCGTGTAATCCATTGTGACGCGAACCACGTGTTACGTTACCTTCTGTAACGAGAAGCATAAATTTTTTTAAATTATTACTTTTATCGAAATTTTAAATTTACAGGACTTAGTATTAGTAACCCAAATACTCTCGGAATTCAGTCTATAAATCTATTGTTATGGAATTCAAGTTCCCAAGGACCTTTATGTGACGTCCTTTGTGAGAGTCCACTAGCATTTTTTTATTGAAGGGGGGGAAGAATGATAATAGTTATTGAGTGAAAGTGAAACACACTGGACCCTGAAAGCTAGAAAAACGAGTAGCACCACTGTCGCACTATGATATGGTCTGTTGGAGTCCCGCACGCTGCGCTCGATTGTCAAAAGTAACCCCCATTTAAAGAACTATTATGTCATCACCTGCATTCATTCAATCTATAATATTATTAACCTATTTAGAACGAAACGGAAACTTCAAACGGAACCCCCCTACCTACCCTATGCTTATCAACCTATTGTTATAAAAATTATTAACAGGTTAGTTTAAATATTGATGATAATCTCAAATATTTAGAACATTTTTTTCCAAGCACAAAAGTTAATACCTACACATCGGTCTGAGAAAGTAGAAAGTAACGCCTTTGATCAATTTGTTTTGATCGAAAAGTTTAGTGTAGGTTAAAATACGTAGATTAATTTGGTTATATACTGATCAAGTGGAACTGGATCAGCTATAGTTCGAACAATTTGAAATAAAGTTTGATCGGCTTGATTTTGATCGAAATGTTTAGTTTTTGTCAAAAACTCAAAATACATTGAAATGTTATTAATATCCTGATCAAGTCGTACTGGGTTGGATCGAAATACAGTTTGATCGGGCCGATTTTGATCTAAAAGTTTAATTTAGCTCAAAATACGTTTAAAGGTTTGATAATATCCTGATCAAGTCCGATTGGGTTGCATTGGACCAATTTTTATCGAAAAGTTAGTTTAGGTCAAAATACGTAGATGAATTTTATCATATCCTGATCCCGTTTTACTACGTGCGGTCATCTTTTGATCAAACCAACAACAAGAACAGTTAATTTTATAGGGTAAATTTTTATACACATATTTTTTTGACATGAATTGTCATTGTTATTCTGTAATGACAGCAAACAAACTGCATGATATGAACCCCAAAAAAACACTAATACTCTTAAAGGCATTACTATAACCTTTGCGAGGTTCTTTTTATATGAAAGCTGTCCTCAATTTGTTGAGGCTACATAGCTACCAAATGACTTTAATCAAAAAGTTAAATCTTGTGTCCTTTTACCCTCAACGAAAAGAAAAACGCGTTCTAATAAGGTTATTAGATTTTAAAATTATTAAGTAGTTACAAGGTTGGTAAGAATTCTTCAAGAAATTATTGTTAAGTAGTTAAATAAACCATTATTATTATTTTTAATAATATAGTTTCGTAACTTTTGCTTTTATTTATTGTTTGTAGTAGCAAATGCAAATAGAAAAAAAAACGGAAAGTGAGTGATTCGTGAAACCTTTCCTACGCGAATCATGTGCGTGTCTGACTCACTGTCTGTTAATTTTATTTGCCTTTGATTGTACCCAGCCTTTGAAAATGAAATAATAATTTATAAAACCCTGTTTTTATCATTTTTAACGGTCCACTGATTTTTAAAAACTTTCAAAATGGGTCTCGCCCGTAAACTTTGACCTGTAAAAAAAATTGCCTAAATACGTGTGGGGAAACTCTTTTGATAGAATTTTGAATTAAAGTTAAAATTAAAATTAACAAGAATAGAAATTTGAAATTTATATTAAATTTTATTTTAATATAATTATATTATTTAAATTGGGTGGTTATTTTTCACGCTATTCAATTGTTCTAAAGAGATGTTTAACTAAAGGGGAAGTAGTAGTAGTTTTATTATTATTAGGCGGAAGTTATTTCCGGAATTTGATATTCAGATTTAAATCTCTTTAAATGAAATAGGAAACATTTTTATTTCGCTAATGACTTAAATACGATATAAATAGAATTAATTCACAGGTACATTTGCTATTGTTTAAATTTAAACGTCATTATTAATGTTAAAAGCCTATAAAAATTAGGTTTTAAAATATTTATTTCCGAATTTAAATCGTTAAATCGTTTTAAAGTTTAGAAACATTGTAATTAAATCAATTTTGAGTTAATTTTCCTTATTCATACCCAAGGCCCTTAAATTTAAAGCTCATGACGCTGTACAGGGAAATGTTTTAGTATGACCTTTTTAGTGTCAAAATTTCAGACTTGGCTCTGCAAAAACTATGAGGAAGTGAAACTATACTAGAAGACTCTAGCTTCCGACCGACATTAATATATCTCCCCTAATGAAGGACACCCTCTCTTTAAAAACGCAAGCCCACATTTTTAAAAAAACTCATAACCTGTTTTACCGAAAAAAGAAAACCCCCTATGACGTCCCACCTTCTGCTGTACAGAAATTTTAATCTAACTGAAAACTTTCTCTCTAACCCAAATTTAAGATTAGATTTTAACCCTAAAAGAAATGAATAACTTAACATATACTTATGTTTATAAATTATCTCTGTTTTTATATTAAAAATTTATGATATGTAATAGTTAAGCCTAGAATCGCAATTCTGAACAAGTTTTAAGCCTTTGACTGTGAATTATGACCTAATGAATACGTAAAATAGCCCCCCCCCCCCCCAATTTTGTGTGAAGATCCAACAGCCGTTAAGCCTATTTAAATTAAGTTATTCAAATACTAAGCCTAACTTTATGATAATCTGACTTTGCAATTAGAAAGTGGTTAAGCCTTGGTTTGACTTGAACCGTTAGAAATTTGATTATATATATTATAAATTTCCAAGTAGAAGTTACTAAGCCTAATCTTCAAATTACAATTTGTACTAAACCAAGGCTTGATTAAGCTTTTTAATGATAATTAAATAAGGTTAACTAGGCCTAAATTTGTGTTAAAACTCAGCCAATCATGAACCTAAGAAATAGTCCTATACCTAAGAAATAGTCCTATACACTAAGCCTAATTCAAACACCGGAAACTGACTTTCCAGTAAAAATTGTTAAGCCTAGTTTTAACTTCAAAATTGATTTTTGACTCAATTTAGTATTTTGTAAGTTAAGTTACTTAACATCCCCGGGACACACCTTAAGATGTTAAGGAAATATTTTGTCGTAAAGAATAAAATGTTTTAAAAACGTCAAAAAAAATTTAAATATCAGATGATTATATAAACCATACGTGTTATTAGATTTAATGAAAAATCTATTGACGCGTAACGATTTTAGAAAAATGAGGAAAAACGTTATATCCGATCTTATAGCTTGGCCCGAAGTTAAAATAAAAAAAAATGTATGTTAGGGGCAAATCTGGGTCAAGAAATGGTTGAGAACAGTCCCACTTTCACTAGAGAAAACTGAACTTTCTTTTTATTTTTTTTTTTATTTTTCTTATTTCAAGCTTGTTTTCATGTATTTTTTTTTATATAAAGACTTGGGTGTTATGATAATATATTGTTTTGAATATCTTGCCTACAGTGCCCGGATGTGTTATGGGGATTATTAAACTAGACTTAAGAAGCTATTTTTCCTGATTTAAATTCAAATGTTTTAGGGGATTTTTCTTTCTTTGGGTGTTTTGATTTGATAAATTTATTTATGAATAAATTATAATTATTATTATGAATAATTTGAAGGGGTGTTTATTAAAGTATTAGGGTTGTAGCTCGAGCGACAAAGTCACGTGGAGAACATAATACCGAATTTATAGGGGAAACGTTGGCTTCGGTTGTATTAGTAGATTTTTTTGTGTGAATTTTAATTTAAAGTTAATTAAATTAGCTAAGTAATTAAATTTTGGAATACCTTTATAAGTTGGGGTTTTTGGAAGTAGATGCCAGTAAATATTAAAAGTTAGAGACTAAAATATTAGAAGAACCCGTTGAAACCCATGATATTTAAATAAAAATCATGTTTAAGCAACTAACAACATAAAACACGTATCTTAATTCCGTTTCAAACTACCACTTCCGAAACTTTTCCTTAATTTCCGTTAAATAATTTTACTTTCAATGCAAGATTTAACATAAAAGTAAACCAATTTATACCTACGTATATATATAGTTCTTTTAAATTCGCTTTTGATTTCTTTATTGTTAAAAGAAGTTCTGTGAAAAGTAAAAGCAAGATAATGCGATATACTTCCTCCTAATACCAAGCGGGGGTAGCTCAGCTGTTTCTATAATCGTTATTTATTTTGCTTAAAGCTTAAAACGGATCAACCCCCTTCCCCTTCTCCCTCCCCCTTTTTTGCTTTGCTTCATTATTATATAACATCACCGGAAATAATTTGGCTTAAAGCCATTTTTTTTATTTTTATTAAAAAGGAATATATAAAATATATTTTTCTTTCCTTATTCTAACTCTTTTAAGATTATGATAATTTTAAAAGTCATTTTAAATGATTGATTCTTGAAGGATTTTTACGCCCTATAGATTCATCATTATTTTTATATTTTTTATTGTGATATTTTAATATTTTCACTCAATACTTATTAATCCTTGAATTATTTTTTATTTTGAATATACTTTAGTGTTCGTAGTTTTTAGGCTTGGAGGATTTATACCATTTACACAAGGAGGCCAGGCTACTTGGAGGACAACGTATTCAGCGTTTTTAAAAGTACTCCAAGAAACCTGGAATCCTTGTGTAAATTGTATGAATCCTCCTTGTCTGAAAACTAACTATGTATAACACGCATTCAGTACTTCAAGTTTGTCTTTGTTTATAACTTCGACCCGTTAAAACTTAACTTAGACCGTGATAGAGAGGTACGCACCTTCTACTCTAATTCCTCATCGAGCGTTACTAACAGACAGACTGAAAAAATTGTTGTGTTTATTTAAATTGCGCTATTTAAATGGTTCCATTTAGTCAATTTTTTTTCGTAATTGTTACTTGATAAATATCATTAACTATTAACATTAACCTGACTTGATTTAACTATCATTAAATGTTTGTTAGGGACTATTTTCTCGCGCTTAACATCTTGATATTTTTAAATATTTATGATGACATAATTTGCCTTAAAATCGTCATCAATTAATTTACTTTGAAAATACACGTATTGTAGAAACATTTATATATATATATATATATATATATATATATATATATATATATATATATATATATATATATATATAAGAAAACAGCCTAGTTACGTTTAACCAATTATAAATCCTCCACACAACGCGCAACTGTGATTGGTTAGAGGTCCCTAACACGTTTGTTGCATCAGAAATTAGCTTTCAACGCTTAAAACCTATATAAAGTTAACGGAAAATGGCCCTAAAAATTAATACCAATCTGTGTTACCGATATCTGAAGTTATAATTAAGCAAAACATATCTGATCATCTTTTTTTAATCAAAAATGTTCCATAATCAACACATTTATACATAGGAGGATTGATACCATTTACACCAGGAGACTAGGCTACTCTTTACAGCTCTTTGTCCGCCAAATAGCCTGGCCTCCTGCACTGTAAATGGTCTGAAAACTATCTCTTAAATTAACCATAAACTAATTAAAAATCACATAACATAACAACATAAATACACAAAAAACTTATATAATTTTAATAAAACAACGGTAAAGAACCTTACCTTTTCAAATATGATATCCTGATGTTACTTGAAACTCGAAAAAATCTTAACACTACAAACAAAGTGCGTTCACTAACTTCCTCTTAAAAAGCGAGAGTGAGAAGAGAGAGAAGAAAAAATAAAACACTACACCCCAACACGAGCTAGAATATTGAAAGCCGGTTTTTACCGTTTAAGTAATTCAAACTTATATATATAAAAAAAATTTTCCCGTTGAAGTCCTACTTTTTGCAACGCGAGTTGTCGAGTTACTTCACTTTCACTAGTTCGAACAAACGTACGTCAGTCGGAAACGAAAACCAAAAATTTACTAAAAAGTAAAAACCGCCTCTGGTCTGTCTGCTTCTGCTATGGTCCAGATAACGGTTGAAATAAAATTTCCGACTGCTTGGGGATAAGTTGAATCAGGTATAGAGACCATCCCCTGAAAGTTTTAGACTCTTATAATTTCAGTCGACCAGAAAAAAGTGTGTCAGTCAGCCATTTTATTTTTTTTTCAAACGTGAGGCCACCTAAAAGAATAAGTACTTATAAAGATGGGTAAAGATACTGGTTTTCCGTTTTCTCTTTTGAAAACTCACCTGCACGTAGTTTTGAATATTATAATGTAATATAATGTGCTTTTGTAAGGTACTAATTGAACCGCGGTTTAATTGTAATTAGATCTTGATTAGGCTTACTATTTAAGTTTAATTTGTATCAGAATTTCCTTTTGATATATTTGTAAATTGGGTTAGAACTTATTAATTTATATTAGGATAGATAAATCTGAATAGTTAATTTAGAAGATAGTTTCGCGTCGATTATTTAATGTCGATTAAAGTAACTGGTTTATTTTCTTTAACCAAATTTCAGATAAGCCATTGAACTCTCGGTTTTATATTAATTTAAATTCTTTGCAGAAAAAAAGCCTGAAAAGATACTGACAATTTTATCGTAATTTTTGAAAAACACTTTATTTTTAAGAAGTTAAAAAGTAGTTTTTAATCTTTAAAATTAAGTGAATTAGATAACAGTTTGCCTAGCTCTTATCGTTACTGTATTACGTGAACTGTTTTAAAAATTTAAAATATATGTTTATATGTAAATGCATTAATTAATTTAAACATGAATATATTCAACAATATTTAAA
Source organism: Phalangium opilio (assembly GCF_054372755.1). Lineage (NCBI taxonomy): Eukaryota > Metazoa > Arthropoda > Arachnida > Opiliones > Phalangiidae > Phalangium > Phalangium opilio. The sequence goes on along the minus strand of NW_028324168.1, from coordinate 2,728,384 downwards.
TAAAACCTATTTCCGAACTCTTTCAAACAAGTTATGGTTGAAAGATAACGCAATTTTTATGAATTGTGACTGTTTAATTATAAGTTATAACTTATAACTTATTTATTCATATATTTAATGCGCAATTAATGGTCACTAATGCATGAGAGTCTTTAGTTAAGTTGTAAAGATAATCTTAGTTAAATCTAAAAAAAAACCTTCTGTTGAAAATGTGGGTCAACTTCGGTCTCGTGATTTTTCTCTGCACGTGGGTTAATTTCAAATTTTAGATAATTAGCGTCTTTTTTGTAGTTACTTCAAGTTATTTCCTATCCATATTTGCAAGTTAGTATATTTTATACATAAGATAATATCCATAAGTTTGCCACTCGTTACTGAAAGTGATGTAGGTCATAGATTCGAGGTAAAGCGACGCCTGGTGAGGCGCTGCACGTCAAAGACTTAGTACAGACTGCAAAATTAACCGAGTGTAGACAATCAATTCTCGCTTGTCGTTCTCGAACTAGCATTACGAAGTATAGTTAGTGTCATACTTATGGAACATATCTTAAAAACTTATACAGTATTTTGTTCACTGTCTGTGTTCTGTATAAAAACATAATTGGCACGTTTTAAATTAGATGTTGTGTTCATAAATTCTTCATAGGTGTCGATAGTAATTCTTCTGCCGAATTTATATCATCATCGCATAAGGCTAACCTAAATTCATTTTATATTTAATAATTTATATTTAAATGAAATTAAAGTTCTCACTAACTTTTCGGTGTCTTCAACCGTATCTGGTAGTATTTTATTCCTTGTTTCTGGTAGGACCAATAAAATTACGCTGGTCATGATGGACAGTAACCCGTAGATTGTAATTGGAACTGTGTCTCCATATTGTCTTGCCTGTTTATTAAACAACGTTAGGTTTAAACACGAATTAGGCTAAGCGATCTACGATTACCAATATATCTGATAGCGGCGATATCATTCCTCCAATCCTACCAGTAGCCATGGCACCGCTAACGGCAACTGCCCTAAGATTGGTTGGGAAAAGTTCCGCGGCGTACACGTAAAGAATCGCGTACGCCAACGCGTTAAGTAATCGACCAATCATAGCTGCGCCAATTCGCAAATTCTCCATTTCTGTTTATAGTTAATTTTGTGTAAATATAAGTTCATAAGATATGTTCCATAAGTTTGTCACTGGTTACAAACTGGAGCTTGTCATGAAGTGACGTAGGTCATAGATTCGAGGTAAAGCGACGCCTGGTGAGGCTCTGTCAAAAGCTTAGTACAGACTTAATCTGAGGTGGGAAAGGGGGGGGGGAGTTTGTATAGCCCAGAAACTTTCTCGAAAATGCCCAGCTCTGGACTACATAGTAAAATGAAGTGCAAAACGGAGTGTAGTCACTCTTGAACTAGCTCTCAAAGTATAGGTAGTGTCATACTTATGTAACATATCTCATAAACTTATGCTTGTATAAATAATATTGAATTATATGTATTTCGTTTACCTTTCGGAATCGGAAGTGATAGCAAGAAAAGAGAACCACTTAAAAAGAAGCATATCAATAAACCACGCCTCCTGTCGAAGAACTTGACTATTAGGAAATAGAACGGGACAACCGGAAGCTCTACCAGTCCCGTCAGGAAGACATTGATATGAAGATTTCCTCCCAAATGTCCAATTGTCATAATAAAACCGTGATAAGTGAAAACTGTCATCATGCTAAAATCATGCAGTAACAATAACCCAGGGTAAAATGTTTGGTCACTCGAGAAGATTATTTCTTACAAAGCTAAGTAAATGATGATTGTGTTCTTTCGAAGAAGAGGGTGACGTAAAAGATCGAAACCGTTAGGAACCTTTTCATCTGAATCCTAAAGATGCAACATTTGAAAGAAAGTTCGCAATTGGCAAATACAATTTATAGAAACTGGTGTTGATGAAAGCATTGTGATGTTTGAAACGCTATTATAGTTTATTTTCATTTATTTCGAACCTTTTCAACCTTTTTCTTGACCAATTCCATGACGGACTTGGAATCCACAATGACGATATTGTTCTCAGCGGCGTGCTTAACAATCAGTACTTCAGCGGCACTATTACGACCAACTGCCAACAGCCATCTAATTGATTCAGGGATGAACCTGTCATGAAATTAATGATGATCGTTTAAGTATTGTAACAATTCAAAACACACTCATCATGAGAAACATTACCAAATTACAATCAATAACGGAGTATATATGAAGAAGTTTGTCAAATGGTACAAGATACGCCATTGTGGCACGATGTAAGCTACGCCCGCAACTGACATCATACCCAAACCATAAGCGCCAGCAAAACTGAAGACAACGTAGTCACGATATTCCGGACCAACTGATTCTACAACTGAAAAGTGAAATTTAATTTATATCTCATAACAGAAGGGGATTATAGAAGAAGGATGAGTGCACTCTGTAGTCTGTATCCTCTTAGTACTTTAGTTATGTAACGTGATTCTACCCAGGCGAAGGAGCCCTTTTTGTTTGCTCTACCACTCATCAAACTTCAGAAGAGCATCGTTGAAGCGCGAGGAATTTTTGCAATATTGAAAAACAAAAGCTTAACTTGTCCAATTAACTTACATAAACACATCAATGGATTTTGCGCTAAACCAAATGCCATTCCTGTTAAGAGTCTTGTCACTAAGTACATCTCCATCGAGTTGGACAAAGAACTTCCTAGAGTTCCGAGTATAACCAGTAATTGTCCCCAAAATGAGATTAATTTTCTGCCGTATCTGCGAACGCAAAACGCCAGTAGTTGAAGACACAACCCCAAAGATGCATAACGAAAGTAATTGCTCGTACTTATCCGCAATTGTTCCCGCTGGAATGTACGCCAAGAAATTTCCAAGCGTCATTGCCAAATACCCGAATGATATATATTTTTCTCTGTCACATACCAGACTCCACTGAAACGTCGTAAAACAATTAATTTCAATTTAATATTGCAAATTAAATTTCAATACTAACTTCTTGAACTAAAGATTCGTGCGAACTGCTTTTATTAAACGCGAAGATTTCGCAATTACCATCGCAAATTGAATTTGACGAAGAGCTCTCATTTGTCGACCAAATGTTGTTTGTTAATTCTGACTCTGATTGATCACAGGCAAAATTAACGTCAAAGGAAATCAGTTGGAAAGTCAAGTTTAGGAAAGCTGCTGATATCGCTCGGAGACAAATTATGGCTAGTAAACGATATTGAAACGGTCCGAAACGTCCTATGATGTCGGTTACATCCATATTTTCCTGATTTAGTTAATGAAAAGTGTACGGTAATGAAAACGTTTAAAAGTGTAACACAATAAACGCAACCTGTTATTCAGGACGTAGCTTATAGTACAAAGAGGAATATAGTTCTACGCTGTGCATTCGCTGACACGGTTTTCGTGACGTGGCTTGATCTATGTAGAAGAATACATATACGCTATTGTTTTCCTACATCTCTGTCAGAAACAACTGTGCAACATGACATTAAGCTAGTAAGCACCGTAGCAATTAACTTTAAACTAGTAAACACCGTACTTTTATATAACAAATGGCAACTGCAAGTTTGATAAAACAATGGAATATGTCTGGGGAACAGTCTGGTTATTTCAATAGGAATAATTTTAACTAAGTAACGTTATTTGATTTTAGTTCAGCGAAAATCGCAGTAAATAATCAATAAGAACGGCCATGGAAAATGAATTCGACACATTTGTGGCAACATTATAACACTGAATAACTCGTCGTTGAAAGATTTCCCATAAATATTTTTAAACGCCACTTACCTTAGGAGGTGTGCGATGTTTATCCAAATTCCAACGCCAATAAGTCGAAAAAGAATTTTTGGAAAAATATAATTAGCGAATTTTTGCAATAAAACACTACATTAGCGATGCCAAGAAAAATTCCCCTACAGTTTCGACTGCGGTTTAATTCTCTAATCTTCGTAACACGTGAATTGTCGAACAGGTCTTAATGATTTCGGGACAACTTTCTCTTTTAAAAACTACTGATAAAATAGTCGATGTATTTCGAAAAGCCAATTTTTTTTTCTTCCATCCGGGGTCTAATCGAAACAGAATTTAACGTATTCCACATTTTTTTTCTAAAATTTTCTAATAGCCAAGAACGTAGTTATATTTTCTTCTCTCCTAAAGACCAACCACACCAAGAAGTGATATCTAGTTTATTAGGGAGAAGGTATAAGATGCCTAAGTATTCGCGCGCCATAGTCCCAGTCCACCTTTCAAAATACAAGGGGGGGGGGGGGACGTAAAAGGAGGCCGGGCTATTTCGCCTCTCCTCAGTCGGAAAATGCGTAATTTTCGTCATTCGCGTCGCGCTGACGTGAGTTTTCAAGAACCAATGAGATGCTGGTTGTAATTTAGAGACGGGGATTAACTCCGGACCTGCGTTTGTGCTGGAGATAAAGCTGCAAATGTGGCGAATTTAAACCTTCTCCCTAGTAAACTAGATATCACTTCTTGACCACACCTTACCAGACATTGAATTTACCCGTAAATCAAGGTTCTTTTAACATATGAAGTGAATTCAGGTACTCATATAATACGTGACAATAATGTTAGAGGTTTTATACGGAATTCCTTGGAATGAAAATGTTTTTTTAAATTTGGTAGGTAGTTGATTACGACAAAGTATAACTAAATCTTTTGAAGATACAAATATCACTTTACGAGGAACGGGATGGTTAGGACTCTAGTATATCAAGGTCAATAGAATTTCTTTTATTTCAGCACTATTTAGAGGTAGGCCCAAGCATAGGACATTCCGCTAATCTGCAATGTTCTACAAATAAAGAGAAATTTTAAGAACTTCAGCGATTATATACTTCTATTAAGAGATTAAAGAGATATCGATTTTCAACTATTTAATTACAGCGTACACCATGTGGGTTTAATTGCCCCCCTAATTAATTGTTGGGAATCTGTACGTGAGTTTAATAATTGGCACAAATTACTTTAAAAAAAAAATATTTTAATAGCGATACAAGTATAGTTTCTTAAGGTTGTTTTTTACTATCTCTAAGTAATTTACAAAAACGATCGAATTGTGTCCATAGAATCATGTAACTTCTTAGTTCTACTTGCTCACTGACAAGGCGTTTGTCAACTTCTTGCGGGACTAATGGTTTAATGGCCTCGTATACGCATTGAATATCCACAAATTGCGCTTGATATGTATAGAATATGTACCGGACCAATAACTGATCTTTATCAGAATCGGGAGTAATTTCGATTTGGCGCAAGTAATTTAGGGTAACAATTGGCACGAAAAAGTCAACCTGTTGAGGAAAAAATTGTTCCATGAACTATGTCTTGGGCTTGTCAAACGTTAAGCCTAATGTACAATACCTTTCTTTTCATATTCTTCACCGTTTCACCTTCTCCCAATCTAAAGAAACTCGCGTCTTCGTCTCCTTGGACAAAGACCATGAACCCTTTCTTATCCCTTATGGCATTGGCTACCTTGACCGCCAATTCGTAATCCTCATACGTGTGACTTATAAATACGGTAATGTCCTCCGGGTCCAGTTTACCAAACTTGAAATACTCCACCAAACTAACAACGCCCCTTGGTGTTGGTGGTGTTATATTTGTGGTGGCTACTTGTACATTATTGGTTATGGGTGTGGCTCTTTGAATCTCGTTTGTCCTTAGTGTAACATCGTTCAGGTTGTTTCGGAGTTCCTCTGAAACTGATTCTAATTCGGACGTAAAAGATACTTGGGTGTTGTCCTCGATTGAGGATACTTGACTGCCAGAGTTGAATATCTCTTGAGAATCGGACCATTCTTGACGAAATCCGTTACAGGCCATTGAAGATGGTGGCGTATTTAATGAGGAATTGCCTCGCGTTACGTCTACAAATTAACCAATCACTGGTTTTTATTTCAACGTTCTCATTGGCTTGCCTAATCCTTTAAATATCCTCAGCCAATCACATAAATCCTATTAACCAATGAGAGTTAAAGGCGTTCCCTTACCAATAATGTAAGGATACAAAATTTCCAACAAATCATATCTCTCCATTTTCAGGAACGTTTTTACTAAGTCACCCCACGTGACATGGGGCGAGCCTCTAAGAACATTACTCAAGAAAAAGTAAAATGGGTGGTTATTGGTCAATTTTGCCTTATAAGGTATACTCTGAAAGACGATAACATTATATTTTAATTTTAACTTTTCACACTATCTATTAAGTTGTTTACATTTAAAATTTCTTCTTTGTAACCTAATTCGTAAGCCATATCTATCCAGTCCGTTTCGTGAAACAAGGTTTCCATAAGCCTATCAGTTAGAGCTTGGGCAATTTCATGAGTCATGCCTGATTTCACGTAAGTTTGACACAGTTTAGGCATCTCTTTTTGGTAAAACTCTTCCAACTGACTGTTGTCCAAGTCCAGTTCGTAAATCTCTCGGTGTGGTAGGGGCGTATCTATAAAAAAAAACTAGCTCTAAACGTCCTCAAAGTTGACCACCAATCGGGGTTAGACTAGATGCGAAACTCCTGGCAACAGTCACCACTAGCCAATAGCCATCAAATATTTCCTAAGCCTTAAGTCTTCAAAGTTGGTCCCGCCCACTGTAACTCATGACCCAAATTCATAGGTCTCATTCATTGGTCAGTCAGGAACTCGTGGTGCGAACCCATTTAGCCAATCAACTAGCCCTAAGCCCAAATTATTCAAAGTCCCCCCCCCCCTCCTTCTACTCATGACCTAGTGTATCCATTCATTGGACTGTCGTAAATACTATGATCATGCTAACCAATAGCCAAGGGACATAGATTTGTACACAAATATTCGAATTTCGAAAATGTACAAACCGGATACATCACGTAGTTTCCAAGGCGGGTAGGTTACTTGACAGATACGTAGACCCATTTTACGCTTGATGTGATTTTAAGTTTCGAAATAATACTAGGACCAATTTTAAGAATACATAAATTTTAACTCCTCATTGTATCAAGTTGATTATAAGAGGAAGTATGAGTGATAAGGATAAGGTTGGTACGGGTTGAAGCATTGCATAATGGACAGCAATCGAACGAGTTTTGAACATCTAAAGAGACTATCGCCACCTATATTTAGGTTTTTACTTTAAATTAATGGTAACTTAATCCACAAATTATTTTAATTAATTACCCATTTACGGTATTCCTTCAATATATAGGAGTAAAAACATATTTTTTTATCTTTCAAACCGTATTTATTAACAAAAGTATAAGGTTGACACTACTTGGCTGTGTGGGTGGTTTTTCTGCAATAGAGTAATGGCAGTACTGCGTCTGCAAACGTCATACACTTCTATCCCTTAGCTCAGTGTCATACCCTCTTAGAAAAGCGCCCTCAGAGGGAGGGATCAACAGTAAACACCCCTCTCTACCGCCTCTAGTCAAATTATTTCCCAATCGCCAACAAAATAGGCTTAACATTAAAATTAACGCACACAATTAACAGTTAATGAAATGAACGTTTATTAATGCTTTGTTCCAATGAGGTATCTTTTACGATATATTAAAACTGAAATTGGATAACGCTGTTAAAAAATTATACAATTAAAATTAAAAAAAATACATCGGACAAAAATTATTTATTTACATAAAAGTTAAGATTTTGGTTTTTATAATTTTTTCTCTCTCTCCAACGAGTAACAATGTGCGATATACAAAGATAACCATTTAAAAAGTTTATGATACTGAGATTCAGGTCTTATGATTATTTTTTTTATTATTTAAAAAGGCTTAGAAGGGGATTATTTTACCGCCATTTTTTGAACATTTCCTATTTATTTATTTTTTTTGGTTGCTTATTTCCCGGGTATAGTATATATATATTACGCTGTACAAAATATAAATAAAAAATAGATTATGTACACAAGGTAAACTTTTTTGTATCCACGAAGCGAAAGGCACCTCCGTATATAATTTGGTTGGGTTTTATGTTTTCTTTTAAAAAGTTTTCAATGACAAATTTGATTTGATTTTTTTTTTTAAACATTTTTTTTTTTGAACCATTTATATAAAATTTTTAGCCGTTATAATATGGCGTCATGGACGGGTGCTGGAAAAAAGTGCCCTAAAATACAACAACAAAGCGTAGTCCTCGTTCATATCATCAAAAACAGCGCGCATGAGAAAATCATGCCCAAAATCTATAAGAAAATTTAAGTCATTAAGCCTTGGTTACATATAAAAGTAGGCTTAAGTTAGCGTAAATATTTACCAAAACGAGTGCAATTGCAATGGCAATTCCAGCTAGAGGTCCCGCGTGCTTCTTGATTTGCTCTTCGACTTTGCTGTAGCATCCCTGTATTTCAATTATTATTATTATTAATTAATATTTGAGTTAGGCTTAGGAAGTGTTTTAGATCAAGGCTTAAACATACCAAGGTGAAGGAGTTTTCTTCGTTGGGGTTTTGTTGGCAATCGGGTTTGTTATCCTTGCAACAACTGGCTGGTACTTGGTTAGCTCCTTTAAAGTTGTCATTGAGTGTCCAGTTGCCAGGGGTCATGATACCGCAACACTTGAACTGTTTAGGACAAATAAAATTTGTGTTAGGCTTAGCGGTTGTTATTATAGTTTAACTTAACGTACCTCTTGTTGGATTTCGTTCCAAGCTTCAGTGATCACTTTGTCAGCGTCATATTTCTTGATAGTTTCACTCATTCCGTCTTTAACATATCCCGAAACCTAAAAACGGTGCAAGTACTTAGAGACAAAGACATAATTTAACTTAAAAATGACTTACTCGATCCTTGAAAACGAATCCAGCAATGGCCCCTCCGAGCAAAATGATGAAGATAATCAAAAGGATTATGAAAAACTATAAAAAGACATAAACCATTGAAAACAGTAAATAACAATACGCAATAAGTACTACTTGTTGAGAACAACAATCCTTACCGTTAGCAGTAGACATTTAACCTCCTTCAAGGCACCGCAACATCCCATGAACGAAATGATAGCGATGAGTCCACCCATGGACACCAAAATAGCTGCTGTACTGACGTACAAGTTGGTGTCCACCAACTTCTCCACTTGACCCTTGTCGGCTAAGGTCCATATTCCAACTCCGCATATAACCAACCCTCCCAACTACAAAAATAAACGCAAAGAGATCATTAAGACACTTAAATAAATAATCAACTTAGTAATTAAAACCTTTAAAACTTACACCAATGGTTGAAGTTATAAACATAAAAAGCTTAACAAAAGTGCAGCACATATTGGGGGATTGGTATATATAGTTATCTACTGATTCAAGTAATTATGGGGAAATCCCATGTAAATGGCGCGAACCAAAAATACTCAGACAGTCCGACTCAAATAGTCAGACAACTTATGACATTTTTTGTCATATCAAGTCGAAACTAAACGCGCTGACAGTCAGTCGCCTCAAACTTATAAAGTGGTTCACTAGGGCCCGTTTATACTAAAATACTAGCATCAAATTTAACAGAACAGAAAAAAAAATTATTCAAGGTTACCGATACGGGAATACTTCTTATATGGTCATCGAAAAACTGGTTTATAAAATAATATCATAATAATATCCGCGCTCTATGTATAATAAAAAAATATTTCAAACTCGTCGCACGGCCTTCCTGACCGAATACCGTTATCATAAACAATATCTAGGAAGTAAAGAACTCTTATTAAAAGTACAGAAGAAGAAAAAACCCGCTATTTTTTCCTAGCCATCTGGTGGTGGTGATGGGTGATCAGGTTGTTGAACTGAACTGATAACCGTATCCGTAGTTAAAATTAAACTGCACTATATCTAATTTATAAATATAAGGTTTTTTAAAGGAGTTCGACGCGTTTTACTCACGAATCTTACCCTCAGCGACGAAGTCGTCTGTTGAGTTTACGCGATTTGCTTAATAGGGGGTTGGTTCCCGTTCTAAGGTTTCTTTATATTTCTACCACTATGTCATAGCTGGTTTTAGTTTAGCTCAGCTCTCGTGATCATACCATCATACCCGAAAAAAAGAAAGAAAGAAAGGAAATATAGTTGCGAAAATTATGCCATCTACTATGGCGGCCTCTGACTGAATCTAGACAGCTAGCTTGCTTGCTATAAAACCATCATGGATGGTTGGTAGCTTTAAGGGAAAAACTTTGTTTAGTTTGAAACGTTATTACGTAGGTGTAGTAGTATATATTATGAGTGTTGTACGGAGTTAGTGTGGTGGATGTTCTCCCTAGTGGCGCGTGGTGAGGGTATTTTTTCCCCCATATAGTTTTATTCCCCCCCCCCCTTATATTCCCGTTTAGAAATGGGGACTGAGTATAGTGACTGTGTACTAGTGCGCCCCAAGTGGCTGCTTAGAAAAGCACTATCTTAATTATATTAACACGATTGGTGGTGGATATTATTATCATCATACGTTTATAAGTGATATGTTCCATAAGGATGACATTAATTATACTTCGTAATGCTAGAGACTTACAGCTCAAGCTAGTTCTAGTAGAACGACAAGCGAGAATTGATCGACTACACTTGGTTAATTGCAGGACTTCCATCTTCCTATTTAGTCTCTATGACAGCGCCTTACCAGGCGTCGCTTTACGAGAATCTAATGACGTTTCATCTACGTCACTTCATGACAAGCTCCAGTTTGTAACCAGTGACAGACTTATGGAACATATCTTATAAACTTATGTTATAATCGTCTTCATAAATTCACAATCGCTGGCGGTACACTTTTAATAAGATTGAATGACAGACAAACTTACGAATATTATAAAGTTGACGATAAACACGGCGTACTTTATGAACTTCCCACAGCCTTCCATCGTAACGATTCTGAAACACAAAAATTAATTTTTAGACTTTATGGTTAAGATTTAAAAGAAATATCTAAAAAATTAACTACAAAAACGAAATCTTAAGCCTAAAGAGATGCTCCACGTGCTTTACGCGGTTTTAAAAATTGGCGCGAGATAGGTGTAAGAAAGGAACTCCCTGATCACGAGACCTTTCTTTGACATTTTTGGCGCTAATAATCTCGCGCAGTTTTATATGGAATAGTTTTTAATTTAAATGGTAAATTTAAGCTCTTGCTATAGCGTATTAAATTAATTATATGACAGTTAAATATAATGTCAATTATTTATTTTAATTTAAAAGTAAAAAAATGTCAAAGAAACAAGTAAAATAAAACATTTATTGAAAGCATTAGATAAACCATATAATACTCACGAATTAACCATTTTGGTTAAATTTGATTAAACTAGGCACTTATCCAGAATGTAATCCTTTAATATAACACACCTAACAACACAATACGAACTAAATTCTCTTCTTAAGAGGCAAAATACTGAAGACCTTTTTCCCGATCGACTTTTTCTTCCCCTTTGACCGCAAGCATTATTTTTCCCAAAAAATGTCTAATATATATAAAGGTTCTCCCGCGCAAAATCGCGTGCGAACGAATCACGTCACGGTGTGACGTCAGTTAATCGAAAATCCTCCCCCCACCCAGCTCCTCATATCCGGTAACGAAGAAATTCGAAACTCTGAATCACTAATGCGAAAGCCAGAGTAAAAAAAACTACCTTGAATTAAAAATAGGCCTTTATTGTCGTCAGACATTCCTTGCGACATAAGTAAGACGTTAACAATAAGTATGACAATTCCCATTGCTAAGTTGTACCTTATCGACTCTAGCTCACTTGGGGAGGAAGTCCGAAAATCATGTTTACTTTCGGAACGCAATATCTCATTTATTGTCATACTTATTGTTTTAATACTTGTACTTAATTAAGTTTTAAAGAAAATGCATTCAAGGTTTGCGGTAATTTTCTAAATTTAGGGTATTAGGTATTACATTTCTTTGTATTTTACGCGCACTGATTCTTTAGTAATGTTAGTTTGTAAATTAAGGCTGTCATGCGTAGCCATTATTGATTTAAAGGTGTGAAAACCGTTCGATATGGTTTAGTTTTCACGAATTCACTGTCAGTGTAGCTGGCTTCGGAAAAGAAGCGTTTTTTGTAATGTTTTTCTCACGATTTATCCTTGGTTTTATGATGGCGCGAGATACTTAAGCCTAATGTAATCGAATTCAAAAGTTAGGCCTATGTTTTTATTTCACGTGCACGTAACAACAGTTGTTATTTGGCGCGAGAAACTAACTTTAAGCCTAATGTAGTCAAATTCAACAGTTAGGTCTGTTTTCCCATGTGCACGTGATAACGGTTTCAAAAGCCATTTCCTATTGCGTGTGGTCATCCAAGTGTGTTAATAATGTTTACCATGTCACTTGTACCCACACTCATAGCGATATCTAGATCCAATTACCTTTTATGGTAGTTACTAGTCTAATAAGTGGCTTTTTGACTTTCAACTGATTTATAAAAATAGGCACAGCGCCCCTATGTATTTCGTAAGTAATTGCAGACGATGTCTGTCATATTGGTCTCATAGTTAGAACGAACTACCTCCGGGTTACGCCTGACTAACCAATATCATGACCTCAAAAAAATTCTTGTTTCAAAAGATGCCATTTTTAAAGAAGTTATTATAATTAGTTTATTCTATTCATGAATTTTAAAAGTACTTTCCTCGTTACATTGTTTATTTTGGGCTTTCAATTTTGTTCACTAACCTTTTCAAATAACTTATTTTGAAAATTAGTTAATAATACAATAAATATTAATTTTAATCATATAAAAAATGAGTGGCAACAAAATATCTCATTTATTTTGTTTACTATTTAGTTATTCTCCCTAAGCTTTGTCAGTCAGTCATTGTCCCCAACTAAATCTTTAGCGTTAGGGTTAACTGCTTCACTAGTTACTATATCGTACACTGTACACAAAGCCAATATCCCGTAAAGACTCAACACTAAATTTAATTGTGATATCTCGTGAGGGGTGATATTTTACGGCGTTCTTTGGGACTTCTGGAGTCAGAGTTCAATAAACTCCTAACGGTTATGCAAAAATTCAAGATGGCGGCGCCCGTTTTGAAAATTATATTAATGCAAAGATGTGGCGTATGAAACCGTTTTTGTTTATGCACGTATATGGCTCTTAATAAGTCCTATAGAGTTTGAGTTGAAAATAATAATTTCACCCTCTGTTATGAGCGTTCGACGATTCATTTGCCAGCACGCGAACTTGGGGGTATTGAGTTCAATATAACTTGACACTATTGTCAAGGGCAATGTTGAGTCTTCTTTGACCGTGTCCGTATACTCGGGTAACATTGACTAGTAGTTAATGGAAGGATATCCGGATACGTAGCTATGGTAACGCGAGTCTGGCATTAAGTCCGTTAGGCTTAAGTTAGCCCTTGGCTCCTAAGCTACATGTGTCAAATGTTAGCTCATTTGTAGGTGTAAAAATATGTTCAGTGTGTGTGTATACATCTACGCGAAACTAGCGTGATCAAAAATTTTGTCTAAGTTTGTATAAAAAGCTTAGTATCGATCAGTTTTGTAAATTACAAGGCTCGCGTTATTCTGTAGGTTATGATTAGCTGTTGACTGTTCTGAGAAATGCATTGATTAGTTTTTCATTGAATTCTTTAAACCTAATAACAGAGCTAAGCATCGGTCAATAGCTCCAACTGTAACTTCTAGGAACTTCTAGCTCACTGTTGGCTTACACCTATTGTGTCTGAATCATCCAGTGCTAAGCCTAATTCTTCAATCCTAATATGACAGTTTTCTGTCGTCTGCTTTTCAAAATTAAATAACTGAAAAATAAAAGTTTAACCCTTTCTAAATTTAACCAGTGTTAAATTTAATTTGTCAATTTGTTGATTGCAGATGACAGTTTTCTGTCATCCAGTAAAATTTTAACTTATGTTAGTTAGGCCTATTTAGGCTTAAGAAATCAACTAACAAAACACTCCCTTCTAACTCAACCCTAACCGGATTAGGCCTACATCAAAATATAAATATACTGACGTGCTGAACAAAAAGTAAGAGGAACAAAAACAAAATCCTGACTTCATTGCGTGCCCACTGACGTTTGTGTGTGTGGTAATACTGGTCGCTATAGAAAGTTACTAATAAATATCTTACGTCAAATACAGTAGGTTTAAATTAAACCCTCACGTCCTACACAAACCCGTTGTCATAAAAACCAATTCAACGTAGTTGTTCTATCAAAATTCAAATTCAAAATTTCAAGGTCTTTCTATGGGAAATTAGGTTGATTTTCATTTGAAGGACAATTTTGATTTTTTTTAAAAAAAAAAAATAAGTTATCGTTCAAGCGCTTAATTTTATGGCTATATCTTTCAGAATCGTGATTACCATCAACTTGAGGGTGTTTTTTTGGTGTTTCGTAAAAATTAGTGGGTCAAATACCTGGGTTTTCTTTCTGCTTAAAAAAAAAGAGGTGGTGGTATTTGAAACCTTAACCTTATTTTTTTTTAAGATTTATTTTTCTATTTATTTATTCTATAAGAAATTGAGATGTGATATGTAATGTAGGCCAAAATAGGTCTAGGAGGTTTTCGAAATATTAATATTTCATAATGGTTTTTTTTCTTTGCGGAATTTTTATATTGGGTCTATTGTATTTTAAACAAATTCATTTAAATTATTTTTTATCTTTTTTTCAATACGAAGTCGTAGGCCTAATTATTATTTCTATTAAACAGTAGACATAAAATAGATTTCCTATCAACTTTGGTCTACTAATGAACACGTGATACTCGGGCAAACTTAGGGCAGTCTTTTAATCCTTGAATCCTCAATTAGAAAATATAAAATATTAATTACAGTATAACATTCCATTCAGTGTTGATCTAATTAAGGTACCATAACCCGACTTCCGGCGACGTTTCACTTCCATATACGTCATCATAAATTACCAAACACTCTTTTTTTTACTTCAAAAATTTAACGTTTTCATACGCAAATTAGATGTAGGGCGCTCCCGGTTTTTCTATATTAACAAATTCCTATTTCAATAATGATGATAATAACATTTAATTTAAATACCAAATTAACAGATAAAACACAATAGCTATGGAAGTCGTAATTTCCTGCTAATTTAGAGTTAATGTATTTTATGATGATAACGTCGTATTTTTTAGTCTGTTTATGAATAGAGACATTTTACTATTTCCCAAGCTATACGAAATGTTTTTCAGTAAATATTTTTTGGTTCAAAGGCACGTGAAACACGCCTACGTCTCCTACATTTTTTTTTACTACCAGAGCACTTTCTCATTTCTATTTGCTTCTGCTACCAATATACCAGAAAAAAATTAGCGGGGGTTTTGTTATATTTCTTTTCTAAAAGGTACATGAACTCAATTTTAAAATTAGTTATTATTTAAAAGGCCTTCGAGATTTAAATTTAACACTAAGTTAAACTGTTCAACAGGTAGTTTTAGATTTTAGAAAAAATGAAAATGTTATTTTTAACCTACCCACTATATAGTTTTTAATTTAAAAAATAAAAAATTAATTCGAATTTTCTACCCAATATATGCTCATCATTATAACCTAGTTTAAGAACTAAATTCATCAAATATTAATGTGGAATTTTAACAAAGTCCTATTATGGAAAATTATTTGAAATTTAAGAAATATTCATGTAGAATATTCGACTAATTCATGAAAAATAATTTATTATTTCAAAATACACCAAAAAAAGTCCTTATATTCAAAATATTTAATGTTTTTAAAAGATAATTTTAGATTTAACTTTAATTTAATTTTACCTGAAGTTAAATATAAGCTACCGCAAGAAGTATTTAGATAATTAACAAAATACTAATTATATTTAAAGAAAATCCTAGAAAAAATTCACTAAGGCCTTTAAAATTAGTGTTAATTAGCGCCTCTCAACTCAAAATTGGGATGGAAAAAAAGTTTTCACCTAAAAAAAGTACCGCTTCTTGTCCTTTTTTTAACCGTATAAAATGCAGCTGTTCATTTTTCTTTATTTATGATTGCATTAAACACTTACTCTATTGCGAAATATACATTTACAATATAGTTTGGGCTCCTCAGTTTAAAATTATATCAAGTACAAGGTTATTGCGGAGTGATAAATAGCTATTTACCCCCACTTGGAAAAGCAGTCCGTATTCCTAAAGGTAGATTCTTCAGAATTTGTTGGTAAAGGTACTATACAAATGAAAAATTATAGCCCTAAATTTGCCGGGGAACAAAAATGGAAAGAATATACGGTCTCGTGTTTATACAAAACTCCACTGAAAACAATGTTAAATTAAATATTATTTAGGTTACGTTTAAATTCATGAATACATTTAGGGGTATAGGAATAAGAAAATTAATTTCCTTATATTAAATTAATTAATTTTACTTTAATCATTGCACCAGTCCTGTAAATATTTAAATTACCATTACTTAAGTTTTTGCCTTAATATTCAAATTTTGGTAATAATAACATACTGGGGTTTAAAACATTGCTGATCATTAGTTGGTTCCAGTTATATAATAATAATAATTATAAATTATTTAAATTAGTCTGTAAATAGCAGCGTCTGATGTTGAAACATTTCAAGCGTGTACTCGTCTACATTCGCGTCATCAAGATCCAATTAAAACTCTCGGTTCAGTTTCGTATGTAAAGGGTGAAGCTAAATTAGAGGGGTCGAATACTTGTATTATCAAAATATTGAATATCTCTGAAGATTTTTTTTAAATATTGGAATATGTTACTCCCCTCTTAAAGAACAGGCATTCTCTAGTGGTTTTTGAGGAAAGTGACCTTGGGTAGAGTTTAAATGACAAAAATTATTCACGCATTATGTGTTCAGCTATGTAAAACTAATTGCTAAACACAGACGCAGTTAGTTTGAAGGCTTTCTCTCATCCTTTCTCACTCTCTTCTAGGAATTTTTCCTGACTTTTCCCGAAATAATTACGATTTTCCCTGACTTTTCCCGAAATAATTTCGATTTTCCCCGACTTTTACCGAAATAATTACGATTTTCCCCGACTTTTACCGAAATAATTACGATTTTCCCCGACTTTTACCGAAATAATTACGATTTTCCCCGACTTTTACCGAAATAATTACGATTTTCCCCGACTTTTACCGAAATAATTACGATTTTCCCCGACTTTTACCGAAATAATAACGATTTTCCCCGACTTTTACCGAAATAATTACGATTTTCCCCGACGTTTCCCGAAATAATTACGATTTTCCCCGACTTTTCCCGAAATAATTACGATTTTCCCCGACTTTTCCCGAAATAATTACGATATTCTCCGACTTTTCCCGAAATAATTACGATATTCTCCGACTTTTCCCGAAATAATTATGATTTTTCCCTGAGCTTTTTTGCTCTAAATCAATTTCCTTGATATTTCCAGCGCTTTCCAGATCGCTGTTTCATTTTGCGTTGTTGCTAAGTCCGACAGAAATCGGTCGAGTATTTTCAAAGATATATTTGATTTACGAAATAAATTCTAGGAAAAGTGGTGGTTTTGAGTATCACTCGGATCAATATATGGATTATTTACTAAGAGACTTCTCCCAAACTACTTTAACCCCTGAGTTTTTACATTTCATAGTAATCCGCCTCGGCTTTATTTAGGTTTTGCAAACTGACATTGACAACAACTACTAAACTATCTTAGTTTCCCAATCTTTTTGAAGGGTTTACTGTCAGTTTAGCAACCGAATTGTTTCCTCGGAAAGAAAAAGTAAAGAAAGCTTTCATTCCAATGAATTTGAAACAGTTGTCAAATGCTTTTCAATATCAAATCTTTTCTATTCGATTATTTTATTTATTATTATTACCAACTCACGTGGACCTTAGTCTAACAATTGTTGAAGCACGTGGAATTCAAAATTAAAAACCAAGGCTTAACGAATATCATTATTGTATTCAAAAGCACGTGCCATTTTCTATAACCCCATTTTCGCGCCTTAATTTTGTTAAAGCGCGCGAAAAGAAAAAGAATAAAAAATATTAAAACAAAGCTTAACGAAAATTTTAATCTTACAGAATAATTAATTGTAGGCCTACAAAATGAGAAAGTAGCAGTTGAAAAAACAAAAACTGCGGTAATATTTTCCGCGAAAAACCCAATGTGAAAATCGCCTGTGGGTTTAAGCGCGCGCAAACACACTTTTCCCGCCAAAACGTAAATTTGACCCGCTTTACTTATTCAATAGGTCTAAACACGCAATTACAAAGATTATCTTGCAATAATTGTGAATCACACTCGTACCGAAGGTTATATACACCTGTCAACAATTTAGGTCGATTTTATAAATATAAAAAACTATAATATGTATACTTTTCCCCCGTACAATCATGGACTAGATTGATTTTGATTGGATAAACTGTAAAGATTTATTAAGTAATTTAATCTAATCCATGGAGGAAAACTCAATGAAGAAATGTACAGAGTGGTAGGATTGAGAAGCAAGGATGGATTCTATCTTCAATTATAAATGGAAAATGTAACTTCTGTGACATTTAGATACAACACAAGTTATGATTAGATTGTTTTAGGGATAACCCCCTTAAAATTTAAGTATGAAATTTAAAATAATGCTATTTAAATTAGGGGGTCACCAGTAAAAGAATATGATCATAACTTGCTTAGGATGGTCCTTGTGGCAAAATAAGTAGCGGAAGTTATATTTTCGACTCAAAATGGATTCCTCCAAGAACAGCCCATACTTTGGTCCTACCGCACGTTTTGGAAGACAATGTATATAGAATGATTTCATGATATAATCAAGAAGTGATATCTAGTTTATTAGGGAGAAGATATAAGATGCCTAAGTATTCGCGCGCCATAGTCCCTGCAGTCCCCCTTTCAAAATACAAGGGGGGGACGTAAAAGGAGGCCGGGCTATTTCGCCTCTCCTCAGTCGGAAAATACATAATTTTCGTCATTCGCGTCGCGCTGACGTGAGTTTTCAAGAACCAATGAGATGCGGGTTGTAATTTAGAGGTGGTGGGGATTAACTCCGGACCTACGTTGGGACTGGAGATAAAGCTGGAAATGCGGCGAATTTATAACTTCTCTCTAATAAACTAGATATCACTTCTTGGTATGGACAAAGTGCATTCTCTCCCAGTTTTCATAATATAAGGTTCATGTCCTCATGAGTATAGCATGTTTTAGGATCAATATTATGGCTTTGAGGGGAGGAAAACAATCGCTAAAGCGTGGCGTCGCTTACTTAAAACAGATGGCTATTACTAGCGACTATCAAAGTGCATGGCATATCAAGGAAAGCGTACTGTTCATTTCATTTTGGCTTGGGTTTGGTAGACGCCACGCGCAAGGTGACTCTTTGGTGACAGTAGGGAGGGATTTTGTTTATATAAAAACACAAGTGCATGTCTCACAGGCGCCACATTGTCTTTAGAATTGTATAGCTCCTTTGGAATTGGCGACAAAAATACGTGCACCTTTAGTAATTTACATACAAGTCGTTTTTTTTTTGAAAAAAACGCCATGAATCATCTTTAAATTATTAGAGAATGAAGTAATTATATTAGTAGCTACTTTATGGTTTAGCATTAATTTTAAGTCGTAAAAAGTTAATTGATTTAATGACTTAACATTTAAACACAAAAATGTGCCGACAAAATATATTTTGAAATATGCCCTAAGTCTAATTGACTTCAAATTTACGAACCTCTCGACCTTGGACTTGCGCAATAAATACTTGGCGATGTTTAAAAAAAAACCCTAAATTAAAACTCAATCAATCAAACAACTAATACTTTTAATCGCTAATTGCTTTTAACCCCAAAAAAAACCTGATCCCTTCGGTAGCTTGTTAATTAATTGGTAAGCTAATATTGTTATTCTCTGATAATGGAAACCCTAAACTGAATGAACTAGAACCCTATTTCCTTTCTCGAAAATTGGTTAGGGCCCAGCCCACAAACATTTTTACCAAGTGCTGTAACACGAGTTTCCCGCCTTTTTTATTTTTTAACTTATTGACGTAATTATCAACTCGTAGTTAGTGACAGGAAAAGTAGGTCGAAGTTTTACGAGATACTCCGACCTGTGTCTATTTGCAAACTAACCGTGATCAGAAAATCGATATTAGGCTTAGCAACGAACGAATTGCTCCTCCATACTCTTTAGTTTTCCCGCCAAATAGCTCTCGCGCCTTTTTTCACGTTGTTAAGCCTAATTTTAATTTCATGGATGATTCCGGGTATGCTTTCCCGCCAAAATTGCACGAGCTTTGTTTCCGGATTTAGGGTTAATACAATTCTAATTTCATTACGCAATGTTTATTGTTGGGGGTCATTTAGACTCGGCTTGGCCTTAATGACGTCACCATTTACACTAATTGATATTAATACCTAAACACAAGGCTTAATAGAGCGAAGATGATTCTATAAATTTTTGAATTATATATATATATATTTTGGGGTGTGATAGTTTTTCCTTTCAACTTCAATTCAAGCATTACACGCATTAACGGTAGTTCCTGTTGTTGAAGTGTAGGAAATTAGGTTTATAACGGGAATTAGCGGGAAGTTAAGATAGCGTCTAGGGAAGACATCATTTTGTTTATTTGGGCGTGAACTAGGCCCCTATATTTTTAATATAATTTTTATTATATTTTTTCACCTACCATTTTTTTTATTATTATTAAAATAGGATCTTTTCGAAAATTATTTTTGTCTCGCGCTGGAAGTAAGATATATTCTTCAAATTTTGTCACGTGAAATGAAAGTCACGTGTTTTTCAATTTTTTAATTTTCAAATTAGGCTTAACTCGGTACAAGTTCTCGTGGTTAACTCGCAATTGGCAGAAACATTCAACGTGTTTTGGAACAAGTTTTGATTGTCAAAATTTGTAGTTTCATTTTTAAAAAAAAACAAAAAGTGGAGTTGTTTTTATGAGGGCTAGGTTGTAGATGTAGGTGTAGGGAAGTAAAACTAATAACGAACCTTAACGGATGTTGGAAAAATAATATTTAAATGAAGCAATCAATGTAGAGGAGTTTTAAGTCCGCCATTTTGTTTTTTGAAACTATATAGACCGATTTTTTTAATATTAAAACGTTGGAAACGTGAACTTTTTTTTAAAAAAAACTTAACTACTATTATGAATCATACTAAATAAACAAAAACAACTTAAGCGGTTTAGTTCCGTATTTTGATAACTTCCTAGGAAGTAAACAAGGAAATCCTTAACAATCTTAGTTAGTAGAGAATAAGATTTAGTTTCTATTCAAATTACTTTCTTTTCGAAAAATACTTGAATTTTCCGAATCTCTTTTATTATTTTTTTATTTTTTTCTGATGGAACAAAAATCAAGTTTTTTTAGACCTGGACAAAATTCAAGTACTTTTTGAATATAAGATATCAAGTGATCCATAGAATGGTGGGGATGATCTAGCCCCAGGCAGGGGCGGTCAAAAAATGCCGGTTTTTCATCTTCGGGGTTGAGAGAGAAAAAACCTTTTCGGAATTTTATTATTATATATACATATATATATATTTTTTAAAAAAATCTCAAGTTTCGTTATTCGAGCCTAGAGACGAAACTTTTAAGGTTTTCATGCGTAAGTTTTATGCAAACCTTTACATTTTACGTGCATAAAATTCGAGGAATTAAATTAAACGCGTCAAAAGGTTTCAATAATGAAAAGATTTGAACTTAAGGTTAAGTTTAAGAAATTTTTGGATAATTTAAATTATAACATACTTTAATTTATTTTATAATATATTTTATTAAACAAGACACTAAATAACGAGTTTAAATACTAATTAAATATATAACTATAATTAAAATTGTAGAACCGTTTAATTTGTCAAACCATATTTTTTTCTTTAAAATCTGAAAATTTTGACAGACTAATTTATTTAAATGGACTACTTTCTCTCTAATAACATTTACTATATAATATCCCTCCATCTTAGTTTCATATACGCTATTATTTCAAACTGCAATTCATAATAACCAGCCCCTCCCCCCGAGACTCCAATATGATAAAAATCAGTTTAAAACTAAATTGTATATAAAATATATTAAAATTTACATGCATTAAAATAGGCAAATTAAAACACCCTTACTTTTTAGCACAATTCCACTTGAAATGAAACAACTACGAAAAGTAGATTATTTGACACCTTTTGGAGTTCTCCGTAACGATATCAACCAACCACCTGTTAACAACTCAATAGCGACGCCACAAATGTTTTAGCAAAACTCTATAGTTATAACGAATCGAAAAGTATACTATTTTTCAAGAAAAATCGCTTTAAGTCTTTAATATAATATAACAAACGAGAAAACACAATATAAACGAAAGCACAATGTTCGTCGCTATCAACTTTAGAAAAGCAGGAGATTATCAACTTGGTTCGTCGCAAAAACTCGCTCCCAACAACTAAATCGAGCTTAAATGCTTTGCCGCCGGTCGAACTCGAATAGGATATTTTGAACTAACTATAAGTTTCCAAAGCGTTCCGCCAGGGGGTAGTGTCTCTTAAGTCTCTCTCTCTCTCTGTTTTATAAGTCTGACTAGTTTATATTTATTTCAAAACTTGTTTCGTGACGTAAAGTTGTTACGTGTGACGTCAGAGTTACAGTAACGCCTGTTAAATTATTATAAAGTGTGCGATCGAAGTTTACCTACGAACTGTTTAAAGGCCGAGTTCCAGCAGTGAAAAGGGTCCTAACGAACTGGAAACTGATGAGCAAAGGGACTAACTAACAATGGAGAAGACCGCTCAGATTTTCCAACTCCCGCTGGGGCAAAAGTTGAACAAGGGTTCTCTATGCCGTGCAATGGGTTTCTAGAGAATTGAAGATTTTTAAAAGGCTTTCTATTGTTTATCTTCAGTTCGCTAGAACCCGCTTTGCACGGCTTTCAGGAGTTTCAACTTTTGCCCCAGCGGGGATTCAAAAATCTGCGTGGTAGCATGATTCATTGTTAGTCTCTTTGCTCGGTTTTCAGTTCACTAGAACCCTTTTCGCTTCTGGAAGTCGGCCTTTAAAGGTGATAATTTGTTTTTAAAGATAATGAACTTCAACTTTTTTGGCGCGTTAATTAAGCCTAATTTTAATGCACGTGGGGTTTATTTTATTTTTTTTTCGCACCAAACTTGAAACATCTTACTTCAATTTTTCTATGGAAATTATTATTAATTTTGATAAATATTCGAAAATTATTGTGTAAACATTTATTAGTGGTTTTTTTCTTTTTATTTTTATTTTTATTTTTATTGTTAAAGATTGTATAATTTTTCGTTCTCGCATGATTTGGAAATTTTACAAAATTGCGAAAAGAAATACTGAATTACATAAATGAAACCAAAAACGGTTGTTCAACTTTTAAAAATATAATCACTTGACTTGAATATACAATTTTAAAACTTAAAAATAAAATGTTTTACACCATAAGGCAAAGTGCGCAAGAAAACACCATAGAAAGAACCTGAAATTTATCAAATTAATTAGTGTAAGCGGGTTTAAACTATATAACAAGATGTCCGAGACCAAATAGACCTATTCAAAATAACTTACGATAATAACTGCCAGAATGATTCCGACAATACCCAAAGGTTTCATATGGTCAGCGATATATTTTTCGACTTTTTTCACGCATCCCTATAGTAAAAACATTAAAAATACGTGAATTTTAAAATTTCAAAACGCGCTATTCCTCGCGACGGCATATTAACCTTTTAAAGCGCGCGAAATTTCAAAATTCAAAAACAAAAGCTTAACGAATTTATTAATTTAAAAACAAAGGCTTAGTCAATTTGTCAATGTAATAACATGATATTTTCAACAAGAGTGGCTAAAATAGCGCCTGTTTTTAGGGTATAAAGAAGCTAATCTAACAATATTGTGCTTAATAAACTAGCTAATTAGCAATAATTTGGAAAGGTAGCAATATTTAAAGGTTAAACATATCCAATTTAGTAAAATTTTGGAAAAGGGGGATATTTATATTATATTATAACTTGATAATAACAAAATCAGGCGCACATTTAGCCGCTCATTTTTCAACTAACCTCTTGGAAGTATTTTTTATCCCCGGTATTAGGCAAATTGCAACCTTCCTTTACACAACAGCCATCAGGTCGGGTGGAAAGATATTGAGGGCTCAAAGACCAATCGTCAGGTCCATCAACACCGCAACATTTGAACTGCGTAGTTAGAAAATAAATATAAGTTTCTTTTAAACTCGTTAAAAAAAAAATTAGAAAAACCAATAATACTTGTTTCTGAATTTCGTTCCAAGAGTCGAGCAAAGCACTGCTATCTTTACCGGTTCCATCGATTTCTTTAATTGATTCCTTTAGGGCCCCGGGCAATTTTTCGTTTAACTAAATACGTGTTTAATAGTTGGTGTTAAGGTGTTAGATCACGAAAGCTTCTGTCGGTGAACTCGTAATCGAGTGGGTTGTGCTCAGAGACAACGTGAATATTTTTGTGTTTTATACCAGGGATAGATTTAATTTTAGAAGTAGGAATGGAGAACAGAGTAGTCTGGGAGTCCCGGACCCCCTTCCACGGGACGGGGGTATGAAATAAGAGGCACGTCAAAGCGACAGAGGTAAAAAGGAATTACGTATTTTTCGCCGTCCCCGTCAGCAACGTCATCAAAACGTAGTTTAAGTGAGCCAATAAGATAATTTAAACTTTTCGTTACGTGTTGGAGGGAGGGGCTCTTTACTGGGCTATCAGTCGGACTGTAGTAAATACTAACCGTTCTCCATTCCTACTTCTAAAATTAAATCTATCCCTGTTTATACTATCTTACCGCATCTTTGACAACGAATGCGAAAATGGCTCCCAATGCAATTAGAATAGCCAACAATAACATGATAACGAAGAACTAATTTACAACAATAAAAAAAATTATATATTTTAAATTCGTTTAAAATATTAATTATTTAAAAAAATCAGTAAAATTCTTACAGTTCCTAAGAGACATTTGACTTCTTTGATGGCACCGCAACATCCCAAGAAAGAGATGAATGCCACAATACCACCGAAAGCGATTAAAAGTCCCGATGAGGCTTTGTACAAATTATCTCCCATAACTTTAGATACAGACGCCGCGTCACTTAAGGCCCATATTCCAAGAGCCAATACTGCAATACCACCCAGCTGTAAGAATTAGCAATAATCATTTTAAGTTACTTACAATCAAAGTTACTTAAATCCGTGTCTTGCGATCAATGTGCAAATATGGTCAACCACTAATAGTTAAATATGTCAATCTCATCCCCTCCCCCTTTAACCTTACCTAAACAATTTATCAAATATTTTTGTAACTCGCGAACCGAACTAAATACGCTAATTTTAAGTATCTTAAACGATTCCCTGGACTATATTACGTAATGTATTTAAATTTAGTTGACTTTCGATGGAAAGTATGGTATATATTCTATATTCTGTGAAAGGTACTAAATAAATATTACTTTTCTCGGATGTTGCATTATAGCTATACCAAATTCAGTGCGTAACCTTTGACACTCACTTAAAATTTCATAAATTAAACTTACGAATATTAAAAAGTTCACAATGAACAGTGAATATTTCATAAATTGGCCACAGCCATCGAGGTTAGATCGTGCCATTTTCTCCTGTAAATAAATAAATAAATTAATTAATTAATTTTAATGAATTTAAATCATTATAATCTTTGACAGATCGCGGTATTTCTTCTACCAACCATATCTTATAAGACTTAATTTCCACCTTCCTCAGAGAAGACCCTGTCGTCGACTTTCGAGAAAAGTTTCCTACCAAATGAGTTCTATCTAGTTGCCTAGTTTTTGTGGTACGCGTTTGATTGCAAGGCTAACCCCTATAAGAGTGTTGTAATAACAGAGAAATCCTAAGGGACTGGCATATATTAACCCAAAGTAAAAAAAAGAACATTTGTTGTTATCCTCATCATCATTATTACCCCTCATATTCGTGATGAATAGGTCTCGGCCTTTTCAACCTCGTGTTTGGCAATTTGCCATCATTTTAGCATAAGGTAAACGTAAAATTCCATTAACATTAAAAAGAATTTGTAAGGAATGCTTTTGGTGTTTGTTTGTATCCGTTTCCTTCAATTGAATAAAGCGGTTTAGAGACTTTTCTCATGTCCAGCCCTTTCCGGTATTCATTTTCCCCGCCTTTCTGGCCATGAGTGTGCAAATACGGGTTTTTAGGCTTAAGCCACCTTTCTCTATTTCAAAGGAAACGTCAATTCCTTGTCACTTTCTGATAATTTAAGGGTAGGATCGGATTTAACCAATAATATGACGTGTTTCGATACAGAAGTATTTTGATTTATTACTAATTTATAAGCCTTGCCTTAGGAGTGTTTTTTGAAAAAGATCCGTTTGAACAGGATGAATAGTAAATCAACTAGAAATGATAAGAAGCAATATAAGAGTTGAGAGCGTTATAAGACAGAAGTGGGCTGAGATGACGTAATCTTAGGTACTCCCCCCCCCCCTAATTTGGTGACGAGCTCGACCCAGAATGTCCAGTTTCAAACTCCTAGTTGATTTACTCTTGAATGTAACTGTACCAGTTTAACTCCCACTTAATGTGTTTAAGAGATGGCTATTAAAGTTAATTAAAGAATTTAAAATGATAATTCTGGCCTGAATTAAAGATAATTATATCTTTAAGATTAAGACAACTTTTTTTTAACTTAACCAAGGTTTAGCTTGCTAAGCGAGGGAACGAACCTTATCTTCTTAATGAATTTAACAATAAAATAAATATCATTTCTGCAACGACATTTAAACAATAAATGATACGAAGGTGCAAACCACCTTCAAGGACTTTAATTTTTCACACTCCCCCCTACAACCACTATTGTCTTTTTTTAAAAAACTGGTTCTTCTCAGATAATGAGAAACTATCTCCTAATTATAGGCCTATTACGCCAATGTTTTAACGTCTGCATTTCTAGGGTCTGTGGGCGTTAATATAGTTTTAGCTCCTTCTGTGCCAAAAACAAATTCCAAGGTGAAATTAAGTGTGTCGCTGCGGGGGAAGAGATCTCTATTGTTTCTTCTCTAAGAACCTCGGAGAACCCCTAGATTCAGTTAAGCCTAATATGTTTTGTTTACATCGGTCGCTATGGTAACCGTTCCCTTTTTCCCTGGAACCATTCGGAAGATCCTATGGAAGGGTAGTTTATTTTTCTTTCCAATTTTCTTTGCAAAAAGGGGAAGGGATTGTATGTTGATTTCCTTACCCCCCTCGGAAATAAATAACTTGAAGTAAATAACTGAAAATATTCTTGTTAAAATAAACATTCGAGTTTTGAGTCTAAAAATACCTTTCATTTCATTTCCCCTTTGCTACCATTTAAAGAAAGAAATTTAAGGGCGTTCTTTATCACGTGCGATTGTTCGTAATCTAAATCACGTGATATAATTTTTTAAAGCGCGCGGAATTTAGAAAATTCATAAACAAAGGCTTAACAAATTATAATAATGATGTATACACTAAACACGTGAAAGTACCAATTTTAAAGGGCGTGAAATTCAAAACGAGGCTTATCGAAGGCTCTCACCACAATGTTTGGACGTTATACTTCAAGTTATTTACTTCCAAAATAAGTTTATTTTCTCGAACAACTTTCCAGATCAAAATCACTTGTAAAACTCGAACACGGGGTCACGTTTCTTAATGCATACATACTCTAGTTTAAATGGAATTTTAACGTTCCACGTAGAGCTTGTGTTTTGAAATCATTTGTTTCGTTTCGCCTAACTAATAAATAAAAAGGCCTACTTTTTATTATTAAAATGATGGCGCCACTATTTGTTATAATTCTGTTTTAATCTAACTTATAAATAATGTTTACACATTATCTTGAAATAAACGACGTTATCAGAGGAACTTAAGTTTCTTGAACAAATATATTGGATACAATGAAAGAAATAGGCACGATGATAAGTGAAAGATTAGAAATTGTTCAGTCTAATTTTAGTATAAAGGTCTTTGCGATACTGGAAATTTTGGTTCAAATAAATACCAAATATGAAAAAATTATCAATTTCAAAATAATCTTATGCCGTTTTCCATTCGTATTTTCATTTTCTATGTAGTAATTTCCTTGAATTGTGAACTAAAATTGCATTAAATGCATCTATATCTAATTTAATATTGCTCCATGGTGGCAAATTGCTAGCAGCCAATGGGAAACGGCATTAAATTAATTTAATTTTGATACTTGGGTAAAAATACACGTCACGTCATTGGCTAAATTGGAACTGACGTCTAAATGGCGGGATTTTTAACCCTTTAAAAAACACTTGAAAAATAATTAGGCTTAGGACGCAACACACCAAATTTGAAATTTGTCAAAAAAAATCACAAATGAACTATAACAATAATAACGTTTTTAGACAAAAAGATATAAAAATTTTTCAATTACCTTTAAGTTTGATCGCAAACGCGCACAAATTTGCGTTGCCAAGTGTGACCAACTTCTGACTAGGAAGAAAACGTATAATTAACAAACTTATAAAGAGCTTTATCTGCGATGATAAGCTGAATTCGAAGTTCAACAATTATTTTTCCCAGTAACCAATCTATCCATAAAAGCGCGACGTAAGATTATATGTCGACATATGGCGCAACTATTATACCTTTGATAAAAAAAACTGGTAGATGAAGCGAAGCCTTTTTAGACAAAACTACCTTTTTCACCAACAGGTAAAAGTTGTGTGTAACTACTTAGATTAGACTAGGAACTAAACTACACCGTAGTCTACAACGCCTACCGTTTGATAGCGGGGGATAACAATTTTCCGAGACTTACTATTTTTTTAGATATCCGTCATGACTAAATATTTGATTATAATAAATTTTCCAGAATTATTTCCATCCAGTTGCCCAACTACGAAATCACTCACTCTATGTAGTTTCCGAGAGTTGCGCAATTGTGGATTAAGTTACGTTAGGGGGTGTGGCAGGCGTTTTTTTAATTTTAATTGAAATCTGTGTAATTTCTCGTTTAAAAAGACGGGAACTTTAATGAGAGATTTTTAATTAAAAAATGTTGTCACTTGGAATTCAGAATTTTGCGGAAGTTGAGATTTTTTTTCCGGATATGATGTGTTTAATTCACATCCTAATTTAGTTTCATCACTAGTGTAAGTTTAATTAATATAAGCATAATGATAAATAGGGTCTTTTTCGTGTCAACCAATCAGAGAACGCAAAACGCGTTCAGTTTTATTAACCCCTATGATAATTTTGAAGTTACCGCTATATTTGCGTTAACATAGCAATAACCGCCACCTAGTGAGTATTAGAGGAACTATTGTATTAATATTTACTTACGCTAGATGGCGTTACAATCCCGTTGACCTTCATAATATCAGGAAATTATTTATTTGTCCTAGAAAAAATGTTTACGATAAAAAAAAAACATTTTTGGGTAAAATAAATAGAATTGTGTATATTTATATATACCAACAACAAGAAACAATTTACACTAATTAATCAAATATTACAAATACTAGAAATTAATTATCTTCAATTATTTAAAACATTAAAACTAGTTTAAAATAAAAAAAATTAAATCACATAATTGAAGGCGTTTTTATGAACTGACTAACGAAAAAAAGTTAAAAACACACTTTTTTTGTACACTAAAAAGCTAAATAACATCTTAAACTTTTTAATCATTTTCTTCATTTACTAACTGACCAAACTTTAGTGGTTTGTACTCTTTTTTAAACATTTTAACACTTTCTTTATTTTTTTTTTAAATTTCAAGTTATTTTTATTAATAACAAAAATAACTAACTGCTATTTAATTTATAATTTTAATAGAATATATATATTAAAATTTAATTTTAAAATGTTTCTAAACTAACAAAG